>NC_053441.1:2537200-3997523 GCF_007990345.1 Gossypium hirsutum
AAATTGAAGGTGAAGAAGTTTGAGGGACTAAATCATAATTTTACCAAATTAAGTGATGACTCAAGGATGGAATTTTAAAAGATCATAAAGGGAAAATGGTCAATTAGAAGAGAGAGAAATCTAGAAGATAATGATGATGTTGGAGATATTTTAGATTAATAAATAAATAAATATTAGTTTATTAATATTTTAATTTGATTTTTTTAAATGATATTATTTTATTATTATTAATTTATTTAGTATATATATATGTGGAAAGAATGATGAAAAGCAACCATCCCCACCATTTTTTCATGCATTAACGTGAGAAGAAGAGGGAAAGAAAGAAAGTTTTGCTTTCTTTACAATTTGGTCCTTTCACCAAAAATCCACCATTTTCACTTAGAAATCAAAGAAATTTCCATAGCCACCAAGAGAGAAAATTGACAAGGAGATTATGGGAAGCTAGAATATCAAGTTAGATTCAAGAAATAGAGGTTGGAGGAGAGAGAAAATCAAGTTAAAGATTAAAGTCAATTGAGCAAGGTAAGAACATCATGATTTCAATATATTTTTGAGTTTGATATTATTGAAAAAGAATGAGATTGATGTTAAAGTAGGGTTTTATTATATAAGGTTATATGTTCTTGATATGTTAGTGAAGAGAAAATAAGAGCAAGTGTTGAGAAATAGTGTAGAGAAGGAAAGTAAGAGTGTTATAGACTTAGTAATAAATGTTTTGCACTATAACAGTTTTGGACAGCAGCAGTAGGTTAACTTTGAAAAATCACCATAAATTTTGGAAATCGAATTAGAGGATGAATAAAACATGAAATTAAATCTTATTGAGTATAGTTTCTCATATAAGAAACGGTGTAAGCAATATAATTTTAAATCATGAGATATAATAAATTTTGTGAGACAAGGTTAGAATGAATTCGGGTTCCCCTGTTTTGACTTTGTAAAATCATCAAAAATTTAATAAAAATAATTATGGGTTATAATTTATATACTTAGAATAATTAATGAGTCTATTTTCAAAGGAAATAAAGAGAAACATCATCCGAATTTTGTATAATTAGATAATTCATTTTTAGTGAAGAGTGGTCGGAACTATTAGACAGCAAAATAGGGGAAAATTTAAAGAATAAACTGTACTATTTGGCTCAACCAAAAATTCTAAAAATTTTATGGTAATAAGATATGTGAGTCTAGTTTCAGGGAAAATTTACGGATCTTAGTTTGGATCTTTGTATCTTCAGATAAAAATAATTTAGTGACTGTAACTCGACTAGACAGCTTTGAATTTAAATATAAGTGAATAGTGAAATTATGTATAATGCTATTTAAGTGTGTTATATGCATCAGGGATGTGGGACGGAGAGGAGGAGGACAATAAAGTATATGAATGAATTGTGTATAATTGGTTATATTCTTGATTATAATTGACAAACGATGAAATAGAAATGATGCTTATATTTGTGCATTATTGGTCATGGTCTAAGCTCATGTATGAAAATAAAGTTTCATAGTATGTGTGTATGGTATATTCGGTATATGATTTGGCATAAAAAAATATCATGAATGGTTTATGAATTAACACATGTTGGTAAGCGTGATACATGAATAAATGTTGTGCTCATCCATGCTTATAATACTTATCTATATATGTATTTGGCTAATACATTTAGTGTTGAAATGAGAATAAAATAAAAATACGAAATTGAATAAATGATCAAATTGAGCAGAACGCCGGATTTGAGTACTTCTGATCAGTGACAAGTGACAAAGTGATAAGTGGTAGCCTTAGCTACACTTATCTGACTTATCTGATCAAGTGAAAAAGTGATAAGTGGTAGCCTTAGCTACACTTATTTGATCAAGTGACAAAGTGATAAGTGGTGATAAGTGGTAGCCTTAGCTACACTTATCTGATTAAGTGACAAAGTGATAAGTGGTAGTTTTAGCTACACTTATCTGATAAGGAACAAGTGATAAGTGGTGACAAAGTGATAAGTGGTACACTTATCTGATCAAGTGACAAAGTGATAAGTGGTAGCCTAGCTACACTTATCTGATCAGGGGCAAGTGATAAGTGATCATACGTAAGACCATAGTTATACTATGGCAAAGTGAAAGTGAAGTACTCAATTTTCCGTAATCGTTCCCTAATTTGATTAAGGATGGTAAGTGACAAATGGACCCAAAAGAATTAAAGAAAGTGGATAAGTGATAGTGTATTTATACCAGGATGATGCTGTTATATAAGCTAAAATGATATATTCATTGCAAAATTTAGAATTTCATAAATGTGTTAATGAATTGTATAATCGATAAAAGTTGAGTTAAATAGTAAATACGTATTAGTGTTGAACTTAATGACATTAAATTTTACGTGAATTAAATGAAAATTGCTAATGATATGATTTAAATTGTGAGCATGAGAAATTGCGAATTTAATGAAATGGAAATGAAGCATTAAATTGCATGAGTATGTATCGGGTCTCGTAGGCCCTAATTATTATGATCATAATATTTTGATGATATCTTATGAAAAATTATAAAAGCATGTTAATAATTTTGAAAATTTTAATTTAGATGAAATTTTATAACTCGGTTAAATACGTTTATAAGTGTATGTGTTCTAGTAATGCCTCATACCCTATTCCAGTGTCGGATACGGGTAAGGGACGTTACAGGGGATGGTTCTATTAACCTGACACAAATACTTTTGTAAGGTCTTAAGATCATATTGATTTAACTTTTCATAATAGACCTTATGGATCCATGCACTAGGAAAAGCTCCTAGATGGGTTGCCGGGTCATTTTGCATAAAGTATTGTGGCTTGTAAAAAATGATCACGATCCATTGGGCTCTGGTGTTCTTGAGAAATTCAAACATTATCATGTCAGCCCATTGTTCTAAAGGATAGAACCACTTGAAAAAGGTAACAAGGTTTTTTAATTCTGGACTGATTTCATCATGGATGGCCTCTGTCAAGAAATGTTGAAGGTCATGGATAGGAAATATTATCCCTATATAGAACAAATGTGTTAAGTATCAGAACATCCATTTTAATTCTTCTGGGAATTCAGTAAATTGAAGGTTTATCAGATTTATGAATGGATATTTAGGATGAAGTCCTAAAGGTTTCAAGAAAAGACCTCCAAATTCACGGAAAACACTTAATTGATAAGAGAGCATCATGTTCATGGCTTCCTTATGGAACCTTTTTTCTAGTATCAAACTTAGCACTTTTGGGGGATAGTCAGGATAAGAATTTGGTTGAGAGGGTATAGAAAAGGGTGATGGCGGATTTTGAGAGGTCTTCTTTTTACCTTTGGTTTTGGATGAGGATGAAAGTTGGAACATGAAACTTTCGGTTGGTTTAATGGTTAGTCTTGAGAGGATATCAGCTAAGACATTGGTTTTTCCTTGAATGTGTTTAACATCAAAATGATACTTGGAGAACCATTCTGCCCACCAGAGAAGTTGGGGATGAGATACTTGCTTGTGTTTAAATTTTATCATTTTGAGAAAAGAAAGACATGTCCATTTCAACAAGGAAATGGTATCCCACCAAGTGAAATTCAAAACTTTCAATGCCTCTTTTGACAGCAAGGATTTCTTTGAAGGTGGAATGATAGTGGATTTCAGCATCTGTGAATCTTCCACTCTTGTATCCACAAAGGTGTCTTTTTCCTTCATTTTCTTCAAATAGAATTGCACCCTAATATTTGTCACTGGCATCAGTCTGCAAAATCCTTTTTCGGGTCTGCAATGGTGGTAAATGAGCAAGTTTCTCTTTGAGTTCTTTGACTGCTTGGGTCTGTTTTTTCTTCCATGGAGGAGGGTTCTTTTTTAGCATTTTCCTTAAAGTATTTGTTAATTTTAAGATTTTTGGAACAAAATCTCTAAGATAATTAACAATTACTAAAAACTGCTGAACTTGTTTTTGGGAGAAGTTCTTAGTTGGAAACTTCTTCAATTCCTCAGCAATATTAGGATGGGGTTGATATCTCCCACTTTGATGATCATACCAAAGAATTCTATTTCTTTTTTATCAATCTGCATCTTCCTTTCAGAGAGCATGATTCCATATTTGAAGATGATTTGTTGAAATTCTTCAAGGAGAGCTGCATGACTTTCCTGATCTGGACTTTAAAGGAGAATATTTAATAATAGAATTTAATAAAAGAACCTTCCGTATAGATACGTAGGTAAACTTCTCATGATAATGTAAATAGAGTTACTGTTTTCACCGTACGTTGACCCTAAACCCAACAACATTGTTTCTGCTCCACCGTCTGTAATTAGCAACTTTTTTCTGCTCCACTGTCTATTCTGGTCTTCTCTCCATAGGGAGGCCATTGGTTTCATTCACTTCCTCGCATTCAAACCCAAATCCCGAATCCACTTTCGTTTCTTCTTCATGGCTTTCCTCAAATTGATTTTCCTGATTTTCATTCTCCATTCATTTATGCCAATACCCATTTCTTCAACCCCTTCACTAAACAAGGAAGTATTCGCTCAAATCCGACCCGACTTCCTTGATTTTGCAAAGAAACCAGAGATTATGGATTGGATGGTTGGTATTAGAAGAAAAATACACGAGAATCCTGAGCTTGGTTATGAAGAGTTTGAGACTAGTAAGCTTATAAGAGCCGAGCTTGATCTGATGGGGATCCCTTACAAATACCCAGTTGCTGTTACCGGTGTTGTTGGCTATATTGGCACTGGCAAGCCTCCTTTTGTCGCACTTAGAGCAGATATGGATGCTCTTGCCTTGGAGGTAATCTGTTTTAATATTGTTGATTTTAGTCAATCGATAAAAAAATACCAATACCTTAATATTAGATTAGTGCTTAAATATTCAGTGCAGTTTATACATGAGTTTGATGTGATGGAATGTTGTTGTTGTTGTTTTAAATTACAGGAGCTGGTAGAGTGGGAACATAAGAGTAAGGTTCCTGGAAAGATGCATGCTTGTGGACATGATGCTCATGTTGCTATGCTTCTTGGTGCTGCAAAGATGCTTCAAGAACATCGAAATGACTTGCAGGTTCCTTGTAATTATTATTTTTTCCATGTTAATTAATGTAGCCTCTGCAAAATATTAGCTTCCTAATATGTTAAGTGATGATTCTTAGTTTAACTCGGTTGCATGGTTTGATACATCTGCTGTTCATGCTAAATATAAAACCGGTGTTTAATAGGGAACAATTGTTCTTATTTTTCAACCGGCTGAAGAAGGGGGTGGAGGGGCCAAAAAAATGTTAGATGCTGGGGCATTAGATAACGTTGATGCCATCTTTGCACTCCATGTATCTACTAAATTCCCGATTGGTGTCGTAGCGTCCCGTCCTGGCCCGATTTTAGCTGCAACCAGTTTCTTTGAAGCTGTGATAAATGGAAAGGGGGGACATGCTGCACTTCCTCAGCATACAGTAGACCCAATTTTAGCTGCTTCCAATGTGATTGTTAGTTTGCAACATCTAGTTTCACGTGAAGCTGATCCCTTGGATTCTCAGGTAATCCCTTCAAAAGCATTGTCAAACTTTCACTAACTCCATCGAAGTGTACATAACCTGTATGCAATTTTACAGCATTGCAATTTATGGTTTGGTATAATGGAACTTCTATTGCTTTTTTTCCCTCTTTTGATTTCAAAGCAAATCCATTTCACTTATAAATTGTGCTATAGATATTATGTTAATTTCTTTGACTCATGGTAAGATTTCACTTGTATTCAAGATCCTTGTGAATTTCATTTCTGTTATTGCTTAAATGCCAAGAGAAAAATTTTCAATTTAACTAGCTTAGAAAATATGATCTTGTTAAGGTGGTTAGCATTGGAAAATTCCAAGGAGGTGGTGCATTTAACGTCATTCCAGATTCTGTTACCATCGGTGGCACTTTTAGGACATTTTCAAAAGAAAGCTTTGTTCAACTTAAACAAAGGATCGAGGAGGTATGTTTATGTCTAATATGCAATCTGCATAACGTTTTTCTTGATTACGAGAATAGCTTGTTGGAAGCTTAAGATAGCTTCTTTTTCATCTGCATTGGACTTCAGGAGGGAATTTTCTTTTCCTCCTTTTAAGAGTGGAAGAGGAGAATGGAACTTCTGTTATAGAGTACTCTGTGATAAATGTAAACTTACAATGCGAAGTTGCAGGTTATTACGAAGCAAGCACGTGTACAGAGATGCAATGCTAAAGTCATATTCCATGAAAATTCCTCTTACCCTGTGTGCTTCAACAACAAAGAGTTGCATGAGCATTTCAGAAAGGTTGCAGGGGAAATGTTGGGCGTGCAGAATGTGGTAGAAGCAGTGGCTAATATGGGAGGAGAGGACTTTGCATTCTTTTCGGAGGTGATTCCAGGACTTTTCTTCTTTCTTGGAATGAAGAACGAAACTCAAGGACCACTTCAATCAGGGCACTCACCCTACTATACGGTTAATGAAGATGTATTTCCATATGGTGCAGCTCTTCATGCATCATTGGCAACAACTTACCTCTCGGAAAGTCCACCCAAACATACTTCACCACCGGAAGGAAGTTTTCATGATGAACTCTGAGTGATAAACTTCTGCGATGTCATGCACGTATCTACTTGTATGGCTCATACAAACTGTTTTGAATTTATATGTGGATGGAGCATACCGTTCGAAACTCATAATGCTTCATTCAACAATGTTGTCCTGTGACTCTTGTCAGTATTTGTTATGGATAAATGAAGGCATTAAGTTAGGAAAATGCCAATTTTTTAAACATTTTTCTGGATGTAGAAAGGATTTTTTTTTTATTATAGGCAGATGGTAAAGAAGTAATTTGCATGATCATCACTTTATTGGATACTCATGGATGCACATTAATTGAAACTTGATTACAAGCATGCTATTGATTGCTCTTTGCTTTTTTCATTTTGCTCAACCCCAACGGAAAATGGGTGTTGAGTTCATAATAAATTAAGGTGTTTGTCGACGTATCTTGATTTAATTCTCGTAATTATTTTGTTGGTACATCAAGATTTGAGGGATAAATTTTGAATTTTGAATTTTTAAAT
The DNA here is from genome assembly GCF_007990345.1 of Gossypium hirsutum. Taxonomy (NCBI): domain Eukaryota; kingdom Viridiplantae; phylum Streptophyta; class Magnoliopsida; order Malvales; family Malvaceae; genus Gossypium; species Gossypium hirsutum. The sequence continues at coordinate 2,544,252 of NC_053441.1, forward strand.
AAAAATGAAAAATTTTATAAACATTAAGGGTTAAATTTGTTGATTTTTTATACTTAAGATAAAATTGATAAAAATGTATAAATATTAAATGGCTAAATTTGTTACTAAACTAACAAAAAGGCTCACACCAAATATCGACAATTAATGAGAGAATGACTAAAATATTTAATTTCAAAAAAATAATAACTAAATTAAAAATAAATTTAGAATTGGGTGAACAAAATATAACGAGCTAATAGTTTAGTGATTATTTTTATAGTTTACCATTATTATTATTATTATTATTACCGCTCAAACAGGCTACCCAGATGTGCAAAGTAGGCCCCTCCTAGTGTCGACAGAAGCCACTAGAGTGCAAATGGAGGCCCAATCCCTAGGGAGGCTCTTGCAAGGGTAACACTTTCGAGAAGAGCCTAACGGTTCTGTTATGTGGCAAGAATGTGTTGGAAGAGTCTAGGAGGGCTCGAAGAGTTTTAAAGTCTAAAACAGAGACTAGAATCTTGTAGAACTGAGTAGAATTTTCCAGAAGCAATAAATTACTTTAACAATGTGTAAAATTGTTAAGACTATTAGGCGGCATAATTTTAACCATCGGATGCAAGAAATGTTAGCCATCTAATTGAAAGGATTTGATCTAGATAAAGGAGACATTTCCCTCATTTGTACAACTATTCTCCCTAGTCTATTTACTATCTAAATAAAAAGTTAAATTAAGTTTTGATTTTTTAGTATTAAATTATTGACTAAATAATTAACCTTTTTTACTTTTCTGTTATCTTATTAATATTTTTTTAACTTTTTATTTAAAATTTACTTAATAAATAAATCTTAATTATTATTTTCTTTAAACTTTAAAAAATTAAAGGTTAATAAATATTTTTTAAAGTAACTAAAGAGTAAATATGTTATTCAATGGTGTTTCTAGAAAATTTAACTGGGTTAATTGTTTTAATTTTGGATAATTTGTTGGTTGGTTTCTTGGTGTGATTGTGTTAATAATTCGGGTAGCCCAAATGCCTTACCTTAGGCTTGCTTTTATATATCTAATATATATTAAAAAAACAAATATCTTTTATCTCTAAAATTTAAAATTATTTATATAACACTTTTTTATCAAACAAACCTTAAAAAATAAACAAATATAGGAGTGACAAACAAAAGTTTTAAAAAATGTAATAGTTATTAGGGATAGATGTAAATTATCATTTTTATATATTTTTTTCTACAAAAAGTCAAATCAATAACTTAATTAAAAATATATTAATGGTTCATGGTTATTACATGTATCGATTCAATGATTTAACTTATCAACTTGCTATTGTCATGATAGTCAATTAATGAGTTAAATGTATTTGTAAGGAGAACACAAAGTGTTTTATGCTAAAAATACTGTACACTTAGACCCTAAGGTTGTTACTGATATTCATAAACATGGTTGAACAATCTTTGAGACATCATGAGGTGGTCATAATACATCAAAAATTGTTGATAGTATTCAAGATCTACGCATCAATCAAGTTTACATTATTGGAGGAGATGGAACCTAGAGAGGTGCAACTGTAATATTTGAGGGGCTTAAACAACAAAATGGTACCTAAATTATACTAGTTTTTTCAAAATGGCATCTAAATTTTTTTTGGTCAAAATTGGTACCTAAACTATTAAATGTTATCCATTTTACCCAAACTGTTAATTCTGCTAAAAAAATTCTGCCAATCATAACTTGCCACGTAAACCTCTATTTATTTTACTCATCTTCTTGTGTTTTCTTCTCATCAAACCATTTTTACGAGATTTTGTTACATTTTCTCATCAACCAAACACTCAAAAAAATTTGTTTGCTTCCTTGTGCCAAACCTCCTCCATTTTTATCATCTTTCAGTTTCAATTGTTTCTACCATCTTCAAGCTTCCAATCTTCTTCTTTCTTCACTCGATTCTTTTCTTATACAGTATTAAGGAAAACCCAAAAAAGATTTCTAAGATTTCAGTCTTAAAAAAATATTAAAAAATTTTATCTAGGCAAATAAAGTTTATATTAGAAACCTAGAAAATGATGAAGAAATAAAAAAATAAGGAAATAAGAGCTTGCGGAGGACTAAATCTTTCTGAATTTCAGATTTTCAATGTGATTTTATTATGATAATTCAATAACTAAACTTAAATATTTCCTTTTGATCCATGTTTTTGCCTTTTTACCAACGATGACTATGCTTTTATATCAGCTTATCTTTTCTACCTCAAATCCTTATTAATCCTTCTTATTTTTTTTTATTTCTTCAACATGGGTTTTCAGTACAAAGTCTATTTTATTAGTATAGTTTAGGTACTATTTTGTTGTTTAAACTTATTTGATGTGATTTCTTTAATAGAATACTCAGTCTCATTTGTATTCAAATATTAAAAGAAAACTTGTTTCGAGCTTTACAAGAAATTAGGAGGTGTAGTCTCAAAGTTTCAGTTGCTGAAATCCCTAAAACGATGACCACATCCCAATAGTCTTCTTGAATTGTATTGAATGTTGTTGTACTAGAATCTTGTTAGTACACAGTTCTAATTGTTAGCATTAAATTTATTAATTCAAATATCATGTCAACAAAATTAAATTACCAACTAAATATTTAACTCTTTTTTTTATCTTATTAATAATTTTTTAATTTTTTATTTAAAATTTACTTAATAAATAAATGTTAGTTATTTTCTTTATCTTAGTTATTTTCTTTATCTCTAAATTTTAAAATTATTTATATTATATATTTTTTTTAACTAAACAAACCTTAAAAAAGAAACAAATATAAGAGTGACAAAGAGAACTCTAAAAAATGTAATGATTGTAAAAAAAACTTGAATAAAGAAAAAGTCAATCATCTCCTAAAATGGAGTGTAGGAACTTAATAAATCTAGATTATTTGAGCGAAATAATTTCTTTCTAAACTTCATATCGTACTCTCAACAACACTATTAATGTTGTGTTATATCTATGCTAGTTATGCTTTCTTAAGAAAAAAGTCGCATGTGGATAATATATTGACAAATCCATTTTTTTTTAGCTTTCGTTGTTAATATATGTCATTAGTAAAGTAAATAGTTAGTGTTTTAACAAAAACCAACAACCAGTTCTTTGGTGATAAAATTTGTAGGTAGGATAATCAACTCTTTAATTAAAAATGATAAGAGATTGTATCATGAAACATTAAATGTGGTATTGTGATTTGCGTAAACATGATAGTTAAGGTATTCATCGCCGCCCCAAGCATAACCTAAATTCAAGTCGAGCTAATCATATTGCTGTTAAAAAAAATAAAAAAAATAAAAACTAATCTATTAACATTAGATTGTTACTATGCTAAGACTTACAAAAGCTATCTATTGTGTTTAGTTTATTGCAATGCTAAAACATGTTTTTTTTTTATCAAACTTGATATCCGTCTTTCAAGATTCAATTTGATGTAATCAGTCATTGAAGTTCATGTTTCGCGTACTTAATAGAACCAAAAACACCAAATTGAACCTTAAAGTTGAAAGTTACAAATCCTTCACTCCTAGTTCGATTTCCATAATTAAATTGCGACAACAGATTTGAAGTTGATCTTGAAATTAAAAAAGGAGTAAAAATCAAATTTTAAAAAGATGTCCGATGTTCATATTTACAGATAAATTATCCAGTGAAATTAGTTTCTCACCAAAAGATTCCTTATGTCATATTTACAGATAATATTCTTTGTTAGGAATTTCTCCTAAAATTATTTAAAGAGACTTCCTAAAACAAAATGCAGAATGGTATTAAAAAAGAATATAGAAAACCCCCGTAATTTGCACCACATGACCGATTCTTCCTATTGAAAGAGGTTAGGCTGATTATTCAAGAACATGATAATCATTGCAGACCCACAACATAATGAATTCAAGGACTAAATTTCAATTTCCATGATCACGAGAGCATATAGAAGAATTAAGTGGGAAATCAATTACTTTAACGAAAATAATCTATCCATTCGTTCATTATTTTGGACTCCACATTCTCAGATAGTAGTATTTCAAATCATTCTCCACTCAGCCCTAACTAGTAGAACAATTAGTTTCGGCAGTGAATGCAGGGGGCGGGGGGCGGCGGCGGCGGCAAGTCAATTATAGCATGGATGAAGAGGAATCGAAACTCATAGTAAACCAAAAATTAAGATAATTGATAACAATATCACATAATATCTAGCAAACAAAATGGTAGTTCAATCCAATCCTTGAAACCAGTATCATAAAAACATTATCAAAAGAAAACAAAGACTTAAAATCCATCAAAGCTTTCAACAAGGCTTCTTGCCTTCTTTCACCTACATAGATCTCTTACTTCTCAGATGAGTTAGGTCCCCTCTTTTTGCCAAATCCAACCACTGTGAAAAAATCCCCAAAAACTCATTACTAACAATCATTTAGTTTCAGTGATTTGGCTAGTCGATTACCAAAGAACAAAATAAACTGAAAGAGAGAAAAAAATAAACACCTGCGGTGACGAAGCGGCGGTTGTATTGCATCCGCTTGTAAGCGCGGCCACGGGGCTTCTTCTTCTTGTCTTGCTTGGCCACTTTAGGAGTTTGGCCTCTCACCTTACCAGCACGAGCTAGAGATCCGTGAACCTTACCTAAAATAAAAAAACACGATTCGGTATGATCAACACCAAGCAAAACGACCTAATACAATGAAGAGAAGCTAAGAAATCAAGATTTGAAGATTTACCCATGGCGAATAATTGTCAAACGACTGCTCTTTTAGCTGCAGCGCTGCTGGCTTTTGATTTCGCTTATGGCGGTGAGCTGAAAATGAACAAGGAAAACTTATGGTTAGGGTTTTGTATGCTTATATAGAGTTGTTAATACTTTGGGCTGGCTTGATACGATAAAGTTGAATTTGGACCTTTCAATAGCCCGAATAAAGCCGTATCATTTGGTTCGTATGGCGTCGTATTTGGGCTTTCTAGTGGACCTTCAAGGGAAAATTGTGAGCCCGTCATCTAGTTTTAAGAGATGTTAGAGACTAATTTCATTTTTTTCCATATTTAATTAAAAATCTTAATAAAATAAATAATATTTAATTAAATAATTTGGATTATATGGATGGATTTAGTAGATGTTATTATTGATCACTGCATCACTTGTAGTTTTAGCATTGATTCACAAAAAGTTTTTATGTTTAGTGTTTATGGTAAAAATGATAGAGATGGAATAAGACAATTGTGGGAGCATATTAAGGATATTCAGGATAGGATTAATGATAATCATTGGATAATTGTCGAGGAATTCAATGTCACTCTGTGTGCTCGTCTGAAAGTTTTTATTTCTATAGGGACATGAAGAATGTTGTAACCATTTTTGCATACTACAATATGTAAGGGCTCTTCTAATCCAAGCTGGCTCTTTTGGGGATAGCTTGGATTAAAGCTGCTGAAACTCAGATGTTGCTTGCAAGTAGAAATATCTAGATAGTAAAATTTGGAATGGAATTAGCGCAAGGGTTGTAAGAGTGACACTTTCGGTTTTCAACCTACATTCCAAACCACTCTCTAAATACGCTTGCGTAATAATTGGTCGCTTCTTAGATAAATGAACTTCGAATAATAATATGTGTTTTAGTTTTATCTATTAAATTTAATTTTATAGCTATTATTAATTTTTCAAATAAAGCACATTAAAATAATTTATTGTTGAAAAATAAAAAATTTAATAATTAAAAAATAAATATATAAAGAAAATGATATACTTGTTATATCCTTAAAAGTTTAAAAAATTATACGCAAAATCCCCAATTCTTAAGTATTGAATATTGATATTTCAGAGAAAAAAAAGTAAAGAATATTGAAGATTGAGTCTTGAACGACGGCGTATAGTTGCCCTTGTTTACATTAGAGCTTCGAGATTCAAGTAACAAGTTCAACACCCTAGCCATCTTGTATGGGTTTTCAATTGAAGACGGCTCACCAATTGGTTTTGAAAATGAGGAAACTGGCGAGACAATTTCGAAATTCGGAAGATGATAAGTTCTCTCTCCCCACCGTCGACGATGCTCGTCCCATGGATATCAACGGTCTCTCTTCTCTTTTACATTTTTTCCCCAGATATCAAATCTGTTTAACAGATTTATAATGATCCAAAAAAGGGGGCTTTTTATTTGTTTATTTATTTATTTTGTTGTGTTTGTTTTGAAATTGACAGAACAAGAGGAGTTGGTTCGTTCTCTTGAAAAGATGCAAGCTCACCAAAGTCTACAATGGAAGGTCGTCTATTTGCTGTTTCATAATCTTAAAATTAAAAAAAAAGAAGATATTTTATTTCCAACCCTAATTTCTTTGCTTTCATTATCCATACTTAGTAGTTACTTTATTTTATTTTTTATCTATAGAGCGTGTTTGCAGCACTTCTCTTTTGTTACTCGGCGTTTCTTCTATACTCAATCTATCAGCAGACCTTATTTCCATGGGAACTGGTATGAATTTACTCATATAGATAATACCAAATACCTTAACATGGCCCAAAAGCTTATCACCATTGCAGATCATAAAACTTAGGAATTGATAATGTAATTGGATTATGAAAGGTCCATGATACACTTTGCTTTACAATTGTATTAATTTTGTGAGTCCATCGGTTGATTGTATACCCTTTATTTCCTTTTTCTTATTACATTGTGGTTGCAATTTGATTAACAGCGGTACCATGCTTACTTCATGGAAGATGTTGATTCATGGATAATAATAACTGCAGGTTTGACACCTTGCTTATCTTCATCAATATTTATTCATTTATTGCCTTGTCATGCCTGATATGGTTTTAGATATTTTCCAATATTACATTCAACATATCTGATATGGTTTTACTCACTGTTAGATACAGTAAATTTACTAAAGCTTATATGTTAACAGATTGGCTAGCTGTTTTGGCATGCTCAATGGCCATTATGGGTCTATTCAATAATTCAAAGGATCACATAAAGTGGATATGGTACTCATGCTCAATTGGCCTTGTGCTTGCAATTTTCTGGGTATACTATATGCTGAGGTACATACGAGTTTCGAATTTTAATTCCCAAATTTGATTTTTGTTATCTGTATTGGTTGTCTTGATGGTTCCATGGAAATTTGTTAGAACAATATATGATGCTCAATTAAGATAATTTTGAGAAATTCTTGGTTTTGCTGAAGTTTATCTTTTGATTCTTCAATCTGGATGTTCTAATATCCAATACCCCGTCACAAGCTAACTGATGCTATATGATAATTTGCATGGTAGAATGCCAAAATTCCGTTGGGATGTTATCTGGCTTCCTCTTGGGCCCTTATGGTATTCTCTATTTCTCCGAACTTTCTTTCATCTTCATATAATGCATATCAAATTCTTACCTGTGCAACGAACTTGCAGTGGAGCTGGGGTATGTCTCTATGTTGATCATCTCCTTTCTGAGTCATCAGAAGAAGTAAGAAAACTCAGAAGCTATATGTATGCATTCAAAGCCGGCTAGAGGTATCAGGCCATTTTGGTTTTGGCAGAACTCTGTTCAATTGTTTTTTCTCATTTGGATGTTTTTTCTCTCCAAATCTGAGTCTCGAAAGATGATTTGACAAACGAGAGGAGTTGTTTTGGAGAATAGAAGGAAAAGAACGATGATGCCTATGGTTGTAGTTTTGGACTTGGAATCCCATGTAAGCTTCTTTTTTTTCTTATCATACTTGAGACTTCATTATAATATATTTGTATAAATATGATACCTCATTTATTTTAACATATTCGTGTTTATTTTCTAATAAAAAACCATTTGTTACTTATAATATGACACCTTCCCCATTGGGCCATAATCGTTTTCCTAATGTTCATGTGGATTGGCCAGTTGTAACCATATTGTTCACATAACACATGAGAGCTAAAACGAGTGAGAAGTTCCAGAAAATTTAACATAAATCCAAACACTCATCACTTGAATCTATTTATAAAGCTCTAAAATAAAGAGACATGCTTAAGAATCTAAATAACACAAACCAAGTATTTTTAATGTCACAATTGTAAAACTAGTCAAAACTCTGATGAAACTTGTAGGAGAACAAAATGCAAGTTTTAAGTAAACAAGAGACAGACAAAAATTATTCCTCGTCGTCATCAATGACCTTGGTGCCTAAACCCTTCAATCCTTCAGCTGGGATTTCAGCAACCGTTACTAGAGAGTACAGCTCCTCCTTGGCATCTTCATCATCATTTCTCCATTGGGCCATAATCGTTTTCCTAATGTTCATGTGGATTGGCCAGTTGTAACCATATTGTTCACATAACACATGAGAGCTAAAACGAGTGAGAAGTTCCAGAAAATTTAACATAAATCCAAACACTCATCACTTGAATCTATTTATAAAGCTCTAAAATAAAGAGACATGCTTAAGAATCTAAATAACACAAACCAAGTATTTTTAATGTCACAATTGTAAAACTAGTCAAAACTCTGATGAAACTTGTAGGAGAACAAAATGCAAGTTTTAAGTAAACAAGAGACAGACAAAAATTATTCCTCGTCGTCATCAATGACCTTGGTGCCTAAACCCTTCAATCCTTCAGCTGGGATTTCAGCAACCGTTACTAGAGAGTACAGCTCCTCCTTGGCATCTTCATCATCATTTCTCTTGCGAGCGATGCGAACCCTAATCCTTCTCGGGACACTTCGGATCCCTCTGCTCCAGATGTGCTTGTTCAGCTTGACATCAACTCTCACATCCTTTGTCCCCATGGCTTTTTCTGCAAACTTCCTGATCTCCTTGATAGCCTTGGGAGCTTTCTTCTTGAATGTGCTGTTTCAAGACATTAAATGAAGATAAAAAAAAAAAAGTTACTCAAAAACCTTTCACCATTGTGGAGGAAAAGCTGCTCTCACTGGTTCCACCACAACTCTACCGAGTCAACTGTAAACAAAAACTAACCTGTTGAAGCTACAAACATGTAGCTCTTACGATTTAAAGAGTCAATTTAGACATAGTTCATGCTAAGAAACTATATTTCTAAACCATTGTTGTTTTCCAACAACAGTGCTAAACAATCCCTCTACTTCTGAACAAAGGTATACTAAGCTACAGAGTTAGAAATAACTTATTCCACCCAATTTAACAGCAGAAGTATAGTAAAGCTATTAATGTTAAGAGAACAAGACTTGCATACCATGATATGCAATATTTGGCATTTTTATAACATTAATTTCCTCTAATTAAAATCCATTCCTTCAACTTCAAAGCACAATGTTACACACAAAGGCAACGCCACCATTATGAATCTCACGAATATCCATTAACGGACAGTGCAAAAACATTTCATTCAAAGCATCATGAATCTCACAATCACTTACATCCAACTCTAAATAATTTCTTGTCACAATGAAAAACCGTTATGACTGTAATAGCTAGCTAATCCACTTATGCGAACTTGGAATCCATGAACACTTGAGGTTAAATTAACAATACGATTGATACACAATATGGGAACATTGGAAAGAGTAAATAACTCAAGCAACCAGCTTTACAACCAAACCAGAAACCCAATAAACATGGAGTACAATACTAAGAAAAGGAGGACAAAGGAGAGTGAATGAATGAGAATGAAAAGATAAGTTACCAGCCATGAAGGCGCTTGTGAAGGTTAATGGTGTACTCTCTGGTCACCACCTCTTCCTTTCTTCCTCTTGTTTTCTCAACCATTGTTACTCACTCTATAGTTAGTCCTTACCTGCATTCACTCACCCCTTGTCAGTTCAAAATCAACTGTTAATATATTAAAAACAAAAAGAGAAAAAAGTTTGTAGTTATTTGAAAAAAGATCCAGTTTTTAGTTGGAATTTTTGGAAATCAAACGGAGGTGGAGCATTGAGGACCTGGTGGCGTTTGAAGCTGCTACACAAAAGAGAGGAGGTGCGAATGTGAGGAAGAGAGCTGAGCTAAAAACGAAACACAAAAAACCCTAATGTGAAGCGGTGTCGTTTAAAAATAGTAATGGACTGTGGACCTCCACTTTGATTGGGCCTTCACCATGACATCCATGTCCATGGTAAAAGGCACTAATAAATCAATAAAAGAAATGTCCAAAAACCAAATCGAGTATATTATATTAATATAAAATGCAATTAAGGATAATTACGCGGTGTATTTGTATTAAATAAATCTTTCATTATATTGGTGTTGATTTATGAATCAACAAGATATGAGATCTAAAAAAGACTAAGTGGGTATCAAATTCTCCAAATTATTATAACAAAAAGAATTACGCACTTAATGTTATTATTTTTCTTTTATCTTGACTAATAAATGAATATCACAAACAATAATCATTATTTTTAAAAAAAAATATTTCTAAATTTTAATTTATCTTTCTTTCAGAATATATTTATTTTAATAAATATTATTATTTTAAAATATTATTTTACACCCACGAAGTGGATGTCATAAATTTTAGTTATTATAAAGTCCTTTGTTTTCAGCAAAAATTTTAAAAAAATTTATTTTGTAATAATTCTGTTTAATTAACCAAAATTTTTTTAAAAAATATAAAAAAATATAAAACTATACAGCGAAACCCATTTAAGCCCATTTTAAAAAAATATATATTAATATTTTAAATTTTTAAATATGTACTCAATTAAATAAAAATTAATTATTTAAATAAAATATATATATTCAAAAGCTGAACTTAAATTCAACATTTTACGTCCAAAGCTCACAAGGCATCGTCTACAATGTCTGCAAAAAGGTGTAAAACTCACCTTTTCCTGCAGAAAGACTTGCAATGGGATTGTAGCTATTAGTAAAAGTAACTACAAATTGTAAGCAGATATTTGATTTCTATGTAATTTGATGTCCTAACATCTCTGAACTCAATTGGTATAATTACTATTACAATAACTAAAATGACGTAATTTTAAGCACATTTCGACATATTTCTTTCTATTTAAACATTATATAAAAAATAAAATTCTAGTTGACATTGTTTTGAGCTGTGTTCATAATTCTTTGGCAGAGAGAAGATCAAAGCAGTGTCAAAGTTTAAAATGAATTTTCTAACTATGATAGTAAAGAAAACGATGATGAAAGGTCACTTAAAAAAAAGTGACTACATGTCTATCAAATATTATGAAAAGGTGTCATTCTCTCTAAGAGGCCAACCTCGTAATCTTACACACAAGCTTCTTACTTTGTTTAGTGTTGGGCCTTAGCCCTATGCAATATGAGTAACAATACTACTAACACACGTAAAACCATGAAAAAAATGGGAAGTTAAAAATGAAAAAGGGCAAAATAAAAAAAAATAAAAAAAATCAATGAAGCAAGTTAACTGGTAAGGTAAAAAAATGAGTATACAAGCACCCCTATTGAAAACCCAGTAGTAGATTTGGTGGTTACTTCTCCTTGACTATCTGTAATATGAATGCTCCATACAGCAACCCGTATGGTTGTATGGTTGAACATCAATGAACAAAAATCCGATCCTACTTCTTGCTTCAAGTTTTGAGGTCGGGGATCAATTGAAGGCTTTTATACGTACAGGTGTGCTATGACTTCCGTGAATATCTCCACAAGCAGGCCGCCAAGACTGTTCCACCAGCAATGGCTGCTAAAATCTGTGCCCCACATAAAAGTCAGTTGTTGGTTTTAGTTCTAAAATTAACATCCTGGAATCATTCAAGGGAAATTTTCACTAGTTGATGAAAAATGTAACGTGTGAAACGACATGCGCATGTGGTGTATAATCATACATTTTAAACCTCTCCCAGAAACATCTTTTTATAACAGAAATCAGGAATCAAGATATCCAAGTAATGATATTGTATTTTAATATATTCCACATACACAAAGTTCAGTAAAATGAGAAGATAACTGACCTTTGCATCTCTACTAGGAGCATTTTGCTTGAATAGTGATCTTAACAACTTAAACCGAGATGCTTGTGGCATAAGAATCACTACAGTGTACTGTTTTTTGCAAGGATAAGGCAGAATCCTTCGTAATGCTGACTGTGCTGTTGAAGGTGTCAGAGTTTCTCTAACCCTAGATCGTCCTTCATCTTGAATCTGCACCAGATAAAGGATCAAAACAAATAAATACTTACTCTACTCGAATAAAGAGAAAGAAAATGACTGACAATGACATGCTTTAGTTTCAGCATTGCAAAGGCAACACTGATGGTCATGCGCATGATATTAGAACAAATCATCTTCTCCTTTTTCTTTAAAAATGATTTTAAATCCAAAGTACTTTTGAACTTTATGGCGAAAACCATTAATTGAATGTACGTAGTTACTTGTGGATATATGCTTTTTTATCCCTTAAGACTTCAGACAACATCATTCAGATTTCATGACTTAAGAGACATGGAAAATAAAAATTTAAAGACATAAAACTCAGGTAACAGACAGGCAAACCACCTTGAAGGAAGTGCCAACATCACCGGAGTAGATCCTTGATTGGTAGCTTCTTAAAATTCTCTCCAGCCAGTAATAATTTTCCTGAGACAGTGAGTGATTGAAAATTAGAAGTCAGAATTCACTTAAATGGAAAAGGTGATACAAGTTAAAATCCTTGAAACTGACTAGCACAAAAATTTTAACATGAAGCTCATAAAAAATTTAACCTGCAATCCATTTTCATGGGCTCTCTGCTCGATTTCAAGCACAGTTGAAACATCCTGATCTGTAGGCCCTTCTTCTTGAAGATGTACCACTTCATCCAAAGCAAGATCAACCTGTTCCACAACTGAAACAGTGAGATGATGCCACTTAGCCACTACAAGCAGGAAAGATAGAAAGGGAAATACATACCAACTTCGAGGAGATTTCTGGATCACAAGAAAAGTTTATACTCACATCTCCACGAACATCACCAGTTCTAGAAGGTTTATTGCCACCAAGGAACACAGAAACACAAGCAGAATAGATCTGGAACATAAAGAGCAATTACAAAACATTAGTCAAAGATTAATTAAACAGTTAAAACGTAAATTTCAGGAGAAGTGCATACCTGCCCATGCTTGAAACGAAGAACCTGCACTATTTTTGTTTCAATAAGTTTGCTCAGGAAACCAACACAGTGAATCTCTTCTACCTGGCATATTGGTTTCCAATAGCAAGGTGCATTAAAAAGAAAGAAAATGTCAGTCAAGATTCTCAATTATTCCTTTCCCAGATTTACAAGGGCCTATAACAAAAAAAGAAAAGCACACACCATTGTTCCATTCTTCAACACCACAGGAAAGCATAGCTGGACTGAACATTGAGCTTCTACCATGGGGCTGCGTACCACATCTCTGCAATCACAACAAATGCATCAGAAAAATTATTGAATGCCAAATAGAAATTATAGACTAGCCTACATCAAAAGCCAGCCAATATGCCATACATGAATGCAAAATTGTATGTGTACAACTACATGTTACAAAGAGTGCTAAAATTTTAACTCAAGGATAATCCATTGACAGCGGGACTGACTCCACCTAAATATTCTTGTCAAAACACCTTTGACATTGTCTACCACCGCCACCAGATACAGAGGTACCTACCGAATTATGGTTTTAGGAAATTTAAATGGTAATCCTTTGAGATCATCACGGTTGTAATGGAATATAGCTTCAGGAGACTTAGGTATTCCACCCTGAATAGATAATTGCAACCTTTGTTAGCATAAATGAAAGATGAAAGCAAACATAGATACCTTAAAAGACCTCATCCTACCAAATACTGCAATATTAGAGGAAGTGCAACTGTGGGATCAATATTCCCAGCTATGACAACTGTAAAAGTTGATGGGTCCTTAAAACAGCGATTGAAGTATTCACAAGCTTTTACTGGGTCAACTTTTCTGAGGTCACTTAGTCTAATAGGCTGCAAAAGATGAAACCAAAGAAAGTTAAAAGCAGGCACAACTGCCAGAAAACCTCAGTGATATGTAAGGCATGAGATCATACATACCCGGAAAAAAAAAGAGTTTCCATAGTTGATCTCTTTCACCCGATTTGCAAATGCAGTGTAAGGATCCCTCTCTTGAGCACGAACTGCTTCTTCTGCCATTTGCATCACTATTTTGACTTCTTCTTCCCCGGGAATTACATTTGTTGTAAATAGTTGATAGACAAGCTGCCAGAACAGTTAAATAATTTACCTTTACAGTTAAGTTAGAAATGAAAAGCAAAAATACAATATTCAGCAAATTTCATTTGGTAAATCAGGGTTAGGATAGACATCTTTAGCCACCTCTTCTGATCCTTTGTTCTAAGCAGTACGCAATATACAAAAAGGAAAATTTTCAAAAAAACATTTCGAAGCCTAGTTTTAAAGCTACAGCTAGATGTCGAGAAAACTACATAGAAATTATGATTACTTGAATCAAGTTGAGTGCTTCTAAGTTCTACAATCTCATTTGGGATTATAGTCACGAGAAAGTTATAAAAAGATGAACAAAACACTAACAATACTCAACAAGTTTACATTTAAAATTCCAGTGAACCAAACCTGCAAGGCAGTTTCCAAGTCTGAAGGTGAACAATCACCAGAGAAGGTCCTCATATAGGCCCCAAGCTTTGTACCAACTTCTACTCTCTTGCCAGCAAGCATCTCCATTAGCACTGATGGTTTATGACCAAATACACCAATTTCTCCAGCAATGGTTGATCCCATTGAACACGATAAATACTCACTTTCAGGAAGTTCAGATAACCCCCCATATGAGAACCCTGTAAAAAGAACCTGTTGAATGGTGCATAAGAAGCATGTTTTTAACATTTATCAACTCTAGAAAGCATATTATACCTTGAAACCAAATAAAGGACACATAAAGCTGTCTTAAGGCTAATTTTACTAGAATTATTCAAATATTGCCTCAGGCAAGTAACTGAACATCCATAGAGATGCTGCAATGGTCAAAGCAATTATACCTGGTCATCAAAAAAGTCTGTACACTTGTAGCAAACCCGCATTCCATTTGATAGAGTTAATTCAGTAGCTCCAATATTTGAGTAATCTATCTGCTCTACAATGTACCTGAAGTGAATAATTTGACTGGCTTAGAAATAAATAACCAAAGAAGATGGTCAATCTTTTCATAAATGAGAGAAATTGTAACAGTTAAGAGTAATAATCTGAAGAGGGAAAATTGAGGTGCTGATAGAAACCAAAGGAATCCATCACATTCTATGATATGAAGTTATGTTATTCCTAATTCCTAGTAAGGTGCATTACATTTATGATTGAAATAAATTTAAAAGGGGGACACAAATAGATAGCAAGGTAAAAATAGTTGCAAATATACAATACAAGGACATTTTAAAGTAGAAAGGCCAAACTTTACCCTGGATCCGGTTTTATATTAACAATTTCTTCTGGAATGTACTCATCATCCCATGGGGCAATGCTACCTTCCTTCTCAAGATTATTGATCTTCAGCACAACTTTTTTAAGGTCATCAACTGTAGCAGAAGCTTGAGGTTCAATTGTCTTTAGGACACAGCTGCATGATGTTTGTAACTTCTCTGCGTACTTGGACACTTCTGATGCAGATATATCTATGTAAAGGTAATGATGATTAGTGCAAAACATAACATCGAACCTGGTTCATCTCCATATGTCTAGAAAAAGAAATGTTCACTCACAAGGCAGAATAGATTTTTGGAGTTGAGCTTCATACTCAATACCAATAACAGGTTCATTGTGGATAAAGTGCTGCAAAATGAAAATGATGAATATAAAGGATCTTTCTAGATTCACAAACCTCAAGGTAGATAAATGGAAAGGATTCTAGCCACTCTAATAATATACCTGAATATATTCATCTCTTAAGCTAGTTGATTGCATTTGATCACGCTCCAAATAGGCAGATTCAATCTCTGACATCAACAAGGCTCGGACAACAGACACTTCACGCTCAGAGAACCCATGAAGTTGCACCCTTGCAACCTGAAGCACAATACATCAGCGAGACGATATGAATGAAAATTAAGGAAGCAGAAAAGGAATACAAATGAGTCGAGAGATCAAAAAAAGATAGCAAACCTCAATTAGCATCGATTCTAGGGCCTGCAATGTCCCTTTTTCCTTACAAGTGGAGCTCATAATGTAAGCCTTTAAGGGGCTAACAAGAGCATCTGAAGCAGCAGAGCATGAGAAGTAGGGTGGATCCTTTCTACGAGAGATTTTAAAGAACCTTTGATTCAGAGCATGTAGAAACATGGACTCTACAAGCATGTCCCTATAGTCTTTTACTGTCTTCAGCTCATCAGCTGGCATCTTATAGCTAATCATCACTGCAGACTTTTACAAGGCAATGACAAGAAAATGGAATTATGAATGGTAGGTATCCAACAAAGCCATATGCTCAAATATGTTCAAGACTTGAAGTGTACTTACCCCAGCAGCTTCAGACTCCACAAAACATGAAAAGCGTGGATCCTCATGAGAAGGAACAGGAAATGACGGTATGATTGGAGGTTCAGGCCCAGAGTTTTTCCCCTCAAAATGAGTCCTTATCAACTCCACAACACTCTAGAGGAGAGAGAGAAACAAAGAGAGAATTTGTTAAGCACTCTGGACTGGTAAGCAGACTAAGGTTATAACTCGGAGTAGAGTTTTCATGCTAACATATACTAACCTCTGTATCAGGAAAATCTCCAACAGCTATCACTGCCATATTGTGCAGATGGTACCATTTTTTATAAAACTGCTTCACTGTTTCAGAAGACACAGTTCGAATTACTTTTTCCAATCCAATTGGTAGGCGCTCAGCATACTGCAAACAACCCGGCTTTAGATGTAATATAAAATGTACTCCAACATAAAATTAGGATTGGATCAGCTAGTTAGACTCCCAATCAAAATACATTGATGATGTTACTTTGAAATTTTGAACTGCAAGCTTAATCTCAAGTCTCAACAGCAAGGAAGATGAAAGGAGTTCACTAAAGACTATGAACGGAACACTATTCTTATCCCCATTGCCCGCTGATATGATATTTCCTGAGCTCCATTATAAAAGTGAATACAAAAGTAGTGCTAATGATCAGACAAATAAATAGATCCCATCATAGCTACGAGTAGGCTAAAGATCTCCACTCTAAAGCCCTTATAAATCAATTAATTCAACAAATGATCTGTATATAAATGAGTGAGTAGGAGTACCTTAGAACCTTCCATCATCAGAGCCCAATGAGCATCCTGCATCCTTCCACTGGCATTTCTGTTTCCTCTATACTCCTCCATAACAGCCCCTCTTTCTTTTTCCAGATCATCTTTCGAGACTCGAATCTGCACAACCAATCAGTGGTAAAGAAACACACAAAAGAAGAATAAAAAAAAGCATCCAAATAGCAGGAAACGGGATAGTAATATACCTCCGAACTGAATTCTGCCAATACCGAGATGGCCTGAGACAACAGCTCAGGCTTATCAATAGGAACAAACAACTCGTATACAGTATCATCGGCAGATGTGACCGCATTTTGACAAGCACCAAATTCAGCTCCAATACTTTCAAGAAACTTGACAATATCATGATTTGTGTACTTCTTAGTGGCGCTAAAAGCAAGGTGCTCAACTATGTGAGCAACTCCACGCTCACCTTCCTCTTCCAAAACTGAGCTGCATAAACGCCGTTAAAATTAAGTATTCTGTATAAAATATTTCCTACACGGTTCAGGCTTAAGCAAGAAAAACTCTAAAAAAATCCCTAAAAAGGGCTAGGTCTTGCTAGGTGTTTGATTAAGTCAATAAATTCTTGAACGAAAAGCATGAAACGGAGGAGAGACTAACCCAACTTTAACAGCGAGAGCGAGAGCGGCTCTCAATCGAGGCTTAGGATTAGAACGAACATAGTAAGTGAGTCCATTGTCGAGTCTGCCGTAGTCCACTCCGAAGGGTTGGTGTTGGAACTCTTGATCTAAGTCCACGTTTACCAGCTTCAAGGACCTGAAGCCGTGCTTCTTCGCGATCTGCGAGTTGTCGATTGGAAGCAAATCCATGTCTCTCGAAGGAAATTTGAGAATAAATGAATGGTTCGATGTTCCGTTTTCTTCAAATTGCTTTATTTATTTAAAAAATTTTGTTAACGGCAATCAGTTTTAGTAGTTGCAAAAATTTGTAATCCTGATCTGAGAAGGAAAAAATGTTCATTTTGAAGATGGGATTGGGCCTGCAACTGCAACTGGATCGTACTTTTTCTTTTTTCTCTCCAATTGCGTGGAACCCACGTGAAATCCAAGGAGATTTTTCTAATTTTTTTGTTTGTAAACATTTTTCTTTTCGGGAACATTAGAATGCTTCGTACTTTAGCCCATAGCCCCCATCTATTTTTCAATTAAATTTGACTATTTAATAACGGAATTATTTAAGCTTAAAAAGGGGCTAAAAGTGAATTGGACCACTTAACCAAAGGGCTAAGGACCCATCTTGGCATCTAACTTTGCCCTTGATAAATATGGTAAACATTTGTGGATTTTGCTTTGGTGCTTGTCTTGTCTCTTTCTCGAGACAGTTTGACTCTGGTATAAGTCCTGTTTCGACGTCGTTTAAGAAAGGAAGAGGAACAAAAGCAGTCCAAAGGCCCAAGAAAAGGGTGAATGGAGTTTTTCGTTATTTTGTGAGCATGGATGGCATTTTCCCTTCTTGTTGTATAATAAACCCTTTGTCCTCTCGCGTTTGGCTAATTTCTTAAGGGTTATGAAATCATATCTGGTTTAGAGCCTAATTTCTTTTATTCTTGGCAAGTCATTTTGGTTATTGGTTATACGTGAGTTCCTGCCATGTTTACTCGTCTATTTCTTAGTTCATTTTCTCTTATTTTATTATTTTCTGTCTTGTACCTATCCTACTTACGAGACTCTAAAAAAAGAAAAGATTTCAAATTTTTTCATCAAAATATGTAGTATGATGGCATCCCCCCCTCCCTTCCCTCTATCTATTTTCGGTGACTTTTCCTTCTCTGGTAACTAAAGGAAAGCTAAGCCCTAAAAGCAAAATTTAAAAATATCTGCAAATTTGCACTGAAGTAGTAAATGTTTATAAAGCTGTAGGCAGAAAAATTTCACGAGAAAATAGACTTTTTTATTTCATTTCGAATGAATATACAATACTTATGTTTCAAATTATTTTATCAAAGCATGCATTTATTTTCTAAATGGGGAAATTCCCATTGTATGTATTATGGCAACTTTTCACATCCATTTTCAATGTTCGTGTTAGAAATTGCCACTTTAAAATTCATAAATAGTTGTGGGAAGTTGCCATCATCCAGTGAGCACTTTTCCATTCAAAAAAGACTTCAAAGAATAGGGTTAACCTATTAAACGTGATAAAATTTAGAAATATATTGGTATATTGTGACAGCTTTAGCAACAGGGCGTTTGGTCTAGTGGTATGATTCTCGCTTTGGGTGCGAGAGGTCCCGAGTTCGATTCTCGGAACGCCCCATTTATGAAGTTTAGCTTTTAGCTATTTTTATTTTCTTAATTTTTTTATTTACTAATCCAACAGTGAGATGCCATATAATATAAGCGATTGAAACGACAACATTTTCGTTAGTGCAATCGAGGTTTTGGCTGTAACTTTGAGGGTTTAGCCGTTCGGCTCTGGAACTGGTTCGAGAGAGAGATGGGAAGGAGGATACTGAACGATGCCTTAAGGTCAATAGTGAATGCTGAGAGGAGGGGCAAGGCCACGGTGGAACTGAAACCAATCTCCACCGTCATATCTTCCTTTCTTAATATCATGAAATATCGAGGTCAGTTCCTTCCTCTCTTTTTTTTCTGTTTTTTTTTCTTTAATTCGTTGTCTGTGATTATGGATTTGGATTATTTAGGTCAATATGCATGGGTTTTTGCTTTAATTTAATTTAATATTGATTAATCTCGAGAATTGGTTTGGTTGAAATGACCTAGTTTTGATAGTTGTTATTTAAACCTGCAAAAGTTTCTTTCTCTTTTTGCGAATTTGAATATTGTTGTATCAGTGAATGCTTATGCTTATGTATGTCAAAGAGTTGGAACTTCAATAAGCATATTCATTTAATTGGTTTATACACATTGTTTGGATGCTGATAAAGAATTTGGGTGTTGAAAGCCATCGATTCATTTTTTAGACTAAACAAGTTATCATAATAACTGAAGATTAATCCTTTTTGTCACTTCAGTAAGCTTATCTTGTATGAAATCGGAGGGCAATGGGTATTTATTAATAAGATGCAGCGGTGATATGATAATAGTGCTTCTTCCTTTGTTATTCTGGTGTTTATTTTCACTTTTACTTGATACTTGAGTGTTTAGATTGATTACTAGAATCCATGCTTCTATCTTCAGTTGCCTGGTTATTTTATCGATATGATGTGGAAGGAATTATGCAAATTTTCTTCCTTGTTTTGTTAACCGTATTTTTTGTTTATTTGAAGCTTTGAAGACCATTAGGCATCATGCTCTTTTCGATGAATTAGTGCTGTTGTAATCTCATGAACTATTTGGCTGCGAATCTAGTTGTCATGATATTTAGAGTTGTGGCTACTGCTACTTTTGAATCTGTTGCTTCTTGCTGTGTTTTTGACTTCTTTGTAAATTGCATTTTGAAAGGATATATAAAGAACTTCGAAGTTCATGATCCACATAGAGTGGGGAGGATAACAGTTGACCTGCAGGGAAGGGTAAACGATTGCCGGGCACTCACTTACAGGCAGGACATCAAAGCAAAGGATATCGAAAAATACAAAACACTTAAACTTCCAACTCGTCAGGTTTGTTAAGAATCCATGTGTGTCTGGTGTTTCAATTATTCATTGCCAATTTAATGTAGAAAGTGCTCAATACGGAATGCAGATGCAGCAGCTATGTTTGTAGAATCTGCATGTCATGGGAGGGTGAGATCTTCTAGTTTGATACTCACCTTGTTTATTTTCTTATTACGTGCAGTGGGGTTATGTTGTGATTTCAACTCCGGATGGAGTTTTGGATCATGAAGAAGCCATTCGAAGGAATGTAGGTGGGCAGGTTCTGGGTTATTTTCATTAGACTTGTTTATCTTTCTGATAGTTGTTTGAGCTGTGCTTTATCTCTGAACTTTCAATCAAATATCTATCTGAATTTGGTATCGTTTAAAACAGAATATTAGAATATATAACTTTTGGTTTGATGCCGTATTTGTATTTGAGGATTAGAATTTTACAGTGTTTGCTCCATTGGTAGCCTGCTATCTAAGGTTTTTCACTTGAAATGTCATAAGCTCATTCACATATATTCAGGCTTAAGCTGCCAATCCAATTTTAAGACATTTGCACCTTCAAAGTGCTCCTTTTATCTTTGATCTAAAACATGGATTTTTATGCTTTGCATAATATGCTTCAGTGTTCACGAAAAATGCCCCAACTAGGAAGTAGGAACACACAGGGCCATCAGCTTTTTAGCCTCCAAGTAAAGATAAGGGTTGAACCCGATCTAAAGCAGGAGTTTTGCTGATAACCCATAGCAGCAAATTTATGTCTGGTGCCATTTGGAATGACTGATATTACTCTCTTCACATATTCACATCCCGAGACACAGCCTGAGAAACCTATTCCGCTCTTTATTTCTCCAGTTTCAAAGGAGCTGTTTTATTGCATCAAAGAAGCTTATCAAAGCAAATAACATTTCAACTCTAGTTGGATAAGTAATATATTATACATCCCTGTAATGTTAAAAAAAAAATTCTGTATGAACATGCAAATCGAAAATAGTCATAATAACATAAGACAGCACATTGGAAATTCAGAAACTACATATACATTAGCGATTCTGTCTGAGGGAATTTAAGTGTGCGGTCAAGGTATCATAATCAGGAAGCTTAGGGTGAACATGAGTGGCACTCTCCTTCGATGATCCCTCAATTGATGTTTGAGCCTTCGAACTTTTGGCACTACCTGATGATATACTCTTCTGGACGGGAGAAGATACTTGTTCCTTTTCTGATGATTTCAAAGTTCCACCAACTGAATATCTCTTAGTCTCTGAAACCAGCCTTGAAGTTGGTTGAGATGAAAACCGGGAATGCTGAAAACTTTCTCGGTGATCTGAGTTCTTCTTCTGAGGCTGAGTCTTTGGTATAGCTTCATCAGCGTCTGGGCTCTTTGAGGTTAAACTCTTTTCCTCACCATTGTCAAGCGCTACTGCTGGCTCGGAGGAAACTGTAGTTCTGTGATTGGAACTTCTCCGTGAATATGAAAGAGGAGTTTTCGTCCTTCGAGAAATTCTTGTGTTTGAATGCACCTTTAAACTTGTTTTAGGAAGATCTTCATCAGAACCACTATTTCCAGAATCAAAATATGGGACAGAGGTCCTTAAGCTTGATCTTTTGTTGTATGAACCTTTACTTTCTTCAAAGCTTGGAGTTTTGTTGTATTGATCATCAGTGCTACTAAAAGCCTGTTTTGGCTGTTCCTCCTGAGAATCATCGTCACTAGAGTCAACCTGAGTAACCGGTGCTCTGGTGCTGACTATTCTACTTACTTCAGCATTCTCTTTCTTACTGTATGGCTTATGAATGTAAGATCCAGAACTAACTGAAGCTTCCACTGCCGCAGGAAAGGATGATTGCTTAATTCTAGTAGATGTATCATTGGCTGCTTCTTCAGAGGATAACGCATTGCCTCCAGGAACTTTAGAATATGGAGGACGCCTATAACCCTTATTTCGAAGGCCACCAGTCAAATTTCCCAAGTTCAGTTCCTTACTTTCTTCCAGACTAGACTCATTAGAACGTTCAGTATCTTCCATGCCTTCAACCAACCGTAGATTGAGACTACTGTTTCCAGCCTCCTTGGAATCCATATTTTGTTTCTGACTACCTATACCAGGATTGCTATTCCCAACGAACCTAGATTTGCCTATGTCCTCTTCACTCTCTGAACTACGGCCATAATCATCGAAAGTTGCAGGCAAGTCATCCCCATGAGAAGGAACTGCAGAGCTAGTCGAACTTTCAAAGAAGGCAGAAGCAGGCCACTCCTCTGAGAAAATATTGGATTTTGAAACGGACTTTTGAGCTGAATTGATATTCTGCTCAATGCTCAAAGAATTTGTACTTGTAAATGGATGACTAGGTGATATCTGACCCGGAGAAGAAAAGTCCATGTTGTATTCATGTACTTTAGGCTCTTCCTCCAAACCAAAATTATCTTCATAAGTATCTGATCCATAATCATCAAAAACTGCCGAGGCGTTGTCAAAAGAACCTGTTGTTTCTTCTGTGCCTCTTGGAAGGCTTACTTCATCATTGAGATGAAATAAATCCTCACCAGAACCATTACCAGACTTCTGACAGTTTATATTTGATAAAACATCATGATCATCATAAGAAGTCTTTCTATCATGCAGTTCATTCTCAAATTGCATCCTGCTTTCACCAGACTTTCTCTTATCATTTTCTGACTCCTGCCAATTTAGATTAGAGAGATCATCATGATCATCAGTAGATGTGTTTAATTGAGAAACAGACGAAGAATATCTTGATTGTTCCCCATCCCTGATGTCATGATGATCAACATTCTGAGGATTCTTAATACCATGCAGTTCATTCACAAATTGCTTCCCATTTCCACCTGAGTTTCTCTTCATGCTCACTTCAGCAAAATGTTCCATCTGCCTGTCTTCAGATGAGTTTGTTACGGAATATGCATCTCTGATTTCATTATTCACCGATGATTTTTCATTGAAGGAAGCTGCAGTTGACTTGAAGGAACCATGAGTGGATTTATCACCACTCCTTGCGATGTTACTGTAAACATTTTCAGTCCCCCCTTCCTGGTTATGTTGTTCATTCCTGTCAGCTTGTTCATAATTCCCAGAATCCCTTCCATGAAGGGAATTATTAATCGGATGTCTGGCATGATGTTCATTTTCTGATGATGAGCCAGTATACTTCCGTAGTTCCTCATCTCTCATACCATTCGGGGACATGTATGACTCCATTGAATACTGCTGGGAGATATTTCCCCGGCTTGAAAGTTCAGCAGCAGCTCGGGCAGCCATACTTGCTCGCTCTGCAGATTCAGCAGCTGCCTGAGCAGCTGCAGTAGCATCCTTAAATTTCATTTCCCAATGTTGACTTGGCGAAGAGGAAGCTCTCTCATTCCCAGAATATGAATTCCTAAATTCCATCCCTTGATTTTCAGTTCCTGAAAAGCAAAGCACCGAAATAAATACCAACAAGTAACATACAATGAAAAAAAATAACCAAAAGATGATCAATCAGTAAGTTTAAATCTAATAATTAACATACCATGAGGCTTCGAATTTGGAGGATAAGTTCCAGAGGACACCGAATTATTGGTACTAGCATTTGAGTGATCAAAATTATTAGGATGAAAAGATGATCTAGAGTTGTGCTCATAGAAGCTTGCGGGTGCTTCACTTCTTCCAGTGTGCTTTGAATCTTGAACATTAGGGGTGCCTTTATCATAATTAGGAAATTGAACGCCTGGAGGTCTCTGCTCATGACTGGGTGAAGCTTGAACAACTGGAGGATCTGCCAAAATTTTGGTGGCCTCCATAGAAGTACTTGGTCCATTCTGCAGAAAAAAAAAATTCATATGGAGAGAGCATTAGTCATCGAGCAAATCAGTTAACCTCTAACAAACGAGTAACAACATACAACCACTTCATAATTGAATATTTCTCCATAGAGGGTTCCAAGTATGTTTAAATAAATATTTATTTGTTTTCACATCAAAAAAAAAAAAAAAGAAACCTGTTTTACACTAGTCTTACCAGCATGTCATCATAAATCTTCGATTCTTTAGCTCCAAATGATTCAGGGTTCCAGTTGATCTTTTGTTCCACAGCAATTGCAGTCAAAATTTTGAGTTTGGCTGGACCATCAGGTGCATTGGCAGATAGTTTCTCAACCAACTAAAAGGAATCAAAAGAATTTTGTTAGGGCTATATAATTCTCATTATGCCAGATAATGCTAAATTCAACTACTGTTAATTCAAGAGTAGATGTTCCATACAAACTCACCATACGACCAACACCACAATTAGGACGCAGTTCAAGCGAGGCAGAAGTAAATTCTTTTCCATATTTTGCTGTAAAATGCTTTGAGACATCCTTGAGTTCTGGTATCTCTTCACACCTTGCAGACGCAAATATGACACTTGAAATTGCTTCCTTCAAATCGAGGGGGCAGTTTCTGAAAAATTCAAGTCGATGAAAACACAATCTAAGGTTACTAAAAATATAGCAATAGAGAAAAAATTAATATAGCTGAAAGACCAAAACACTTATAAATTCATCCTCTACGCATTCAAGCACATATATCCAGCTACTCAAAGCCACTGAAATTAACAGGTGCACCAACCTCTAGCAGAAGTTGCCAATCTACTAGAAGTTGAAATCAAAGTAGTTTTATTGTACTTGAATTGAAACAGTTTTCCCAGTTATGTTACTTGGAATCAGGTGTCGAATCAGGTGTGAGTGCCGGATAGGGATACCTGTTTAACACATGCATCTTTAATTTTTACTAAGTTCTTGCCAAGTATTTAGAGGGTTACCTATGTCCATACATCCATTGGACTAACAAAGTACCCCAAGAGTTCCCATAGGTATTAAGGGAACTTGGGAGTTTTATAAACCAAGTCTAATTGGTTTAACAATGAAGGTTAATTTGCCTCTCTTTTTTCAAACATCGGCAAACTCAGTAGCGTTATCCTAAATCCATAAAGGGATATTAAAATCAATTCATGAAACAGTAAAAGAAAGTAATTTTACACACTTTTGAGATTCAATGATAAAAGGCGTTTAAAATCACTTAATGAAACAGTAAAGAAAGTAATTTACACACTTTTGAGATTCAATGATCGGCATACGTGCGACGATTAGTTCACAGTAGATCTCAAGTAGATTATACGCTGCCACAGTCTTTTCTTCCCTAACGACATGCTCCACCTGAAAAATTAAAATAAATAAATAATACCACTAGAATTAAAAACAAAATCTAGATAAAGAAAACTCTGATCAAAAGTTAATACCCGAATCCTGGCCGTCTGATCTTGCCCCGACTCCAGTAATTGAGCCAATTCCCTCTTTAACTGCTGAACGTGTGCTTCTCTCTTGTTCTTCATTAGCTTTATTCGTGGTATCGCTAGCTTTAAAGCCGTCTTGCTGTATCAAGTCAAAATTTATAATAAAAAAAGGTCAAAAGATCATACTTCCTCTTCGGTTAGAAAACACACACAAAAAGCAATTAATTTAACAGATATAGAAATAAAATTAAGAAAAGAAATTACCATTTGGCTGGCTTGAAACTCCTGTGAAGCATTTTTATTTTCCCGGGATGGAGTCTGATAATTCGTTAAAGAGGGAATCAGAAGAACTAAAAAGGGGTTTTATCTTTTGCTTTGGATCAGAAGGGAAAAGTGAGATTGTGAATTTGATTTGGTCGGATGATTGATTTGTTAACGGAAACTGGGATCTTAGCGGCGAAGGAAGGTATAAGAATGGATTGGAGTTTTCGCGGAAATTGAAATGTCGTTTTTTTTTATTATTCCTTTTTCAATTTCTTGTGATGGTCAGATCAGTAATCGAATGTGATTAGAACACTTGAAATTTGGGAACAGTGTAAGGAAAGCGTGTGGAGTCAAATTCAAAATATATTGTTGATTTTGATAAAAAGTGGGGACACAGAGTCTGAGATCGGAGGTTGATTGGGAAATTAAACAATTAACGACGTGGAACTCTCTGTTCATGTGGAATTTACCAAAACACCTCTCCATAGGGTAGAACTTTTCTTTTCTTTTGGGTATAAAATTTTCAATCTTTTTAGCGAGGGTCACCGTACTACCAAAATCACTTTATGTAATTATTTTAAGATAATTTATTTATTTTTAAAATAAAATTTGAATAGTATTAATTGAATTAGTAAAATTTTAAAAAATTTCACTCAATTAAAGTTTCAATTTGATTTTTTTTACTTTTTTTATTGTAATATGTACAATTTATTATCTTTATCAATTTTTATTGTAATATGCACAATTTACTGTCTTCATTAGTTGCATATCTATACTTTTATACTATTTATTAAGTTTGTATCATCGTCAACCAGGTCATTAACTCAGTTAGAGATATTACGGAAAGGTATTTTCGTAATTAAAATAAGTTATATTAATCAATGATAATTTAGTCTTTCTATTTAAAAACAAATAAAATGCATATAGTGGAATTTGAACCCACGCCAATTAGATTAATAAAATTTCAAACTTACACTTAATCAAAATTTTATTTTAATATATTTTATACATTTTTATTGTAATATCCACAATTTATTATCTTCATTAGTTGTATATATTAATAATTTTGTTAATTGAGTTGATGTCACAACTCAACATTGCCTCACAAACGATGATAAGTCAAAACCATGATAAATAACAATAGTGCATGTAGTGTTATTTATTTGATATATTTATGTGTTTATTTCGTTTTACTCATACTTTAATCTAATTTTTTATTTTAATATTGTACATATTTCACGTGTTATTATAATTAATAAGTTTCAAACCATATGTATCATTATTTATTTTATGTTATTTTTGAACATACATCTGTATTTTAAATTCGTGATTTCCATACGCATAAGCATTTGATAGGATTTCTAGTTTTTTTTTTTAATAAGATTGGCTTTATTGTTAAGTCATGGAATAGCAAACTTTTAGTTTTCTAAAGGTTAAAATATGTTATATGTTGATTTACTTTTCACAAATTTAAAATTTAATATTTGTACTTTTATTTATAGGAATTTAATATTTCTATTTTTAGATTTCAAAATTCATATTCAATTGTTGACTTTATTAAATATTAAATTTTTGGCATGATATTTTAAAATAAAAAAATACTCACATAATAATAATGTAACTAAAAAACTGTCACTGCAATAAATTTTAATTTAACAAAATAATTTTAACAAAGTTAATAATGGATCTTAAATGTTGAAATTTGAAAAAGTAAACCCCTAAATTTCTAAATATATATATAAGAACTGAATTTAAAATTTAAAATTAGTGTGTTATATTTTAAAAGAAAAGGCTATAAAGGTCCAGGTGTAACTTCGCGCATGGGAAAATGGAAATTCTGATATAGTTCTCGAACACTTCTTTATTTTTCTTCAATATCGCCACACAAATAAATAAAGAATAATGAAATTAATGTTTATTATTATTATTATTATTATGCAAATCGAGGGGACGAAAAAAAGATTTCATATGAAAAAACATGGAATTGAAATCAAAATCAGTTAGATCACGAGTGTAACTTGTAAGCCTTTGTAGTGCTTGGTTGGGCCATATACTAATTGGTCAATTTTATGTTAACATCCTAACATCAATCAGTGAACTCAATTCATTAGTTCAAATGGCAGCTGCCTGTTTGAACTGCTTTTGACAAAAAGATGGGGGGGGAGGAAATGTTCAAATTCATCATTCACAAATATAATATCATCTCATATTTAAATTTGACACCTTTTTAATATAGTATATATATAGCAAATGTTGATGAAAATTCATAATTAATTGATAATATTAGTGATTAATATTCATTAAATTAACCCTGAAAGTAAAAGAAAATCACAATTATCAATTTATATTCAACAAATTAACCATAAAATTAAACAAATTCACCATTAAACTAATTTTATTATATTAAAAAAATTATGAAAATTTAAACCCTAATAAATATTAGCAAATATATTTGATTAGCCAACCCTAAAACACTAATTAAACACTAAAAAATTAATACGATTATCAATGTCATTCGAATCAAACAGGTGATTAAATTGATTAAACCACTGGTTATTGGTTCATCTAGTTCAAACAAATGAATTATTAAAAAATCATAAAAATTAAAAAAAATATTAATTCAATCGTCACTTCAATTAATTTTTTTAGTCTCGTACAATAGATTCATACCAAGTCACAAGTAAACTAAATTTTTTGCCATGATCCAAACAGGTAAAAGAAAAAAACGGATACTACCAAGTACCAAATGATGCATTTAAGCATACAAAGAAATAGGGAAAAAGCTGCGGGAGATAAAATTCCTTGGGAAGAACAAAATTCATAACCCATCAAGTTGGGAAAAAAAAGAATTAAGAGAAAAATGATGACGAAAAAGACACCAAAAATATAAGCGATTCAACTGTAATGGCCAACATTCACGAAGTACTCGGAAGATTAAAAACGTTCATATTTCTCACCAATTTAATAAAGAATCGAACACGGATATCATGTATGAATGGCAATCCTAGTATAACGCTTAACACATCAAATGAAATGGAAGTGTAGTGAAGTAAATTTTTGACGTTCAGAAATTAGAGTTCAAGCTTGGTGCTGCCTAGTCGGCTGAGTAAGATGGCCATATCCATACCTTGCATCATGGTAGGCACAGCCATCTCAACGGGACAATTCCGAGAAAATCCAACCTTGCCGGATTTTTGCACTTTCTTTATGCAACTCTTAAACTTCTCGTGGCATTTTACGTTAGTCAAACCTGTAAAAACAATGGCAGCAATTATATTGTGATTCTGTATGCCAAACAATTGGGCAACCCATAAAAAGAAAAACAGACTGAATCAATCAAATAGCTTTTTTAACCTTTTTTCTCGACGCATTCGTCGTGGATCTTGCAACAAGCGTCCAGATCGTCGCACGGTTTTTCTCCAGGACAACCAGACCATCCCACCCCGCAATATTTCCCGTAACGGATTCCAACGGCTTCATTCCAGATTTGAAATTAATTTCATCGATTAAGAAAAAATAACTAATTGAATTCTAAAGAAAATACTTAATTCGAGAGATGAAGAATAGAGTGCTCACAGTTGCAGTTTTCAGCTATGCAGGTTCGGCTACATTTTACCTGAGAAATCATTAAATTTACTTGTTACAACAATTAATTCTATTAACGGAGAGAACCAACATTAAAAAATTGGATGCATTAACTCGAATTATCATGCTTAATCGGAAACAAAAAGAAGACTAGGGTTTCGAGAATATCAGACCTGGGAATCATTGGTAACGGAATCGGCGAAGACGATGAGGAAAACGAAGATGAAAGCAAATGCTGCTACCAGACGTGTCTGAGCCGGAATAAAAGAACCGGGCAACATTTCTATCACGGTTCGTCGTCCGATATACGCCTTTTTGTTATTCTGTCTGGAGAGTTCTCTTTCGATCCGCGTCGTCCAACAGTGTTTCTCGCTTATTCTATTGATCGAGGTGAAACCGCGGGGGTAACTGATAAAATTACCAGATCATCCCTCCCAATTCCGAGTTCCCAACTCCCAACACAAGCACTGGCAGAGAGGACTCTGGTGGTCTGGGCCCGTACCTCCACGTTTATGGATTTAATTCCTCAATAGAACAAACATTTACGATTACAAAATGATATGAAAATCATTATTTTTTGTTCAGCTTTAAACAAAAAAATATCTGTTACAAAATTATAAAATGCTTTCAAAATATTAGTCTGTTAATAATAATAGTAACGCTATTGAATTTTAAATTTATTTAATTTTTTTTAATAATATTAAGATTAAGCCAATTCTTCATTGCTTTCGAAAAGTGCTTTTAAAAAGTACTATAGAAAAGTACTTTTTAGAAGTACTTTTACAAATTTTAATTTAAAATTTGAGTGTTTAGCATTACTGTCAAAAAGTATTTTTGAGAAATAAAATGTCCATTTTAGACATGTTATTATCAAGTAACAAATATGCATTTAAATAATATTTAAATTAGTTAATATTATTATATTTTAGTAGTAATATAAAAAAATATTATAACTTCTTGTTAATATTTTAATATATGAAATATAAATTGTAAATATTTTTAAGTAATAAATATTAATTATTTATAAATTTAATTAGAATATATAAACTATATTTTAAATATTTAAATATAACAATTAAATATTTGTAATTAATATTTTAAAAAATATTTTTTATTTTTAATTAATGATTTTAACACAATTGTAATTAAACACCAAGAAAAAATACTATATTATTAGAGAAGTGAAAAATTAATTAAGCACCAAAAGTGCTTTTGGGAGAGGAAAAGCTAAAATTTTTAACTTCTCCTTTTCAGCTCCTTTTCAGAAGTGTTTTTGAAAAGCTATTCTGAAAAGTTAAAAATTTTAGTCAAAAGCGGCTTGTTCTTCACGGCTTTTCTTTCAAAAGTACTTTCGGAGTCAAAAGTATTTTTTTTAAGTAATGAAAAACCGCCCTAAATCAATCATAAAGAAAAAGTCCATTAACCTTTTTTTATTGGAGCCAAAAGCAGAAGCATTGGATTCTTCATAAGTGCAAACACCGAAAGGAGAGCAATTGGCTCTCTACCACTAATTTAACCCAACTCAGAGCTATCAATGCACTCTAGTCTGTAGAAAGCAGGTTGATGCAGAAGATTTTGAATCAGTTTCATCCACAAATTGATCGAAGAACTAGTTTTTACACCATAAACAACCACAATATTAATCTATTCTGATAAAGCAAAGTCCACGATGACACCCAATTCTAAATCCAAACGGCGGTAAACGCTCTTAATCTAGCAGATACATAAATGTGAATCATCAACATTAGTTGCATATAGTTAGTGAAGGTAATAGAAAAGTTGGTCAAAAGTTGGCCGGTTATCCATAGGGATAAAAACAGAAGGGAAGAATGGTGGAATTAAGTTTGTGAATAATTTGCACAATTATCATCAATCTTGCGTATAGTTCATAGCAAGGCTTACAAACAAACCTACGCCACTTTAACTATATAAATTATTTAGCTACCATATTAACCACTGATTTCTCAGCTTCAAAATTTTCATGAAAACAAAAAAAAATATGCATCCAGAAGGGCATACACTTCCAACTCCATGAAATACCGTCCGCCAGAAGATCACCCTCAGACATAGTAGCCAGTGAAAGTAAAACCCCTTCCCACTATCTCACCCGCACAAAACCATGCAAAGCACTCCAGTCCAAACAAAGCCGCAATACCAGCATTTTCAACCTTCAGTTCTTGCCTATTCTTCCACAGATTCCTCACATAATCAAGCTCCTTCCAGAATGACTCGGTACGACCAGGGATACTGCAAAAAATTGCATAAAAAAAGAGTTATTTTGATATGCCATTGTGATTCTGATTTTAGCGAGTATTACTGCCTCCAAGCATAAACTATTTCATATTTGTTTCTAAAGGAACAGCATATAACAAGGAAATTGCAAATAAACAAAGATATAGGGAGCATCATCATTGACTCTTTATAAAACACAATAATAAGCAACCCAGCCACATTGTTTTGTCCTTTTATTCTATTACATTCAGAAGTTCATAGGGAGCATCATTATAAGCAATCACAGAAAATACAAGCATGTTAAAGATAATGCACAGTCCCGTTAGTTGTTCTCAAGAACACAATAGTTAGTATATTTCCTAGGAAGTTGCAAGGCAGCTTTCGCTCACTCCCCATCCTTCTAAAGATGAAAAACTAGGGAATTCTCAAACGTGAGCCACATGCAAAATGAAAACAAAATTACATACTTTTCCAGGTGATTCTCCAGAAAATGGTTTCTGTTCTTCATGGAGTAAAATTGAATTCTACACCTATGTTGATAACAATAACTATCAAATGACCATCCAAGGTCTTTCAATTACACAGCAAGAATTTCACTTCCTTTCATTAAATCCAAGTTGTCTCATTGACAAAATATTCTCTCACAAAGGTCATCCAAAACAACCCTAGGCCAAACGAAACTTATCACTAGAAGGGCAGAAACCTTATACAATGCTTCATGGACAAATTTTGTAACTCAACCAAAAAAAATAGTCCAAAAAATATGGACATATGCAAAGGTTGAGAACACATAAACACAAGCGAATAATTTAGCAGCTCGGGAAACATAAATAACAAACAAGGCCATAACCCAAGTAACATCTAACAGGCCAATGAAACTATAAATATATACAATTCTCTACTTAAAAACCATACTAGTTTCATTTCATAAACCAAAAAAAAAAAGTATTTACAGATAAAAAGCACCATAATCAATAGCTTGGCAATAGAAGAGGACAATTTAAAATTTCAGACCTGAAATTCCATATAAAACAACTTCGTATGTTGCCACCTCCATCAAAACAAAAATTCACTTGGTTTGTGCCTAAGAAATATCGCCAAAACAACTTGATTGATATTTTGGACTAGTTATAACATGTCCTTCACTGCAGTGTTTTGTAACTCACTCATCTGTTAAATAAAAGAATTTTTTTTATTTAACAAATCAAATTTCTGGGAATCTTGAAATCATATATTTTGAAATCGGAAAGCATGATATAAGTTCATGAGTAACCGTCTCTTTCAGTTTTTCTACCTTGCTCGGAACCTTTTGAGAATAGGAGAGATACCATAAACGAACAACCAAATGAGCTGACAACATTGAATTCTGTTTATATGATTAATGTAGACGCAATACATAAATGATAAACAACATGTTAACATACATTTGGTAGCCAATTTTGATGCAGACAAATTCGTTAAGTCACTATCGCAAGCAAAATACATTGACGCATTGCACTGAATTATCTAAACTTAAAGACCTTCATGGATGTAGGCGCCAATATAAAAAATGCAAGAAGAAATACCTAGCAAGGCGAGTGTAAAACAGCTGCTTAGACAACTCGTTGCACTTCTCCACTGTGGGTGGTTCCTGAATGTATTGCTTGTTCTGTTCCAACAACTGCTTATAGTAAGCAGATCCGTTCTTGGCTACAAACTTCGAAGCTTCAAAAGCCTTAGATTGAAACTGCAGCAGTTTTGACGCCATCAAAATCTGCACCATATATAAAAACATAAAATAAATTTCTTAAATATCGAAAATGCCTTGGAGAATCTTAAGATAAAAAAAATACAAAGAACATAAAATCAGTTAATCAAAACCCTAAATATTAACATTAAAAGCAATCAGTAGCGGAAATAAAAGAAGTGTGGATAGTGATCGTGCTCTAAATCAATAGATCTGAGAATACAAAGAGAATCGTGAACGATTTCAAACATCAAATACACTGTAGATCTAAGCAAATGATGTGAATCTTACCTTCGATAAGAGCAAAATAAAGTAGGAAAAAGAACGTGTTATCGGTTGACTACAAAGACGCGAGGGGACTGACCTTGGCTTCTCCCGCCGCTTACCTTAGAAAGAAGAGCGAGAGACTGATAGAGCAGGTTTTGCGGATCAGTGGATGACCTTGACCTCTTTTGGTGGGGTTATTTGAGGTGAACTTTTAATTTCCGTATTTTACAAGGGTCCTTCTACAATTTCAAATATTTTCTCCGATCTTCTATTTTAATTTAAGCTAAAGACATTATTTAGTACCCAATTTTGATAATAAAAAAAAAGTTATGTGATAGTTTTTTTATGTGATATTTATATTTAGCAAAAATTATACAATTTTTTACATAAAATTAGTGATATCAATTTTTTAGTGTTTAGTTTGGATTTTAATGTTAATTTCATGATAAGTAATTTTAATAATATTATACTCTAATTTTTATGATTTTATTAATAGAATACATTTAATGTTGGTTATGAATTTATTTAATTTTGTGTTTAATTTTTTAAATATAATTTAATGTAAGTGGTTATTTTCAGGTGTTGATTTGATGAAAGTTAATTATTAATATTATTAATTAATTACAAATTTTCATTAAATCAACTCTAAACTCGATTAAACTCTTAAAAGTTCAATGTTACATTTGGATACCAAAATATAACTTTTTTTCAAATATAGGTGTCACATTAAAAAAATAAGTATTAAATTATAAATTTAAAATTTAAATATAAAATAATGTGTTAAACTTTTTAAGTTACATGATTTAACAAAATTCTTTTTGGGTGTAAATACTATAGAGGCTTCTGTATTGGTAGTTTAATTACATTTTGTTCCTTCTACTAAAAATGACAAAATTTAACAATGTTTAAATAAGTCATCGTACTTATTTTGAACCAACCCCTCGGTGTAATGAGATATGCTTCATCCTCATGAGCAGAGATCAAAATTCTAACAATATGATTAAAGATGAGTTGAAGAACCATCACACCAAATATGATTGATTGTTAAATTTTATTTTAAATCTCCTATTAATTATTACCATTTTAATCTATTAAAACTTGAAAAAGGAAAACTTATCGATAATGTTTGAGAATTAATTAGCCAAAACAATACCAAAACCAAATTCATCGTCTCCTTACTTCTCATTTATTCCAATTGAAGCATTCAACAATCAGCAATTAATAGTTTAAGTGCTGGATGCTTGTTGCATTCTGTTTTTAATTCAAGCAGTTACTGTGGTTGATGAATCATGATACTACAATTTGGAGTTACTGCTAGTATACCTTCGGAATTATAATTGCAATCAATATTTTAATATTATTATAATTAAATTATTACATGCACAAATGAACAAATTAAAATATTTTGATTAAGATTTATATATTGTAGGATTTAAATTAAAATAAAATCTGAGTTGATAATTCACGCAGGCTAGATTTACATAATAAACCTAGAATTTAAGTACTTAAAGTTCTATGATGTTGACTTTTTTTATATAATTATATGTATTTTCATTCATCTTACGGTTTAAAATTAATTTTATTTGAATTGAATGATATTTCTATAACTTTCGTGACATGATTTTTCCCTTATTTTCAATTTATCCACCAAACAATTTTCCATTCAAATTGTTTTCGTTTCCCTAAATTAAAAGATAAAACAGATCAGTGATCAATCGTGAATTGATAGTCTAATGGTTATGTGGCAGTGCAAATTCTGCTACCTAAATATACCAAAAATATAAAATTTTGATAAATTTATGATATTAAGTTGAAGTTAATTCAATGAAAAAAATAAGTTAATTATTATTAGATTAATATTTAATTATAATTGTAACTATTGCAATGGTATTGATTGTAATTATAATTTCCACTTAAAAGAACGATATGTGAGGCTGGTGCTCATATGTCAATTTAATCTTATATTCATGATTCATGAATTGTCTTGTGACTTGTGAGCCACGTTGGCTGATCTTAACTGCCTCTGATCCAATCGCGTGTTTAGTTGACTTCGGACTTAGAAAGTTGTTGAAATTGTCAACAACAATAGTGTTCACACGCAACGTATGCTCTTTTCAATATCCAATTCTTGCTTCTTCTTTTTTCCTTTTTATTTTCCTCTAATCAAGTTGATATTATTAATTTTTGGGGAAAAAAAAATAAAACCTACAGAATCTCAACTCTAAACAGTACTGTATTAGATTCTCAATATCGTTTTTGGCGACATTAGACATTGTTCGAAGTCATAAGTATAATATAACATATGCTTTTCTTTTTCATGTAAAAGTAATATATTAGATAATATTTTAAATAATTAATAATATTTAACCAGTATATTAAAGTCAATTATTTCTTTAAATAGTAAACACTAAAATTATTATAATTTTTATACCAAATTTAAATTATCAATAAGTTTAATCTTTAAAATAAAAGATATTATGCATTTAAACTTTTTTTTTAATCCAAACCTTCTAAAATATTGTAATAACAACTATTCTAATAGGACTAAAATTTAACTAGCTAAAATTATTACAATTAATGACCACTAATATTTTTGAGTCTTGTAAAATTTATACTTAAGTGCAAAACCATTGAATTTGCATCTTTTATTTTTTTATATATATTTTTATTTTTCACTAAGACTTATTTGTTAACTTAATCTTAAGTTATGATTGTATAAGGTATTATTTATGGGATTAAGATGCTTTTTTGGGGGTGTACATTGTGATGAAATAATGAGACTAGAAATGCATCCTACCCTGGCCCTACATATAAGCATGCAAAAACATTTGTAAGCTGTCCGGCGTTGCCGATAAGAAAATATAACCTTCCGCTATGTCCTGAGCTAAACATTCAAGGTGGTTAGCACAACGATTGCCCTCCCGAAAAATATGTCGGACCTCCATCACCAATCCTCCCGGACCAAGAGCAAGATCTTTTCAACGAAAGTGTCCAACGGATGAGAAGCTTCAGAAGGTCGAGATAGCTGATTCATCAACCAAAGCGCATCAAGTTTCATAATTAACTTGGCCATATATACGTAAGCCTTCCTGAAATCCCCAAAGTTCAGCTTGTAGGCTGTCTATTACTCCTATCCTCACCATTAATCCATGCAACCACTCACCCCTCTCGTTTCAAAGCAACCAACCAGCTATTGCATGTCACTTGCAGGTCCGCAGCACACCGTCCATATTAAGGATACAACAACCCGACGGGGGACGTTGCCAAGCTACCCATTTAGGCTTACGGTGAACCCTTAGAATAAAAGTCTGCCACGCCCGGTCAACATCCTAAGTAAATTTCCTTGTAATCAAAAGTAATTGCTGCAGCGAATCAAGCACAGCTTAAAAAATTCATTTATTTCGACGTTTTCATAAACATCATAAAATAACTGTGAAAACCAAGCCCCATGGTAAAAGGAAACCCAACAGCTTCATGGCCCGGCTGTTACATTCCAGCCACATGGAAACGGGGTGGTAAAAGAAATCAATCTGCAAAGTTTCGACACTCATTGTTACCCAAAGATTCGAAAGCCTTGAAACTAAAGCATTAAACGTAATTGTTTTCCCAAGTAGTTTAATGATCAATGCTTTTCGCCAAGGCTGCCTGAGTTGACTCTTCCACTCTTTGTTAATCTGTGTACAAGCCCAAATTTGCTAAGGGGCCCAAATAACCCTTACAATGGCCCAAACCCAATAATCCAAACCCAATACAACACAGCCCAAACAAATTTAACCCTAAGCCCAAATGGCCCAAAAAAAAAATTAGGCCAATTTCCAGCTAAGGGAAAACCCTAGGTGCGTCGCACCTAGGTCTTTAGCCTCCAGCGCCGCAAGTCACGGCCACCTGCCCTTCTGACGTCGCTCCACCTGCTCCACCTGCAAGGAGAGAAACAAACACGCAACAAGGAGAAAAAGAAGCAGACAACACAAAACAAGAAAATATTAAATCTTTTTCTTTATTTTGGTTCTTTCGCTATAAAAGCCGAACATAAAGAGAAAAGAGGGGATTGTTTTTTTTTCGGGAACAGTGGGCTTTTCTTTTCCTTTTGGTAGCATTTACAGAAATAAAAAGCAAAAAGTTTAAAGGTGATAAACAGGGTTCTCTTTTATTTTCGATTTCTTCTTAGATATATATTTTTTTCTTTTTGTTTATTTACTTATATACATATATAATATAAAGAGAAAAGTGTAAAAAAAAATATATACCTTTTTTGAAGTTTTCCGGCCACCGTGTACGGTGGCCGGCGCGACGCCGTCAATGGCGGAAGATCGCCGGAACCCATGGCCGGACTTGGGCCTGAGAGAGAAGGAGAGAGCTCTCTCTCTCTGTTTTTTTTTAAAGATGAAACTGATTTGTTTTTTTTTGGTTTTTCTTATTATTTATACTAAACATGAAACGACGTCGTTTTGGTGGGGAGGATCCGCGCGTTGACCCGACCCAACCGCCTAGGATCCGCGTGTTTTCTAGCGCATGGGTAATTTGCGCACGCGGTCCTCCCTCTTTTGCGATGGTTTTCAATTTGGTCCAAGAACCATGCGCCTGGGCCTTGGCAGAACGGCACCATTTGGTTAACATGGGAATATTTCCCATTTGGCCCTTCTACTTTTCGCGTCCATCACAATTGGGTCCCTTTCTTTATTTATTTATTTTCGATTTCGCCCCAAATGTTGCTCTTTTATTATTCTAGTCCTTTTCTAAATTTTTTTACTTTTATTTTATTATTAAACCTATTATGTTATTTACTGTTATTATTATTATCCTCATATTTTGTTTATACTTATTATGTAAATTTTATATATATGCTTCATATTATATTATTATTATATAATTGCTTATATATGTATATAGGTACATGTATATGTATGTTTTTTTTATATACAAAAATACTCTTTTTTTTCATATGTGTATATTTATATATATATATGCTCTTACATATCCATTATATTTTCAAAATATATTGTTTATATTTTTTGTACTTTGTGATTTATATATATAATTACATATGTATTTATATATATTTGATGATGGTTTTACACGTATACATGTACGTGCATATATGCTTATGTATTTTCACGTCCAATAGTTTTAAATAAGGTGTACATGCGCATGCTTTTCATATTTTCATGCTTATATGTATACGTGTTTATGTATCTTTATAATTATATGATTTTGTTGATTTTGTTGATTTATTTATTTACATGTTTATTATTGTTTATTTTCTTACTTTAGTTTTTATCGTTTGTTATTTCGCCCGTATAATTGTTTTTATTGTTTATTATTTTGCTTGTATCATTTTATTTACATTGTCATCATTATTATTATTTTGCATTCATTTTTACTCGGATTTATCAAAAACAAAAAAATCTAAAATAAAAGTAACACTCGGTATTTTAGATCTTCGAGAGAATCGAGCCCTAACGTATTGGGTTCCGATTTTCTTCGTTGAATTTAAATAATCGAGATTACTCTTTTAAAAATGATATAAAGCTCGTTATCAAGAATTCAATACGTTGTGTCCTAACGCATTGGATGTGACACGTTGTTTTCTCGAGACGAGGATTTTTCGAAATAAATGCAATATTCAATGTTTAATATTTTAAGAAATTGTGCCCTAACGTATTGGGTTGCGATTTCTTCACTTGATTTTAAACAATTGAATATTCTTTTAAACTTTATTACACGATTCTTTTAAACTCAAGTTTTAAATGATATCGGGAGTTAAGAAAAGATTGTGTCCTAACTTACTGGGCATGATCCCTTTCCTAAACCCGAGATAATAAAATATCTTTTTAAATAAATAAAATTTTGGCATTCATTTGCGTATCGGAAATTCGAGACATTGTGTCCTAACTTACTGGATATGATACTTTTTTTTCTCGATTAACGCGGAATGTGTCCCCTTTTCCCAAAATTTTCAACTTTTTAATACAAGGAACGTATTTTTAAATTTCTTTAAAGTTTTCAACTTTTCGACATTAAGACATTAAGTAATCAACTAAGGTACCAATTTTGGGCGTATCGAGGGTGCTAATCCTTCCTCGTGCGTAACCGACTCCCGAACCCATTTTTCTGAATTTTGTGGATCAAACCTGTTGTTTTAATAAAATCAAACCGTTTATTAAAAATAACTACTTTTCGAGGTGATCCAATCACACCTCATAGAAAAGGATTGGTGGCGACTCCCGTTTCATTTTTCAAAATCCAAGTCGACCCCGTTTTCATCAAAAAATGGTGTCTACAATCTGTATCGTAGGTATCGTGACATTTCCACAATCACTTTCATCCATCTCAGAATTAGAGTCCTACTCATGTTTTTCCACCGAAATTGAACTTCGAAACATGTCTGTAAAAACTGGAGACTGAATAAGAGAATCCTTGAAGAACTGCCAGAACCATCAACCGCTTTAATCTTCTTCGTACTGAAGAAAGTTCGTGATCTGCCATGCAAAAGTTAGTAACTTTCAGGGATTAAGATGTTTTAATTAGTACATAGAGACAACAAACAAATTAATTAAAGTCTACAATCATAGAGAAAAAATCTCGGTATTTTTTCTAATTAATTTGATGGATTAACTAATTAAGTTGTTGATGTAATTTTAATATTAATACACCATTCCTGTAAATAAATATGTTAAACATCTTATAGCAAAAAAAATCCATAAAAATAATGAAAAGAAATGGGCAGTAACATGCTAACATTGAGTTAATGATGTAATTTTTCTTTGTTTTGCATATAAAAACTTAATAAAATAATGAAG
This sequence comes from Gossypium hirsutum, assembly GCF_007990345.1. Lineage (NCBI taxonomy): Eukaryota > Viridiplantae > Streptophyta > Magnoliopsida > Malvales > Malvaceae > Gossypium > Gossypium hirsutum. The sequence goes on from NC_053441.1 coordinate 2,585,146, forward strand.
GTTCGAAAGCTGTAAAACCTAGAACATAAAGTCGATATTTATCCTATTGTTATGAGATTTTGACGAAATTTGCTCAAAATTGTATTTAAGCTTATTACAGGTTTTTGTCTTGGTACGCAAGAAATCAACGCTTATGTGTAAGTATGAAATTGAAGCTATACTTTTGCATGGTTTGCTTGCCCTAATAGAAAACGATGTAACAGTAGCTTGGCAAGAAAATAAACTTGATGTTAATCCATTAGACCACATAATAATGTTTTTCTCAAGTATATAATAACTAAATATCATATTTTTTTTCTTAAAAATAGTTTTTGTTACAACTTACAATGCTAGAATTTATAAAGAAATATTGGAGATAGAAATCATATGGATATGGTAGTAGTAAATTAGGATCGCCCCAATTTCGAGATGGAGTCTCCAAACCTTTTTCTTTATTATCATGAGTTGACCCATTAATACTCTTAACTACCATAGTGTGAGTTATAAGGAAACTTTTTGACCTTCCATCTTTTTATTACATTTGTGTTGCATTACTTGAGCATTAAAAAAAATTATCAATTAAATGGGTATTTTTCTTGACTCCTTTGAGTGTTTAAATTTATTCATATTCTTATTTAAATGAAAACCTAATGTTTAATTAAATTAATATTAAGCATTTAAATGCAATTTTAGACCATATGTACACACCATAACTTATTAATTTGACAAATGTCAACATTGAATTACTAAATTCTTTATATCTACAAAAAGTCATATATAATCATTGAATTGACTTCCTTAATTGGTTGGTACTTGGTATCCAATTTGTTTAAGTAATTTCTTTTTGTTTTATATTTTTAAAATAAAAACTTGATTGTGTTTAAGTAGAAGAGGATTGAAAAAAGCAACATATTTCTTGTATGAATTAAATAACGACCAAGTCAAAGGACAAAAGAGTATTTATAAAAATACTTTACAACTAAGAGAGAAATACAAAATATCGTAAGTACTTTGAATAAAATAAATTGGAAGAATTTCTAGGGAACTTGCTTCATCTTAAGCAAGAAAACAAGGAGGATATAAATCACGTCCACCTAAACAAAGAATAATAATATATCAAAAAACCCGACTTTACTCTTAGCTTTACATTTTAATCACATAAAATCTAAATGGGTATTAAAATCTAACCCCCCCCTCCCCACCAAAAAACTTGATTATATGGACACATATAACTACGTTTAGTTCCTCTTTCTTTGTTCCATGAATTTATGTATTCTTTCAAGTGCAATTTCAAGTGTTTGTTCACTCATGTTTGCGAAACAGACCCTGAACCACCCTGGTTCAGAGCAATGGCAGGAAGATCCAGGCGATATGTTTAGTTTCACTTCGTTCAGTATAACCTTCCAAAGAGCCAATTCGCTTTCTCTCGTGGGTTTTTCCAACAATGGGCTGAGGTTCATCCAGCAAAACAGCCCGGCATTGCCTTTCAAACACTCGATTCCGGCTTTTTTCAACCCTTTAATGATCATATCATATCGCTTGCTTAATCTTTCCCTATTTGTCTTTATGTAGTTTTCGCTGAATTCCTTGTTGGACAACATGCAAGCCAAGAGATGTTGTGTCTGTGACGAAATCAAAGTGAAGCTCGACATCCTCCTGGCGGTGGTGACGACCTGGTCATTGTAGGAATATATGGTTCCCACTCTAAAACCGGGGAGACCGAGATCTTTAGAGAGGCTGTAAACGATGTGGACTCTCTCGGCGTCTTTGTAGCCACGAGTTTCGAGTATTTCGGCAATGCTGATGAATTCGGATGAAGAGAATGTAGAACCAGAGTAAATTTCATCCGACACGAGGTGTATGTTTTTGTTTACGGCGAAATCGAGAATCTGTTCCAGGGCTGATCGTTGGATTGTTGCACCTAACGGGTTTGAAGGGTTTGTTATCAGTATTCCCCTCACTTTCAAGTTCATCGATTCTGCACTTTGATATGCAGCTTCCATGGCTTCTGGTGTAATCTGGAAATTGTTTGAGCTATCGCAATGGATTGGAACAATGTTCACACCGGTTCTCCACCTTAGATCTCTGTCAAATCTGAATTAAAAACAAAAAATGGTTCCGAATCAGCACTGGTTTAAAAATGAAAGATGATCCTTGTAGGTTGCAACTTTATAGTTTAAAAAGTTATGAACTTGTTCTTACCCTGGATAGTATGGAGTTGGAATGAGCAAAGCATCACCAGGATCTGCTAAAATGAATGTTAAAAGCTCATTAGCTGCGGTTGCACCAGCAGTTAGGACGATTCTATCAGGGTCGAATTTTGCTCTTCCCCCTCTAATTTGCTCCATGAAACTCGCCATCGCCTGTCGGAAAGATTTTAATCCATGGTAGTCTTGGAACAAAGCATTCTCTCTGAAACCAGGAGCTCCTTTTCCCCAGCTCGATGCTTCCGAATGTTCTTCCAAGTATTTCTCCAACAAATCAAATGAAACCTGTACGAGGAACAAAGCAAAAAGTAAGAACACTATTACATGTATTAGTTTTAGCATGTTTTTGTTGTGCAGAGTGCTGACACTTACTTGATTTTCAGCCAGTCCCATCTGTATAACACCCGACTGGTTGCTTGTTTCATGGTAAGGGTTTTCATCATAAGCTTTCCACCCTGCAAAATATGGAGAATCTTCCCCATGAGTTTTGGAAACTGCAACTTTTGATAATCCAACACGAGGTTGTTCAATCTCAATAGCCATTTCTACCCTTTTTTTTCTTTTTGTATGAAAGAAGGAAAAAAAAAGGGATAGAAGAGGGCTTGAAGGAGACTGATGATGATGATGATGAAAACCTTTGTCAAAAACTTGCATTTATATATAGGAATCCAACAACAACTTGCTTGTTTCTTTTCAGAATATAGAAAAATTAAAAATTAAAAAATTTCAATGATTAACTCTATAGTGTAAGCAAAAATAAAGGTGACCTTTATATTTTAACACAAGTGACAACTGTTAAGCTTGTCAACTTGTCAAATCTTTCTTTATCTCAATCTCGAAGAGATCCCATACCCCCTTTTAATTCCCCCCAAATGATTGTTTAGCTTCAACAAATTAAGTACTCTCTTGATTTGAGTTTTCCCAACCTATGACCAATCAATTCCCTGTTTTAATAAATAAATGAAGGTTTCATTAATTAAAAACCAAATCTATATTAGATGAAGAATGTACATGTTTATTACAACATAATTATGTTCCAAGAGATCTAAGAGTAGTTAAGTTTTTATGATGACCTGACAAAGATCCCATTTTACTGAAGATTAAGATTCTGATTTGGGACAAAACAGAAGCTCTGGAAAGATCTAAAACATGGTCCCCCTTAAATGATGCATTAGTTCCAAGCAAAAATATTATCTTATTTAGGAAGGATTTTCATCGTTATTGAACATCATTAATCTAATCTAGGTTTTAATTAAAGGCAATCTTAAGCAAAACAAATGGACTAACTGATAATTAGTCAAATGCAAATAATAAAATGTCAAATACTATACATTAATTTACTGTGTAAATGGCTAATTAGATTCATTAACCACATGGGTGTTTAGGTATAAACATGCAGGTATATTCCTATATGTAAGAAATGAGATTTTTGTCAAGATCATGTTTTTTTTTTCTCAACTAGAGAAGAAACATCATCTTCATAACAAAAACAGAATACGAAGAATATGCTTTTCTCTTCGACGTGGGGTTGCAGATCATGTGCTAGGAATTCAACAGCATGAGATTCTTCAATTAATTAGATTGCTTAATTATATCGTCATATAATAGCAATGCAAATATAATGAACATAAAAAAGTAGTAGTGGTTGATGACGACTGTTCCTCGACTCTGGTCTCTGGGAGAGGGACAAGTATCAAGCAATCGTCTTTCATCAGATCATGGAATATTAGGATTATGGGAAAGTGATGGTAAATATATTGGAATTCAAATTTTAAATCTACTTTGATTAAATTTTGGATTATAAGTTTAAAAATAAGCCTTCAACTTTTCACCTGTCAGGGTTACCCTGCAGCTAAGAACAATAATGGCTGGCTTGGAGTTAAAGCAGTAATCAAACCCCAGTTTTAAATCTGTTGGGAGTTGCCAAAACCAGCTCCTACCAAATTAAATTCAAGAGATAAAATATTCAATCAAAGATGACGAATGTATATATTCTAAAAAATATCATTTCATAATTATAATAAACTTTTAGGTAAATAGGGCCGAAGCAAGAAATTTTTTAAGAAGGTCGGAATTGAATTATAAATTTTTTGAGAGATCAAAATATAATTTTATTATATATTAATATATAATTTCATCATTTTGAAAATGGTTAAACATAACTTTTTTTCATATTTTAAGGGGTCAAAGTACAATTTTACCATAAATTATTTTGTAATTATTTTGTAATTTTTCTTTTTTAATTTTATGGGAGCAACGCTACAACCAACCCCCCGATGTAGGTAAATCCAAGCCATGAAGCAGGGATAAATCTTAAAATTATATATAAATTTTAATTTAATATGTAATTGTATACATAAACTTTAATTTGGTGTAATTATATACGTGAAACTCTAATTGTGATTCTATACTTGAAACTTTAATTTTATTTAATCATTTATATTCAAATAAATAAATACATCAATTTATTTTTATATTGAATAAATATAATTATTCATGCATGTAATATATAATTTACAAGAATTTAATCGAATCAAAAGTTTATATATACAATTACATATTAAACCATTGTTCACCTATAATTTTCGGATTTATCACTTCTAAATATCATAAAATTTTCAATTTCATGAAACAGCTAAATTAAATTTCTGAGTTTTGATATCTTTCCCAATCGGGTATGAAAAAGCACCCCTGAAGTTGGGATAAGGAAAATGACAGTCGAATTGGGTTTATAGGGAGCTCACAACTGGACGTGTCCTTGCACACATGCATATATGTGTAAGAAACTAATTTCTGTAGCAAATAATAAGCTTTTAAGATGAAGGAGAAGTACATTCCCGAATGGTCAGCACCATAGCAACTAAAGTGTGTGTCAACATCATATAATGAAGGGCCATGTTTGTCACCTCTCATGCTTTGAATTTAGACTAGAAACAAAACGAAAACTAGAGTATATTTTTCATATATGTATGTAATAGCTATCTGTATCTGATGTTGCTACTTTACCAAAACCTAATATAAACTTTGGAAGATAATGAGTTGAGTTGATACCGCCGACACGCAGTTAAAATGTCCGAAGACCACTCTCTCAATCTCAAATAAAAAGTTAAAAGATTTACTCATTCCATGCTCATTATCTCGATGAGGTAAGGTTACGAGTATTATTTGATTAAAAAAAGGAGTGTATGTATATCTTTGCATCTCTATGAGCAGGCACAAATCTTCTTGGAAGATATAAATCGAATAAGAACATGACACACGTCAATCTAGATATTTGATAATATTGGGTTGTTTATATTGATTATTATCAATGTATAAATTCATCTGTGTGTTTGTTTTTAAATTATTTTTAACCAGGTATTTATGCATAAATTTTATATGTTAATATGAACTATTATTTCGAATATTGCGTGTGAAAATAGAAAAAAAATTTACGACCAGGGTTAAATATTAATATATGTTTCTTAAGTTATATTTAAAATTTTTAACTCTGTTTGTAGAAAAATTCTAATCTACTTGTAACACCCCTATACCCGACTCGGTCGCCGAGTCAATGCATCGAGATGTCACATTCGTTGCCGAAGCAAAAACTGAAAATCATGATATTCAATCAAAGATAACAAAGTTTATAAAATTAACACAAATATTAAAGTTTTACAAATAAGACCATTGGAGGATACTTGCACTTTCAAAGTAGTTTACCCACTTTATGTATATTTCATATTTGTTTCTAAATTGTGCCAATCAATTTAATTCTTCATAAAAATTTAACAAAGATTTCAATAACATCACATCAATTAACAATACTTATTATTTTATCAATTCGTTTAAACATACTCATATGTATTAATCATTCTATCACTTACAACCATTTCGAAACATTTCAAATTCATCTACTATATATATATATTCGTATTTTTTCCTCCTCCTCCTCTCCATTCCACACCCTTTATGTATATATTTGTTAGAATCTTTAACTTTTAATATATAACATGCTTATATGCAACATTATCTATAATTCCACTATTTACTTATGTGTTTATATCAAAGCTGTCCACTTGAGTCATAGTCACTAAATTATTTATATCTTGAGCTACAGAATTCAAAATTAAGATCCGCTTGATGTTTTTGAAACTAGACTCAAATATATTTTTGCCATTAAAATTTCAGAATTTATGACTCAGCCAATAAGTACAGTAAATTCTTCAAATTTGCCCCTATTCTGCTGTTTGACAGCTTCGACCTTTCCTTACTAAAAATTAATTATCTCTTAGTACGAGGTTTGGATGATGTTTCCGTTTGTTTCTCTTGAAAATATACTCATTAAGAATTTAAACATATAAATTTAAAACCATAATAATTTTCTTTTATGATTTTCCAAAGTCAGAACTGGGGAACCCGAATCCACTCTGACCTTATTTCATGAAAATTAATATATCTCAAACTATAAAATTTCGTTTCTTTCACCTTTTCTTCCATATGAAACGACACTCAATAAGCTTTAATTACATATTTAATTCAATGTCTAACTAAATTTCTATAATTTTTGGTGAATTTTCAAAGTTAAGTCACTGCTGCTGTCCAAACTGTTTTAATGAAAATATTTTCTTTTCCAAGGTTCTTTGCACTATCTTTCATTCAATCACACATAATTACCATACTTTTAATTACTATACAATTTAGTCGCTTATGTTATGTGTAGATTACATATTCAATATTTCTTAATCTTATAGTACTTTTCACCATACAAATCATATTCTCTCTTACCAAATTAGTGTTTTAAGTATCCATTCTTCATTAAATACTTTCCATTTCTTGTATTTAGATTAAATACATGTTTCATACATCTCACTCAAAACATCTTTAACTCAATAAATTGAAATACAAGTAGGTTTAGTATGAAACTTACCTCATTTGTCAATAATTTCTTCATTTATTTTTCATTTCCATGCATTTCTCATCCTTCATTCCTCCTTTCTTTTTATACTACCATTTTCTAAATAAAATAATAATAAATATCTAAGTAAAATATTAATAAAATAACATTTAACTAATTAATTAAAAAATTCACAAAAATATCACCAACATCATCTGTACATTCTAGAATTCTCCCTCTTGCTAATTGATCATTTTGCCCTTTATATGATCTTTCAAAATCCCATCATTGAATCATCACTTAATTTGGTAAAATTGTGATTTAGTCCTTCACAATCCTTCACCTATTCAATTTGGTCCCTGCATGCCAATTCCATAACTTAGTAAATTGGATTATTTTCACTTTTGGTCCTTCAACTTTCTTGTTTTTACACTTTGATCCCCTAAATTTTAAATATTTACACTTGAGCCAAAAACTTTCCACATATTTATGATTTAGCCTGTACTTTAAATCAATATACTAAATGAAACACCCCTAACCCGAGTCCATGGCCGGAACAAGGTTATGGAGCATTATCGAAGTTTACAGAACAAATAGACAGAAATTTCAAACATTTCACATCACATAATATACATGTTAGAAACCAATCAAAATTAAACATATTATCCATTATACGAGCCCTCGAGACCCAAAATACACATTAGGAACAAATCGGGAGTAAATCAGAAACTCAAAAAAAAAAAATGGAAACATTTAATCTTTTCAACATTGTAGGGGTCACACGGTCAAGAGACATGCCCGTGTCTAAGGCCGTGTAACTCACTAACTTGTATTCTTTTTAAAAGATACAAGGGACACAAAACCATGTCACCTAGCCGTGTGTGACACACGGCTGAGACACACGCCCGTGTCTCTGCCCGTGTGGACGAAAATAGGCTATTTTATAAGCCATTTTTCTCACCCAACAAGGCTTATTGATTTAACTCTCATTTTGATATATTGTAACTTTTCATTTTCTTTGATCTTATACCTTATTTCGCTAAAATTTTATCTCATATTATTTACAACAAATGGGGTTTTGAGGATGTTACACCGCTTACAATATACTTGATAATAATCTTGTAACAAATTAATGTATCAATGCAAATCATATAAATATATACAAGTTGATAAGTAAGTCTCAGTTATAGTTTTTCAAAATAAAAATAAAAATTATATATAAATTTTGATTTAATGTGCAATATTATATATAAACTTTGATTTTATGCAATTTTATACATAAAATATTAATTTGACCTAATGTTCAATTCACAGTTTACTAACACAATTATCAACATAACACCATTTTAATAACATATATTGCATATATAAATAATTATATTTATCTAATAAAAAAATAATACATATAATTAAATAAAAATATGTATAAACCACAATTAAAATTTCAAATAAACCACAATTAAAATTTCAAATATAAAAATTATTGAAATCAAATTTTTTTGTTTCAATATTAATTTTTAAAGAATGTATCTTCCAATTGGAGTAAATCTGAAATGTATAAATTTTATAATGCGGTATATATGTTGTTTTTTTAATATATAAAAAAGATTCTTAGCGTGTTTGTACGAACACGTTTTGTGAACCCCGCCATACAGGCATGCAATGGTCTTTGGAACATGCTCATCATTGTCTTCATGTAAGAAATTTCCGGTTGATTGATGCATGCAAAATTATGATATTAGCCCTACACAGAGTACTACGCTTTGAACAAATCACATAGAGTAGTAGTCCTACGCGATAGACTTTCTTCAATATTTTTGAAAATATAACATATAATTAAATACGATCCACCGGCATCACTTCGTTTTTCCAAAACATATTTTTATAATATGAGGAGACATTATAAAACAAGTCGGATTGAATTAATTAAAAGGTAAATTATAAAAATAGTTATTTTTGTTTACCTCAAATTACATTTTAATCATTTATATTTGAAATGTTACATTTTAGTCACTTACGTTATCGTTTTGTTATGAAGTGGTCACTCGACAGTTAAGCTCCGTTACCTCCCTAACGACGGTCCTACGTGACAGTCTAAATTGGTTTTAAATACCGACTTGAATGTCTTATGTGGCAATACAAATTAAATTTATTTAATTAAAAACCAATTTTCGTCCCAGCAACTGGACGTCCAAGTTAGCATTTAAAATTCATTTTGACTGCCACGTAGGACTGTCGTTAGGGAGGTAATAGAGTTTAATGGTAAAGTGACCACTTCGTAACAAAACGGTAATGTAAGTGACTAAAACGTAACATTTCAAACATAAGTGACTAAAATGTAATCTGAAGCAAACAAAAATGACTTTTTTTTATAGTTTACCCTTAATTAAATTAAGCCTAAATTATCTTATTTTAATTTATAATTATATTATTACTGTTGCCTTCAAAATAACATATTTAATTTTGTTTCTCCCACTTGCTTATAATAAACTATTGACAGTGGACTATTTCCTTTCCCATATAACTTAACACAATTCCCAACACACAAGCTAAGAGTTGCCTTTTTCATGGAAGAAATTTCTATATGGCTTCTCCATGTGCTTTATCCGCCCTTCACATCATATTTTACAGCTGCATTTTAAATGTATTGGATTTTATGATCTTTGAACAGCCAACATCGCCGGAGATTCATTATATATACATTACTATATTTAAATATTTTACTCAATTAATAATTTAATAATGATTATCAAACTTTGTCACCATAATAAAAACTTTATTGATAATTATTTTAATTTTTAATTACCTTACCCATTATTATTTTTTGTATCCTGCCAAGTAAGAATTATGATGATAATTATGTAGGAACACTCAATTGGAATCACCATTATGGTGAGTTTAATGTTGTAGTGGAATCCTTATTCATTTGGAACCATTGTATTGAAATCATCATGATAACTGTATTAAAACCCTCATTCGAAATCATCATATACAAATTTATTAGTTTATTTGTAAATTAAATTTTTTTAAAGAGAGTAAATGGCATATATAATATATTTTTTTATTTAAGAAAATAGATAATGGGGTAATAATTTATTTATTTTTGCACCAATAATTACTTTGTTAACTAATAAATAAATTTAAAATATGAATAATTCAAGCCTTGTAATGTAATATATATTATGATAAAACAATTGCACTTGAATTAATTAAATTAAGCCTAATTATCTATTTTTAGTTAAATTTCTTCTACATATATATATATCATTACTGTTGCCTTCAAAAGAACATTTACGTTATAAAATTGAAGATATCAACTTGACAAAAAAGATCTCTAATTTTGTTGCTCAAACTCGTATATGTACTGAATATATATTTAATTTTATATCTCCAACTTGCTTATAGTAAACTATTGACAGTGGACCATTTCCTTTCCCCATATAATTGTTTTTATATAATCCAGTTCTTAACACATAATTCCCAACACACAAGCCAAGAGTTGCCTTTTTCGTGAAAGAATTTTCTATATAGCTTCTCCATGTGCTTTGTCCGCCCTCTTCACCTCCGCCCTCAGTGTCCATCATGAGTCTAATATTTTACAAGTGCATTTTAAATTTATTGGATACCACTTTTATGATCTTTGAACAGTCAACAGTCCCGGAGATTCATTATAATTATATATAGTTAATTAAGTAGATATCACTAATTCCACATCAATTTAGTTAGAAATAATATAAATAAATCAATTTTACAAAATAAAATAATACATTAGTAGAGTTATATAAATAATTTATTTTTTCTTCTATTAGTTGACACAAACTTCACCATTTAAGGTTTCAAACTTCATTGATAATTATTTACATTTTTTATTTACCTTTAGCAATAATTATTATTTGTATTATTGCACATTTCAATTTATTTTTTTGTAATTATATCCGATTGTTTTTTTTTAATTTTCTTTATCCAACCGCTTATGTGAATAAGAACTTGAACAATGTAAATTACTTGTGATTGTATTAGTGTTACGAGACTAGAATTTTAGTCTCACAGACCATACAGCCTTAAGCGATTTTAAAAAAAATAATTCTAAGTTCGCTTAACTCTCACAAAATGAGAATTCTCGCAAAAATTTTCTAAGGCATTAAAATATAGCGAAAGCAAACTCGAACGAATGGGCAACGAAGAACAAAAGACCAAAGGAAAAATAGCACACACCAAATGTTTGCGTAAATACTCTCAAATATATTCACAACTATGAATGGAATGAATTGAAGTAATCACCCCAAACCCAACAAATAGATTGAGTTACATCCATGATCGAGATTAGAGTCTATCTACAATTGAAAGTCATAAGGGATTTAAATTTATACAATTTGATCCCTTTAGGGTTTACACTAATAACTCTAGATTTACGAGAGTATTTCATTGGGCTACCAAAACTTCAAGTAGATAAGCTTCTTCATGAGTTCTACAAGTCGAGTTACTTCAAGCGGGTCATGAGTTCCCATTTCATCAATTAAGCTCTATGGAACATCATTTGCACAATCGTCAGTGAACTTTAATGCGCAACCCATGACCTTAGTAATTAGTAATTAGTTAATATTTTTTTCCGCTTAAATGTGAGGCCTTTGCCAACTAGGCGATCACGTAGGGCATTTAATGAATGTTGTTTAGAGATTTAAAGGATATGTTGACGACCCGACCTCGTAATTTGATGAAACTCTTTACACATGCTTCACCAACTTCATAATTTAGCAATGAAACTTACTGAAGCACATCCCATTTCCATTTGAAAATAAATTACTAAGAACGCAATGCATTCAAATAGTACTATTATCAGTTTCCTTCACGTGTGGAACCCTAATCGGACAATTTCGATAAAGGACGAGACAAGAGACGGTTCCGTCCGGTAATGCAACAACAATATATTGAGAACGTTAATTTTCCATGGGCTTTTATATCATTAGGTTTCACCATTGTCAATATGTTGCAAATAAGTTGATTACATATACAATAATTAAATTTATTTAAAGGTTGAGTTATGTACAAATGATTAGACATGATCTAGATATATATTTTTTTTAAAAATAAGTTTAAAAAAAATCATCATATAAATCTAGATTGGGTAGCTAACCAAATTATTATTTAATAATAAAAATATATATATTTTAAACAAAAAGTTGGATCATTGGGTTGAGCCAAGAAAATGGGAGTTGAAAGAATGGAAAAGAGTGGACAAAAAATATTAACCAGATCGAAGAGTGAAGGAAGCATATTTAGACAAAATTCAGAATAAAAATTTGATTCCCACATATCTCTCTCTCTATAATATATCCATTGAATTAAGGTAGACAAATTCCAGGAATCTCTTAATATGCCTCAAGGGAAAAAAATGGAACTCGTGTCCTAATTCTCCACCATGTAATTACTAATTAGACACACCTACCTCTTATCACCATCATATCACATGTCAAACAGTTTTAGTTAAGACAGCTCAATGAAGCAGCTTTGGTTGGACCTTTTTTTTTTTCAATCCTAATTTCTTGGCAAAACATGGATGCAGTATAGAGATAAGAATCCTAAATAAATTGTGTCCACCACCGACTTTAAACCTGATTGGTATAAGTTCAATGCCTGGATCGGAGGCAGAACTGATTCAAGATGAAATTCTTATTAAATAAACAAATAAATCATAAAATCATTTTTAAGACATAACATTCAGTAAGTTCAGTAAGTTTGGAGTTTGGTTCCCCATGTTTATTTTGTTTTTAGACAACGACCTCAGAATTTCGTACAATATATTCATAATCCAGAGTCTTAGTCAGCTTGTATATAATCAAACCATGTTAATTAATATTACATTCATGGTGTAGGTTTAGGGTTATTTTATTTTTAGCCATTGAGCTCAATGAATTTCCTATAATATAGTATGCACCATGTTTATATAACCAAGTTATATTAAATACTAATATTTCAATTAAAATAAAATTTTATTAGAGCTCAAAAAGGTACAACTAATCAAAAGGTTAATAAAACATAAACAACAGGAACAAACTTATTACACCATAAAAAAGGGACTCCTTTTATATAGGACACACACCTAAGCATGATAAAAAAAGAAAATTTACACAAATTGGAAGATAAAATACAAATACTCTAACACAACCTTGCAGTAAATTTATAAGTAGTATATATTGTCAATTATAACAAGCCACTTTGTAAGTAGTATATAGATGGTCAAATATTTGCAATTTCCCAAAATGGGTTTGGGCTTCAGGCAGCAATGGACATATATAATTCTTCATGTTTGAAATGGGTTTCTATAGATATCAGATTCGAAATGGGTTAGACTTTAGATACGATTTTTGTAATTTAGGACTATTTTGATATAAATTGCTATTTAACACTACAAAAAGTTTGTCAAATACATATACTGACGGAAGGAAACCGTCGCTAAAAAAGTCTTATATCGAGGAATTTAATCTGTCATTATTGGTAATGATTTATACCGTCAAATAATGTATCTGTCAATATACCTTATTTCTATACTGACGGATTTTATAAGTACATTGGCAAACCTCATACTATAATGATGGATTTTTAAAAGCATGCTTGGTTTACTTTACTATCTTGACATAGTTAGGATAAATTGATGTTTATATTGCCATGATCTTAAGTTGTTAGAATTTAGTTTCATAAGTAAAATGATTGTGCAATAGTTTAGTATCTAATAGTATGTTTTAGGTGATAGTTACGTATCGTTTTTATACTAGAAATAGTACATTTTGGACCATTTGGTATGTAGGGTCTTGAGACACATTAGTTAAGTCTTGATATAATATGAACAAAAAAAAATTAAATTATACATTTCTGGGTAAATGTCTTGAGATTTGAAACTAGGCAAAACTTATTTAGATTCAATGTTTACTTGTCTCAAGGGACCATGGGATGCATGTCTAAACCATCAGTAAAGCAATGAATTAATTGTTGGGTAGCAATTGTTTGACATTGCCTTTACCAATGGAGTATTTTGTAGTATAAGGTGAAAGGAATTTATCAATGGATTGTTTCCTTCAGTAGAATTCTATACAGGCAATACTTTTCTCGACAATCAAAATTTTGTCAAGGTAAGCATTTTTCCTTCGATATCAAACTTAAGGTGTTATACTAATTGATTTTTTGATTATATTATCGATGAATTTGGCAGTCAATAAATGACATTGTTTTGTAGTGTAATAAACAATTTTTTTCTATTTAAATTTAATTATGAATTTAATATTAATATTTATATAACTTTTGAATTTATATTTTCTTATCAGTTGGATACTTAAGTCGCATATTATGAATTTTCCATATGTAGTCTTCAATGATTATATGTTTATAAATAATTTTTTCCTTGAAGTTGAAACTTGAAAGTCAAAAAGTGTTAATTTTCTATTAAACTAGTGAATTTGTTTGCCACTTGTATTGCAAGCTAAGCTACTATTAGCTATCCAAGAAAAAGCAGAGGAGCCGGTTTATAGCCCAATCCACGATCCAGTGCCCATATTTGGAAAACGGTGTCGTATTCACAATGGAAAATTCGAGGGAAAAAAATAAAATACTTTAGCAAACGCCGGTACTTAGGTTAGTTCAGTTGTATTAACCAAAACCGATGAGAGAAGTAGCCATTGCCATGGCTTCAACATCGCCGTTGTCTATCCTCTCCGGAGGCCCCCATGGTTCTCCACGTTTCCAACTGTCGAAGTCTCCTCAATTCTCTTCGCCGGCACCTCTCCGACTTTTCTCGGCCTCTCCATGGCTTCGCCTTCCTTCAAGGACTGCCGAATCAGTCATTTCTAATTAGTTCTCATCCATACACGCTTTCTTCGATGTTAAATTTCTTGGATTAATCGATCGATCAGGGAGGATGAGATCAAACGCGCTATTGCACCGATCACATTGAGCTTTCCAGGTACTTCGGCCGTGCCTTGCTCTTTATAAACTTAAGTTATAATTCAGTACAATGCAATAATTAAAATTTAATTATAATCTATTCAATTTTAGGCTTCTCTTATGTGTTTGCTATGAGAGAGTGCTACTGTAAGTTCTTACGTTAATTTTCATGTTTTACGCTTTTTCTTTGCTAAAATCACGTTTTTTTAGATGCTAGAGCTTATTGAATCTAGAAACTTTTGAAGTTGATAAACTTCCATTTTTACTGAATTAAGGACATTGCAGCTGGGAAATTGATTCTATTTGCACCTAGGTTACCTGCTGATTATGCTGATTGGATGGGGGATATAAAGCTACTGTCTTATTTCCGGATAAATATTCTATAGATGTTGTCGTGTTCATTATGCCAGGTGATAAGTGCTTCTTATGTTTACATTCTTGTTGGCAGGAAAGGTATATGGTTACAGGTTACTGGTTAGCATGACCTTCTATATTGATGAGATTGCTCAAATCTTGACAGAAACACTTGTTGTTCCTCTTACACAGGCTTAACTCTGATAGCAATAATTTCTCAAAACCTGCCAAGTTCAAGGTTTAACATTTCACCGACCATTCTATTCTCATTTGCCTCTTGCCTTTAGAACAGTGCGATATTATTTCTCAAATTCTGGTGTACTTTTGTATTGTCAGACTGAATTAGTGCACCGACTTTGATTCAATTTTTATGATGTTATGTAAACGTGCTGCATTGTTTATTTAGAGGCTTATATTGTTTTTTCCTCTTCTACTGTTTTTAGGGAATGTAAAATTTTGAGACAGATTTGACAAATTTGCATCCGATATTGACTGAGTGCTGTGTCTTCAAGTCTGACTTGGAGCTTACTCTTATTCAAGTTGCCAATGATGTAAGTTCTGAAGCTCATGTTGAGGTACTAATAATTATATTTCATTGCTTGAACAACAATTGTGTATATATGTTTTTGCGTGTATAAGCAAATGATTTCGGCTATAATATGTCATTCTACATGTTTTAGAAGTTACTTTTTGGCAATTTCGTTCTTTCTTTACATCTTCTTTTGCTTCACCTTCATTATTGATGTTGTAGCAGAACTGTTTCCTAAGTGTATTGCTAAATAGCGACAATTTAATCTTTACTTGCTATGTTCCATTCTGTGAGGTTATTAGAAAAACTAAAGCAGGCAAGAAAGAATATCAGTTTGAAAGTATGTTTCAATCACACCTACATGTTCATACACGTGCATTTGCAGTAGATGTGAAAATAGGAGTGCCTCAGTTTCTGATTATTTCTTGTCCAATACATGCAATGCATAATAACAGCACATTAATAGTTTTTTCGTGCCCATTTGTTCAGGATTTACCTTTTAAACTAAACATCCGAGAAAGGAAATCTAAGATAGCTGTCGTTGTTAGAGAATTCCGGTATAATGTATCATTAGGAAAACATTTTGAATGTCAAGAAGTGATGCTCAGTTTCTCATTCTGTATGATTTGAGACATATATTGCAGTTTATATTTTTGGAAGTTTCACTTGTTGTATGGTTAATACATGAGAGTGACTTTATCGATATGAGATTCCATCAAAATATTTATGTTTCTATTGTGCAATTGTCTTTTACATTATGGACATGCTGCATCTCCAAATGATAGGGTATTATTTTCAGCCATTTGTCTTTTCGTGATTGTAATTTACATTAGTCTCATCTGAACGAGAGAAACATGATCTCATTAGGTTTATGACTTGTGTCGTCACAAGGGTTCCAAATCACTGCATTCATGTTATTCTGATAGAAACTGCAGATATTAGAAGATAGAGACATGACCTTGCTCGAATTGGGACCTGAAGACAGTTTATGGATGTGAGACATTACATGCACATTCCCTGTGAGTACGTACATTATCTATTTTGCAACTTATTTCTATGCTTGCGTGTGGAATGCCTGATGGGGCTTTTACTTTTCAATTGATGCAGGTGAATGGGAAGTTTACTAATCACAAGCGATCAAAGCCTTTGTATATAACGTAACTAACTTTTCTACTTTCGGACGAATAATTGACGTATCAAGTTTTTCCTCTTATAAAAGAACCCATTTTGGGTTGCCTACTGAAAGGAAAGAACGAACCCTTTCAGTTTTTGTCGTTTTGATCTTTACCTTTTTTTTTTTACTTATTTGGTTCAGTTCTGTTTTTATTTACAAATTAAAATGTTGTAATTATTCAAATTGAAATGAAATGAATATTCCATTTCTAAAATAATAAAAAACCAGACAATATCATGAAAAGATAATTTCAAAACCTATTAAACCAGATTTGGACAAATGGAGTTTGGTTCGGATTTCTTTGTTTGATTGGAAATATGATCCTATTTGATTTTGGTTTAATTTTCTTTTTAAAAAATAGGAACCATTGCTCTTCAGTTATAAGTAAAACGACGCCGATTGATATCTTAGAAAAAATCTTTTTAGGAATTCTCGTACCTCTTAAAAAATAAACGGAGGCAGGGCACCACCAGCAAATATATAGACACATAGCAAGAATGCAAGCAAGCAAAAGCGCTCACCTTCCTCCCAAGCACAAGCAAAAAGCTCAAACGAAAGCCCTAATCTTCTCATCGCTTCTTCCTCCACAAAACCCTAATAACTGTCGTACAAAAGAACATGGGTCGCTGCAAAAGCACCAACACAACTCAAACCTCGACCAACTCTTCGAACAATTTCGAAGGAGCTAACATTCGCTTCCGAGACGCCGACGACAAGGAAATCGCCAGCAACAGCTCCAATCTCGATGATTCAATCGTCGCCGTTGACAAAGCTAGTGAAGATGTTTCCATGGGAGAGCCCGACGTTTCGTTTTTCGGTTGCGACGGCGAAGATGATAAAACCAGTGCTGATTATTACTTCGATTCTTACTCTCACTTCGGTATATTTTCTGCTTCTCATCCTCTTTTCCAAGATTCAATTTTGAAGATTTTTTACTGATTTTTCTTGTTGATTAGAAAACAATGAGAATGTGAGGATTTCTTAGTGTTGGCTTTCACATTTTTGTGAAGAAGGTTCGAATGTGAGAAGAAAGTTTCTATCTTTGCAAAAGTTAGAGCTTGTTGAGTTCAATAGTTTATTTATATGTAAGTAATTTGTGGTTCACTGGTTGCATGTTTATGGGGCTAGCATGTCGGTATTAGGTAGGGCATTGGGTTCGCTGATGTTTCAAGTCATACATTCTTGTATTTATCTCCAGTGAGCACTTTCCTCTAAATCTTTGACCCCTCTTTTGTGTATGTGCAGGTATTCATGAAGTAAGTGTGCAACAACTTGGACATTTGAATCTTGTTTCGTTTTTGTCGACTTATTTATGGAATAGTTCTGCTTCAGTCACCATTATTTTGTGATCTATTGGGTGCCGAATATCTGTGATTGGAGGGTTGGTTGTAATTTTTCTGTTTGTTTAAGCTCATACAGGAATTAATGCATCACAGTTACTATCCAAAAACTGTCTTCTTTTTTTAACTTAATCTTTTACTTAAATTTCTGGAAATGATTTCTGCGTTTGTTTTCTTGGTTTCAGTAGAAGAACTTGGTACGGTTGCATAACTTTTTCATTTCTTCTTTTTTTGTAAAATGTTTTTCCTCTGTGTTAACCTGCCATTCCTTGTATTTCAGGAAATGCTTAAAGATGTAGTGCGAACAAAGACATATCAAAATGTTATTTATCGGAATAAGTTTCTATTCCAGAACAAAGTAGTTCTTGACGTGGGAGCTGGGACTGGAATTTTGTCCCTGTTTTGTGCAAAAGCAGGGGCGGCACATGTTTATGCTGTATGACTTCCAGTTTACATCTTCCTTCTGTTTCTGTTTTATGTGTTGTTGATAATCTGTCTGACCAAATTCTTACACTCCTGGCATCTATCTCTTATTTGTCAAATGCTGTTCATATTTTTCCCTTTCCTAGGTTGAATGCTCCCATATGGCTGACATGGCTAAACAAATTGTTGAAACAAATGGCTTGTCTGATGGTGAAGTTTTTAAAATTGTTGTGTCTTCTTGTATTGCTTCCTCTCCTTTTTAGCGCATTGTTTACCAAAGAATTATTTGATTGTTACAGTTGTCACGGTCTTGAAAGGAAAGATTGAAGAAATTGAGCTTCCTGTTGCAAAAGTAGATATTATAATATCTGAGTGGATGGGTTACTTTTTATTGTTCGAGAATATGTTGAACACAGTGTTATATGCCCGTGATAAATGGCTTGTAAGTTGCTGCTATACTTGATACCATAAATATTTGTACTCAAAATATTTTCATGGTTGGAAATATGTTTTTGCACTTTTATCATGTAATAGGAAGTTCCTTGATGAATCATTTATGTGTATGCTATATTAACTGATATTCAATCTAGTATGGCTGTTATGGAGTAATGTTTATGGCTTTGACATGAGTTGTATAAAAAAGCAAGCTATGATGGAACCTCTTGTTGACACGGTTGACCAGAAACAAATTGCCACCTTCTCAAGGTGAGAAAATACACAAGCATATTCCTGTATGTATGTATATATCATTGGGTATCTATATATATAAACACTTACTGGAAATTATTTTACAAAATAATGTGTTTGGAGTACAACTGAATTATTTATTTTGGTTTTCTGGTTTCAGACAATGGATATTTCTAAGATGGTTCCTGGGGATGCTTCTTTCACTGCACCTTTCAAGCTTATTGCAGAGCGTGATGATTACATCCATGCTTTTGTTGCATATTTTGATGTTTCGTTTACCAAATGCCACAAATTGATGGGTTTCTCTACAGGTTTGTATCTACATCAAAATTCTCCATCCTTTGTCCTTTCCATTTTATCTACGAATAGAAATCAGCAAGCCAGCCTAGAAGAACTTTGCCTTGGCTAATGGCAAATACAAAATACAGGACCAAGATCGCGAGCTACCCATTGGAAGCAAACAGTCCTATATCTAGAGGATGTGTTAACCATCTGTGAAGGGGAGGCAATAATTGGGAGCATGACTGTTGCACCAAACAAGAAGAACCCCCGAGACGTTGATATAATGGTTAAATATTCATTGAGCGGACGACGTTGTGTGGTTTCGAGAGTTCAATTCTATAAGATGCGCTGATTTTGTTGCAGAGTATTTCATCACCAGTACTAGCTGTAGGAGACCTTGTTTGCATGTTTCATAAACGTTTCACCAACATTTTTTTAATTCCTTTTCTACTTTCTTTTTTCTCGAAAGGTTTTCCCTGAGAAAGAAAAACACATAAGATGCATGTACATTAACTCAATCCAACTGTTTTCTTCTCATTTATGCTTCATATTGAGTCTTGTGTTTTCTTATCATAGAGAATACGATAGACTTTTCTTCTCAAGATTTAGCCTTACAAAAAACGTTGAACAAAAACATATATCTTACAGTTGTGATGTTTACACAAGTTTAATCCAAATTTCTTGAATTAAAAAAAAGAAGTTTAATAACATTTCTCATGATCCCCACATCATATACTATATTATAAGGTAAAGTAAACAAATTGTAAAGTATATTTTATAAAAAAAAATTGTGGTATCATACAATTATGACGAGCGAACACTTTCGATACTTGTTAGTTCATCATTATAATATTAGTATAATTGTTGGGTTTTTTTTTATATTGGAAAAAATTTCTGTTTAAATCTCATTTTAAGTTTTTACTTTTAAAAAATCCATTTATAATTGAAATTTACTTTAACTCTTTTATTGGAAAAATCTATTTCTTATAACAATTTAATCTTTTATTCATATTATTTATAAATCCTTTTAATTTTTTTAAAAAGATTTAATAAAAATATATTTTAATTGTATCATATATATATAATATACCAAGGTACATACCTTATATTTGCACCAAGTGGCGCACTCTCAATTTTTTACATTTAATTCTATTTTTATTCTAAATTTTTTATCAATTTTTAAAAATTATTTTCATTTAATATATAAGTTTTAAACATAATTAAACGGTAAATATATTAAAAGATTGTCAATTAAAATGATTTAAAAAATAATAATTTTACAAAAAAATTATAATGATAATAATAATTTTTTTAAAAAAAAGAATGTAATAAATTGTCATTAATTCCTTTATACTTTAAATTTAAATTTGAAAAAGCTTTAAAAATTTTAAAAACAACCCTAAAGTTTTTAATAGATAATGATAATCATTATTTTTAAAATTAAATAATCAATTTTTTAAAAATTAGATAAATATTTAATTAATAAAAAACAATTAGATAATAATAAATTTTAAGTATATATTAGATTAGATTTTCATATTATATTAATATTCATTATCTTTTACTTTCAATAATCATAAATCAATCATAATTATCTTTTAATCATAATTACTCTTTTGTAACTATATAAATACTATTTTTCTTTAAAAAAAATGAACTTACAACTTTCATTTTGGGATGTAGACTTTTTTCTTCTTATAGCTTTGTTCTTTTATAGAACTATATAAAAAATTCAAAATATAGATTCTTTTTCAAAAACAAGATTTATTTCTTAAAAAAATATCAAATATATACTTAAACAAATTTATTTTGAATTTTTAAAATATAGTTTTAATCTTAAAATTTGAAGATCTAGAATTATCATTTATTTATTATTTTTAATCATTTTTATTTTGAATTATATTCTACCTTTAAAATTTTTTATATAATAATATGTATTGATTATCTCAATTAGTATATCCTAAAAGTAATTTTGTAAAGACACATTTTCTTTAATTACTATCAAAGTTTAAAATATAAAAATAAAAAACTAATATTATCAAGTTTTCATTTCCCATAATATTAAAATAAAAATATCTTAATTTTTATTTAAATTATTATTTTTTGACGTAAAAAGTATATAAATATTTATATAATCTTGATGTGTTTTAAATTATATATATTTTTATAAAAATTTTCATAAATAAATATGTATAACTAATCCGTGGGAAGTAAAAGTAATTGTTAAATATAATAATAAACCCGCATGGGACTAATACATATGTAAAGTCAAGATTGGTCAACATCAAGATTTAGTTTTAACCTCACAAAAGTTTAGTCGTTTAGTGACCAAGTACCTAACTTCAATCTGATACATTCTCCCCACCCCCCAAATAGTCAGATTTGAGGCGGGGGTGTCGGAGAGTCCCCTAAAAATGGCGGCTATAGTGGTGGTTTTTGACTTTGATCGGACGTTAATAGACGGGGACAGCGACAGTTGGGTGGTGACGGAGATGGGCCTCTCCGACCTCTTCCATCAACTCCGATCTACCTTTCCTTGGAATTCCCTCATGGTTTGTTTTGCATTTGATTTAAAACTTCCTTTTTCCAGTTTCCATTCCGTTTGCTTTTTCATAGTTACACTAAACACTTCATTTTAATCGTCGTTCACAGTTTTCGAGGTAAAACTAAATGTATTGATCACTAGGAATAAATTGGAGTGATAGGCTTTCTAAAATCCATGCTAATAAGTTTTTACTCTACTGTGAAATTTACCCGATTGCTTTGTATCAAATTTGCTATTTGTGTTTATTAAACACTAAGATATCATAATTTACTGTTAACTGTGATAAAGGTTTGTACTTTTTCTAAGTATTGCTGAAAAAGTGTATTAGAGGCTTTTCTCGTTTCTTGAACTTAATATTTGTTTTTTAAATTTAATTGTAGGATAGGATGATGAAGGAGCTTCATTCCCGAGGGGAAACTGCTGACGATATTGCAGAATGCTTGAAAAAGACTCCGGTACATCCAAGAATTGCTGCCGCCATTAAAGCCGCCCATGCTTTTGGGTAGTTATTTTTGGACATCCTTTTTCATGGTTTGTTCTTTGTCAAGCTCTAAGGTTAATGTTGGTTATATGGGGAATTTCAGATGCGACTTGAGGATACTTAGTGATGCAAATCAGTTTTTCATTGAGAAAATTTTGGAGTATCATGATCTGTTGGGTTGCTTCTCAAAGATCTATACAAATCCAACCTTCGTAGATGAAGAAGGAAGGCTTAGGATCTTCCCTTATCATGACTCTACCTTATCTCCACATGGGTGCAGCCTATGTCCTTCAAATTTGTGCAAGGTAAAAAAGTTCACTGATTGAGCATATTTATAGAAAAATTCATTAAGTTTTTACTTTATGTTGATTGAAAATTTGGTTGATTATCTGGAATATTAGTTTACGTGAAGCTTGAGGATTGTTGGTTCTGCATTTGCATTTTGTAGGCATGTAGTGGATATATTGCCTGTGGAGTTTCCTTTTCTGGTAATGTTCTTGATACTCCTAGTTTCAGGAAAGAATTAAAGGGGAATATATGGAATTGCTAAGATACATGCTCATTCTTCCTTGTTTATAATGCATCTGAATTTGTTGATGCAAAGTGTTTTCTGGGTAGTGGCCATGAAGTTTATGCACTTTCAATATTCTCCTACTCCCAGAAGTAAGCAAGATGCCAATGTGTATGCCTTGGAATTTGCCTGCAAAATATTGGATTGATTTATTCATGTCTAAGTTTGATTTTGTTGATTCGGGATTTGGTTGCTTAGGTAACATATTTTGTGGTTAAGCATAACTGATGTGGTTGACTTTTGCCAAGTCATCATCAATCTTCAAAGTACATTCCCCCAGAATCGTTTTAGTTTTGCATGCTGTAATCCATGTTCCACTAGTAAAAGGGAAAGAGTAACCCTAAAATATTTAAAGTTAAGTTTTCATCAGAATGCTACCTAATAGCTCAAAAGGCATTGTAGTTTAGTTTCTCAGTTACTGCTGCCTATATACTACGTTACAGGATCTAAGAGTTTGGGAATTAAATAGTCACTGTGTGGTTTCTATTGTAGGGTCAAGTACTTAACAATATCCAAGCTTCTGCTCCTGAAAGCGAAAGGCAGAATTTTATCTACCTGGGAGATGGGTCAGGTGATTACTGCCCAACTTTGAAGCTTGGAGACAAGGATTATGTGATGCCAAGGAAGAACTACCCTTTATGGAACTGTATTTTTAGTGACCGAGCTTTTGTCAAAGCAGAAGTTCGTGAATGGAGCAATGGTGAAGAGCTTGAAGGAATCTTGCTCCACCTCATTAACAGAATATCCTCAGAACGAAGCATCTTGTAACATTTTTT
This sequence comes from Gossypium hirsutum, assembly GCF_007990345.1. Taxonomy (NCBI): domain Eukaryota; kingdom Viridiplantae; phylum Streptophyta; class Magnoliopsida; order Malvales; family Malvaceae; genus Gossypium; species Gossypium hirsutum. The sequence goes on from NC_053441.1 coordinate 2,609,305, forward strand.
CTCAATTGAACTCATCTGATTGCAAGCTCCATATTTCAGTGTCTTCGCCCAAAGCCTTAAACCATGGAGGTGCTTATATTGCTTCTATACTTACAATTACACCATATGAATGCAGAATTCTTGTTTCATCCCTTAGGCTCAAAATTCTCTGGCGTTTACATTCATCACAACTTATTCTTGTCTCATTTCATATCGGATCAATGTTTGGAAATCACCTTCCAGGCTTAAGGTATATTGGTGGATAACTGAGAACCTTAGTTTGCATAAAATTATTAGATCAGGCAGACATATTCTATAAGAATCTGTTCTGATTCAGTCGTTTATCATTATTCCTGAATTCTAATAATGTTGTTAGATGACATGTTAAAGATTATAAAGAATCAATTTGGGAAATATCATGGACTATATATACATGGTTTTCATAGAATTCATCCTTCCCTCTTCATCTCTATAGAAACTTGCAATCCTACTTCTGTATTTATTATTATTATTACAAATAAGAAGAGAAAGAGGCATTTTAGTTTTTTTTTATCATTTTCAAGAAAATATCGTAATTTGAGAATACAAAGTATAGGTCGCAGCCGTCGGGTCTTTAAAAACGACTGCATGAATTATTTCAGCTGCTTTCATTGATATTAAAAGAAACAGAAAAGGTATCAGGAGAATAGGCGCATTTCATTCCACAGTCACTCACCAATGGCCAGTGGCCACCAAACAAGTTGGAACCAATTTAAAAAGAAAAAACCAACAGCCAAGATTGACTATAAAAGAGCCAGTATAATTCCGGAATTAAATATCAGCAGGTCCACAAAACTCGTTAGTCAATTACCTTCCCTTCCCTTCCCTTCGCACAACTGGAATCTAATTTATACTGTACCAAACCACACCAAACCGAAGGAGCCATTACATGTGCTCCTCTGAATCTGAGGCTCTGAAATGACGGTTGTCTCACAACATATAAAACTCAACTCAGTACTGACCCCCATCAGATAGTTTTTCCCTTTTCTTCTGTCTTTTCCTTTCCCACCCATGCTGTTCTTTTAATAACTAACCATCTTCTTTTACGAAAAATATCACTCTTTTTTCACTCTATCTGCTTAAAATGGCAAACAAGTGAGGAGAAAGAGATATGGGTTTGTTCTTTGATGGGATCATAGAGTCCATGCCTTTGTTTGCAAAGGAATTGGTTGCTGGAGGTGTTGCCGGTGGCCTTGCAAAGACCGCTGTTGCTCCACTTGAGCGTGTCAAGATTTTGTTTCAGGTATTCCTTTTTCGATGCTTCACAGTTTGTGCTCGATTTATTGCTTCTTGATTTACTTTGTGTAACTATTTGCTCTTAGCCGCGATTGTACTTGTTGGACTCTTTGGTTCTTCTTTGCTGTTTTTTTATTTGGTTTTTTGTTTTCTTTCTTATATGAATTGGCATCCATAATTGATTTTCGAGCTTACAATAACTTGTTGGTTTTGTCAATGCAATGAAGTTTTGTTGCTAAAAACAATGTTGGCTTTGAGATTATTTAATTTTGATATTTTGATAGCCTTCTTCATTCTAGGAATAACAAAGTGATATGTAATTTATTAAAGTAAGAATGTAGATTTCAGTATTGTGCCGCCAACTTCCAGGGGACTGCAACATTTGGATATTCACCGTGCATTTGCAGATGAACTTATAATTCGTTGTTCTGTTCCAGACTAGAAAAGCAGAATTTCGCAGCATAGGCTTCTTTGGATCCTTCGAAAAGATTGCTAAAACAGAAGGCATCAAGGGTTTCTACAGGTGGATATCCAATTCATTAGCTTTTTTACTTAAGGATTTCCCCGAAATATATCTTTAATTGCTTACTAAGTTTATGAGATGACTATAGAGGAAACGGTGCTAGTATCGCTCGAATTGTTCCCTATGCAGCACTTCACTATATGGCTTACGAACAATACCGTAGATGGATCATCAAGCGATTTCCTGACATTGGAAGAGGCCCTGCACTTGATTTTGTTGCTGGATCATTTGCTGGAGGAACTGCTGTGCTTTTTACTTATCCTCTCGATTTGGTTCGGACTAAATTAGCTTATCAGGTAAATAGCGAAATAATCTAGAGGCTCCGAGGAGGTTCGGGGGCAGTCAGTGTCGACACTCACTCAGCTTGGCTCCTTCTTTCTGAGATTTTCTGTTTGTCTGACCAAGTTGCATTTGCTAGAGCAGGTTGTTGGTCCACCAGAGATTAATGTCGTGGGAGTCGTTAACAGAGAACAAGTTTACAGAGGAATTCTTGATTGTTTTTCCAAGACTTACAAAGTGTCAGGGCTCAGAGGTCTCTATCGGGGTGTCGGTATGGATTTCAAAACTAATCATGCTGCGGTTAACTTGTGTGTTGGTGGTTACATTATCATGGGGTTTTCTTATTCATATGTGAGGATAATTTTCAGCTCCATCGCTTTACGGAATCTTCCCGTATGCTGGTTTGAAGTTTTACTTCTATGAAGAGATGAAGCGTCAAGTCCCTCATGAGCAGAGGAAAAACATAATGGTGAATCTAGTATGTGGATCTGTAGCTGGTCTGTTGGGCCAAACTTTCACATATCCTCTTGATGTCGTGAGGAGGCAAATGCAGGTATTTTACTTGGACTCAAATCCATCAAAGGAAAAGTGATCAAACCAGGAATTTTAATGTAATGAATGAGAATTGTGTTGTTAGGTCCAAAGGGTATTGGCATCTAATAGTCCTGAGTTGAAAGGAACAATGGAAACACTTATTATGATTGCTAAAAGTCAAGGCTGGAAGCAATTGTTTTCAGGGCTGAGCATCAACTACCTGAAGGTATGAAAAGAATGTCATGCATTTTTATCTATCATTTCTTGTTAAACTAATCTCTGTATGTTTTCTCCAGGTTGTACCATCTGTGGCAATTGGTTTTACAGTTTACGACATCATGAAATCAAGCCTGAGAGTTCCATCCCATGATGAAGCTGTGATAGAAGTGGTAACAAATAAAAGAAATACCCGAACATCACCTCTTCGGTCATAATAATAAGTAATATCTGTCTCATTGATTGTTCGAGTGGCCATGAAGGAGCTTCACTTCACCTTTAAAGCTCTTATGTTATAATATGGATATCAAGTCAGGCCATCTAAGTTGTACATTCCATTCTTTTAAGCTGTATGTTAGCCTTAGAGCAGCTTACAGATAAGTTTTCATGCCAAGAGACTCGAATTTTATTCATATATTTGAAATCGATTCGGAATGGATGCGGGTCAACTTATCTTTTAGGTTCCCGGTGTTGGGTTTTGGAGCTTTGTATTATAGCTTGTTGCATGTACTTGCATGAGAACCTGTCCAAGAGGCTCTGGTTTGCTTCATAGATGTTTGATCTAATATTTTTCTGATATTATATACGTTAGTCAAAGTGAAATTGCTATTAGTTTAATCTCATTTAATAACATATTTGTTAGTTTTATCCTTTTGTGTTGCCTTTTTTGACTGCTAAAATAACCATGTTGGTTTATTGAAGATGTTTGTTATTCGGATTTATTTAATCCTATTTGATATTTGTATTCTCACACACACGCATATATATATATAAACTTAAAAATGACCATTTCAGGGTAGATGCGTATTTATAGTTGATGCTGATCTGTTCATGCATACTTATTGAAATCGAACGCATACCTTTGGTTTCTGGATTAATTGTTGAAATCATACGTTCAAAGAAAATCAATGCAAACATGGTCCTTTTTGGAAAAAAAAAAAAAAACCCAGTCATGGTTTCCATGGCAAGCCGTTTTTCATTGGTTGAAATAAAGCCAATAATAGCATCCTGCATGATAGAGGTGGCATTTAATGAAATATATCGAATAGAGGTGGCGTTTAATGAAATAAATCGAATGAAAGAATTTCGAGTTAGTCGAGTTGATAAGTGATATTTTATCTTATTAATTCAATTTGAATTTTTTTAAATCGAATCAACTGAAAATGAAAATTGAGTCAAATAATTTAGTGTGATAAACTTGATTTGCTAATTTACTTATTTAAGATCTCAAATTTATTATTTTAATTTTTAAAAAATAATATATATAAATATAACATTTTTATTTCTTTGATTTTTTTATATTTGTTTACAAAATTTGAAAGTTTGTTATATAAATATTTTGAAAATTGTTTTGACTTTTTAGTTTTATCCATTTTTGAAATTAACAGGAAATCAATAAAGTTATTTCAAATTATAAAATTAAAATTGAATTGAACTCAAAAAATCAAATTACTTATTAAATTAATTTTAAAAAAATGGAAGAAATTCGATAATCAAATTTCTTTAAAAATTTTCAAGTTGGTGTTTTTCTTTTTTTCAGGCATACAAGTGCAACCCACTTTCTTCCTCCTTTTTCCCTTTAAAGAGCTACTTATCATTTGCTGCCCTACTACTGTCTCTTTTATACTACTGTTCCTTCATTTACACTAAACCATTTTAAATATAATCCGAAAGAGGAAAAAAGAAACGAATATGCTAAAATTTATAAATGAATTATTGAAATGTAAAAATTACATGAAGATGGCATTTTTCTTCACGTAAATGAAAACCCAATGCTTCAAAATCAGTGACATTAAATTATTTGAAGAAACAAAGACATGAAAGTGGTTTGCACATTAGACATTCAACAATGGCCTGCAGTTCTTGATTTTAGAATTTAGATTATATATGATGTATGATGTAATCTCACCCTTCTTTAGTTTCTTTAGATTATTATTGTCAAGTATTGGAAGTAAGTGATAAAAGAAGCAAAGTGCATGCATCCTATGTTATTAGCTAGTGCTTCATGTCCTTCAATTGAAAGCAACATTTGTGGTGCCTATGTCACTGCAATTATTGCATTTTTTTCCCACTTTCTAATTACTACTTCATTTTCTTCCTTTTTTTTTTCTTTAAACCATCACAATTTGTTTGAATTTATTTTTGGTAATTAAATAAGTTTCTATCTTAGCAATTTATATATTTATTTATGATGAGTTAGTCCAAAATGGGAAAACAAAGGCGGATTTGGAGATTCCATTTGCAAGTTGATTATGATTTTTAAGCAATCAAATCCATGAAATATTGACATATATATACCTTTTCTTAGCAATTGGATGATTGGGAGCATCTTATCAACATCCAAAAACTTTAATACATTATGAGACATGCAATGATTCTTTTATATGTAGAAATACAAAATAGATTTATTTATCATATTCAAATTATGTTAGGATAAAAATTGATTTGAGAAAGTTGTAATTTCATTCGATTTATGGATAGATTTAATTAGAAGACTTCAAAATTAAAAACACATTAAAAGCTAAGACAAAGGTTATAAAAAGACATTATTATAAGTGATAACGACAAGCACAATACATGTTTAATTATCAAAAATTAAAATTAACTCAATATAAAATATAACAAGCGAACCCAAATTAGAATACAAAATAATCTAAAGGAGAATATACACATGATATTTTGTGTATGATGAAACTCAAATATCAACGACTTTTAACAACACAATAAAAAAAAATCGACTTTTAGTGTAATAATAAATAAAAGAAGAAAAGATGATGTTGTGATAGAGATTGGTTTGATTATTGTAAGTTGATTTGGTAAAGGAGAAATGCAAGTAGGCTAAGATAGCTATAAACTAACACATTTATTATTAGGTATATTTGGATTGTGATTAAAGACAGTTCCACCCTGAAATTTGATTTTAAGAATCTACATCCAACGTATAATTAATGTATTTAATACCTAAAACAACATCAAAACCTCAAATTTTGGTTTGGGGGGGAATATTCTATTGTTTCACTTCCAAATATTCAGCTTCAGCGCCACTTATCTGTCCAATACAACCTAATAAATTTCAATTCAAGTCTCAACAACATACACTCTCTTCTACCGCGTCCTAATTATATCATTACTCCTCCTTTTCTAAATATTAAGTTTTATTAAAGAATGCATTTCTCATTTTACATCTCTAAATTATAGATTTTATATCAATAAGGTCATTCTGTTATTAAAATCGTTAATTTAACCATTGAATGAGACCTCCGTGACATAATTTAAATTTAAAATTTTAAAAAATGAATATTGTAAAAGTGAATTTAAAAATCTTGGGTTTTTATTTTATTTTATTTTTAAAGAATTCATAAAAACGATTCTTCACTCTCTCTTCTTTTCTTTTTTTAGTTTTTAATTTTAAAAATTATCTTTAAAATTTTTATTAATGGTTAAAACTCAATTGATATAATATGTAAACCGTGCCTAGAAAATTGGAAAAGATATATTGTGAGTTGTCAAACAGTTTGATATTTGTTTTTTTATTATTATTACTAATTTATTTATTGATTTGTCTGCCATCAATTTCTTTGAACCATAGTTTTTTAAAGTAAGAAGAAGAATTAGGTTAGAGTTTCTTTTAATATAATAAATGGAATAGTTAATTTATTAGCCGCCCAGTAAGCACGTCAGGTAAGTCCCCAAGTAAACGACAAATGGGAAAGGTTTGAATTTTGCTAATCAATTATTTCAACTATTTGAAAAAAGAATGTGAATTTATATCCTTTTTCAATAAATAACGAATTTTAAAAATTATATATTAAAATATTTGAGATAAATTTCAAAAATATAAATGAAATTTAGTTTAATATACAATTTCACATATGAAATTTTGATTTGATCCAATTCTCATAAATTATTAGCACAATTATTGATTTAGCATCATTTTATGTTTATATATTGCATACATAAATATTTATATTTATCTAATATTTAAAATAAATTCATATTTATATTTCCTAAGTCATTTGGTGAAAATAATTATCGAAAATCTCATTAAACATTTTCAAAGCATTTCAAAGACTTTCCTCTTGATCTCTATGATTTTAAATGTGTTTTAATTTATCTAATATTTTTGAGTCAATCCAAAATGTTATTAAGTGTTTTAAATTCATTTATACAAGTCTAGGAAGTTGTATCGATACTTGGAGAAAGTTCTACCGATAGAAACAAGTTAGAAAGAACCCCAAGCATTCCTCCATACTTCTACCAATACTTAAGGGGACTTCTACCGCTAAAAGTCCACTTCTACCCATACATCTTGTGAGTTGTATCGATACAAGTCTATCTGCAATGCTTCCAACAACTATAAACAATCACAAAATTTTCCCTTGTTCTATATACAATAAGGAGCACTTAAGATACAAGAGATGAACATCCAATCATAGAGATCAAGAGAAAAGTCTTCAATTCTTTATTTGCTTCATTTTTCTCTTGTACATAGATTCATCAAGAGCTTACTGTAATACATTTCCATCTTTGTATTTAGAGTTTCAATTTGCAAACACACACCAACTAGAGGTTCATTGTTAGTTTGCTAATCTTCTCTTTGTTGTGAAGTGCATATTTAAGGTTTTTGTGGTATAAAATCTTAAGTAGATTGTAAAAGGTTTTCAACTTAGCCATAAAAGCTAGAGGGTTTTAATTAAGTCATAAAAATTAGGGAATTGAGAAATCCTTGGTTGAGGTATACTAATGTAGTGGAGGTAGTCAGTTGGGGCCAAACCACTATAAATCGAATTGTCCAAGCTTTTCTTCCATTTTTTATTTATTTATAGAAGTTTGTAGAAAATTTTATAATACCAATCCACTCCTCTCTTGATATTTTCGGGCCTAACAATATTTTTCTTTAAATGAGTATAGTTGGACCAAAATTAAAATTTTATCTATACATTAAATTACAATCAAAGTTTCATGTGTATAATTGCACTAAATTTAAAGTTCATATATAAAATTGCAGTTCATGTATATTTTTGAGATTTGTCTCAAAAGATTTTTGTTAAATGAAATTATTTTATGAGAAATAAAAAATATATATCCAGTAATTCATTTTTATTTCAAAGTTTTGGTTTTTTTTATATTTAGGGTTAAATATAAAATTGGTACTTGAACTTGTCCACTTCTCCCAGATTGGTACTCGAACTTTTTTTTCGTCCACTATATTGATACCCAAGTCTAATTGATGTGATTCCGAGATCAAACACTAAGTCAAATTTTGATGGGCTGATGAATGATGTTAATGGGCCTAATCATCATGGTCCAACCATGCATGGAACGTCCAAAGCATTGCTCGATCCTTTGCAAATGCCAATTGGACCAATTACAAGGACCCGAGCAAAATAATTCAAGGAGGCTCTTAATGGGTTGATGCGTGGACTCTGGATCAAGCCCAAGACAATCTTGTTCAAATTGGGTCGAGCCCAAATCCTATTCTAGTTCACTATTCCAAGGTTTGAGTAACTTTGCAAGTAAAGTGAATTAGGTTCAATATAACTTTGGTTCATTATCCTGCAAGTACTTCAGGTCAAGGTTTCCACCCATTTGTTCCTAAATCAAGACAATCCTTAAAATAATTGTGAATTTCTCTTACTATCGAATACGGGTCTCATCGATTTATTTTTGAGGTTCTATTCAGGTTCGAGAAATTGCATCACTAATGTCGTTAGTTTTTTGCTAATGTGGTAGCGCTAGCCACTCGTGTGCCGCCTCGTGCGTACCCTCTTTGTCCATCTTTTTATTTTTATTTTCTTTCTCATTTCCCCATTTTCTTTTCTTCTTTTTCTTTTTCCTACCTTAGACACCGGCCAACCTCCTCCGGTGAACTCTCCAACCAACGACGACCACCGTCTGACCTTCTTTTATCTACTTTTGTCTGTTAATACTATTAATGAGACTAACGTTGTGCTGAAACTGAAGCTTGCTTGGAGATCTTAGGATTTGAGTTTTAAGGGGGAAATGAAAGGTGTTGGTGAATAAGAAAAAAAAGAACGAATCTAAATAAGAAGAAAAAGCAAGAAAATTTAAAGGTATAAGGTTTTGAGAAATGGGTTAAACGACACCAAAGGTCGTCTCTTTCACCTTTCTTCTTCTTCTTCTTTGCTTCTTTGTTGTGTTCTTTTTTTTTTCTTGATATTCCACCAAAATAGAGATACAAATAAATATTCTATGGGGATTGCAAACAGGTAAAAATCGGAATGAAAAAGGGGGGAGAAAGTGAAAATTTTCACATTGCATAATGCATACATATTCGCCAAAAGAAAATGAAAGCTTTTATTTTCTCTCTCTATTTCTCTCCACTTCATCTAAATATTGAATAGGTACATATGTTTGCCCCACTTCAAATTGGGAATTGGGTATTTTTCATTGTTTTTGTTGGTTGTGCAACTAATACTCTTTCCCCCCATAATTTCCCTTGTGTCTCATAGTTGAACTGGATAATTTTTAATCATAGAAAATTTTATTTTCATTTTTGGTCAGTCTCTTGAGTTACCCATAATTGCAATATTTCTGTTGTTTTCTGAGCTTTTTTTTTATGTTATTCTTGTCAGACATGGTAAAGTATAGGAGAAAGCTTGATAATCTCTGGTTCTAGATAGTGAACTATTGAAAGGAGAGTTTAGCTCTATCTGATTTTACAATGTCAATTCCCCTTTCTTCATATCCCACACTTCCAACATTATACACTCTTTCCATTTGTATATTTTTTTTATCTCTCTCTTTCACCATTTTGGTGCCTTCTATTCACCTAATCAAATAAAGAAGGTCGGACAACGATCGTTGTTGGTAGGAGAGCTCACTGGAGGAGGTCGAATGGTGGCCAACTGTGTAGAAGCAAGGAGTTATAGTAGGAAAAAGAAAAAGAAGAAAAGAAAAGAGGGGAAATGAGAAAGAAAATAAAAAGAAAAAGAGGGCCAAAGAGGACACGACACGTGGCGGTGCACAAGTGGCCAACATTGCCACGTCAGCAAAAAAGTAACGGCATTAGACTCGGGTACTAATGTAGTTGAAGAAAAAAAAGTCTGGGTATCAATTTGAGACAAAAAAAACTATAAGTGCCAATCTGGGAGAAGTGGACATGTTCAAGTAAAAAGTTTATATTTAACCCTTATATTTATTTAATTTATAAATAAAAAAATTGTAACACCCCTAACCCTTATTCGTTACCAGAACAGGGTTACAGAGCATTACTGAACTTTACAAATTAAATACGAACATTTCTCAACCTTTGTTACACATATTAAGAATCAATAATATAACACTCATATTGTCCCTTAGATGGACTTTAGAGGCCCAATATTCACTTTAGAAGTGAATCGGGATTAAACCGGGTACTCAAGGAATTTTTCCCAAAATTTTAAAAATTTTCTTAGAAGCAGGGGACACATGTCCGTGTCTCTGCCCGTGTGGACGAAAATAGGTCATTTTAAGGCCACTTTTCTCACCCATTTTGACATTAACCTGCACTCAACATTCACATACACCAATATATCCCAATCAAGCAATCAACACAAGCTAAAACATGTTCTCAATATGATTAACATCACAAATATTTCTTTTACTTTTACCTACCTATTTAACTCATATAATTGATTTATCAAATTCTACTACTAATTACATGCATACAAACATTTAATATTCACAACCACAATTCAAACTATTTCATTGTCAAACCAACCCTATACATGCCATATAAACCAAAATTTACATTGCAAAAACTACCGGAATAAACTGGATAGTGTAGCTTGATGTGTTGATCCGATCTTCCAACTACACGTTAATCTACAAGAACATTAAACAATACGAGTAAGTTTAATGAAGCTTAGTAAGTTCAATAGATTAAACATTGATCTTATCGAACTTAATATAATATAATAAATTAAATTGTAAATAAATCATACATTTTTCCCTGTCAAATACAATATAATCAATAAACACACTTCCTTCAGGTTAATATCAATAATAATCTATAAATCTTTCAATTCAATCACATAAGTCTCTTACTATTTTTTACTGAATCAAAGAACGGCTTACGGATATGAGTACATCGTTCTTTTTGTGCCATAGTCCAACTATGGTCTTACACATGCATTGTCATGGCCCTGCCATGATTTACATTTGTAGTGTCATAACCCAGTTATGGTCTTATCATTAAAATGCCATAGCCCAGCTATGGTCTTACACATGTATCTATACTGCCATAGTCCAACCATAGTCTTACGTTCAAGGTGTCATAACTCAGTTATGGTCTTTTCATTAAAATGCCATAGCTCAACTATGGTCTTACATTTAAACATTGCCATGGTCCAACCATTGTCTACTCATTCTTTTCCACGGAACGATCGTACTTAATCCTGCGTTCTACTCATTTTAAACATTCAATTCAATTTTCATACTTTTACAATAATCTTAATTTCAACAACAAAATATAAAAAAATATATATTATACCATTCCTAAATTAACACATAATCATGAAAGTTTAACCATATGAACTTACTTGGGTTGGATTGTAAAATTGGTAATAGTTTAGAGACTACTCGACTAATTTCCCTTTTTCTCGTTGATCTACGAGCTCTTGATCTAGAATGTAAAATTTTTCATTCATTAGCATATATATCAATTTCATTCCCCTTCACAATTTATACCTCTCAAATTTCTAAATTACACAATTACCCCAACTTTTAGAATTTTTGCAATTTAGTCTCTCACCAATTAACTTATCAAATGAGATAATTTTTCTCAATTAACATTTTATCTAAATATTATAAGCTATTAAACAGCCCTTAATAAATATACTTTAATACCAAACCCTAAGATTTAATCTTTTTCACAATTTGGTCCTAAAATCAATTTCTATTGAAATAACTTGATAAAATCTTCATATAACAAAATTAAATTTTCAGATATATGTTAATTCATAATAAAAATCTAGCACTCATCAATGGTAACTTTCAAAATTACCCATAGAATCAAAAACTAATGAATTAGATAGTTGGACCTAATTGTAAAAGTCACAAAAGCATAAAAATTTCAAGAGAAAAGTAAGAGTTAAACTTACATGAAGTAAAAATATAAAAATCAGCTTAAGAAGCTCTCTAATGGCTGTTTTTGGCTGAGAATTGAAGAAGAATTACTTAGAAATCTTTAGATTTCTTTTTATTTAAGCTTAATTTTACCAAATTTACAATTTTGCCCTTAAATCACCTAATTCCAAGATTTTTTCTGCTTATGCCGCCTCAGCCATTCCTTGGGTGTCTAATTGCCCTTTTAGTCCTCCCTTATTTACCATTTATGCTATTTAATTAGTTAGCAAGTTTTGCACCATTTTCAATTTAGTCCTTTTTAATTAATTAATTATTGAAACGATAAAATTTTCTAACAAAACTTTAATAATACCTTAATGACACTCCATAAATATTTATAAAAATATTTACAACTTGGTTTATAAAATTGAGGTCTCGATACCTCGTTTTCAAAACCAATTATTCTAACAAATATTTCTAAAGTATAATTCACTAATTCATAAGCCTTCCTAAATTCACAATCGACTCATAAACAGTATATAATAAAATTTACGAGCTCACTTGTCAGATTTAGTAGTCTTGAACCACTATTTCCGACACCACTGAAAATTTAGGTTGTTACAACTCTCCCCCTTTAGGAAATTTCGTCCTGGAAATTTGTTACCTGAGAATAAGTTCGGATACTGTGATCTCATCGATTCTTCTGTTTCCCAAGTAGCCTCCTCCGAACCATGACAGTGCCATAATTCTTTAACTAATGGTACTTGTTTATTCCGTATTTCTTTAACCTCTCGAGCCAAAACTTTATCAGTTCTTTCGAGTACGTCATATCCGGTTGTAGCTCAATTTTACTATGAGGAATCACATGTGAAGGATCTGATTTGTACCGTCTCAACATCGATACGTGAAACATGTTATGAATTTTCTCAAGTTCCAGAGGCAAAGCTAACCGATAAGCCACAGGGCCAATTCTTTCAACAATCTCATACGGTCCGATAAATCTTGGGCTCAGTTTCCCTTTTCTACCAAACCGCAATACTTTATTCCACAGTGAAACTTTTAAGAATACTCGACCACCCACATCAAATTCCATTTCTCTTCTTTTCAAATCTACATATGACTTCTGACGGTTAGAAACAGTCTTCAAACTATCCCGGGTGATTTGAAATTTATTTTCAATTTCTCGGATTAAGTCAACTCCTACTAGCTTGGATTCACTCAATTCAGACCAATACAGCGGAGTCTTACATTTTCTTCCATAAAGAGCTTCAAATGGTGTCGTTTTTATGTGGATTGATAACTGTTGTTATATGCAAATTCAGCTAACGGTAAATACCTTTCCCAACTATCTCCAAACTCGAGTATGCAACACCTCAACATGTATTCCAAAATCTGAATCACTCGTTCTGGCTGCCCGTCAGTCTGAGGGTGAAACGTAGTGCTGAAATTTAGCTTTGTACCTAGAGCTTCTTGCAATTTACTCTAAAATCTCGATGTAAACCTCAGATCCCAATCTGAAATAATGGATGTGGGAACCCTATGTAACTTCACAATATCTGATATATACAATTCCGCTAACTTTTCAAGCGAAAAGTCTGTTCTGACCGGGATAAAATGTGTCGATTTAGTCAATTTATCAACAATCACCCAGATTGAATCTTTCTTTCTCGGAGTCACATGTAATCCAAGTACAAAATCCATTGTGACATGCTCCCATTTCAACTCAAGAATCATGACAGGTTATAACAAACATGTTGGTACATGATGTTCTGCTTTGACTTGTTGACAAATCAGACACTTTGCCACAAACTCACAAATCTCTCGTTTCATGCCCGGCCACCAATACATTCTTTTCAAATCACAATACATTTGTGTACTACTCGGATGAATGAAATACATGCTACTGTGAGCTTTAGAAAGAATGTCATTTTTCAAATCTGAATTATTCGGAACACAAATTCTATTACGATAACGCAACATACCATTATCATCAATGGTATACTCTGAACTCAACTTGTCCCGAACCATTTGTCGTTTCAACACCAATTTTGGATCATTATCTTACAACTCCCGAATTCATTGAAGGAACATAGGTTTCGTTCTCAATTCTGCTAATATAGAACCGTCTTTATTAAGAGACAAATGAGCATTCATCGCTCGAAGTGCAAACAATGATGACTTTCGACTAAGTGCATCTGCAACCACATTAGCCTTTCCCGAGTGGTAGTCAATAACCAGGTCATAATGTTTTAGTATCTCTAACCACCGTCTCTATCTCAAATTCAACTCTTTCTGAGTCATCAATTATTTCAAACTTTTGAGATCTGTAAACACATAATATTTCTCGGCGTATAAATAGTGTCTCTAGATTTTCAAAGTAAACACAATTGTAGCCAACTCAAGATCATGTGTAGGATAATTCTTCTCATGCAGTTTTAACTGCCGAGAAGCATAGGTCACTACTTTTCCCGACTGTATCAGTACACAACCCAATCCATTTAAAGACACATCATTGTAAACAACATACGGTACACTCGATTCTGGCTGAGTCAAGATCGGAGCTCCTGTTAGCATTTTCTTCAACTGATCAAAACTCTGTTGACACTCATCAGACCAAACAAATTGTACATTTTTCTGTCGTAATCGAGTCATCGGTGAAGCAATCATTGAAAAGTTCTTGACAAATCGGCGGTAATATCCTACTAAACTCAGAAAACTTCGCACTTCTGTTATATTCTTTGGAGTTTTCCAATTCACCACTGCAAATACTTTACTTGGGTCCACTCGAATCCCTTCGGCTGATACAATATGACCCAGAAATCTGACCTCATGAAGCCAGAATTCACATTTATTAAACTTTGCATACAATTGTTTTTCTCTCAAAATCTGCAAGTTCTCAAGTGTTGTACATGCTCGGATTTTGTCTTGGAATAGATCAGTATATCATCAATAAACACAACCACAAATCTATCCAAGTAAGGTTGAAAAATTTGATTCATTAGATCCATAAAAGTAGCAAGAGCATTGGTCAAACCAAATGGCATTACCAAAAACTCATAGTGACCATACCGAGTTCTGAAAGCACTCTTCAGCACATCACACTCTTTAACCTTCAACTGATAATACCCGGATCTGAGATCTATCTTCGAAAATACTACAACACCTTTCAGCTGGTCAAACAAATCGTCAATATGAGGCAAAATATATTTATTTTTAATTGTGGCCTTGTTCAACTGTCCATAGTCTATACACAGTCTCAAAGAACCATATTTATTTTTCACAAATAAGACAGGTGCACCCCAAGGAGACATACTCGGTCTGATGAACCCTTTGTCCAATAACTCTTGCAACTGTGTCTTTAATTCCTTTAACTCAGCTGATGCCATACGGTATGGTGTTATAGATATAGGAACTGTTCCCGAAATTACATCAATTATAATTCAACTTCACGATCAGGTGGTAAACTCGACAACTCCTCAGGAAACACATTAACAAACTCATTAACAATTAGTAACTGTTCTAGCTTCGATTTAGAATCCTGGGTATCAAGAATATAAGCTAAAAATGCCTTATTACCTTTCTGCATTAGTTTCTGAGCTGAAAAAGCTTAAATAATTCTAATAATTTCTTTTGGATTCTCAAACTTAACAGTAATCATTTCACCTGTCTGATATTTCAGATCAATCCATTTTTCTCTACAATTTACTATAGCATCATGCTTTACCAACCAATCCATTCCCAAAATAACATCAAATTCCTGAAAAGGTAGCAACATCAAATCAACATGGAATTCACAGCCTTTTACTTTCAGTGGACAATTTCGACACACTAAATTTTAAAGATTCTTTTCCACGGAACCATGATCTACTCATTCTTTTCCACGGAACGATCATACTCAATCCTACGTTCTACTCATTTTAAACATTCAATTCAATTTTCATACTTTTATAATAATCTTAACTTCAACAAAAAAAATATAAATAAATATATTACACCATTCCTAAATTAACACATAATCATGAAAGTTTAACCATATGAACTTACTTGGGTTGGATTGTAAAATTGGTAATAATTTAGAGACTACTCGACTAATTTTCCTTTTTCTCGTTGATCTACGAGCTCTTGATCTAGAATGTAAAATGTTTCATTCATTAGCATATATTTCAATTTCAATCCACTTCACAATTTATACCCCTCAAATTTCTAAATTACATAATTACCCCAATTTTTACAATTTTTCAATTCAGTCCCTCACCAACTAACTTATCAAATGAGATAAATTTTCTCAATTAATACTTTATCTAAATATTATAAGCTATTACACAGCCCTTAATAAACAGACTTTAATAACAAACCCTAAGATTTAATCTTTTTCAGAATTTGGTCCTAAAATAAATTTCTATTGAAATTACTTGATAAAATCTTCATATAACAAAATTATAACTTCAAATCCATGTTTATTCATCATAAAAATCCAGCACTCATCAATGGTAACTTTCAAAATTACCCATAGAATCAAAAACTAATGAATTAGATAGTTGGACCTAATTTTAAAAGTCTCAAAAATATAAAAATTTCGAGAAAAGTAAGAATTAAACTTACATGAAGTAAAAATATAAAAAAAAAACAGCTTAAGAAGCTCTCTAATGGCTATTTTTGACTGAGAATTGAAGAAGAATTGCCTAGAAATCTTTAGATTTCTTTTTATTTAAGCTTAATTTTATCAAATTTACAATTTTGCCCTTAAATCACTTAATTCCAAGATTTTTTCTGCTTATACCGCCTCAGCCATTCCTTGGGTATCTAATTTCCCTTTTAGTCCTCCCTTATTTACCATTTATGCTATTTAATCACTTTAGCAAGTTTTGCACTCTTTTTAATTTAGTTATTTTTAATTAATTAACTATCGAAACGTTAAAATTTTCTAACGAAACTTTAATAATATCTTAATGAGACTCCGTAAATATTTATAAAAAAAATTTAGAGCTCAGTTTATAAAATCAAGGTCACAATACCTTGTTTTCAAAACTAATTAATCTAACAAATATTTCTAAAGCATAATTCACTATAATTCATAAGCCTTCCTAAATTCACAATCGACTCATAAATAGTATATAATAAAATTTACGAGCTCACTTGTTGAATTTAGTGGTCTCGAACTACTGTTTCCGGCACCACTAAAAATTTGGGTTGTTACAAAAATGTCCTTTTATTTTCTTTCTTTTTACAAAAGTCAAATATTGTTTCATAATTCTAATTTTTCATTATAATGAAATAAATGAAAAATGTTTGATAATAAAAAAATAGTCGAATTGACATTGACAATTTTTTATTTTTAGAATTAATTCACAATAACATTAAGCATATAAATTATTTATTTTTTATGCGAGAGAAACAAATACCACATATATTTATTAATTCGTTTAATTATCATACTCTGTTGGCAGCAAGGGTTTTATTTATCATTGAAATTCCTTATTAATTTATGTTGGTTCAAAGTTTGAAACACCTGATTTTCTAAGATATTTCTTATCCCTTTCTTTCTCAAGTCCACACCTCCAAACTATTGGAGGACCTTCGTCTTCCCCTTTCTTTCTCTCGTATTTCTTTTCATTATTGTCTTCATGTTTTGTTAGTTTATAGGAATGAACACACACTATGTATTTTGTTAGAGTCAGCAATTAGAGAGAAATTATATGTATATGTATGTGTATCGATGTATATAAATTATTTAATTTAATATTGACCTAAATATCACTCTCGACTCAAATAAGATTAGATTTAGATCATAAAATGGAAGAGAATACCTATGGTTATCAGTGAAGAGGAGTAGACAAGGGCAAGGCATGACCCCTTAAAATGAAGAATTACAGCTTTAGACCTCAAAATACATAAAATCCTAAATTAATATATGATAAAATAATAGTTCCGAGATGTTAGAATTTCAAGTTAATTCTTTTGGATACAAGAATTTCAAGTTAATTCTTTTGGATACAAATCAATACAATGACGAAATTACAAATTAACTTAATCTCATCCCAAATTTTGTTTTTTTATTTACCCCTATCTATATATATGTTTGTAAAAAATTGTATATGAACTATTATTAAGCTAAGCCGGAAGTTCAATTTTGATTTATTTATTTTGTTATCTTGAATGCGAATCTCAACATATTCTGATTTAATTTTCAAAAAACATTACCGCATATATGTATATATCATGCTTGCTACATTGTCCATGGATGAAAAAAAAGGAAAAGAAAAGATGCGGAGCATGAGATAATATAAAAAACAGAAGAAATCTATTAGGAGAAGTGTGGTATTGTATTTTTCATTTGTTTGGAACCCCAAGTAGGAAAAAAAAAATCCAACAATAAACTATGTCCATCCAATCACCTTCTCTAGGTATGCCTCCATTTTCATAAACCCCACACCTACTCCATCATCATATATACCTCCCAACATATCTCTTATTTAATTCTTCTTCTTCTCTCTCTCTCTCTCTCTCTCTTTCTGTTTTTCCTTTTTTTTTCCTGTCTCTGATCTCTGTGTCTGTTTGAGGTTGTTATTTTTGGGTGTGCTTGGTTTGTTTGAGCTTTGTCTGGACAGAAATGGGCAGGAAATGCTCACATTGTGGAAACATAGGCCATAATTCAAGGACCTGCACCACTTTTAGAGGGTCTAGTGTTGTGGGAGGACTTAGGCTTTTCGGTGTTCAACTTGGCATCTCTTCATCATCATCAGACAGTCTGAAGAAGAGTATTAGCATGGATTGCTTATCGTCTTCAGCCTCTCCTTCATCCCCCTCTCCTTCATCTTCTTTGTCTTCTCCTAGAATCTCCATGGATGAACTTTCTGATAAAACTACTTCCAATATTGGTTATCTATCTGATGGTCTCATGACCCCATCTCATGAAAGAAAGAAAGGTTTGTTTCTTTTTATCAAACAAACTCATTAAAATAGAACCATACTATTCATATCAGGTTGTGTTTGGTAAGATTGTTTTTCCTTAGAAAAATAAATAACCAGAATTGTTTGGATTGGTCAGGAGTTCCATGGACAGAGCAGGAACATCGAGTATTTTTAGTAGGGTTGGAGAAGCTAGGGAAAGGAGACTGGAGAGGCATCTCTAAAAACTTCGTGACTACAAGAACTCCAACCCAAGTTGCAAGCCATGCTCAAAAGTATTTTCTTCGACAGTCAACTCTCAACAAAAAGAAGCGCCGTTCCAGCTTGTTTGACATGGTATATACAATATATAATTATATAATTATCATATCCATAGTTATGGTCCTTCAGTTTACATCCTAATTAAAAATCTAACCAGAGACATCCCATGAACATGACAGGTTAGAAGCAGTAGCATGGTTGCACCTCATGTTAATACCTCTAACTCCCAGCATCATCATCATCTCATGTTCGATAAGTTGCAGTACGGATGCATTGATTCTCAGACAAAAACATCAAATGCAACAGCAGAATCCATGTCTTCAAATCTGGTGCCCGATTTGGAGCTCAAACTTGCCGCCCCAAGACCGGGTTTAGAAAAAAACAATAAGTCATCCCCGACAACCCTCCTTATCAGATCTATTAGCGTTACTTGACACCTTCTGCTAAGAACAAAACTGAAATGAGTAACCATGTAGTTCATGTTCAGACTGATTAAAATGAAGCCACCTAATACTAGTGACTAGTAGCATTATTTATGGTAAATTTCCATATTAGTAAATATTTTCTCAAAATGATCAATTATTATTCCTTTAATATTATCCAATTTAGACAACCAGTTTTGTGGCGATACATTATGGTTTTTTTTTTCTTCTTTTGGATAATCAAGGTATTCTCTGACTTTTGTCTAGAGGTGATGCATGTTATAACAGGGCGGTAATATTATTATTAGTAGAAGCTCGGCTTAATTCATTAATTTGTCCATTATTGCTGGCGATTATATATAATCAGTTATTCCTATGGGCCTAAGCCTAATTTTCCCACGGTTTTTAGTATGGGAAATAGCATCATACTGATATATAAAAATTAAATTAAGTCACCATCTTCATCAGTTCCTCATCGAAAAACCCAGAATTTCCTTCTTCTTCTTCTTTTTTTCTTTCTTTTTCAATGCATGTTAAATTGGCCAAATCAAACTACCTTTATGTTCAATCTATGATTGGCAATGGTGACAACTTTATCGCTTCATTTTTTGGTGCTAGCTGTGTAAACAACGACAGTTGTGGAAAAGAACCAAACTGATTGATCATCATGGAAGATAAACCTCTCTTTTTTGAAAATTAATGGAATCCCAGCATGTGGGCTTTATCAAAATTGACCAAATTAAAACGAGGAAAACCCATGTTATTAAACTTTTAATTGAAAAATCTACATTTAATACCAGGCCTCTGCTTTGACAGGAAAGATTTGTAACTTGTGTGTTTTTTTTCTAAACAGCTGCTGACCCAGATCCTTCTTCTGGTCTTTTACAAATTTATGAACAAATGTTAATAAATAGGCTGCACTTTTTCAAGAAAGGTGTATTTGTGGCACATAACATAACTGACATTGGTGGATAAATACATAAGAAAAGACAACGTATATCTTGTCCCAGCAGGTAATGATCTGGGACCATTTGCTATATTGGCTTCATCATAGATTGAAATTTCACCTATAAAGAAAAAAACATTAATCTGGAATTACCAATAATTAGTAAAAGATAGACCCAAAGAAACCCAACTTACAAATTGGGAAAGGAAAATGAAATTTTGACTGCTGACTTTTTCTTTTCTGAAAGTCATAATTTTAATCTTTTGAAAGTTCAATGAATATATTTACCTTTTTATAGTGTTTTTCTTAATTCAACCTACCAAGTATTTTTTTTAATATCTTGGAATTTTATATTCATGTACATTGAATTGGTGGCGGTACATACATGCATGCATTATCATCACTTGAAATGACTCCAACAAAATCTATACAATGTTTATATATATACAAAGAAAGAGATTGTGTGACTAGGAAATTGGCACACCTTCGATTCAAGGCAAATTTGGACTCCACCCTTTTTTATGAAGATAAGGAAATGAAGCTTGTCCACCACATGCTTCCAATGATCTACAATAACAGTACCGGCATTGAATTTTGTTACCAAAATATTTTGTTTTGTATTAAAATATTAATAAATTCCAAATTGGGTATCGAATATATAAGTGTACGTGACAATTGGAATAATATAATGATTAGTATTGCAGTGGAAGGGGACGTACCATATTCGGTTCGTAAAATTTTGGTTAATAATATAATTCCAAATCACTGTTTATTTTATTACCATAATGTAGTAAAATAGTTATCCTCACTTAGCTGTTGTTTCATAAATTAAAATATTAAATATTAAATTTAAGCTATATAATCGGTTTAGTATGTTTTTTAAATTAAGTAGAAAATATAATTAGATTGTTTGATAAATGTATTTTTTAAAATTTTAAAATTAAAATATTTAAAGATGATGTTAAAAAAGAATTGAAAAAACTTCACAACCTATTTATCATTTTCCACACTTTTTTATTGAAAAAAATTTCTAATATGCTTAAAAAACTCAAATCATGGAAATATTAATTTTCAGTTTATTTAATATTTTAAATGGATCATTAAACAAGAGGTTCAACTCTTAGATAATCCTAAGCTATGTAAATTTAATTAAAATATTGTAAATTTGGGGGATTAATTATAATTTAAGGATATCTTATGAATTAACCCTAAAAGAGGGGAGTAAGATCCACTCAAAACACTAGTGTACGTCTGTGTCTGTATGAATAAGATGGATTGGTTTGTCCAAAATTGAAAAATTCATATGAAATTCATTTTTCGTAATTATTATATAAATTTTTAAGACAGTGACCTTTCAACAAACAGACATGTTTTTATTTACTATCTGTAACATCAATGAGGTGTTAAGTTCTGTTATCTGAAAAGTGGAAACCTAATATTAATGGTATTAATAATTATAAATAAAATTGGAAGAAGAAAACATAATTAATTATAATTATAATCACTAGTGATCCATGCAGTTGAATGCAGCAATCCCATTCCTTACATCTATAATTTATAATTACTAGTAAAAAGTAAATAAATAAGCACACGGTAAATGTTGGGGTTTGAGGTTTTACCAAGTGGTTTTGTTTTTATTTTACCTGAGAGTGAAAGGAGAGAGCTGATAAAGAAGGAAAAGAAAAAAAAATGATAAAAATTAGTTTTGTGTTATTCTTAAGTTAATAATTGATATCATTTATATTTTAAATATTGATGGTTTTATGTGGTGTTTATTTTATTTTTCATGTTACACTCTAAGTTTTTTATCCATTCAATTTAATTATTTAAAAATATTTAAATAATTATTTATTTTTATTTTTAAAGTGCATTAAAAATTAAAAATAAATTTATTGTGATTTTAAATTTAAATTTAAATTAAATGATTTGTTTAAAGAGGCTATTTAGAATCTGTAGCCAATATGCATAGAATTTCTTTTATCACCCTTAAGTCAGTCTAATATATCTAAAATAATAGATCCATGGATTAACTCACAAGTCAGGTATCCAATTTTAAACCATTATTTTAAGTTTAACTTTTATAATTAACAAAATATCATAGATATCTTTTTTCATAGAAAAAACATCATACATATTAATAAAAAAATTGTTAATAAAAATTTAAAGAAAAGAAGCTAAAAACCTAATCTCCGATGACGGCGCAAAAAAAAGTAAATGAAGAATGGTGAAGGTATACTAAACTCAATAAACAATAAACAACTAGTTTTAAACTAAATCTTTTTTTTCATATAAAACTCTTAATTAGCTTAAAAATTATTTAAAATTCCGAATAAATAAATAATAAAATAATAAAACTTAATAAATTCAATATTGAGCTCATATATAATAAAAATTAAGCATGAAATTCGAACCCAATATGATTTAAACTCGAATAAAAAACCCGAAAATCATAAATTTCATAATAATCCTGTTTAGAAATTCTTCTTGCGCGGTCTTCACTAAGATGGTTATAATTTGAGTTTCCGAACTCGAAATTGAGTGATTTAAAGTGCATTTCGAAACTAAGAGATAATTCTTCAAACTCTATGCAGACATCTAAGCCAATAAATGTCTGGATCCCGTAAAAAAACTCGTCACAAGTTGACTAATTTTTTTAGCTTGAAAATTGATAACTTGGTTGAATTGACTTTAATAAATTCCACCTATTCTATGAATGTATCCTTCCTCCTTTCGTTGAAAAGATTCATTTTCACATATTGTCTTTAATCGAATATTGATTTGATTTGCTTGGCCTTTGATCTTGTTATTGGACTTTAAATTAACGTAAATCCACCACATCTATGGATCTGAAATTAGGCCTTGAGACTCGCATAATGTATAGAGCGTCTTAGAACTTAAGGTAGAATGTTAGTGACGGGACGAACGTTCGGCTTTGGGATGATGCATGGGATGGTAATCTTGGGCCGTTTCGAAACTTAGCCTTGAGGTTAAATGATCGTTTGGAGAATGCAAGGATGCGTGATATGTCGATATATGCATGGTGACCGTTGATCTGAGGGAAGTTTGGTCGACTGTTAGATTTAGATACTTTGTTCCGGATAGGGTCACTACCAACACAGAGTGCATTAGCAGGGCCTGATACATGTTGGAATGACAACTCTCTAGGTCTTTTCACAATTCGAGGGGAATATAGCAGGTTGTTAGGTACTTTAGCTAGTGCTGGGAGTTGGCAGTGGAAAATGGTCTGGAAAAGTGCCTTACTTCCAAGGGTACGGTTTTTCTTATGGTTGGTAATGAGGGAGAGGATCTTGTGCAAAACTGAACTATTTCAAATAGGGCTCTGCGACAATAGCGGCTGTGCTGTGTGTGGTGCACAGCTTGAAAGCATCATTCACGTCCTCCGAGACTGCGGGGTGGTTAAAGGGATGTGGGAGCGATTATTAGTAGCAACGCAACAACGTGCTTTCTTTTCTAGAGAATTATCGGACTGGTTATTGTCTAACTTACGGGTAGGACAGGATCATATGCATGAAAGGGTTGAGTGGAACGTGCTGTTTGGAGTGGTTGCTGGCAGATATGGAAGAATAAGAACTTATTATTCTTGCGATGTCCTTGTTATGCAGATTTGGGCGATTTACATTGGCTTGGACCTGGCCTAAAATAAAGGGCATAGAAAAGTGCTGTTGGAGAGTGGCTGTTTACAGGCCGTCCAGGTGGTGAACAACAGGAATTCTCGAGTCTGTTCTGTTGTAGTAGTTAGGAATGTTTGGAGGCTGCTGGAGCGAGATTGGCAAGTACAAGTGTTGCATGTAGGAGATGACATGACCACCCGTTTCTTTGATATTGTTAGAATTGTGTGACCCAAATTCTAAGAGATTGCTTGCAAGTCAAGTTAAACAAAAATATATTTTCTTTCTAGAAGATTTAGTATTTATTAGTATAATATATTTAGCATTTATTAGTATAGTTTATTTGACTTACTAATTTAGCCTATAAATAGGCTCCTTTACAATCTTAGAATTATGAGACACCCATTAGATTAGAACTCATAACACATTCAGAGAATTTTGTGTTTACGTTTGAGGGTTCTTTGTTTTTCGGGTTTTCGGGGTTTAGTTTTTATCTCCATCTTTTGTACTCTTCATTCTTTTGGCATTATAGTAAAATTATCTTTGCCCGTGGTTTTTATCCTCTTTTGAGGGGTTTTTCCACGTTAAATTTGTGTGTTCATCTTCTCAATTTCTTCTACTATTTTTACTTGTTCGTTGCTTATTCGGGACGATCCTAACAAGTGGTATCAGAGCTAGTTTAACTTTCATAGATCAGCCCGGTCAGAGATGGCAGCAACAAGGTTTGAAATTGAGAAGTTCGATGGTGAGACAAATTTCAATCTGTGGCAAGTTCGGATGATGGCAATTCTAGTTCAAAATGGCTTGAAAAAGGTTGTTACAGGGAAAAAGCCTGAGAATCTAAATCAAACAGAATGGGAAGAGCTTGATGAAAAGGCCTTTTCTGCAATCCAGTTGTGCCTCGCGAATACAGTATTGCAGGAGGTATTGATGGAGAAGACCTCATTCGCCTTGTGGAAAAGGTTAGAAACTCTTTATGCAACTAAGTTTCTGGCTAACCGTTTAGTGTTGAAACAACGTCTATTTACGTTTCGCATGAACGAAGGTGAGCTTCTTAAAGATCACATCAGTCAATTCATTACTCTTTTAAATGATTTAAAGAACGTTGAGGTTCATATTGACGATGAAGATCAAGCTATGCTATTATTGTGCTCTTTACCCTCTTCATACAAGTCTTTCAGGGAGACCCTGATTTATGGCAGAGACAAACTCTCGTTCGAAGATGTGAAGGGTCATTTGTTGAGTAGAGACAAACTCGACAATGAGTTTGATTTGAATAGCAAAGCAGATAGACAAGCTTCTGTTTTGGTAGCATCAAAGAAACGAGACAAAAGGTGTCGCTATTGCAAAAAGTTAGGTCACGTCAAAGCAGATTGTTATAAACTGCGAAATAAAAGAGCTGCTGAGAGTAACGAGGAAGATGTAGTTGGTGCTAATTTGGTCGATGAAGGCGGTGATGATTTCTTGTTAGTGTCAACGAGCGATAACTCCAAGCTTACGTCTGAGTGGATCCTAGATTCAGGATGTTCTTTCCACATGTGTCCCAATAGAGAATGGTTCTCCACATACAGTTCAGTTGAAGGTGGAGTTGTGCACATGGGAAACGATTCATCTAGTAAAATAATCGGTATTGGTACTGTTAAAATTAGGATACACGATGGGACGATTAGGACACTCTCAGATGTCAGGTATGTACCTGATTTACGAAAGAATCTCATCTCCTTGAGTATTTTAGACTTGAAAGGATGCAGAATCAACATCGAGTCGAGCGACATTAAAGTATCTCGTGGAGCTCTCGTTTTGTTAAAAGGTAAAAGAACCGGCAGTCTTTATATTCTGGAAGGTTCTACAGTGACCGGTGAAATCGGACGTCCCTCGTCCGTTACGGAGTCAAAGTCAACTCATTTGAAGCGGAGGCAACTTGGTCATAGGAGGGAAAAAGGTATGACCGTTTCGTTGAAGAGAGGTTCTCTTTTGGATGCAGGTTTTGAAAAGTTAGGGCACTGTATTCGTGAAAATCAGACCCGGGTTAGTTTTGATTTGGCAGTGCACAAGTCGAAGGCTAGAAGTCTTCCAGCTTCTAAGCATAGATTCGACTCAGTTAATTCCCTGCATAGTTCAAGATAGGCCCGTGGCGGGTTTTGGCAAAGATGGCATTGAAAGAATTCGTGTCAATGTGAAGATTGTTAGAATTGTGTGACCCAAATTCTAAGAGATTGCTTGCAAGTCAAGTTAAACAAAAATATATTTTCTTTCTAGAAGATTTAGTATTTATTAGTATAATATATTTAGCATTTATTAGTATAGTTTATTTGACTTACTAATTTAGCCTATAAATAGGCTCCTTTACAATCTTAGAATTATGAGACACCCATTAGATTAGAACTCATAACACATTCAGAGAATTTTGTGTTTACGTTTGAGGGTTCTTTGTTTTTCGGGTTTTCGGGGTTTAGTTTTTATTTCCATCTTTTGTACTCTTCATTCTTTTGCCATTATAGTAAAATTATCTTTGCCCGTGGTTTTTATCCTCTTTTGAGGGGTTTTTCCACGTTAAATTTGTGTGTTCATCTTCTCAATTTCTTCTACTATTTTTACTTGTTCGTTGCTTATTCGGGACGATCCTAACAGATATCCTACTTGAGTGCACTCGACATCGGCTTCAACTAGATATTGTGGGACTACAGAGCCAACAAAATGGCTCTTGCACTGTATTGCCAATACAATAGGTTTAACTAATTTCACCTACAGGTAACAGGCAACCCTCAACGCAACCTCAATACCTAGCACAAGAACCATCTCCACCATTATTACCGCACTTCTTTTGGAATATTCTCTTACTTTTTCCATCACATCGTATTGAAGGGCATTCCAATAACTCACTTTTGTTTTTTATAAAACCCGACGATACTGCCATTATTTTTCTTATGGGAATGAAATACTCTCTTTGTTAAAGGGTTGTGAAAAGCAATTTAAAAAAGGGATTGCACTACTAAAGTGATTTTATTGGTAATATATATTTGATTATGCTACATTTCACTATGTGAGAAATATTTTTAATATTGCGTAGATTACAGTGTGCTGCAATATTTAAGAGAAGCCCAAAGGTCGGGCCATTAGTCCAATTATTCATCTAAATTTCAAGTTTGGGCTAAACATGGGTTTCTATTAAAGCCCGAAATTGGTTTTATCCGGTTTTAAGATTAATACATATGGGACTTTGCATATTTTACATAAACTTAATGGGGTTGGCGGATTCAAAAAATTCTTTTTTGAGGCTGAAGTTAAATTGTATATTTTTATAATAGTAAAAATATAATTTTATTATTTTAATAGTTTATATCTTTATAATTTTTAAAAGTTTAAATTAATTTTTTATCATTTTGGGGGGATAAAGTACAGAATTTAAGTAATATGTAGGATAACTTCTAAACTTAGTGTGAGTTTGAATAGACGATACATTTAGTTTATTTTTTTGTCTCATGCTACAGTATCGTTACAATATCTAATCTTATTATTACTGTTATTTTTACACTAACCGCAGGTAAACGTACCACCCATCCAAACCCATCCTTATTTTAATCTATATATTCTATAGTGAATGTTTAATCTTCAAATCCCCTACCATTTTCATAAATATTGAATACAATCATTTTTGCATCACCTAGCACTATCCTATTTTAATTTAAACATAATTAAAAAAAAAGTCAAACACAAAATGTTTTACCCTTTCAATAGTTATATGCGTTTTTATAATTCTACCCTTCTAATATTTATATTTGTGATCTTAAAAACTACTATCAACTCCATGAATATTAGAAACATCCATTTTCCTGAGCTCTAGTCTGTCCCCTGTCTTAATTTAAATATAAAATATTTTTATTTTTTTAATAGTTATATATGATGCATTTTTATAATTTACCTTCTAATAATTATATATGTGTAAGTGTAAAATGGTAATTTCGTATAGTTGGACGGGCCAAACAATTACTATACTCTTTCTATGCCCATACTTCAAAAGAAAAAAAAATCCATTCTGCCTCACCTCACCCTATCTTATCACACCCAACATCCACTTTTCAGAAAGAAAAAAACTCGATCTATCTAGTGAGGATTGATTCGAAATAAATTGGATCGTTCGAGTTTTGTTATTCCTATTTTCAGTTAATGTGCTTTCTTCTCGTTTTAAATTTAATCGCCCCATTTTAATTATAAAAATTTGATCTCTATTCTCTTTTAACATAATAATTAAAAATTTTAATTGATAAAACCGTAAAAGAATTTCAAAATAAAAAAAATACTTATATGGCTAATATTACACGCATAAAAAGCTAAATAAGCAAATAGAATTATTGAATTTGGAGTTGTATGATTTCAACTCTCAATATGAGCTTGATTTTAGAGAAGCAAATTAAAATTTAAAATATATATATTGTTTGCATGAATTTTGCATTGTTCTAAATTGGTCAAACAAGTAAATATCTTTTTATATTAAAAATACTAATAATTTAATTTAACAAAAGTTCTTTGATAATTTATGAATTGTTTAATAATTAAAAAAGATAGAGAAAAAAAATTGGAATGTGGGAGTAGAACTGGGAGTGAGAGCAGACCTTGCTACTTTTTAGTAAGTAATATTGACTAAACCAGTGAACCGATAAAAAAAAAAGGGGTCCAAAACAGCCCAAAAAACCCAATCTTCTAAGATTCAGACTTATTCAGATATTCTGCTCTCCTTTCTCCAAACTCCTTTGCTCTCATCCTTAAACAATTATGGGATTAGCTAATTACATAACAGCGGTTCTCAATTTCGCAGCCTTCCTTTGCTCCATCCCCATCATTGCAGCCGGCATCTGGTTCGCCCAAAAGCCTGACAACGTTTGCATCCACCTTTTTCGGTGGCCTGTCATTGTCCTTGGCTTCCTCATCCTCCTTGTCTCCCTTGCTGGTTTTGTCGGCGCCTGCTTCTACAAGAAGACTCTCTTGGCCTTCTATCTTTGCTGTATGGCCATCCTCATTGCTCTCCTCCTCATCTTGTTGGTCTTTGCTTTCGTAGTTACTAGGCCTGATGGCAGCTACGATGTGCCTGGAAAGGGTTACAAGGAGTACAGGGTTGATGGCTACTCCAGCTGGCTTAGAAACCGCATAGTTGACTCCAAGAGCTGGAATAAGATCAGGGCTTGCCTAGCTGACACTGATGTTTGTCCTAAGCTAAATCAACAATACATCACCGTTGATCAATTCTTTGCCGCTCATCTCTCTCCTCTTCAGGCAAGTCCACTCTCTGCTTTTTTTTTTTAGATCTTTTTGTTTCAATTGTGGGTTATGCCCATTCTTATCTCAATTATCGTGATCCTTTTATGGAAATATAAGTACCCTTCTAGAGAATTCATACGAGGACTCTTGTTTTCCAGACAACCAAACTGGTCTTTAGATTTTCATTCCCTCACCGTAAGAACATAGGATAAGTATCCCATAAATATGTCCACTTTTAACTGTTGATTGAACAGTTTCCAAACAATGAACACTGAACTCTGTAATTAAACTTAGAAGCAAAGATATGCCCACAAGATTATCTATACGCATGTTTTGATATCTTCATAGTAGATGAATGGATTTTTTACCTAAATAATATTAAAAAATTATATA
Organism: Gossypium hirsutum; assembly: GCF_007990345.1. NCBI lineage: Eukaryota > Viridiplantae > Streptophyta > Magnoliopsida > Malvales > Malvaceae > Gossypium > Gossypium hirsutum. The sequence goes on from NC_053441.1 coordinate 2,638,996, forward strand.
TACTGAAATAATATGTTCTAAAAATGATGTACTAAACTAGTACATTTAAAGGGATGGAAAGTGGTGCATAGGCAGCACCACCCTAGATTCTGACATAATGGGTTATGGTGTTTATCTGATATGCAGCACACCTAGCATTTTCTCCCCTTTCTCTCTTATCCAACTCAATTTTAAAATATCAGTGCCGGCTCTTTTGTTCTGTTATTTTTTTTTTAAATTGATACTTTAAAGTTGAACAAGATGAGGAAGTGGGGTGGGAAAAATGCTAGGTGTGCCGCCTATTAGATAGGCACTACCAGTGTCGCCTATCAAGTGCCGCCTATCACTTTGGCACCACTACTAAAATATTATATATATATTAACTAAATTATGTTAGAATTCAGGGTGGTGCCATTTATGCACCACTCTCCACCCATTTGAATATACCATTTTAGTATATAATTTTTGGAACATGTCATTTCAGTATCTTTTTAATATTATTTAGATTAAAAACCCTACATCAATTCATAGTTTGATAATGCATCCTTTTTTCTGAACTGTGGGAGCAGCTGGGGAAAACAAATTGTTAGATGAAAAAGTTTTCATTTAGTGGGTCGGAGAAGGTAGTGTCAATGGAGTAATAAGTGCCTAACAGACGAATTATTAATATGAAATCATGGGATTTTGACGCTATTAAAAGTTCACCTTTTTAAAAATAATAATAATATGAAATTTATAGTAGCTAGTTTTGGCAATATATCCATACACACTGACTGATCATGTTTGCGATCCAGTGTATATTTACTTTCTGATTAGTTTAAAGTTCTGTTTGGCAGTCAGGATGTTGTAAGCCTCCTACAGCCTGTGGCTACAATTTTGTGAACCCAACTGTGTGGACGAACCCGACGAACCCAACTGGGGACCCTGACTGCTATCTGTGGAGCAATGACCAGACCCAACTCTGCTATAACTGCAAATCGTGCAGAGCTGGTCTGTTGGGGAACTTGAGGAGTGAATGGAGGAAAGTGAACATAATTCTCATAGTGGCAGTGGTGGTACTGATATGCGTCTATGTAATTGCCTGCAGTGCTTTGAAGAATGCTCAAACGGAGGACCTTTTCCGTCGCTACAAACAGGGTTGGATTTAATAAATCTTTCAAAACCCTCCCCGCTTTGTAATTTTTCCATTGCAATTTGCTTGCTTTTACTTTCATCTTTTTTGTTGAATGCATCTGTTAGTCAATAATGTCTGTGTATATATTCCAATTCTCAGGGTTTTTATTTTTTTAAATCTAGAAAATGTAAACAAAGGGATTTTATATGATAAAAGTATCGTAGAGGTCATTGCTGATGAAATAACCGGATAATAAAATATGACGTGTTACGTGTACATCATGTTAATGCATAAGAATAAATTTTTAATAGCTGAAATAGATAGAAATTTTAACAGATACTAATTTACAATCTGATTCTAATAAATAAGCTTCCACAATATTTTTACCAATTTTATACTTTTGCTTTCCTTCAAAAAATTGCAAAAAATATATATTAAAAATTTGGGAACTCATTGATTTGAGGAACTTTCTCATAATCTTCAGCCTGAGTAAACAATACATAGGATCTAGCGTCTAGGACAGCCTGGAGATAGGACTGATATTATTTGTTTCTTGTAAAAGCTAAAAAGTTAAAATTAGGGTGTATTTTAAAATGAATGATATGTCCATATGAAGGCACATGGGTTTACATCAATGCAGCATAAAGGCTACTCTCATATTTACAGCCTTTGAGGCTTGTTGACGATAGGCCTATTCCGGTTATATCAGATGACATATTTACATGCAGAATCAACACACAGGATTAGGAATATGATTCTATTCTGCAAAATGAAAAGAGCTTCAAGGTGAAGTTGAATAACCTGTTATAAAGATTCAAATCCACCAGCTTAATGGAAAATATGACCCCAACAACTGCGGTTTCTCTTTTACCAAATAATAAGAACTAACATAAAAACCAAGGCATGGGTTTCTTGACTGACAAAAATATATATACTTTTACTTCCTTCTTTTTGGTTTATTGACTTTTTCCATATTTTAGCTTTATAAAATTATAAGCAGCAGAGATTTGTTCCTTCCTCGACCCTTCCGCAAGTGCTAATATAACATGGGACGTACGTTAGCATTTTGCACATGTACAATATGATCAACAACTTTACTAGTAACTTCAATTGATTGGTGTGTTCTAAGGTAGGTGAGAATTATTTGGTAAATATTTTTGACGTTGCTAAACAGTGAAATGGTAGGTAAATTGTAATATACCTTTGGTTGGATTTTTAATGTTTTTTGGTGACTAATTGACAAATGTAAGAATTTTCAAACCCAAATTGTTTTGTTTGATTCTTGCTTTGGGTTTTAAATAAATATTGACTGTGCACGTCACTCTCACAACTCTTTGAACACAACTAATATACCAACCGGAACTATATGACCTAACACAATTGCTTCAATTTTCAGTAGTCAAATGCTTTTCTTAATATAACCAATTGCAAGGATTTGTTTTAACATTAATCCAAATCATTTAATTTTTTTTTAATATTAGTTAGGTCAATGATATATTTATAAGAGAAATTTAATTAAAAAATGCTACTATATCAAAATTACTATACTAATAATTTATTTTTTTAAAGAGCACTAGTCACTACTATCAACAATGAATACTTTAATTACGACAAAAAAAATACTTTTATTTTTCATTATTTTAAAAAAATTATCGCTTAAACATACATATTTTTTCATCGAGGCACGATGAGGCTAAAGTTAAATAAAATGTAACCAAATTACTTGGGTGTTCACACATGCAAACAACAAATTATTTAGAAAAAAGGAGTTATAGTAATAATTTTTTTTAAAGTACTGTAGTAAACAATTAATTACTGTTTTCATGACAACCATAAGCCAATTCAACTATAAATAACCTCCACTCACGGCTTCCCTTCCCTCCCCTTCTTCCTCATTTTAACGACCTCTCATCGTTCTCATCCCTAAATCACCCAAACCGGTCCGCCCTCTCTGTAAACGGGTTAACCCGTTAACGTGTCTCTCAAAATGGATCGACCCAGATTCGTGATCGAGTCCGCCGAAGCCGAACAAATGGCCAAACAATCGGGCCAAACCGTGCTCCAACTCCTCCCGTCGTTGGTCAAATCCGCCCAGACCTTGGCTCGCCCGCCAATCTCGAACTACCACGTCGGAGCAGTCGGAATGGGACCCTCTGGTCGGATCTTTTTCGGGGTCAATCTTGAATTCCCGGGTCTCCCCCTCAACCAGTCCGTCCACGCCGAGCAATTCCTCATCACCAACCTTTCCCTCAATGCGGAACCACGTCTTAGATACCTGGCTGTTTCCGCCGCCCCTTGCGGCCATTGCCGCCAATTCCTCCAAGAGCTCCGTGGCGCCTCCGATGTCAAGATCCTCATAACTTCGTCCGAGGACGAAAAAGAAAACAAAATAAACAATAATTGTAATGATAAAGACCAAGAATTTACTCCGTTGTCCCATTTCTTACCTCACAGGTTCGGCCCAGACGATTTGCTAGAAAAAGACGTTCCTCTTCTCCTCGAGCCTCATCGAAACGGCTTGTCCTTTTGCAACGATTTATGCAACGGCAAAATCAACGGTGTCGATGATTTAAAACATGCGGCTGTTGATGCGGCCAATATGTCACACGCGCCTTACAGCGGCTGTCCATCTGGGATGGCGTTGCTGGATGTTGAAGGGAAGATATACAAAGGGTCTTACATGGAATCAGCAGCTTATAATCCGAGTTTGCCACCGGCTCAGGCGGCGCTCGTCGCTTACGTGGCTGGCGGTGGCGGAGGCGGGTACGAGAGGATTGTTGGGGCGGTTCTTGTGGAGAAAGCGGATGCTGTTATTAAACAAGAACATACTTCAAGGCTGCTTTTGCAGTGCATTTCGCCAAAGTGTGAGTTCAAAGTGTTCCATTGTACAAAAACTTGTTAAAAGATTTCAGTTCTTAATAATGTAAGCTATATCTAAGCATGATATGGATTATTGACGAAGAAGAAACGGAATCGGTTTAGGAAACCAAGTCCAACCATGAAAACGGAATCAGCCATTTAATAAGAAGTTTTAATCTTTTGTGAAGATGCATTGTAATATCTGCTGCAACTTCAAATTATTGTCTCTGTTTTATCTTTTGTCGTGTTCATGGATTTGGATGAGATGCTTGAGCTTTTAATAAATGAAAACCGAAAATGAGAGGCAGCTAAGCTGATATGATTGATGATCCTTTTAAAAGTTCAAGGATGGGGCAAAGATTCCTCTGTTCTTTTGGAGTGGACTTGATATCATTGTATGGAAGTGGAAAGGGGTCCATTTTCCAGCTGTAGTTTAATTTTGTGTTTTGTGGTTGGTGGATGAAATTCACCATTTTCATCTTCTTTTGAGACAGTTTTTCAATCTGTGACGACATGCATGTAGTTGGAAACTGTTGTTAATGGCCCATCAAACATCCATGGTCTTGAATTTTGTAATCAGAAAGTGGGATATTTGTACAAGATACTGCAGAGTGTGGTTGAATTAAATGGCAATGTTGAAATTGTGAATATAATGATGGATCAGAAACAAAGTTGATAGTTCTTAACCACCAAAAGTGCCGATTCTTATGTTTGGCTTTGTCTGAATATTGTTGCTCTTAATGAAGGGAGAGGAGCAAAAAAAAAAGGTAGAGAAAGTACAAACTCTTCCAACAATAAATTGAGGGTTCACACCAGAAAGGCAAAGCCAACTAGAAGAGAACAAAAAGCATTATAGTTTTCCTTCAAAGTTAGCCACATATATTCACAGCAATTCTTCCCTCTTTTTTTTTATATAATTTATTATATTTGATCTCCTTGCTAGGTTTCATTGCTGTCAGGCAAGTGCCAGCCAGCACGGTAAACTTTCAGATTTTAAGTAGATTTAATAACTCCAAATTCGTGAAAGATCAGATCCAGGCGTCCGTTTTTGCTGTGTATATATAAATAAAACAAGTTGGGTAGCCTACACCCCTGTACCAAAAACAAATACTAATCCAACAGAGACATGTGAATCTGATTTCCAATTGAATTTCGAGGTTACATTACATGTATAAGGGGCAGAATAAGACTGAAAAAGAATGCAGCTAGCTAAGAATTTCTACCTAGTATATTCTTTTCTACTTATAAAAATGGAACATACAGAAATATTTTGATACTGCAGAGGCAAATATCATGGCAATCAGCATACTATGTAACGAAACACGTACGTGTTTAGTTTGATGCTGCAGGCTTTTCGAAAGGAGCTGATACAGATTCAGTATTCAAGTCTCCAACTCCCTTAAATGGACTAGCGTTGTCTCACGGTTGTCTGTGCATTTCAATAGCATCCTTAAGTTTTTTAAACTGCAGATGATATGGAAACGAAGCAGATATAGTTAAGACGATGAAGATTGAGTAGGTAATAAGTTTACGTAGGATGTTCTCTGATAATTGATGTAGTTGCATAAGAAAGTCGATCATCTATCCATGCCAGTTCCGGACCATTTTACTTCTAATGTGTTTCAAGAAAGTTAAGATTCTAGTAGTGAACTGATAGTCGATAGGCACAGAAGGGTTAAAAGGCATACCTTGACAAGCGAACACGAAAATGATTCGAGTTGTCCATGCGCCCCACGGTAGAAATGGAAATAAGGAAGCACCTTAACATTCAAACTTTTACACATAGCCTTATTCTCATCAAAATCGACTTTGAGGAACAAAATTTCAGGGTGTTCTTGGGCAGTTTTGCAGAGCTGCCATATTCATAACAAGGCAACATCATAAGAACTCACTCATTCAGAAACAACATAGGCTACTTCAAAAGGGGCAAAACATAAATACTTGAGATATTAGAGAAAATATGAAATATTGTAAAGCAAGAAAGACATGAATTTACCTTGGGAAATAAAGCTCTGCAAGAAGCACACCAAGTTCCATAAAACTCAACAATAACTAATCTATCTCCAGCTTCATTTAAGGCAGTCGTAAATTCTTGAGTAGAGTGAATGTCAATCATATTCGGCCCTGCATTTTTCTCCCACCATTTGGGTTTGCTTGTTTCAGTCATAGTTGCATGCACCTGCAAAACAATAACTTGTCCATCTCAATGGTTTCTACATATAAAACAAGTGACCAAAAGATATAAAACCAACGGGGTTTTCATACTACAAATACAAAGTTCAAATGAAACGGAGCATCAGTTTTCACACAAAACTGCATAAACAAATGGGTAATCATAATTTCATAATATAACTAATAAAATTTAAAAACCAAGAATAGAAAATGCAAACCCCATTACCTTGAAAGACAGCAAATGCTTAGTGGAAGTCAAAGGAAGAGGAGAAACGCCGGCAAAAGAAGAAAGATTACAGATTTTCCTATCAAAATTAAATTTGGGTGAAAGAGAAAAAGCCGCTTGTGGAGAGTTCAAGGTGGTGGATGCATAGGAGGAAGTGAGAAACGATGAACAATGAAACGAGGACGCCGACAATCTAATAGCATCTGCCATCTACTCTAGTCTCTAGAGATTCGAGAGATATTGTTATGCTTTTGGTGGGATTTAAGCATTGATTTAAATAGGCGAAAGTAAAAAAGGATTGGAGTTGGAGAAAGTGGAAGGTCAAACTTCGATACACATACAAGAAAAGGCAAAGGGAAAAACATCTTCTAAAATTTTGTTTGTTTCGGAATCTTGGACCTGTTAGCCGGTTACCCAATTATAAGACAAATTAAGAAATTAGGCTAATTTACAATTCTTTTACAGTTTTATTCTTGGGATCAAAAATGTTATGGCAACGAAAATTTTGTTTTTCCAAAAAAAGTTCTAAATTTATCAATTTTTCCATTTGAGAACTGAAGGGAGAAGATTCTGAAGTGTAAAAGCGGAACAGTAGGATGGAAATTCCCCTCTGATAAACAGAAACTGCCAAAAGCAAGACCAGCAAAGGCTTGTCATTTATTTATCATCCGACCTACCAAAATTGATCAACCAAAAATTGTTTCTTTCTCCTCCATCCCATGAACATTCAAAGTTCACTTTTGTAAAAACTATAAAAACAAACCAATTTAGAGTCTCTTAAACCTGAAATGGACATCTTTGAACACATAATTTGCAAAGCATCGACGAAACCAGTTATTGGAACGCGTGGAACACTACTTTTCTTTGGAAGATTCAGGAAAGATTCAACGCTTTGTGAGGCCAGAATTAATTGCACAAATATCTTTTTGCTTTTAAACGTGACAAAAAAAAATTCTGGGTTTTTGTTCTCCAAGATACACGTGTACGTCCAGAACAGGGACCGAAGTCAATTTTTTTTAAAAAAATCGAAATTAAATCGTAATTTTTATCATTTTTAATTTTTTTTAAAAACTTCCATGGTGGGGACCTGCCACCCCTAGCTACGCCTCTGGTCGGGAGTTGCCAGTTTGTGCAATGTTGTCAACAGCGTTTGCTGGGAAAATAAAAAGTTTGGCACCAGCAGATCCCTCTCCCTTTCAACCCTGCTTTAAATCCTACTATTATTGTTATAATAAATAGTTGATTTTTTATTTCACAAAGAAGCTATATGAATCTTATGATGCAAATTAGCCCATAACATTTTCTCTGCAGACAAGACAAAGCATGTATTTAATAGAAACATCTATGTTTTAATATCTAAGGTGGGGGACAGAAGCATAGATAAATGCTAGAATAATTTGCTCTTGGCCAATGTACTGTATTTTTCTATAATTTTAAAACATCATAATAGAACCAAAATGGTAAGATGAGTTTCAGATGACATGGTACAGCTCAGATACAAGAAAAAATTGGAGTCAAGGAACAAGAGATGTAAAGTACAAACATCTGAATGGATCCTATTTCACTAAACATCCTTCTTCTGCACCGTCTCGTTATGTATGAACTCGTCGATAAACGGATAATCATCTGGCTTTTGCAGTTATCATCTTGCTAAATTGTACTGCATATACTTCAGCAGCTAAGATCACTCAAAACATGTGTAGGACATAATTTTTACTGTCTAGGTAAAAGAATAGATACAGGAAATGCTGAAGACCCATTGTTGGGAGCACCATGTAGACTGAGAATTGAAGTTACCAAGTTATATATCTCAACATTCTCAAAAGACGGCACTTTCTTCCCCCTGCCAAATTGAGGACCATGACCAATAAAAATGCTCCTCATGGAGAAAATTGCGTTGTCATATCCATGTGATCCTCCACACTCTTTTCGCTTACTCCTTTTCTGTTCCACCTTAAAGCTCTCCTCGATCAGCCCGATTATGGGAGGAATTCGGTCACTTGCGGCATAATGTAGCCGACTAGGTAGCTCTTCCTTAAGGTAAACCTTCAAATACTTGCCATTCTCAATCTTCCCAGATTCCAGTCCTTCATTCATCTTTGCTACAACATCCGATGCTGATTGACCCGGAGGTGGATGAATAGCGAGCAACGGACTATAAGACCAAACCCATTCAGCCGGAATTTCGATCCAAGGTGCCAAATCATCAAGGAAAATCAGCTTTTTATCACATGTACCAACCATTCCATGGTCTCCAACCATAATTATAGTAACATCCTCAAAAATCCCTCTTTTCTCCAAACCATCAATCAACCTCCCAATCATTCTATCGATTCTAGCAACAGCCTCTGTGATCTCGGGATCATCAGGTCCAACATGGTGACCTTGATGATCAGGATCCTCAAAATACAATGTCATGAACACAGGGATCTCACTACTAGGCAAGTCAAAATAACTTAAAACAGTATCCACTCTATCCTCAAAAGCAACAGAAGCATTATATTTCATACACAACTCTTCAGGACAATCCCAAGAGCCCATTTTCACCTCGCTTCCAGGCCAAAAATAGGTAGCAGCCTTTAATCCGTGATTGACCACAGTCTCCCAAAGTGGCTCACCTAACCACCACTTGGGTTCATGACTAGCCATATGGAAAAACTCACCAGTTTTGGGATCCAAAAAATGGTTATTTATAATACCATGATGTGCAGGATAAAGACCAGTAACAATGGAGTAATGATTAGGAAAAGTAAGAGAAGGGAAAACAGGAATCAAACCCATCTCAGCTTCAGTCCCGTTTTGAATCAAACGGTGGATGTTTGGTGTTGGGGTCTTGAATTGGTACCCAAATCGAAACCCATCGGATGAAACCAAAAGAACCACCGGTTTTTCCAGTTTCTTCAAAGGACGAGAGAATTTGTTCTCTGTAGAAGAAGAAGAAGAAGAAGAAGAAGAATAAAAGAGGAAAGCAAAAGCGAGGGCCGCCGAAAGAGCAATGCAAGTGAGGAGTATCAAAGCGATGAAGATGATGGAAGTGCGGCGGTTTGAAGGGGATGATTTTACCTCCGAGTCTAAAGAAGAATCAGTGTCGAAAGCAAGTAGAGCCGTAGATTGACTTGAGGGATCTTCTTCTTGGGTCGGTATTGGAATCGGCTTTGTTTGAGCCAATGAATCGGAACCCATCATCTCTTTCTTTTTTTTCCTTCTCCACAATCAAGGCCTCATAAAGGAACGAGAGAAATCAAGAAATTTGAGAAAGTATAATGATAAAGTGGGGGTGTTTCACCGATAGTTGGTTGGCAAATCGCCCAAAGAAGTCTTCGTTGGGAAGGTGAGTTGGACCAATCGCCAATAGAGTCCACCTGAAGATAAAATCAAAGAGGCTTTAATTCTACTTCAGTCTTTTACAAACGAACCACTGCCGCGTTTCTTTATTGAGAATATTCTAATAAATCCATGAAGGATCAGACGGTCACCATTACTTTAAGTTCAGCAGTGCGGCTGTAACGCAGCGTGGGTCTAATAATACTATATCGTCGGTGTTTCAGTAATACGCTGTCGTTTATCACGTCAATTTCCAATATCCTAGTAGCTCAAAAGAAAAAAAGGTGGGCTTGTTGTTTTCAAACCTAAAAGGTACATTTGTAGTTTTAAAGTGAGAATAGAAACATATATAATATTAAAAAAAATAATTTAATTATTTTATACCATATTTTAAATGGTTAAAGGTTTGTATTTATATATGAATAAAAAAATAGATTTAAAAAATATAAACATATTTTTGTAAATTTATGATTAGACTTTGTATAATTCGTTTCTTCTTTTAATTTTATTTTCTTGAGCTATACGTGTTATTACTCAAATAGGTAAATTTCAATGCAAGCATCAAAATGGTTCGAGTGAATCAAAATATTTATTTTTTATTAGGGAAATATAGCAGATCATGGACTGAGATATTAAAACATTTTTAATTAAATAACCTATTTTATTCATTGGAATATTTAATTTTATAAGTTTGTTTCAAGCTTTTAAATTTTGAAATTTACTTGACAAATTTTTTACTCCAAATGGGCCCTCTCGTAGCCATTAATACGGGGGGATTCCTTAGAAGATAAGAGCCTGCCGTTCATTAATTTAAAGGCGTAGCCTTTCCTCCCTCTAAACTGGCCCACCAATGCCAGTTCTATTTTGTCTCACATTTTCCTTTTTAATTTTGTTATTTTTTATTAGATAGGAGTATTATTTTTTCTATGCATTTTAAGGTAAACTAAACCCAAGATTATTAAATTATTAGTACATTTTTATTTTAGTCATTTAAATTCAAAAAATCATAAAATGAATATTAAATTATTCGAAAGTTTTTTTAAGCCACAAGTTATTAAGGTTTCTTTTTTTTTTAACTCAAGCTAGCAAGCTCCAAATGATGATTTGAAGATTGGTACGATGTATCAGTACCTATCGACGAGTGGAAGAGCATACCTTAGATCCAAGTCAATCTGACAGACAGTGTTGAAGATCGTAAAAAAAGTTGTTTGAATTTTTATTCGCAGATTCATAATACTCAAAACTATTTTGTGAAAAAAAAAACTTAACTGTAAAATAGAAGGGGAATAAGAGTTTTCGATTAATGCAACTATGCGAATAGAGAAAACCATACAACAACAATTTGAACAGCCCGACGACTTAAATAAAATCAAGTGACCGAACTAAACTTGCTAATAATTTAATGACCTTGGTTAGAGTTTTCCTTACATATTAATGCATGAATTAGAAACAATTTAATTTTACTTAGTTGTTTTTAGCTCAACAATTTAATTTTACTTAATTTTACTTAGTTGGTTAGATTTTTTTACTTTAAGTTGTAGAGTTTTTTTTTTTTACTAGAGTTTCACTCGTCATTTTAATATTGTTTAAACTAATTGTTCTATTTGTTATGAAAAACTATTTTAATGCTTGTATAATAATTAAGCTTTTTCTTTTGTGTTTATTCAGTAAATAACGAGCCCGTATTTGATTTACAAAACATAATCTAAATTATTAAATTTATTAAATTACATTTTTTTAATTGTTCATGTCCATTTTATAGTCTATGTTGGGAGTTCGTAGCTACTCCTCTCAACAATATTATCTCCAAGAGAAAATTTAAATTGCATTTTTGAAATATAAAAAATTTATCTAAGATCATATTTACACTATTCGTATAAACAAAACAAATTCAAATGGTCAAAAGAGTTCAAATCTAAACCATGAGGTATGATGTGGTGGTTACTTACCTCATCCCTTAACCATGTGGTCGGGAGTTCGGTCCTAACTCACGAGAATGGAGCACATCTCATTAGGGGTGAGCGTTCGATCGAATTGAGTGAAAAAAATTTAGAGAAAATCAAGTTGACGATTCCTATTTTATCATCCTAATTTGATTTGAAAATTTTTCAATTTGGGTCAAACAAAATGAAATTTGAGTTGGGTCGAGTCAAGTAAAATTATTCGAGTTAAATTAAAAAACTAAACATGTCAAATTAAAATATTATTACAGCATAACTAATTTCGGGTTAGAACAAATAAATTTGAAACCATATATATTTGAAAAAAATTCAAAATAAAATAATATTCTGGATAATGTTCTAACTCAATTTTGTGAAATCTCAAGTCACAAAATTAGTGTTAGGAAAAGTAACATTTTCTATTCCAAAGATACAGAAGATAATATTCGTAATCAAATTAACCAACTTTTTGGCTTTCAAGAAGTCCGAAATCTTGGCATTTATTTAGGTGTTCCTCTTTTACACGAAAGGATTTCCAAAAGTACCTTAAGCTTTATTGTGGATAAAGTGAGGAATAAATTACAGAGTTGGGACGCTAGGAATTTATCCATTGCTGGTAGAATCACTTTGGCCCAATCAGTGCTTCTTTCTATTCCTAATTATTTCATGCAGTCCTTGATGATTCCGAAAGGTGTTTGTGCGGACATTGAAAGATTGGTCAGGCAGTTCATTTGGGGTAATACTGATGGGCATCCCAAAATGTCTTTGGTGGGCTGGAGTTCTATTTGCCAACCAAAGGTCTCGGGGAGGCCTTGGATTCTGACATTTGGAAGATCAAAATTCATCTTTTCTTATGAAGATTGGACTTAATCTTGTTTCTAAAAGTAATGCACTTTGGGTTCGTGTTCTTCGTGCCAAATATGGTTGGAAAGATCAATTCCCAGATTCTATCAACAGAAACCAATGTTCTTTTCTATGGAGGGCACTTTCTAAGATATGGCCACTTCTTCGAGAAAATATTGCATGGTCTATTGGAGATGGTGCTAGTGCTCGATGTTGGAAAGATCCTTGGATTCCAGGTATGGGCCCTTTAATTTCAAAAATTCCTCCTTTTGCTAACCTTGATTTGGATTGTTGTGTTAGGGAGATGGTCAATCCTGATGGTAGCTGGAATTTGGATTTATTTCGTGCCTGGGTGCCTGAAGTTATAATAAATAGAATCGTTAGCATTCCTCCTCCTCACCCTAACTCTGGATCGGATAGGATTATTTGGGCTCAGTCTGCGTCTGGTGTCTTCTCGGTTCGTAGTGCTTATTGGTATTTGAAAGAGAATTCTTGGAATCCCCAGGAGGATTACTGGAAGATTGTTTGGAAATATCGAGGTCCTCAGAGAGTAAGAGTCTTCCTTTGGCTTGCTTTCAAACAAAAACTTCTTACAAATTCGGAACAAGCTAGAAGGGGAATCAATCATTGTAGCTCCTGTTCTATTTGTGGTCGTGACATTGAAGATTTGGTGCATGTTCTCAGAGATTGTCCTTCCGCGCAAGATGTGTGGCGGCTTGTGATTCCTGATCAGTTAAAACAAAGGTTTTTTTTTCTGTTTCTTTTCAGGATTGGCTTATTCTTAACCTTTGTTTTCATGAAAGATTGCAAGATTATGGTCTCATGTGGTCATGCCTGTTTGGTTTAGTCGCTTGGCGTATATGGAAGAATAGAAACCTGTTCATCTTCCAACATATATCTTGGACAGCAATTGAAGTGGTGCAAGTCTCTAGCTGTTGGGTTCGACACTACTCTTATACCATACTGAAGATCACTCTAAGAGCAAGTAGGGCTCTTCCTTGATGGTCAATTCAGCTGACAATTGGGTGTTTTTATTCACTGATGGAGTTGTAGCCAGAGACTCTGGTTATGCTGCAACAGGAGGTGTGGCTAGGGACCGAGATGGAAATTGGTTAGTGGGTTTTAACTGATTCCTTGGTATGTGTTCTCCGTTCGAAGCTGAAGTTTGGGCTATTCTTGATGGGATCCTCATTTTACTTAATAAGGGCTATAAACGAATCACTATTATGACGGATAATCTTGAAGTCGCCCAAATCTTGACTGATATGGATTTGGAAGATTCAGGGATCACTGTGCTCCAAAGAACTCTTCGTATTTTGCATTCAGAAGGGGAGTGGAGGATAAAGCATATTCCAAGAAATCAAAATTTGGTAGCAGATCGTCTTGCTAAACTCAGTTTGAGTTGGAAATCAAGCTTACAAATTATTGATGAGACTCCTAAGGATCTTTTAGATTTATTACAAGTTGATAAAACGAATGGTCGCTTTATGTAACTGATGTTTCTCATTTTACCAAAAAAAAAGATACTTTAGTATGATAAACTTATTTAGATCCTAAAATTATTGTTTTAGAAAATTTAAAAATCTAACTTCCTTTGTATGTTTTTAGATTTTTTTAAATTTTATATATTTTTAAATACAAATTTTTTTAAATTTCTATAAATATTTTGAATTTTTAAAAATTATTTTGAATTTTTTATAATTTTTGTTTAGAGAGACTAATTTGCTTATTTTCAAAATTGACAGGGACAAAGGGGTATTTACACCAATATGTTATTTGAATTATAAAATTCAACTCGACTCGAATTCGAAACTCGAATTACTTATTCGAGTTGACTCGAATAACTTGAAAGTTTTTTTTTCTTCCAATTTATTGAATCGAATTGAGTTTTGCTTACCCTTACATTTCATAGCCAACCAATTACCTTTTTGGAGAGCACTTACGATGAGGGGACTACTAAAAAAAAGTTAAAATCTAAATCCACCCTAAAATTTATTGCGTATAATATTAAACCTAAAGTTCAAACATAAATTATACAATGTATAAGATGAATGCAAATATAATTATATATAAAATTTATTTTAAATAATTCTAAACAAAACACATGTTGCGAAATTTAAGTTTATTAATAATTTACTGAATCTAAATACTCATACTTAAAATTTTAATTTTAATAACAAAATCAAAACTTTATTAACTGAGTAATGATGTTTTAGGGAATTAGCTGAATAATGTTGAATATTCTACTTTTGGTTATTAATTAGCTAAATAATGTTAAATATGAGTTAATTGAATGGCTAAATTTATAATGAAATGTAAATATATAAAGAGACGTCAATATTATGAGAGTTTCTCGAGAATGGTTATTACATTCTAACTAATGTGTTGTCATTACATTCGCTTCCTATTACCAAAACAAAATTATATTAGGTGATGGGCATTGAAACAACTTAAGTAGCTACTACCTACAAATTAAAATTTTTTAAATCTTGCAATAAAATCTTTGTCCTTTGCTATTATTATATATCCACATAAATGTTCTAATATCACAACTAAAGTTGTACCAATTGTGGAATATTTATCTAATTTTTTCATATAAAAGCATATCAACAATCAAAATCTTCCATCTGGGGGACAAATGCAGTCATTTATTATTGTTGTCGTGGCACTACACTTGATACTATTAGTAATCAGACATGAATAAAAGACACTGTCAAAGACAAAATTACATTCTTCTAGGCGACTTTCGATCAGAAAAATAAAAAATAAAAGCTGTAAACCCTAGCTACCCTTTGATTCATCACCATCATAAAATGTGAAAGCCCAAAAACTAGTGAAAAACAGTTGCTAATTACTTCTACTGAAAACCCTAGGATTTTAAAACGCTGAAAAAAGAAAAAGAAAATGCATATGTTATGACGTATAAAACATGATAGATTGAAATGAAAGAAAAGAAAATGTCAGCGGTGAAACGCTGTTGTTCACGTGACTCCAATAGGCGGCGTTTTCAAACAAAATGCCATTAACATTATTAATAAGCCCTTATCCATAAACGAGAAAATGAACAAGAGACAAATCAAAGCATAGAATTTTATTAAGTTCACGACATAATATATATAGAATAAGAAGTAGAAGAACAAGAGCTCCATAATTATGGTTACCAACCTGTTCAAATTCACCTGATAATCAAAGCTCTAAAGTTCTACATGCATTTTGCTTTTCTAATCTCTTTTTCTTTATTTTAACAAATTACTTTTTGTTCACACTCAATGACAATTCTAGTTTCAAACATTTATGACCTTAGTTAGCTACTACACTCCCAACACTAATTATTTAAACCTAGAAAACAACAATATATAAGGCTAAGGTGGTGGGGAGAAATTTCAACCATGAACAAGACCATACGATAAGGCCATGAGTAGGATCGCGGCCTCTTTCTCGTCCTGAGGAAAAACTCCATGAAAAGCTGAATTCTTGCTCAATATTATCCTTAAATCTTCGAAACACAGCTTCTTTCTACTTTGAGATTGAGAATTAAGTTTGCATTTTTTGTTCTTCAAATGTGGAAAACCTTCGTTGCTTGATCTCTTCGCCTTAAGTTGAACCTCACTTTTCATACTTGGCGGTGTCTCAGCTGCAACAACGATGCCTGCCGCCGCTGCACCCCTTCTTGCTTTTCTTTGACGAATTCCACAGGCGTTGCAAAGGGACTGCAGCCAGATAGACCAAAGTGAAAAAGATCAATGAAATATCTTTAAAAGAAATTGAGTGGCAATTGCCTTTGTGCTCTTTACGTTTGACTTTAGAGCAAGGGTTTGGATTAAAAAGAAGAAGAAGACTGGAAATTTAAGTACCTTGGGGCCCCGAGGTCCACTCCTCCAGAGAGGAGTCTTAGTAGTGTTGCAATCAGCACAAACCCTAATTGTGCTGTTGTTGTTGTCCGGAGAAGATGATGGTTGTTTCTGCTCCTGATGATCTTCGGATTTCGGTGTAGGGCTATTTGATAAATTGGTGTGATCGGAGCTCATCATCCTCATCTTTGAAGGCATCCACTTAGCAGAATCATGACTTTGATGATGAGTTTCAACCCTTTCTTCCTTTTTCCATATAGATAACCTGAGCTCACAGTCACTCCTCAATGGTCCATCTTGTGGAACATGTATTTTTTCCTGTATATCATATACATATATATATATAAATATGCAAGTAATCAATAATTATTTCCCCTAAAAAGTCACCCAAAGAAAACCCTAGGTTATGAAAGAAAGATAAACAGGAAGTGGTGATTATATATATACCTGATCTTGTTGATCATCATGGAACTGCTGGGGTAGGCTCTGATAGAAAGCTGCTTGCTGGTGTTGAACAGTTGGGCTGAAGGAAAAAGGACAAGTAAGTGAAGTAGAAGGCGACGAAGAAGAAGATGATGATGATGATGAAGAAGAAGGTTGAGATATTAAGTTGAAAAGCTGGTGGTGTTGGTGTTGATCATCTTCGTTTAGGTCAATAGGAAAAGGATAAAGAGATGAATAACAATTACTAGAAGTCATGGGGAAAGATGGAGCAATCGAAGTGACGGTGTTGGCTTCGTCCACTAAAGGTGGAGGATCTATGTTTTAGATAATAAGGAAGGAAGAGATCGGATCGGTGATGAATGATAGAGATTAATAATAATATTATTAATAATTAAAAAAATAAAAAAGAGGCAAAAGAGGGCCTACACCATCGAGTGGTAATTCACTTATAAAGGGGAAATAAGAGGTTCACGTGCCTTCATGAACAATATGATACCCAAATGAACAAGTTAAAAAGGGTACAAAGCAAAATGTGAAGTCTTGATCTTGAATGCTATGCTAGTGTACTGCTCCATCTTATTCAAAAAGAAAAGAAACCCTATCTGCAGATTTAACCCCACTTGTAATAATTCCAAAACCACAAGATAGGCTTGATTTCATTGCAGCCACACATATTAATCATACACTTATCGAAATTTCTCATCTCCACATACTTGTCTTTTTTGCAAAGTTATGTACCACTTATAATTTATGATTGAAATTAATCTGGTGATTTAAGCACCAAATTTTATTAGCATCAACACGTCAACTTGATGAAATTATCAAAACGCAGATTTATAGACTGGTTTGCTTCACTTTACCATTTATATATAGTTTCTTACAAGAAAAGAAAGAAAACAGCATCAAGAGCTAGCTAGTAAGAAGACAGATAATTTTTTTTTCCTTCTCTGTTCATAATAAGAAGAAGGCAAATAGTCAATCAGTATGTATCCTCATACATATAAATATATACAGAAAGTATATATTTCTAATTAGGGTATAATAGGTATACACAAAGTATATATCCTCGTTCTCATACATATATGTATGTCACCTCCTTAGTCTTGCCAAAAACCATTGAATGCTTTAAGCAGGCAAGAGACAAATGCAGCACCCCACATCTTTACCATCATGCTACATGCATCCACATATATATATATATCTTTTACTAAACTTACTGGCTGCCTCATGTTTTTATCGTTGCATATAGCTAAGAACCGTTAAGATATCCGTAGTTGGGTAGATATTATTTTAGGGGACAAAAGGAGAAGAGAAAAAGCATATAATATAAGTAAATTTTAAGATTTTTTATATACAGTAATATTTCGTCCAAAAAATATATATAGTAATATTTTATCTGATGAATTAATAAGGAAATTTATAAGGCCATAGTCCGTAAACTTATGGACTGTCCTCAACCATGGGTTTAGGGTTTTTGGATTATCATTTATGATTTTAGGGTTTAAAATTTTAATGTCTAAACTTTAGAGTTTAAGAACGTTAAATTATTTTTTAAAATATCTTAAATTTAAAATAATAATTACAATTATTATAATAATCTGACGGCTGACATTTGTCTGTAACTATACAACTGTGAGTTAAGTCTCACCCAATTAAAAATGAAAAATAAAGAATATACCGAAAACAAACTAGATTAAATTAAAATGAATTTCTTTCTTCCCTATCAAATGTTATCTTGGTTATTCTGTCCATTTTTCTATTTTCTTCTCTAAAAATATGTTTTAGCATTTAATTTCAACTAAATTAAATTAAAAGGAATAATATCCTTCTTTTCGTCTGAGTTATGTCGGCTACTATATTTAATACAATATTTTAATTTCTGTGACTTTAAACAGCGTTTTAATTTTTATTCCTTTAATAAATTAGATTTTTCATGTTTGAAAATTGAAACAACTCTGCTTGGAAGTGCTTTGACATCACTGAATTTACACTAACAAAATGCTACTATTCAGTATTCACTGTGTGGGTAGGCTGAAAATAAAAAATTCTGAACGTATACCATTGGCCATGAAAAAGGAGGAGGTGAAAAAAATAATTGAAAAGGCTGAGCCAGGAAAGGAACAACACAAACGAAAAAGATGGTTGCTAAAAAGCTACATGCACGAGACACGGATTAGCTATCCTTACTCTCCATTATTCAAGATTTTGAGTTTTTTTTTTTAATGTAAATGTAGTTAATAGGTTAATGTATACCATGTAATATAAGAAAGAATTAAATTAAAAAAAAAGAGTAAATATTTTTAAAATTTTAATAATTGTGCAAATGAAATCTTTTGTTTAGAATTGAAATGTAATTGGAAAAATTAATTTTCAAGATATTTTTTATACAGTAAATGTTAACCATGTTACAATTTGGACTTATTTGATTCTTTTTAATAGCAAAGAGATTAAATTGTTCCATTCAATAATAGAGAGACTAATTTGATCCAATCCCTATAATACAGGGACCTCCCAAGTACTTCAAGTACCTCTTTTTAATTGGTATACCCCTTTTATGAAAATTGAAATTTTAATCTTCTTACTTTAATTTATCAAAATTTAACCACTATATGCATGTTATGATAATTAAGAAGTTTGTCCAATTGTTTTTGAAGTAAGTGAATATTAAATGTTGGATTTTGCTAATTTGTTGTATATAAATTGTTGAAGAACTTCAAGTCAATAATTTTTCTTTTTTTGGTATAATCGGGTGGGGTGGTATTCAGGTAAAGCCCTCCTATAAATGATAACTCTAAAATTCGAACAACATCAAAATACTTAAGGAAGGAAGTTCATTGCTATTTATTCCAACCATTTGTTGGTTCAATCCAACAATTCAATAGTAATGTTTCAGAGTGTTGTTTAATTGGGATAAATCTTAAAATTATAAATGAATTTTAGTTTAATTTGTAATATTTTTATACATGAAATTACGATTTACTCAAGTTCTCACAAAATATTAACACAATCAACGATGTAGCATTATATTATGTTTATATATTACATACACAAATAATTATATTTATCTAATATAAAAATAAATTGATATATTTATTTTTTACATATGTATGACTGAATCAGATTTAATATTTTATTTATACATGTGAATCACAATAAAATAATTTTATATATAATTACTCCAAGTTAAAATTTATATATTAAATTATACCTTAAATTAAAATTTATTTATAATTTTAAGATTCACTGACTTTTCATGAATTAAATGACGGATTTTTCAATTTTTTTAAGCAGAGGAATAAAGTTGACAATGATTTTTTATTAACAAATATGTAAATTTCAGTGATTTATCTCTCCCTTAATATTTGTCAAATCAATCTAAGCAAATCACATATATAAAAATAATGACTGTGCGAAAATTTGTATGTAATAAAATTTTAAATTATATATAGAAATTAATCATGATTTTGGTTGGAATGATATGTATTTTTAAATTTTATATTAAAATATAATAATATATTTATATTTAAAAATAATTAAATTAAAATGCTTTACTCAATCATATTGTAATAAAGGCATTTATTAGTCAGTCTCTCTCGTGTGGATATACTAATAATCAAATTAATAACATTTTGTCGAGTAATCTTTATTTTCCATTAGCAAATAAGACCTTTCTTTTTTTATGTTTTGAAGTGCAGCAAATAAGAAGAGTTGATGAATAAATTTTGTTCTTCAACTTGGAGTCTTGGTGTTGGATCCGTGTGGTGGGATTGGAGCCGAGGTAAACCAAGTCTTGGGGTGTGTGGGAGAAATGATAGCATTGCTCTCAAGGTAAACCAATTTAATTTTTTCTTTCTTTGATAATATTATTGATTATTCCGTTGTTGCGTTATTAATTATTAGTGGACAGTGTTTTTCTATGATGAGGAAGGAGGCTACGTAGGCGGGTGGGATAATCAATCTCATAAGATTTGGTTGGAGGTGAAGGATGGAGACTCGATGAAAAATTATATAAGATGAGGATGAATTGGTGTCAGGTAAGGGAAGGTATGTCCAACCATGGGTTGTTGTCAATGATCGGCAAAGGGGCCATTGCCCCTTAAAGGCCTTCATGTCACTGTTCCTTAATGCCAAATTTAGGTCCCAACATCCTCATCCCCATCCCCCTCTCATTTCTCTAGATAAGTTATGGTGCCACCGCCTGCTATTTTTTTCATCGCCAATTTTAATACCATTTTTATCTCTATATGCAATCTTTCTTTGTTTTTATTTTCGGTTAATATTATTTTTAAATTTTCATATTATTGAGACACTGTAAGCTTATCTATAGATGTAATCCAGAATAAATATTTTGTGAACTTATATTCCTCCATAAACAATGGGGTTCGGGGCATTGGGTTACTAGAATTGGCCCATTTGATGATCAGCCACTGCATTTCACATCATCCAAGCTGGCTATTGGGCAACATTTATTAAAGTTTATTCTCTTTTCCATTTCAACGTTTTCTTTCAATAATATCATTTTAAAGTTTAAAGTTACGTCTCTTTTTATCAGTGTGCAATTTGCTGATAAAATTTTCAATATTTAATATAAGATAAATCTCTTCTATTTAAAAGAGTTGAATGGAACTACTGTGGCATAAATAACATGGTCGAATATATGTAGGGGTGAGCATTCGATCGAATCGAATCTAAAATTTTCGAGTTAATCGAGTTTTCGAATCTCATTTTATCATCCTAACTTTATTTGAAGTTTTCTCGAATCGAGTCGAGTGAGATGGAATTCGAATCGAATCGAATATATTTGTTCGAGTTAAATTTTAAAAAATAATTTTGGGTCCTTGTAACCACTGTCACCCATCATAATAAAATTTGTTCACCTTAATCAAATTTTTTATTAACTTTCATCACCTCATAATTTATTTATTAATTTTTTATATATTGGTTAGCTTTTTTGCTTGCTTAGTTGTTTCAATTATCTTCAAATTCTTGTCACTATGTATTTTGAAATTAAAAAATATATTAAATGTAAAAATATGATTTTTTAATAAAAGTTATTTTAAAAATAAAATGTGAAATTGATACCAATATAAAATTTTAACACGAATATTTTATGGCATAATTAATAATTCAATTTTAATATAAATATTCAATATGACTAAACAATTCAATAATATAAATAATATAAAATGTAAAATGTAAAATTTAATTTAATAATATAAATAGTATATATAAATAAAATTATTACTATTTATGTTTAGTGATTTTTTTGGATAATTTTGATTTTTTATTTGAGAGTAAAGGGTGATAAGTAAAAGTTTAGGGGGAAAATAAAAAGTTTTGGGGAATAAAAGTTTGAGGGAAAGTAAATAGGGGGAGTAAAAATTTGGAGGGAAAATATTAAAAAAAAAAAATTGGAGGGGGGAGGGGTTGGGGTAGATAGGAGGTGAGATGGGAAGGGAATAAAGTTTTAGGGAAAAAGTGGGAGGGAGTAAAAATTTTGGGGGAAAATAAAAGATTTTGAGGGTTTTTGGGAGTAAAATTTTGAGAAAAAGTAATTGGGACAGTAAAATTTTAGTGGAAAATGGATTTGGGTAGATTGGGGGGTTGGGAGGGGAGTAAAAGTTTTGGGGGAAAGTGGGAATGAGTAAAAGTTTTGAGGGAAAAGTAAAAAAGTTTGGGAGTTTAGGGTAAAAATGTAAAATATTATAATTTGATATTCAAATTATTCGAGTTATTCGAATTCGAAAACTCAACTCGATTCGAATTCAAAATTTGAAAAAAAATTCGAGTTGATTCGAATAACTCGATTAACTCAAATAACTCGATTCATTTAACTCGAAATTTAATTTTTTTTCGAGTTAGAATTTAGTTTTGCATGCATGCATATGATGATAATATTTCTGCTACAATAGGGGCAAGAAGAACAGTTTAATTTATCTATAATTAGTCGGAAGCCATTGAAGAGATTGGGATAAATCCATAAAAAAAAATTGAGTGTTAGTGTGAGTAAACTCCGCCCGTAGTCACATCAGTGGGGAAATATCTTGAGGTACTTAGGTTTATTTTTGATAGAAAATTAGCGTGGTGGGTCACATTGAATAAGTGTAAAATCTTGTTGATTTGATGGGTACAGATTAAAAAATGGAAAGAAAAGCTCGTCGCTGGTGATTGATAAGATAACCTACGCTATTATTATTACTTGCCTTAACTACGTAATTAGCCCTTAAATTTGGTACCCCTTTTTAAATTACTACTTAAATTTTTTTTTCCTAAATAACATTTTGATAATTTGTTGTGTCATTATTAAGTTCAAGACATGTAGCAAGTATGAGATTACGACATGTGCCTGATATCATTATTTGAAATTATAAAAATAAGACAAAAGTAAAAAAAATTCCCATTTTTTACAGCGAATAAGTTAAAACAACTCATCATTATCTTCATCTCACCATTATATTTAAAAAAATGAAATCTTGAAAAATAAAAGTAAAAAAACTCAACTTTTAACAACAAAACCCTTTTTTTTCCTTTTTAATATCAAAGAAAAACAACTCATCATTATCTTCATCTCATCCTTGTCAAATCATCATCCACATCTGCATCTCATCAACAATCAATTTCTTTTCTCGCATCAATTAAAATTTTAAACTATATCAATTTATTTCCATTAATTCCAGTCCAACATTATGCATGAATTAGTATATGAATAATATTAAAATTATAAACTTTTTAAATTTTTACTGTTATAGTAATAGCAATATTGTTTAACATTTACAAATATTTATATGAGTATTTTTTAAAAATATTTTTATAAGACATTTATTTGACCCTTTTTTTAATATTTTCCCTATTTATGTATATTAATATTTTTTTAAAAATCGATAAGTCTAAAACTAGTAAACTGAAACAGATTAATATTGATATTGATACTTATATACTTACTTTGGTTTAAACAAAAAAAATTGGTACTGTTTTGTATGGTGGAAAACGGGAAATAACCTTGGATAGAGGCTAAGACTGTTTGCTTCCCCATCAGTATAAGTGACGAGAAATAAAAAAAAAAAAAAACTGTGAAAAGCAAACTCAAAATATGAAAATTATGAAGGTATGAAAGAAAATTGATGGTATGCGATGGGTTTGATGTTTGGTGTTTCAAAAATGCATAGGTTAGTGTTGTTGAGAACAAAATGGGAGGATCGATATTTGAAGGATACTTATAGATATTTCGAAAAATTAACAAGTTTGGGTTTTAATATATAAAAAAATGAATTTGGTATGAAGAAATATTACTTTTTCTAGATACTTTTTAAAATTTAAATTGGTAAACCCTACTTAAGAAAATTTATTTGTTTAAAATATTCTAAAATTTTAGTTGATACTGTAATGACAGAATTAGAAGAAAAGAATGTAATTGGCCTAGATAAAAATTGCCATGGTTTTCCACTTTATCTTAATGCTTTCTTGTCGTTAAGGGACATCAAATTTATCATGCTGTACTTGGGAAAGTACTGGACAAATTAAGATTTAACAAATTTCTCTTTTGGATTAAAACTTAAATATGAAGATAGACAAGTTTGATTTGAATTACATCACTTTAGGATATGTTTTTAATAAACTTACGTCTTTGTGTGACATATGGACGCATTGCATACATGGATTTTATTTGTGACAAATACAAGATTTATTTATTCATTAAATTGATCTACAAAAGTTGACAAGCTCATATTCCACTTATTTAAAACGGACTGTTATACTTCATGATTGGTGTGAATATTGAGCATCAAATCTTTTCATAAAAAAAATTATTTTTCATTTATGCACTATGAATATTAGTTTGCTCTTCAAATATATATATATATATATAGGACTTTACTGTTTAGGCAAGGAGATCTTGCTACTATTCACACAAATCTATACACATCAAAACGAAAGGTTTTTTTTTTTAATTTCAAAATTAAGTAAATTAGTTATTTAAAAGTTTAGATAAATGTTGCGATATAAATTTATTAAATTAGAACTAAATTGACAAATGTATAAATTTTTAAGGTTAAACTTATTATTATATCAATAAAAACAGATTAATTACTTTAAATTTTTTTAGAAAGGCTAATCTCCTTAATTTCAAAATTGAGAGTGCGGGAGAGATTTCTTTTAATTCAAATAAATAAACCGTTGTCCAAACATAGTCTCTAAGATGTAGGAAATGATGATGGTAATTAAATAAATTCTTCGTGTTCTTTCTGTTATTTAGTACGCATTCATCTGAAATGTTACGTGCAAAGTCACAATATATATAGTGGAGAGAGAGAAAAATGCACCGTCAATCTCACATTCTCACCATGGGGGGAAAAAAATAAGTCCAATGGCAGTGTCATTGACTTTGAGCAAGTAAAAAAAAACAAAGCAACCGTGATCAATGCTTGTTATCACAGAGGGTGTTTCCTTCTGAAACTTATTACCAGCAATGTCCCACACCGGCAAAAAATGGGAAAATCATGGACATTTTGTTTTCTACCGGTTGTTACCTCACTGTTTTAAAATATTGCTGGACCCTATACACTCATTATAAAGACAAAACCCAACAATCAATCCAGTGGGGGGGTATTGGAACACTTGTTAAGATCAGTGAAAACATAACTTAAAAATGGAACATTTCACACGCTCTAAAACGAGTTGATTATCAGCTAACCCTAATGAATTCTTTTCTTTTTTTCTGTGAGCATGGCAACGAAGGAAAGCCCTCGAAAGAAGCCTATAATCCCTATAAGTAGCTCTCTAGATTCCTTCTTCCCATAAATTTAAGTTAAAAGCTTTGTGCTATGTTATCATCACAAGGAGACCTTTATAAAGTGAAAATTGTGTTTGAGATGCCAACATGATAACTTACTTAATTCAGACAAATATCCAACTTGGAGAATCATTGGGTCTCTTAAGGATAGAAAAGTTTATCATTTGAGAAGGAATAAAGTACACAGCTCCCTCCTTTTTTGTGTCATTGTAATATAAGATTTTCCAAGTAATAAACAGGATTCCTTTTGATTAAAAAAAGAAATAAAAAATTTGGCGACTCTTAATCCACAAGAAAGAAAAACAAAAGTTATATTGTCTTGAAGTGGACAATGATGAGTCCTGGAATTTCAAACATCAAAGTGATTCAATTCATCATTCAAACGGAATAACCAGAAAGTATTGAGACAATGTCTGGAATGGATCGTACGTACGGTTTTCCCAAGCTTATTCTGACTTGAAATTTTTCTGAAATTTTTTATCAGCCTGGGTATGTTAAAACCACAAGAAAAAAGGAAACCTTTTTTTTTTTTTTTACTTTGAACTTGTTTGAGGATATTATGGTCTGTCATGTCTGAAGATTACTTGTTAGAACGACAAAAGGAACAAGAAAGGAAGTTAAAATTGAATTGAGTTGTTGTTTAGCTATGTTAAAACTTACAAAGCTGGGATTGGCCACGGGTTAGTTAAAAATGATTGCTTTTTTGTTCAACCACGGTTCAATCTTTAGGCTCCACGTTTCATTTTGACAGTTTTCATTGAAATGATTACTATGATCAATAATATCTTTAGTAGCTTTTCAAGAGAAACGGATATTGTCTATTTTTTAATGATTTTATGTGAATCATTATATTCTAAAGATTTTCATTTTTAATTAGGTTTTGGAAAAAGATAGATTGAAATATAAATGTTATTTCTGTCACATTAGTAATTTTATTTTAAATAAAAAAAAGTTGATATCACGTAGAATTATTTTAAAAATGATACAAATAATATTTTATATTATCCTACCCCAGCTTTTCAAATGAAGAAAAACTAATTTTTATATATTTTAAAATCTTGAGTACGAAACATGAAAATCCGAAGACTGCTTAAAAGACAACCTCAAAAAAAAAGCAACAAGTTAAATTAATTAATTAATCTTTAAATAATGGGTTGTTTTTCTCCATGAGAGGGCCGCAATCTAACAGTGAAAAAAAAAGTTGAAAGCATCGGATTCAAAGTGAGAGAAATATGAAACTTTAGTAATTGATAATTGCAAAGAATTATGAAACTGGGGGAGGGGTGATCATCAGAATTATGAAGAAGAAAGGGGGGATGATAATGATGAGTACGAAGCAAAAGAAGAGGGGGTCCTATTAAAGAAAGTAATTAGTATATTAGTAGGAAGATAGATGGGTTAAAATGGGGCAGTGGGTTTGGTGGGTGGGTTGGGAAATGGAGATTCTCATTTGTTTGTTTATGAACCAGACAAGGACTTGATGACAGAGGAGGGCTCTGTGATATGCACAATGATCAAAGGGTGATTGAAGCCCACAAGAGGCAAAAAGAGACAGCAAGTGGGCCATTCCCAAGTTTTTTTATTTCTTTGGGCGAGAGAGAGAGAGAGAGCCTGGCAAAATCTCTCATAACCCACAATAATGGAGTCTCAATGAATAGTTTTACTGATTTGACTATACAGTGCTTGCAGTTTTTCTGGGTGCTCTCACTCAACTTAAAATATCAATCATCCCCAAAGCTAAAGAAACCATCACTAGATTTGCTTTTGTTGTTGTTGTTTGTTTACAGATTTGGCTTCTTCAATTCAATTCTCCGTATAAATATAGATATAGGTGAAGTGCATCACGAGATGGAGGTCAAATAATTTGGGAGTGGTGGACCCAAGGGGCATCAACGGGATGGAGAAGAGAAGAGAAATAACCCCAGACAGAAAAATCTGTGGTGTTTTTTAAGCTGATATTGTATGTCCATGGACTGTCATTTTCTATGTCTATCAAACAAAGAGGGTGTAGGCCGTAGGCCGTAGGCCACTGGTGCAGTCTAGTAAGTGAGGCTGAGCTAACTGTCTTTCTGTATGTCTGCACTGTCACGTGTGCCTGGAGTTGGAACCATGAGATGAAACCCGAATGAAATAGGTTCCCCTCCCCCACCAATACCCCCAAACCTATCAGATGGCAATAAGCATCTCTTGATTCTGTCTGATTTTTTAGGATATTTTTTTTGGTAAGAAAATGGTGACGGACTTTAACTCAGATTCAGAACTGCACGGTTTTGATACATGAATGAAGCTGTCCTATTATTACTACATCAACAGCCAGGTCATTCATTGTCCCTTTCTGATCGCCATAACATCGCTCATATAGTGGTCATAATTTAAATCCTGAATACAGCTTTATTTGATGGCATTAACCTTTGTTTGGATATTAATAACATAGAGAGAAAGGCAGAAAAGAAGCCTTATATTTAAGAGAGATTCCTAGCTGAAAAGAGCCGGGTTTGGCGGATCCTGTCCAGTGACCAAAAGCCAAAGCAATCAGCTGAGAGGTGGGGATCCAAAGCTTTTTTTCTCTCTTTTGTTCTTTTAACTCCCAACTATCACACAACAACAATGCCAATCTTAAAATTGTTTTGCTTTGAATATCAAAGCAAGATTATATATATATACACACACACGAAAAGGAAATCCCTGGGGCACTCACAAAAACAAAGAGAATACCTATAGAAAATTGAAAAGAAGCTTCTTTAATTCATGCCATACATCTAAAAATGTCCCCATCTATATCTTCCCATTAAACCCCCTCCCTTTTTTTTCTTTTCTCTTTTCTCTTTTGCTCTCATTCACTCTTCGCTTTACTTTAAAGAAAGAGAAAACAAAGATGGTTTTATATAGATAGAATATGAGAAGGATTTAGGAAAATAGAGTATTTCAAAAATAAATTAAATTGCTAAGTCTAAATCCCAACACAACGATAATGTTTGAGAAGCCTATTGGCTTCCCTAAGACCACTGAAATAAGCTCCATGGGTTGTAGAATAGTGGGTTCTGTGTGTAGCCTCCCCAGCAAACAATATTTGAAGCGGATGGTGGTCTGAGTCAGTGCTCCCAAGCTTTGGTAAGGGTTCAGCCATTGTGTCTAAATCAGCACCGCTTGATCCAACAGCCACGTAGCTGTAAGATCCCAAGAATAATGGATCACTGCCCCATTTGCTCTTCAAAACCTTACCAAATCTCACTCCATTGTCATCACAGCTCTCCACATTCCCATTGCAGAATTCAGGGGAATTATACTGGTCTTCCTTCTTGTGTTTTGATACTGGTAATAAACCAGATACTGTTGCTGAAACTCCATTTATAATCTCTTCATCGCTAAGTGTTTCAAGCTCAAGTGCTTCTTTACCTGCAAACCAGGATAGGAGGACGCTTGAATTGTTATAAATAGGAGACAGTGAAGCTGTCCTCCTCATCCACCCTGGGATCTTTTCATGCCTTAACTCGGATTCTGGGGGATGGAAAACAATTTGCAAGGAAGGAAACTTCTCTTTATCATTGGCCGGTCGATTACCATTTGGACTCCATTGAAGGAACAGCTTGTTAACAACACCATATCCAAGTCTTGATATAGCCTCTGTCTTGAAAGGAGGAAGGGGAGGATTGAACATGCCTGAATCTTGACCAGTTCCAGATTTTAAGACCCCTAATGAAACTGTGACTATCACATGATCTGCTAACATAAAAGATCCATCACAAAACTCAATCTTCACTGGTCTGGAATCATAGCCGTTTGGAACTTGTATAGATTTATGACCCTCAGGTTGCCATTCGATTCTTGTGACTTTGCGGCCTAATTGGATTACGCCAGGAGGAAGAACAGATGCAAGATGTTCAATTATGCTCAAATAGCCTTTAGAAATGGTGATTTCTTCACCAGGAAACATACGGTACTCGCTTTCTGCCTCGTAATCTAGATTGAACAGATCACCGGCAGAAGTATAAGTTCTCTGGGTGTTTTCATGCATGGCAAAAACGGCTTCTTCAAGCAATTTTCTGCTCCATTTACCATATCCGTTCAGCTCCTCACGGTCCTTGCAAGAATCCCAGTAAGCACCAAGGCCTCGTCTAAGAAACGCACCGACACTCTGGTTACCAAAGCCACCATTGCTCGTACAATCTTTCAAGG
The DNA here is from genome assembly GCF_007990345.1 of Gossypium hirsutum. Lineage (NCBI taxonomy): Eukaryota > Viridiplantae > Streptophyta > Magnoliopsida > Malvales > Malvaceae > Gossypium > Gossypium hirsutum. The sequence goes on from NC_053441.1 coordinate 2,668,712, forward strand.
CTGCTTTAGCTGCAAAATTGTAGTAACAAGCATCTCCTCCGCTGCCTGCACTGTCTTCAGTCAGCTTCCCTTGAGCGAAATCCATCAGGTTTTTGAAAAGGGTGGATATGGGGTCAACGATGGAGGCATTTAGCTCGAACCCACCTTCAGCAATAGTCTTTGGCTCACCCGAGAACCCATCCATACACTCCCATGGCTTATCAGACTCAAGTGCATGGATTTCCCGAGCAATTTGATGTACCGGGCTGCCTCCTATACCATGGATCCAAGTAGCACCCATCTCAATTCTGTCACCACAAAACTCCGAAGTGTTGATTCTGCCACCAATTCTATCACCACCTTCAACAACAACAAGCTCAAACAAATGGTCAGAGCCAGTGGAAGTATAGAGCTTGTTAGCTGCAGTAAGACCGGCCATCCCAGCTCCAATTATCACAATTCTTGGCTTCTTTGCCATTCTAGTTTCCACCTCAACTAGCAGCAGAAAAGATACAAAAGGAAACAACAATTTGAACAAGATTTCGACAAAAGAAAGAACACAGAGTGTGAGGAGTGAAAGAGTGAAGAAGAACTGTGAGGTTATATTGAGTTACTGATAAGGAATTTATAAGGGAGCTTATACTGTATACTGTATAATGTATTATAGTCAGTGACTTTTTCTTTTAAATTTTCTCACATTATTTAATATGTCTAATAAAGACAGGGCTCTACTTTTTATTGAACTCTACATGCTACAAATATAGATTATACCTTAACTGACCACTCACTCTTCAAATCCTCTACTAGTCTTCCTCAATCACACTACTGTTTATATCTCACCATTTTTCACCCCTTGACTTTGCCATAATTTCAAGAATATTAGCAGTAGCATTAATTACTCTACATTAGAAAATGAATAATATATAGAACAGAGAGAGAGAGAGGAGATATTATGGGAGTTGTGGGAAAGGACAATAAAAGGTTGACAGTGCCTTTCACCAACCTCACATGTAAACTAGGGTTGAGAACGGCCCACCAACCGAGCCTAGTTCTTAAGGCCATAATTTAGTAATCATACACATGAAATAACAATTTATAATCACCCTTTCCTTGCCTTTTGTTCCCCTCATATTCGTTTCTTAATACGATATATATAAAGATTTTGGTAGTACAAATATTTATTACATACTTGATCGTGAAGTATTCGATTCTTACATCAGCTTCTTCTGCCCTCCATTTCTGTCTGCATCCCAAAAGTTATATATCATTGGAGAATGATTCTTTATTGCACACAAACTATCTTAAATGAAGGTATAATAGGAAGAAAAACATTGCTTATTTGATAATATTATTGTACATTCAATCTTTGTTGTAATCATCATTATTGAATTTTTTAATTGGTTTAACCATAAATCTTTAATGTGAAGAAAATATATTTATTTTTAATATTAATAAATAAAGTTGAGTGAATTTAAGATTCGAATCTCAATCCTAATTTAATTTTTATGTTGTTGTCTTTGAATACAACAAGGATATATGAATGGACAAGTGGGACATTGATTAGTGTTTGGAATCATACGGCGGATTTATAACAAGAAAACATCAGAGATCACTTAAAACAGTGAAGAGGATTGTTATGAACAGATAGATGTTCGAAGTGGTGCCACAGGCAAAAAATGTGGCATGCCTTGCCTGGGATTTATCGACTGATTTGAAGCCCTTTTCAACTTTTATCTACTAATAATCCTTTTCTTAAAAGAAAACAGTAAATAAATCTTTCATGGAACAATTAAAGATTCTTCGATTTAGATAGAAATTGAGCTCTCTTCGCTTATCTTGTCATTTCTAGCTCCATCCCACGTTGTTTAAAACAAAGTACTAATGTAATGTTAAAATGCTTTTTATTAACATCACTTGACTTTGACGTGTTCATCCCCCATCACTTTACTTCCTTTTATTCCACTAATCAGTATTTTCTTTTTAACTTAATTACCATTTTTATTACATAATAAGGTTTAATTGTATTGCCCTTTAACAAAAAGAGTTCAGATTCAAATTTTAGAGACAATATTGTAAAGAGAAATAACTATAAATCTTGAAATTGTGAATCATGTTCGGGGCTTGTAATCCGGGATAATCAGGGGTTAGTCATGGGCAGTGGAGTGGTGGTAAACAACCATGCGGCGGATGCCTTAGCATGTCTCCAAGCGCTGGATTTTTCGATAGAAATGGGTTTTCGGGAGGTGATACTGGAGGGGGATTCAAGAACAATAGTAAGTAAAGATCCAAAAAGGGACCCAAGATAAATCTGAGATTGGGACCTATATTGAGGAAATTAAAATGAAGGCCCCAATTTTCAATTCTATTTCTTTTTAGCACACAAATCGGGAATCAAATGCAGTTGCTCATAAGCTTGCACAAATAGGTTTCAACTTTGAAAGCCCTCAATTTTGGGTAGAGAACGTACCTGGAGAAGCAACGGATCTGGTAGAACGGGACTAGCGGTGGATGTTTGATTCTGGTTTGTCTGCAGCAGTGTATTGATCTATCAGAAGAACAAAATTTTGTAGAAAGGCGATTGATGCTAAGTTTTGTTCTCGGGGGAAACTGGATAAGTTTTCTCTGTTGTATTTTGACTAGCCCTTCCATTTTGATCGAGGCTCTTCATTTAATTTTCTTGTCTTTAAGAGTTATAATAAGAAGCCTTGATATTTTACTCAAAAAAAAAGCTATGAAAATTGAAAAGATTACTCTTCATGAGTAGTAAAATAAACCTAAAGAAATTACAAAATTTCAATGCACAAATGAATGGACCAATAACCAAGGTATATCCTTATTTGGATTAGAATAAATGATGAAATTTAAATCAAAATAAAATCTGAATTGAGATTCCATTAAATCAGGATCTTATCGACATAAAATTAAAGATCATGTATAAAATAAAAAACCCGACATGTGCCAAATATGTACAAATCTTGAAATATTTAGAGGGTTTGATATATTATTTTTGTTTTGAATTTGGCATGGTCTAATGATGTGAGATAAAGGAACCATGAAATCTTTTAAGAGGCAGTGAAGATAAACACTTTCAAGACAGTTTAATTACCTGACCCATCATTTATTATTTTGTTTATGATAGATATCTATATTATTTATTAATCAAATTTCAACTCAATTGTAAAATTATTAAAATTTTATTTTATTTTAATTATATTTTGATAAATTTTAAGAAAATATATACTTATCATTTTAACCAAAATCATATTGAATCTTTATATTATTTTAAAAAAAATTGATACCTAAATAACCTAATAAAAAAATGATACGTTCATTCTCCCTAATCTCTCATATCTTAATTAAAAAAAAACAAAATTAAATTGATGTTAAACATGAATATGCGTGGAGGTGTGGCTCAAACTTTCATTAAAGGTGGTGTGGATGGATATCTTAAGTATCAAATCTATTCTAAAATGAAAAATCAAATGCAAATAAAGGTAAGTGATGATTAAACAGCGGTTTTAATCACTGTTTTTTTTTTTGTTTGTTTGTTAGTTTTATTAACATACAAAATTGTATGAAATAAGAGTAGAGTCGAAGAGTGTGAACTGTACAAGTTACTAATTAAATGAAGAAATAAACTCCGGTGTATAGAGAGAACTTCACCGTTTAAGAAGTAACCATAAAAACAGTAGAATCCATTTCTATTTACCCTTTATTTTAGTTAATATGCTTTTTTTTTTTTTTGATACCTAGTATCTTAATGCATGGGTCAAAACTCAAAAACTTATAAGGGCATGCATATTAATTGTGGGAAAGAACATGCATCGCTATCAAGGCTTAAAACAAAGACAAGTCAAAATTGTACGAGTTCTCCAATACATATATTTATTTTCCACATCGTCTCTCGTGACCAAAACTATTTTTATTTTTTAAAAAAATGGACCCAAAATCGTATGGGGGGCATAGCGTCACGTGCATTTGAAGGTGAAATCCCCAAAAGAACCCAGTGCTTAATAAGGAAGTTAAAACTTTAAAAGACCATATGTAATTTACTTTTGCAAAGAGAGTCTTCTTTTTTTGATTTGATGGGTAAAAAGCATATCAAAATTATTATTTCCCAATGGGTTTTGCTTTTTCTTTGTGCGTCTCATTTACATCATCTCTTCACTTTTCTTTTTTTTATCAAATGTAAATTAAGTTTAGATTTGACAATTTATCAATTTGTTTGTCCAACCAATCATTAAACAGGGCATTATTGTATTTAATACACTTTGTGAAGCATAATTAAGAAATGTGATTAGGGTTAAAGTCTTGTAAGTTGAAGCTAGAGAGTTATCTTGAGCCACGAACTGTCCCTAGTCTTTCTTCATTTCAGCTTCTTGAGATGGGATTTACTCCCTGTGTCCGAATATCATATATTTGGAGTTGCAGTAAAAATATCTCTTTACTTCTTGCATAATTTGGTTCTTTTAAATAAATCAATGATACATAAGTTCAATTGATAAAATACCAAAGTTAACTTTCAATGTTTTCATATTTGATCAAATTGGTTATAATTCTAAAAAAATCACCTGTATAAAATTTATATAAATAGATAGAATGTGAGGCTTTGAGGGCTAAACTTTATTATTACATCAATTAAAATGATGTCATGTAATAATAATCTTTTAAAATGAATAGAAAGAGGCTAAAAGTCTTAGGTATTCAAAGAGAAAAGACATGTGATGGATGAAATACTAAATATATTTCTTCATTTTAATTACCAAATGAAGTGTATTTCCAATTTTCCATCACTCACCATCACCATCACATTTTTCTTTCCTATTATTTTGTGTTGAGGTTTTACAACTCTCTCCTCGATGTGAGATAAGAGAGAAGATTATGAAAGATGAACCTCACCATAGAGTTGTAAGGTCCATATTATATGAAATTGAGTTATCATCCTACCAAATCCCCATTTCCATACTTTTGGGGTATTATTCTAGACCTAAATTAATTTCATATAAAAAGGTAACACTTGGTTAATAGCTAAGTAATCATATATGCTTTTATATTTTGCTCTTCATCCCCCTGAAGGAAAACACTTTCAAAGTTCAGAAATAGTTCAACTAAAAACGGGCTTCTAACTGATTGATGTAATCATTTTCAAGATGTAACATCTAATATATTTGAAATTCAATTATCTATAAAATCCATGTTTTTTTCCATTCCCAAACGCTGGATCAATCCTTGAATTTAATAGTAAGGTTGTTTAACAGTGTTCGTTGATTAGACCAAGCAAAGGGTCTCTAAATCTACAATCGCTACAAAGGAGCCTCAAAAGGCATAACATTAGGGCTACTCAATCTCTCTCATGCCTTTGTCGCGCACGAAATGACATGGGACTTGAATTTCTCCAGCTCAGCTAAAACCTCCTCTTCTGGCCTATAGATCAGATCACTCATGCGCCATATCTGCATCATTTCATTCACATTTTTATTCTTTCTTCAAATAACACTTGGAAGGAAATCACTAAATGGGGCGGTTGGCTTTCAATAAATCAATGTTAAAATGTGCCACAAGTCCCTCTACTTTTTGAAAATTAAGAATTTAGTCCCTATACTTCTATTTCATGAAACTTAACCCCTCTACTTTTCAGATTTCAAAATTGAAGTCCAACTAGCAACACTGTTAAATTTGTTACTGTGACATTTTTTAAATAAAAAAAATACTCACTTGATAACCATGTAATTAAAAAAAATGACTTTGTAATTAACTTGAATTTAACAACAAATTTTAATAGTGTTAACAATTAAACCTGAATTTTGAAATCTGAAAAGCAATAAGGACTAAATTCCATGAAATAGAGTACAGGAACTAAATTCCTAATTTTTGAAAAGTACAGGGAGTTGTGGCACATTTTAACCATAAATGAACCCCGATGGTGATTCTAATCCCATGGCTACCGTGCTATGACTTCCTTTTTCTTGAAATATCGGTATCTAACACCAGTGTTCAATATAATTCAGGTATGGGGTATGGGAGATGGCCCTCCAAATACACAAAAAATATAAAACATACCCACGTCAGACATATACCCACATCCAACACTTACACCCACCATACGCGAACATGTTTTTGCAGTATTGGCAGGCCATGAAATCTCCAGAACATTTTTATAAAACTTTCTTGCAACGGATGCATTGCTTTTGACTTACCTGTGTCCCATGCTTATATCAATCTTCACAATCACACTGCTTACTTGAACTGTTTTGACTTTCAAGGGGAAGGAAAAGCATTGCATTTCTGACAAAGAACATTTTACATTGGAAACTAGTAAATATACCTGCAATGTCCCTCCTCCACCAGTTGTATCACAGTCATCAGACACACTAACAACAGTCCATGGATCAGATGCATTCCAATGGAAGTCAACAACTTTGTCCCTATATGAAGAGGTTATGACATCAGATCAAACAAAATCCGAAGGTTGCATCATTTTCAACTTGGAAACATTTATTAGGTAAGGCCAAATTCCGTGGAAAAACAATCAGGTATATCGTCTTTGACATGCAATACCAACTTCTTAGAAACCAGAACTTAGCCATGCCTCAAGACTAAGTTTCATGACTCCTCAAATTAGCTAGGAAACACATCACCGTACCCAGGATGTTGGAGTATAAACCTCCTATCAGGTGGAACATTAAAATTTCCCATTACGGACTCTTAAGAGCATCAAAACATAAGGTGTTAAAAGCTTTAATGCATACACAACTGTAAGAAATACATGTTTGTTTGTTTTTTTTAATAGAAAAAAATAAATGTTGAATCAGCTAAATGCATGCAAGATCATTACAAAAACCAGTTTCATGGTGTGCAAATTTAAAAGGATAGAGATAACACTATAAGCAAATAAAAAGAATAAAGAAAAATATAAAATGTATATTGAGGATGAGATTAAGACATAGATGGCATGGTTCAAAATAATAGTCCAAACATATGATATATCACAAACTGAAAAACAGTTACAAACCTGTGTCCAGCGTGCTGGAAAAACAGTCCCGCAGGAGCACTAGGAGATCTTGAAGCACGTTCCACCTTCTTGCCAACCTAAAACATGATGAGCAATTGAAACCAACCACTATATTACACAGTAGAAAGTACAGCTAGAACAAGCTAAATAAGCAAGCATGTTTTCACTGCCATCATTTTACAGATATATCTACTCCTACAAAGATATGAACCACAGTTGTCAACTTACAAACCACATCATCCTTTATTTGATGAGAGTTCAATTTCCTAAGTTGACAGTGAAAATCTAAAAATATTCCCAAACTGAAAACTGTCATGCAAACTTAAAAAACGTAGCCAGCTAACAGATGCCCCATGTTCAACATATATGCCTGGCCTTGTGTCACATTTGTTACATCATGCAAAGGCAATTAACAGGAGAAGATCAAGTAATCACACCTTGTCATAGTCCCAAATGTTCAAGAGCCCATCCTCAGCAGAACTGCCAAATACAGATGATTTGTCTGGAGACCACTGGACCATGAGATATATAAATTTGGTAAGAACAAATACATCATAACGTTAGAATCACATTTGGAAAAAATAGGAATTAAGAATGCTAAACGATCAGGTTTGACACCTGCACGCATAGAACAGCAGCTTTATGACCCTCAAACTTGTAAATGGGTGATCCAATTCCATTAGAAGTAAGATTTCTTCGATCAAACATACGTACAGTATGATCTGCAGACCTGAGAGATCAATAAAAGAAAATAAATAACATGTTATCTTTTACCCCTCAGTACAAAAAATGAAGCACCACCACACTCCTAGTGCATCAGAGTTTGATGCTAAAAATAAAGTGCAAAACTGAAAGGAACTTGGGATGGAGATATACCCAGTCAGGATAAGATTGTCATCATGGGGGTTCCAATCAACACAATGGAGATCAGCATTATGTGCCTTTTCAACCTGGGAAGAATAAACCAACAATTTAGCTTATCATCAGAAGCATCACTATATTAAAAATTAAAAATTACAAACAAGACAACATTAAGAAGATGATAATAAAAAGCATGAGAAACATAAAGCTTTAGTTATTACACCTAGAGGAATTCATAAGTGGAGAAAGAAGCTAAAGGGTTGGCTTTGATATATCAAATGAAACCACTTTAAATGATATAGAACAGACAATGGTCAACAATGAAGTCCCAGACAGGAGGGACAGCAATGTATAACTAGAATCAGAAAACAGCGAACAGAACTTTCAACAAGTTTCTGCAAAGGATTTGAAGGAGTGGCATTGTATTCCAGCTGAACCCATATATAAAAGATGTGAAAAGCAGGTATGAAAAAGACAACTACAGGGGAAAAGGGAGAATCAAGCAGTTATTATTACCACCATTAGAGATGCAAATATTAATAGGAAAATTACCTTGACAGTGGGGCCAGTGCCAACTCGTGCATCCCATAGTATGAGGCAGGAATCATCACCTACACTACAAAACTCTTGTGCACTACAGAACATATAAGAGACGTCTCAGATTTTTGGGCCATAGATCGTCAAAAGTATCAACTCAAAAGCCAAGACTACAGTGGAAAACAAGCCACTGAAAAAATCCATTTAAATAAACTTGCTTTTACAAGAAAAATTTATGAACTTGATAAGCATATACAATAAAGAATTAAATGACTTAGATTTTATAATAGAGAAAGAAGCTACCTTGATGGACAGAATGTAACATCTTCAACTGTATCCTCATGCCCACAGAAGACACCACGAGGACCTAAAGAAGGCCCATCAGCAGCTTTGTCATTACCTTCCCCAGGCTTGTTTTGTTTGATGATTGATCCGCCAGATCCAGGAGATTTAGTAGGGTCTGTAGCCATTGTTGTTATGTGGTCCTGGATGCTCCACAAAACCACTGATTTGTCCTTCCCTGTCATAAAAGTTCCCGTCACTATGAAGAAATGCCAATCACATAAAACGAAATTCACTTTTCTGAGCCAGTTTTAAAAAACCCAAATCATCCCTTTCAGGACTCAAAATAATGAGGAGAAAGGGCATATTTAGCTCTCAAACTAAATAACTTGAGTAATGATGAACTCACATCATCTTATATGGACATATAGATCATGGTTTCCATGAGAGTTCAGTACTAAACACATTAATAATAGCATTAATCCTAGGCAAGCAAGTTAATTGAAAGATGAAACTTCACAACCTCCAGAGAGCACATAAGGCTCAGTTGGACACATTGCAAGAGCAAATTCAGCATTATCTTGATGCCCAGTCAAAATCTGCCGAAAAGGAAAAACAAGTCAGCAGTGAAAAGGGTTTATTCAGCTCCATCCCTCTGTGCCGCCCCATACATAAGTACACACAAGTAGAACTGAATGGGTTGTTTTTCTTGAAACAAATTTACCAAATCTGGGCGAGAATGGGTTGCTCCAAGAACCGCATGGCGGTTGGGTTGAGCCTCGACATCCCAAATAAGAACCTAAAATTAACGAAGTCACGTGTCAACCAGACTTTTAACATCTATCCTCAAAAGAAAACCAGAAAGAAATATGGACTCCAAATAATTTAATAAAACAGAAATAAAAAGAGTGTTACATCAGGACTATCAGTGTGAGTTGCCACAATCCTAGAGCTCTGTGGAAGTTCCCTGATTCTGTTGACCTGCAAGATAATATTTGGCCATCTCAAAAAAATAAACTATATCAACAAGAAAAACAAAGAAAACAGGTAAATGAGTATTATAAGATTTTGATGTTATACATGCAAAACAGGGAATTTAATCAAGCAGAAAATCTTTTTCTCACAGATGTCATTCATCAGAAGCATAACTTATATTTTAACGCACCAACTCAAAAAGAAGAATTAAATTGTGAAATCTAATACTATATCACTTTACAGAAAGATAGCTGAGTTCCAACAAAATGGTCAGTGGATGGATATGTCATCACACAACTATAAATGAAGTCATAAACATGTCTTTTCTGGAACGACAAGATTCATACTTCTCCAGGATGTATGATGGTTTTGTACTTCTTCACAAATGGTGAGCGTGCTTCTTCATTAAACTGAAAAAACATGAAGCAACCATGTAAATAATGAGAAGAAAGCTACTTGCACCAGTATTTTAAGTGCATAACAAGGAAAAGAATCCCTTGAAGATGAGGTACCTGAGATATGTGCTCAGCAGCAGCAACCCTAGGTTTGACAACTTCACAATTAGCAATCACAAGAGTATTCGGAACACTACCATCAGTCTGTCATTATAACATAAGACAATAACCAAAAGAAAACATGTCAAAATAGATGACAATAAAAATATGTCCCATGAAAAATTGATATTAATAAAATAATTCAACCACAAACTCATCATATGCTTCATCATTGTTCTACTAAGCTTTCTTTCAAATTCCATTTGCTCAAAGAGTTCTTACATGATGCATCTCTTTGCTTTAACCAGCAACAGAAAAATAGAGACTCCTTTCATTCAGTTCATAATTTCTATCCAAGCTTGTTAAAGCACTCCAAAAAGATATATATATATATTCTGAGAAGGAAAATACTTGCCTGTTCAGAGAGGTAGAGACGCTGCCGATTCTTGTAAGTAGCTTGCTCAAGCTGTGGTCCCCAGCTGTTCAAGACCAAATTAAGCTTATCATCAAGGAAAATGAAAGGAAAAAAAAAAGGATTAACTTGCAACAATCTAACACAAATTGAAGCAAAAAAAAAGGTTCGGTGCTCGCTCCTCAACAACAAGAAACGATTAATGCCAGCCATCTAACAATTAAAACAAAACGATAAATAAAATAAATACGGAATTCAAAAAATGAAAGCAGATCATCAGCTCAGCAGAAGCACACTAGGGTTCAGCATAAGAAAATGAAGATCTTTAGAATCAATCATAATAACTCAATTAAACCCAAAATGAAAAAGGAAATATTATTTTAGCTACAGAACCCTAAACCCAATATTTTGTAACGAAAATACAGAAGTAACCCTAAAACCCTAAAAAGGTCCTGGATGTACCGGCAAGAAAGAGAAGGCCAAACGAGATTGTGATTAGCAAGCCAGTCATAAAGAACAGGAACCAAAGACTTCCACTGAGTGTACTTCTCATCAACGCTAGGTTGGTGAGCTTTCTTTCCCTCTTTCATTTTACTAGCACTTTGTTGTTGCTGCTGTTCTTTCTCTTCCTTTGGCTTTGGTTTTCGACCTCTCTTCTTAGGACCTTGTTGTTGCTGTTGTTGGGGTTGAGGAGACTCCATTTTTTTAGATTGGGAATTTTGCTGATACTTTTAAAAAAGAAAAAGGAAGAAGAGAAAAAAAATTACAGCGATTGTTTTCCAGGGACCCGCCACTGGTACTGTAATGGGGATCGGAAGAGTGACAAAAACAAAATATAGGAAAATCTGGTTGAGTGAGGCATGAGGGTTTCGTTCAACCACGCCTACGCTCTTTAGAAATGAAGTGAGGGTCACGCGCCAAGAGGCGTTACTGTGATGCTGAGCATCTTAGGGACGTGAGATTCACTGCCATTTATATTTAGCACTGGTCGGATTGGCTTTCCAACGTTTTAGCTGAGATATCGGGAACTAACAGTATGTAAGACCGGCCAATGTCTCGAAGTGGCTTTACATTTGGTGAATGATGGGTGCTCGTCAGCTGGCCTGAAATTTCGTTCGCTGTAATAAAAGATTATTATTTTACAAAATAAAGTTGTAATTAAATTGAATAAATATAATATTAATTTAATTAGATGAATATAATAAAATTATAATAGTATTGTTGTGTTTGATTCAAAAGAATTAATGTGATAAAAACATAAGAAAAATGTTCAAATAACAAATATAGCCTTCAATAATTTTTTTAAATGAAAATTTTACAAATCTCCCATATCTTGACATACATTGTTTTTTTAATTTTTACTTTTATTTTTGTAAAATATAAAAAATGTAAAAATAATTAAATGACAAAATTTTCATTATTTCAATATATTACAGATTATGAGAACGAAATAGGAAAACTGGTGACCCAAGAAGCAAAGAAAGGAAAAAAGATAAGACCTTTAGGCATTGGTTAACAATGACAAAGCTTGGTTGTTCACTTCTTTGGCCTTCAAAATGAAAAACTGAGTCTTCAACTAAATAGGAAACAATTAAAAAAATTCAAACATAATTGCCAATTAAGAAATAAGAGATGACAACGGAAAGGAAATTAGTATGAAGGATTTCGTTGGGACAATGTTTACAAACAGAAAACAAGATGCTGGTGGAACATAAACAATGGTTAAACGACTTCGGCGAAGAGATAAAATGCTAGAGACAAATCAAGATATAAGTACCCAATAATGGAGGGAGCTTTCTTCTTCGATTTTGTTTCTCTGTAATAAGAACAACCCATAATTGATTTCTTTGATATGGAACAAAATGCTGCATCATGGCAACAGTTCAGGCTTTAAATTTCTGCTGGTAAAAACGATGTGTTTTGCCTTTAGTTAAATGGTGCGTAGGAAGAAGTTTAAACGCGTCGTTTTGAGTCAAGTCTGTTAAGTGAAACAATGCGGATTATTGGTAGCAATTTTGACAGCTGCCATTCTGTTATTTGGTCCATTCTTCGTCCCTATTCGAGCACTAATCTGGCCTCAAAGGATGGTTATGAAATGACGGACATGAATTTCTAATCCTTCTCTCATCTTTCACTCCTGAAATTCTACTGCTCTTTCTTCTATCTCTTCAAATCCCTATCTTCTTCCTTGATTCAAGAGTTGGAGGAAATGGTGAACAAAGGTGGGAGGAGATTTTGGATTAAAAAAGAACGAGAAAATAATTACGAGATGCATTGAATAAACAATTCAAGACCCGATCCTCTGAATGGGTATGCAGAGCCCGCATGGAAAAATTGATTCGAAAGTCAAATTTCAACCAAACAAATTCATGTGAACCAAACATAACGTAAATAGTTTTGTCAATCTTCCTCCGATTAGCTTTAGGAACCCTTGTAGTTTGTCCTGTGTTATTTTTTTTTGTTTTGTTTTGTTTTCTTATTAAGGTTAAATATTGAAACCATTTCGGCACCTATTGGTTGATATCTGATACCATGAAGCACAAAAATCCAAGGATTTGTGCACGACTCTTCGGATCAAACTATTGTTTGAGTCGATGTGGAATGAGGTTACTGCAAATTGAACCAGTGTGCAACTTAAACAATGTGATGCAACTACGACTCCTATAAATTTGGGCATGCACCAAGAAAACCCAAGAGATATCAAAATATTCTCATAGAAGCACTCTTTATCTGATTAATAACAAAAAAAAAAAAGAGTCTATAGGTAACAAGGTCGAAGCCATGATCCTCCATTCAACACCATTCTGCTCAGCAAATTTTTAAAATGGTTGAAAAAATATATGAAAATCAGACATAAACGCCGGCTGAAAGTAGCAAAAACAGTGACCCGAATCCCTGCAAGGATATCCAGAATCAAGCATCAGCCATGCACAAAAACAACTAGATGAATTAATGAGAAAATCCAACCACAATAGATAGAAAAAGATAAACCAGGAAGACAGATGCCACTCCCCCGGTTGTGAGCTCCTTTGCAAGACTGCGATTTCGTTTGGAAGAAGTTGCTTCGTAGCTGCATATTTTGAGCAAAAAGAAAATTTCCATGAGAATTTAACTTAAAAGTTTTTACAATCATTAAGCAGCAGTATAAGCAAATTTAAGGCTTTTTCGAGAAAACAAATAAAATGCAAGGAAGCTAGTGATAATTGAAATGTACCATTGCTACAATTTAGTGAAAATAGAGCTCTAAGATCTAACTCCAAGATCCAATGATTTCAAATTCTTTACTCTCTAGCGAAAAATAAAATTTTGACTCGAGTAAGTTTTAAGGTAACATTAGTACAGTGAAATGAGGAAGTACTAACTATAAGATCCAACCCAAATGAAATTGTGTGGTTAAAAGGATACAACACACACGAAGCAATTTTAAAGCAAAACCAAGCGCAAGCAGATTTAATCAGTACGGTTCAATGAAATGAGGACTCAAAGTACTAACTATAAGATCCAACCCAAATGAAATTGCGTAGTCACAAAATGCCAACATCCACTCTAAAACCAGGAAAATAAAGAAACTAAAATAGTAAAATCAACAAAAGCATGGTGAACAATGAAAGCTTTACTATAACAAACTAGATCAGCTCAGATACAGTTTTAGTCATGCAAAAAGTTGGTGTATAATTCTAGGCCTTGGAGTATAAAAATTCAAACTTGAAAATACCACAACCAAATCAGGGAAACCAGATACTCATTGAGACAAGTATTTCAGAAACCCAAAAGGACCCAAAGCAAACATGGAATGCCGGGCTCCAATTGATAATTCATTAATTCTACAAATCAAATGTAAATAAAAGTGAAATGTAGTTCTCCACCCGACGGGAAATGACAATTGTATTCTATCCTCCTATTTAAGGATTAGGGAGGGGTTTTAGGCATTGTATCAAAAAATTGAAAAAATTTCCAGAGGTCTTATCAATCTATGAACATATCAGTTATAAATTATTAATAAAAATCCAGATCTAGTCATAAAATTTTCAAAACATATAGGGGAAAACCCGAAAATTAAGTCCCAATTTTAATCTAATAAGGAAAACAAAAATGAAATTTGTTATAGTAAAAGAGGGAATAAATGTTGCGAAGGAGAACAGATGAAGGTTTTTACATGAAGAAGGAAGCAGTGAGGACAAGACCAATGGCGAGCATGAAGACGGCTAGGGTTGGATACCACGCATCAGGCACGGGACTAGTTATTGCTTTTGCAGGAGGTGCCTGAGAAAAAAAAACATAAATCAAACTCAAAGAAACAATTGAAAACCCTAGAAGTGCTTTGATTTTATTTAATAGGGGTTTACCATGGCGATCTTTGTCTCTTCGCTTCGAGTTCTGGAATTTAATCGAATAAGAGTGAAAATAATGAGCGACTAAGAGGTTTCTGAGTTTTATTAGACTATGAAGCCTGCAAGTCTTCGCTTGTATTGAAACTTAGAATTCCCTACATCGCGGCGCATCAAATGTTTATGTTCTCATTCTTGGCGTGTTTTGCATCGTTGATCTGATGATATATATTTTTTTAAGTTTTATAATAATAAAAAGGGTAAATTACACAGATAGTCACCCAACTATAAAAAATTATTTTAGGCACCTAAAATAAAAAAATTTACAATTTAAGCAACCACGTTATATAGTTAGGTCATTTTAGTTATTACCGTTAAAATCACAAATAACAAGCTGATTTGGTAGTTAAAAAATCAGTATAATAACAAATTTAGCCTTCAATTTTTACATATTATATCAATTTAGTCATAAATTTAAAAATTAACCCTTAAAATTTACAAATAAGCTCAATTTGATCCTAATTCTAAAACAAAATATATAAAAACACATAAATATTTTCAAAAATAGAAAAAAATTGTTGAAAATAAATAATAATATATAAAAATTAAAATATTGTTGACAATAAATTGTTATTTAGTGCATTATATTTTTCAAATAAAAATTAATTTAAAATATTAAATATGGACAAATCGGGTTAGACTCAAGTTTATATTTCTTCATTTGGGTCAAACTTGAACAAAAAAATTAATTAATTTTTTGAGTCGGGCCAAGCTTAAAAATGAAAATAAATACCTTGCATGAAGCTGACCCGTTTACGAGCACCTCTAAAAATCACTTAAAAAGAAAATTATAGTGGAGATTGAAGGAAATTCACCTTGTTGGACAAAGGGTCGTACAATGGTAGCGAAAATTATAGTGGAGATTGAAGGAAATTCACCTTGTTGGACAAAGGGTCGTACAATGGTAGCAGTGAGGTTAAGGAAAGAGTGAGCAAGAGAAAGGGGTGAGAGTTGACTAACCTAGGTGAGAAAATGAGTGAGTATTCGCGCCTTGAGGTAAGAGAAGGCTTAAATAAGTTGATCTTGAACTATATGTAGCAGCACTTGATTGACTAGTTTATCATTTTTAAGCTTCTTATCAAGTAGGTGACTGAAGTTGTTAGATATATAGGTGCCAAACAATAATTATCTCATCGAAGTGATTTACCAAGTTCTGCCGAAACAGTGTTTGTGACGGAGATGACATGTCCCATTGGAGGAGGTAGTCCGTTGGTGGCAAAGGAGGTCAATGTTCTCGCAATTTAATGCTAAAATAAAATCATGATTTAACACTTAGCTTAAAACTTTTTGACATTTAGCTCTGACTGTCCAGCTCTCGAATCAAGGATTTCACTAGTTTTAGAAAGATACTATAGAGTTATTATGCTCACCATCTGTTAATATTAAATAAATAAATTACTAATATTTACTAATACATACCTACATATGTCAATACCATAGTTTGATAACCCTCACCCCAAAGAAATTAAGTTATATATTATTGGTTATGATCCTCAAGCCAACTTTGGTAATAAAAAAACCCTGAAATGTAACTTACACAAAAAAAACATGTTTCCAAACATTCAAAACAGCAATGGCCAGTGTATGCAGTTTCCATTAGCCTCTCTTTTTTTTTTTAAGGTCCCTTCTATTACATTCTTATTAAGAACATGGCTGAAATTAGCTTGAAATTTTACTCGGCATGAACAGTACCTGGGAACACTAGTCTTGCTGTAAAGTTTCCTTTAAATAATTCAAAACTACTGATGCTAACTCAGTTTGATATGAAGTATAATTATGATTGGCACCTTCTACGATGTGTAACTTGTGGTTCGGTATGATCTTGGCGAACTCCAAGGCATCTCCGACAGGGATTATTTCATCGGCAGATCCATGGACCGTCAACACCCTGCACATAATCACTTGATGATTTTTTTTTTCAAGAAAGTCTAATACAGATGAATATGATTCAGTCTCACCTGCATTCTCTGGGGATTTTAAGACATGCTTCGTGCATGTCTAAACTTAAGCGCTCCATCAAACTTTCCTTAGTCACACGATACTCAACACCTGCAGACATAAAATCTCAAATACTTGATCAATGTGAAACGAATCTGTAATTGACTAATCAAAGCAAAAGGGTGGAATCCACTCTATTAGTCGTTGATGAGGCAATATAGGTGCACTATATGTTAGAAAGGTGGAACTCATTCGAGCAAAGGAAGAAAAGATTTCCGTTGGAAAACAACGGTGAGGAATGGGGAACTCTTCGAGCAAAAAAAACTGTTACCTTTCTTATTCTTAATATCAACAAATCCATCTTGAATTCTGTCCATAAAGTCTTTCCCAAAGCGTTCTTCAATGCCTTTCTTCAGATCATAGCGGCCAGAGACGTTGACGACAGTGTGGATATCATGATACTTAGAGGCATAGAGAAGCACAACATCGCCTCCTGCATTCATCTTATTTTAGTTATACAGAACTTGCAAGAGTGTATATATGAAAACTCGTTAGTCAACTATTGACTCAAACATTGTAAATGGGTTGCTAATTAAATCTTAAGCCTCATTAATCTAACACGGAAAGAACATGCACTTCATCATATATAAGACAGCTCCTCCAAGACTCGGCATTCTTTTTCTCTATCCAGGTGTGAGTTCAACAATCAATGAGCAAAACACCTAGGCAATCCACTCACCTTTGCTATGCCCAAGAATCGCATATACTATGCGGTTTGCCTCGCAGAAGTGCTGGATAACGGAATGCAAATCATCGGCTTCTTTCGAGTAGTTACCAAACTCAAATGACCCTTCACTTTCTCTGAAATGTGGAAAGTCACAAGTAATTATGTGAAAAGCAGCAAAATTATGTAAATAGTCAGGACTCCGATGACTGACATAGGAAAAAGTTAGGCCACTGGACAATCGAATCGAAGCATACTTAGAAATCATATTCTCAAAACTATGTACATATACAGTAATTCTAGTTCTGCAAGTACAGTAAATAAATGTACAACTGACTCATCAACAAAATGGTAAACTAAAGACCAAGAAAATCATCCCTTCCATTATATAAGTTATAGTACCCTATCTAAGTGGTTCGGATTAGGGTATGAGGGTATAGGACACGGGTATATTCGATTTTTCCAAGTTTTTTCATGTATTTATCCAACTTACCCGTTTCCAGCAAAGTCAAAACGAAAGGCACTGATTCCTTCTTTCTCTAAAGCAACAGCAAGGTTGACCATAGTACGATCAGCCTGTAGCACAAGCAGGTTTTATGAATGGGACTTGAACCCCGAAATATGAGTGCTGCTACATACAGAGATATCAAAATTTCAACAATAATTAAACACCTAAAGCTTATTTGTTCTTAATTGATATGATCTTCCCAATACTTGATTAAAGTCAAAACACAGAAATATGAAAAAGTTTGAGCAAGAATATACCAACCTTGGTGGATCTGAAACCATGGCATAAGATCACAATTTCTTTAGACCCAGTTTCATGTAACAATCCAACAAGCTTTTCTCCATGCTTGTTTGGAATTATAACTCTCTGCTGCTCAATCACTGAAAATATAACAAAAAGGGTCAATCCCCAATAATCAATTAACTTTAAAAAAGAAAAAAGAAAAAAGAGTTAAAGGTGACCTGGATTTTGAGAAGAGTGAGAATGAGTCATCCTCAAGCTCAAGGTTGTTGCTGGTGTGATAGAGTAACGGACCTGGTGAAGAGGGAATTTAGAAAAGAGAGAGTTTGAGAATTTTGACAAATTGAAGGTAACTGAGTGAAAATTACAAGCAAGAGTTTCCATATGCTTTTACGTGTTCAATGTAGTGGTAACAGGCCAGGACAAGGAATTGAAAGAGGTATCCTATGCTATTATTGTGGATGGGATGAACTTGGGTTCTAAACTCCATTAAAACCTTACAAAAACTAGACCCTAAACTTAGCCTTAGACTGGCTATGGGTTAAGGTAAATAGAGGCCCCATAAGCTTGGGTCTGATACCTTTGATATTTGGTAGTATACGATCGAATCACGTTCAAATAGGTAGGTCAGTCATAAAAGGCTTACAAAACACAGGGTGATGTATTAAATAAGATGAGCAATTGATAATCCATAGTTTAAACTTCCTCATCTTCCTTTTCTTTCTAAATCGCACCTTCAATTTCAACTAGTCAAATTGTTTCAGTATGTTTCTTCTATTTGCCTCTAATAAGCAAATTGCTGTAAAGAGAAAAAATAGTCTCCAAACTTTTTATTTTTTATTTTTTTTTGTTATGGTCTAAATTCTGAATAGTTGTTGTTTATATATTAAGGATATGTTTAATTTTGCTTCTAAGAAACACTTTTAGGATAAAAAAAGTATTCTTAAACAAGCTACTTTTTTTAGAGAAGAAGTACTTTTTTGAGAAGCTGAAAATTTTAATTTTTTTCTACAAATATTTTTTTCTAATTTCTTCTTCTCATTGCTGCCCATTTTAGCAATTTATTGACAAATACAGGAGGTGGTGGAAAGGACATAATAGTGCTTTTTAAATTCCAATGCCATTCCCTCCAACTCAAAACCACTTAAATCAAAGTATATTAAAAAACAGTCTAATTTGATTGAATTAACATATTAAAATTACACATTTTGAACAAAAAACAAAAGTACAAGGAGTCGATGGTTTATTTAGTTTCCTGATATTAAAATTTTCAAATCTCAATCATAAAAAAACTAAAAATAGCCAAAAAAGAAAAATTGTTAACATCCATAGAGGACTTAAAAAAGGAAATAAACGCATTCACATTCATGAAATATAAATGTCCGCATTCATGCATGCCTATTGACCAATGTTTGTAAATAAATCATTAATTTAGGCTGTTTCGCAAAGCAGAAACTAAGCTGTGATGCTGTCTCCGGTTCACTGATTGCAGCGTTAATTATTATTGGAATAAAGAAAATGGGAGAGAGTCTCAATCTGAATCGAAGCTGTTGACAGAGACTTACCACCAACAGTTTTTGAATTTTCTTTTTGCTAGTCGTTTAGGGTTGTAATCGAAGCTCAAGGTTTCGGGTATGCAGTCGTTGGGACGAATTCAACTCCACCAAATATTGTGACCATATGAATTTCATTTTTTTTAATTTTTAATATTTATAAAAAATATTAAATTATTTATTGACGTGACATATAACATAAACAATGTCATATAGATTATCATACAAACATTAATAATTAAATTTAATTAAAAATTAAAAAAACTATAAATATTTATATCTAAATTAAACATGGTACTCTTATTCTTGATTGGTCGTATATTTACGATTACCTAAAAGATTAATCATATTCATCCAATGCTAAATTTATAAAAAGGCCATTTTCGACCAAATAATTATTCCACAGACCAGATGTGCAAGTTTTTGTGGCCTGAAAGATGTGGAATGTATATATTTCTTTTATCTATAAAGTAACGAAGGATTTGTGTTTAAACTTTAAATTAATTGAGATCTATTAATGAACCTTTTATTTTTCTTTTTTAGGCTTGGATTTTTTTCCTTTTTAATTCAACATCACTTGATTTAATTCGAAACTATTTTATTGATAAAAAATTATTTAAATTTAATTATAAATTTTAAAACTAGTTTAATATATTAAAATTTTATAAAATAAAAAATGATTCGATTGAGTTCAAATCAAGTTAGACTCTAGTAAAAATATTTATGAGTAAACTAAGTTAATAGCTGGATTTAAAGAAAAAATAGTCTCAAGCCTCAACCTAATTAAATGGCCCATTTCACTATTTAATTTTATATGAATAAAAAATATGATTTTTTTAATATTTTTTACCTAAACCCAATGGAAAGCAAGGCAGACCAAGTAAAGATTGTGGTCTATGAACATCTTTTAGGGAGCAAGTTTTGTCAAAAATCTAAAATATAGTAAAGATAAACACCAAATATGGCAGGAAGTGGATCTGAAGCTTTGGACTGAGCATGCGCTTGACCAAGTGTTACGCACCTTAACATCAATCTGATTTGCCCCTATATTTACTATTTTATAATAATTATGTGCCTTTTTAGTGTAGTTGTTAAGAATCGGCCATCAAAATAGATGTTAGAAGAAGAGGACGATCACCAGACTTTTTCAACATGTTAGGTTCCAACTTACAATCTTCTTAAATGCCAAAGATTTGGCCCCTTCATATGTCATATTATTATATTTAAACAATTTTATTTGAAGGACCATATATCTATACTTTCATATTGCATTAAATATATATAATAATTAAGGATATTTTAAAAAGAATAAATTTTTAAAAGAAAATATTTATTAATTCATTTCATAAATGATATCATATTATTTAGGAAAATTAAATAGGTGGCGAAGAACAAGTTTTGTCAACACGATAAAGGGTTCGACTTTAGCTTCAATAGAATATTAGGACACATTAAAAATTAGTTATGTCACAACTTAAGCACAACATATTTGAAATGATTGTAAGTATTTAACATGATAATAAAATTAACTTTAGATGATCCAAAGCCGCAAGTAAAATCCACAAAAAAATCGAAAATCTCCTTAACTAAATAAGCTAACAATAAAATTATTCCTAAAATCATTTATAAAACATGTATAAGCTAGAATTATTAAACAATAATAAATAAGTCCTTCCTTCCCTCCTTGACTTATTTCAAACCAGTTATGGCGAGGGAAGACTTTGAAGATTGACCCATTTACTTTTCTTCTCTATTCTTTTTTTTAAAATTGCTCTTGGTTGGCTGCTGAATCTGTGTGTCATTTTATTAGCATGATTGAAATGTATAAGTATGGATCAATTTGAATCAGTTCTCTATCCTAAATACTTTTCCAAGTTCTCACTTCACCAGACAAGTCTTTCGGTTCCCATTCGTTTAATTTTTCCCATGCCATGTGTGAATCCCCTCTGTCACCGTTCATTTTATGAGAGGCTGAGACACCAACTCTCTTTTTCCTCTTAAAATACCACGATTCCTTCTCCACTGGTTGTTCATCATCTCACCAGCCCAGTTTCTCAGAAATGACTCAAACAAGCATTCAAGATGATATGAGATCCAAAACGGATCTCTTACTACTATTTTGTTAGGCGGAAAGAATAAAAAAAACTTTATAAACTTTTTTTAAACCTCCCACATGGATGCTGTCTTCCTCCTCGATGGAGCAGCTCGTTCTGGTTTTCTTCAATTTCTCATGCAGTCGACTGGATGCACATACATTTGCCTATGGTCCTACTCTTCCTCCTTGCATCAACCAAAGTATCTTTCTCCACCTCTCTCTAAAATTTCTTTCATATAGCACTATGAAGACATGATTTATGATTTGGGTAACTGATATATTTTGGATTTTAACAGCTGTTTAATTGGTTCGGATGGATGGTATAACGAACAAAACAGTACCCAACCCGGAGCTTTGGTGCTGTTCCTCGAATATCGACGATTAACATTCCCTCTTGAAAATAACCAGTAGGCCAAAAATATTGCTACCCGTTTTCTTTTTGTTATTGTATATTAACTTTCGCCATTAATATGTGGGTTTCGCGCGCTGCAGAGGTCTCGTTCCAGGATTTGCTTTCAGGAATTATAGGCCATACATCGAGCTCGGAGAACTGGAGCTTCAAAGCCGAGCATCCCATCAGACACAGCGACAATTTTATCGGGTAAAATTAGATCAACTCGAAATTTAACATTAAAAAGAAACAAACATGTGTGTATATATAATGGTAATCTAACTCACCTTTTTGTCTTTATTACAGGAAGCAAGAATTAAGGTAGGTTCAGTTTGCAGTCAAAGCTTATGGCGCCGTCGATCTTCATAATCTAATAATAGTTAATATAAATCCTCCTGACGTCGGCTTATTTTCGTCTGTTTTGTACAGACAGCTGTTTTCATGGGATGCAAGAGTGGCGAGATTGAGTTAGGTTCACCCAATGCAGTTAATGTAAGATAAACTAATACTAATATACTATCCAAATAATATAATTTAATCTGTGATTCAATATAAAATATAGTTTGTCACTCAACTTATTCATTATCTGTTGTTTAATAGCTTAACATGGAGATGGAGATGAGAACTTTTTTCCCCGAAGACTTTTCAAGGCAATCTTTGGTGGCTGTAAGCGAACCCACTGATCCCAACAACCCTTCTTCTTCTTCATCTTCGTTGAGGTCACTATCCCCCGATCGTCCAGATTCTTATC
The DNA here is from genome assembly GCF_007990345.1 of Gossypium hirsutum. NCBI lineage: Eukaryota > Viridiplantae > Streptophyta > Magnoliopsida > Malvales > Malvaceae > Gossypium > Gossypium hirsutum. Next base: position 2,691,852 of record NC_053441.1, read on the forward strand.
TTATTTTCACTGTCCCAAATGCTTCTCGGCCCCAAGTTCCTACCGGAAGTGAAACAACACCCTTTTTACTGCAAGCCAAACCGGCTTCTTCCTCAATGTATGATCCACACCAACAAGCCATGCAGCAAGCCTTATCTGAGATGCGAAGCAATATAAATTTACCGTCATTAGAGAGCGAAAATGCAGCCATGACTAGAGCCATTCTTGCTGTTTTAACCTCTCCCTCTTCGTCTTCCTCTTCAACATCCCAATATCATTCCCAACAAAGCCATAACTTACCTCCCAGTTACCAGCCAAACTCCAAAGCTACTGCGTTTAAACGTTACGGATCTCCGTTAGGGACTCCGACAACAACAGCGGCGAGGGCAAGTTTACGAGCCCAAAGCATGTTGAAACGAGCCATTTTGTTCTACAGAAGATTCAAGTTAGTGAGGAGTGAACAACAGCCGCGAAGCTGCGCCCCCACCGTCCATCAATTGCACCATATGTTATCGGAACGTAAAAGGAGAGAAAAGCTCAATGAAAGTTTCGATGCATTGCGATCCCTTCTTCCTCCTGGTACCAAGGTAAACCATATCAAATCTTCATATTAAAAACCATATCAATGGTTTAATTATATAAAAGCTGTAACAAATTTGTCGGTGTCGGTGGAATTGTAGAAAGACAGAGTATCAGTACTGGCAAGTACGAGGGAGTACTTGACGTCATTGAAATCTCAAATTATGGAGCTCAATAGACAAAACCAGTTATTAGAAGCAGCTCAGGCTTCTGCGACTTCTTCCGACGAAGCTAATGGTTCATCAAACGAGAGATTAACTATTCGGATTATACCCGTACCGGAATCAACATCAGAACAAAGAATCATTGAGCTGAGAGTCAGTGTTGGAGGAGAAGTGTCCATAGTGGATATCTTAATCCAGTTGCTACAATTCTTGAAGCTCGATCGAAATATAAGCTTAATGTCTACTGAGGCTAACACACGAACAGCAGAATTAGGCTCAATTAATCATGTTAACTTGAGATTTAGAATTGAGGTAATGAAGCTTTTTCAATTGTAAATCAATTGATGTTTATTAAAATTTTAATTAATACTGTTTTTTTAAATGATACTTTTTAGGGCGATGACTGGGATGAATCCACCTTCCAGGAAGCAGTGAGAAGGATATTAGCTGACCTGGCACAGTGATCTAATTAATCAAACCCAATTAATTCATACTACACTTTTTTTTAATCATACTACATAAATTTTATGGCAAATTAAGCCCTTCCTATAATTTTAAAATCTTAACTATTTAATGTAGACTATTTTAAAGTGTATGATTTTAAAAATATTATTATTATTATTTTGAGGAGAGCTAGGTATTTTAGATGATGGCGTGGTCCGTCATCAGTTGTTAATTTGAGCGACAAAATAATTAGTGATGATGTAATATATATAATCGTGTCGTCCAATTTTGACTGCAATTTTACTCAAGTTGAAGCAGAGTCCACGAAAGCAACACATTTTTGTTCTTTATTGTTGTTGGAAAAAAAATGTTATTGGCGGCTGATTTGGTGTAGAAATTTTGGTGTTATTTTTGGAATTACATTTTTCAAGACCAATTAAGATGAGATATATGTAAAGTAGTGTGCCTAATTATTTGGGGCAATAATTGAACGTTTGTTACGCCGACAAATTTAGAATCAAGAACTTCATTTATTAAGACTTTAGAGACGGCGGTTCTGACTTTCATTTTCTTTGGAATGGAAATTGAACAAGCTGTGTAATTTCGGCTTGGAACATGCTTACGATGTCTTGTCCTTTTCTTTCTTTCTTTCTTTTTTTTTTCCTCTTTTCTCTTTTAACCTCCTATTGCCAGAGTCAGGTTTTTTACTAAATTATTATAAAAAATAAAAAATAATCAAAATCTTATAATTTTTTTATTTATCAAAATATTATAATTTTTTTATTTATCAAAATATACTAAAAAAACAAAAACCTGTAAAAAAAATCTGTGGCGGCACCAATGGTGCCAAAGGACTAAAATGTAACTATCTGTAGTTTCAAGGACCTGAATGTAAATTTATCATTTTAAATTTTGAAAGTGAATTGCTGCCTCTGTGAGGCGCACTAAAATTAAAATGTGGCTAATTGCCTTCCAAGTCCTCTTTATTTATTATTTTCTTTTTATTCCCCTTTAACTCACTTTTTTATTTAATAAACAAGCCATCAATCTATTTTTATAGTTAAATAAGCTCTTAATCTATGATTTTTACTCATAAAAGTCCTTTATTTTATTATTAAAGTAAATATATTTTACCTAAAGTAAAGCTATTTAAAAAAGTATAAACTAATTCGCATTTTATGTATTATTTTAGTAATTTGATGAGAATAGTTTATTTAAAAAATTTACTAAATTTGATGAGAATAGTTTATAATTATAATTTATTTTTTCTATTTGGGTTAGGGTGATCAGTTTTATTTTTACTTTTGGTTTTTCAATAAGGCATGTCTGGTATTTCTATTAATTTTTTAATTAAATCTAATATTAGTTAAGTGATAATTAAGATACTTAGAATTCTAATTAAGTAATAACTCTATTTTAATTTAATAAACTATTCTCATCAAATTACTTAATAACTCTATTTTAATTTAATAAACTATTCTCATCAAATTACCAAAATAGAGTTTATTAAATTAGAGTTTATTAAATGAGAATAGTTTATTAAATTAAAATAGAGTTATTACTTAATTAGAATTCTAAGTATCTTAATTATCACTTAACTAATTAGAATTTATTACTTAATTAAAATAAAGAGGGCTTAGAAGGTAATTAGCCACATTTCAATTTTAGTGTGCCCCACACTCACAGCGGCAGCAATTCACTATCAAAATTCAAAATACATTTTAGTCCTTTGGCACCATTGGTGCCGCCACAAGTTTTTTTTTGCAGGTTTTTATTTTTTATTTTGTATATTTTGGTAAATAAAAAATTTATATTATTTTGGTAAATAAAAAAAGTTATAATATTTTAGTTATTTTTTTATAATAATTTAGTAAAAAACCTGCCGGAGCCGAACGCACACAGTGTTTAGACAGCTACCGCCAAGTGAGCTAGTATTTGTTGGAGTGCGTTTCATATAATTTACTGGTGTTTGCCACATTTTAAAAAAAATTAATTTGAAAATTTTGGTTTTTGAAAATTGTTATGAAAAGGATTGATTGGTTAATTTCAAGTTTTTGGTATTTTTATAAATAATTATTGTTGAAAATTAAAATGTCTATTTTTTTTGGAAATTAAAATGTTTCTTTTTAGATATTATGTTAAATATTAAAAATTAAATTAATTTAGGTAATATTTAAATAATTATAGATGAAATAAGAAACATATTCTTTTTGGTGTAAAAAAAATAAAAATAAACATTACATTAATTTAAAGCAAATGAAATCTCCAATGACACTGCTTCAAATAAAATCAAGCCTTCATCTTTATCAAAAGTCATTTTGGTAATGTAGTCAATATCTTTATTCTCTTCTCTAGGAACATAATTTAGAAACCATTGTCCAATACTCGTCAACAGTTGATGAATGCACATGATTAAAGCAGCGTTCGAGGAATTCCTGAGCGAGTCTTGAATAACTATCACAATCTCTATGCTGTCTATCTGGATCAACACTATCTAATAATTTCGACTTTGTAAAATGAACAAACCATCTTAGATTCCCCATAATTTTGCATCAAAGACTGAGCACTTCCCTAAACATATGTTGAAGCCTAACATCGATTTACCTTCATGATCTCGCAAGACTCCTTCAAAAGTAGCATTATTAGTTTCCATCTTAACGGCACCATTTGTATTTAGTTGGACCCATGATTCTTTCCAAGGAATCGCCATCCTTTCCGGTTGGCTTTTAGGCATACTTCTATTTTGCACTAATCTATAATAAGAAATATAAATTTTAAGTACTTTCTAAGTAATTAATAAATGGGAACTATATAAATGATCATCCAATTATAAAAAAATTTTATTCTAAATCACCCGACTTTAAAAAGTTACAAAATAATCATAAAACTTTTTTTTTTAAAATTTCAAAACCGTTAAATACTTAACAATTAATTGACGTAACTATTAAATTAATGATTTGTTGTTTCAACATTTTAATTTTAATATACATCAAATTCATTTCATATAATCATTAAAAAAATTATTAACCCATATCAGCTCAAAAATAATGAGCTAAAATGAACAAAAACTAAAGAAGAAATAAAACATTAAAGACATAAAACTCAAATCAGTCATCATAATAAGGATTTAACAGCTCTAGCCATTTATAGTAGGCTATAGCAGCACGCAAAATAACGACACTTAAGTAACTTAGAACCACACTAACAAGCTATCAATAGATCACTATTAGCAGCAACTTACAAACCACATTCTTCATTATTTGTTATGTCCTTGTTTTCAACTCAGTTAAAAGACAAGCAACTAAATCATTCAGAAAAGTGCATACTCCAAGTTTTGACTTGAGGCTGGTAAATTGATCCTCAAATGATGGCTTAATAAATAGATTTGCAACCTGATGTTGAGCAGACACATGATTGATTTGCAATTCTCCACAAGCCACCTTTTCTTGTATGAAATGCATATCCAATTCAACGTGCTTCATCCTAGCATGAAGAACTCGATTAGCAGAGATCTAGACTGCCCCCATATTATCATACCAGATGGTTGGTGTTCCAATTATTGGTTCTCTAAGCTCAGGCAATAAGGAAACAGCCACGTAATGTCAGCAACAACATTTGCAGGTATGAACAAAAGATTACGGGACAAATAAAATATAAATTTTATAGTCATCAAGCTCAGGCAATAAGGAAACAGCGAGCAACCACATGCTACTTCTTGGAGGACCAACCAACAAAGTTTCCTCCTAAATAAATGCAAAACCCTGAAGTAGATCTTCGATCATTAATAGAGTTACCCCAGTCAGAATCAGCAAAGGCTGTTAGGGTAAGTTGTGTAGCAGGTATGAACAAAAGATTACGGGACAAATAAAATATAAATTTTATAGTCATCTCGGAAATTTTAAAAAATTTTGTAGCATCGTATCCAAGCCCAATTGCCCCCAAAATAAAATATAATAAATTATAATTTCTATAATTATTCCAAAAAGTTAAAAATATTTTGACATACACAAATTCAAGTGCCTTGAAAATAAAATATGATAAATAATATTCTTTATTGTTATCTCGGAAAATTAAAAAAAATATCTTTTCAAAATCATGATGAAGCCGAAATTCCTAAAAGTGAAATATAATAAATAATAATTTTTACAGCTTTCCCAAAAATTAAAAAAAGAAATTGCAGTACCTTAGTGAAGCCCAAATGCCCCAAAATGAAATAATAATTTATAATTTTTATATTTATCCTGAAAAACTAAAAATATTTTTGTAATAAAATATCCTAAAAATAAAATATAATAAATAATATTTTTACTATTTTTCAAGAAAATTAAAAAAAATATTTTTGCATAAAAGTAAGTAAAAATTTAAAATATATATTTAATGTCCAAGTTTAATTAAATTTGGATAATCATTTGTCTAAATTTATTTTAGATGAGTTCAAAACTAAAACTAAGAATAAAAATTAAAAAATATTAATAATTATTTAAAGTTCTAAAAAATTGAATAATTTTACAAAAATAATATTCGTATATTCGAATATTATATATAAAAGTTTCCTATAATTTTTATTAATATTTTATTAATAATAATTTATATAAAAAATTATAATATAAAAATTATTAATTCAAATTTTCAATGATTTTTTTAAATTTGACATTTAAGTTCAAATAAAATTATAAAATCTAAAATAATTTTAAAAACGTCATAAAAGTATATTTATTTAGGGGTTATAAAATATTTAATAGCATTCATTAGGTAATAAATTATGAAATGTTACTTTAATTTATATATAACTGAAATGTTAGAAATTATCATGTTGATTAATATTAATTAAATTGATTTTAACTTCCAATAAAAACTGAAAAGGTTTAAGAAATTTATTTTTAAAAAAAAAACTCTTCTTCAAAATATTACTCATTCATATTCATAATAAAGGCATTAATTATCTTACAATAATTTTATTTATTGTACTAAAATTCATATTTAAACTATTATCTATTTTTAAAATATATATATATTCGCTAAATAGAAAAATAATTCCAAGACAATTTGGCACACCCCCTTAGAGAAAAACATATGAACTTAAAATGAAGTTAGATGAATCTAAATTATTTGGTACCTAATTTCTCCTGATTCAACAATTACGATGGCTAGCCATTTTTATGAATATTTTGTTTGGTAAATTATTTCCAACAAAAGAAAATATAAACCTTTTCTAGCTTTAAAATACGAATAAAAATAAACAATAAAAGCATAATGCAAATCAATAATAATGAATTGACGAAATATCAAAAAGAAAATGTAAATGGATCTCAAATATCTAAAATAAAATACATTAGGATATTATTTTGATTTCATTCAATACCCTTCAAATTCAGTTACCCCAATTTTTCTTCTTTCTGGATTTTGGACACAAGTCAAATTCGTAGGATATTGAAGAAGCTACAAACCAGGCCAAGCTTAACAAAAGACCAAGAATCTGACAAAGTTCTTTAGTCATTTTATTCAAATAATAAAATCAGTTGAGCATTGTGCTAGCACAGCAATACAGAATGTTTTTGCTTCTTGCTATTGGTATTAAAAAAAGCAAATAGCCAATGCATAATCAAACAAAAAATCAATTAAGGCTGGAACATGGCAAGAGATCAAAAAAATAATAATTATAATCAGACTGAGAATAAATACTAAAATAGGCATACTCGAGAGTTTTAAAGGAAAATTCACGTAAAAGAAAATTCTTTAACACATTTCAACTAACAGACCAGGGTTCCTATCAAACCCACAGACCAGACCCAATAAAAAAGGGAAAAAGGATTTTCTCCAAACCAATCATGCATGGAATGACGTAAAAAAATTGTAAAAATAAATATAACCCACCAAAACTGCAAACCCCACACTCCCCCCACCTTGTCTTCCAATCAAACATCTCTATATAGTGTGCAGCCATTACAATCTACTGCTGCTTGCATTCTGGAGGCCTCTCACCTTGCTGCCCATCTCCTTGTGCTCTTCCATTCCTCTACACAAGTAGAAGGCACAAATTATTAGGTATAGTTTCAATACGAGGGCTAAAGTATAGGGACCTAAATGATGCGTTATCTGGTTATACCTTATGTGCAGATGATGACTGCAGCGATATTTTCAAGCAATTTAACATGGAACGAATGACAAACTATTATTCAATTTCTCAAAGAACAAATGTGCATATACATATAAGATGCAACAAAAATTTATCTCACGACCATACCTTCTTTTTAGTCTTAGTTTCTTCTTCTTCTTCTTCATCGTCATCGTCATCATCGTCATCCTCCTCATCTTCATCGTCATCATCTTCCTCAATTTCATCTTCATCCTCATCATCCAACTCAAGCTCATCTCCCTGAATAGCCTCTCCCGTAAACCATGACACAGCATGTGGAATAATCTTGTCTCGAATTGTTGACCTACACAAATTAGCAGATGGTATAACGAAAATAGTATTTCAAGTAATGAAATCAACAATTAGAATGACTTATGAATAAAAGCTCATATAAAGCATGCGGAGCAGTTCAAACTGAAAAACAAGGCTAAGAGTAAGATGAAAAGAGAATGCACCCAATGTCATAATCCTGTTCCATTTGATTTTGTAGCTCCTCAGCCTGCACAACAAAGTTAAAAAAAAAAAATTGAGAGCACAACTAATTAATCATCAAAGTCTAAACAGATATGGTGAAGTTAGCCCTACAGCATCTTCATCGATGTCTTCATCATCATCAGGAACTTGAGGAGGATTGAAGAAGTTGAAGAAACTTTCACAATCTTCAGTTTTAGTGATTTGCTTGGCATTCTTTGAACCCTTCTTAGGCTTCTTTTTAAGGAGCTTTTGTGTTAAGCATTTTCCTGGATACCATTCAATCTCCGTCCTACAAATTAAGTTAATATTCAATTAAACAAAGTAAGAAGCATGTAAGCAGATAATTCAAAAAGAAATTTCCAAAATAAGAGTGTATGTATTTACCCAATAGCTTTCTCTAGTATAGGTTCATCTTCATCAATCATGTGATATGTCTTTGTCAACACGGTATTTTTGAAATACAGATTAGTATCAAAGTAAAACTCAAGCTTGAATCCTTTGGGTTCCTCTATCCTATACCACTTAATATCCCTGAGGTATTTGAGAGCCCCTTCATCACGCTCGGTGATCTAATTCCAAACACGAGAAGTAAAATGAGATTCCAACAAGAAAAATGTATCAAGATGGCAATTACAAATGGATAACACCAACCTCTTCAGAAAGCACTTCATTATTTTTCATTGCATTAAGCCAAAAATCAGGTACTCCTTTCTCTGCATAAATCATAATTGCATAAACATTCATACACATGGAAAGGAAGGATCCAAACGAGAAAAAAGGTAGGGCACAATTATAAAATAAGATCATACCTTCGGCAGCTTTATCCTCTCCTTGGTCCATGGCAGCTTCATCAGTAGTTCCATTGGCTTCACCAACACCATTCACAATATCATATCGCTACAAACATAAGATGATCAACCAGTCAGGAAATAAATAACAGTAACTGATAAAGAAAAAAAGACATACAGAAACAAAATTGAAAAGGCCAACCTTGGCATATAAGGGCTGATATAGTTTCTGGTATTTAGCTTCAAGTGCTGCTCTCTCCTCAAAAAACTTAGCCTCTAACTCATCATGCTGGCCCTGTTAAAGAAATTAAAAGAACCCAAACCATCAAAATCGTAACTCAAATAAATTAAAATTAGATTACAACAATCAATACAAGAAAGATAAGAATAGTAGCTATACATCAAGAACATACAACTTTCTGCTCTATCAAAATATTGAATTAAAACTTGCACATAACCATAAAAATCAGATGACACTCAAGTTTCTTAAGGACGGAAGCAAATCCGGCCGCAAGTCCCATTGGTGCGGAAAAACAAATTGAACCATGTGTAATAATATTCTAATAGTTCAGGTCACAGTTACAATAACAATAAGTTGAGCAAGTGAGAACATGCCTGGATCTCTCTGAGAACTTCCACACGCTTCTTGACATCCGGAGATAGTCTTTCCAGCATCTCGGTGTGGTGTCGAGAAAGATTCTGAAGTTTATTCTACAAATCACAACATCAAAAGTCAAGAACACTAAAAATATATAAAATCTTTCTTAAAAAAGAAAATAAAAATGTCGGCAGGCACCGACCTTGAGATCGTTTAGGAGATCAGCTCGAGCTAACTCGTTAATAACTGCAAAAAGAAGGAGAAGAAGAAGAAGAAGAATATAGATAACAAGTAAGTGAAGCGAAAAAAGAACTAAGTAGTAGAAGTAGAACTTTAGAAGAGAAATAAATTACCACCGCCGAGATCGGACATGTTAACGTTAGCACTCGTGGATGAATTTCCAGAAATTGAAAGGGGAAGAGCAAGCTAAAACCTTAGATAAAACCCTAGATTGAAAGGGGTGGGGCGAAAGGGTGTTTTGAAAGGGTTTGAGTGGGAGGCTTATAATAAAACTGTTGCCTCACTTCAAATCCTTTCCCCGTAATTAAAACCTAAACTCCCATCCCTTTTATTGTTGAGCCCGCGGTTTATTTTATTGTTTTTAGATTTTTAAAAATTTATTAACAAGTATATTCTTTTTATCTGGAAAATCTATAAAGGTTAAATTCTATTATTAGTCCTTAGACTGTGTATAAGTTGTATATTTAGTCTCTATATTCTAATTTAGTATTTTTAATCTCTTTTTTTCAAATTTTAATCTTGACGAAACGGTAACTGTTAAATTCTATTTTCTAAAATCTGATGCTACAAACATATTTTCATGTGTAATATCATGTTAGCTTGCTATTTTCACATATTACTTACATAAAAAAAGTCAGTTAATAGCAATGTTGTTTGAATCGGACCGGATTAGGAACTAATCGAGGTAACGGTTTAGAGAGTGGTTTTGAATCGATTAGATCGAAAATTGTTACAAACTGGTTGAACCGACTAAAAACTGAATGAATTTGCAGTTGAATCGAGTTTTTAAATTTTTATTAATTTTTTAATTAAATTAATTGAACCGGTCAGATCGACAAACCGGTGGCTTGATCGATTCGAGCATCGATTTGGTTTAAAAAATATTGGTTAATAGATTTAACATATGTTGTTCTGCGTCAAGAGTGAAATATCAATTTTTGAAAAGTATAAATAGTAAGAATGGTCCAATTGAAGAACATAAACTAAATATATAACTTAGCACGTTGTGTAAGACTAATAACACGATTTAATCAATGCTACTTTTTGGATTGGGATTGAAATCTTAAAATTGAAAAAGTACAAAGGTTAAAATTAACTAATTTGAGAAGTTAAACGATAAAATTTGACTGCATTGAATCCACAATTTAGACAAAATATGGATACTAATATTAGAATTTGACCATCTATAAGACTAAAAAGAATGTTGCATTATACGTGCATATTCGGAAGAAAATCGAGGCATGAGAATATTTCAAAATTACCTTACTTGTAAAATATACTTCCTCTCATGCCATAAAAAATATCATATCCTTATTATTATTTTATCATTTTGCCATACACCGCTAACTAAGTGATATAAAAAATAAAAAGGATAATCATATTTGATATTTATACTTTTATAAATTATTTAATGTAATATTTGTACTTTAAAAATGTTCAATATGACATTTGAATTATCAATGTATTTAGTATGGTACATTTATTTTCATAAAATGTTCAATTCAATAGTTATACTTTAAAAATCTCCATTAAAGTAACACTATCAACGTGTTTTATTGTGGTACCTGATACTGACATTATTAGTGAATCGCTAAATTAATTAATAAAAATTGGACACGTATGTAAACTCATATGAAGATTATCAAACGTAACCAAACTAATATCATTAGGAAAAAATTGATAATATCTCGTAATTTGAATAATATCTTATTCCTTCCTCAAAGGGAATAATGGTATTAAGTTTTCATAAAAAGATATGCTACCTTAAGTACACTTAATTTGTGAGCTGTGAGTTTGCTAACCTTACCTTCATTCATATACTTAGTACAAGTTTTAAAAGCTCAATTAAGCTTTGTATTCATACAAAATAGTAAACAATGAATGAGTACGAATAAAAAATTTCATTCCATTTTTCTTCTAGCGCATGTATTTCATATCAAACATAAATTTAACCAATTTACAAGGGTTAAACCTGTAATTTACATATTTATCTGTAAACGGAGATATCAAGTAATTTTCAAAACTTAAAAGGTTCAAGTGTTAAAACCAAACATTTGGGCGGTAAACGTCTTATCATTATTTGATATGAAGCATGCTGATACACCCAATAAGTAATAAGCAATTATACTACTCGAGCAGCAAGCACCTTATTCTGCAAATATCATGCAGGAAAATCCACATGAGATAAACGACTACAATAGAGAAAACAAGAAACCTAGCAATAATTTCAACATGGTTGGTTCAGTATTGTAAAGGGAATTCAAGATCCAAAATAGTTGTCATTGGATCACATTTAATTGAACTAATCTTGTACGCAGGGCCAGGCCACTGGAAATAAGCTGGCAGTTTCTGCAAATGGCAAATGTTATTTTTCAGACAAAAATTTACAATCATCCAATATAATCCACCTTTTCATTTTTCTCAACTTTTAGATATTGCAGAGTGAGGAGTCTTAGGGATAATATTAACTTTTCATGCAGAGTTTGACTCATCAACAGCCTCATATTCGCCACTTTTTTCTTGGTTGCCAGCAATTGGTTTCTCTTCGTTTAAAACACGACCGGTCATAGGATCAACGGGACGCGTGTCACGTGGTCCACCCTTGCGTCCCATTGCCACCATGGGTGGCGGAGGCAATACTCCAGCTCGGAAAAGGATGCGTTGCACCGGCTCTGAAGGCTGTGCCCCAACTGATAACCAATACCTGTAAAAAAACAATGACATTATAAATTTTTATTGATTGCAGAGCACAAAAACAGGTCTATTATATTGGGTGGTTTCACTGCCAATTACAGAAGTTGCTAAGCTTATGCACTAAAAGTAATTCATCGCATTCTCCGGAACAATAAAAAAAGTTAGTACTACTGTGGGATTCCCCCCCCCCCTCCTCCTTTCTACAAAACTTAACATATTGAGCAACCAAGGGATACAACATTCAATTACAGGAATCCAAGGACCTACAGGAAGCACTTAATGTCTCAACTAATATAAACAAAAATGTTGACTTGTAACTTGTTCTGCTTTCTAAAATCTGAATATTCCATGAACTATTTTTATGTTAAATCGAGTTAACTCTAGCTGAACTGAATTGCATCCTCCTTTGAGCAACTCCTCAAGATAGTTCTTACAGCTTCTAGGACTCTCCTTTGGTATAAAAATGCATTAATGATGAAGCAAATATAAGAGCTGCAAGCTTCCATTCACACTAATTAGTAATTACGTAGCACATCCTCTTCAAGTGTTCATATCATTTTTTTTAAAATATAATGATTTGATTCCCATATTCTGCCATCCTTGATTGCCTGCCAACTTCCAACCAGAAAGCATTTCTTCTTCACAGCTCGTTAATCCTTTCACTCTATTACCTTATAACAATAATGTATACATTCAGAAGATTTTCTTTATAAATCACATCAGTAAGCTCCCTCTTATCCTTTAACTATCAAGGTCAGAGCCAGACAACCAAAGAAATAAACCCTACGTTGTTTCTACTCAACAAAAATTTGAAAAACACTACTCACTATAGCAATCTTGAAACTGAATCCATGGCGTTTGTAATCCACCACAAGACCTCACAAATTTAGAAATTCACAATGAAAGATACTTCTAATTCTCGACAATGTGATAAACCCAAAAGGTAATATCTCCAAATGGGAAAATATATATATGATGAGAAGTAGAGAATAGAGTGAAAGAATGAAGCTTACTTGACTCTTTCAAAGTTAAGACCCATTCGTTTACCTCCGTCTTGGCCTGTACAAAAGAAACAGATGAAATAGAAATTTATTATTAGCAGTTACGCTAATTCAATCAGCTGTCCTTTGATTTCAAGGGTAAAAAATAATGGTGATCAAAGATTAATAAGCGGAGAAAGAGGAAGAAGACCTGGCAAAGGATTGTAGTAACCAAGGACCTCGAGATGCTTCCCATCTCTTGGGGATCTGCTATTGGCAGCCATCACCCTATAAAATGGCTTGTTCTTACATCCGAACCTAGACAATCGAATCCTCACTACCATTTTTCTTCTTTCACATAGTCTCTTAGCTTCTTACCGATATGATTCGATAACCAGTTCAACAAACACTGCTGCTTTGCTAGGGTTTTGGATTTTGTTGTTCTTTTTTTTTTTTTTAATTATTTACTTCCCAAAGTAAAACGGTTCGAAGCGTCTAACTCTAACGCACCCAACGGCGTCGTTTCAGTGACAGCGTATTAACGCTAGCGCTTCGTGAACCTTGGAGGAAAAGCCTTGAAATGGCGGTCCCGCATTAACTTCGAAGGACAAAAACAGAAAATATGTTTAAATTTAAAAAAGGATAAAAAAGAAAAAAAACCCTTTAGTAGGGTTTTAAGTCCGCAAAAATAACTGTGAGAGAGGGAATTTAGAAGTTAATTTTTGGCGGAAAAGATGGAAGAACCGCAAGAGGCAGGCGTAGGAGATCCCTTTTCGTTCCCTCCTCATCGCCGATCGCATCTCAGGAGCGTAACTTACCGTAATCTTGTTCGACTCATGTCCCTTTGTTACGGCGATTCTCCACTAGCCACTGCCCCTCCCATTATTCCTCTTCCACAAACACCTGGTAATGTATTTATTTGAATTCTTCAGATTTTCTTTTACTTCTTTTTAAGAAAATAATAATAAAAGAGGCTGAGTTGAATTTAAAGTAAATCTGTTTTTGTTACCACGCCGATAAAGCAATTAGAATTTGTTTTCATTTGATTTTTGGGAATTGATCATTCACTCCGTTCTTCTTTTAGATAAATACAATCCTGCTTTCTTAAGTAAATACACTAACTTCCTTCAATATTTAGGTTCAGTAACTTTGTTGTTCTTATTTTTTATGTTCTTTGTTTTTGTTGAAGATAATGGTGGTAACCGAGGTGAACAAGGTGGAGATGATGTCAGGGAGCCTGGCGAGTCGATTGTCTCAGATGGTAGGGAGCCTGTAAGTATGGTGGCTAATGGAGGTTCTGAAGGTGCTGTTTTCCGGGACAAGGGCTTGAATGACACACAAATGGTAATAGATGAAATTGAGCAGATAATGGGGATGGACGATGGTCAGGATTTATTTGATCAAAATGATATGATGGTTAATAGTAGCATGGAAGGCAACAGTTTTCAGGATGGAGAGATTGGTCGGGAACAAATGCTAATGGCTGATTTAGAAAATATCATGAAAGGCAATGAAGATTGTCATCAGATTAGTAACTGCTCAGCCGCAACATTGGGCCAGAATCAGGGTGATAATTGTCCGGGCATATTGTTGAATAATCAAGATGAACATAATGATTGTCCACCTGTTGTTATGGAATCTGGAACAGTTGGTCAGACACAAGTAGACATGGAAGGTGGTAATCAAAAGAATATCGACCCCTTTGGAATCTCTTCAAATAAGAGTTTGGCAATTGAAGTATCAAAATTGAGTGGGAAAGTCAAAGACCAAAGTTCATCGTTGAAGACTAACTTGATGCATGAGAAAAATGAAATTCAGCAAAAAGAGATGGAATTGGAGAACATAATCCCCTCCAATGAGGGAACGTGTTCTCCTGGTCCAGTGGTTGAAAAAGGAGAACTTGAAGAGGGAGAAATTTTTGGTGAGAGTCTGCTTGTGAATGAGTCAATTGATATACTCTTAGATGATGCTGTAGTATCAGAAAAAAAGGTAGATGGTGCTGTGGTATCAGGAAAAAAGGTGGAGGAGACGCTAATTTCTGGAGGCACCTTTGATGACAAACACCCTTATTGCAATGAAGAAAGCACCGTTAATGATGGAACTTCTGAGTTTACTTTCGTTAATACAACTGTTGCTCCAATTGAAAACAAAGTTACACCCGGGGAATTTAAAGGAAGTGAGACAGGTCAGATGGTGTATGAACTAGGAATGATGCAAAGAAAGGAATGTAGTGGAAAGATTCAGAAGCAAATTGGACACAAAAATACAGTCATTGAAACTAAATTGAAGGTATGGCTCTAACCTGCAATTTTTTTTTCCGTTTAGGGACCATCTGCAATTATGAACTTGTTTAGTTACGTTTGGTAACATCTGTCATTGCCATCCTCTTTCTGAGCTTGCCTTTTCATGTGAGGTTTCTCTATGATATGAAGATGGTGCCATTTTATTTTCTTTGAAATGACTTTCAAAGATCTTCAACATTTTACCTCTTCTTAATTTGAATAAATCAAGAATGGCTCCTATCATCAACTTAAGAATTTGACATACAGGATGTTAGGTCATGATTTTACAGCTATTTTTTGCTACAACATGACAATGCTTTTCATAGCTTCCTCCTTTGTATCGCTTTCTCACCATTCTTTACCATTGACCAATGCCAAATCTTAAAGATCTAGAACAGTTCCAACTGATAAATAGTTTATCAAAAGTAAAACAGTAAACTATGTTCACTTCTTTGTCTTTCTCTCTTCTTTTCACACACATGCTCTCACAAATGCACATATGAGCAACTGCATTTTCGTGCACCAAAAGACATGAAATGAGTTCAAGAGTCTGCCAGAAATCTTTGTGTGGAAGGTATATGAGGGCGTATGAACTAGGTTATTTACAATTATGTTGTCAAAATAGTATTGGTCTGAGAGTTCTGACATGTGACAAGTACAATTTCTCCTATTTTTTGCAGAAGGATGTTGGTCTCAGCAATAAGAAAAAGCAAATTCTGAATCCTGCACAGAAGAAAGAAAAGAAAAAGGTACTTCAGTTTGCTATTTTGTATTTTTGAACTTTTAAATAGACTCTTATTAGCTAACTTTACAGCTCATGGTTCAAGTTAATTTCTCCGAAGATCAAATCTGCACTTTTTAGTCATATAAGAATTAGCTTTCATGTTTTCCTTACATTCTCTCAATGCTCTTCAAAGGTATAAATGATTCACTTATTATGGTTCTGTTCTGCAGAAGAATAAACGAAAGAAAAGAGCAGAGAAAAACCGGCAGCTTGGTGTTAAAAGGTTGAAACTGCAGACAGTTCTGAAACCAAAAACTGTAACATATTGTCGCCATTATCTGAAAGGAAGATGTCATGAGGTTATACTTCTACTTCTTTAACTAATTTTCTCAAACATGTTTTCTATGTTGCTATGGTATTAAGTGGCCTAAATATCATTTTTCCACACAGGGTGAGAAGTGCAAATTTTCACATGATACAGTACCTTTGACAAAATCTCAGGTATAGTCATCACTCATTTGGCTTGGTTACCTTGTTTATATTATGCAAGTAGCTGCATTCTGTTATAATTCATTGTTTTCTTGGTACCTGTTTGTTAGATTTTTTTTGTTATAGATTGACTTATAGATTGTTGCTATTACTAATTACTATTGGCAACAACTTTTGTAGTTCTATTCATTTTGCATCTTTCTAGTTAAGAATCTGTAAAAAAAAATTTTACAGCTGATAGGAACACAAGTTGCATAGATTTTTATGTCCTTAGTTTGAATAATTGAATTTTAATTCTCTCTCTCTCTCTCTCTCTAGCTTTGCTTGTCTTACAATGTTTTTGATTCCATTTTTGCAGCCTTGCAGTCATTTTGCACGTCAGTCATGCATGAAGGGAGATGATTGTCCATTTGATCACCAGCTCTCCAAGTATCCCTGTATCAATTATACGACTAAAGGTTCCTGCAGCAGAGGTGATGATTGTTTGTTTTCACACAAGGTAACCTTATTTCTCAAAAGAAACAGCACTAGATTTTCAATTATTTGATTTTGGATGGGTAATAATGACTTTGTTTTCATCTCAGAAGCCACTGGAGGGAGATGTTGCATCTTTGACCGTTGCTCCTGATCTTCCACTGAAGTCATCATTGCAGAGTGATTCTGATGTAGGACTGAATATCAGCAGAGCTCCACCTAAGAATGCTAATGCCTTGTCCTATTCTCTAGGAGGTTTTTCTGACAAAAGCAAAAAACAAATTGTGGCAGATACTCCCTCTAAAACACCTAATCTTGCTTGCAAAGGCGTAAACTCTCTTTTTGTTTCAAAATCATCTATCGCTGAATCAATTCAACTTAATCAAGGCAGCTCATCTCAAAAGATGAATGAAAGTGGAAGAGTTGGAAGTCAAAGTAATCAAAGGATGTTAGGCGTCCGTGGTCCTGCTTCAAAGCCATCTGTGGCAGAATCAAGTAAATTTATCCTAGGTAGCTCATCTCTGAAGATGAATGGAAGTGGCAGACTTGGGATTCAGGGCCACCAAAGTGAATCACACAAAATTCAGAATGGGAATGATAGTCCAAAGAAAAAGCCAGAAATGGTACCAAGGGGTATAAATTTTCTATCGTTTGGAAAATCTTCTTTAGAAGATTCCACTAGGAAAGTTAGTTTGGCGAATGGGGCAGATGGATATAAGCAACAACCCAGTGATATTGAAGGTGGTGGAGGTAAATTCAGCAGTCAGCTTACCCCAAGTACATCAAGTACAGATAAAAAGAAAAGTCATCCAGCAGTGGTGCCACCGGGAATAAATCTCACTCTGGGAAAACTGGTTAGCTCTGGAAGTAGTACATCATCTAGCTTGCCTAACTGTTCAGATAATGTTAACAATGGATCGCTTCCAAAGATTAATTATATAGCTGGTGAACAGCGCAACTCAAGTGCAATGTCATATAAGTTGCCGGTTTCTCCACAAACTTCAGGTCAATCCTCAGAGTGGTTAGCACATAAAAGCACTCCAAATGCTCGGGAAGCACTCATTTCTACTCTAGCAGTGGCAAAAAAGTTTGATGATGTCAAGGGTAAATCTGTTCATGGAAGTCAACAGTTGTCTGACAAACAATTCAACTCCAATGCAAACCCATGGAAGATGCCAGCTTCCCTGCTCACTACAGGTCAATCATCAGAGAAGATAACACCTAAAAGCACACCAAATTCATCTCAGAAGGCTCTGATGTCTACTCTAGCTTTTGCAACAATGTTTGAGTTTGGAATGAAGAAAAATCAGTCTGCTATTAGAACTGCAGTTAATAGTGAAACAGGGGATAGCAGAACAGGTGAAGGAACAAAAACTGACACAGCAAAAACTTCGAAGCTTTTGGACATTTTGTCTAGTGTTGGCAGCAAAATAAAGTAGAAATGAATACCAACTTTATAATGGTTAATATCGCAGTAGCATTTGATTTGAAAACGGGTTTTGATTTTGGGGTTTGGGGTGGGCAGGATATTGCACAGGTGAATGAGAATTGATTAAAGCTGTAAAGAGGCATTTCGGGTTAGTGTCATCTGTATATCTGTTATTATAGACATTCATTTCAGTTATTAATTGACAGGGTTGAGGCCAACTGTTGAGCATACATTATTCATGGCATAGGCAGGTTGTCATCGCCCTGGCTTTACCAATTGACGGAGGTGAAATCCTTACTTTTCCCAAGAAATTCATTAGTCGACATCTTCTCATTCCATATTATAAAATCAGGCTAGTAGTAATGTTGTCAGGTATACTATCCAGCTATCCAACGAGTTTAAATCCAGCATGGAGCAGCCTTTAAGAATCTCAAGTTTTGAGCAAAATATCTGCGGCTGCAGACTTGCAGTAGGGTTTCTCTTATCATCTCCCCGCCATTACTTTTTCATGAGAAAGATTGGTATTCTCCTTTTTAGTGATTTTATGTTGGCTTTAAGCTAGTGGTGTGCAGCCCTCAAGACCTTTACATTTTCCGACTACTGGCTTGAACCAAAAGAAGCATCGTTGATGAGCTTGTGAGTGCAGATCTCTTTACAAATTTTGCCGGCTAAATTTAGTTTTGGATTCGATGAAAATGGTTAAACGTTTGCATGTTGTTGTTGTCTCTGGTTCAGGAACCGAAATTTAAAATTGGTCTCTGCCACTTCGTAATTACTTAGTTTTGAAATGATTCTAAATATTGGTGTATACAGGAATCTACCATGGGGGGAATAACCCATGGGTCAGGAAAGGTGAAATCTAGACTTGGCCGGGCTGAGCTTGGAATAGATTTGACATTTGAGTCCAGTTTGGATTATTGTTTAATGAATAAAAATATTTTTAAAATAAATTATTTATCAATAATTATTTTGGGCCTTTTGGGTTTTTAATGCTGGGTTTTGGATGCGTAAACTTTTTTGTTAATTAAACCGTCTGGTCTAAATCCGCCTTATAATCAGGTGTAGTGCAGCCCATTGCCTTTAATTTTGGAACAAAGTCCGCATTCATTTTATAAGCATTAATTTGTTAAAATTATCCGTGAATTAGATCGGTGGAAAGTGACATCAGAATCATCTACGGTCAACAAATATTTATAATGATAGGTGAATGGTTCCTCAAGCTCGGGCACCATGATTCGAGAGTGACATGGCAATGGTATTGGGAGGTATGAATTACAGATAGGGCAAAGGCAGGCGCAGAGGTAGACCCAAAAAACGATGATGGATGACACACTTGACTTTGAAAGCATCAATCATGAATCCACTGTCGTTGCTTCAATTCAATGCCTTTACATCTCGGCCGTAGTTAGATGAAATAAAAGCATTTGAAGGAAAGTGAACAAATTAATTTTATAATTTGATTAAGCTCCGTTATGTAATTAATTGCCATACCCGTAGATGATCAAATAAGCACATCACCTCAATTTTGTTCTTGTTGATTAGTTGTGAAAGCCTAAAGTTGATCGTGTATTGTTTCAATGATGATGCCTCAATGTCGCTTACCTTTAAGCTGGAAAGCTGAATCAGCAAATAGGCACCAATATATGTCTAATCAGCATAGCCTTGGTATGAATGCTTGCACAACTTTGCACTTGGTTTCAAACTGGATTAATTACAGTTGCTTCCACCTTTAATTTTTGTATTCTATTACTTTAAAAAGGAATTTATCCTCTTGTCTATCATATTAAATATGGTGACAGCACCCTAAAAAAGATATGGTCACATTATTGTTTTAGGTCATTAAAGTTCCATGCGACCCGGGCATATTTTAATTAGGTTGTGATATTCGGTCATTGTTGCATAATTCAATTATAATCGAGTTTATTTATCGGATTAGATTAATTCATCTAATTTATTGATCATTAAAATTAGTATTTGGTTTGTGCATTCCATTTCTTAGAAAAAGAAGAGTGCCCAAGGTGTAAGAGAGAAATGAATGATGTTTGAGTTTGGATAATATGAGGGCTCCGCCCTGCACTGTTTGGCGTATACTATCCTTCCTGCCAATTTGCTAATGTGTTTTAACTATCAAACAACGTGAGTTGTTTGGACTTAGACTACCATTCATTGTATTTGTTGATATAGTTACAACTTAGTTTTTGACTGACCTGAAATGTGGAACAAAACAACAAAAACACTCTTCCATCAATATCGATTAAAGACCAATCCCTTTGGCTTTTAGACACGAAAACAAATTAAAGAGATGCCTATCCATCCGCATCGGTTGGATGGATAAATGAACCAGTTTTTAAAACAACAAAAGCATGTTAATCAATTGAAGTAAACAAGTCTACAAGTTTATCTTGTAGGTAGAATTCTTTTAGATTATAGTAATTTTTTAGTTTATCTTATGGATATGTAAAAAGTTAATTAATAAAATATGTTGCAAGTAAATAAGAGGAGCAGATTAAGCCACGATCTTACTCTTTATTTTTCCTTTGCTAAAAAGGTCCAAACAATAAATGAAATGCCCAGCAAATCTGACACTCGGTCTTCGGTGCCACTTGTACGGCACCATCGTAACTGGTAGTTCTGAAATCTGAATGTGATGTTGCTAAGGTTTTCGGCTTTTGCCTCCACACCGCATCACTCCATGACGTGGCACCATTCTATCGGTTGAATCCCACCTCATTGTCCCAACACAATGACTCCTTTTTTCCCAAAACGACATCGTTGGACCGACACGTGGCGACCATGCAGGGGGATAACCGAATGCTTGTCGTACTGTAACCGCAAGATCCTGTCCATACAACGGCTAGGAGATGCGATTGCACGGTAAAGATTTTCATCACAGAAAAAGAAAAGAACAAGGAGCTCACCGTTTGCTTTCCCTGCACCCACGTGCCACCGTCTTATTGAAGGGGAATAATTGTAAATAAACCAAAATAAAAGGGTTTAGATTAGGTGGAGACAATGAAAGGATAGCTACAAATGGCAAAAAAGTGAGAAAAGCAAATGAAACGTGGCGACTTATCCTTATGCTTTGGAGTTTAGAGTTAGACAGCCGATATCAGTGTCGTTAATTTCATTTGTTGCTGCCGTATCCACCTTAAAAACCCCTCTAAAAAAAATAAATTGTACTTCTTCAAAAACAAAACGAAACGGTAAACATGGTGGTGCCTGACAATGGAGGCGGAGAAGGGTTATGTTTGAGTTACTCGACGGCGTTTTCGAAGAAAATGGGTGACGAGATTACTCAAATAGAGTCAAATAATATTCTAGTGAAGGAAGAGCCAATAGCTGAAACTAGCGGAGAAGAAGATAATCAAGAGGCTTTGTTGATCAAAGCAGTTAAAGAGGAAGAAGAGGATGATAATGATGATGAAACCGGTGTCGTTGATGATATGATGAACGGTGGGGATTGTAACAACGTCAGCAATAATGGGTCGTCTTCTTCCAGTTCATCTGTTGATTTGCCGAAACCTATGGAAGGATTGAACGAGTCGGGTCCTCCTCCGTTTTTGAAGAAAACATATGAGATGGTAGAGGATCCGGTAACCGACCCGATTGTTTCCTGGAGCATTAACCGCAATAGCTTCATCGTTTGGGATTCTTATAAGTTCTCAGAAGATCTCCTTCCTAAATATTTCAAGCACAAGAACTTCTCCAGTTTCATCCGCCAACTCAACACTTATGTAAGCACTTTTAACCCTTTTTTTATATATCAAAATTTCACTGGGCCTTTAAAATTTTTTTTTTTTTTTAACATTGAGTATATTCTTTTCTGGGATGTTTTAGGGGTTTAGAAAGATTGACTCAGATAGATGGGAATTTGCAAATGAGGAGTTTCAAAGAGGAAAGAAGCATTTGCTGAAAACCATTAAGAGAAGAAGTAGATATAATAGGCAACAACAAGGTGGAGTGAATTGTGCTAATAATTCAACTAGTAATATTGGTTTAGAAGCTGAAGTTGAGATATTGAAGAAAGATCGGAGTATACTGCAACTGGAAGTCTTGAAACTGAGACAACAACAAGAAGAATCAAATCATCAGCTGAGTGCTGTTCATGAGCGGATTCGTTTTGCTGAGTGTAGGCAACAACAAATGTGCAATTTCATTGCTAAAATAGCAAAGTATCCCAGTTTTATTCATCGATTGACTAAGAAAAGGAAGCAGCAAAATATAGAGATTGATGAAGGGGAGTTTAGCTTTAGCAAGAAAGGGAAGTTTCTTGAGACGCAAGTCACAAAGTGCTTGCCTGAGGCTATGGGGATGACTGACCTAAGTGTCAAGTGCAGGAACCAAGTTAATGAAGAGAGATTGAAATCAATACAAGCTGCTGAGATCTCAAAGCTTTTGCCTGATTATACGGAGAAGAACAACAACCAAACCCTTCACGATGAAAAGAGCAGTGAACCAGCGATGTCTTCTGTTTATGATGTTATGTCCGAAAATCTACTAGGGGAAAGCTCAGGTGTTGAGAATGCAAGAAATGAAGAGCTATCATCAGTGAATGATTCCAAGATCTATCTTGAGTTAGAGGATTTAATCAGCTGGAAGCAATGTAGCTGGGGTGGTTTTGCAAGTGAGTTGGTGGAGCAAACTGGCTGTGTCTAACCTAGAGATCCACTCCTTACCAAAACAAAAGTATATATACCTTATTTTATGTGTGCGTGTGTGTGTGTATGTTTTCATGGTTATAATATTATGTATCCGATGTCTTATTAGGCTGCTATTGATTGCAGGAAGGTGAATGGTTGCTTTGGTTGCTGCCTTTCTTTCTTCATCTTCATCGATATAAATGAACAAGGCTCTTCCATGATTATTTGTTGAAGGCAATTTGGAGCTGATGGCAACGAATGTTTCATTAATTATAAACCAGTTAGAGTGTCATAGAATGTTCATATATAGCTTTCTGTATTGTCCTTTTCTTTTTCTTTTTTTCCTTTTAAGGCTGTAAAAATTTCTACACTATACTCTGTAAATACAAACAATCTACTCTTTTTATCATCTACACTTGAAATTTTACCATATTCTGCGACTTCAGTTCAGGTTAAAATCATGGTGCTTACGTATGTGAATGGCAGGAATTCGTATCTTGATTCCATTTTTTAATTAAAAAAAGCAAAATTCATATTACTTGGCTATATGTAGTTTGAACCTAAAAGCTTTTTTGATCGTGATTATGGGATTCGGGCGTTTGTGGTGGTGGTTGAATTTTATTTGATCCTGGAATAATCATCAAAAGTAGGATGCAAGTTGAATTTTATTAATGTTCATGATTTGATTTGATGCTTGGCTAGAAGGCTCAAAGGACAATGATATGAGGTAAAAGTAATGCCACGCCAGTGATTGTGATTAACAGCGATTTTAGGTAAGATTTGCCTCATTGGGAAAGGAAAGAAAGTGGTTCAACAGATGACGCAATTTGTTTCCTACAGAAGCAAATTTGATATCCAATATTATTAAATAATCATAAATAGACCCCACTAACAGAAGCACCGGATTTTATCTACTTCAGCCTCCCCCAAGTGGATCGAGTACGGAGCCTCCAACCTACGGGCCATTCTTCCTCTTCAATAAGTAATTATAATTTTTGTGAAAAAATTATAAAATATGATTGATTTATTTAAAGTTTTCAATTAAGTTACTTTATTTTTAAAATCGTTAATGTATGATTTTTTTTGTAAAATTTTTTGTTTTTTTTCTTTTTTATAATTTAATTTTTTATTAAATAATTTTGAACGTCACAAATCTATAAATGAAAATTCAAATAATTTTTTTCTATAATCTTCAACGTTAGTCGTTAGATTAGCTTTGATCTAATGTATATTATTTTATTCGTAGAAGGATGTTGATTCATCGTACTGATTGTTAAATTGTCACTTGAAACTCACTAACGAGCTTTTAAAAAGAAAACTTAACAACTTAATGACTTAAATTAAAACTTTTGAAATTGAATAACCAAAGCGTAAACTTTTAGTCACATTAGGTGTAATTCACCCTAACTTTTTTTTATATATTTAAAAGCTTGGGTATCGCTTAAAGTCTAAAGTTTAGGTTTCAATTTAAGTAAATCTGTAAGTTGTTTTTATATTTAATTTGATTATTAATTAATCTGAATCCAATTAGTTATTGAATTAATTATTTAATTCAATGGTTGTAATCATCAGAGAAATTAGGTATATGCCATTTTTTAAACAAATTTAATAAATTAGGTCAGTATTTTTCAAATTTAGAAAAATAGATCGATTTTTGTGAGAGAAATTAAAAACGCTTGCATTTTTTTTTGTGAAAGAAAATGAAATAATACAAGCTAAATCATCAAAGGAGCGTCACAAATAATCTTAAGCCTGGACTTCTAGTGTGAACAATCTTGGCTAGGCTATCCGCAATTAGATTACTTTCACTACTCTAGCTTTTTAAGCGTCTAATGAATTCTTCTAATAATGGTAGAATTGGAGATTCCCGAATCATCTTCCATGATAGCTTTAATAGCTTCAATACTATGAGTTTGAATAAGGACCTTTTGTAAACACCTATCTACCGTAAGATTCAGCCCATCCAAAATCCCTCAGAGCTCTGCCTCCAAAACTAAACAATTACCCAAATATCTTGCGAACCCTTTAGTCCACTCTCCCTCCTACGTCAACTGAAAACACTTTCTGCAAGAGGCGCATTTTCAACTTCTCTCTTTTGCCACATAATTGTTTTAGCTTTTCTTTTAATTAAAAATTTTTATTAATTTTTAAAGGGATAAATATCAAAATTATAAATGAACTTTCATTTGATTTAGTTTTCACAAATCACTAACACCGTTATTGAATTAGCATTATTTTAGTTGATATATTGTATACACAAATAATATATTAATCCAATATAAAAATAAACATAGTTATTTATTTCTTTAGACGTGCACAATTGAATCAAAATCAATATTTCATATATATATATATAAACCCCAGATCAAGTTTAATAGGTATAACTGTACCAAATTAAAGTTCATGTATCAAATTACACATTGATATGAAGTTCATATATAAATTTATCATTTATCCCATTTTTAATCAAATCGTTTGAATAGATTGGGTTCAAGGTTGATATGGCAGACTCATTCTGCAGAAAGTATTTTCAGGTAAAATGGGATAGAAACACTTTCTGCAGAGGTGTTTTCAGTTTCTCTCTAAACCGGCCTAATTTAGTAAATTCATTTGTAAAATGTATCAAGTTTGAATTGAAAGAGAGCATTGGCCCGGTGGATGGAGTGAGTGAGGATGTTTTCAATCATTACCGTAAGGCCTTTTTTAATTCTGGGCTTTGGGAATTGTTTGGTTTCAGCAACTTGTAATCATCGGGGTGGGTATAGTCATAGATTTATTTTCCGACGCCCAAATTACTACTTCTATGGTTCCCAAAGGAGAATTACTTGTCAAAACATTAACAGAGTTTTACAATATTTTCTACTTTGTTCTTTATTTATTAAAATGTATTTCTAGTAGTAACCAAATCCTACTCTATAGGAGTTGGATGAATAATCTTTCAATGAGTGAAATAAAATCATCAATGTATGATTTTTAGTTTGGTATGAAACCCTGCCTTACATTGTTAAATCAATAAGTTCCCTATTCATATTGATTGGGTCAACATTAAATAATAACCAAAAAAGGAACTCAAATTTCGTCTTTTCATTTTCATTCAATGTTTCTCCTTTTTTTTTATTAAAACAAAATCCAAAAGCAGCTTTAGTTTATCAGCTAACACTCCCGTGGAGGCGGCTATTTGGATCATTCCAACTACAAAAATATTTTAGGGTAAATTACACTAACAATCACCCAATTTTAAGGTAGTTGACAAAATAATCACTCAGGTTTCAATTCAGTCACTCAACTTTCAAAAAATAACAAAACAGTCGCCACTAACCATTTTTCGTTACAGACCTAATAGAGCTACCATTTTCCATCCTCCTATCACTGCTCTCCCATCCCTCCCCTACTTCCTCACCATCCTTCTCCCTACTCTGATTCTCTCTCCATCTCCCCCTCTTCTCCACCGTCCCTCCTCCTATTCTGATTCTTTCCCTCTCCCCCACCATCCCTTTGTTATCCCTCTTCCCCTAATCCAAAAATAATTTTAATAAGAATTAACTCATACATTGTTTATAGAGATTTTTATATATTTTATAAATAGGTTCATAGAGTATAATAAGAAATTTAAACGGAATATTTGTCACTACTTCAATTTACTTATGTGGTTTAAAGACATTCACGACTGTGCGTTGAATAATTACTCAATTTTAATATATTCGTATATGGATTATATTTGGGATACTAACAATGTATTTTTTTTATTCTACAAATATCTTTAAAAAATATTCACTACATTTCTATAAAACATTTGTTAATATATTAACTTTGTCTGTGAAATCTAAAAACTCTAATAATGATATTTTAAATATTATTCTCTTGTATATTTATATTGTTTTGTATTATACTTAAATATATCATAGTTTATGCTGGCGGGCTAATTGTTTAGCAGTCAGAGTGGGGTTTACACAAAGTTTTGGTCTTGATGTTACAATAATTTGTATCATAAGTTAAGGATGTTCAAACGATTAACCGAATCGAACTAGTATTAATTAAATTTTTCAATGCTTTAAATGTTAACCAATCTGAATTTTTTCAAAAAAAAAACCGAACTATTAATAGCCTAATACATATAATACATAATATTATTTATTAAATTCAGTTAATTATTTGGTTTCGAACCGATTTAACCGTTAACCAAAATTTTAAAAAACCTTTAACCGACCACTGACAGAACTAAATCGATTAACCGAATTAAATCAATTCAGTCGATTAAATCGATTTTAACCAAAATTTAAAAACCCCAACCATAATTTCCTGGCCCCTTCCCCCTGTTATTAAAGTCCCGGCCCCAAACTCACCTAACAAATAAAAAGCATTTTAGGTTTATAATAATAAATTCAGAAGAAAACACATTTAACACTAAACTAAATAACAACAAATGACAAAATTCTTCGTACTAGGTGCAGTTTCGTAATCACTGTATCAATTTCTAAACCATAATGTTTATCGATAAAAAATCAGAGTATTAAAACAGCACTGAAAAAAAAATATCAGATTAGAATTTTTGTTTAATTTCAAGTTTTTTTTATTTACAAGACAAATTTCAAATAATAAACACGACTAATACAGCTCAAACTTGGGCCATACTTAAAATAGTGAATACATTAATCATCAAGTCATCACATAAATTATCTATTTTTAAACTAACAATTTCAAGCATTATTTATATGTATACACCCAGTACTTAATTGTAAATATAATTATCTGTCTAATGTTAACCAATCTGAATTTTTTCAAAAAAAAACCGAACTATTAATAGCCTAATACATATAATACATAATATTCCAGCATCTACTAAA
This sequence comes from Gossypium hirsutum, assembly GCF_007990345.1. NCBI lineage: Eukaryota > Viridiplantae > Streptophyta > Magnoliopsida > Malvales > Malvaceae > Gossypium > Gossypium hirsutum. The sequence goes on from NC_053441.1 coordinate 2,719,810, forward strand.
GAATATATATAGGATTGTTTGACATAATAAATATTTAAGTACGTGTATCATTGTGAATTGAGTAATTAGATTCCAATCAAAATGTTTAGGACCATGGATAATGTACGTGAATAAGATATTCACTTAACGGTTGAGGTTATGAAATTTTTGTAATTTTTAATTCAATTTTCATTATAATTGTAGATATAATTTTAATTTTTTAAATAAATTATGAATAGTGTACATTATAAATTTAAGTTGAAATATCGTGAAATTTTAATTAGATTTATTTTTAAATATTCACATGTGTTCTTTATTTTATAGTTTCAATATAATTTTATTCGAATTGAGACAACATTTAGATAAAATTCTCTAAAAATACCAACTTCAAAATTGAAACTTAATTTAAATGTCTGGGATGAAGTTAGACTTCTATTTCTTCCACTTACTTGATTGTGAAATAGGCTTTTTATTGCAATAAAAAATATATCTAAATTAAAATAATAAAACTTTTTATTTATTATAAACAATTAAACTAAAAAGATTCACAAATAACGAAAGAATCTTATAATAAATAATTCCAATCCGAAAATTTGTTTATAGTAAATTGTATATTATAAGAATATAGTAAAATATTAAATAAATAAATACATTTAAAAAATAATAATTTTTTTTAAATTTTTTGTAAAATAAATACCAAATATTAAACCATTTTATATTACTTTAATATTTTTTTATAACATGTAATCATTTAATTCAACATGCCTAGTGCCCTAGCCTATGCAAAAGGCCCAGTATTGTTTTTCTTTTTTTTTTTCCCTGTAGAAAAAGCAAAAGGCCTAATCGATGACGCATAATTTTTTGGTCTAGTCTTTCGATGCTACATTTTTCTCGAGAATAATTTCGTGGCTGCTTCTTAAAGGCCCCCCCTCTCACTCAGCTGAAGGTTTTTTTTTTTTACTTTAATAATAAAAAATAATAATTATAAAAAGGAAACATACTGTAGATTATTATATAAATAATACAAGAATATAAATTGGAAATCTAATCAACAACTTGATCTAAAAATTTTAATTACACTAGCTGCCAACATTTGTTAAGTATTTAAAAGAAATTTATATTTTTTTTTGTGTTGTTTAACAATGTAATCACATCACTTAAAAAATACTTTTTTATCAAAAATGAATATCTCATATTTAGACAATTTTCGAGATTGATGTCACCGGACATATTAATAACACCTAAATTTATTGTAAAAGAAAATATTATTCATAAAAATAATCTACAGTATACTTTATTTTCGTAATTACTCCGGACTTATTAGTGACACCTAAATTTATTATAAAATAAAATATTATTTACAAAAATAATCCACAGTATACTTCATTTTCGTAATTATTCTTTTTATTACATATGTAGAAAAAACCCCCTCAGCTGAAAGTAACATTTTGTTTGATAATAAAGAGAGAATAATGTATAAGAAAAATAGACAAATAATACTTCAAATTCACAATTATTGTAATTGAATCAGTTTCTCAAATTAAATAATACGAAACTAAAAAATATTTCAGAAGATTCTTCTACCCTGGCCCCAAATTAATAGCCACTTGTTCACTGCATTTATAACACTAAGCTATAACGTTTTCTCTCTTTACATTGATCTTCAATGATGACTATTGATTTGGTAACACTAAGCTACAATAAATTTTTTTGATTGAAACTGTCATTTTCAAAAATTAATATTTTTTATTTTAAAAATGACATTTTTTAAAATATTAAGATTACAAAGGTTAAAATGAAAATCACATGTAAATGTGAAAAAACCACACGTGTTGCAAGTTTGCTCTATTTAACACGCGTCAAAGTCTATAAGCTATGAAGCCAAGACCACACAGTGATCGTGGAAACAGCGTTAGAAATGATAGTACAAAATTTGACATCCCTAATTTTAATTCATTCATGCTACAATAACTTCTAATATTATTTTAATATTATTAACATCAAATTATAGTACCAATATTACAATACTTCTCTTTTTTTACATTCTTTTTATTTTGTAAAATTTCATTTAAAATATGTTAGATTATGTTGTTGACTCTAATTAATCCTTATGTTTCTTTTATGCTATATATTATACATAATTTGGATTGTAAGTATAATTTTATTTGCATGTAAATATATATATATATTAGTAATTGAAGTGTAATAAAACTAAAAGGAAAAGAACAGTAGGACGAGAGGAAAAAAGCAAAGAAAAGGTAGTTCAAAAGGATGGGTAAATTGTGGAGTTCAAATCCCAATCAATTCAAAGACTCAAAAGGCGATCTTGATTTTTGACCAATGCATTTAGTTTGATTTTGACTGGCTTTTCAGAGTTTCCTAGCCATATAAAATTAATTTTGTTTACGGATAAGGAAAAATAATTAATTAAATAGGTTATGCAGGGATGAAACTTAGGTTTTGAGTTCGGGTTTGATATTTTTTATTTGGAATAGGTTGAGGTAAAAATTTAAGCTTGTTTTCAATCCAACCTCTAAAATCTTACATTGATCTCATCCAAACTTGGCTCGACTTTAGCTTATGATCAGGTTTAGTCAAAACCTCCTTTAGAGAAAAAAAGACCTCATAATGAGAGAGAAAAAGACCCGATTCCAATAACTTACTATACTATAATACATGTCTAAGCTCTAAAGATGATTTTAATAGTTTACCCTAAAATATGAAACAAATTTATAATAATATTTATTAGGTTTTAAATAAAAAGCTTTGTAATCATTTTTATTTAATTTTACATTTACTCACATTTTATATTTGTATTCAAAGATTATTGATATAAGCATAAATTTTCGGAAAAAGGAAAAGCATTATCCATTCTAACAAGCAAACTGCGTAGCAGCCATGCTAGTTGTTATCCTATTGTTTATGTTTTAATTAAACTTGCTGATCAATTAGTAGATACATTTAGTCAACGAGAATGTTCTGTTTGCTCATCAGACTGTCAATTGTAATTTAAAAAATGATTACATTTTAATCCTTTTCTAACATACCAAACTTCAGAATTTGTGAAATATATTTTGTTTAAATCCCACCAAAACTATTATCACATCACATCATCGCCCCATTAATGTTAGTTAAGATATAAATAAATATTATTTTTGAGCCATTACAATCCAACTTTAACAAAAAAATTATTTTCGCCGCTCTTTAATAGTTACCTTTTTTTTTCAAATTACTTCTAAAAAATTAAAAATATTAATTTTCTAAATGATTTTTAATTTTTAAATTTTAAAAAATTAATTAATTATTGAGGTGACAATAAGCGTGCATGTAATATTAGCAAGTAAATAAAAGTTAATTCTTTCTATCTATTTTAGAATAATTTAATAAATATTACAAATTTAATAACAAAAAGAAGTAAAAAATTAAATGAAAAGTTAAAATAATTTTTTTTGTAAAGTTGAAAGATTAAGGGTGAGTTTGGATGAGCGTTGTGTTTACCTGTAGTTAGTGTAAAAACAGCGGTGGCAGTGAGATTAAATACTATAGCGTGAGAGAAAAAGTAAGCTAAGCGCACCGAACCGCATCCAATCGGCCATCCAAACCCACCATAAGTAAATAATTATGTTTATTTTGAATGAAAATGATATTTAATTTAAAAGTAAAAATTTTCCCAAATTCAATAAACACGAAAAAAGAATTTGGTAAATTTAAATCTTTCAGAGGAAAACTTTGGGATTGGCAAGAAAATGAAGTCAAGAAAAGTGGTGGGGAAAAATGAATGCGTAGGTGATGGGTGACCGCAGCAATGGGCAAACAACAAGAACGGTGCAGATAGAAAATGGAAAAAGAAAAAAAGTTTGAAGCACAAGGCAAAAGGAAGGGGCGTGTATGACCAAACACTCGTTGACTGTCATTAAACACAAGAGAGACAACAAAGAAATCCCAGTGTGTTCAGATATTCCTGAAATAGTTTCCATGTATTTTTCATGGAAACTTTCCTTTTTTTACCCGCTTACTTTTCTTGACCAATTTCTCCTTTCTTAGTAATTCCTATATCTGTTATAAAATAAAAAAATTTCCAAATTCAATTTTTTTCCGATCTCTAGGTTCCAGGAAGGAAAGGAGGGAGTGACCTTTACAATTTTACTCCTTCGCAAATTTTTTCCTTAAAAAAATCCAACATTTCAAAGCTTTGAATTCATCAAACCCACGAGACTTTTAAAAACCGTTGAATAGACCCATCTATTTTCTAAATCCCATCTCAGTTTAGAGTTTCAAGATTTCAAGGGCTGACGTGCCCATTTTATTTGGTAGGATTGGTACGTATTTGAAGGTTTAGTTTGACTTCATTCCTCTTTTACTCATATATAAGAGAGAAGGCAGTCAGATTCTGGGAATCATATATTTTTATCAACTCCAAAGGGGTTTTATATTTTCCTTAGATATTTCATTTCTCTGAGAAAGAGAGGGAAAGGAACACATCTCAAGTCTTATTAAGGATTCAGGTAGGTTATATTTATCATGTAATTATTCTGATTTTTTTTTTATTTGTGTGAGCTGAGGTTCATGATTTAATGGAGTTTTAAATGCTCAGTTTATGTTTTTTCCCCCCTTCAATTATTGGAGTTAATCAGTTGCAAGTCGTGAGTGCTTTGTTTTTAACTTTATGTCTTTATCCTTTGTTTTTGGGTCCTCAACATACCTTTTTCTTTTAAGCATAAACAAGAAAGGTCATATCAATTCTCCAAAGTGAAACTTGTTGCTAATAAGTTTTTCTTGGGTGCATGTATTATCTTGTAATTTAATTAGTTTCACAAATCATGTTGTGCAGGTAGAGGATTATATTGTCTTGTAAGGAAAAAAAAAACAGAAAAAGAGGCTTATGGGATTATCGCTTTCCTTGTTACTCTCAGCCTGGCAACAAATTCTAAGTCACAGGTTCTTCGATTTGACTTACAATGTCGGTCTGAGTTCTAAAGATGTAGAGATGACGGTGAGAGTAAATAGCTTCAAGAGAACGGATTCGGACACCGTCACCACCACCAACTCAGCTATTGGGTCGGATAATAAGATTCAAAGGAAAAATTCAATAACATTGAAAACAAGCAAACCTGATCGTAATAACGTAGTGCTTGAGAAAACGTTGTCGTTCAAGGACCTGGTTCAAGACCAAAGGAAATCATTAGTTTCAAGTGGCTCGAATGGATTAATGCATAAACCAATGCCTACACTTTCACTGCCTGAACCAACGATTTTATTTTCACCCAGACCCGTTAGTGAGCTTGATGCGGCTGCTGTTAAGCTTCAAAAAGTGTATAAAAGCTATCGGACTCGAAGAAACCTTGCGGATTGTGCAGTGGTGGTTGAGGAGCTATGGTGGAAGGTATTAGACCTTGCAGAACTTAAGCAAAGTTCTGTTTCGTTCTTCGATGTTGAAAAACCTGAATCTGCTGTTTCACGATGGGCAAGAGCCAAGACAAGAGCTGCTAAGGTACTGTCTTTTTTACAACATAGTCGTGTTCATGTTGTAAATGCTTAATTAATGTCTTTGTTTAACCAACATTTATGATAGTTCTTCCTTATGAATTGCAGGTGGGAAAGGGTTTGTCCAAGGATGAAAAAGCTCAGAAATTAGCCCTTCGGCACTGGCTTGAAGCGGTAAGTTTTGCCTTGCTGGTTCCTTCAGTTAATTATCTCGACATAAATATATTGCAGAATATATGACCGGACCATTCAATGCATTTTTGGCAGATTGATCCAAGACATCGGTATGGGCATAACTTACACCTGTATTATGACGTTTGGTTCTCAAGTGAAAGCTCGCAGCCTTTCTTCTACTGGTAATTATTATATTTTATTCTTTAGCAGCCTTTGAGAATTTATCATCACATCTCTAAAAGTCAAAAAGAAAAAAGAAGAGGAACCTGTTAACGTTTTCTGATGACTATTATAATTTATTTTCTCAAAAGGTTGGATGTTGGAGATGGGAAAGAAGTAAATCTTGTCAAATGTCCAAGGAAAAAGTTACAACAGCAATGCATCACATATCTTGGACCAGTACGTTTTTTTATTTGTCAGCCTGTTATGTAATGAATTTTCAGTTTCAATAATTTAATGTTTGCTTACATGATTATCATTCATCATTTGCAGAAAGAAAGGGAAGGATATGAGGTAATAGTTGACCATGGGAAGCTTGTTTTTAGGCAAAGTGGGTTACCAGTGAATACAACAGCTGAATGCAAATGGATATTTGTCCTTAGCACAACTAGGTCCTTGTATGTGGGTCGAAAGGAAAAGGGTAAATTTCAACATTCTAGTTTTCTAGCCGGTGGTGCCACTACCGCAGCTGGAAGATTGGTCGCTCGTGATGGCGCTCTTGAGGTACAAAACCATATTCATTCACACAATGCAATTTCGTTTGCTCGTTTATGGTTTAATGTGTTTTGAGACCGACTTTTGTGTTTCTTCTTCTTGCTTTTTTCAGGCTATATGGCCATACAGTGGTCATTATCTACCTACGGAAGAAAATTTCTTGGAATTCATTAGCTTCCTTGAGGAAAATCATGTGAATCTCACTAATGTTAAGGTAAATTAATATTAATAATTACGAGTTAAGATTAGATCATGTGAATATTCATTAGCTGATGGGGTTTGCAATGTTTTGTTGATTACAGAGGTGTGCTATTGATGATGATAACTCTTACGGGCAAGCCCCACCTAAGGAACCAAAACCAGAACCAATGGTCGGTTCTAATGAAACCAAGAAAATTGATGTTGGGGATGAAGGTGACAGCATCAGGGGGGCGGAAACAAGCACTGATGAGCATCACCGTGATGAAAAGAGAAGCAGCACCAAGGCGCCAACACCACCAGTGTTCGCTAAGAGATTATCATGCAAGTGGACCACAGGGTTTGGACCCCGCATCGGGTGCGTGCGCGACTACCCCACTGATCTACAGTCAAAAGCACTTGAACAAGTTAACCTATCACCAAGGGTTACTCCTGGGTTCGTGAAGTTTGGCCCAATTCCATCACCAAGGCCCAGTCCAAGGATCCATCTTTCCCCAAGGATAGCAGGCATGGGACTGCCAAGTCCAAGGCCCGTTGCAACAACTAACTAAGCCAGTTCAGTTGAAGGAGGTGGGCTACTAGGTTGCATGACTTGGGTGGGGTGACAATAAGTTGGGTCAACGACTCGATGATAACTTGCCACCTCCTCTACGGCCCTGCTTGTGCCGACGGGAGAGTTGAAAATCAACGAGGAGAACAAACAAGTTGACTGGAAAAAAATATGTTTTTTCATTCTTTTCTTTTTTTTTTCTTTGTTCAACAGTGTAATTAAGCCAGGAAAATTTTAATCCTACTTCATTTTTTTCACTATAATAATTAATGGAAAGCTAATAAATCATTTTGAAATATGAAGGTATAATCATTATTTATTTTTATTAATGCCAACTATATATATGATTTGAGGAAAAATATCAAAACCAACGTAAATAAAAAATAAAAATTTGCATACAAAAATAGATGTGTGTGGACACTGGACAGACAGCAACTACAACATGCATAACTTACCTTTTGCAGAAAAAGAGAAGCAGAAGATCGTAGAAGGAAGGTACGGTCACAGTGAATAATCTAAATCACTGATCAGATCAAAACTGAGAATTCCAATTCCAATATATATATAAAATAAATAAGGTAAACACATAAAGAAAGTGCATTAATATATTGAGTAAACCCTAAAACGTTAGGCAGACAGAGTCAAAAACTTTCTCAATTCCCATCTCTCTCTAGCTGGTAGGGCTAGACAAAGTTAGTGATAGAGATGCAGGTGTGTGGAGGAGACCATTACGTTGTGCAGTAGGGACCAGTGGAAATGCAGGCAGTGGCTAGTATGAGTACGACACTGTTTGCTTGAATGCTGCTAGCCCACGATCATTTCAATCAAAAAGATGATGATGCATATGCAGTTTCTTGCCTTTTTATCCTTTTTACTGTGACTTATCATCCCATTGTTTTTCTTCAGTATAGTTTCATGCAGGAATGGCCCCCTTTGTTTCATGTTTTTTTTCCTCTCTGCTGCTTACAGAATCATTAGAATCAAGTTACTACGTATTTTTTTATTGATAAACCTTTTATGTTCTGTTTGTGATGTCTCACATTGGTGCAACGTTCTCTTCTCAACTCATGCCTGTAGAATCTGCAGATAAAGAGGGTTTATATTTTCTTTCACTTTATTTACTTTTGTTTCTCCATCATCACTGCGGCTTATATTGGAAATGTAAAGATGGTCTCAGCTGAATACTGCAGATCTAAAGCAATAAATGATGGCGTTCCCGGAGGGCTTTGCTTCAGATTTAACTGTCAGCCACCAATCATCGCTAATCCTTGCTCTTTTGTCCCTCCCCTTTGTTCAACAAATGAAATTAAATTATATGTACATATTACAGTGTTAATGTTTAAGGAAAACTCTTACGTGACTCTGCTAAAATGAATTACAATACAACCTACTTACTGACAAAGTGACAATTAGTTTTTTAAATTTAAATGCATAACTTATTTAAGGTAAAAGTACCAAAGAAATCCTTGTACTTGAGGAGGATTGCATTTTGGCCCTTCTACTGATAAAATGGCAAATTAGCCCTCTTTTAAAATTTATCTATTAAATTGAAATGGTTAATTACTAATTTGGTCCCTAAACTATAGCTAAAATATCATTTTATTTTTTTAAATTTTCCTTAACAATAATTCTATACATTTTTAAAAAATTAAAAATAAATATAAATTGTTAAAATATATATTGAAATATTTTTAAAAATAAAAAAATCTAAATATATATGCAAAAGAATTACCAAAAAAAATTAAACTCATAAACGATCGTCTTTTTGCAAGACCCGTGAGGTCCTTGCTCAAACCTCAATAATTGTTAAACCCAAAAACTTGTAAAGATTAAAACTTCTTAGGCATTAAACAATAAAATATTCTATTGGGAAAGTTTGTAATAATTAACAGGATACAAAAATGAGTAATCAAAATTTAATACCGGTGATTATACTCCATCAAGAGATACGAAAGCATAGAAACGTGGAAATGAGTATTGGCTAAAATAGAAGAAAGTAAAAATTAAATAATTTTGTACGTAACTTTTAGTTAGAAGCATGAATAATGAAGATTAAGCTGAATATTAAAGTGAGTAAACATAACTTTTAGTTGATTTTTTTTTTTTGCTTCAATCAAGCTTGGGAAATCATTTTTATTTTTTTAGGTTTTGTAAAGTAGGAAAAATAGTCTTGTAAAAACACAATGGTTTATGGTTTCGACTTGAAATTTTCATAAAATTTGTAAAGTTCTTTTTTGTAACTTTTACATAAATATTTTGTATTTTTAGAAATTATTTTATTTATGATTTTTATTTTTAAAATATATTTGAAGTAATTTATATTTATTTTTAATTTTTTTCTAAAAAATTACAAGTATTGTTAACAAAAAATTAACAATAATTAAAATAATAAGTTAAAGAGATCAAATTAATAATTAACTATTTAAATTAACATCCAAATCATTTAATAAATAAATTTTAACAAAAATAATAATTTATACTTTTCAAAATATATAAAAATTAATTTACTTATTTTTAAATACAAAATCCACTTTCCTCATACGTTTACCCTTATTTACTTGTTTAAATAAATAGACATCAGTGTACGATTGCTCGTTGCCTCTGTCCTTTGCGGAACAATAAATAAACAATATTTGTGTTAAGTTTTTAATCATTTACAAATTTACCAATCAATTACACAAATCATTTACTCAAACTAATTTTTTATTAAAATTTCTAATTGATTCTTAAAATTTTCTATTTTTATATTTTCAAAAATTAGTGTTTTTTATTAGTTTCTTGTTGTTTTTTAAATATTCTTTATTTTTTATAAGTTTCATAAAATTTCAGTGTTTTTTAATATTTTGTTATATTTGTATATATTGAGAATTGTTGGCTTGAGTGATAGAAAATCATTGTGAAATAATTAAAAAACAATTAAGTCATTAATCAAAATCCACATTCATCTTCTTCTACGTTATCATTTTCCATGTTAATTAAGATTTTATGTTAAGATTTGAACTGCTAATTTGTTATTATATGAGTAATTAATTTAGGAATAATTTTGTAACATTTAATAATAAATTTTAGGGATAAATCTTATAATTATATATGAATTTTGGTATAATTATATACGTAAAACTTTAATTGTGGCTTAAATTTATATTTAAAATTTTAATTTTAACTTAATCATACATATTTAAATAAATAAATGCATCAATCTACTTTTATATTAAATAAATATAATCATTTATGTATGTAATCTATAACCATAAAATGATATGACATCAATAATTATGTTAATAAATTATAAAAATTAGATAAAATTAAAATTTTATATATAAAATTATAACAAATTAAAATTTATATAAAACTTATATATTAAATTATAATTTATGTATAATTTTAATATTTTTTCCTAAATTTTGAAGCGGTGTTATGAGGTATCTTAGAAGTAAAACAGGTTTAAGGACATCTGCTCTACTGTCCCGGCAGCAGAGCAATAAACACTAAAATCCAAGCATAATTGACAATCCCATCATTCAATTTAAAAACTTTTAGCACTTAATCGTCTGATCGCTTGATCAGTATACGGAACTTGATTTGAAATTGACGACTCCATCTGCTTGTTTTAGTGGTCTCTAAAACTTTGTCTATTATTTACTTTGAATAAATTATTAAGGTTTTAATTTTTAACCTAAACTTTTTACATCTCACAAGCCTATTGTCTCATTCAGGTAATCCAATGAAAAAAACTGCTTATCCTTAATTTTGTACAATATTTTTACGGTCTACATTCCAAATACACCTCTCTTTTCTCTTTATTTATTTGAAGTTTTTGCTGTAGTTGAATCAGCGATCGAAGTAATGGACAACAGTCTCAAAGATACGAGACTCTGCGGTCTAGGCGGTAGGCATGCAGCCTAAGGATTTCTATTTTTAACTTACTTATTCCCAAGTTTTCATAGTGATGGCAACGCAAGGGAATTGGATCACGTCCACCGTTGACGGTGGGTTATCCGCTCGTCGGTATTTACTATTTGACACTCAAACTATTTTTTTATCTTATTTAATTTATTTCAAATGATAGTTCATTTAATCCGATTTATGATGCAAGACTAATCTATTCAAGCAGAGGTGATAGTTGTCTACACGGCTTCAGTAAGGCTGGCTTCATCGGGTATCGTGTTTGAACTCTGCGTCCCTGTTGCCATGTTTTGTTTAGTGCTTTTTGATCTGTTCATAGCCCTTCTCTGCTTTTTTCCTTTTGGGTATGGTTGTTGCTTTGGTTTACGACATGTAGCGTTGATCATCCTCTATATAAGGTTGTTTCTCTCCGTCTGGATGCTTACCTCTTCTGATTATGGAAATGAACAAAAAAACTCCTCTAATTGAAAGGAAAATGACTAGGCTCGACTTGATTTTTTCAAGTATTTTATTTTATTTTAAATTTGATAAATTAAAGCAGTAATAATTTATTTTTAATGATAAAAATACAAAGAAACATGAAGGCTTCCAATTATAGAAATATTTTTTTATGAAAACAATGAAACAATTTTCTATTGTTTTTTAATTTCAAACATTTTTATTTTTATCTTTCAAGAAATAACCTTTTTTTTTCTAAATCAAATGGAGCCATAATTGCTTTTTGCTTTTACGTTTATCACAACTTATTTATTTTTAGTAATTAGATTAAATAGAAAACAATGGGTTTTTTATATAGGTTTTGAATTTATACTCTCGTGCATAAATTTTAATAACAAATATTTTCAATTTTAATAATTTAACTAAAGTTTTAAAATAAAAAATATATGACTTTATTTAAAAATTTGTTAATTTACAAGGATTAATAGCATAATTTAAATTATATTTAAACTTAAAAAAAAGTTAAATCACTATTTAGGGTCTAAACTCAGTAAAAACTCCCACATATGGACTTAATTTTTTTTTCTAAGTTTATCTTTGAACTTGACATTTGTTCCTATATCGAACCCTAAATTTAGAATCGTTCTCATATTAAGATCTAAACTTCAAGGTTTTAAATAAAATATTAGGATTAACTTAAATAAAAAAATTATATCTTAAAATTAGGAACAATCGCTAGATTTCGACACTAATTTAGATAAAAAAAATTGTTAAAACTTATACTTGAGAATAGCTTATTTAACCCAACTTAAAACTTCGAAATTCTGCAAGTCAAAATGTAATTGTACCATTTCGTTTGTTTTGGTTTACTATATTGTATACACGAAATCTATGGTTAAATTAAATATACGTACCTGCAATAAGAATTTTGCACTGACCTTTTCTTTTCCTCAATAGGACAAAAAAATCAGAAAAAGGCTAAGAGAGTGTACAGGGAGCTGTCAATCTGATTTATAAGAAGGCAAAATATATAACTTGTCTGTAAAGCAAGACATCTGGGAGTGATAGATTTAATAACTTCTGTGTTGTTATTTGTGAGTGTTTTTTTTTTTTTTGAATAGTTTGCCATCTTGAAAACTGAGCACTGCCTCAAATACCCCCATCTCTCTCAAGTGTCTGAAATAGAGACTATCATCATCTCCTCATCATTTTGGGGGATCTCCTGAGAAAATGAAGCAAAGAATGTGCTGTCTTCTCATTGCTATTCTGCTGACTACATGCTGGATTCATGCATCATCAACCACGTCTTTAGAATCTCATGATTTTGTTCCTCGTCAACAAGGTTTGTCATTTAGTTGTCTGATTTACATCCTCTGGATAAAAAAGAAAAGAATAGAAGCTTTAAAAGTTCCTTGTTTTGGATCAAACAGCTACTGTTCCAGAGTTCCTTGGTTGCTAATCTTTGGTCCTTTTTTCCAAAGCTTCTCTTTAAACTTAACTTGTCAGTTCCTTGTTTTGGATCAAACAGGTACTGTTCCAGAGTTCTCAGGGGCAGTTAACTTTGAGCCTAAACAGGTTAATCATTAAAAGTTTCTTTTTATGTTATTTTCGAGTCTGGAATCCATGCTGTCTTGGGGTTACTTAAGTACTATTTATATAAATTTTTCAGGGCGGTGTTGAAATCGGCAATGGTGGAGTAGGTAATGAGCGAGAAGAAACATATAGGAGTAGAATGATGGGAAGACTTGGATCGAGGCCACCGAATTGCGAACGCAAGTGCGGAAGGTGCAGGCCATGTGTTGCCACTCAAATCCCAGCAACGACGGATAAACTGGGGATTCAGTACACCAATTATGAGCCTGAAGGATGGAAATGCAAATGTGGGTCCACTTTCTTCAACCCATAAATGCTACCCCGTTTCCATATAGCACTCTCTTTCTTTCTCTCTCTACATGATACATGGATGTATTGTCTCATTTTGTGTTTTATCCTCCTTAAATTGGAAGGGACTGGGTGCGGTGTTGATCTTTTACGGTACTGACTGCGACACATTAAAAAAAAGGTTTAAAATTTACAGTCAGTTTTTTGTTGTGAAAATGAATGTAAGGACTAGACGACTTAGCTAGCCAGCCATGTGGTGCAAGTTGAATTTTGAGTTGGACAGAGATTCTTCATTTTCACATTTTCATGGGCAATGGACGAATTTGAGCCCATGAACCATTGTTCAATTCGATTGTAGACATTATTTTAGACCTTTGTTTGAATTTTCCAGCTCCCTCAGGATTCGGAATCATAAGAATGTAAATCAGTTTTCTTTCTTTATCTCTCTCGTCCTTTTACTGTCGATTTTTCATTTTATAAGCATATGACCTTTTTTTTTTTTGCTTTATAATTAAATACATTAACATTTCAGCTTGTTTTTTATTTCTGAAAAATATTACTGCAGCGGTAGTTTTGAAATGAAAGGAATTTGAGTTTTTCACTTTAATAATATAAAAATAATAATTATAAAAATGGGCTTAGTTGTAGATTATTTAAAAGAATAGTATGTTTTGAACAGTAAAATACGATCACACAACATTATCCCCAAAAGTCCGCCATCATGAGCAAATGATTTTAAGTGAAAAAATTTTAGTTGGTATTACCACTCTAAGGGTTAATTCTTTACTACATTTGAAAAGTGCTTTTGAAAAATGCTCTTAAAAAAATGCTTTTAAAAAGTTTGGTTTAAAATTTGAGTATTTAGCATTACTGTCAACAAGTGCTTTTGAGAAATAAAATGTCCATTTTAGACATGTTATTATCAAGTAGCAAATATGCATTTAAATAATATTTAAATTAGTTAATATTATTATATTTTAGTAAGAATACAAAAAATTATTATAACTTGTTGTTAATATTTTAATATATGAAATATAAATTTTAAATATTTTTAAGCAATAAATATTAATTATTTATAAAATTTAATTAGAATATATAAACTGTATTTTAAATATTTAAATATTTTGTAATTATTATTTTAAAAAATATTTTTTTATTTTTAATTAATGATTTTAACACATTTGTAATTAAGCACAAAGAAAAAAAAAAGGAAAATATTATGTTATTGGAGGGGTGAAAAAGTAATTAAGTACAAAATGTGCTTTTGGGAGAGGAAAAGCTAAAACTTTTAGCTTCTCCTTTTCTTCTCCTTCTCAGAAGTACTTTTCAAAAGCACTTCTGAAAAGCTAAAAATTTCAGCTTGTTTTTCACAACTTTTCTTTTAAAAGTGCTTTTGGAGTCAGAAGTATTTTTTTAAGCAATGAAGAACTGGCCCTAATTGGCGACACCAAAAATTTCTAATGTATTATTTATATTATCATAAATTACTAAAGAAATATTGAGAAAATATGTATTTTTCTACTAAAAATATTGGTGTCATACACATTGATATTTTCATTTTTTTTTAAAACCTAACATGTGTGTAAGGGTGTGTGTCATGATTGACTAACCACATGACAATAGGGTTTCTACGTCATTCCTGACCAATCGGTCATGAGTGTCACTCAATTTTTTTTTGTCCCCTTCTTTTTATAAATGAAAACAATGGTCTCCTACTCATCCACATTTGCAAACTGAAAATATTAAACATTAAAAAGGTTAGTGTTTAAGTTTTGAGGGCAACTTGTAGAAGAGATCGGTTAGTGGTTATCTTTGTAAATTTTTTATTTGTTATTTTTATTTATGTGTAGAAGTTATATGTTTTTAATAAATATAACAATATTATGATATTATATGTGTAGAAGTTATATGTAGGAAAGCTTCTATAATTGGGCGTGCTTTCTCTAACATTTTTATTTCTTGTTGAACGTTAAAGTAACTTTGCAGAATATCTGGGGAGTACGTTATGAGACGCAAAATACCTGGGGAGTACAGGTGGGATGAAACCATATGACTTTTGAACACGTTTTGGATACTTCGATGCACTTGCATCATACAAAATTCAACGAATGCATGCATTCATAAACGAATTTCGAAGCACATATTCCCTTTCTCCCTACATTTTTTTCCTATAAAAGGGATGTAATATTCATAACTTAGACACACATGAAGTTAATATCAAACATTGAATAGTTGTGTTGTGAGAGTTGTGTATACTTCTTTGCACAATCTTCTACTTATTTTTTTGCCATTGTTAATCCAACTTGTGACCAATATTGAAATGAGTACGTGCCTAACAGCAGAGACTTGCGATTGTGGGAGATTTCAAACACTTTGATTCTGATAAGCACATGCAATTGCCGCATGTGGGAACGTACGAATAGAGTATGCGCCTTACATCAAAGACATCAGCCGACTAGAACACATTCATAGTGTGTGGAGTCCTGAATTCCCACTTGTCCGAGATGAGGGTATGTGGTCGTCGATGTCCAGCGTGTCGTACGAGTTGGCGCTGAACAAGGACTTGCGTCACATCCTGAAAGGTCTCCCGAATTCTAACCAAGTAAGGAACAATATGGATATTCAAAAAAAGGGACAAACAATAGAGATTATACGAGTATTGTAGAAACCCAATGCATATAAAGGCAACATGTTCTCTGTACACGGGTACATTGGGCCTTAGCGTCGATAGCATTATTTTCTTCCAAATAATCTACTCATTACAATGCTTCCATTATTTAGGTGCTCCAAATTTGCTATTTATTGGTAACTTGCGCATAACTTGCGTTAGATTGTAGTGAAGACAAATGTGTTGTTCGAATGAAAAACCTCAATTTATTTATTTATGTCATATATATTTACATTACACTATTTATGAAAAAGATACATCAATCGTGTTGTAAGGGAGAATGTGTGCCGCAAGACGGTCGATAGTTGCATGAAGGATATTTGTAGGGGACCAGAGGTGCTTGGGCGTATTGTTTTATGACCTCCTCCGTTAGGTCTTCATGAAGCTCTTCAAAATTATCCTCAAACCAATTGATTACTATCCGACTACCATCAAACTTGTTTGGGACCTTCCCCAACATTGCTCTACAAAAGTCCACTTTACAGAGAACGATCACTAATTCCGTTACAATTGACCCATCCACCGAAAAATTGAGTTGTAACGCTACGTTTTCGAGTGTGATTGTACACTCGTCACATGAAAAGTGAAAAGTGTGTGTTCGGGTCTCTATGTTTATAACACCCCTAACTCGAATCCATCGCTGAAACAGAGTTACGGAGCATTACCAAAGTTTACACAATCAATTATCAAACATTTCATTTCATCTACCATTCATATTAGAAACCAATCAAAATTATACATATTATCCCTTAAACGAGCCCTCGAGGCCCAAATTACGCATTAAAACAAATAGGGACTAAGTCGAAAACTAAAAAAAAAATCGAAAATATTTAAAATTTTCAACACTGCAAGGTCACACGGCCGTGTGGCTAGATCGTGTGTAACAACCCTATACCTGATCTAACCATACAAACCCGGTATAAGACTATTACATTTGGTGCCAAAACAATTATGGCTAGATATTGTTTAAACAAAACATTTATACATAGCATTATAACTTACCAACCATATTTGCAAACATACATATAGTTTTACTAATTCATTTCATATATATATATACCAAAATACGTAAAATACCTAAAAATAGATAGAAGTCCAAGAGTTTACATTTTAATTCCTAACACATGGAAGCATAACTGACTGTCTATGTACATGCCATTTTAATTCAAAATATGGTACCTACTTCTGAAGCTCTTGAAGATGTGATGAGATGAGAGATCTTCTATCCTGACTTTACCTCTTCGAGTTAAACCGTACCTACGCGTTAAACCGGTGAAGGCTTAGTAAGCACTACAAGAATAAACAAATAAATAAATCTAAACAAAATATGTCAAACTCATTCTGTTATTACGTATTTACGTACGTATAAGCTTCATAAAACTTACCTTAGCATTTTAATGATTCGCTTTTATCCACAAATCATAATCTTAGCCCAAAGTAGATTTTATAGAACACACCGGATATACGAAACAAATACAGAGGTGCATTGGTATGCACTAATGAACAGAGAGCACTAAAGTGCTATACAGAGAGCACAGATGTGCTAAACAGAGAGCACTGACGTGCTAAAATCAGAGAGCACCAACATGCTAGTAGTCAGAGAGCACAAACGTGCTAATAATCAGAGAGCGCGCTAAAGTTCCTTAATGGCATGCCACTAATATCCTGGTAGTTCTAAATTCCATCTACTTGGGCATTAAAACTGAATCTCATTCAATTAAATACTTTATAGAATTATTTCGAAAAAGATTTCTCATTTCTCCATCATTACAATTTAGTGCACATTTCACAATTCACAATTATCACACCATTTTCACATATATACACTTTTGTCACAATATTTACTTAATGTTCAATCAATATACCACTACATACTTTCCATCTATAATTTTCTTTACAAATTTCATAATTCCATAATCTTTTATTTTACTTTATTTTATTTTATTTCCAAATAATTCTATACTATAATATAAGCATTTAAATAAAATAATTTTAAAAAAAGCTTGTAGTACTTACAACAAAAAGGTTGAGATGATATCTTCCTTCACTTCTTAGCCTTCTCTTTTCCTTTTTCTTCAATTTCATATAAAACACATAACATTTATATATTAGAAAAACAATCAAATAACTTTCCTATATGATTTAATAAGAATAAACATATATGATATAATAATTTCATAATTTATTACCTTAGCTAATATTTCAATTTAATTCATAACTAAAATTATTTCCATTTCTATCACAATCTATAAA
Source organism: Gossypium hirsutum (assembly GCF_007990345.1). NCBI lineage: Eukaryota > Viridiplantae > Streptophyta > Magnoliopsida > Malvales > Malvaceae > Gossypium > Gossypium hirsutum. Next base: position 2,738,055 of record NC_053441.1, read on the forward strand.
TTATTTTTACTTAAATTCTACTTACAACTTGACTTAACTCTCAAATTTTCACTAATAAACCTTAATTTCGAATTTCTTATAATTTTACATTAAACTTATAACTTATTTCTCAATTTAATCTTTTTTCCCAATCCTAATTTGAATTTCCATCAACTCAACCTCTAATTCATCCACTAATTCAATATAAACTACATAAAAAATTCTACTAACTTTCAAAATTTCAACATATACTTGCTAGTATTTTGATCTAGAATCATAAAAACTCAAAGATTTCAAGAAAAGGACTTAATTTGACTTACCAATTTGAAATTGAACCTTAAAATCCCTAATTTTCTTCTTTACTTTTTCTTTCTTTCTTTCTCCCCTGTTTCTCCCCTGTTCCGTTTCGAATTGTATTCTGTTTCTTTCTTTTCATTTCTTTTTCTTTTGTTTTATGTATATAATAATAATATAATATTATAATAATATAATATAATAACTTACTTATTAATTAAATAACATAATATAATATATATAACTTAAATTAAAAAAAATATCTTAGATATTTCATTTGTTATGCCGCCTCAATTTAAAAAAAAGGCACAATTTCCTATTTGGTCATTTTAAAACTTTCATACTTATTTCAATCTAATCCCTTTTTCCTAATTACTTCTAATTACATCAAATTCTCCTAGTCAAAACATAATTAGACACACAAATAACTTAGTAAATATTTATAATAAACATTTACAAATCTGATTTACCGGAACAAAGTCTCGGAAATGTATTTTTTTTAATCTATTTAAATAAATTTTACCATATAATCAATAAAGTTTTATTATCAAAATTTTCATGCAACCTTCCTATCATAATATAGACCATATCACAATATTAAAATAAATTTTCATTCTAACTCAAATTTGTGGTTACGAAACCACTATTCCGATTTACTGAAAATGGGTCATTACATCGTGTGACTCACACGGTTTGGAGACAGGCCTGTGTCTTAGGCCATGCGGGCATTCTGTTTTGTGCAAATTTAAGATACAAGGGACACGACCACACACGGTTGAGACACATGCCCGTGTGAACGAAAATATGTCATTTTACAAGCCACATTTCTCACCCAATTTGTTATTAACCTATCCCCACCAATTCGCAAATCTAGAAACTATAATATGGCATTCAACATAAGTTAAAATAAGTGACTAATCTCAATAATTTACATATAGACCAACATTAAACAAAATACATATACATGCCATTATGACCAAAATTAAAACATTCGAAATTACCGATAGAACCGATGGATAGTGTGATATACCTCCGACAAGCTTCCAACCTAATCGAGCTTCCAATAATCTGAAAAGTAAAGGAACAGAATTACGTAAGCAGTGAATGCTTAGTAGACTCGTATAAAGTTTAATCATATCAATTCATTTTAAATAAGAATTTTATACATATCCAGAATAATCCAATATCGATACCACAATATTCCTAAAGTATATTCAACAACTTTAACTATTCCAAATTTCTAAATTTTTATTTGCATTTCTTTACTTTCCTCACTCATTCCATATGCATAACTCACCAATCATAAACATACCATATCACCATAACCACAAGCTAATGCATTTGAACTTAGCCCTTTTTAAAAATTAATCACATGATAAACAATTTCATAAGAAATTGCATAACTTAAAACTTACAATTCTTTCTTGAGCAGAAGTATATTTTCATTTAAGCACTTGCCCTTTCAATGCATTATATAAATAAACATATTACCATTTAACCAGTAGCTTGACACTTGTCTAAGCATCAACAATAACACTTGTTAGCATACTTGAACATATTTCATATAAATTCAACATTGATAAACTTATTTTATCAACATATCACACTTGAATTTATTACTCATCACAACTTCAATCGATGAATACACTTATTTCAGATCAACACCAATAATAACATTAAATCTTCAAACATTAATTTCATATGTCACTTATCAGATCTTACCGAAACGGGGAACGGCTTACGGATATGAGTACAGCGTATTTAGAAGTCCGAAGGCTGCACAGAAGCACATAAGTGCTAAATAGAAACCCATAAGGGTTGAACAGAAGCTCGTAAGAGCTGAACAGAAACCTATAAGGGTTAAACTGAAGCACAAAAGAGCTAAGCTAAAACTTATTAGGGTTAAACGAAAACTCATATGAGTTAACTGAAGCTCATAAGAGCTAAATGGAAAGTAAACATGAAAGTTCGCAACAAATGTTGAACCTCGGTTTACTTGGATAATTTGCCGTCAATTCTTCCTTTGCACTGAACGACTGTACTCAATCTCGTGTTCCATTTTAGCCGGATGCTCATTCCAATTCATAATACAATAATATTTCATTTTTATTCAACAATATATTAAATACATAATAAATTTAACAGCATTCCATTTTCAATAATATATTAAATATGTAACATCTTTTAACAATTTCCAGATAATTATTAAACTTTAACCATACGAACTTACCTAAATTGAAGTGAAATATTTGCAGGAGTTTAGGGAGTATTCTGCTGTTTTTATTCTTTTTTTTTTCACGAGTATCTTCAAAATCTTGTTGTAAAATATAAAATTCATTATTCATTAGCATATATTTCAGTTCCAATTCATTTCACAAATTATACATTTCAATTTTTTCAAATTTACATAATTACCCCAGCTTTTACAAATTTTACAATTTAGTCTCTCAACTAGTTAATCTATCAAATCAATTAATTTTTCTCGACTAATAATTTATCCAAATATTGTACGCTGTCATACAACCCTTAATAAAACATAAATTTAATACCAAATACTAATATTTTAACTATTTTCACAAATTGATACTAACATCAATATTCAACAAAATCACTTTACATTATCATCATACAACAAAATTAATGCTCTAAACCCACTTGATATTAATAATTTATTTCAATACATTAATTTAGACAATAAAAAAATTCATTTCATGCAATTTTGGTCATTTTTGACATTTTTACAAAATTATCCTTAAAATTTTACTTTTATTCAATTTAGTCCCTAAGCCTAAAACATGCAAATTAGCCATTTTTAATGTAAAACCATGCTAGCTGAATATTCATATATATTTTACTCCTCCTCCTCTCCTTTCGACATCCTTAATGTATATAATATGCTTATATGTAACATTATTTATAATTTCACTATTTACTTGTATGTTCATTCAAAGTTGTCCACTTGTGTCATAGTCACTGAATTATTTATATCTTGAGCTAAAAAATTATAAATTAAGATCCGCTTGATGTTTTTGAAACTAGACACACATATATTTCTACCATAAAAATTTCAAAATTTATAATTTAGTCAATAAGTATAGTAAAATCTTCAAATTTATCTCTGTTCTGCTGTTTGACAGTTTCGACCTTTTTTTACTAAAAATTAATTATCTTTTAGTACGGGGTTTGGATGATGTTTCCATTTGTTTTTCTTGAAAATAGACTCATTAAGAATTTAAACGTATAAATTTAAACCCATAAGTATTTTTTTTTTACAATTTTTGATGATTTTTCAAAGTCAGAACAGGGGAACTCAAAATCATTCTGACATTGTCCCACAAAATTTATTATATCTCATAATTTACAATTTCATTGCTTACGTTGTTTCTTCTATGAAAAACTAGACTGAATAAACTTTAATTTCATATTTTATTCAACCTCTAATTCGATTTCTACAATTTTTGGTGATTTTTCAAACTTTAACCATTGCTGCTGTCCAGAAACTATTTTAATGCTAATTTTACTCTTTCATGGTTCTTTGTATTAACTTTCATTTAGACATACATAATCATTATACTTTTAATTATTGTCCAATTTAATCCTTAAAAAACACTTATCATCAACTTTTATTATAACTTCTCTTATTGCAATTATAAATTTCACAAGTTTACAATTTAATTCCTAATATCTTGAAAATTCATTATTTACTATAATTTCACTTTAACATCTCTTTGTAACTAATTCACTAACACTTAACATTCCATTTAAACTTCCTAACATAATACTTTATTTCACACATAAACTTTTGTACACTTTACAATTTAGTCCTTAAAAGAAATTAATGTAAGTTGAAATTTTTCCACACATTCACTTTTTGTATCATCACACTTCATTTGTATTCTCTTTTAAACATTCAAATTCACGTGACCTATTTTGTTTACTTTACAATTTATTCTATTTTTCTACTACTTCAATATACCATTTTAATTTTCATACATAATATTAGCACACTCACAATTAATTCAACTAATTTAGCATACTCTATACTTAATTAAAATATAAATAAAGTAAATTTCTTGAAGTACTTACCTTGTCTCTTGAATTTCCTCACTTTTTCTACCATTTTCTCCACTTTCACTTCCAATTTCTCTCTTCCAAGATGATATTTTAACTCTCTAGTGTCTCTACTTCCTTTCTTCTTTTGGGTGGTTATGGAAATTTTCAAAGAATTTGAGAGAAAAAGTGAGATTTCATAGTAAAGGACCAAATTGTAAAGAAAAGAAAATTTCTTTTCTTCCTCTCCTTCTCACGTTGTAGCATGGAAAGATGAAGAGAATTCTTCATCTTTCTTTGCTTATATACTAAATATAATTGTCGAAACCGTTTTTTTGAAAATAAAAATTTAGTTGTCGACTTTAAAAATAAAATTGGAGTCACCACCGATCCTTTATTAAGGTGTGATCAGCTCACCTTAAAAATTATTTCGGTCTACGAATTTTGAGAAAACGAGTTCGGGAGTCAGTTATGCACGAGGAAGGGTTAGCACCCTCGTAACGCCCAAAATCGGTACCAATTTGATCATTTAATGTATTAGTGTCGAAGGTTAAAAGGATTTTAAAATAAACTCAAATGATGAAATTTGAAAAAGGATAATCAATTGTTCAAGTCATGTAAAGAAATCGAGTCCCAATACGTTAGGGTACAATTCCTCATAATCCCGAACATTGAATATCACTTTTATTTTATGTGAAAATCTTCATTTTGAGAAAATAACATGCCACACCCAATACGTTAGGACACAACAAGTTAAGTTCGCAAAAATAATTTTTATTCTCATGCATTTTGAATAAAGAATATTCTCGGTTATTTAAGATCATCAAAGAAAATCAGAACCCAATACGTTATGGCTCAATTTCCCTTGAAAATCTCAAATTTTGAATATTACTTTTATTAAAAAAACCTTTGAATCAAAAGAAAATGACTTTGATGTAAAAATATATAAAAAAAATGACAAAATGCTAATAATAAAACAAACACTTTAATATGAATCATATATATTTACAAAATAGAAAAATAAAATGTATAAGTATATATGCATAGGTAAATCCTGAAAATTTGCATACGTATATATCCAAATACATATATATATATGTGCAATATGTATAAAATAAGGGAACATAGAACAATCAAAAAATGTTTATGATAAGTTAAGAATATAAAAAAAATATGTATATTATAGAGGACTAATGTACTTCTCTTTTAAAAATTAAAAAACATGGGAAATGCATGTGTATTTTAAAATGTGCATGTATATTTATATATATACATATTTGTAAAATAAAGAAAGTATTATAAAAAAAAAGAATACACGTATATACATATTTACAAAAGTAAAAAATATTTGAAACTAAAAATATAAAAAGTATATATATATAGAAGTTGAAAAATAAAAAAAAAAGAAAAATATAAACACATGTATAAAATATATAGGTAGACATGTAATGTAAAACATGCATATATATATTATATAAAAAACAATATGTGAATACTATATAAGAAAAATGCATGTGAATGAACAAAGAGATAATGATAGTAATAATGATAATATATAATATAATAATAATGTTTTTCTAAAAAAATAATTAAATAAAAAAAATAGTTCAAAAAGAAAAAGTGGATTAAATTGAACAAAATACGAAAAAACGGGGACAAATTCAAAATAAATAAAAAGGACCAAATTGAATGTGCATGGAAGGAAGAGGGGCTGCATGCGAAATAAACCAAAACCCAAAACGCGCGGATCCTTCCCCGGGTCGGGTCACCGCGCGGGTTGGAGGGCTGAAACGGCGCCGTTTTTGTGCTTACCCTTCGGCCCAAAACGGTGTCGTTTTGGGTAAGCTATAAATGCAATGTTTTTTTTTTAAAAAGCTTATTTTTTATTTCTGTTAAAAAAAACAAAAAAAATGTTTCCTTTTCTCTCTAGCAGGCACAGAATCCGGCCAAACTCCGGCGAGTGGCCACTGCACCGGCCGTCGGTCGCCGGTTGCCGGCGCCGCCGTTCATGGCGGTGGGGAGTCGAAAAGTTCACTTTTTTAACGGTTCTTAGATCCCGTTTGATAGCCAAACTTCTTTGGCTCAAATGGATAACCCTTGGCCCCTTTTCCTTTCGGATCCGACGGTCACGAAGAAGGAGAGTCCTCCGATGGTGAACCCGCAAGGCGAATCAGGTAAGCCCGTTCCCCTTTTATTTCTTATTTATTATGTGTAAAAAAAAGCAAACAGAAAGAGCAACAAGGGAAAAAAAAACCGAATCTAGGAAAAAAACCTCTGTTTTGTATTCTGTTTTCCCAAATCCTCTTTTCCTTTTGGTTTTACAATATGCACTTTATATCGAAAACCATCAACAAACGAATTTCCCCCCCTTTTTACAGATTCTCCATAGCTTTAAATAGCCGAAGTGGAAAAGAAGAAAAAAATGAACAAAATCAAAATAAAATCTATTCTGTTTTTTTGTTCCTATTTTGTTGCCCAATCTTTTCTCCTCTGCTTTCTCTTCTTTGTTTGCTATTTGCTGTTGCAGGTACAAGCGTGGGGAAGGTGCGGGTTCTGCTGCGAGATTCGCGGCGGCGAGGGGCTCGATGTGCGGGATCGACAAGCGCGGCGTGTGGGAGCAGTTGCGGCGCCAGATTGCTACGGCGCTGGGGCAGAAGCTGCTACGACGCTGAAGTAGAAAGGGTTAGGGTTTCTAGACTGGGCTAGGGTTAATGTAATTGGGCTGAATTTTTGGGTTTAGTCTGTAGATGAGTAATTGGGCCTGCTGTGTTTTTATTTTGTATGGGCCCGGGCAGAAAAATTGGGTATTACAATAATAATATAATATAATTAAAAAAATCAAGTCAAAATATTAATAAACTATTATTTATTTATTTGATTTTAATCTAAAATATCACCAACATCATCTTACTCTTCAAAATTATCTTTCTTGCTAAATGACCATTTTGCCCTTTATGATTTTTTAAAATTTCATCATTCAGTCATGATTTAATTTGGTAAAATTGTGATTTAGTCCCTCATATTTCTTCGTCTATTCAATTTGATCCTAATTCATCCATTTTCCTTAGTTTCTAGATTATTCCACCCTTAAAATATTTGCACTATTGGTTCTTCAACTTTTTCATGTTTACACTTTAACCCCTTAAATTTTGAGTATTTACTCTTGGGGCATAAAACTTTTCTCACTTTTTTTATTTAGTCCTTTCTTGGAAATAATTTATCATAATATACTTTCCAATGTTGACATAACTCAAAATTTCTCTTTTTCTCACTTTATTCCCTTATTTTACTATATCAAGGATAATATTACTTTCTTACTGTAGTTGTAACGACCTAAAATCCGTGGGCACCGAAAAAGTGTGTGTATTATCGGGCCTCCGTCTTAGTGAATTGAGTTCGAAAATAATTATTAGAAGTATTTACGAGACTAGTTGTGTGATTAATTAGGTATTAATTAAGTGAATTTAGTCTAATTAAGAATAATTAGGAAAAAGGATTAAATTGCAATAGAAATGAAAGTTTAGTTATAGATTAAAAGAAAATAATAGGGACTTAAATGGAATTAAGCCAGTTACATGAAAAGAGGCGTCATATATGCATTAAATCCAAGATTTTGTTTAAGTTATATATAAAAATTATAGGTATATAATTATTATAATTATTTATTCAAATGGTAATTTATATTAATTATATTATTTTATTATGGAATAAATTAAAATAAGACAAATGTATGGTGAAAAGATGGTACAAGTGTAATAATATATATATATATACACTTGTATTATAATTATTATTTACTTAAAATTTAAGTAAAAGATATTAATTAATTAAATAATTATATTATGAGATTTTTATTTGATAAACAAAATAAATAAAGACAAGTGTATGATGATGATTTAATACAAGTGTAATAATAAAATACATACATTTGTAGTACTTATAATTAATTAATTAAACATAAAGTAAAATAAAACAAAGCAAAAGAAAAAAAAGAAACAGAATAGGAGACCAAACAGAGAAGAAACAGGGGAGAAAGAAAGAAAGAAAAAGAGAAAGAAAGGAAAATTTTGGGTTTAAGGCTTTAAAGCTTTAGAGATAAGTTTAATCAAGTCCTTTCTTTTTAAATTTGATATTTTTAGAATCCTAGAGTGAAATACTCTTGGATTTAAGTTGAAATTTTGAAAGTTGATAGATTTTTTTGAGTAGGGTTTATGTTGAATAAATGATGGAATTGAGGGTTTATTTGATAGAAATTTTAATTAGAATTGAATAAAGGATTGAATTGTAAACTAAACTATAAGTTTTGAATTTTAGGGATTAAATTGAAATAAATTCGAAATTATGAAAATATGATAAAAATTAGATAGTTAAATGTGAGTTTGATAGGAAATTAAGTAGTAAAAAGGTATGAATTGAGAAAGAAAAATATATAGGTTTAGTTAGGATTAAATTAGAATTAAAATAAAAGTTAGATAAAAATTTCAGCAGTTAAATTATATTGTATTAATGATTATGAAAATTATCTTAATTTTTTCGTAGCTAATATCGCACCCGAGGCATCCACGAAGAAAGGAAAAGAAAAAGTGGACGAGGAATAGACACGAGAATCACGGTTTGTATCACTATAATTCAAACTTTATTATTATTAAGTGTTTAATTTGCTAATTATGTGTGGTAAGTATTTTAAGGTGAGTGTTTAATAAATGACAAATTTATAATGTGATAATGAAATTGAAACTGATACTGAACTGAATTATGGAATACTGGATATTGTTTTGAGTACGAGTGAATTGTGAAAATACTGAATATTGTATGTATAATGCATTGAATTGTGAAAATTTTGAAATAATGAATTACTGCAATACTGTGAAACTGATTGAAATAAGGAATTTATAATTGATACTGAACTAAGATGGAAAATTGTACTGAAAAGTGAATTAAATACCCTATTAACTAGTCAGGCTAGTCGGATATAGTTGGCATGCCATAGGATATGGAAGAGTACGGGGTATTTGTCGGCTTACTGATCAGGCACTTATGTGCCGACTACTGTTACTGTTACCGATTCGGCACTTTGTGTGTCGAATACTATTACTGTCACTGTTACCGTTATCGATTCGACACTTTGTGTGTCGAATACTGTTACCGTTACTGATTACTGTTTACTGGTGTGTTTGGTTGGAATCCGTGTATCCGTCAAGTCTGAGTTAAGTTAATAGGGATAAATGAAATAAATTTACTGATAAAACTAATCTCGAATGATATAGTATATGTGAAAAGTGAAATTTGAAATAAAGAAATAAGAATGATATTTATATATATAATTAATTGATAATATAAAAAAGATTGAATTGTTTATTAGTAGTGATAATTGTAATAAAAAGTATGTGTGTGATTTAATGTATTTAATTATAAATTGAATTATTGTGATAACACTGAGTATATGCATACTCAGCGTACGGTTGTTTTCGTGCGCAGGTTGTAGAAGTCAAGTACTGAACCAGCATCCAAAGCCAGACTCGACTTCAGCAAACTTTTGGTGATGTATATTTTCTTTTGGTAATGTGACATGTACATAGAATGTGTATAAATGTTATTATGTTTTTAATATAAATGGTTAAAAAAAATGTTAGTATTATAAGTTTATGCATTAAAATGAAAGAAGTTTAATTTTTTTTATTTAATTTAGTATATTGTTAAATTTAAATTGATATTATGTTGATTAAGTTGATTAGAAGGTATTTGGAATAGAAATTGAGAATGTGAAATGAATTGGTTGAATTGGTTGTGATTGGAAATGATATGATTTTTAATTGCGGGGGGTTTTATGTGAAAATAAGCAGAAATGCTGCCGAAATTTGGTAAAAAAAAATTTAGAGTACTTGAACGAGTTTCATTTCACTTTTAATCCACGTTTTGGATTTCAAAAGTTTATTACACGGACTTAGTTATACAATTATATTACGAATGTTATTTTATTATGAATTATCCGTAAATTGTTTGATATGTCTGGTAATGCCTCGTAATCCTGTTCTGGCGACGGTTTGGGGTTAGGGGGTATTACAGTAATAATTTTCAGGGTATTACAATGTTTCCACCAATGTGCTGATTAGTGTAGGATTGAGTTTACAACCCCTGAACATGCGAGACATATGCAAGAATCTAACCTCTTGCAAGTAGCCATGAATTTGAAGGATCAGAGGCTTTCCCATATTATGTATGAACCCTTTCAAAACACGATAATCTGCCTATTTATAACATAAAAAATTATTTCAATTTATCAAAAAAAATTAACATGATTGAAAATAAAAAAATTTAATTTTCTTCTTACCATTGCTGCCTGGGCGGTGAAAATATGTTTATCGTAAAAAAGAATTAGAGAGGTGGCCATTAGTGAGAAATTAATCCGAATGAATAAAATACAAGATAATTAAAAATATATTTTAAATGAGAATATCGATAAATTTAGAATAAAAAGATTGATAGAGTTGAAAATAGGATGTGAATGAAAGAAATGAAATTTGGGGTATTTATAGGCTAAAAAGAAAGTGACCGCTGGTCGCGCTTTTTTGCCACTTGTGCAGGAAGCACACCTAATTAGATGCATTTTCTATTTATCAATTCTAAAAATCCAGTTGATATTTCAGTTTTACATATCTTTTAAAAATATAGTTTAGAAAATTGTTGACATTAAAATAGAATAGAATAAGTTTGAAACTATGAACATAACTATATACCTATTGGATAATGATCAAATTCAATCTATTTTAGGGTCTGTTTGATTGCCAGTAAAATATTTTCCGTAAAATGATTTCGGGAAAATGTTTTACTTTTCTGTAAAATGATTTACTGGAAAATATTTTCTGGTGTTTGATTGAATCTGTGTAAAATATTTTCGGCTGTTTGGAAGATTTCCTGGAAATATTTTCCGAAAAAATTGTTTTTACATATATTGATATATATTAATAAATTTTTATATTTTAAATTATTTTTACATATATTGCAATGATTTATTTATAATAATACTCAATTATTAAGCTACAATATTAATCGTTATAAATTGAAAAAAACTAATATCAAATAAATTGTTTGTAATTGTGTTAAAAAACAAGTATTGAATAATTAAAAAAACAAGTTACTGGAAAATCGATAAACAGAAGCAATTTTCTACCGGAAATGAAGGAAGGAATGAAGGAGGCGATAGAGAGGAGAGTACGGAAAATGTCTTACGGAAATTGAAAGGGTAAGACATTTTCCCTAAAATGTAACTCATTTTCCCTTGTTTTGGAGTTTATTTTCCAAATGGAAAATGTTTTCCGCCAATCAAACGCTGGAAAAGTTGAAAATGATTTTCCGGAAAATCAATTCCTTCAATCAAACAGACCCTTAAGCTTAATCCCAACAAAGCAAGTTCACGTGAAAAATACTCTTCTCCAAATCTCCGATAGATTACAGTCGGATAAAAGTCACGTGACAAGAGGACCCCTCCTTGACAGTGGCGCAAATCTCCGATAGATTACTGTTTATTTAAAAAATTTCCATCTCTGAAGGAACTTTCGCATCCTTTGCACGCGTAGTAAGCACGCATGGCCTACCATTTCCATCTCTATCTCTCACATCCAGAATTAATTATAAATAAAAAAATGAAACCAAAAAAGCGGAAAAAAGAAAAATAACTTTTGAAAGAAAATGCCCACACATAACTAAAACACACGTATCCCCTCCGTCGTTCAAAACTTTGCTCTTTTTATGTTTTCCCTCTTCTCTTTCTCTGCTTCGATTGGATCAAATCCACCACAATGCGAGAAAACAAAGTTCTTAAAGAGATAAGATATACTGATATATCTATTTTAATAGAGATAATTATAGAATTATGGTTTTTTAGCTACCCCTTACCATAATTTTTCTCCTTTTTCGATTAACCTAACCTAACCCTAGTTTTTTTTTTGTTTGTTAATTTTTTTTTCTTTTTTTTCTCCGTTTAAAATTAACATGAAACTTTAGATCTTTTTGATCCTTTTTTACGTGATCGAAGATTTGATGTGTATGAATTATCGTTGTGGTTGACTCGGTGTTTAGTGTCGCCGTATAATTTCCTCGTTTTTTTATTTGGGGGATTTTTCTAAGTTAGGGTTTCATATTGTGTAGTTAGAGTTTCCATATATATATATTTACTTATTTTAACTTGAATTAATGGAGCCTCGTGTCGGCAATAAGTTTCGGCTTGGTCGTAAGATCGGTAGCGGCTCTTTTGGAGAGATCTATCTGGGTTAGTTACAATTTTTTCTTTTTCTTTCCTCCTCTCCTTTTTTTTTGGCCTGATTTGAATATAATTTGGTGATTTTATTTTTCTCTTCGTAGGTACAAATATTCAGACAAATGAAGAGGTTGCCATCAAGCTTGTAAGTACTCCTTGCTTGAAACTCACTTTTTTGTTGTTAAATTTTGTATATAACAATGCCTTTTTGTTTGTTTGCTTGTTTATAACTGTATTTTGTTGCATTCTAATGTTCTGTAAAATAGCGATGAAGTTGCTTTTGTTGCTAGGTTTTAAACGGAGCCGTGTTTGTTGGATTTCCTGTTTTAACACTTCCATTTATAACTTAGTGATGCATTTGAGTCATAGAACACATTGAAGTAAGAAAGTGTAGAAATCTGCTACTGTTTGGTTAGTTGGATTCTAGCCAATTTGCAAGAGGGGTTCAAAAGTATTTTCCTGGATAAAATTATAAATTTACAATTGACTATTGGCACCTTGGTTTTTGCTTTTCAGTTTTTATTTGACCTATGTTTTCTTTTTTCAGTTTTTTTTTTGGTTTGTATTAAATTAATGATAGTTATAGTTCCTGGACCCACTTCAAGGGCAAAAGTGAAAAACAGAGAATTGAATTATTAATTAAGTTTTAACATGGTGGGATCATAATATCTCATCAATGTCGTAAGTTATTACTTCCTATTTTCTGGTTTTTGATGACATCATGGTGGACAACAAGTATATTGAATGGGGTGATAATCCTTTATAAGTTTTTTTTTAACAATGTACCATATCAATTAAATTTTGCTGTTCTGTATAAGAATTGCTTTCTAATATTTAGTGTTGATGATGGTTTTCTCTCTCTTTCTTTTTGTTCAATGATGGTGGCTTTCTCTGTGTTGCAGTTGTTTTAAGTTTTAACCATGGTAAATTCTTTTTGATACATTAGGAAAGTGATGATTTTTATGTTTTTTTTAAATGATCAGGAAAGTGTGAAGACAAAGCATCCTCAGTTGTTATATGAATCAAAATTATACAGGATCCTGCAGGGAGGAAGTAATGACGCTATTTTGTCTTACCTTTTTTATCACCCTGTTTCATGTGATTGCAACTTTTGACTTTTCACCATGTCGATCTTTTTCGTGGCAGCTGGGATCCCAAATGTGAGATGGTTTGGAGTTGAGGGAGACTATAATGTTCTGGTTATGGATTTGCTTGGACCTAGTCTTGAAGATCTATTTAACTTCTGCAGTCGGAAACTTTCCTTGAAGTCGGTTCTCATGCTGGCAGATCAAATGGTAGTTTCATAGAGTTTCATACATTTGATATGTCTGTTCCTTTTCCTTAATGTATTGCAACTTAATGCTATTTTTTTTCTCCCCCCAGATCAATCGTGTCGAATTTGTTCATTCAAAATCTTTCCTACATAGAGATCTTAAGCCAGACAATTTTCTTATGGGCTTGGGAAGGCGTGCGAATCAGGTTTGTGCTTTCTTCTCGCGTTATTGATTTGTTATATTTGTGCAGAGTTTAACGTATTGCTGTTTTTCACTTTCATTTAGGTCTACATCATTGATTTTGGCTTGGCTAAGAAATATAGAGACAGTTCAACACATCAGCACATTCCCTACAGGTGATAGAACTTTGCATGCATGTAATTTATTTGCATTTACGTGCAGTTTCACATCTTCTTCACTGGTTTACTTGTACTACTAGAGCCAGCTGAAATGATTCTCTATGAGATTCTCTTGGTTGCACCTATATTGTTCACTATGGGCTAATAATTATTGGTAGAGTTGGTGCATCATCTTTTAGAAGAGGCATGAAAATTAACGTGGTGGAATGATCCTATACTGATGTAACTCATGACAGTGTATGAATGAACTAATATCATTCAGAAAAGAAAATGCAGTCAGTTGGATTTTAAGCGATATTTTTTAGATAATTTCGTCTTCATCAAGCTTTTATCGTAGGTTCTATTACCTGAGGATACATGTTTCTATTTTTTTCTTTATGTACAGTAGTCTGCCTGAAGATTAATTCATGCATGTCTAGTTCCCTGGTTTGTTTTGCCTTAAAGTTATGGGATTTTCCAACAAAGTTGGTTACACCATTTTAACTTATAGTCGTGATCTTTTAGCATGGCATGTAATTTTTAAATTTGGAAGATAAGGTCTCGTGAAGATCTACCAAAATGGTTGCTGTAGTGAAGGCAGTGATGAATTATCCAACTTCTTTGCCTTGTGTTGGCATGCCTATTTCAATGTTCTTTTTACTAATTTACTCCATTCGTAATTTGCGGTGGATATTCAAAGCCACGTTTTTATGCTTTGCCTGCTCATGATGTTCTCAGGGAAAATAAGAATCTGACTGGAACTGCTAGATATGCAAGCATGAATACTCACTTAGGCATTGGTATGTATGGTTCATTTTATTGGTGGTGTCTTTTCTTTGATGCATAGACCTTTCTTTTAGTCTTCTGAGTTCTGATTCTGTGCTTTGATTCCGTGTAGAGCAAAGCCGCAGGGATGATTTAGAATCTCTTGGGTATGTGCTTATGTATTTCCTAAGAGGAAGGTGATTCCTGCTACTTATGCTACTTGCATTTGTGTCATGTTCATTTCCTTGATAGCTTTCATTATTGATGCCTCTTCTCTTGACAGTCTTCCTTGGCAAGGTTTGAAAGCTGGGAATAAGAAACAGAAATATGAGAAAATTAGTGAGAAGAAGGTTTCTACTTCAATTGAGGTAAGGATGCATTTAAATCTTTAGTTGCTTTAGCTTTCTGTAAAGGTAATTTTTAGGTAATGTTAAGATGTAGATGTATGGCTTAGAGTTCTGGTTTTCTATGCAAAATTGTAACGAAAGATGATGCTGTTTCAGGCCTTATGTCGAGGTTATCCAACAGAATTTGCGTCATACTTCCATTATTGCCGTTCTCTAAGATTTAATGATAAGCCAGATTATGCTTATCTCAAAAGAATCTTTCGCGACCTCTTTATTCGTGAAGGTTTGGTCATTTAGTTTTCCATCTTTGGATGCTGTCAACTTGTATAATCTCCATAGCTCATAGTAACTTCACATCTTTCTTTGTTCTTGTTGATCCTTACTAAACAGGCTTCCAGTTTGATTATGTATTTGATTGGACCATTTTGAAGTATCAACAGTCACAGCTGACCACTCCTCCTGCTCGAGCCCTTGTGAGTGCTTAGTAGGATTATTTTACTTCGGCTAGTAATCAGTTTGGAATATATCTTTTGTAATGCTTGTCTCTATTAGGGATCTGGTGTTGGAACAAGTTCTGGCATGCCCCCTGCTATTGGCAATGCTGACAGACACGCAGGTAATTAGTGCTTCTTCCATATATTTGGTCTTTGCTGGCAATGCTACCTAGGTATCGAATTTTTTACTTGGGTGTGTGTATCTATAACCTACAAACACATTTGAGCACACTTGCAGTATTATTTCTTTGCCATTTTTCTTTTTATGGAAAAATAATATCACAATTGGGCGATCCATTTCTTTGAAGTTGGAAAGTCAATTTTTGCTTGGAATAATAGCATTTGTATCTCTTGGTTGCAGCTGGGCAGGATGTACAAGCTGCTGGTATGTCACCAATGGATAACTCTCGACGGAGAACAACATCAGGACCCTTGATGTATTCTGGAAGTTTTGCAAAGCAGAAGAATCCAATTGCAAATGATCCTGCAACAAAAGACTCTGCGGTAATTATTATTTTCTTACAATTTATGCTTCTGCACATCTATATTGTATTCTTAGATTTGTCATTAGTCTTGCATTACTGTTTTGCTTCCTTTTCATCTTAATTCTTAGGATATATTTCTAGGTTTCATTGTTTGTGATACATAGGATGACTTATAAATGCTATAATAGTTTTGCATTAGTCCTCTGTCATCCGCAAGGCATCTTTTTAGTATTAGTGCATGTATTCTCTTACCACATTGAGTAGTTTTGAACTGCTCCTATGCATTCCTGTATATAATTTAAATTTTCTACAATGGAATTGTATATTATTGAAACTTGGGTTTTACTTGGATGAAGTATACGGGGCAGTCAGGTGGATCTTCAAAACGAGCTAGCGGTCGTGAAGCAGTTGCTGGAAGTGAGTTTGACCCACAACGGTCTCGTACAACCGATGCTAGCCCTGGGCACAAACATTTAAATCAACAGCGAGGTCCTGTTGAATCTTCTTCTGACCCTAAGCAGACTGGAAGAAACACCAAGAACTACGAAGCTGCCCTCAAGGGGATTGAGGGCCTTCAATTTGAGAGCGATGAGAGAAATCAGTATTAAAATTGTGAGCTATATGAATTGTTGTAAAGCATGAAATGATTTGTGTTGTCCTTGTTGGTGGGTTGAGTTGAAGGAATTTGTAAAAAGTTGGATCTCTGGAGTTGGGATCCTCGTGTTGTGCACCCAAGCATAAATTTCTGCACTGATGGAAGAGCTTGTGAAGTGAAATTTGACTGACACTGCCATCGAAAAAGGTGGTTGCCTGTGAAGGGCTAGAACTGTGGTGTGGCTATTTTCCCAACACTTTTTAACTTGCTGTTTTTAGGGTGCCCCTTTCATCTTAAGATCATTGCTTTACTCGTCTGGGACTTGTTGAGGTTTGAAACTTACGGCACTGTAAATTTACCGCATTCATGTCACTCCTGTTTCTCACGTTTTCATTTAGATATTAGTTTATTTTTGTTTCGTTTTGTATCACTGTTCCAAAGGCAATTCTATATATTCTTTTCTCCCTTAAGAGTTATGATAATAAGGGAAGTTACGATTGAGGAGATCATGATAATCAAGATTTGATGTTTCTATTAAGGGCTGGGTATGTCATACTCGTAAGCATTGTTTGGTCACTGTCTCTTTTCACTTTTCAGTTCAATGCAATTGATTTTCTTTTCGTTTCGACACTCGCGTCTTACGCTGAGTATTTTATTCATCAAAAAGTTGACATTAACATAAAGACCAGGGTCCGAACTCCGGAAAAAACCCATCCCCCGAATTTTAAAATCATAATGAAATTGAAGACAACCCTCCATTTCCTGAATTTCTACGATTTGAGGTCACGAACCGTGATTTAGAACTGAGATTGCTTGCATTTTTAAGAAGACGAAATAAGCCTCAATTACTTGCAGAACACCAAATGAAGATTAATGTTAAGGCGAGAAGATGAGCGTTTCGTTAGAGAGTGATACATCTATTCAAAGGAAGACCCATAAACAATCCTGGTGTACCTATCCTTGAGCCACCTAAAACTCTTCTTCAAAGACCCTTTTACTCTTCCCTCAACATCGTAAACCTTATAGCTTGCTACCCTCTTCTTCCTCTGCAACTCCGGGTCATTTAAACTCCAGCCTTTCGAACAACACCCGGACTTTCCTTTTCTGAACTTGGCATCGGTATTCTGCACCTGGGTCTGCCCTTGTCGCACTGTTGAAGCGTGGGAAGCACTGTAACAACTGAGATCTTGCCTGCTGTGGATGCCATTCCCATATGACGAATTGGGTCCCTTATAGCTCTCTATCTGCTGCATTTTCGCATCTCCATACGCTTTGGATCCCAAGTCTTCCATGAAATTGTTGAGCTCTCAGAGGTAATTTGGGGAAGTGAAGGGCTTTCTCTCGCTGGTGGTAGTAGGAACCTCACTTTTTGTGTGAATGTCTCTAAAAGCTGAAAAGTGGTGGCAAATGAAATGCCGATAAAGTTTGAGCAGAGGAAAAACATTGGAACGGGGTTTAAGCCGAGCGAGGCCGTTTTCGTCGGCGCGGAAACGGGCCAAGAGTCCAACATTCATTTGGACCTTTTGGGCTTGACCGTTGTTTGCTATAGCTTGTGGTTTAACAAAAATAAAAAGAATTTTTATTTATTTTTCTACTATGACCTTTTTCAGCTTTCACTAGCCAAACTGAGTTTTTTCGGCATCTTCAATGCCGCTGTCTTGAAGAAAACCCTAAAGATTCTCCTTTTGCCTTAATTAAAACCAACAAAACCTAATCTTTCTATTGCTTCGATTTTTAAGATCTAATTGATCTGATTCTATATTTTCTCATCCCTATATCTGCCCTAAATCTCTCAACATCCCCCAGATTCTTAATCTGCTCTTTGAAATTGAGTAAGTTACGTATTCCTCATTTTCTTCCCATATTGATCTACAGATCTGTTATTCCATTATATTGTCCTGCAATTTTTTTTTGTTTGATGTCTTTTCAATCGATTTATTTGGTAACGTAATAAATTCTATAGTTTTTTTAGGATATGTTCTGATATTTCTATTCCTTTATTTTTCTATTTGATTTATTTATTTTAATTTGGACATAAATATTTCTATTGATTCAGTTATCCATATAATTTCGTAGGTGTGTTATCGTAGCTGAATTTAATTGATTGACTGAAATGACTGATAACAATTCACCACCTGGTTCACCCAAACAAAACCCAGCTCAGAATTCTGAGACTAACTCATTACCTAAAGATGATAGCTCTCTGGAAACCATAGTTAGAAAGATTCAGGATTCCATGTCCTTAGCAAAGAGACACAAGTTCTGGGAAACCCAACCTGTTGGTCAATTTAAGGATGTTGGGGACACCAGTTTACCCGAGGGACCGATCGAGCCCCCCACTCCCTTGTCTGAAGTTAAACAGGAGCCTTATAACCTTCCAAATCCATATGAATGGACAACCTGTGATATGGATTCAGAAGATACTTGTACCGAGGTGTATAATCTTTTGAAGAACAATTATGTTGAGGATGATGAAAATATGTTTAGGTTCAATTATTCCAAGGAGTTTCTTAGCTGGGCTTTGCGTCCTCCTGGTTATTATAAGAGCTGGCACATTGGGGTTCGTGCTAAGGCTTCAAAGAAGCTTGTTGCTTTCATTACTGGTGTCCCCGCAAGAATAAGGGTGCGAGATGAAGTTGTGAAGATGGCCGAGATCAATTTCTTGTGTGTTCATAAGAAGCTGAGATCAAAAAGACTTGCACCCGTGATGATTAAGGAGGTTACTAGGAGAGTTCATTTGGAGAATATTTGGCAGGCTGCTTACACTGCCGGAGTTGTTCTTCCAACACCAATTACTACTTGCCAGTACTGGCATCGGTCGCTGAACCCTAAGAAGCTTATTGATGTTGGGTTTTCTAGGCTTGGGCCTAGGATGACAATGAGTCGAACCATCAAACTCTACAAGTTACCTGATTCTCCAGCCACCCCTGGGTTCAGAAAGATGGAGCTTCATGATGTCCCTGCTGTTACAAGGTTGCTTAGAAACTACTTGAGCCAGTTTGTCGTTTCTCCAGATTTTGATGAGAACGATGTGGAGCACTGGCTGCTTCCTACCGAGGGTGTCGTGGATAGTTACTTGGTTGAGAGCCCAGAGACGCATGATGTTACTGACTTCTGCAGCTTCTACACGCTTCCCTCGTCTATTCTTGGCAACCAGAACTATTCGATTTTGAAAGCAGCCTACTCATACTACAATGTGTCCACTAAGACTCCATTGCTTCAGCTGATGAATGATGCTTTAATCGTTGCTAAGCAGAAGGATTTTGACGTTTTCAATGCGCTTGATGTCATGCATAATGAGTCTTTCCTCAAAGAATTGAAATTTGGACCAGGTGATGGGCAACTTCACTACTACCTCTATAATTATAGGATACGAAATGCTTTGAGACCATCAGAACTTGGTCTTGTACTCTTATAGTTCGACATGTTCCAGCTTTGTTCGTGCAGTTTTGTTTCCATATTAGGTCTGGGTTGCATCATATTAATTGTTCCGCTGCCATCCACAGCCAAGGATTCGGTATGCAGTGCAAGCAAGAGCAGCCTTTGTTGTGTTTCTGAGCTTGAATTGCCTAGGCAAATTACAATATTGCTGTTGACAATGCACATTGTTCAATGGACATCAATATGATGAGCTTTTAATTGTGGTTTATTTCTTAGTTTGTCATTGCTCTTGCAGTTTTCCATTGCTTTTTTCCCCCCTTCTTTTTGTCCTTGTCGCTTCATTAATTTCCTTAAAGATCAAACAAAGGTGCTTCAACCGCTGTTGTTTCATTAGTTTATATAGTGATGAACTCTTTTGAATGTTCAAACCAACCTTTTGAGGGGGGAATGAAGCTTACTTGCCCAAATAACTGGCATGATTCTCCCGATTTTTCGTGGAAGTGCATCCATATCTGATATTTGTACTTAGATGCATTTGTATTTGATGCCTATTTGGATATTGAATATTCGATGTTGGATATAGATGTTCTTTGAGGACTCTTTTAAGTACTAATTCGTAAGTTCCAAATCAATCATTTTGGGGGTTTTTTTTTTATAAAAAAAATCTAATTGGTAAGTCTTTAGAAAAAATAAAACATATTTATGTATTGCATCACACATAGCTGAGTATCATAATTTAGCCGTTTTCAAACTGGCTTTAGCCTTTTTCAATATACCAGATTTGGTGCCAACAGCATAAATGAAACCTGTTAACAGCATCATATTAGAGTTGAATTGTTGTTTTCACTCTCTACTAAAAAATAAAATAGGAAATTAGTCTTTGTATATTAAATTAAAAAATAAATTAGTCTTTTTATTAAAAATTTATCTATTTCAAGTGACACATGTATCTCATGCTGATGGGAGTAAAATGGATAGAATTTTTAACCAATTGTGAAATGATCAATTCAAGCAACTAGACAATAACACATCATCACTTAATAGTAGAAATATGTGAAATTTTTAATAAGATCAATTTACTATTTGATCTAATATATAGTGACTAATTTATCTATTTTTTGAATAAAAATAACAAAATGCAATCCAACTCCCATTACAGATTCGTTCATGATATTTTTTATCCATCGTAATTGTGTTTTACTTTAGGAGTTATAAACTTATAACTACATAAAATTGTTATTACAATAATTTATATATTATGTAAATTTGATAATATATTTATCTTGTATTCATATTTAATTTGTTTTATTGTATTGTACTTCAAATATTAAAAAAATATTTTATCTGTTTTTTCCTCTCACTTTCTCCAAATTTGAATATTGACAAATGGTAAAATTAAAAAAAAGAGAGGAGATATTTTCAACTCCATTTATTTTCCTACCCTTAATAAAAAAACACATTATCCAAACATACAACTAGCACTTGGGCCTTGGTTGCTTTCATGGTGTTTCTATTTCTAAGGAGATTCTCCATCTCTATAAGATTTCAATAAGTTCATTTATATAAGAATAAAATAAGGTAAATTTTTTCATGTATTTTTTCTTCTTCAAATTTATATAAAATTAATGAAATAATTATGGACTACTTAGTCCAATAATATTTAGGACTATTATGACTAAAGTACAAGATTAGCAGATAAAATAAGGACCAAATAGAAAGAAAGGTAATTATTGACCACAAAAGGGCGAGAAAAAACTAAAGCTTAAAACGACGCCGTTTAAAGTCTTAGCTGGTTTAGAAACTTAGATATGGGTTGGCTTTTCCAGATATCGTCCAATACCTAGCGCCCGCGTGGAAGCAAGTGATGACAGTGAAACACCTCATCAAATTAAATGACACCAGACAAGCTCCTTCCCTATCTATCCCCTGACCTTTCCTTCCTTATATATGGCCAAATGTAAGAAAAATGGTAAAAAAATTTCTTCAGAAGAAGCAACAAAGCAAACATAACAAAAAGCCAAATTTTTAGTTTCAAAATCCAAACTCGGTTGCATTGAAAGAAACAATATACATGCCTTTTATTCTATGTGTTTATTAGTTTCGATGGTGATAACAATGGAGTGTGTCGGAGCTCGGAACTTCGCGGCAATGGCGGTTCCTACACGTGCCTTTTGGAAAGCAAATCTGATGAGGACTAAAACAGCGATTCCAAGTCATAATCGGCTTATTTCCTTAAAGGTGAGAGCTAGTGGAGCAAGGAACGAGAGTTGCGTTGCGGTTAAAGAAGATTTCGCCGACGAAGAAGATTTCATAAAGGCCGGTGGCTCTGAGATTCTCTTTGTTCAAATGCAACAAAATAAAGAAATGGATAAACAGTCGAAATTAGCGGATAAGGTTTTCACTTTGCTCACTTTAGTTCGATTTTCATTTGTTGGAACTAATATCGGGAGATATATGGATATTTTCCCTTTTTTTTTGGTTATTTCTGCGTGTAAATATGGAGGCCCTACTGGTGGCTTTTGAGCCACAAGAATTTACATAAATTGGAAAAAAAATAGTTAAATACTCATGAAAGTTATGACATATGATGGTCACGTGCATCTGGTCAATAGTATTTGGCCGCCTTCTTTGCCCTTAATTTTTGTGGTACCACTAACTAGTTAGCTTTGTTATTTGATGTTCGATTGGTATTTTCTATTTTTGATTTTATTTTTTAAAAAATTGAAGAAAGATTGCATTTTATTAGTGGGTTTTACTGTTTCGTTGAAATATCCATTTTGAGCCTTTGTGATAGCATATATGTTTTTCACAGTTACCGCCCATATCAACTGGGGAAAACGTATTGGACCTGGTAGTTATTGGTTGTGGTCCGGCTGGTCTTGCTCTTGCTGCAGAGTCTGCTAAGTTGGGTTTAAATGTTGGACTAATTGGCCCTGATCTTCCTTTTACCAATAATTATGGAGTATGGGAAGATGAGTTTAAAGGTATTCACTTCATTTTCTAAGCAATTTATGTAAGATTCATTTCGAAGCAATCAAATAAACACCAAGTTAATCTAATGTTCGTTTTCAGATCTTGGCCTTGAAAGATGTATTGAGCATGTTTGGCGGGACACCATAGTATACCTTGATGATGATAAGCCTATTATGATTGGTCGTGCTTATGGACGTGTTAGTCGATACTTGCTCCATGAGGAGTTGTTGAGGAGGTAACAACAGCTCCTTGTCAATGATATTTATGGTCATTTTTCTCTTGGTTATTGCTTCTTCTACTTTCCCGATCATCAATGTTTAATTTGTATTAATTTTCCCTAGGTGTATCGAGTCAGGTGTAATGTATCTTAACTCGAAGGTAGAGACGATTGTTGAAGCTACCGATGGTCATAATCTTGTAGTTTGTGAACACAATCGTGTCGTTCCTTGCTGGTACTATAATTTCTTTTTCTCGTACTGCTATTCCTAAACTTTTAACCTTTTAGTATCACAACTCCTTTCAAGCCCCTAATGTGCTATTATAGGCTTGCTACTGTTGCTTCAGGAGCAGCTTCAGGTAAACTGTTGCAATATGAGGTAGGGGGTCCAAGGGTCTCTGTTCAAACAGCTTATGGCGTCGAGGTTGAGGTACGTATGATACACTAACTGTGATTGTTAACAGTTGTACATATCTTTGCATTTGTTATTTTAATCTCACTGCAGCATGAACAGAAGATTACTCTTTAAGAGGGCGATGGAAGAAAAAATTTCTGAACTTATTTAACAGGATACCTTTTTCTTATTACATCAGGTGGATAACAATCCTTATGATCCAAGCCTGATGGTTTTCATGGATTACAGAGACTATGCTAAACAAGAAGTTCAATCTTTAGAAGCACAATATCCAACATTTCTTTATGCCATGCCCATGTCTTCAACAAGAGTTTTTTTTGAGGTTTGCACCATGCAATTAATTTGTTTATTGTTTATGTTGTATGCCATGATTAAATGCAAAATGATTTAGAAAGTTGCATTGCAGGAAACTTGTTTGGCCTCAAAAGATGCCATGCCTTTTGATTTATTAAAGAAGAAGCTCATGTCAAGGTTAGAGAGCATGGGAATCCGGATTTTAAAAGTTTATGAAGAGGTAAACTGCATGGTCTAATAAGATACCAGATTCATTCCGATATAATGTATGGATTACTTTTTATCATTACTCAGCACCAAAATAGGGCTGCATGTCAGTCATCTCCTTGCCATTTTATAAATTGGTGTTGATGGTCAAAAGATGACTTTCTCCACAAGTCATTTTTCTTTACTATTCCTCATTCACGAACAGCCCCTCAAATTTGTTAGTAGAAAATCAGAGAAAACAGCTCGTCACAAACAATGCCACATCAAATTCAGGATTCACCTTTCTATCATAGTAGCACATAATTTGCTATCGACTTGGTTTTTATTCATTATTCTGGTCAATGATGGAGTGCAGAGCCCAATGCTCTTAATCCTGGCTTACTTAGAATTAATGCCCATCTATCTTTGCACTTCTCAATTAGTAGTCTATCTCATTTCATTCCTCACATTTCCATGTTCCAACTGCATCATGAAGTAACATGTGTTGAATGCCAATTTTTATTAGCAAGATGCCATGTTTCAATCTTTTGCAGGAGTGGTCTTACATCCCAGTTGGTGGTTCCTTGCCAAACACAGAGCAGAAGAACCTTGCATTTGGTGCTGCAGCAAGCATGGTGCATCCAGCTACTGGTAGGAATTGGGTTAATAGATATTTCCTTCAATAATTAAGACTTAATACTGCCAATCTAAACCTTCTTAAACAGGTTATTCGGTTGTCAGATCATTGTCAGAGGCTCCAAATTATGCTTCTGTAATTGCAAATATCCTAAAGAAGGATAATTCTAATGGCTTGCTTACCAGTGAAAGAAATAATGGGAATATCTCAATGCAAGGTATGCTGTGTGATTTATCTTCTTTTCCTCTCAACTTCACCCATTTAAGGGTTTGTAAACAAGTTCTTCATCTTAAGCAAGCCACAGTAATGGAAATCTTTTTTTTTTTAGTAATAAAAGTCATTAACAAATCAAAACAAACTAAACTGAAGCTCTTAACGTATTCTGGACATCATTTTTGAGCAAGGAGCAACAGCTTGGAATCAGATGCTCAGAACAATGAACTGCTCCATCTTGAACAGACTCAATCTTTGCCATAAAATCAGCCACTTTGTTTGCTTATACTGCATATGCATTATTTGGGTTTAGTAACATGATTAATTTCTCTTGGTAAACGTGATGTCAATTGTCATCCTTGGTAGTTGTTGTCTTTATGATTTGTCATTTTTCTTTTGCTTGGCTTGTATGATTAATTTCTCTTCATAAACGTGATGTTAATTGTGTGCCGTAATGCTATGGCGTTTTGTATAATGTATTAACAACTTAAAATTCAACGCATGGTATCACCCTCTTAGGATGTGTTATTATAATTTGATTCAGCTTGGGATACTCTTTGGCCACAAGAAAGGAAACGCCAGAGGTCATTCTTTCTCTTTGGGCTAGCACTCATACTGCAACTAGATATTGAAGGCATTCGAACATTCTTCCATACATTCTTCCGTTTGCCAAGTTGGTATGACTTCATATTTACCATCTTTTGGTGTTTATTTATAAAGAAAGCCAAGATAACTAACCTTTCCCTTTCCACATCACCCAAATATTCAGCTTTTAAACTTGAGACAGAAAACATAACTCCATGAATAAACAAACCTATCATTAATTTTTTTTAAAATTCATCATTATAAAAGAAATAATGCTTGACTAGCATGAGTTGCATACTTAAAATTTTACTTTGTAATAACTAAGGAATATATTTATTGCAGGATGTGGCAAGGATTTCTTGGTTCTAATCTTTCCTCTGCCGATCTCATTCTGTTTGCCTTTTATATGTTTGTCATAGCACCAAACGATATGAGAATGTCCCTTGTCAGGCACTTAATCTCAGATCCAACTGGAGCAACTATGATAAGAACATATCTCACAATATAGATGGTATCTTTTGTATTTCCTCCCTTGTTTGGTTGTATTTTTCAATTGCTTTTCAAGCAATATTATGAGGAGCCTATCTACCATGAAAATAAGTAGGCATTGTATATTCAAATGTTTGCATGTAAATCTTCTTTAGTTAAATATGGTGCGTATTTTTCTTCCAAATTTTGAGCCTATGATTATGTACATATTTTTTGACCAAATAAACACGAGTTGCGTTTAACTTTCTACTGTACTGCCCTTCGGCAACCAATCGCTCTTCATATTCTGGTGTCTTGTTCACTACTTCTTTATCATTAGTGGCAACCACTGACAGATGCAAGAAGGATGGTGTGGGAGTTTATGCTTCAATGCTGCATTGCTATTAGGCCTTACCTTTGATGGCCATAACAGTATTAATTTCACTCAGTCCAATATTTCCTTACGTTTTTTTCCAGACATGATGTTATGCTGCCACCATTTTATCAAACAAATAAATCACTCAACATGAAAGGAGCCTGGAGGCTCCATTTGCAGCCAGTGGAAGCTGATAACTTAGAATCAACGACCTAATGAAATAATCTCTTTAATTAAAACTTTGTTAGTCAGAATATGCCCCAGGTGCCAGGTTGGATACAAGTTAACAATATTTGTTTATTTTCGGAAAGGGCTTTTTCAGGTTATGGAATCTTTAGTTAGATAATTAATGTCTGGCATCATAAAAGGTCAACTGCTGCCTCTGTACCCTAATTACACTGGACTCTATCAATCTGTTACATGGCTTTGATGAGAACATTGATTTTCTGGAGAGAATAAGGTTATTGGAATTCCTGCTTTGCTGTTGCATGCTTGCATTCCATGATTGAAAGAAATTAGTAGAATATACATTGGAAGATATTCAGGATTTTTGAGGAATTCTGTTTCGAGGGGATTGGTCCATCATGCCCCATACCACATGCTAGAGACGTGTTCATAATGAAAGGTTCAGAAGTCAACTGAAATGTAGAGATGAAATGACAAAGAACTTGTGGCAGGGATTACTTACAAACTAGACCATTGACGTTGACCAATAACTACAGCCATTTCAGTTTGAAGGTTTCAACTATGGAGGCTTTTACTAATAGATTGAAGCCACTTGCAGGTGATCAATTATCTCAACACAACTGGCGGGTTTGGAAGTTGCATTGAAATTGAATATTCTATAGATCAAAAGTTAGGCTCTTGAATTAATTTGGATGTATCTGTTCTACTCTGAACCAGGTGGCAGTACAGAAAGAATCTATTAACCATTTTATGATAAACCTTAAGTCTCTGCTCTTCTATACCAAGCACGTTTAGCTTTTTATCTATGGATTTCATTACCCCTCTGATCAGTATAATTGACAGATTATGCACAGCAACGGCCTCTCGGGCATGCCGTGTTATCAATTTGGACAGAAGCATGCACTACTTGACTGCAGAACTAAATGAACTGATGGACAAGAGAGATGACTTGACGACTCGTCTCGAGCGAGCTGAGCTGGATGGATCAAGACGAACAAATGAAGTGCAGAGGTGGCTGGCAAGAGTAGAAGTTATCGAAGCTGAAGCTGCCTCCATTATGGAGAATTTCCGACAGAGTAGGCAAGGGTTGGGGTGCTTCAATCCAAGTTGTTGTTCGAAATACAATATGAGCACGGAAATGATAGAGAAGCTGCAGGATATAAGTGAACTGAAGGGAAAAGGAAACTTTGAGAGACTGGTGACTGAGCCACGTCCTGCTCCTGTAGAAGAGAAACCGTGTAAGCCTGCAATTGGCATTGGTGTGATGTTAGACAAGGTGTGGGAGTTTCTTGAGGAGGAAAAAGTGGGAATTATTGCATTATATGGAATGGGTGGAGTTGGGAAAACTACCCTTCTAAAGACCATCAATAATGCATTTCTTTCCAGCGATCACAATTTTGATGTGGTAATATGGGTCTTGGTCTCTAAGGAATTTGTTGTTAGTAAGATCCAACAGTCCATTGTGGCCAGGCTAGGGTTGCCATGGGCAGATAGTGAAGCCCATGAACTCCTAACTTCAAAGATTTACAATGTTTTGAAAAAGAAGAGGTTCCTTCTATTGTTTGATGATGTTTGGGAGGGAATTGATCTGGGGGATATTGGGATTCCTCTTCCTGATGATGAAAATAAATGCAAGCTGATATTTACAACGCGATCCATGGATGTGTGTAGCGACATGGATGCTCATAGGAAGCTCAAAGTGGAACTTTTGAACGATGAGAAATCATGGCAATTGTTCTGTGAGAAGGTTGGAAGAATGGATGTTTTAGAGTCACCACCTATTAGAACTTATGCCAAGACAATTGTCCGAAAATGTGGAGGTTTACCACTTGCCTTGATCACGGTTGGTAGAGCCATGGCCAATAAGGAGACTGAAGAGGAATGGAAGTATGCAATTGAATTACTCAACAAATCTCCATCAGAATTTCGAGGTATGGAAGATGTATTTACCCTCCTAAAGTTTAGCTATGACAATTTAGAGAATGAAACTGCAAAAATGTGCTTTTTGTATTGTTCTCTATTCCCTCAAAGCTATTCTATTGAGAAAGAACAGCTAGTGGAGTACTGGATTGCAGAAGGATTTTTGGACCGTTCCTATGACAGCAATGCCTATAATAAAGGGTATGCTGCCATTGGGTCCCTGAAAGTTGCCTTCTTACTGGAAACAGGCGAAGAAGAAACCCAAGTAAAGATGAATGACGTTATCCGAAGTTTTGCCTTATGGATAGCTTCTGGATGTGGGGTAAACAAGGGAAATTTTTTTGTGGAGGCAAGCTTGGGCCTTACTGAAGCACCTGGTGTTAAAAACTGGGAAGGAGCACAAAGAGTTTCTTTGTTAGACAATGCAATCACAAGACTAGAAGAAGTACCGATGTGCCCAAATCTGTTGACACTGCTGCTTCAGTGGAATAATTGTCTGAATCGTATACCAGATGACTTTTTTCAATCCATGTCTGCTCTTAGACTCCTGGATTTGTCCTTTACAAGCATCAGAAGGATCCCGGTGAGTATCGGTCAATTACTAGAGTTGCGTCATCTTAATTTAACAGCTACAAAGATAACCACGTTGCCTAAGGAGCTTGGAAGTTTAGCAAAGCTGGTCCACTTGAATCTCTTGCGCACATACTCTCTTCGAACGATTCCACGTGAGGCTATATCTGGACTTTCAAAGTTGGTGGTCTTGAACTTGTACTACAGTTATGAGCGTTGGAAAATTCAGAATTCTAACTGTGAAGATGAAGTTGGATTCGAGGTATTGGAGACCTTGACACAACTTCGCTTCCTCGGTTTAACCATTTCCATGGTAACCTCACTGCATAGACTCTCTGGCATTAGAAGTTTAGTCAAATGTATACAGTATTTATTCATAAAGGAATGTGAAGGTTTACATCAATTAGAATTATCAACTTTGGGTTATGGTAAACTATTGAGAAGACTTAGCATCAATGACTGTAATGAATTAAATTACTTGGTAGTGGAAGGTGAGGCTGGAGAAAATTGGCTACCCAATCTGGAGGTTCTAGCCTTGTATGGCCTGCCTACCCTAATTTCGGTGTGGAAAACCCCACCGAGAGAAGCAAGCCTGCAAAATCTGCGCTTGTTGAATATCTGGTATTGTCATAGGCTGAAGAATGTTTCATGGATATCATTACTTCCAAGGTTAGAAGCAATTTACTTGTTCTACTGCAAAGCGCTGGAAGCACTGGTAAGCGAAGACGAGAAACTAGAGCCCGATTCAAAGTCATTTTCAAGGCTCAAAACTATATCCATCCGCGACCTCCCTGCATTGAGGATCATTACACCATTGGCATTAAATTTCTCCTGCTTGAAGAACATTGCAGTGATTGATTGCCCGAAGCTGAAGAAACTATCAATCAGAACAGCTCATAATTCTACAACCCTTCCAACAGTGCACTGTAGTAAAGATTGGTGGGAAGGTCTAGAATGGGAGGAAGTCAACACCAAAAATGCTTTTCTTACCAACTTCACATCAAATTGATGTAGCATCAACATGTACTTTTTGTCATATTATTCGGTACGTCCTGCTTAACTGTTTATATGGAACTTCATTGTATAACCAGTTCTTCATGTTCCTACACTTTTGTCTTGTACAAATGTTGGCCAAATTGTAGACTCTCAATTTTAAATGTATGGCTGCAAATCTTCTCAAGAACCAGGGACCAAGTATTTGGATTCATAACATAGTTTAAGTTCTCTGTCTTGCAAAATAATCAGCACCAATGCTCAAATGAAACAGACCAAATAGAAGGCTTTAGATTTAAAAGTAACATAGGAAAAAGAAAGTTAAAGTTTAAATGCTTCAGGTGCTAAGCTAGGTTTAGTTATTGAATTTAATTTACAGCATATTTACTACAGCTTTGACTAAATTTTTATAAAGAACTTCATTGTATAACCAGTTCTTCATGTTCCTACACTTTTGTCTTGTACAAATGTTGGCCAAATTGTAGACTCTCAATTTTAAATGTATGGCTGCAAATCTTCTCAAGAACCAGGGACCAAGTATTTGGATTCATAACATAGTTTAAGTTCTCTGTCTTGCAAAATAATCAGCACCAATGCTCAAATGAAACAGACCAAATAGAAGGCTTTAGATTTAAAAGTAACATAGGAAAAAGAAAGTTGAAGTTTAAATGCTTCAGGTGCTAAGCTAGGTTTAGTTATTGAATTTAATTTACAGCATATTTACTACAGCTTTGACTAAATTTTTATAAAGAATTTCCCAAATCTGATCAAACTGATATAGTCTCTTCCCAGCAAGGTGGACATTCTGCTTGGGACTTTGACCAAAAGAAATTTAAACACTCTAGAAGCCCACAGGAAATACATTGGCCTATGTTATAATCCATAAAAATATCAATCTTAAATTAAACAAATGGTAGAGCGGGGGACAGATTCAAGACAACTTGAATTATTGTTTTTCAAATTAAAATATTTACTAAATTATTAAATTTTTAATCATTGAAATTCACTATAATTCATGTTATCTTTTTAAAATTTTATGAACTTTATTTTTTTAATGATATATTTTTTATTTTTTTTATAAATTTTAAATTATTTATTGATATGACATATAAGATAAATATTGTAATATCAGCATGAAATACACGTGAATTGTCATGAATATTGTCATGCCAACATCATTAGAAAAATTGTAGTAAATATTTCTATTAAAAAAACAAAAAATTTGATTCTTTTTTAAAGGGTGATCAATAAATTTTGTCTAAAAATAATAATAAGGGCTAAATTTATAAAAGATGTAAATGTTAAGAGCTATATTTGACATTATGCCTGTATAAAAAAAACTGATTTATAATAATTTCTTAACTAAATTAAGGCTCAATTAGTAAATGACATTAACTCAAACTAAGGAATAGTATAATTAATTAACTTTTAACCAAATCTAAATAAAATTGAAAAGTCATTTTAAAAATAGAGTATAAATTTCTAATAAAATATTATTATGCATTAAATTTAATATTCATAAGAACTAAATTATTAGAAATAACAAGTTACCAAAATTTTGAAGAATACAAGGGGAGTAGGGCAACATTAAAGCTTAATTGTTTCATCAGCTTTCAACCATATGAATGGCAATGTCATTCAAGTCATATTTGACATGGTCTCTCAATTCATTAGTTTAGTTGTTGGTAATATCATTCACACGAATTGGTGATTACAACCCAATTAAAAAAAAATGAATAGCTATCCAGGGCATCACCATCCGATTAACTATTCAATGCTTCTAGGAATGCAACAAAAAATAATATTTCAGCTTTACCCAACTCAGCACATCTTGCAGCAACATAACCTGCAAGTTAAAAAGAAAAATATAATAAAAGAAAATAGTTTATGAAAAGAGAGGATATAAGAGCTTGAATTTAGTTTAGAAAGGCAAATCTGAACAAATCTGTTTAGAGATTGGCTATGTCAAGGATTGAATTCCTTATTCACCAGTTTTGGTGGAATTGAAATTGATGACCAACAAAGCTTGCGATTTCGCCTCCATCTTTGTTCTTTCTTTTCCTACAAAGTTCGTTTTTTCTCCTTAATGGTTCACGTTTGTTTGGCCGAAAAATATGATTCTGAATTTGAGTATTTTTAGTGGGCTTTCAAACTTAAAAACTTGGGGGAAAGGAATATAATAAAAAGAAAAATAACATATCAAAAAAAAAAAAAGAAGGAAAATGATGATGAATTTGGGCCAACATTAGACCATTAGTGAGCCGGTAACCGTGGGAAACAATGCCTAATGGTGACAGGTTACAAGTTTCTAGAAAATTGTAGAAGAAGGGGACTCGTAAGGTAGAGGTAGAGGGAGAAGAAAATGGAAAAAAAAAGGAAGAGAAAATCTGTCACAAATAATCATGTTTTAATATAATTTAATACGTCCATAACTATAAAGTTTGATAAAAATGAATATTTATATAAATAAATATATTGAAATATAATTAAATTATATATTATTTTATTAAATTATATTTAATAATAATTTTATTAAAATTTAAATAATTATTTACCTAAAAAAATTATACTAAACGTACCTTAATCATTTAAGCCTTTTTTTTATGTTATTACAACACCTATTTTATTTAACTAAATACAAAAACACTATTACAACTCTATTCTATTGTATTAAAACAAACAATTAAATTACTAATTACAATTTTATTCCATTATAACCCACTCTATTCCATTTCAAATCCATTATAATCTTATTCCATTCACCTCATACACACCCCCGACAAAGCTGACGAACAACCATAAACACTACGACAAAAACATAAAGAAAGTTGGGACGCTACAGTGGAAGCCAACTATGCCTGAGGCTCAAGTTCTATGCACTGGATTGGACAGCCATTTCCTAATAAATGAACAGCCAACGACTCCACCGCTCTCATCTGCGCCCTAACCAAAAAGCAAAACAAGGTCTCTGGCAAAATAGTCTGGATTTCTTCTAGACATGGATTACTCCAACAGCAAAAAACAGCTTCATATTGCAATATTCCCATTGCTAGCTTACGGTCACATCGCCCCATATCTCCAAGTCGCCAAGTTTTTAGCTCAAAAGGGTCACCATGTCTACTATGTCTCCACTCCTAAAAACATTAGCCGCCTCCCTCAGCTTCCTCCAAATCTCTGCTCCCACATTAGCTTTATACCTCTTTCTTTGCCTCAAGTCGATGGCCTGCCACCAGGGGTTGAGTCCACCTCCGAGTTACCCGTGCACAAAGTTCCTTACCTCAAAAGAGCGTATGACGAACTCGAAACTCAGTTGACTGAGTTCCTAAAAGGTCCCCACAGATTAAAGTGATTATCCACGACTTTTGTCTGCCCTGGTTACCTCCTGTGGCGACTCAGCTCGGCATCAACCTAGTTTACTTCAGCATATTAAATGCTTCATCGAACGCTTTCTTTGGCTCCGCATCAGAGATTGTCGGTGGAAGTAGAAAATCACCTGAAGATTTCACGGTGGTCCCGGCATGGATGTATTATCCTAATAACATAGCTTTTAAGCTCCATGAAACGTGACTCACAAAGAATGCGACGATATTGTATCCGATTTAGAACGGTAAGCGACAGTGCTTTTAAATTGCAAAATTCTGACCTTGAGAACTTGCTATGAATTCGAACCTGAGGCGCTTCGTGTGCTTAGTAAGATTCACCAGAAACCAATTGTTCCACTTGGGTTGTTGCCACCATCACTGTCGAACATAGAAGATAAAGGAGATGAGAATTGGGAAACATTGAAGAAATGGCTTGATAGTAAGCAAGAGAAGTCGGTTTTCTACGTTGCACTCGGTAGTGAGGTGAGTCTAAGTCAAGAGTCCATGCACGAGTTGGCATTTGGGATAGAGAAGTCCGGGTTACCATTTATTTGGGTTGTGAGGAAACCCCCTTTAGATGAAGAACCGTTTGCAGAGGACATGATCCCTACCGAGTTTGAAGAACGAGTTTCAAAACAGGGTATGGTTTTACGAGGCTGGGCACCTCAACTTAGGATCTTGGGTTACTCATCAGTTGGTGGTTTCTTGACTCATTGCGGGTGGAGTTCCGTAATTGAGTCTCTTGGATTAGGTAAACCTCTGATATTGTTTCCTGGTGGAAATGCAGATTTTGGGTTGACTGCTAGGTTGATGCATTGGAAAAAGGTTGGATTCGAAATAGAAAGAAACGATGTTGATGGATCATTTAAGAGCGATTTGGTGGCCGCGTGTACTAAGCGAGTCATGGTGGATCCCGAGGGTGAGCAACTCAGAGCTAATGCACTTGCAATAAAAGAGATTTTTGGCAATGTAAAGTAACAAGTGCTTGTACGAGTTTACTCGAGCAATTGAAAATATTTAAATTTTAATTTGTATTAGGGTCATGTGTCATATGCTTTGGGGGAAAACCTTTGGTTGAAGGATCTTGAAATAGTAACCATGTATGTTTTTGTTTGGAATTAGTATTATTTCGTTTAAAAAAATTGAAGTATTTATACTATTCATTGTGGGCATCTTGAAAATAAAAGAAAATTATGAAAAAAAAATGAAGATTTTCTTTAACATTTTTGATACTGTCGAGATGTAAATAATGTCAATTTAAGTTGGTATTTGTTAAAATTTTTGAACTAGATAAAATAGTAATTATGACTATTAGTGGAGAGGATAGTGGATATTATAGGAAATTAAAAAGATGGACTAAATCGTATATGATTGAAAAGTGATGGAGCAAAAGTGTGAATAAGAATAAGAAATGACTAGATTAAATGGATGGGAAATAGTGGAGGACTAAAAGTGAAATAAAACCATAAAAGTACAAAATAGGGTGATGAGATTGATATTGAATAACTACCATTTGTTTGGAGTGATGATAATTAGATATTTTTGTTTAATTAAATATATATAAAAAAAGAGAGAGAGAGAAGAAAGTGAAAAGATATTTCTAATAGAAAGATATAGAAAAAGGAAGAAAAGTCAACGCCATCATCTTTTCTATCTTCTCTCTCACGTCTTACACTCTCCATTTCCACCAAATTTTCTTTTCTTTCATTTTAGTCCATTTTCCTCCATTTTCAACCCTTTCAAGTTTTAAACTTCAAATTTTCTTCATAAATTTTTAGTGAAATCAAGAGAACAACTTCTTGACCAGCTAAGTTTTATGTGAAGTTAGCTAAAGTTCATAGTTGAGGAAAGAGAAAATAAGAGTTAGGGATTTTGAGTAAGGTTAAGGTAAGAATGACAATGTATTCTTGTAGGTTTTCATATTTATCTCATCAAAATGCATGGAAATATTATGTGATTTTTTTTAATATTAAATGCTGTATATATGTTGTGTTAATGAAGAGAATGTCAAGAGGAGTGAACATCAAGTTGATAAAGGCAAAGAAATAGCAAAGGATTGAAGGAAGAATGAAGGATTTCATTTCAATCAATTTTGTTATAAGTATATCAAGAATTTTACTTTACCTAATTTAAACCCTAAATGAAAATATGATAAATTGGTTTAGTAACATTCATA
The DNA here is from genome assembly GCF_007990345.1 of Gossypium hirsutum. Taxonomy (NCBI): domain Eukaryota; kingdom Viridiplantae; phylum Streptophyta; class Magnoliopsida; order Malvales; family Malvaceae; genus Gossypium; species Gossypium hirsutum. Next base: position 2,773,885 of record NC_053441.1, read on the forward strand.
AGATATGTTTGTAGTTGAAAATGATGATATGTATTTTGGAAATTATTTGAAAGTAAAATGGTATTCCTATAATGAATTGAAAAGTGCATGTGTAGTGAAATTAGAGAAAATGACTAAATTGCAAATAGTGTAAAATTTAGATAGGTGAAATAGATATTGGGAGTAATTAAGTGAAATGTTGAATGTTGACAAAATAGATGTCAAGTGAAATTTGATGAATGGTTGATTCTATATAAAATTTTAATTGTTTTCTTTGTTGAGAAAATGTAAATAAATTGTATAGTTTAAATGTCCAAGTAGACAAAATAAGAACTAGTAGGATATAAATGGTATGTCATTAGGAAAATTTCCATGCATGCAAGTGATAGTGGCACTACGGTGCAAGTGATAGCGGCAGTACAGTGCAAGTGTTGTGGCACTTCGGTGCAAAATGACATTTGCACATCCATGCAAATAATAGTGACACTTTCATGCAAATTATTGACATTTGCACATATTCTACATGTTCTATTAAGTTTACATTTGGGCAATAAAATTACGAGGCAAGTGAACTTAAAAATGTCATTGGTAAGCAGCTTGTAACTTGTTGAATTGGTACCTTACTATAGTTATTTTTGAAACAATTTTGTTTATGATGATAGTGATTCATGAAAGTTATATATATGTTTATATATGTGTATGTGTAATGAATTGATTTTAAATGCAAAGTTTAATTCTTGATATGCTTACTAAGCTCTTGTGAGCTTAATGCCTTTTTTTCAAACACATAGGTGAAGATCGTTTTGAAGTTTTAGAATGAAGATCGTCTCCAACTTATCTCATCACAAATCAAACTTGGAAGATATAGTATGAATCTAAAATTTTGGGCATTAGTTTTTGGCATGTACATAGGAATATAATAGAAATGTTCATGGATGGATTCAATGAAAGCTTTGGTGCTTTTGGTCCACTTTATAAATCTTGAAATTGGGATTTGTATGTTTTGGAATTGAGTTGAATTAGGTGCTGTTTAAGGTTGAAAATTGGCATGCTCAAATGATTTGTTGGTTGATATAGATGTTGAATGCCATATAGATGTTGTTCTAAGCGATAGGGGGAATTAATTTGCTTAAGTTTTAAGGTGGCAGGATTGAGGTCATGACTTTGTACCACCGTGAGGTCACGACGTGGAATCTATGAAGTCGCAATGAGCACTTAAAAGTTTTGACTTTACAATTTGGTCCCTAAACAACATTCGATCATTTTGGGAGCTTTTATAAGCTTATTTTAAGCTTGGGTAAGTGCTTGAATCATATTTTAAGCTTAACAACTTGAAAAATAATTAAATTGATTTGGAGTGATCGTAGTTGCTTCGTCAACAAATGTGACATCCCGGTACCTTGACTCGACAATGGAGTCGAGTAAGGGGAGTTACATTCTTTCCATTATTCTTTCGGGGTTTCAATTTTTTTAGATAAAGGGAGAGGGAAGGTTTTGTTTATTAGTTTCGATTACTAGGGGAAGCCGAGGGAATCAAGGGAATATGAAAAAAGAAAGTAGGAAGAGTTGAAAGAGGATTTTTTTTCAAAATTTATTATTAAGATAATTTGCTTTTCAATTGCATAAGAATAAATTCAAAATTAATTGAATAATGAGTTTCTAATCTAGTGGTAATTAATATTAAGTTTCAATTTTTTAATTTTTTCTATAATTTTTTTAAAAAATTAATAATAAAAGAAAAGAAAAAGATTAAGGTCAAATTGACAAAAGTTATAAAGGTTAAGGGGTTAAATTTGTGATTATACCTAATTTTTAACGGAGTTAATTGAAAAATTAACAAAGGGATTAGAAATGAGAAAATCGAAAAATAGAGGAACAAATTTTGAGCAAATAAAATTAGAAATAATAAATCTATATAGATCAGTAAGTATCTATATAGATCAATAAGTATAGGACTATCCTCAAAATTTAACCTAATATGTAGTTATATATAGAGTCAAGATAGCTAACAACGGACAGTGTGATGGATCGGTACCTTCTCAATTTTCTCTAGAGGAAAACCAAGATGAAATGTGTGCACTCCTTCTGGTATTGTTTAAGAACCTTTAATTGATAGGCTAAACTCCGCCTAGTTACTAGGTACATTTTTTCTCACTCACTTATTAAAAAGTTATAAAATTGTTAATTGATTATTTAAATTTTTTTGTCATTAGCAGTTAAATGACTAATGGAAGATGACGTGATAGTTTTAAAATTGGCATAATAGTAACTTTAACTCTCAATCCTCAACATTTATATATTATATAAATTTAGTCTTAATTCTAAAAAAATTTAACCCTCAATATTTACATATTGTGTAATTTGACATTTTTTTATTACTTTTCACTTAAAAAGCTAAAAAAAATCCAAGATATAATTTTTATATTTCCTCATTCTTTTAAAATTAACTCTTAATGTCACAAACAAAAGTAAAAATATACAATGTATAAATATTGAGGGTTAATTTTTTTGGAATCAAAACTAAATTAACACAATGTACAAATGGTGAATGTTAAAGTTACTATTATGTCAATTTTAAAAACTGTCAATTTATCTTTTCGTTACTAATTTAATGGGTGGTGAGTTTGGTTACAAAAAAAATGTTGAATAATTATTTTATTTTGTAATTTTTTAGAATTGAATGATAAAAAAGAAAATGCTAATAATTATAGTTTAGCTAAATGATAATTGCCAATTACTGCTTTTTCTAATTTGTAGCGTTTTCCTTGTCGTGAGCAAATTCAACGTATGGCTGTAGCTAGTGACTATGATACACTGTGGACGTATGTTATGATTTGCTGGAAAATTTTTGTACGTTGAGAATAGATTCTATCATGCAAATATGTCTTCCAAATTTTATCTATATACAGTGCTGGTGCTGTAACACCCCTTACCCGAGACCGTTTCCGGAGTCGAGCACGAGGCATTACTTAACTTATCTTACCAATTCGGAGCATAAAAACTAGGTTTGAAAATTTATTTCATTATTCGCAGCAAATCTGTCCAATCGCGCAGCAGTTACTAAATTAATTATTACTTGAGCTACAGAACTCGAAATTTAATTCCGTAAATTTTCCCTGAAACTAGACTCATATATCTACTCACCATAAAATTTTTAGAATTTTTGGTTTAGCAAATTAGTACAGTTTATTAGTTAAAGTCTCCCCTGTTTCACCACCTGACTGCCTTGTCCTCTAGTCACTAAAAATAAGTTTTCTCACTGTAGGATTTTCATGTGAAGTTCTTACTTGTTTCTACAAAAAATAGACTCATTAAGAAATCTAAGCATGTAAATTTTAACTCATAACCATTTTTGTACAATTTGTAATTATTTTCTAAACTCAGAACAGGGGACTCCAAAAACAGTTCTGACCCTATCTTACTAAAATTCACATATCTTAAAATATAAATTTCCTTTTTCTACACCGTTATTTTTCCATGAAAATAGACTCAACAAGCTTTAATTCCATATATCATTCACCCTCTAATTCATTTTATACTATCTTGGGTGATTTTTCAAATTCACGTCACTGTGCTGCCTGAATTCTGTTTCTTTGCAAAATTTTATCCTTTCATGATTTCCATGCATAATTTATCACCTAATCTTTCATAACAACAAACACCTTCATCCTTAATCATTTTAATAACCATACATCATCAAATACTTACACATCACTCATTATCAAAATCATCATTACAAACATACAAAATAACTAAATCCCTATACATGCCATAACTCAAACGTGTTTCGATATAAAATACTGAGCAGTTGTAGTTGATAGTGTGGACGATCTCCGACTTCTTTAGGATCCTTGAAGTAGCTTTGCAATACTATAAGAGAAAGAGAAATAAAAGAAGTAAGCATAAAGCTTAGTAAGTTTACTAGCAAATAAATAACAATATTTAACTTAAATAATTAAACTCAATGTCTATATCTCTAGTTTACTCTTTAGTTAATCTCATACTAGTTCTTACTTGTTTACTTAGAATACTTGTGTGCATAACTTACTCAATCCTTGCTGCATCGTTGAACATCAATTGATAGTATAATAAGTTCTTAAGTCTTACAACTTACCTGAGCTTGCCATTTATGCTTTAAACTGAACTTTCATGAATATGATTCGTTTACAAGCCCGTTGAACTACATTGGAATAATAAGGATACTCGAGTCTCTTCTGATAATAACATGCCAAAGCCATGTCCCCGACATGGTCTTACATGGGATGTTCTCGTGATGGTGCCCATGCCATGTCCCAGACATGGTCTTATAGGGGACCTCTCATCTCGGTGCCAACGCCATGTCCCAGACATGGTCTTACATGGGACCTCTCGTCTCGGTGCCCATGCCATGTCCCAGACATGGTCTTACAGGGGACCTCTCATGATCTTAAGGATGCCAATGCCATGTCCCAGACATGGTCTTACATGGGATCTCTTTACCCAAATGTCATGACATTCGTATCCAGTACCATCTTTATGTATCAACGAGACTTTTAAATTTTTATTCTCTATCATTTCATGCTTGGATCATCATCAAATAAATTCATAAAATAAATTCATAATTGCTGGAAATTAACAGCATTAATAATAAATATTGAAATATTGCATTTATTTACCATAAACTTACCTCAGTACCAATTATAGCCAAATTCACCAACTTAGTCTTCAACTTTATTCTTCCCTTTGTCTAACCTCGAGTTTCGTACTTCTTGATCTAAAATAGTAAATTTAACTTATTTAATAATCACATTCATCAAAACAGCCCTCGGCTCTAACTTTTTCAAAATTATAATTTTGCCCCTAAACTTTTACATAATTAAATTTTTGCCACAAGGCTCGGAAATTAAACTTCATCTCTTATTCTTATGTTTTATAACATTCTGAACATTTTTCCCTTCTATGGCAACATCAAATTCCCACTCTAACATGTACTTATGAACATTAGGTATTTTTACCGATTATGTCGTTTTACTCGTTTTCACTTAAAATCGCTTAGCAAAAGTTGTTTAACATAATTTCTAGCTTCATATTCTATCATAAAACATCAAAATAAACACTTTTCACCTATGGGTATTTTTCCAAATATAAACCCTAGGTTAAATTATTGCTAGAATAAGCTAAATTAAGCTACCGGGATCTCAAAAACGTAAAGAACATTAAAAACGGGGCTTGGGATCACTTACTATGGAGCTTGGAAGCTTGAAAACCCTAACTATGGCTTCCCCCCTTGCTGATTTCGTTCATATGAAGAAGATGATGATTTTTGCCATCTTTTTCCCTTTTAATTCATTTTAATTACTAGATTACCAAATTGCCCCTAACTTAAAATTTTTCTATTTCACTTATCTCATGTCCATTTTTGTCTACCAAGTTACCAATGGTATAATTACCATATGAGGACCTCCAATTTAAAGTTTCATAACAATTGGACACCTCTAACATGTAGAACTCAACTTTTGCACTTTTTACAATTTAGTCCTTTTGACTAAATTGAGTGCCCAAACGTCGAAATTTTCGAACGAAATTTTCAAAAAATCATTTTATGAAATTGTAGACCATAAAAATATAAGAAAAATAAAATTTTTCTCATCGAATTTGTGGTTCCGAAACCACTGTTCCGATAACCTCAAATTTGGGCCATTACAGGTGCAGGGACTTCTTAAACCATTGGATTGTTGCCAATACATTACTATGCTTGGCACCGAATAGGATGCCTTTGGCTGCTACATTCTTTGATGGGGTAGAGGACGTGATCTTCAAGGAAGCTGAAGCAGTAATTTTTGGGTTAGGTTAGAAAATTTTTTTTAGAGGTTGGAATTAAACTGTATTTTTTTATAATAGTAAAAATGTAATTTTATTATTTTTATAATTTATGTTTTTATAATTTTTAAGTGATTAAATTAAATTTTTATTATTTTTGAAGAAATAAAAGTACAATTTGATCATTAATAATTTAAAATCTTATAAATTATAAAAAAATCTAAATAAAATATTTTCCATTTTGAGTGCCAGGCCCGTCACCCCGACTTCACCACTGGGTACATGAGCAACAAATCTTGTAAGTAAAAATGGAGAGTGATTACGTTGTTTTAATTAGATATTTTACCTGTTAAAAGTCGCATAATATTAAACTTGGGGTATTTGATTGATTATATCAAATCTTTCTGCCCAAAGATTCAATATTGAAAGTAGGTAATCAATCCTCTCATTTTTTTTAGCTTGATATGCTTTACTTAGGAGTGATAATGTTGCTACTTAGTGGCATGATATGTCCATTATTTCTTATGTATCGATCATATATTTTATAAATGATAAATTTGGATGCATTTTTTTTAATTGTCATTTGCTATTTAATGATTTTTTTTAAATGAGGCACATGTATTTTTCATTTTCTTTGAAAAAATCATTCGTAAATATTTTCTAATTAAATCAAAGATAATTAAAAATAATAATCTTAATTCTTAAAAGTTAAAATTTAAATTTCGTAAAGTAAGTAAATTGCTTAAAAATAACAAATAACAAAAATTGAAGAATTGGGGGAGTAGGGGAATATTAAACCTTAATTCTCCAATGTTGTAAACAAGATCACCTCACCTGTTCATGGGTCACGACACTCGGTTCGGCCTGAAGGCCCGCCTAAAATGTAGGAGGGTTTGGACAAAAATATAAGCCCGGAAATGAGTTTAGACAAAAAATAAGGTCCGTTTAAAAAACGGATCAAGCCCTGAGTAAGACATTTTTAGTTTGGGCCCGGCCCGAATTCATTAAAAGACAAAAAAATCTGTTTTTTTTAATATTATTTTCTTGTTGTTTTCTCTTTATTTTACTACCATTTTACTATTATGTTGCTACTATTTTATTGTTATTGTTTGGATATTGTATAAAACTTATTTTATTGTTAATTTTGTTATTATTTTTAAGACATTTGTTAATTTTTTTATTATTTTAGAAACATTTGTTTGTTAAGTTGCATCTATCTTAGTATTATTTAAGTATACATATTTTTTATAATTTATTTTCAATTTGTTAGGAAATATTTATTTTGTTATTTTTAGTATTTTTATGTATATATATATTTAAAAATTATATAAAAATTAATATGGGTGGGTCGAGTCGGGCCTGAGTTTTAACAATTTTATCCGAGTCGGTCTTGAGTAAAATTTTAAGCACATTTATTGGACTGGGGCCTAGCAAACAGGCCTAAATTTTTAGAATGCACACCTCTACCCGTGGCCCACTTGGGTTATAAAGCCATCTCTTAGCTCAGCTTGAAAATTTATTTCACCAACCATTCCAGTATAAAGTATAAACAAAATACCACACCACACACGAATATATAAATTATATACCTCAATTAAGCAGATAAATTATTTAAAAAGCAATTATTTTAATAAAACCATTTCACATGGCATCTTTTATATGAATTAAACATCAATAATTTTCACAAAACCCCAATTATTGAAGAACCAACGACTCCCCTAACCAAAAAGCAAAACAACATCTCTGGCAAAATAGTTTGAATTTCTTCTACTCATGGATTACTCCAGCAGCAGAAAACAGCTTCATATAGCAATGTTCCCATGGCTAGCTTACGGTCACATCGCCCCATATCTCCAAGTTGCCAAGTTCTTAGCTCAAAAGAATCACCATCTCTACTATGTCTCCACCCCTAAAAACATTAGCCGCCTCCCTCAGCTTCCTCCAACTCTCTGCTCCAATATTACCTTTATACCTCTTTCTTTGCCTCATGTTGATGGCCTGCCACCTGGAGTTGAGTCCACCTCCGAGTTGCCCATTCACAAAGTTCCTTACCTCAAAAAATCATTTGATAAACTTGAAACACAGTTGACTGAGTTCCTTGAAAGGTCGCCGCAAATTAAATTGATTATTCACGATTTTGCTCCGCATTGGTTACCGCCTATGGCGAATCAACTCGGCATCAACCTAGTTTACTTCAGCATATTAAATGCTTCATCGAACGCTTTCTTAGGCTCTCCATCAGAAATTCTCGGTGGAAGTAGAAAATCACCTGAAGATTTCACGGTGGTCCCGACGTGGATGGATTATCCTAATAACATAGCTTTTAAGCTCCATGAAACGGTGAGTCACAAAGAGTGCGAGGATATTGTATCCGATTTTGAACGTTGTGCGACAGTGCTTTTAAATTGCAAAATTCTGACCTTGAGAACTTGCTATGAATTCGAACCTGAGGCACTACGTGTGCTTAGTAAGATTCACCAGAAACCAATAATTGTTCCACTTGGCTTGTTGCCGCCACCACTAACGAGCGTAGATGATAAAGGAGACGAAAATTGGGAAGCGTTGAAGAAATGGCTTGATAGTAAGCAAGAGAAGTCAGTTTTTTACGTTGCACTCGGTAGTGAGGTGAGTCTAAGTCAAGAGTCCATGCACGAGTTGGCATTTGGGATAGAGAAGTCTGGGTTACCATTTATTTGGGTTGTGAGGAAACCCCCTTTAGTTGAAGAACAGTTTGCAGAGGACATGATCCCTCCCGAGTTTGAAGAACGAGTTTCAAAACAGGGTATGGTTTTACGAGGCTGGGCACCTCAACTTAGGATCTTGGCTCACTCATCAGTTGGTGGTTTCTTGACTCACTGCGGGTGGAGTTCCGTAATTGAGTCTCTTGGATTAGGTAAACCTCTGATATTGTTTCCCGGTGGAAGTGCAGATCTTGGGTTGATTGCTAGGTTGATGCATTGGAAAAAGGTTGGATTCGAAATAGAAAGAAACGATGTTGATGGATCATTTAAGAGCGACTTGGTGGCCGCGTGTATTAAGCGAGTCATGGTGGATCCCGAAGGTGAGCAACTCAGAGCTAATGCACTTGCAATGAAGGAGATTTTTGGCAATGTAGAGTTAAGTAACAAGTGCTTGGACGAGTTTACTCAGTCAATTGAAAATATTTAAATTTTGATTTGTATGAGGGTCCATGTGTCATATGTTTTGGGGGAAAAACCTTTGGTTGAAGGATCTTGTAATAGTAACCATGTATGCTTTTGTTTGGAATTAGTATTATTTCGTTTAAAATTTTGAAGTATTTATACAATTCATTGTGGCTATCTTGAAAATCAAAGAAAACTATAAAAAAAAATAAGACTTTCTTTGTAATATTCTTGTTAACTTTGAGATGTAAACAATGTCAATTCAAGTTGGAATGTGTAAATTTATCGATGTAGATAAAATAATTATTATTAGTGGAGAGGATAGTGGATAATATAGGAAATTTAAAAAAATGGACTAAATCATATAAGAGTGAAAAGTGATGGGGCAAAAGTGTAAAAGATAAGAATAAGAAATGACTAGATTAAATGAATGGAAAATAGGAAGAGGACTAAAAGTGCAATAATACCATGAAGGTCTTGGATTGATTGCTAGGTTGATGCGTTGGAAAAATGTTGGATTCAAAAATAGAAAGAAATGATGGATCATTTAAGAGCGACTTGCTGTCGGAACGAAAATTTTAGGTTAAACTTCATAATTTATACTTTATTTTTATATTTTAAGTAATTTAATTTTTTTATATTCTTTTAACATTTTTTTCGTTCTCTTTTGTTTCTTCCTTTGTTTTTCTCCATTTTTCATTTCTTTTAATCTAATTTTTTTTATGTTTTTCATTTGTTAAAACATGTCTACAAACTCGTATCACTCAAAAAATTAAATTGTTCAAAAAAAAAAGATAGGGGCTAGTTTTAACAAATGAAAAACATAGAAAATTGTGTTAAAAGAAATGGAAAAAGGGGAAAATAGAGGAAGAAGCAGAAGAGAATGAAAAATAAAGAAAAATAAAAAGAAAGTTAAAAGAACATAAAAGAAAAGTTTAAATTGCTCAAAATGACTAAATATGAGGATCGATTGTATAAATTAACCTAAAATTTTTGTTTGAAATGATGATTTAACGTGTCACGTGTAATGATCCAAAAATTCACGGGCATCGGAAAAGTATAATATCGGGCCTCCGTCTTAGTAAATTGAGTTTGAAAATAATTATGAGAAGTAATTAAGAGTTTAGTTTAGTGCTTAATTAGGTATTAATTAGGTGAATTTAGTTTAATTAAAAGAAATTAAGAAAAATGACTAAATTGAACTAGGGGTAAAAGTTGAATTATAGATTAATAAAAAATAAAAATGATTAAAATGGAAATTAAGCCATTAACAAGAAATGGGACGGTATAAGTGATAAAAATCTTAGATTTTTATGTTTTATATATATTATTTTATTATATATTATATTATATTATATTATATTGTATTATATTATATAAATTAAATAGATGACAAATGTATGGTAAAGATTAAGACAAGTGTAACAGTAATAATTACATAGGTACACTTGTAATAAAAATAAATATATACTTAAATAATAAGTAAAAGATTTTTTATATAATATATATTATATTATTATAACAAAAAAAAATAAAAGAAAAACAAATGAAATAAAAGAATAGAAAAAGAGAAAGAAGAACAGAAAAGAAACAGAGAAAGAGACGAAAACAGGGGAAGAAAAAGGGGAAAGAAAAGAAAGTGGGAAAATTGAGATTTTGAAGCTTGAAGTTTAATAGGTAAGCTAAATCAAGTCCTTTTCTCATAAATTTGATGTTTTTTGGAATCTTAGAGTGAAATACTTTTTGATTTAAGTTAAAAATTTGAAAGTTAATAGATTTTTTAGTAGGGTTTATGTTGAATAAATGATGGAATTGAGGGTTTATTTGATAGAGTTTCTAGTTAGAGTTGATAAAAGGGTTAAATTGTGAACTAAACTATAAGTTTTGAATTTTAGGGATTAAATTGAGGAAAATTCGAAATTAATGAAATATGCTGAAAATTTGGTAGTTAATTTTGAGTTAGAAGAAATTTGAATAGAAATAGAGTGTGAATTAAATTAGAAAAGTAAATAAATTTAGTTAGGATTAAATTGGAATTAAAGTATAAATTAGATATAAATTCTATTATTATTAATTAATGTTGTAATTGATGGTGTAAATTATTATTATTTTCGTAGCTAATAAGAAAAACGAGGCATCGGCACACAAAGGAGAGGGGAAGGTTATTGAAGAATAATCGAGCAAAATTCGGGTTTGTATTACTGTAATTCAAATTATTTATTACTTGATGTTAAATTTAAATTATGTGTATGGTAAGCATATGATAAGGTAAGTGACTTTATTGAATTGAATTTGAAAAAAAAAATTGAATGAGAAAAGTATGTGTTGGTATTGAACTGTGTTTAATTAGTGAATGGAAAAAATATAATTGATATTGAAAATGAATTTTTGAAATAAAAGTGAAATTGGATTGTGAAATTTATATACCCTATTAATTAGTCGGGCTAAGTCGGATATAATTGGCATGCCATAGGATTTAGAAGAGTACGGGATTTATCGGCTTTGCCGATCAAGCACTTTGTGTGTCGTATACTAATCAGGTACTATGTAGCGTTTTAGGCACAATGTGCCGTACTGGTGTGTTTGGGTTGGAATCCGTGTATCCGTCAAAGTCCATATTGTTAATAGGGTGAACAATTGAATATGAGAAAATTTAAAATTTCGGATTGAAATTGATATTGAAAATGAAAGGCATGAAATTAATGCTTATGTTGTGATTGAAATTGTTACATGTGATATGTGATTGAGATCGAAAATTAGCTAAATAAAAATTGAATTGTTATTGTTAAATAATGAAAGTTTATAAATTAATTGATATTTAAGAAATCGGATAGTTACATGCTTGGTAATTATAATTCTTTATTGCTATTATAATTTGAATTATGGTAATACCGCTGAGTATAAAATATTTAGCGTACGGTTGTTTCTGTGCGCAGGTTGAAAATAAAAAAAAAGGGTTAGAGTCTCGGTTCAGTATCCAGGACAATCCCGACTCCGACATAAAATTTTGGTGATGTTTTCTTTCTTTAAGAGAAAGTGGCATGTACATAAGAATTATAATAGTTATTTTGGTATGTTATATAGTTTTGTTGTAAAGTAAGATATTATGTGTTTTGATGATTATATTAGTAAAATGGTAGAAATCCTTTATGGCATTGGTATCAAATTGAAATGGCTTGATTAGTTTTATGTATTAATTAGAAATGATAATAGGATTTTTATTAATTAAGTTCTTATGTCAATATGTCAAGTAAGATTTAAGTATATAAATGTCTTGGTTGAAATACTGGAATTGGGTTGGTTATGTTTGAAATTTTGCAGGGGGTTGTATGTAAAAATAAACAGAAATGCTGCCGAAATTCTTATAAAAATGAATGAAATCAATTAATAACATTTATAACAATTTATGAATTATTATAATATGTTGGTTAATTATTTAACCATTATGTGTAAATTGTTGATATGTCCGGTAATGCCTCATAATCCTGTTTCGGCGACGGTTTGGGGTTAGGGGGTGTTACATCACGTTAGCTTACCATTATACCGTTAACGGCAGTTAACAGTCTAGTGACTAAAATATTAGAACGCGATAACGTAAGTGACTAAAATGTAATATTTCAAATATAAGTGACTAAAATGTAACTTAAGGTAAATAAAAATGACTATTTTAATTGTTTAACCTTAAACTTTTTAATATATAATTACATAATTGAGTCGAGGTTGCAAGCTAGGGTGATGGCTCAATACCTTCTCAACTTGTATAGGGAAACCGAGGAGAATAAACTATTATGGAGGATGATGTGCACTTGTTCAGGGTATTATTCAAGAAACTTCAAGGGATAACCGTTAATTACTGCTATTTCTAGTTTGCAGTGTTACTCTTGTTGTGAGTTAATTCGTCATATATGGGTCTAGCTGGTGGCTGCGATATGCTGTGGACGTATGTATCTTAACATTTTTTTAATATATTTTTAATATATTATTACAATTTAACTTTTATATGTTATAAATTATATAATACACAAAAAATAATATAATATTATATAGTACTTAGAAAGTAATGTGTTAGACTGTGCTCAAACCTTTAGGTCATATTTTAAATGAATCTAATATTTTATCTTAACTTATTTATAGGCCTAATATTTTTTGCCCAAAACCTTTAAACTGTGAAGCAAGTGCAAAATAAATCAACCCAAATCTTCTATCTTCCAATTAAAGCAATAGTTTCAATGGCTATACCCAAGCCCTAACCTGTTAAATAATAAAAACATATATGACTCGTCTGGTTACTAGTATAATAACAAGAGAAGATAATTTATTTATTATATATATATTACAATAGTTAGATATATAGTAAAAAATTAAATATAAAATTAGAAAGATAAATAATAACTCTTGTAAAAAAATAAAAGCTCTTAAAAAAGTGAACTCTTCTCCTTCTCTTTGTTAAAAATGAGTAATAAAAATGACTAAATATTATCAATTAAAATAATTTATTGTTAACACATATATTAAAACATGTATAAAAAATAACACTATGGTAGCAATAAAAATATTGATAAACATATAAAAATGTACCAAACAAAACAAAAAAATAAACGCCATAATTTGAAAAAAAAAATCTCCTACCATTTTTTTTTCTCATTTTTCTTTCCTCTTTCTTGTTCTTTTTGGATCTTTTCCTCCTACTCCTCTTAGACGGCTAACTCAATCGAAAAGGGGGAAAAAAATTAAAAATCTCAATTTTCATATTAACCTCGAAATCATCTATTATTCATTGGTTTATCGGTCGCATAAACAACCTCTGACAATTTTAAGTTAAGCATTCCTACTGCTTTGAGACAGATTTATATTTGAAGTATGGATTCGCAACTTTTTTTTATTTAAGTTTATCTAAAACTTTTAATCTGAAAAGGAATTTAATTAGTGATACAAATACAAATAGAGGACAAGCGCAAAGTATCTTTCCCATCCTTAATTTAAGCGTTGTTTTATAGACGTTGATGAAAGATTCAATGTATCGAATAAATAATAAATAATTTATCAAATATAATATAAATATACGAATGTATCGAAATTTGTATAATGATTTGGAACATAACATAAATATATCAAAATTTATATAATTAACAAATTATTAATTTTTTAAAAATTATTTAAATATAATTAAAATATGATATAAAAATTGTATGGATCAAAGTTACAATGAAAAGTAATGATTAAAGTTACAATCAATAACATATTCATTAATTTAATAAATTCTCAGTTGATCAAATAATTGAGGGGCAATTATGAAAAATCAAAGTAGCTTTAGAGGGCAACTTTCTTCTTCTATATAATATTGGTGTGTATTTTGTTTTCTTTTATGATAAGTATTATTTTTCATGTTATAAGTAAATTTAATTTATTATTTCGTGAATTTTTTTTATAAAATGTTAAAGTTGTTAATTTATTTTTTTCTATGTATAACGGGAAATAATTGTATGAAACAGTGACGCCACATTACCTATATATTTTCTCAATAATTTAATGTCAAATCAATTTTTTCATCATGAAAAAAAATCAATTTAAGATGAAATTATTAATGTAACATTAAATTATTAAAAATAAATAATATTAATCTTTTCTCATATATAATAAATTAAATTTGCTTATTCTTATTATTTTACTTTAAAACCTATCATCAGGTTATTGAGATATTTTAGATGAATGATTTCTCGTATTAATTCAATTTTAAATGTTTTAGAAAATTACAAAATTTTATTTATCCAAACAACCAACTAAACTACTGCATCAAATGATATCAACATGAAAAGACAGTATCAGTTATGTACAAAGCAAATAAAATTCAGCTTAAGAAAAATTGTATCTGGATTTAATTCTCAGTTACTACAAAGGCTCTAGTATAGGGACTAAAAGTATCTGACAGCCTCTCTATTAGTATTAAACCAAATTAATTTAATCTCCCACTATTAAAAAGAATTAAATAATATTAAATTATTATCTAAAATTTGAGGTAATAACATGTTTGTTTTAATCTATATTTATTTTTTCTATTAATTGAAATAATATATTCATTCTTTGTTTTTATAAGTGAAGTTTAACATAAATTGAAATAATATCACTTAACTTGATCAAGTTAATTTATTATATTATTAGTATGGTTTTCAACTAACGTATTATGTTGGGTTAATAATTTTTAGATTAAATAGTTAAAATTTAAATGTTCCAATATGTTTCAAGTTTTTTACTATTTATATGTTTAGAATTTTTTTTTCAGATTTAAAAATTCAACTCCAATTATTAGTATTGTTAAATTTGTTAGTGTGACATTTAAATTTAAAAAAAAAACTACTCACTTGATAATCATGTCTAAAAAATAAAATTGTAATGGACTTAAATTTAATAAAAAATTTAATGATGTTAACAATTCTTTAAAGTTACATCCGCAGTTTAATTACAAAAAAATATTTAGACTAAATAGTGGTATTATAAATGTCGAGGTATCAAATTATGTCAAAAATTAAAATATAAAAATTAAATCTCAAATTTGAGAATATATAGGGACTGTAATTGAAATTTGACCCTTTTTATAAAGTTAAAAAGTAGAGGGATACCATTTATGTTAATAATGTAAAAAAGAAAAGAAAAGAGCAACGACAGTGTCAATGAAGGAAGGCCCTAAGTCCTTCATTTTATATATAATAGTATAGATATGTGCACGTCGGTTTCCAACATCTGTTAGCCGCCCCATTCATTCAATTTTAACTCTACTCATGGGCATAATAAAAAAGAAAAAGAAAGAGAACTATTTGATAGAGACAACCGCCTATAAGAACTAAGGCTTCCATTCGATTATGAACAAAACATATCGAGTCTGAAACATCTGCATCAACAAAACACCATGGACAGAACAAAAAAGCTTCACATAGCGATGTTCCCTTGGCTAGCTTATGGTCATACAATGCCATTTCTCGAGGTTTCCAAATTCTTAGCTCAAAAGGGTCATCGTATATCCTATATTTCCACCCCTAAAAACATTAGTCGCCTCCCTAAACTTCCTCCACTTCTGTCATCTAACATAACTTTTGTCGAGTTTTCTCTTCCCCAGGTTGATGGCTTACCACCGGGAGTTGAGTCCACTGCTGAGGTACCTATCGAAAATGTCCCTTACCTTAAAAACGCATATGACAAGCTCCAAGGCCCTTTAACTGAATTCCTCAAAAACTCAAACGTCAATTGGCTAATCCATGACTTCGAGCCTTACTGGTTACCTGGAGTTGCTGCTCCACTCGGCATCAATTTGGTTTTATTCTGCTTATTCAATGCCACCGCTCTAGCTTTCATGGGTCCACCATCAGCTTTGCTTGGTGAGTTCCGGAAACGGCCAGAAGAATTCACAGTGGTCCCTGAGTGGATAGATTATCCTTGCAACGTAGCTTTGAAGCACCATGAGATAGTGAACCACATAAAATGCATGGATGATGTATCTGATTTCCAACGGATGGGACAATTGATTCAAGGCTCCCAATTTGTAACTACTCGCGCGTGCTTCGAGTTCGAACCAGACGAGATTAAATTGCTTATTAAACTTTACCAAAAGCCTGTTGTTCCGGTAGGGTTGCTGCCTCCATCACTGCCATCAAACGAGGACAAAAGAGATGATAAATGGGAAGCTACAAAAAGCTGGCTTGATAGCAAAGGAGAGAAGTCAGTTTTCTATATCGCCCTTGGCAGTGAAGTGAGTCTGAGTGAAGAGTCCATGCGACAGTTGGCATTCGGGATAGAGAAATCCAATTTGCCCTTTATTTGGGCAGTAAGGAAACGCCCAATGGGTGAAGGGCTAATCGATAACATAATCCCTCCAGGGTTCGAAGAACGAGTTTCAAACAGGGGCTTGGTTTTGAGGGATTGGGCACCTCAGTTACGGATATTAGCCCACTCTTCTGTCGGGGGTTTCTTAACTCACTGTGGTTGGAGCTCAATAATCGAGGCACTCAAGTTTGGCCGAGCTTTGATAGTGTTTTCTGGGGCAAGTGCAGATCAGGGGTTGAACGCTAGGTTGCTGCATGGGAGAAAGGTTGGGATAGAAATAGAGAGAAATGAAATGGACGGTTCGTTTACAAGCGATTTGGTGGCTAAGACGATTAGGCAAGTGCTGGTGGAACCAGAAGGAGAGGCGATTAGGGCAAATGCGTGGGCAATGAAAGAGATTTTTGACAACGAAGAGTTAAGTAATAACTACTTGGATGGATTCACTCGGTTCATTGAAGAGTTTGCACCTTCAGCTTGCTATAACCAGATTTAGTTAAGTTATATATCGATGTTTCTTCACGCATAGCATCTAAACATTCTGCTTTCGTTAAATAATTATTGTATTCTATAAAGGAGTATTAATCAAGTGTTGTTTGATGTTTTAGGAAAATAAATTACGACCCCACCCAATATTTTATCTATATTTAATCAGACAAATCATTAAAAATATATATGAAATAATTTAAATTTGGTCACAGGTCTAATATGGGAAAATAACTAAAACTCAGCCTAAAAAATAATATAATCCTAATACAAATACATTAATGTATATATACATATATTTAAATCAGTGAACTTTTTCCTAAGCATAATTAATTTTAAATTTTAGAGGCGAAATTATTGAGAAGACTTTACTTGAATATCATATTGACCTGAACATGACTATACTCAAACCATAAAATGGATAAAAACATCTATCGTTTATACAATAAAATATCAACAAAGGTTGAGCATAATAATAAGATATATTGTACTTTAAAAAAAATTCCTATTTAAATCTTGATGATAACATTATTAGAATTGAATGTGATAACCATGAATTCGAAAGGAATTAATCTTTATAAAATTTATATCTTTTTACATCAATTTATAATATATTTATCTTAAATATTTAATTGACTGAATATCCTATATTTCCACCCCTACCAACATTATCCGCCTCCCTAAACCTCCCCCACATCTGTCATCTAGCATAAGTTTTGTCGAGTTTTCCCTTCCCCAGATTCAAGGCTTACCTGCAGAAGCTGAATCCATATCTGAGCTACCAATCGACCAAATCCCCTCCCTTAAAAAGGCATATGACAAACTCCAAGACCCTTTAACTGAGTTCCTCAAAAACTCAAACGTCAACTGGATAATCCATGACTTTGCTCCTTACTGGTTACCAAGAGTTGCAACTCTACTCGGCATCAACTTAGTTTTCTTCAGCACATTCAATGTCACTTCGTTTGTTTCCATGGGTCCACCATCGGCTTTGCTCGGTGATCTCCAGCAGCGGCCAGAAGACTTCAAAGCCGTTCCCGAGAACCTTTGTAATATAGCTATGAAGCTCCACGAGACAGTGAACTACCAACAGATCTGATTTCCAACGGGTGGGACTGTTGATTGAAGGTTGCCAACTTGTAACTATGCGCACCTGCTTCGAGTTCGAACCGGACGAGGTTAAATTACTTATTAAAGTTTTCCAGAAGCCTGTTGTTCCAGTAGGGTTGTTGCCTCCATCACTGCAGTGCCATAAAACGAGGATAAAAGAGATGATAAATGGTAAGCCATAAAAAGTTGGCTTGATAGCAAAGGAGAGAAGTCAGTTTTCCAAATCGCCCTTGGCATTGAAGTGAATCTGAGTGAAGAGTCCACATGCACCAGTTGGCATTTGGAATAGAGAAATCCAACTTACCCTTTATTTGGGTAGTAAGGAAACGCCCAGTGGGCGAAGGACAGATGGATGACATAATCCCTCCAGGGTTCGAAGAACGAGTTTCGAACAGGGGCCTGGTGTTGAGGGATTGGGAACCTCAGTTACGGATATTCTTCTATAGGGTGTTTCTTGTCTCACGGTGGTTGGAGTTCAATAATCGGGGCACTCAAGTTCGGCCGGGCTTTGATAGTGTTTTCTGGGGCAAGTGCGGATCAGGGGTTGAACGCTAGGTTGCTGCATGGGAGGAAGGTTGGGTTAGAAATAGAGAGAAATGAAACGAACGGTTCATTTACAAGCGACTTGGTGGCCGAGACGATTAGACAAGTGATGATGGAACCAAAAGGAGAGGCGATTAGGGCAAATGCGTGGGCAATGAGAGAGATTTTCGACAATGAAGAGTTGAGTAATAACTGCTTGGATGGATTCACTCGGTTCATCGAAGAATTTGCACCTTCAGGTTGCCATAGTCAGGTTTAAGTTATCGATGCTTCTTCATAACCATTCCGCTTGCCAAGTATTAAATAATTAAAGTACTGTATTCCATAAAGCAGTATTAATATAAAGTGTTGTTAGTCGTGATTAGAGCTATAATATAGCATGTGTTAAATTTGTACTGAAGAGTTATCTCAGATTATTCAATAAAATAAGAAGCGCTGCTTTTCTCTGCTTCTTTCACTCTCTTTTCTCTGTTTTTCTTGCTGTCTGGAAATGGAACAATAGTTTAGGGCAAATAAATGTACTCATATGTTATTGTTGCACGTTAAACCCATCTATGGTCTATATCAGACCTAAATATTCTGCATTTATACCTTAACCTAACAGAAATAATATAAAAGAATAAATCAAGAACACTTTAGAAAACCAAACGAGGGCATTAATTTTTTCCCCTTTGAAGAAAAAGCAAACTTCATTGATGACTAACTAACAAAATTAGCGGTAGATCAAAGCCAAAGTCTTTGGTTGCTCATTTTTACGTTCCCCTGCAAATTTATTGACTTGTCTCCGCAGATGTGGGAAATGCCACATCAGCTAAATTCTACCGCTGGAGTCCGAAATAAGTGGCTTCTGATTTTTGACGAAGTTATTGACTTTTATATTTCTACCATTAATTACTGAGTTTTTTTTCTCTATACGGCCAAATGCAAACAGGAGTTGAATTTCGGCTTCCGTACAGCTTGCAATAAAAGACAAAGGAGGTGATAGAAAACGCAACTTTATAACTTTAAACCCATAGCAACTCCAACAGTAGTCGATCCCATAGTTCATACATACTTCATATTAAGATTAAATTTACAAGTTGACGCATATATGAAAATGTAAATTTAAACTTGTACTTATAAAAAAACACAGAGATTTACACAAAAACTTATGACCAAATCATCATTTTTTTTTATAAAGAACAATATTAGTATTTTGTGATTATTTTAATTTCGTTTAAGTATGAGGTCATGTTTTCCTTTTCTTTTCGAATTTTTATTTTTATATTACACCTTGAATAGAATATGTATTAATCTTGAAATTCTATTTGTAGAGTGAAGGAAGAAATTTTTATATTAAATACCAACAGTTACTTATCAATTAATAAATGGATAAAGATATAAGGTGTAAGTATCCTCAAATGTTGGTTGAAGTGGTAAAGTATATTACACTCTCAAAGAATAACGTAAGTTTGAACCTTGAATATGACATCTCTGGAAAGGGTAGTTACGAACCTCAAACATATACTGTAGAATGAAAATAGAGAATACTAAAAAAATTTGAGAGGGACAAAGGAAATGTTAGAATTTTTTTTAGAGGGACCGGAATTGAGTTGTATGTTTATATAGAAGCTAAAATACGATTTCATTATTGTATTGACTTATACCTTTATAGTTTTTAGGAGGGCTAAATCAAATTTTTATTATTTTTGAGAGGATCAAACTATAATTTTTTTTAGATAATTTGTGCTTGTGTTACCCATAAAAAGCATTAAACTGCTACAATTACAATTGCATTCTCCCTCTACGTTAGTCCATACATCATGTTTATGTAACCACCCTCATACCACATCTCGTAGATAACATTTTATTTACATGGCTTCTACTATTAATATTTCTTCCTATAATAATCTCAACTTAAATACATCTTTGATGCTCCTTAATAAGGCTTCCTCATTGCTTTTCCTTCCATGAAACAATCTTCTATTCCTTTCCTTCCATAACGTATAGATCAAGGAGTTCCAAGTAAATTTTAGAATCAAAGTAAGGATTTTCCTTTTAAGCGTACCATTGCTCACTATAGTTCATTTTCCTATGTCATTACAGATCTCTACACTTAGCATAACTTTGAAATTTCTCTTCATATTTTCTTTGAGTAAGCACATTCAAATAAAATATGATTTTGAGTTTCAAGCTCTATGTTACAAAGAGTGCATGTTTCATCCCCATGCATCCCAAATTAAATTAACCTCTACTCAAAGAAAATGTGATTTCGAGTTTCAAACTATAATTTTACTATGAATTAACTTGTAAATTTATAGATTTTGGGATCTAAAATTTACTAATCCCATTTTAGGGGCAATGCCCTATTAATTACTCCTGTTTTGAAGAGGAATAATCATGATTTTTGAAAAATTTAACCATTATATACTGTAAAACGAATATATTAAAAAAATCTATTTAGTTGAGGTTATGTTATATTTTTGCAAATATAAGTTGGAGGTTGAGAAACTAATAAATGGTAAGACATTTTGAGTAGTTTCGAGGCTAATAAATATAGGTGACATAACTTAAAAGAAAAGCCAGAGAAGGAAACATAATAATAAGATTTTAATTTTGATTATCATCCGACAGTGGGGACAATTCAATGAAATTAAACAGCTGTTAAGAGGTCTCATTAAATTAACCATCTTACAGAACAGACCCATAACCAAATAGCTTTATATGGAAGTTTCTCATGTGGCTTAGCTAGCCTCTTTTTTTTCAATACCTAATTTAACATTTTATTGCTGGAAAAAATAAATGGGAACCTAAAATATTCTTTCTGTTTTTAGATTTTAATTTGACTCCAGGTTTTACATTAAATAATAAATTCAGCATTTGTTGAATATAATAATAAAAATAATAGCTAATGACATTAAAATATTAAAATTTAAGAAATTTATGCCAAACGAGATAATTATTATATTTACTTACTAAAATATGGTTTTATCTTACTTGCGTACGTTTTTACTCTCTCTTTCTTTTTTCCAATACTAAGCAATAAAAAAAATAAAAATTAATAACTGAACAATAATAATCTTATATTTTGAATAATATTCTTAATATATTATTGAAAATATTTATATCAACATTTAAATTATAAATATATATTAAAATTTTATAATTATTGTATAGTAAAATATGAATAATTTAATTATATAAATATGAGTATTTGTTTCAATCAGGCTTAAACAAATATTTTAATTTAAATTAAGTTTTAGTTAGGCATTTTATTATTAAGTTTATATATGATATTAATAATTATAAAGTATTATCTTATTATAAATTAAATTATGATTGTCAAAAAGAAATGATACTATAAATTTTCTTGTAATAAATATATTTATGTTGAATTTATTTCGCTAAAAACAACTTTTATAAAATGATTCCAAGAAAATTTGTCAAAGAATGGAAACTATTTTACGCAGAAATCTTCAAACACAAAAAAATATCAGCATTTTCAAAAAATCAATACATTTTTTAAAAATAATTTTTTGAAAGTTATATTCAGACACAACTTAAATATAATCGAAGTCTGTCAAATGTAATATTTAAATTTTAAGAGAGAAGTTGAGAAATTACATGGAATAATTAACATCCATCATTTCCAATTCTTTTATTACTATTCTTGAAAGAAAAAAGAATTAAACAAGATGATTTATATTTTATCAATCAAACATTTTTAAATAATTAAAATTATACTTATTAATCTAATAATGATTAGATTATATTTTATATAATTACATTGCCCAAACATACTTTAATATTTGGATTATGCAATGGACTTTGGTTCACATAGCGGCACGATTCAATCATTGGACAATGGATGTCATGAAGAAGTCAAAAGAATTTTCAGACAAGACAAAGATGATATGATGTTGAATAACAAAGTATGTTCCAATCAAATCATTCTCTTAATTGTGGTTCTTTATAACATTTCCGAACTTTGCCTTTCCATTGTCTATTTTAGTATTATAGCACCAAAATGGAATGCATGTCTTTCGAGTTTCCACCTTTTTTGTTTCCATCTTTCCACTAAGACATTGATAAGTGTGAGATCTAATTTACACCCCCGAGCATACGAGACACGTGCAAAAATCTCGCCTCTTACAAGTGCCGTTCAATTACACACAATAGCCATGCAAATAGATTGTGTATGTATGTCTCTAAAATCCGATATTCAACATGATTATATAAACATAAAAAGATTATAAATTTAATAATGTTAACAACTTAATAATGAACTTAATTGAAAATAAAAAAAATTAAAATATTTTCTTATCATTTGCAATTGGACGCCGATTGTTATCGAAACGAATAAGAGGAATTGTTATTATAAAAATAAATTAAAACGAATAAATTACAAAATAGAAAATTAAAACAACAAGAAATTGAGAGAAATTTAATGAAAAATTGATGACTAAAAACTCGAGAGAATAGATCAACTGAGAGAAAGAGAATGAGATTTGAATGAAAAATGAAAAAAATGACTTGGTTTGTATAACAAATAAATTAGCCACTTTTAGCCCGTGCCTGAAAATATGGACATGTTTTCTTGCTTAGTTAGACGAAATAGGACGTATTTTTAGTTGAGTTAGTAGAAAAATGTGTTTAGCATGAAAATATTCTAAAAATCAACCTATTTATCTAAATATTCAAAAAAATCAAAGAAAAACTTCAATTATTTTAAAAACTGACTTACTTATCAAATTTAGCCCAGATCCCATCTAACTCTCAATAACTATTGGAAGCATCCACAATTGAAGACCGTTAATTTCTCAAGTCTGACCACTAAACAATGGTCCACGTTAATAGAATCCTACGTGTCAGAACCTATGAGATTATGGGACCACAACGAACAGCATTTCACCACGTGTCACGAAACGAATCCGGGTTGTTGAATTGAAATGAAGGGAGGCAGAGGAAAAGCCTTGTTTATTTTATTTTATTTTTTATATTTTAATTATTCTCTCCCCAGGTTTTATTGTCTCTACATGTAATAACCTGAGCCCCTGCTTCGTTGTCACAATCACCAAAAACCATAAACAGGAGAGAACAAGAAAAGACCTTATTTCGTTTACAAGGGGGAAAGAAGAGAGCGATAGAAAGGGATCGTGAGGTGTAATAATGGAGAATCATGAGGAGGAAGTGAAAGAAAAAGAGATGACGGAGGAGGAGGGGGCGGAGGAAGAGCAGGAGGAAGGGGATGATGTGACCAGCTTGACGCTTGAAAGGGTGGCTGCGGCTAAGCAGTTCATTGAAAGCCACTATAAAGCTCATATGAAACATATCCAAGATCGTAAAGAAAGGTATATCGGAATTTTTTATGTATATAATAATATATGTATATTGCATGTTGATTATATCTATATTATTCATTTTTTTATTTTTTATTTTGCATGGCCTTGGATGTTTCTTTCGAGAAGATCTTGTTTTGGGTATTCTCAGAGTCTTTTGATTTTTCAAGCTTGAATGTATAACGTGTTTGGTTTTAATATTGCATGGCATTGGATTTGGTATTGGTATTGGGAAATTTTTATTCTTTTGTTTTTGCACTTTGAATTGAAAATCAACTGAAAAGTTATAAACTTGGGGGTTGTTGATGAAGGGAAATGTGTTTTAAAGGCTATGCTTAATTAATGAATCAATGTCTTTTTCCGTCCTGGGGTAACCGGGTGCTGTTATACAGTCATCCAATAGATAGATGTGTTTCCGGGTATTCTTTTATCATTTCGTCCAACAGGAATTAAAAAGTGTTCAAAAGATTATAGGAACATCAAGCTGATAGCAAGTTATTGTAGGATTTGGATGGCAGTGGGAGCTTTGCAATGAAATAAAGAGAAAAGTGAATCTAGATCAAATAAACAAATTTCGAGGTTCTTTTTTTTTTTTCCATAACCTTTTCTATCCTCTATGTACATGGCAACAATGCTCTAGAGTTCTCAAAACATACACATACAAATGTGCTTTCATATGATGAGTATATATATGTTTAATTTTCCCCCCAATGAACTTGTTGGTGAAGAAATGCATAGAAATTACAATTTTTTCTCGATGAAAATTACATATTTATATTGCTACGCAAGTCCATTGTTCTATGAACATCACAGCAGGAAAAGGAGCTCTAAAAGGAGTGAAACTGCCAACAAGGGCTTATCCATCGTTCAAAGGACCAACTAAGGCCATGGTCCAAAGTTTTTATATCTGCCAACCCCTTTTGTTTGAGTTAGCTATGTCAGAGAAAGCTGCATTAACTTTTGCATGTATTGTTTTTCCATCTCTTTCAGTCTTCCAAGACTCTGGAGTCTGGAACCTATGTTAGAAGAAGCATTTTTGTTATAGCCTCTGTGTACACAGGAAGAGACTCTCATATGTGGGTTGCAGTTATTCATTTTTTGTATCCTTGTAACTATTGGTATATTTATATTCGATGATTGTAGTTTTATAGAAGGATACAGTTATTGAGAAGAGAATAAATCTAAGAGTTTGATTTTGGTGTGTCTTGGCAAAATGCAGGCGCTTGGTTTTGGAAAAGCAGTTGGCATCTTCTGATTTTCCAGAAGAAGAACAAATCAATCTGCTCAAGGAGTTGGAGCGCAAAGAGTCAGATTATATGAGGCTTAAAAGGCACAAGATCTGTGTCGATGATTTTCATCTTTTAACAATTATTGGAAGAGGAGCTTTTGGAGAGGTTAGAACTACAAACACTTTTGAGAGTATTCATAGGACATCCTTTTGACAATTATCATTTCCCCTTCTTTCTTTTTCCTTTTTTTACTGCAAGGAACCATCATGCTGTTGTAGAAACTTGCGTGACATTTGCAAAATGATTGCCATAATTACAGCATGAAACATTCTATTAAAATGGAAAGAAAGATAATTATTACAAAACCTATGCCACTTGAAATCAGATTTGTAAATGTTAAGCAATTAACAGCTAACAATAGCATTCATCGACTGAGGTGCATATAAAGTTAGAGATAGTGATTACAAGATTGGCGATGGTAGAATTTTTGGTGCTTTATGTGAATTTTTTAACATGTTGCAACATTGCTAGTCTTGCGGTAGGATCACTGTCAGCTAGAAGAACCGAGTAAAGATGTTCCAAACAAACATAATTTGGATGCTTCAGTTTTGTAGTATTGATTGAGACATACAAGCCATTTTTTAAAGAGATTACTTGAAAATTTGAGGTATTTTATGCACTGAGGTATTAGGTGGTAGGCCTTGAATTTTTGGAGAAGTAAAAGTCCTCCATTTTAAAGTAGAATTGGACTCTGTATGCTATTACAGTATAAACTTTTCAATAGAGTTCAATTTTAACTGCTAGGCATTCCTGAGATAAGAAATCTTTTGAAACAATCTTCTTGTTTTACACATTGTTTCCTACACTTATAACTATTGCATGTGTATTGTGGGCTGTGCCTTTATTTTCCAGCTTGAGTGCAACTCCTACAACTAGCATAATTCATTGTTATGTTTTCTTTTAACTGTTCTGTTATGATGTTGGAGGTCTTGTTCATATGTTGTTGTTAGTTTACAGGTAAGATTGTGTCAAGAGAAAAAATCAGGTGATATTTTTGCCATGAAAAAGTTGAAGAAGTCAGAAATGCTTAGCAGAGGACAGGTGAGATCTGAAATCATTAGTCGCTAAAGCTCAATTTTCTCGTTCATAGCATGTTTTAGAAATTCCATCTCCATTTTTCTTTCTAATATTTTCATAATGCTGGAAAATCTCTCTCTCTCTCTCTCTCTCTCTATCTCTTGTGTTATATTGCTACTTGTTTCATTTCTTTACACTCACAGATTGTGCATATAATATAGGTTGAACATGTAAGAGCTGAGAGGAATTTGCTGGCAGAAGTTGCCAGTCACTTCATTGTGAAACTCTATTATTCTTTTCAAGATGCTGAGTATCTATATCTAATCATGGAGTATCTGCCTGGTGGTGACATGATGACTTTGCTAATGAGAGAAGACACTCTAACTGAGACTGTGGCTAGATTTTACATTGCCCAAAGTGTTCTGGCCATTGAATCTATTCATAGGCATAATTACATTCACAGGTTAGTAGCCTTTTGTTGGTACCAACAGAATATCGGGTAGTGTAAACGTGGAATCTTGTTAAAGGCTGTGTAACTTCTTTCCTTCTGTAGCTCTTGTGAATTATTATCAATATCTGACAAGCTTGTGTTTGGTTCTTTTTCCTTCTACCAGAGACATTAAACCTGATAATCTTCTATTGGACAAAAATGGTCATTTGAAGCTTTCGGACTTTGGTCTTTGCAAGCCTCTAGACTGTAGAAATTTATCATCTATAAACGAAAATGAAACCCTTGATGATGAGAATTTGAATGAATCAATGGATGTTGATGGACACTTCCCTGAATCTGGTAGAGGAAGGCGCTGGAAAAATCCCCTTGAACAGTTGAAGCACTGGCAACATAATAGGAGGAAATTGGTATTACGATACTTTCTTCTTGTTAAGTTGCATGTTATAATTCTAACGTGTGCATGCATATGTACAGCCACAGGAAGCATGTTTACGAATTCTAGTCCCATTTGCTTGGAGAAAGGATCATATGAAACTGTGATTCCACATCATTCCTATCCCTTTCTAATAGGGGAATGCAAATCGGATTTTTCCTCCTGAAAAAATTCAAATCAAACTAAAAATGCTAGAAATCAGGAGAAAACATCCAATTTGTCATTCCCCTATTAGAAAGAGATAGGAATGACGTGGAATCACAATTTTATACAATCCCTTCTCCATTTGCTTGATATTTAAGATATTGAATGAACTGAACTGTAGGATTAAGCTGATTTATAATTCATTTGCCTTTCCTTTTGTTGCTTGTATGTCTTGTTTGAGACTGCATTCTTGTTAGTGAATTTTGGGAGGGAATCAAGTAATATATTGAATCATTTATTCTGTCAATTATTCTTGGGTTGTTTTCCTCTGGTTTCAATGGCAGGCATTCTCAACAGTTGGAACACCAGATTATATTGCCCCTGAAGTATTGCTCAAGAAAGGATATGGCATGGAGTGTGACTGGTATGACTTAGGATGAATGATACTTAGTGATAAGATTTGTAAAATTTGGATCCTGTTTCTGTCATTTAGTCATTCTTCATCTGCTTTTTTTCTTTAATAAATTCTCATCAGTTTACCTGTTGCAGGTGGTCACTTGGTGCTATCATGTATGAAATGCTTGTTGGTTATCCTCCATTTTACTCTGATGATCCAGTGACTACATGCAGAAAGGTTTTTCTCTCTTTCAAAACTTTCAGCAGTTTTAAGTTGATCCATGGAGAATTAGCTTTTAACTTTCATTATCCTATTTTAAACGTTCATGTGCCCTTCTTCATATCCTCATTATATATAGTCTGCCTTATTGTCATCTTCTTTCTGTTCTTTTATGATCTTAACGATAAATTTAAGGTAAAATTAGTATTTGGCTAATTCAGTTCATTTTGTGGATTTATACAATCATGTGGTGTGATGTTACGTGCGATATTAGTTCTTTAGCTCTCTGACCTCTTATACAAGATTAAATACTTCCATTGAAATTTCCAGATTGTGCACTGGAGAAATCATTTGAAATTTCCAGAAGAAGCAAGGCTGACACCAGAAGCAAAGGATTTGATCTGTAAATTGCTTTGTGATGTTGACCATAGGCTTGGTACACAAGGAGCGGACCAAATTAAAGTAATTTCTGAGAATATCAAAATAGTTGTTTCCCATTTTCCCTTACATTGTGTTTTCCACATACTAACGATGAGTATAATTAGGCCCATCCTTGGTTCAAAGATACTCGTTGGGACAAACTCTATGAAATGGAAGCAGCATTTAAACCGCATGTTGAGGGAGAGTTTGATACTCAAAATTTTATGAAATTTGATGAGGTTAGTTATTATGAGTATATTTATGCTTTCTCAATATTTTACATTTTTATTTTGAGGTGTTTTTTTTATGCTCTATAAAAGGCATTTTCTGCCTTCATCTCTATGGAACCTATTGGTGATAAATTCTGACTGTTTCACAGGTGGACTGTCCAAGAACAGGATCCGGGCCATTAAAGAAGGTACCTACTTTTTTGCAAGGATTGTAACCATTCTTTGAATACTCAACTATTCTTCTCCTGTGACCATTCTATATTTATAATGATGAAAGTTTCATCTCTGGCTTCAGAGTCACCTCCACTATTGTTAACTTACATTGAGCATTTGTATGTCAAGTTATTCAAACTTAACATGTCTTGCATAACTTACCTTTGTGTTCTTACCTTCTTGCCAGACGTTTTTAGCTCCTAAAGATCTTAATTTTGTGGGCTATACATACAAGAATTTTGAGGCTGTCAAAGGGTTGCGCCATTCTTTTGGTATGAGATTCTTTGTTCCTCTAGTGTTACCTTTTGTTTATATTTCGACTGGTTCTTTTTTGTCAAATCTTTGATTTCATGATTTAAAATCATATTTATTTGATTTTTTTTTTCCTTTCTTGATTCCTTTGATCAAAACTTAAAAGTTCCTTAAAGCAGTGACCTAAGTAACTAATTATAAACGTTCATGGAAAGACACCGTCGTATATTTCTTCTTGTTTGCTTAACCTCCATCAATAAGGTCACATATTTATTTATCGTTGAGGAAATTCGGTCTTTCCAACAAGCCAGCCCCATGCATGGTTTTGGAGTCAAATTACGGTTGCCCTTCCGCTGTCAAACAGACTAATACTAAACTCATTCTTGTCTAGAATTGTTAGTCTTCGTTTAACTGCTTTTTCTAAATATTTCATTAATCTGTGCTGCTACAATAGTATGGATCAATATGATTCATACCACATCTAAGTAATGTAGTGCTCATTTCATGCTGCATAGTGTTGACTGTTAGATGATAGGTCTTTTTAGCTTAACAAGAGAAGGACCACCGTTCAACTCAAATGTTGTGTAGCCTCTCAAGTGCACATGCATGTGTTGTTTCAAATGGTGTTTAAATTCATTTTGTTGCCAAACAAATAATTTTCTTATCATTCATTCAACTCCAGCGGATGTAAAGGAGTTTGGACCGGTAAGGCAGGCATCAACCGACTCGTTCCACAGTAAGATACCATTCCTAAACTAGCATTTTCAGGTCTGGTTTTTGTTTATCTGATAGGGTCAAAACATTTCTCACAAATGGGGGTTTCTGTTTTAGGTGATTCTGGTGTGGACTACTCTAATAGTGATAAGGAAACAAGGATGCTCTGACTATCAGAAGAGATGGCATACATGTCACTTTGTGGAGTGGCTCAATCTTTTACATGTACAAACACCATGCACAATGGATAAACGAACTCTTTTTATATTTTGATTGATGGGTCTGCCTGCTTATTTCAGTCAGGTTCTACCATGAGCTTCTTATTTAGCCAAACTAATAAGTGTACAGTATTTATGAGTTAGAAAGGAGTAGAGATTTTTGATGGGGTTGGTTGGTAGTAGCCATAAGGGAGAGTTTTTATGTCCATTTAGTCTTTGAGTTAAAATGTCTTAATTCAAAGTCAAAGGTTCAGCAGTCAAGATACTGGTTGGTATTATATGAAAGCATTGTTCTTCGGTAATGAATTGCAAATTATATGAAATCATCTTTCTTTAGTTTTATCAGCGAACCAGGTGCTTTGAATTAGTTTAAATAATGTTGAACAGCAAATTTATAACAATACTAGATTGGAAAAAACGGTGTAAAAAATATGCAAGAAATTGGTTTTGGGCATCTTGGTGATAAATTAAAGCCCCCTATGGATGAGTTTTATTTTATGAGTTAACCTTTTTTTCATAGAAAATATAAAAAATACCAAAGTACAGTCTCAGTAGTATAAATATCTGTTGTTTTTTAAATATTGGTTAATATGTGTTTTTTTAACAATGATTTTAATGGTGAGCTTGATTTGATCAACAAGTGAAAGGGTAAAAAATGAAAAAAATAAAATAAAATTGAAGTTATTTGACAGATTAAAGCAGGAGAAAAGTATGGTTCCAAAAACTTTTAAACCTTTTACTTGATTTGAATTGAAATTTAATTTCATTACAATTGGATATAATGATAGCACATATTACATAATACGAGATTAAATCTTAAAAAAATAAAGCTGTCTGTTAATGGTTGGCTTTTCAGTTTAACTACTTACACATACTAATACTACAAAATCTTTTTATGTATTAGTATTAATCTCTACCGTCGGGCAGCACTGCTCACATCTACCTTGTAGGTTGTTTTCTATGCCAGTTTTTTTGTGACATAATAACTCTAGGCCCAACTGTTTTCTTCCGTTGTTGACCAGCTCGCCAGTGAGAGACCGAGCCTAGGACATTGATTCACCCATTTCACTACCATCCGTCAATGCGACGTCTGGTGAGACTCCTCTCTAAGTTGTTTCACTTTCCTTTATGCTTCCCTCCGCTTTGTGAAGTTTGTGCCTTGATTGTTGCAATGTCGGCGTCTCCACGAGGTCTCCATCGGTTCTATTTCCTGACGGTTGATGGTATCATCGCACCAAGGTTTACCCTGGTGACTGTTATGATTGATTATTTGGAGGTCTTTTCGACCTAGGCTCCCCCACCATCCGGTCCTCATTGGCGCTAATAGTGATTTCGACGTCTTTTTCATCTTGGGCTTCACAGTCACTCGGCCTCCACTGGCGGTGAGTTTGTTGTCTTCGATTAGTGCGGCATCCTCCCGGCAGTTTCCAGTGTTCCCTCCCGATTTCATCTGTGTATGATGGCGGTGCTGTTAGTAACAAAGGTTTGTGTTGTGTTATGTATTTTGGGCCCAACCTTTGGGCCTGATCTGTTGTATTCTCTGGGTTTTTGGCCTGTGATACTTGTGCTGGCATTTTTTAATGAATGAATATATTCATTTGGACAACGAAAGACCTTATACTACAATGTATTTTCTAAGGTACCGTATGCTACTATGTTAACTTTTTAAATTTTGAATTTTTTATTTTTTCCAATCACATTGATATTGGATTAAATTGAATCACCAACTTAATGAAATATTTTATTATAATAAATATATTTTAGAAAATCACATTCACCATTGGATGAGTATGAAATTGCAGTGTAAAAAAATAAACCATATAATAAATCGATAATTCATGTTTTCTATACAAAAAATTCGCTAATAAATTTACAACTTTTTTTCAATTCTCGTTGACTCCCCCCTTACTAAAATAGTTAATGTCCAAAACAACCAATCAATCATACAACATGTCATGTATGTTACTGACCAAACTAAATCAATGATTATTTACATGATTAACTTTGTTGATGCATGGTATTAACGGAGATGATGAAAGAGGAGAGCGGGAGTTGAGGAAGACCGATTCACCCATTCTAAGGCCAAAAGTGGGATAAATAGAGGGACTCAAGATGAATGTTTAGTGTATTTAGGGTTTTGTGTGTGTAGAAAGGAGTCCCTCTACAATGTTGATACATTTAGTTATTTATAGGAGGGATGAGGGCCCAATAGAGGGCCCAATCGGGTCTACAATAGTCCCTTAGTCAAGAGGTAGGTTATAAACAAAGTGTGCCTCGAGACCATCCGCAAAGTGTCTTTTGTCTAGCAGCTTGTTACAAATAAAACAAGGGGTGGTCAGCTGGAACAACTCACCTTTATAAGGAAAAGATTGGTCATTGGGAAAGTATTGGGAAGTGCTTCCATTTTGAAATTCCCAAAAACTTCGATTTGTTGTTCGATGGGAGGCATAGTGATTCTTGGGTGGTCTCTTTCTCAAGGAGAGTGTGTCCGTTAATAGTGAATGGCTTAATAGAGGGTCCTAGTGGGTGATAAAAGGTATGCAAGTAGTCAGTCATTGAGTGACCATCCAAACAGTACAAAACGGAGGGTCACTTATGGTTGTCTCTCCAGTCGATTCTCGTGCTGCCACGTGCCATAATTAGGATAAAGGTATAACAATAATCCCCCAAATTGAGAGTAGGTTATAAAGTGACCTTGCCTCCAGACTATCTATAGTGTGTTTCCCTTGCGGGTGGTAGCTATTTGCAAATAAAGTAGCGGAGGGTAAAGGGTACAATTTACTATCCGGATGACCCAGGACTCTAAGATGCCTTGAGATTCATGCCTACCCCTTTTAACAATATGTTTGCGGATGGTATTCCTGTTTGTAGTTTACTTGTATAAATTTTAATTTATGATTTAGTAGGTGGTATAGCTATTAGCTCGACAATTCAAAAATGTTCAAGTGGTACAGTTTATCAATAAGATTATATGGATTTATACAATGGAGACGTGCCATATGTATATTGTGGATGTGAATTTGGACATATAAAATAGAAGAGGTTCAAGCCATCCATTGACAATATAGGATGCAAGAGGTGTGACCTATTTGCTGGTAACGCATATTATCCGTTGGTGTAAGAAATGTGTAATGCTCGTTAAAATGTGAGCGAGAGGATTATTCATTTTTATTAATAATGACAGAAAATGTAGCCTTTGGCTATAGTTTTTGACAAGTAAAAATTGAATAAGTGTTTAGTGCGATACTCATAGTTATAAAATTTATTCGTTAACCCAACTTGGAGGTCGATAGTTGCTCCCATACATAGAGAAGGCTTATGAGAGGCCCTGTTCCTGCACATGAGGGGAGACTTACGGAAGTCCTGCTCCCACACATGAGGAGGCTTACAGGAGGTATCATATATCGGTTGCACTATCGTTGGCTCTCACAAATTGGAATTATATAGAGTAACAAATGTCTTACTCTCACACATGTGGAGAGGCTTACAGGAGATTTTGGTCCCACACATGGGGAAAGGCTTACGTGAGGTCCTGCTCTTATACATGGGAGGAGGCTTATGGGAGGTCGTACTCCTACACATGGGGGAGGCTTATGAGAAGTGATAATAATGACCCTACTCCTAGACATATGGGGGAAGACTTACGGAAGGTAATAAAGGCCCTGTTCCCACACATGAAGGGAGACTCACGGAAAATGGTAATAATGACATTGCTCTGAAATGTATGGGAAGGAGGCTTACGGAAGGTAAAAAAGGCCCTGTTCCCAGACGCATAAAGGGAGGGTTACGAAATATGGTAACGATGATCCTACACCCAAACGCATAGAGGGAGGCTTACGAAAAGTGGTAATAATAATCCTACTCCTAGATGCATGGGGCGAGACTTATGAAAAGTCTTACGATACATGAAGGAGGCTTATGGAAGGTAATAAAGTGACCCTGCTCCCAGATTCATGAAGGAGGCTTATGGAAGGTAATGGTGATGTTACGTCTGTAGGTGGAAGAAGTAGAATTTATAAATACGGTGTAAAATATAAGCAGTAGATGTAACTATTCGCGGAAGCCCCTCGCAAGTTCACTTTCTAACAATATTGTCATATGAACATGCATATTGTAACAGCCTGATTTTGGGACTAGTCGGAACAGTGGTTTTGGGACCACAAATCTGACAAGGAAAAAATTTATTTTTATTATATTTTTATGGTCTACTATTTCCTGGAATGATTTTGTGAAAAAAAATTTCAAAAATTTCGACGTTTGGGCACTCAATTTAGTGAAAAGGACTAAATTGTAAAAAGTGAAAAAGTTGAGTTCTACATGTTAAAAGTGTCCAATTGTTATGAAATTTTAAATTAGAGGTCGTTAAATGGAAATTATACCATTTTTTAACTTGTTGGACAAAAATGGACATGAGATAAGTGAAATAGGATATTTTTAAGTTGGGGGCATTTTGGTCATTTAGTAATTAAAAGAATTAAAAAGGCCAAAATAGCCAAAAATTTGTCCATCTTCAAGACTTGGCCGAATTTTACAAGGGGGGAGTCATAGTTAGGGTTTTCAAGCTTTCAAGCTTCATAGTAAGTGATTCTAAGCCCATTTTTAATGTTCTTTACGTTTTTGGAGTCCCGATAACTTGATTTAGCTTATTCTAGCAATAATTTAACCTAGGGTTTACATTCGGAAAAATATTCATAGGTGAAATGTGTTTATTTTGATGTTTTATGTTAGAATATGAAGCTTGAAATTATGTTAAACAACTTTTGCTAAACGATTTTAAGTGAAAACGAGTAAAACGACATAATCGGTAAAAATACCTAATGTTCATAAGAAAGTGTTAGAGTGGGAATTCGATGTTTCCATAGAAGGGAAAAATGTTCAGCATGCCATAATACATAAGAATAAGGGATAAAGTTTAATTTACGAGCTTTGGGGCAAAAATATAAATATGCAAAAGTTTAGTGGCAAAATTGTAATTTTTCCAAAGTTTGAGTCAAGGACTGTTTTGATAAATTTGAGTATTAAATAAGTCAAATGTGTTATTATAGATCAAGAAAGAAGTGGAATCGACCTTGATTGGAGAAAAAAAAAGATTAAAGACTAAATTGCTAAATTTTTATATTGTTGCACAAAAGTAAGTTATGTGTAAATAATAGTAATATATTTTTATAAATTGTGAATTATATTTGATATGTGAATTAATATTGAATGTGGAAGAAAAATTGTTTATGAATTATTCAAGTGATAAAGTGTTTAAAATAAAGTGTTAAATGTAAATTCCCGGTTGAACTTAGGAATAGAAGTGGATACAAGTGACATGTCACTAGAGACCAGTGTTACAGTGAGTCCCGGGTGCTGGGTGATCTAGCATGTGTTGCAGACACCTAATAGCTTGTGTGAGCAGGCCCGTGGACATTTCCAGTGTTATTGATCAGTGGTAGCTTCGGCTACATTTCAATGGTAGCTACAGCTACATATCAGTGGTAGCTTCAGCTACATTTTAGTGGTAGCTACGGCTACGTATCAGTGGCAGCTTCGGCTACATATCAGTGTGGCACTTATGTGCTAATTCTCTACGTATCCGTGTATATTTCGAGTGTTCAACGGGAAATTGACTAAGTGAAAATACATGAGATCATGTAACGATTAAGTGTAATTGAATGATGAATATATGTGTGGAATTGAATTGAATAGTGATCGAAAGTGAAAAAGTGAAATTATGAAATAGTAGAATTAGCAACAAAATAGTTTTGGACGGAAACAGTTGTGTGACTTTGAAAAATCACCAAAAATGGTGGAAATCGAATTAGAGAGTGAATAAGATATGAAATGAAAGATTAATGAGTCTATTTTTAATAAAAGAAATAGATTAAGCAAAAGACTTATATATTTTGAGATATTTTAAGTTTAGTGAGACAGGATCAGAATGAGTTTGGAATCCCTTGTTCTGACTTTGGAAAATTGTTAAAAATTGTACAAAAATAATTACGGGCTAAACTTTATATGTTTAGAACCCTGAATGAGTCTATTTTCAATGAAATAAACGTAAGTACCATCAAAATTCTATACAGTGAGATACTTAATTTTTAGTGAAGAGAGGTCAGAACTATCGAGCAGTGAAACAGGGGAAACTTTAAAGAATAAACTGTACTTATTGGCTAAGCCAAAAATTCTAAAAATTTTATGGTAAGAAGATATGTGAATCTAGTTTCAGGAAAAATTAACAGATATTAATTTGGAGCTCTGTAGCTCCAGATAAAAATAATTTAGTGACTCTGATTCGGATAGACAACTTTGAATATACATCTAAGTGAATAGTAAAATTATAGAAAATGTTATTTATAAGAGTGTTATGTACATTAAGGATGTGGAATGGAGAGGATGAGGAGGAAAAATAAAACATATGCATGATTTGGATATAAATTGGTCATATGCCGATTATATTTGATAAACGTTGAATTAGAAATGACATAATGTTTCATTTCAATTACTTATTATGAATTGAATTGTAAATTCATATGGATGAAACCAAACAATTATTTGTTAGTATTATGCATGAAATAATGTACTATTCTATATATATATAATCATGATTGAATTATGATTGTTGAGAAAGATAGATAAATTGGAAAGAAAGTTCAAATTGAGTAGAACGCAAGGTTGAGTACTTTCGTTCAGTGATAAAGACGGATTGACGGAAAATACCATGGATGGACCATGGCAATAAGTGATATGTAATTCTGTGTAAGACCATAGCTGGGCTTTGACATCTATATATGTTATGTGATTACGTGTAAGACCATAGTTGGACTATGGCATCGAGAAAATAAAGTACTCAATTCCATAAGACGTTCACTAATTTGACAAAGTTGGTAAGTGTTACATGGACTCACACTCAAGTGATAGATTTATTGTGATTGTTGAAGTTGAATTTAATTAAGTGATTTCACCAATTGGATATTGTATATGGCTAGATGTGTTAGTGAATTACATATTTATGAAATGATATTTGAAGTTCAGTAAGTGATATATGAAATTAATATGAAAAGATTTATGATTGCTATTAGTATTGTTTCTGACATAATGTGGATTCTTCGATGTTGAAATGATTTAACGAATTTATTGAGCATATGAATGAGTATGAGACTCATACGAGTTAGTATAGATATGTACATTTGTCTTATAAGCTTTGAAATGATAAGACTTCTGAATTGTGAATTAATCTGTGTGAAAGTATATGGGATAGATTAGCGAATCTTTACAAGATATTGAATATTTAATATATTACAATGGTTTAATAGGAAAAATATGACGATACGAGAATATGAAATGATACGGATCAATTCAGGTACTCGCGAAAAGCAAGTAATAATTGACAAATTCATATAACGAGAAAGTGAAGGATTATAAGTTCATATATAGCTATGAAATGAGCAAATGGTGATAACTATAAGGCTTGGATCGAATTAGTATATATATTGGGCCTTGTAAGCCCTAATTAGTGATTCGAAGATAATAATTTGAAAGTTTTAATCTGTATGAAATTTTATAAGTCAGTTTAATACGTTTATAAATGTATGTGTTTTGGTAATGCCTCTTACCCTGTTCCGGCGTCGAATACGGGTAAGGGGTGTTACAATGTGACATCGCCAGATTCGGCCATAACGTTTAGGCCGGGTTTGGGATGTTACACATATATGCAAGGGAGTATACCCACATGTGGGAACCCCCCGTGGGCTCCATTTGTCTAACAATATACATTATACAAATACACAAACATGCAAAGGGGGCTCGTGAGAACCCTTCACGGGTTCTCTTTGTCTTACAATATTCATTACACGGATATACAAACACGCAAAGGG
Source organism: Gossypium hirsutum (assembly GCF_007990345.1). NCBI lineage: Eukaryota > Viridiplantae > Streptophyta > Magnoliopsida > Malvales > Malvaceae > Gossypium > Gossypium hirsutum. The sequence continues at coordinate 2,811,931 of NC_053441.1, forward strand.
GTATAACCACTCACGAGAACCTCTCTTAAGTTTCCTTTCTCACAATATTCATTATACAGATATACAAACATGCAAAGGGGTATAACCACCCATGAGAACCCCTCCCAGGTTCTCTTTATCAAATATATAAATATATAAACATATATGTATAAGCAAATATAGATAAGCATATTGAATGTTAACCATCCGTGAGGTGTAACCATCCAGGGATGCGAGAATTGAGACTTTAGATGGTAATCGCTCGTGAGACGTAAATTTGACAACCTTTGAAAATGCAGTAAAGTTGATTGAGAGCTAAAAAGAAAACAACTGCTATTTCATTTATATATATACACACACCCTCCGTAAAGTCATTTATGTGGAACCTTTCATGGGTCCTCCTTCATTTTTATTTTTTTGGTATACATATATATTCAAGAGGGGGGTTACACCTTCATTAAGAACCCTCCGTGGTTCCCTCATCAAATGTTCATTATTTTTTCAATATAAACACCCCCGTTATAAGAACACCTTTTCAAGTTTATATATATATATATACGGATGGTTCTTTTATTGTTCGAAAGAAGTATAGACTATTGGTATCAGTAAATATGAATAGGCAAACTGGATTGCTAATTCCACTTGATACAAGTAAAATTCCTTAGGAGTGAGAACACTATAATCCCAAACTCTTATAACTATAGAGAAATTTATGTGAGTACAATGTTAAGCATACAACATATATAATTAAGTTTTCATGTATTCGAAACGTTTAAAAAGTCATGTCGCATAACAATAATTATGTTCAATTCCAAATATGATTATTCGAGATCAAGCACAAATTAAAAATATAAAATAATAATTCAATTAGGCTTGGAAATATTAGAATTATGTAGTACAATATATATATACATATATATTATAGCTACATTAAAGATATAGCAAATCCTATTGTACAATCATGTTGTATTCGTTTGCACAAATTGGTTATAGAGCCATATTAATTAACAAATAAATAATCTAATTTTTAGAATTGATATGATGCAATATATATGTGTAATATTAACCCTTAACAATGCAATTAAAGTCAAAACTTTTCTTTTTCTTAGCCCGCCTATGTCGGACACCTCGAAGATTTTTTTGCTTGTCTATGGCCCTCCAAGCATAAGTAAAATTTTAAGAAGATTGGATGTATTTGTTACAAAAACACACTTTTTTCTAATACCAAAACCCTAAGTAGAAACAGTGCCATTGATGGCATAACTTAGAGTTAATCAATCCAACTATATTAATGCTCCCCTCAAATGTTAGCATACCAAAAATAAAATTAACCAATACGACCAATATTAGTATGATAATAAAACATAACTAATTAATAATCACTACTCATCCAAAAAAAAAAAATCATTGACAATGAGTAGAAATGCCATGGTTTTGGTAACTTTAAAGACGGTATCACAATTCAAATTAATTCATAGAAAAGCTTTAGAAAGAAATACTCCCACATTAATATAGATTAGAAAAAATTGATGATGCAAATAATAACAATGTAGAAACTCGATTAAAATTAGTTTTGGCTAATTAATAATAACCGAACACTATTAATGCTACATTATGTATATAGAAAAGAATCGCAGACCAACAATTTTATTTTAACCTCCGTTAAGCTAAAGCACTCGAGAAAAAAAGACATTATGATCTAATAAGATTGGATGTAATTATCAAAAAAACATACATTTAAAAATTATAATCTATTGTTCTTTAAGATTGGAAAGTAATCCCCCTTTAATATTGATATCTTTAAATATTTATAGGAGGGATGAGAGTCCCATAAAAGGCTTTAAATTGAGGTAGGGATATAATAAACTTGTATAATTAATTCTTTTTCAAATTAAGATGATTTTCAATATTGATTCATAAAAAAACTATTAATTAATCACCTTTATTTCATATTAAACTTAATCAAATTTACATAATTAAATTCTTACAAGTTCACTCCAAATGTTTTCATTTCATTTCATTTGATCTAAATTTAGAAATTCGCGTATTTCCATTTGCCAACTAAAAGAAATAAAAAATCGAAGTCTTTTTTTTTTTTTTTTGGTTTAACCGAAATGATACATTTTACCGTTAAATTTTCACTAGGAGAAACATATCCCCAACTCCTCGCATTACATTACATACAACCCACGAGCTGTCTTAGGAGCCGGCTCAATATATATTTTTAATTACCAAAAAACCCCGTTCAGAAACCCCACGCCCTCTCATCCGAGGTACTACGGTTCATGGGCATAATCGCCATTTAATTTAACCCAATTCCATTGCCGATCAAAACACGGGCGCTTTTCGACCTCCATGGCCGTCTACAAACTTTCCAATTTCGATTCTGAGCTTCCAATCAATTACGTAAGCCGAATTCGTATCCGTAATTTAAGGAATTTAATTACCTTGCTTGATTTTGCAGCCTCCGCCGTCACCTCTTCTTGCGATTTATCGGAGGTAGATTTCTACTCACATTCTTGATTGCGAACTCTAGGGTTTTATTTTTTGAAAAAATCTTAAACTTTTTTGTTTTACTTCTTTGATTGAGTTTTTATTTCAGTTTTATTTTCTAATAATTTTTTAATTTAATCTTTAGGTTTTTTTCCTGCAAATTTTGAGTTTTATTAATTTTTTTTCTTTTGATGAATGAAGCATGATTAAGATGTACAATCGAGGAATTAGAGGATAGAATGGTATAGTTTGAGTTTAGACTCACTTTACTGTGATTAGTCAAAAAAGAAGAAATATGGAGGAATTTGACTTTGATAATATTTTGTTCCTGTCCTGTGATTCAATTCTAGCTTGATTGATTTGAAGTGCGGAAAGTTTAGTTGAGCCAATTATTTGTAATTTCAACTGACGAGTAATCTTGATTAGGCAATACTTAAAATGGGAATGAGGCTCTTACTGTTGCGATGTTCTAGAAGTCTTTGCTGGTTGAAATTCCGGTTAGTTTTATGAGTAACAGTGTTGTGTCCTCGTACATTTTAAATATAAACATATATTTTGTTGATACAATATAAAGTATAGAATATTGTTAGCTGTAGCAGTTAGTTAAATAAAGACAGTGTTGTTCTGTTTGAGTGTAATTAATGTGCAGCAATAGATTTATTGGGCTAATCTTTTGAACTTTGACCCTATCATATAAACTTAGACTAACGATTTAATATTCTTTTCCCTATGATTGTAGGCATGCACCCTCTTCAGTAAGATAGTTAACGGTTCTAGGGGTACTCTCAACGGCACTATTTTATGAGTCAAGATGCTGGCTTGTCATGCTTGCATTCATTTATTATCTATTTCACATTTCTTTGATAAGTTGTAGTGTGTTAATGGTATGTTTGTAAAAGGCATTGCTTCACATATACCCTGATTGTCTTTGTATCCATCTATGATTCATGATACCGGTAATGATATGAGTAGGAAAATTAGTACGTTTAGAATTACCGACTCCAATGCTATTTTGGAATCCTAAGACTTAAGAGAGAAGGAAGAGAAATTTCCTAAAGAGAGAGAGAAATAGGAAATGACTATATAATTTAGCTATAAGTATACAGGTAATGATATGTGTAGGAAAATTAATAGTTTTAGAATTTCTGACTCCAATGCTATTTTGGATTCCTAAGAACGATTTCTGAAGCTTCCTTTATGAACCGCCTAGGATCTACTTCTCATACAGCTTCTTCATCTTTCTCGACTATGGAGAAACTGCTAAAGTCGTTCATCAATTTTCACACTTCAAATCGTAGGTTCTTGGTGGATACCCAAGGATTAGCTGGGGAGTTCAAAAGAGAACCTTCTACTAGTGTAATTGTAAACATTTCTTGTTAATTTCCACAAGTATATGTTTGCATCTATATAGCATATACCTCAATCCTATTAGGAATAGGCCTTTTATAGCACTTATGTTAAACTCTATTAAAAATAGCATTCTAACTCACCTCATATTAGGGGTTAGATAATGCCTATGTGGACGTAATTATGGGTCTGGATACACATTACTGAACCCAACAATATCTACAAGTACGCTACAAAGATGGGCAGACAGCCTTAACATCAATATTCTAATAGGTCATTTAATGCAATTGAGGGTGATCTAGGTGGAGTTAAGCAGTTTAGAAGTTTAATCAAATCAAAAATATTCACAGTTTCATGGGTTGTTCATTTGTAATTTTATACTTATGTGGGTTTTGCTGGTGAGTGCTCTAAGGGAACTTTTTAAGGTTTGTTAAGATACTATTTATTGTAAAATTCTTTGTATTAAATGCAGTACTGGACTTTTAATGCAAGAAATTCCATTGCATTGGTAGAAAACATTACTTAATATGATAACCTTAAAGGAGTGCTCTTTAGGCACTTGTTAGCAAAACCATATTATTCAAGGCAATTCCTTTTTGTTTAATTATTTACCAATTATGAGGCTTATGGAATACCCTCAGTTCTTGGTAGCTTCTGGATATTGAGATTATTGTGTGAATTAGAGCATTGAGTGTTACTTAGAATTTGAAGCTGATTGTGCATCTGTGGCACTTTGCTGGCTGTTTTTATAAAGTTAGGGTCACCTTAAAGTGAGGATTGAAAGTCATTTAAGCTGCATTTGATGAGAAATGGTATCATTTGACCCTCATATATGGAAGGAAGTGAAGAATGAAATTCAAATCCAAATTGTTGCATACAGTTATTCTGTAGTTAAGGAGCAAAAAGTTGCTTTAATAAAATATCTGTGAACAAAGGATATTTGTTGGACTTTAGAGGTTCAACAACCTAAATATTGACAATTCTATGTTTTAAATAGAATCTAACCATGCCCCATGAGCATCTTTGAGCTCAATGATAGAATTGGAATTATTTTGATTCTACATGTGGCCATTTATGGGACAAGAAAAAAATAAAACAATGGCAGTGGTAGAGGTTGAGTTTGATGAATGATTGCCTAAAATGCCGTATAGTATATGAATCTAGATGGGAAATATATTTTTGGATGACCTGTTTGTTGTCTGTTGAGTCTCATTGTTTAATTGATTGTTGTCTTTTCTATGAATTATGACAGCCATTTCTACCAGATTCGTTGGCAACTTTATTTTCTGAAGGTTTCCCTTTTGTTGTTGCTGTTACATTTATTCACTGCTTTCATTTGTTGTATTTATTTGGGGTGAAGAGGGTAAAAAATTTATGGCACACATAGTGCAAGGTGATTAATCTCATCTTATTTCATTGGCATTTGATTTTTCTTTATAACTACTAGTGTTTATTTTATTACTTAATTTTAATCTACTACTAGTTGTACTTTGCTATATGTGCATTCTGCATAAAGCAGAAGTTTGAGGAACTATTGAGTGGATTTGGAATCTAATACTACATTTATATAATTGGTTTTTCCTCTTTTTCAGATAAGTTGTCATTTGTCCTTAAGAGTTTAAATCAACTTCATGTGCTGTTGTACTACAATTTTGTCATGCACTGCTGTATTTATTGGCTTTCTAAAATTGTGGGTTTGCAAAATCTGATGCAATGGCAATGTCTAGCAAGTTTGATCTGTCTTCTGGTAGCCCGGATAGGCCACTGTACACCAGTGGGCAGCGTGGAGCCTACTTAGCTGCTCAGCTTGACAGATCAGGTAGCTTTCGCGAGACCATGGAGAACCAAATTCTACCTTCTCTTTCTGGTAAGTCAAGGAGCGGTTCTGTAGTAGCCCAAGAAGATGTATCCAACTTCTTCCAATGCCTGCGTTTCAATCCAAAGGTGGTTGCTTCTGATCATAAGTCTAGTCGTCAAGGTGACTTTAAACGGCACATTAATGTTGCTCTTGGCATTTCTGCTGATGAATCTCCTACTGTGTTGTCAAAAGGCAAGTTGCTGCCTTCTCCCATACCTGAGGAAATAAAACGGCTTAAGGCTGGTCTACGTGATTCTTCTGTCAAAGCAAGGTAGTTCTTTGTAGATTTTGTATTTTGTATTGAAGTTTTCATTAGTTGTTAAAATGAATTAGTTAACAGGGAGCGTATGAAAACTTTCAATGAAGCCTTATCAGTATTCAACAAGTTTTTTCCAAGCATACCATCTAAGAAGAGATCTCGATCAGATAGCTTTTCTGGTGACCGATGTAATGCCTTGTTATCTAGTGGTCGGTCCATCTTGGGGCCTGCCATTGGCAAGATGGGAATGCATAATCTTTCTGTTGCTGGAGATTTTGAATTTGAACAGCAGAAGTCAGAAGAAAGGCCCAAAAATGTTGTTCCAAGTAAACGAACTCGAACTTCTCTGGTGGATGTCAGGGTTTGTATTTTTTATACCTTCCATCTCTATGCATTTTCTATCATGGTAGTATCATAATTCCATGCTGCTATTGAGCCATATATAGCTTATTCACTAAGCTTGTACGGTGGTTGCTTTACATGTGCCATATTCAAGTATGGTTGGGATCAAAGATTGCCATGTCCCAATGTAGTTTTCATTATCAGTATTACTTATTCTATTCCTTCTGTCTGGTGTACCATTCACGTTTCTATGTTACTAGGTGGTGGTGGGTGATTTGTTCTCTTTAGTCTTCCTTGTTTACTTTGATCAGTGTGTTAGTACTTATGTGTGTGAGTGATATGAAACCCTTTTCCTGTACAAGAATCCACATGATATTCTGTTTTACATGCACTAATATGAATATGGTTTTACATTTCTTTTCTTACTCTTCTGTATAGTTGCAATATTTGGTCTCATCTCGGTGGCTTGGTGCCCAGTGTGCATTTGGTATGCCATTTTTTGCATCATTTTTTCTTGAAGAGACAACTTAACATTTGTTCAATGAATCTAGATGGATATGCGGAACAATGCTTTAGTTAAGCAGCCTGGTAATGCAGATAGGGAAAGGGAACTGCTCAGGGTGTCAAATAGCGGTGCAGTTCAGGGTGAGGATCGAACTGTATCAGGTGGCATTGATGGATGGGAAAAGGCAAAGATGAAGAAAAAGCGTTCTGGGATAAAAATTGATGTATCTCCTAGTATGGTATCAGCCAAACCTGTGGAAGGGTACCGGGAATCTAAACAGGGAATACAGCAAAGGGCTATTTCTGATGCTCGATCAAGGTTAAATAATGAATCCCATGGCTTCAGGTAGGGCTGCTGAAAGTGCTTCTGTTGTGCATATGCCATGGCCTTTATTTGAATGCTTGCCTTGATAATATATATTAAGGGCATGCATAGGAGTAGCAGGACAACCACCCTTGAATACTAGTAACCCCTATTATCATTGTAAGCTTTTATCATTACAATCTTAATAACATAAGAATTATCAATGCAATTCAGTGTTGCCATAGCCATATTAGACTGGCCTGTCAGACTGGTCAAGAATCACTCAGTTAAACTGGACCGGAGTCAGTATTGAACTGGTTTTAGGTATTTGTTTTATTATTTAATCTTTCTGAAACTTCTTATAAATTATGTGGTTTGAACCCTTGACAACTTACCTTTTCATTAATGCCTAAACCATTGAGCCAAATGCGTGTTTTTCTTAATTGTTCACTATACTTGATACTTGTTTAACGTCAAGCCCATGTTTCTAACAATAACAACCCTATTTAATTAAACCTGCCAGTTGAAAGGGTAGGACTGGGAACGCCACCAGCTCAACCTCCAGTCATGTTTTGAAAACATTGGTTTAATACCCAATATATTATGATCGAAATCTTCTGCCAACTGCCAAGAGATTTGTTGGAAGGGCTTCAATCATAATAATGATGGCAGTAGTAGCTTTTGTCAATATTCTCTTCTAACCTAATTTATCATGCTGGAATTGCTTTCTTTCATCCTCTTTCTTTTTAATTGCTTATCTTTGGGGAAGATGTACTGAATGACAGATATTGAGCTTATATTTTATGCTTCTAAGGTTCTTTTCTAATCCGATTCCATTTGCATATTTGTTTTTCAAGTTTCTTATTCTATTGAGCGTGCTGTTAATGATAATGTCAGGGTGAGTAACAATATAATTATGGTAACTCTTTGTTTATTATTTCATATTCATTAATTTGCTTTTGCCACGTTTTATCACTGCGCTGTCTTTTCCTTATTTGGCATGCTGGTCTGTTGAGATTTAAAATCTCAGTCCATTATATAGAGCTCTATATTAGGTGAGGTTGCTTATGACTTTAGTGTGTAGGACATCCAACAAATGCCCTAAAGGTGCGTTTACACTTAAATATTTGCCAGAGAAGTATAAGATGGTAGATTTACTAATTTTTACTATCTGTGTTTTCTCACTATAAAACATACAAACCCTTTGTTGTAATCTATCTTGCATATAATGTTTTGAGAGGTAGATTACTTTTGTCATGATTTGACCTAACCTTCTCATTAAGATCTAAGCGCATAATTTTCAGACAGATAGAGCAAGAACTTTTATTGGGTCCGCCGCCTCACACTATAGAGGGATGCAATTTCCTTAATAGATTATCATAACGGGGCTTTCTTGTGTGCTACTTCTTCAAATCTTCTATTTGGAGCATTCTCTGAATTGAACCTTCCTTTTATTTTAATTTTCTAAGCTTTTGATGGATCTTATTCCTTTATATTAATAAATGTATACCTTGCAGGTCAGGAATTGCTAATGGATCTGTTGGAGTAGGAAAATCGGAAGGTATCTCGCCGCCGACTGGCTTGGGTCCACGCTCGTCTAACCCTAGGTCTGATCCAGACAACAGCTCCCCTCTCAGTGATCGGAGAGATCGTCCTGTTGCTTCTGATAAAGAGAGAGTGAATATCAGAGCTGTTAACAAGTATGCATAGCCTTCGTCATACATATTTCATTTTCCACATTTGCATAGATTTATCTGGTCCACTTCTATTTTATAAAGCCTTTGTTTTTGTCATTTGGTGCTACTCTATTTCTGGCTTGTGGAGTACTTTTCCTTTTCAGGCCTTACTGCAATATGCATACTTATTTCTATGCCCTTTTTTCTGCTAAAATGCAGGATGAATGTCTGTGATGAATTTAGTTCAGGTAGTCCTACTTCAAGCTCAAAAATGAATGCATCTGTTCGTGGTCCTCGATCAGGGTCTGGGGTCGGTCCAAAGTTGTCGCCAATTGTTCACAGGGTGGCATCAAATGACTGGGAGCTTTCTCACTGTACAAATAAACCACCTACTGCTGGTGGAGCTAATAACCGAAAACGCACAACATCAGCTAGGTCTTCATCACTACCTGTCACCCACTGGGCCAGCCAGAGACCACTGAAGAGCTCTCGTAGTGCAAGACGAACAAATATTGTTCCTATTGTTTCAAGTAATGATGAAACACTGTCGCTGGATGCTATGTCTGATATGGCAGGTGATGAAACTGGGTCAGGATTTGCTAGATGCTTGTCAAGCAATTCTCCTCGACAAGTTAAACTAAAAGGTGATGCCTTATCTTCAGCTACTCTTTCTGAGAGTGAGGAGTCTGGGGCTGCTGAAATTAAATCTAAAGAAAAGGTGAAATTTTCGGATGAAATAGATGAGAAAGCTGGACGGAATGTTCAAAAGGTATCCCCTTTGGTCTTGCCATCAAGAAAGAATAAGCTGATGACTGGAGAAGATAAAGGAGATGCTGTGCGTCGACAAGGGAGGACTGGACGGGGTATTACTTCTTCAAGATCTCTTATGCCAATGACAGTTGAGAAGTTTGGCAATGTGGGGACGGCAAAACAGCTCAGAAGTGCCAGGCTTGGCTTGGATAAGGCTGAAAGGTTAAATATTTCTTCCTACCCATCCACCTTCCTTTTTCTCCAATAATATTTCTTTTATTGTGGTCTAGAACCATCATTTTTTCAGATTGAAATCTCAGTTTGATGAATTTTTTCTTCAGCAAGGCTGGTCGTCCTCCAACTAGGAAGCTAACTGACCGCAAGGCCTATGCACGCCAGAGGCATGTAGCTATCAGTGCAGCTGCAGATTTCCTTGGTAGTTATGCTTCAAACTAACTAAGAAACTTCCTTGAATTCTTAAATATACGATGCTTACAAAAATTTTTGAATTCTAAATCTTCTACCACATGTTTGTGGCTTCTAATCACTCTTGGTGCAATTTTCTTAGTTGGTTTGGAGGATGGGCATGAAGAGTTGGTAGCTGCTGTAAACAATCTTATTAATTCTGGTAGTGTCTTTTGTGTCAAAACTTTTTTAATTTCTGTGGTGCAAAATTTGTCCTCTTGCATTGATTGATTTTACTTCCATTACAGCCCATGCCTTTCCAAACTCCTTTTGGAGGCAGATGGAGCCTTTTTTTGGTTTCATATCTGATGCAGATATTGCCTATTTGAAGCAGCAGGTATTGTTCCTTGTCCCCCCAATTAAGATTGGTTTTTACTGCTATTATAACACCTTAGAAAGCATATTTTTACTTAAAATATCTTGTTTGGATCTCATTTAATATATTACCCTTTTTATCAAAAGAAAAAAAAAAGGCTCATTGGGAAAACCATTTGGATTATATCTTTTACTGAAGTGATTTACATATGAATTACTGGCTGCAGTTTATGTTCCTTTTTGGCCAGGGTGGGGTGATTTCCTTTTTATAGGGGAAAGGAGGAATTGAACCTAGACCTTGTCCCTCCATTGCCTCTAGTACAGACATTGCCGTTATTAATGTCTTCATCAAATTTTGAAGAAAGCCATGAGATAAATAAATAAATAAATATATTTCTATTGACCTGCTGATATATATTAGGTATTGGTGGCTACTTTTCAAGAGTTCTTATTTGATTTTGGTAAGAATAGCATGTAATCTTAAAGTTTACCGTGTGAAATTTATTTATTTACCTCATAAAGTTATGAGATTTCTTTGCAGTCACATATCTTTGAAATATTGCTACAAAGGGGGGGGGGATGAAAATAGAATGCCTAAACCTTTTCTGCATACACTATTTCCAGTGAAATGGGTAGGAGTAGCATAGTCACAGATGTACTTACAACTTCGTGTTCTTATTGAATTGCATAAAATGTTTATGGTTTCACTGTGATTGAAGTTTAAGACTTCTTCTAGGGAAATTTCGAACTCGCCAAATTGGGATCAACACCAGTTCCTTCTATTACAAACGGTTGTCATACCATCTCCAGTGGATGTGGGTTGCTTGAACAGGAAAGAGATGGCAGAATTGCTGCTGTAATACCAGATGGTGAAGTCCTTTCACCACAATTGGTCCTGGATACTGGAGACAAAAATGTGATTTCTCTCTGTCAGAGATTTATAGCAGCTCTAATTCCAGAAGAAGTTAGTGACTGTGGAAATGAAGACCTTCCATGCGATTCGTATGGAACTGGATTTGAGATGGATGGAGAATTGGGATCCAATGGTTTGAGTCATATTGTTAACTTCCAGTCTACTGGGCATACTTCGTTCAATGGTTATAGGATAACTGGGAAGCCAGAACATGATGATTCTGAAATTGGTATGTTGAGAAATGCAGAAATTCACTCAAATTTTAGCCCATCCTTGAATGGCACTTTTGGAAACCAATCAATGCCTGGCTCGGTTTGTTCAGAATTCCAGTATGAGAGTATGAATATAAATGAGAAACTCCTTTTGGAGGCCCAAAGTGTTGGAATTTTCTTAGAACCACTGGTTGGTCTGCTTCTACTTGAATATTTACTTTAAATGCTGCATTAGCCTTTTGTTGCATAATATTGTTTCATCCAGCTCTTACCCTTTCTCTTTTTTTTTTTTTTTTTTGTTTCCAAATCAATAAATATCATGATCTAGCAATGTAGTCTGTGTTTCTATCGTTATCTGAATAATGGTTGTTTGTTAAATGGTGGACGTATGCACACTGCAGCTTCTCATCATCTTCAAGGGTGATATTTTGGACACTGTGATGGTTTACACTGGATGTTTGTGTCTTTTTCTTGTCATTTACTCTAGATGTTTGTTAATGTATTTAACTTTGATGTATTTCATTGTTTTTCAGCCTGATGTAGCACAGATGGAGGATGATGAAATTTGTGCAGACATTAGTAAGCTAGAGGAGAAGCTCAATGAACAGGTAGTTTCTCAATTGAATTATTGAAGCTCTTTTATGGAATCTTATAATTTCTTTTTATTTACATTACTGTCTTCACCCTTCCTTTTATGATAGCTGCCATTAGATATAGAACAGGTTCTTTCTGCTATCCCCTGCTACTTATTGTTGGATTTTCTGTCATAAAGTTCAAAACTTGTTCCAAGTTCATTTTGTAATTTCATTGTGAATGCAATAGGTTTCAAAGAAGAAAGGCCTGCTTGAAAAGCTGTTGGAAACTGCCACAGAAACAAGAAGAACTCAGGAGAAGTATTGTTTTATCCCTTCTCTTCATATAGTTTGTGCATTTGCCTATTTTCTTAAAGTCTTGGTGTCTAGTGTATTTTTTGACATATCTTTTTTTTCAGGGGATTCGAACAGCTTGCTCTTGACAAACTTGTCATGATGGCTTATGGGAAGTACATGGTAATTCTCTTAATGTTCAGTCTCCCTCTTATTTTGGTTCTTATTTACACACAGCCATGTACTATATTGCTTTTACTCTTTGTTTCTCTTGAAGTACCTATGCCCGACACGTGGTATCCATGCTCTGAGAATCCTCCAAATACATGGAAAAACTTTGAAAATCTGACCATACCTATGTCGGATACATACCCGTGATGAGTCCTAGTAGGATAGGTCAGACATAGAATGCTTAATGTCTTGGCTGCCAGAATCAAAGTCTGTTGTTCCAAAATTATTAAATCCTTTTAACTTGAGAATATAGAAACTAAGCTCGGTAATAAGAAAAGCCAAGATTTCAAGGAAATAGTTGTGTGGGTGGCTAAAACTAACAAAGAAAGAGAATAAGTAGAAAAAAATAGATGCAAATGGGTAGAATGGAAATATTGTTGACTTTATTTAACCAATTGAACCAAATATAAAATACATATTTATAAATAAATTTGGTGAAGATCTTCTATGTCACAGGAAAGAACTACCTCCAATTAGGTAGTTCAAACTTCTCATGGTATTCAGATACTGAAGAGACAACATAGTTCCTGAAAAATCTTTTGGTTTCTAAGTTCCAAGTAGATATTTTGAACATGTTTTAACCATGACTATTGTGTAGTTGAGTGCTTTGTCCTTTGAGGCTGGGTACTCTGTCCTTCCACTTCCTCGTATTTATGCTTGGGTGTTCTATTTGTCTTTCTCAGGAATCAACTGTTTTCTTATCTTTTGTGTCTCTGGGGTTTAGATAGTGGAAATTTTTTTTGAAGTTTTATGAAGATGTTGGCCAGCAGAAGTTTATCTATTAACTCTTACATTCTTTTCCTTCTCTTTAGCTGCATACATGGTGAAGATAATTAAAATACTAAGAATTGGATAGCAGTTAGAGATTTTTGTTTAAAAATTATATTATAGATAGATATTTTCTCAAAATTTGAATTTGCTTCTAATTTTTCTCCTCTCTAGTGTTTCCTACCAAGGTGGATAGATCTGCTTGATTCTCTCTGTTACTGCATTTTATTTCCATCGAGAATTATTATCTAAAAGTTGGGACTGTTTATTTACCCATTAGTTATTATGCTAGATGCTGAGATATAATGAAATGATGTTGGTTTTGGTAACTTATGAATAATCTTGTAATAGAGTTGTTGGGGTCGGAATGCTGGTGGGAAGAGTTCCAGTAACAAAACGATCAAGCTAGCTGCCTTGGCATTTGTTAAACGGACATTAGATCGATATCATAAATTTGAAGATACAGGCAAGAGCTGCTTCGATGAGCCCATGCTTAGAGACATGTTTCTTTCTGGGTTTTTCCTAAACGATGGTCAATCTGGGAAGCCCTGTTCAAATAGCTCTATCCGTTCTAGAAGTTCAGGTATTTGCTTGATTTATATGGAAAGAATACACACTTTATTGTGTCTTTGTATTTGCGCTTCATTCTATGTATATATAATCATCTGCAAGATGGGCTTTATGGTACTTTTGCAGTCTGCATAGCTGTCTTCTCTTTCTTCTTTCTCCTTTTTTTGTCTTATGAGATACTTCAGCTGCATATTGGTACTTTGGTCTTTTATGCAGCTTCTGCTGTTTCTCACACTCAACTACTTATCTGGCAGGTCAAAATGGGGATAGCTATGCTGTTAATTCGCCTGATCTGCTTCCACCCACAAATCGGTTATCTGGTCAAACTGCTGTTAAAGATGACTCATGGTCTAACAGGGTGAAAAAGAGAGAGTTATTGTTGGAGGATGTAGTTGGTGGTACTTCTTTGTCAAGCAATGCAAAAGGTAAGAGGAGTGAGAGAGACAGAGAAGGAAAGGGACATGGTAGAGAGGTTTTATCTAGAAATGGGACTAATAAGATTGGGCGACCAGTGTCCAATGTTAAGGGGGGAAGGAAATCAAAAGCAAAGCCTAAGCAGAAAACTACTCAACTATCTGTTTCTGTAAATGGCCTTCTTGAGAAGATGCCTGAGCAACCCAAAACATCGACTTCTGTATCAAAGTTAACTGAGATAACTGCCAACAATAATGCTGGAGAAAAAGATGAGTTTAGCCTGGATGCATTGGATGACTTGCAGCTACCAGGACAAGATCTGGGTTCATGGTTGAACATTGATGATGACGGGTTACAGGATCATGACTTCATGGGCCTTGAAATTCCCATGGATGATCTTTCTGACTTGAATATGATGGTTTGAGTTGCTTTCTTTGTATATTCTTGTTTCATTATACTGTTGACAAGCAAATTCATAGTCACTGTCATCAAGAAATGACCATTACATGGATAGATGTTTGACTCTCTGGTCCACAGTTAGGTTACATAGATTCTTTGTAGACTTCTCCACAGTTTATTTTTGAGCGAACCATTTGGATGTCTTGAATTTTTCTCAAGTTGGTGATTTTGAGTGTAAAGATCTTTTGTTCCTGCCAGTTAGTTATGTCTTAGCAATTACATAGTAGCAAACCTTGTATCCTGGCTGTAGCTTTTACAAATCAGAGAGCAATGCTCTTCTTGTACATACATTTATATTCCTAATAAAATTAGCTTTTTGTCCAGTTTAATTATACCATGCAAACATAATCATATATTTGGTTTATGGATCTTTATTTCACTTTGCCAACTGCAACCGCAGTTACAAGTTGCTATATTATATGTATTAGTTTTCCCCAGGTTTATTCATGAATTAGAGAGGTTTAATCCAGATGTCAATACAATAATTGATCGCGTTTCTTCAATCAGGAATAAATGCTTTTGGTACTGAATGGGACTCTTAGCTCTGTACTTTTCTTGTTTTATTACTTGAAGTAGCAGAGTTTCACTTAAATATCCCAGGAACTATGGTTAGATCTTTATCTACTTATTAACCTCGTACTAAAAAGGTTGTGGCGTCAAATTTGAGCTTCCTTTTACTGTGTTTCTAAGGTACTGGCTTTTTACTGTCCTATTGATATTTGATACTAGGAGGTTATGCTTTAATTCACAATTTGTAATTAATTTTGCATTTCATTCTTTACCTCCTATCTCTTGCTCTCTCTCTAAGTACAGGTGAAATTGTTCTCTTGGATACTAGCATCTAAGGTTGTGTGCTAGAATGCCATTGGCCACATTCTGATAAACCTGGCATTACCAGGGAAGTAAATCCAGAACACCCTATTCTTATCTTGGCTGTAAACATCACCATGCATTTCCATTGTCGTTTAGAATTTTTTTTCCAAGAGCAAATATCTGCTTTTCTTTATCTTTTTTTTTTTATTTGAAAGGCAAGGCATGATCGCGAGGACAGTGTTGAAAGCTTAGCTGTAAAGGCTCATGTTCTGTAATGTTCATCCACTGCAGTTTGAAGCTTGCATTTGATATGGTATTCATCATTCTCAACTTGCATGATATAAAAAGTCCGAGAATTTTGTCTCATCCATGTTGAGAATTAACTTACCCTATAATTTCTTCTCTATAACTGTAGATTTTAGGCTTTAGCACACTGTTATAAATGGTCCTAGCCAAGGCCTTCAGGTTGGAACCCAAGACCAATATCCTAATTTTAGTCATTTTCCATGCATTATAATATTTCAAATGTCTGCTTCACTTCATGTCAAAATCTCGGGTTTGTCTTCTTGGTTATGTTTAATTACTTAAGACTGTCTCACGGTGCTATATGTTATTTATGTATTGGCATCCTCAATTATCATGTTTAAGAATCGCAGGGTTTGGCTGAAACTCGTGACCTGCAATTTGCAAACGGTTTGCATGGTTACTTCAGTAGGGGCCAGATGATCTGAGGTACACTTCTTTGATTTACTTGTTGAGAACTTTGATTTGATCGCAACCTTTAATGAATTCTATTCAGTTTCTTGAAATTAATCCAGCATTTTATGGTACAAGGATCAAGTTGCAAAGCCAAAAGATTAAAATTGTCAAGGTTGGCCCGTTTACTATGTTCATTTTAACAACAAATTCAGAGAGTACCCTCCTTTTTGCATCCTTGTAATTTTTTTTTCTTCCTTTCTATTAAAAGATGCCACAATCTGTGATAGAGACAGGTGCTAGAAGTGTTGAGATTCAAATTCCAAACGTGCTGAATGTCACCTCTAAAGAAGGCAAGTCTGTTGTTGCCCCATGAAAAAAAGCCAAATCAAGCTTACAAGTTCATCCTGGTGAACACCAAGGTTTCCATGGTTCTTGCCCATATAATTGTACAGCACCAGCATGTTCACATGAAGATAGCCAGGGTGCATGATAAAACCATTTTGCCAAATCAAATGAAAATTGAGGATAGTAGCATTTGTAGAAAATATCTAGTGAGGAAGATGGATCCATAATATTTGGTGGCCATCATGAAAATCCATTTTCTCAATCTGTTTCCCGTGATATCAGACAGCATATCTGTTGAGGGAGTCTCAGCTTGAAAGGTAAAAGCTGAGAGAAATTCATCACCTACTCTGGTAGAGCAAAGAAATACAAGTGTTGCTCAAGAAGTTGATATTGCTGGTGATGATGACAGTAAGCTGAACGAGTCTGATCCAGAATCATTGCTCACTTGGTAACTTTTTCTCTCTTTTCGAAGTTGGTTTATGTAATAAATAGTATTTCTTTGCATAGGCTAAGCATCGGCTATAGAGACTGATTAATACCATGATGCAAAGCATTGGCTAAAGAGAATGCAAAAGCATGCATTCTTGATGGAAATATTGGGTACTACTGGCAGGAAGAATAGAAGAAAGCTTTCACCATTTATGTCATCAAGTTGATGCTCATTTGGGAATTATACATCCTGTTGGCCCATAAAATTCGGTTCTACTGCTGTAGTTGCAATTATTATTTAACACAATCGTTTCCAGATGTGGTGATTCAAGAGCGATTCTCATGCCTCTGTCTGTAGGCCATTGGTAAGTCATGCTTTGTATTTTGAGTTTCATTTTTGGTTTCTTTGCCACTGGACTACTTATTTCGAACACAGATATTCTGGTTGCCTCTTTTTTCAGCCTGATAGAGACACTGAGAATGCAAGGATAGAAGCCACATAAGGCAATTCGAATGGTTTTCGTTTTGGATTTTTTTTTTTTAAATCTTGCAACGCCTTCTATTGGTAGGTATTTCCAAACCTTGCCTTACTTGTTGGAAACATTATAATTGATCATCCCCGACAAGCTTTTCACATGGTGGACATATTTGAAGAACTTAAACTTTTGGGATAATTGATACACTCGATTTAACGTCAATTTCCAAATTTCTATATTGAAATACATACATATTAGCCTTGCTGTTGTTAATCATATTAACTAATGATACTAAATCATTTGATTATTGATGGTATTAAATATGATTATCATCTTTCATGATCCACAGGTGACACTGACATCGGATTATCCCAAATCCAAAAGAGATTTTGTTCCTCAAGCAATGAGTCTTTATATTTAGCCAATAATGGCTTATAGGATGAAATTACCAACGACGAAGCCTGTGAAGTTGCACAAAAGCGAATCCTTGGATGGTGTGATAAAGTGTACTCAAAAAAGGGTAAGGAACTCAGACCCTGCTGCTTAAGCTGCAGGAGAGTACCTTTCAAGGCTTTTGCTAAAGGAAGAGAAGACAAATACAAGTGTCAGCGTGGTAGACCTAAAGGCTCTTAAGAATATTCAATAAGAAAACTTCTCCTCGAACTCTTGTAATTAGACTTGTCAAATTCTGTTCTAGACTTGAGACACTAATTCACTCTGTTTGAGCTTCAATCCGATTCAATTTCATTTGATCATAAAAGGCCAACACTCTAAAAGCAGACTTAATCCTCGAAATTGGAATCATACATGGAAGTAGTAACTCTTTGGAGAGGGTTTTTCACTATAAGAAGACAAAGCATACAAGATATAACAGTCTTATATGGTATTGATTGGAAAGGTTGTCAAACGGAACATAACATTAACAATGTGGATTTACTATCAGATGCTGAAAGGACCCTTAAATTTTCCAGAACTTGAATGTCAATGCATGCCTTGTTACAATACAAGCTTAAGTGCATGCATATGCATGCGCCGGAGGATCATGCAGTTCACTAGACTAAAGTCCTGTAACACGTGATGCAATGATCCGATCAGAATTAATGCACCCAGAACATGAAAAGACAGGTAAAGATTCTAATTCAGGAAGTTTATAAATTTTGTTCTTGATATAAGACATCATTACCTTTCAAATTATGAAAAACATTAACAACACGGCAATAAAGGTGTACCTCACACTCCGAGCCTCTGGCAAGAAAATTTTTTTGATAATCATTAAGGGTTAACTTTGGCCTTGTCATCACTACAGCCGCTCAAATAAGTCCTGCACATTACTTACAACAAAAACTACAAATCTTCCATGCTCTTAGAACTTCGGTTTCTGCTGACATCAGAGTCTGATTGAAACTTGTTTCGTCTGAATTCTGCCAAAAAATGTGACACTTTTGTTTAGCTTTATTGTTATGTTTCAGATATGAAGTAAAGACCAGATAAATTTTATCTCATCATAGTGAAAACAAGCTTTTGGACAGATATATGACAAAAACATGTAACCAAACTCAAGCATAACATATACATACCACACAAGTTCTAGCGTTGCAAGTGGTGATCCTGCACTCTTGAAGTAAGATTCGAGGTCCACATCACAATACATGTTCAAGAAAGGCAGTCCCAGCAGCTCATGAGCTGACTTTCTTTCATTCGGGTCTTTCTTTACACTGTCATGGATAAAAGAACCCAAGCCAGGCTTCAGTAAAACTCAAATGATCAAACAATTCTATAAAATCAAAGTAAAAGGAAAATTCCAACTGCAGAGGCTATCCCTCCAGTACCAAAAGGAACTAATAAATGATCTCTCTTGACAGAAGATCAATTTGACGAAAACATTTAATTAACAATATAGAACTCAATAACTCATTATAATGCAAAAATATTCTAGAACCTTTTAGGGATTATAAGTAACTGATTAAAAAAAATTACCATGCAGATATAAAAGAGCAAAATTCAGAAGAAAATCGATCTGAAGGTGCAAAAGGTGGTGGTTGTTCAACAATTTGTTCCATGAGCTCATAAAAGTTAGTCCATCCTTCTGCCTGATCAGGTGGGGAATATGGGAAATGACCTGTTGCACACTCAAGCAAAACTAGCCCCAGGCTCCAAATGTCACTTTTACTTCCATAATTGTCACCAATAATTCTCTCAGGCTACAAAAGAAGGTAATCGACGTCAACAAAACTAATAACTTTCAAACAAATAATAATAAAATAACCTTAGCCACCAAAACAAAGTTTCTTTTCATCTTTTGGTACAGTCAATTAATTACTTACAGACATATAGTTGTATGTGCCAACAAATGTGTTTGCTTGTCCTGAGGTGCTTGTCATTATTGCACTCACACCGAAGTCAGTAATTTTGACTTCTCCTCTATGATTTATTAACAAATTAGATGGCTTTAAGTCTCTGTGGATAATATGCTTTTCATGATGAAGATACATCAAACCCTTTAGCACCTGCAATAACAAGAAGAATATAAAATGAATACCAGAACATCTGGTACATACACTTGATTTCTTCGAACTTCAAATGTACCAACCTGCTTACATATTGCAGCAAGATAGGGCTCGGGAATGGATTTAACCTTTCTCAGAAAATCTGCTAGGGATCCACCATCCATGTACTCCAAGATAATTGAAATGGCACCATTTTTATAAAAAGACTGATAACAAACAACAACATATGGACACTGAGATGACTGATTTATTTTCAATTCCTTTGCAATCTGCTTGCGAGCTGACTCTTCAATATTCATTTGAATAATCTAGCAAAAGAAACCGTGTCAGGATTTACCATGAGAGCAACAAGGAAATGCAAAACTCATAAGAAACACAACTTTTTTTGAATGGTTATTTGGCTAGCTCCAATTCTCAAAAAATAACAAGATCTGTTTTAGAAGAATGACTTCTATAAAATCAAGAAAGGCTGAACATTCTTTTACTAATTCATAGTGTAACCAACAAGAGAAGCATCTTTTTAACAGTAATAGCTCCTAATACATCTATCAAGCATGATTTAGGAGAGATTTTTTGTTATCATTCATCATGATTAAACCTACCAATAAGTTTCCAGGAATCAGGCCCTCATTAGAATACACATATGAGGTAAATGGATAAATCCGTCAACATAATTCAGACATTTTAATTAGATAACCACATTCACACTGTGTAATTTCGTCTCCCTACAGGTGATATGTGCACATCATGCAAATGTCATTGAAATTTGAAACGGCAATAATTCTTGGTAAAAAAAAACAGAGGACGGAAATTTTAAAACAAAAAACACGAGAGTGAGAATTCAGAAAGTGTTAAAACACTTAAAACTTGGCTCTTGGATATTTACCTTCAATGCAAAAAATTGGCCAGTCCATTTGTGTTGGACCAATTGCACAATTCCACCATTACCCTTGCCGATAACTTTAATGGCATCTATATCATCTAAATTCAACTGGTCGTCCGCGTCAATTTCTGATGGCTTAATAGGCGGAGGCTAAAAGCAACAAAAAAAGAAAAGAAACAGATTAAAATCTTCAATAAATGAAAACTCTAACTAAGATCTTCTTAACTCGCTAGACGGCAAACATCTATTGAGTCAAGAGAATCTCAGCAATGAAAAGCGTTAAACTTAAGAAAAAAAGCAAGTTCATTGAAAAAAGAAAAAAGAAATCATACAGCTTCAGATTCGGATTCAGATACAATTCGAACTCCATCCTTGTTAACGAGGAGATCGCCGTCTTTGAATGTACCGCTCTCGGTTCTGCCAAGAAAAAAAATTTAACGCCAAAATCAAACTTTAAAAATCCTTATAAGAAAGTAGAAGAATTTGAAAGTGGACGTAAATAACTAATCATGCTTACAGAAATTTGGCGAAGGAGATCTCGGCTGGAAGAGGAAGAGAGAGCTTCAAATTAGGGTTTACAATTCCCTTTCCCTTCTTCATCTGAGGTTTTGCTTCTTCTTCTTTTTTCCAAAAGTGGGAGAGAAAAAAAAAAGGGTAGTTGAGAGTGTTTCTTTTAATGGTTGCTATTTATATACATATATAGGGAAGAGGAAAAGAGAGAAGCAGACCAGTCTCCTCCACTACCACGAGGAAGATGACCTGACTTCACGTTGACTTTTCTTTTAATAATTATGTCGTAATTTAATTTTTTTAATTCTTAAAAAAAATAGATAATTTTTTTAAGAATTTCATTAAATATATATATAAATTTCGTCCCAAAAAATATATATCAAATTAATATTATAAACTAATCATGGTAACATTGAAATATTAATGGAAAAGCCAAAATAATGATTACATTTTTTAAATTTAAATGCCACACACAAAAAACAAAATTATATTTTATAAGTAGAACTAAGAAATGGATTAAAATTAGAAACCATGAGATTTGAATATAGATTTTCAAAGCTTCCAAATGTAAATGCACTCCCATTAGCAAACAGATTTTAAAAGAAAATTTATTGTTTATAAAAAAAGCATTTTCACATTGGCTAGGTGGATGAGAACATATTCATATTTAAATAAAAAAACAAATATATGAAAGCGGGGAAAGTTACCATATAAAATCATAAAAAAGACCCAATGGATTAGTGTCATTTTTAGAGAAATTTAGATTAATGAAATTACACACAAGATGATAATAACGTGTATGAGCGACCCAGTTTCTAGAAACGAAATTCAATATTAGAAAAAGTCATTTCCCAATTTCCAATCAAAATTAACACTGTTTTGCGCACAAATTTTCCACGAATAAAAACGATAGCAGTCTATGAGACGCCTTTTGTATTATAGTTGAATTTTCAAATTCACAACCAGCTGAACTACAATTTTAAGTACTGACAAGTTGTTCTACCACCTTTTTAGCCGGCCGGTTATTGACTCTGGAAACAAATTTTTTATGCTATTAATATTGTGTTCATCAATAATTGCCTCGCTGGGAAAAGCGGTCATCTTTACGGCGTAATCTTATATTGTACGTACCAAGGCTTGGAATCGTTTCGATAGTACATTTTCTCTATTACGTCACAAACTTTAGTAAGCTCTACGGTAAGCATTTGATTCAGTCGAATTGAGTTAAAAAATTTCGAGTTAGTTAAATTGATAAATTTTATTTTAGTAACTGAATTCAATTTAAAATTTTTCCGAATCGAGTTAAAAGATTTCGAGTTAAGTCTAGTTAAGTTAACGAATACTATTATTTATACTGAATGTTGTGTTTACATAATCTGATTATTTAATTAGTAGATAAACTATAAGATTATTTAACTACATAAGTAAGATTGATGGATAAACATTTATCAAAATAACGTAATTTTGTCTTTTCTGGTTTGTTTCGAATAACTTAAATTGTGTAATTTATATTCGAATTAAAACAAAAATTTTGATTTTTTTTATTTGAGTTTATCTGAATAACTTAAACTATTTAATTCAAAATTTAAATTATTTATCAAATTTTTCAAATCGAATTACTTTCTGATTTACCCATGAATTCCTTTTGTTTTCTTCTTCAAATAAGTACTGTCTATATATTATGATTTGAATTATATTAATATTGTATTTTTATTTTATTTATTTATTGTATTTTGTGTATTATATCATATTTTCTATTAATTAGTAATTTGCAGAAAGGAAAAGAATGGCACATAGAAATTACTTAAAGAGGTTAAAATAAAGGTGACGTAAGAAATTACAAGTTGGTTCCAAATTACTACAATGTTTGTTTCGATTGTACAATGAATCCACTTGAAACCTGAAAGCACATCACATAATAGTTATCGATCAGTAATGACTATGGCACCCACTTGGTTCTCAGCAGTCTGTGGAACCCTTAAGGCTGTATGCAAATTTATGATCATTAACTTTGGCTTCTTTTTTATTGGTCAGAATGACCTAACTTTGACTAATAACTATCATAGTGCACAAAGGGTTAGCTTTTTTTGCACTTGCCTGCCTGCCGACGTGGGTGAAACACAATCTATCAAAATAGAATCAAACTACATCCATTGAAATATCCTGGAAATGAAAGTCAAAACCAACAAACAAGAAGATAAATTTGATATTGTCGAGCTCAATGTTAGTATATCACATATTGTAAGAAAACTATGGTATATAACATA
Organism: Gossypium hirsutum; assembly: GCF_007990345.1. NCBI lineage: Eukaryota > Viridiplantae > Streptophyta > Magnoliopsida > Malvales > Malvaceae > Gossypium > Gossypium hirsutum. Next base: position 2,835,585 of record NC_053441.1, read on the forward strand.
CTATATACAAATGTATTTGGGAATTCCATGAAAAATTACAAACCTAAGATTTAAAACCCCGTACAGCTGCAGCACACATCTTCTCACCGTTCCTATTACTTAACCTGGAAAGCAACGATTATTGTAAACAAGCATGTTCTAAATGTCAACAATGTTGATGGTGAACTTGGATAGCAACTGTGGCACTCCCGATATTATCGGTCCATATGTCTACAAAAACAAAACATGAAATGCATAATTACAACATCTATAGGGAGCAACAAGTTCGAAGCATAAATAGGGCAGTACAATGAAGCTACCCCATAAAGCAGGTTATTTATTGATATATCCAGAAAGGACTTGTCAAAGTAATATCAAGTGTTCTACAAAGCACAATGTTCAATTTAGTCTTGATTGAATGCTCAAGCACCAATTTATAATGTTAAGTTGTACCTTGTGGTTTTCATGAACCTGGCGCAGTGGAACTGCAAGCAATTTGAGATTTTTGGGTACGATAAATTTTTGACTCTCCGGCAACCTCACAAGGAAGACTTTGGTGCACTCCTATGAAATTTAGAATAACATGAGAACTGAGAAAGGTATGGTACAGCTGCAGAATCAATATAAATGTACCAACCGACGAACCTTAGGCTTTTTCGCATTGGATGGCAAGTATGGATACATTAAGGTTTCGAAATCATGCCGCCACCACATGCCAAGACATTCACCCACCTGAATATTTAAGAAAGTGAGAATTTTCACACCATTTCACAATAATACTTGCAAATATAAATGGGGAGAAAAAAAAACCTGCTTTACCTGCCATTCAGTTTCATTGCCATCTTCACTAGCAGAAAGCTTCCTGGAAAGCTTACGGTTCAGTCCATCAATATCTGGAAATTCAGCTCAATCTTAGATCAGTGAAGCACAAGAATGGTTAAACCTAGCAAAACTCAAGTTTGCAAAAGATAATTTCACAGAACTAGTAACTTACCTGATTCACCAGGCCTCAAACGGCCACCAGGAAGCTTAAAGAAGGAATTCCTAACTTGCAGCAGCAAAAGATGAGGGTGCTTGAACAACTCAACCTGATTAGATGACATTGCTTAAAACATTTGCAAAGAACATAACTAAACTAATACATTCCCTCAATCTTGCATGAAATATATATAACAGTCGGAAATGTAGAAAACAGTCTACCCTTTATTAACAGTCGTATCTAAGTCCTAAATATCGGTGTTCTCGACTTCCAGGAGGCGCCTCTAATCGACTAACAGTATGCCATGCACTGCAAGTCTGGAAGTGACTTTCAAATTTCTTTATTTAAGAAAAAATACAAAATAGTTTATATGTTTCAGCCTTGAACTAACTAAGTTCCCTAGGTTTCGACCAAAGTTTTCAGTAAGATCTCCTAACCTAGTCAATCATCGGTCATTCTATTACTAAGCACAGGGCACAAAATAACTTCTAGCCTAAACTATACAATTCCTTCAAAATTTAAACAATTTGGAACATTGTTCTTAGGTTTTCAAAACTTCACAATCATAAAAATCAGAAAAACAGAGCAAACTAACCAGAATAACTGCTTCCACGGAAGTCCTCAATCCATAGGCAGCATAACTGCGGGGGGGGGGGAGGTTAAAATTGTTAAACCCATAAATATTTTTGGCGCAGAAAAGAACCCAATTGAATTTAAGAGAGAGATCAGGTGAAGTACTTGGATTTCATCCTATTGATACGATCGAACAGAGTTTCATCCTTGAAAACAATGGCTTCTTTGGATCCAAAATAGTAACAACTTAGTGGGTAAATATCCACCCTTTTACTATGATTATCGCTGCTACTATCGTTGATTGCATCTGCTTCTACTCCCATGTGAAGATCTCCCATCTTAAATTTTCCTAGACTCAAACGGCAGAAAGAAAGACGGGAAAAGAAAAAAAACAAGGGTGTCCGAATAAAGTCTAACGTGTCCTAAAAGAAGAGCATGTTTCGGTTATTAAACTTGTCGTGAACGTGGCGCTCCATAGACATTTGGGTTTCTTACAAGACTAGAACTGTGGTCTCTGTAAATTAGCGGCGCACACTGCATTTTGTATATTCATGTTTGGAATCGGGTGGGCATGAGAGAGACACGTCTCTTGGCCTGGACTTTTTCATTTTCGCCTTTGGTTCTAGGCTTTGGCCTCCAATAAAGTCCCTTCCTATGCATTAAAATAATATATTTTTAATTAATATGGAAAAAAATTCAAATCGACTCAAAAGTCTAAGTGCATAAATTTAAATTATTGAAATATTAATCATTTAAAAAAATCAGTGTTGAAATATATAGCACATAAGCAAGCAAAAGTGCAGAACTCTCTTTCTCTCTATATACATATGGTCGTCCATAGGCGTTTTAAATGGTTTTTCAAAAAAATAAAAATGAATGACTATAAAACTGCCATGGAAAATCAATTACTTATGGTGACATAGTTATCTTCCAAAATATCCACCACAAAAGAGCTTCCATTAAAGCCGGTCTTTAGCCACTAGATGTACGTATTTGTTTTCAACTGTATATCTGGAGTTTGAAATTATCTGCAACACCAGAGAGAAAATAATCGACAACAGTAGTTTAAATGAATAGTCGATAGGAAAACCTTGCTAGAAATAAGGTTACACAAAGAACCACCCTCACCTAGTGCTCCAACATTTCACTTAGTTGGGACTTATCATCATCACCTACACCTGATTCTTGGAGGGCCTTAAGAACCAGTTTTTGCAGCTTCCGCATCTTCAAAACTCCATCCGGCCTCAGCCAAATGCATATAAAAGATAGCATAAATGCATGTACCAGGACAACAATGGGAAAGACCATTGTAATTTTGATAAACGGGATGCAACTTCGTGACTACTTAGTTCCCGACCCCTGGTTCAAGGGAAAGGAAATGGCTGATCAGAAGTTGAATAATTTCTAATATAACATAAAAAAAGGTTGAAATAGAATGAATACTAGTTAGGAGACATAGAGATTTCAAGGCTGCTTTAATAAACTTCTTCCACTTTATATTTCTTTTGTTATCTTCTTTGTTAGTGATAAATGCTGCTTTATCTTCTCTCACAACATTGCAGGCTTTGCCTGAGCTATCATCCACACTCTGTATTTCGGTAATATCCCTCACAGGCACATCTAGCTTTCTCTTCTTATTCGATGATATATCTCCATTTGATGCTTCTGAGCAGCCTGACATTTTTGACCCCTTGAAAGCTAAAAAAAATTAAATTTTGGGCCTTAAAAATTGGATTTAACCTTGGGTCCTGGGTGGCCGCAGCTCCAAACAAATACTGGGGCCGGGCCTGAGTTCTGAGTTTATTTGGACATGGCCATCTTTGGGCAGATCCTACGGTTTGGCCTCTCCTTTAGGTTTATTCTCCAGCGATTCACTATTCGCTTTATTTTCGGTTGTTTAGCATGAAAAGCCCGAGCCTTTGCCCTATGCTTCTTTCCTTCAGCATGAAGAAGCAATGTTTGCTGGCTGGTAACCTTGGTATTGCAAAGACTGCAAATAGATAATAAAGTGAATCTTATCAAATCACAACATATAACGATTAATATAATATATAGGTAATATATTATCATGTGAAATTTTTATATCATGAAAGTTGGGACCATAGCTCAAGAGATCAACATAAACTACCTTACTAGATTAATTGTCAGTTATTATAAATGAGACACCAAAGAAAAACTATGCAGCTAAATCTTATATATTAAACTTACAAAATCACCAAAATCCGTAGTATTGGGCCAAATACATTACAGCTAAAGGACTGAAATACTCACTGAAAACAAGACAACACCCAAAAGAATCAGAGAGAAAGAATGGTAATACTTTTGTGTATTAAGCTTCCATTGTTCATAAATGAAAACAAAGGAAAACTAGAAAGCTAGAATAATTGAATAACTGATATTTAAAGTTTGCGGCCTGAACACAATTGAGGGTAGTTATTTTTTTCACCATTGAGCAATAGCCATACACAATCACCTAAGTAAGGATAAGTTTGGATGGTGGTGTTTTTATCTGTTATTAGTATAAAATAGAATGACGGTGAGATCAAATACTATAATAATATTATAACATAAAATAAAAAGTAAATTAATCACATGACTTCACCACCATCGAAACTCACCTAGAAAATTACTCAAACTCTTCAAAAGTATTTTCAGACAAGCAACACTTGAAAAAAAAAAAGTGGCACAACAAAATCTGGATAAAAAAGAGAGTTACCTACAAAACCAAGGAGGACGAGGAGATAACCCCACATTTATATCAATATCGGGTTTTTCCTTTGTTTGCTTGTTGGGTTTTGCATTTGAACCATTTGGTGTTTTTACTTGCTCCTTAGGACTATATTTCTCCTAAATATGATTAAAAAAAAGGGACTCCAAGATCATTTATCAAAAACTAACAAACAAGAGCAAGCGAATAAGAGACTTACTGCCTCAGTGATGCATTGCGTACGACCCTGAACGGTTTGCTGCTCAAAAATCACTCCACAATCAATGCACGATAGCTATGGAACCAACCAAATAAGAAGATGGAAGCAGAACAAATTCTAAAGCGATTTGATAGCTTGGGTTTCTTCAAGTTCTCGCCGCAATCCTCACATTGAAACCACACCATATTTCCCCCTCCTTTTTTCCTTAGTTTGTTGTTCCAGAAAATTATGGAAGAAATAAAGAAGGATTGTAGAAAATGAAGCAGCATGGAGAAGATGATAGGCTTGGGGTGTTGATAGGTTGTTCACATTGATAGGTTGTTCTTTTGATTTCTTTCATTGACGGGATAGTCCAACAATTTAGGAACCAAAACGCAGCGTTACAAAGCCACCTATAGTGAAAGGGTCAGAACAGAAATAAGTTTATGAAGGGCTTAAGTTCTGCCCATTTTAATCCATAATCCATACCCATAAACCAGAAACCCAGGCCCGAAAGCGTTTTGTATTACTAGAATTCCATCACAAAATCAGTCACATGCATGTCAATGTGGCATATTTTAACCACTAATAAACGCAAAACGTCTTTCAATAGATTTTTGAATCTTATATCACACCAAAGTTTGGATATATTTTAGACTTTTTATCTAATGTTTACATGTTGAAAATTACATGAGAACAAAATTGTTTTTAGACAAATGTTATGATTAGATGTCACATACATCACAGCTGTCGTTAATTTCTAATGGGTTAATGTATATGCTCAATTCGGATAATTCTTTTAATAATTTAAACCATTTAAATGATGGTGATTATTATTTTAAAATAGATATTTTATTTAAATTTGTTGTATATAAACATGAATGTATTTTTAATTTATTAAGGTATAATAATTTTTTTAATTTTTTAATTTTATAAAAAAAATTATTTTAGCTTTTTATTTAATATTTTTTCTCTTTTAATTCTTAAATCTGTGTTGTATGTCAAATCACCTCAAAATAAATAAAAATTTATGTATGTTCATTTTGCTGGTGTGGCATACACGTAGATGCCATGTCAGTAATTAATTAATTTTTTAAAATTAAAAAATCAAAAAAATAAAATTACTAAAATTATTTAAAAAGCATAAAAAATATTTTTTAGTTTTTAAAAATTAATTGATAATGTGACATACATGTGGATTGTCACATAGTCCATGTAAATTCACATTAGCAAAATGAGCAAAGCTAGCTTTCCATCCATTTTAATTAATTTGACAAGTAACACAAATTTAATGGTTAAAAAAGTAAAAAATTTAAAATGACTTTTTTGTAAAGAGGTATATAATGCAAGTCAATGTAAATCCAACATGGTTTTTAGTGTTAGTACTCCACTGGATGTTCAACTAAATATGGGGGACATGTTCGGGGTCTCTGTTGCGAAGAATCCAGGCACATATTTGGGGATCCCAAGCCTATGGGGGAAGACTAGAATGAATGCTCTAAGCTATGTAAAGGAAAGGCCCATTAGCAAGCTCAAAAATCGGTTGCCAGTGCGGTTCCAATATACTACATGTCTTGTTTTAAATTTCCCAAGAAGCTTTGCAACGAGATGAATGAAGCTTTGGCTAACTTTTGGTGGGGGCAAACCGGAGATGAGAGGAAGATACATTGGCCATCTTATTTTTTAATATTATTTTAATTTAATATTTATATATTTATTAAAAATTTTATTTATTAAAATTTTTTATATAGTCATCTTAATATTATTTTAATGTATATATTAGAATAATATTATATATTTAGTATAAATTTAATTTTATAATATGTTATAAATTACATAATATATAAAAATAACATAATATAATATTAAGTATTATAAATTTAAAAATGCGCCGAATTGGATCAAGTTCAAGCCTTAAATATCTAAATTTGAGCCAGATTCATATTTTGAAAGGGTCTAATTTTTATTGTTTAAGTCCATTTTTCAGGCATAATATTTTTATTCAAACCTACTAAATTTCGGGTTGGGCGGGTAATCCCACCCATGAACAAGTATATTCACAAGTGGTTGATAAGAAACTGGGGAGGAGTGTATGGGATCTTAAAGTACAAAGTAAAATAAAAATCTTCCTTTGGAAAGCTTTATCTGGGGCCTTGGCTACGAACTTTAATATGTGGAACAGGTTTGGTTATAGAGATCCGATCTGCTGTTGATGTCACAAGGAAGCGGAAACTATTGAACATTTACTATTGAGCTTTGGATGGGTTCGAAGGGTATGGTATGAACTATGAAGCTTGCCATGGTCTTCGTGTGAACAAGGAAGATATTAGCAGCTTTGGTGGGTGGCTTGAGGAGATTTTTAGCTTGTTCAAAGGTAATATGCAAAATGCCTTGGATATGAAACTCAGAATCGCCTTTACTTGTTGGATAATTTGGAAGGAACAATGTGAAGCTATTTTCAATGGAAGTTCTGTTAGTGACAAGAGAGCCATCAATAGAGTTAAGATCGGTATGGTGGAGCTGTGTGAGCTTCAGAACAAGCAAAGCGATTGTAGGAAGAAAACTACCTCTAATAATCGTGAAACTCTTCTCTGGTGGAAGCCGGAAACTGATTGGCTTAAAATAAACGTGGATAGCGCTTTTGAGTATCTCTTGAAGCAAGATGGGATTGAATCTTGTTGCTGATTCACCAGATGAAGTGGAGCTTCAGGCTTTATATTCCGGTTTGCAGCTTGCTAAGAGAAGAAAGTGGGATAAAATCATGATTGAAACTGACTCCAAAGTAATTTTCACTCAAGTTACAGAGAAATGAATTAGTTACAAATAAAATTATGTTTCTATTTAACCATGCTTCTTTGGTTCCTAATAATCATTTAATTTTATGAATTAATGAACAATAGGCGACAAAAGCATCTACCTATGTTATTAATAATTGTAAGAAACTGCTTTTTGAAACCTTTTTCAAATGGGGTCTTATTCCAAAGATGTCATTCTTTTTTCCATAAAAAATTTCAAAAAAGGAAATACTAAAACAAAAACTAACTTAATAAGAATATAAGTTTCCTTTAATTAAGCTAGGCGAAATATTAATCAAGATTTGAAATCAATACAAATCTTTTATTGACTTAATTAGCAAGAATATAATATTTAAATTGCGGTAATAACATGATTGTTGTGATTTTTACTTGTTTTAGTATTATTTATTTATTATAATGGTTACTATTTAAGGGCGGACCATGATGGAGGCTGAGGGGTCCCAATTTTTTGTTTTTTTGGAAATTTTCATTTTTTTTCCTTGAAATTTTATGAATTTTTTTTGAAATTCTGTTTAATTTCATAAAAGAAATTTAAAATTTTAATTAGAATTTTTTTTAAATCTCACTAAACTTTTAAAATTTTTAAAAATTCTCCCAAAACTTAATCTCAGTGTCTATTATAATTTACAAATATATATGATTACGATAATACGGGAAAGAAAAACAAAATTCGTAATGGCATAGTCTAATTGTGAGGAACTAAATTATAAGCACAAGAGAAAGCAACAGGCTGGCTACCAGACGCTACAAAGCTGAATTGCTTAATTGTTGGAGAGACTTAGGGTGGGTTTGGATGGGCGATTAACTGTGGTGCGGTGTGTTTAGCCTACTTTTTGTCTCACGCTACAATTAATATCTAATCTCACCGCTACCGTTATTTTTACACTAACCGCAGATAAACGCACCGTCCATCTAAACTCACCCTTAGAGTACACTTCGTGGTCAGTGGCAGTCCTTTCTTCTTCTTCTTTTTTTAATTTATGTGGTATTATTATATGTTTCGAGTCCCTACTTCAACTTCTAATCAACTTAAACGCCAAATGATAATAAGCTTAAACCCACACGTTAACCACGCGCGTTATTATCAAAGCATGATTTAAAATCCGTTCAAGTCTTGCATTTGAAAACCTTTATGAAGAAAGTAGGAAACCAACCATGGCATGGGGCCTCCCCAATTGTTTATCTTTTTTTAATAAATTTGATAATAATCTATCTCTTCAGGGAATTCGTGGGGTTGTAATAATATAATACGATAACATATATGTATACCCTTCAAATTATTATTATTATTATTATTATCAATTTTCAGAAATGCTTGTGGCCATACCATGATTTTCCAGCACAATCACGCTTCTGAACTTTAAAAGAAAATAAAAAAAGTTTGGCTGTCATGAGATTGAGACACATATATATATATATATATTTTAAGTTATTGTATAAAATAAATTCGAATTTATATATTCATTTTTTCTGGTAAATTTAGAAACCCAAAGTGGAAAACGATGAAAAAGTGCGCCAAATTATCGTAACGATTTGTCTAATAAAAGTTGTTTTGTCTCTTCATTGATTCTATCACATTCTGAAAAATCTTTACCGAAGATAGAGTTAAAAAAAGCGTCATTGGAATCCATTAAACCTACCATTCATGTTAGTTTTCCACAACTTATAATAACATTTAATGAAACTTTACACGTTAAAAACTTCCACATTCTGAATTAAGGTGAACGTGATTTTTTCCTTTCTGTTTTTTAATGCTTTTGATGCTATTTAAAAGTGAAAACCTAGTTGTTTCTCTAAGAGGTTGGAGCTGCACAGCCAATTGTAAATAGTTTTATTTTTATTAAAAAATAATTTTTTTATAAATATCACTTAATCCATGCAAGAAAATTTCTCAAATTTTACAATTGTTTTTATATCGAGACTTAAAATTTTTATTTTAATTAAAATTTATTTTTAAATTTGATCATTATTCTCACATTGAGATTCAACCTTTCTTTTATTCAATCTCTTTGAATTTGATTATTGTTTTTGCATTTGACTTATTTTTTTTTCAAATTTTGTCCATAATATTTCTTAAAAAAAAGTTGGCCTAAAAAAATGTTGAAGCCCTCCGTGTAGAAAAAATTGTCAAATTTAGGGATTAATTTAAACCAAAAAAAATTCAAGACTTAATATACGAAAATTATTAATTCAGGTCCCATTATAAAAACAATTATCAAATTCAAACCTCAATACATTAATCAAATAAAAAAAGATTTTGTTTTATTGATACAAAACCTAGTGATGTAGATTGAGAATTGTTCATGTAGTAATGCGGAGAGCTACTAAAGGTTAGGAGGTTTTTGAGAAACTTTTACAAAGTCTTGATACATTAGTGAGCATCTTTCTCACTGATAATAAAGAGGATTTGTTAGAGTTGTGTGACCTAAATTCTTATTAAAAAAATAATACAATGATAAAATTAGGGGCTGCGCAAGTAGAATCCATATGAAACTACACTTTTATTTGATATTTATTAGAACAAGGTGTTTCAACCTTACTACATTGCTTTTATTTGACATTGAATAAAATAAGGTTTTTCAACCTAGTCGAGACTCCTCTTGTATCATTCGAATTCGACATTAGAGAATTTTCCTCTCCTCTGCCCGTAATTTTTCCCCGAAAGGATTTTCACGTAAAAATCTATGTTTTTTATTTTGTTTTCTTATTATTTTATGATCATTCTATTGCCATTATTAATGTTAGTTTTAACCAGATTTCAAACTTAACATAGGTCTTGCGAGATAAATGTTCTATCGTATAGGGTCTTAAAGAATTTTATTGAGACATAAATAAATATGACTGGTGTGATTAAACTCAATTAGGTATTAAAATTATAAGATATGATATACTAAATCAATATTATTGAGATTTGTGACTTCTTAAAATTGTGACTAACTAAAACTCTTGTGGATGAATTCGTTTTCGTTTAAGTAGTTAATCTAACCAGCCATTTCTTGATGGTAAACAAAATTAATAATACAGTTGAAATTCAAGTTTTTATATTATTTGAGCAAAGGCACCGCATGGTATGCGGATATTTCTGCTGTAAAAAGGGTATGATTTCAATGATTGCAGCCACGCTCCAATAATGTATAAAGGAGACTAGAAATATCTTTTTCTATAAGAGTTTCTCACTTTACATACAAATGGATTGGCCAACACGTGGGGATTACGGGATACACGGAGTTTGGGTTTTTATTATTTGTTTATTTATTTCCGCAACATATTGCTTAACTTGTAAAATCTCCCTGCACAAGTAAATGTCAGGAAGAATTTTGGAAAGGACACAACAAAAATCTTTCCGGAAGTCCGACAAAAAACATTTTAAATATTTTCATTTTAGTATATATACACATGTGAATTAAATTCAACACAAATGGAGCAATATCGTTCAATAGCACTAGTGTTTTGATGGGAGGCATGTTTAGAGATACTGATGTGAGATGAATGTGTGGGTTTTCAATGGCGGTTGGCAAGAAAATAATTTTTCGAGTTGAAGCACGAGCCATACTTGAAAGATTGTTCATAGCATGAGAGAAAAGATTCAAACAGTTAAAACTAAAATGTGATAATGCACTTCTAGCAAACACTCTGTTAGTTGGTAGAGCTGCCAATAGTAGTTTGGTGGATTTACATTTAATCAATTGTTTTCTCAGATGAAATTGAAAGATTAGACTTTGTCATATTCCAATGTCTCAGAATGCGGCTACTGATCAAATGGCTAAGTACATGAATAATGGTACACTGAATTTGTTGTTATTTGTGGATCCACCAAGTTCAGTACAAGGGGTTTTGCAGTTCGAAAGTAATGCCTTTACACGGGTTTGATTGGTTTAATGTAATCACTTAGTGTTGTTTCTTTTTTCTACCAAAAAATATGTTATCTCGTCATCCCTACTCTATGTCTTCGAATAAGCTTGAATTGATTCAAAATTTGATTGGTTTAATGTAATGATTCAAAATTTGAGTTAATCGAATTGTGTTCTTTGAGTTAACTTAAATAAGTAATTCGAGTTTTGAGTTAAAGTTGAGTTAAATTTTATAATTCGAATAACAAATTAGTGTAAATACCCCTTTGCTCCCTATCAATTTGGAAAATGAACAAATTGGTCTCTTTCTCAACAAAAATTACAAAAAAAAAATCAAAATAATTTTTAAAATTCAAAATATTTATAAAAATTTTAAACAAATTTAAAGAATACATAAAGAAAGTTCAATTTTTAATTTTTTCTAAAATGGTCATTTTTAGGACTTAAATAAGTTAATTAGTGATTCAAGTTTATCATATTAAAATATCTTACTTATTATTATTTTGCTTTGAAAGCTTTTCAAATATATATGGTTTCAAATTTATGTGCTCTAATATGAAACTAGTTATATTATTATTTTAATTTGACATGTTTAATTTTTTAATTTATATTAAACAATTTCACTTAATTCGATTTAAGTCGAATTTCATTTCACTTGACTAGATTCGATAAAAATTCAAATAGAATTAGAATAATAAAATATAATTCATCAACTCAATTAACTCAAAATATTTTCATTCAATTCAACTTGATTTGATTGAATGCTCACTCCTAATCATGATAATCAACAAATAACTTTTATAGTTATATAAATGCCTATGCAACCTATTGTTAGTAACGCAAAGTGAAATCCCACGTTGATTAGGAATAAGCTTCTAATAGGATTTATATACATACTTGTCTCTTTCCCTCCTCGGGTTCTCAACACATTTGTGTTGATGCTCTAAATTTTTGTTTTTTTTAATATTTAAGTACATATATTTTTGAAAATTTGATCAATTTTCAGATGCTGAAAAATCTACGAAAATAAATTGGTCAATTGCAAAAACTAACCTTACTCTTTTTACTATTCTTTCCTTCGACGAATAGTATAAATAGCAGGCCTTTCCTCATTTTTTATACACAAGAAAAACAAAAAACACCGTTCTTTCCTCTATTTTCCTATTTGTTTCCTCCCTGTTTTCTTAAGTTCTTTTCTTGATTATATTTCCTTATTTTTTCAGCCCAAGTCCTCTGTTCTATTTTCTGGTCGATTGTTCCACCTTATTGTTCGATTCCCTTAAGAAGACCAATTCCACTTATTGTTCAACCTTCTTTATTCAAGTATAGAAATATAGAAATATTGTGTAAATCTTGAGGATAACGTCTACTACTCAATTACACCGATCAAAACGAATTTACTTCTATAATAGTGGTTCTTCCGCGACACAATTGTTATTTATTTATGCTAAATTTATTCTTGCAATAAATGCTAACAAATTTATTTTATAATAGTATTTATCCAACACTCGGTACATCATTTAAGACTTCATTTGGATACAATTGTAACTCGTTTAGAGTAAATTTTTTTAAAAATTTAATTAAATATTGAAATAAGTTATAAATTGAGTTACATCATTAATATTCATTTTATGTTTTTATTACAATTTACCTCATCTCCATTTGTTGGTAAAATATTAAATAGATCATGGTTAATTATAGATACGTATAAATTTATATGTGCCATATATGTTATTTTACGTAAAATATTTACTTTTTTTAACATGTAAATTGTATGACGAACATAAATAATTAAGATGAGAATCGAAAATGGTGCGTACTATGTTTTAATTAGCTTTGCGTATGAATTTGCACTCCTTTTTTTTTTTTTTTCCTTTTACAGGTTGAATTACAAATTGCTGTTTTTTTTTTTTTGCAAATATATATATGTAAATTGCTGTTTTTCCTGTCGGCTAGACATGAATGTATTTGTGTGCTGAAAGGTGTTTAGGTACGAAATGATCGAATAATTCAATTTTTTTTATAATATTTCATTAAGAGTGAAAATGTTTAAAAAGAAAAAAAGAAGAAGGAAAAAGTTACTTCCCAATAATTTATTTTGGCTATCCATGCAAATTGCAACCATATTTACAAATACTACAATAATTCAAAAGGGAGATCAAAGAATAAAGATGGTCTTTCATTTATTTCTTTTATTTTGGGTTCGACTTGAAATTTAATTATTGGTGAGAAGACACCTGCTACTTAACGTGCATTAGTTAAGTCAATATTTATACATAAATATAATTACAATGTTTAAAATGTTTTAATGGAAATATATTAAATAATACTTAAATCCTTAATCTCTTATTATCGTTGAAGTAGTAAAATTAATCTAAAAACCATAATTGATCTTACATAGACATAGTACATTGTAAAAATGATAAATAAAATATTATAAATTATTGCAAAAATACAACTGTTTGCAAAAGAAGCTTAAAGACCGCAACCACTAGAAGGTATAGAAACTAATCACTTTCATCAATTGTTGATAATTATATCCTAATCCATCATTGTTAAATTATTCCGACAATAAATTTTAAATAATTAATTATTGTAAAAGGCACCCAAGAAATTCAATCACATATAAATTTAATTTTGTGATCAATCGATACAAAGTGATAGGGATTTTCGATAAAATTGGTGGCATGCTTGCATATACATAACACATGAGAACACAGCTAGAAACAGAAAATAGATTTAAAAGCACTAGGGCTTTTGGAACAAATAAAGTATACTATAACTTCCAAGGTAAACTCATTGCATTTATTTACAAATTTTCATTAAGTGGTGTTTGATGGATTAAACGGCGATAAAATATGCGTGAAAGCGATTGAAAACGGAATCGAAAGAGGAGATGAATAAAATGAAGAGAAAAACAATTGAGAGAGCATAATGCCTTCCTTGTCCTTCAACCCAAAAGTAAGAAAAAGTAGCATATTTTAATAATTTCCGACGCACTATTAAAATTTATTACTTTAAAATAAATTAATTGTTAGTGAAAATTATTTCCGACAAAAAATTAAAATTATTAAATACGTAAAGCAAATAAATTTGTTAGTAACAATCCGTTTTGTAATTAATCAGCTAAATCTCTCTCCTTTAATACAGTTTATAAAGTCTTCCCCCTTAGAAACTCAAAAGAGCAAAAACTCCAACACCGGCCCTTTTCCATGGAAGTAACCGGAGATCCTCCGTCGTTATGGTCACAGCCGACCATCTCCGCACATCGCCGACGGCCGCCTTCTCCTATTTTCAGCCTACCTGTTCTCATCATTCTCTTACCTATCCTCGCATTGCTTCTCTTGTTCCTCGTGGTCCCTCCTTTTCTCTCCGTCACCGCTCAGATTCTTAGACCTCTCGGTGTCAGAAAAAGCTGGGACTCTCTCAACGTCTTTCTGGTCTTGTTTGCTATTATTTGCGGCGTTTTGGCTAGAAGAAACGACGACGATGATGGCCACAACGGCAAAGGCATTAGAAATGATAGTATTAGTGGTGATAATAGTAAGCCAAGCGGCCACCATGTTTCGCAACAATGGTTTGGGCATCCGGAAAGAAAGATATATGATGACGGTGCTCCGATCAATGTGAGACCGTCGCCGGCAACCAGTGTGAGGAGGTTGAGGAGAAGCAGTAGCTCGTACCCAGATCTGAGACAGGATTCTTTGTGGGAGAATAATGAAGATCGATTTCGGTTTTTTGATGATTTTGAAATAAATAAATATCGATCTTCAACGGGTTATGGTGATCATCAAGTTCATGTGCTTCGTAGGAGTTGGAGGAGTGAGTTTGAAGAATCGGAAGCGAAGGTTATTCCCGTTGATACCTTTGTGCTTCGTTCTTCTACTTCATCAACTCCTTCAAAGACTCCACCGCCTTCAACGCCGCCTCCACCACCGCCGCTGCCTCCTGCAGCCCCACATCATAAACCAAGGCGAACTTATCAGGCAGCTGGACAGAAAGATAAGGTGATGAATCGGAACGATCGTGTTGATCAATTCGATGAAATTAAATCTCCATCAGGAACACCACCACCGCCTCCGCCGCCACCTCCTCGACGGCCACCATCGCCGCTGGTTCAAGTGGGAAATAGATCAGAGCAGAAGTATTCGAAATTGCAACGTAGAAAAAGTAATGCAACCAAAGAAATTAAGATGGTTTTTGCTTCGTTAAGGAAGAGAAAGAAGAAACACAAGTCAACAGATCATGATCATCAGCAAGATTGTCCTTTACATTCTCCACCACAGCCACCGTCTTATTTCTCTACTAGCACACGACCAAAATCGCCCCCACCACCTCCGCCGCCGCCGCCGCCTCCATCCTCTGTCTTTCAGAAATACAATCTCTTCAGAAAAGGCAGCAAAAGCAAAAAAATCCATTCTGTTCCTGCACCTCCACCTCCACCACCGCCAGCAGCATTTTCGTTTTCAAAACGATCATCGAAGCAAAATATTCAGATTCCACCACCACCACCGCCCGCACCACCACCACCAGTCACTTCTTATACAAAAATATTATCAAAGCAAAAGAGTCAGATCCCACCACCTGCACCACCTGCACCACCAACAACGCCACCTGAATCTTCAAGGAAAGCAGACAACGGCAGACCGCCATTGCCAACAAAAGCAAATACTAGTTATTACGACGAGAACGTGAACAGCGGTGGACAGTCACCATTAATTCCGATGCCACCACCGCCACCTCCACCACCATTTAAGATGCCAGAGTTTAAATTCGTGTTCCGTGGGGATTTTGTTAAGATACGAAGCAGTCCTAGTTCTCGCTGTAGCTCTCCGGACTTGGAAGAAATTGATGTTTCTTCAAGCAAAGGTGATACAGAAACAGCGAGCATGATGGAGGGTGATGATGGGGCTGGCATTGCAGGCGTCCCAGTGTTCTGTCCAAGTCCCGATGTTAACGCTAAAGCTGAGACCTTTATTGCCAGACTCCGGGACGGATGGAAATTAGAGAAAATAAACTCCTTGAGAGAGAAGCAAAGGACATAAGCTCAGTTCAGATCAGAATTCCCAGTTTTTTTCTGGTCGAATTTGGTTTCTCCGTATACATAAAGATTAATCAAAAGTTGACAAAACATTACAACAGGGATATATATTGTATTAAATTTAGTAGATACATGACTAGGAATGGAAAGACAGCTTCATGGGAGTTAATTTTTAGTTCACTGTCATGAAGATCCAATCCTTAAGTTGGGTTTTTACAGCTTCTGATGATGATTTGAAGAGTGTCATTACATATCTCGGATGCTACCAGGGGTACTTACTGGCTCTGACTGTGACTTTGCCTTTTGTTTTCACCGTTTGAAGCCTGAGCTGGAGGAGAATATTATTACAAGTTTGATCTTTTATCTGTTTGCTGTCATACAAGAATATTGAGAAATTAATTAATTTGATCTGTATTGACATTAATGAGCTCTGAGTGTGTGTTTTTTGTTTCATCCATTCAATCCCCCCTTTTTTTAATGGTAGCAGTGCAAATGGTGTGAGAGTGTTATTTAAAGGCTTGTTCGATGTTATGAATACTTGTGCTATATAGAGGAATAGTACTATGTATAGTACTCTTAGCATTTTGAGAATAGACAATGGGTTATAAATATTTAAAAGTTAAAGTAATTAAATTTACATAAATGGCTGCAAATGTTGGGCAGAAGAAAAGTGCAATTTATTGAGGGACTTGAATTTAAAGTGACGACAGACAAAGGATCATTACCACTACCAGCACTCCAGCCATAACAGCAACCTCTTAAAGCTGTCCTTCATTTAAATACAAACTAGTTTTAAAGAGCCAACAACTCATTATATATATACAGTTGTGTATACAAAAATGTCTCTTTCTTGGGGTGCCAGTGCCATTCATATTCATTGCTTCAAATTAAACGAAAACTTTAAAACACATTGCTTTCAACTTGCCATTTGCCTAATTACATACATTAATCCTTTTTCATATTATTAAATATTATACACAATTTGTTATTAATTTCTCAAAGTTTAATTTGGATACATGCAATGGTACATAGAAAAGTGATAAACTTATACCTTATATATTTTTTAAACTTTTTGGCAGTGCCATGTCATGGGTCATATCATGATTGACAAATTGAAATTGATGGAAGGTCTCACCCAACTTAGCTTCTCCCTACAACACTTTATTCTCTTTTTTTATATATATATATATATTTTGTATAGTCTGGGCCAGACTATATGAGTTTTTTAATTGTATTTCAGAAATTATAACTTCACATCCAATGGAAAATGAAGAATCAACTAATAATGTCGATGCCCAATCCATAAAATTTGGACCACCAAAATCAGTCATGAGATGCAAGTAATTAATGTTAAAATTGATTAATGAGTTATTAATTAATCGATTAAATGTAATAGTTAGGCTAAGACCGCAACGTATTAAAGCTCCAATAGCCTTGAATCCAAATCCAAGTTCAATATTGATTCACAACGTATTTTTAATTAAATCGAGAAATTTAATCTTTGGATGGGAATTCTATTGTTACACTTTAATCACCAGATCATTAATTATTATGAATATGATGATATATCAACATTTCAAATAAAAATTTAGATTAAATTACACAATTAGTCTTTATACTTTTTTTTAAAAGCAATTTAGTTCTTTTTTTCTTTTATTTCTTTTAAGTCCCTTCTTTTCGTCTTCTCCCTTTAATTTTAGGATTTTATGCACACATAGGGGTAGGGTTGTTGTGAAAAAGGTGTGGATCCAATACTAAAATGAAAGTTGACAATGACGAATCCAGTATATTTTAGTGCTATAACTAGTTACAATTAACGTTTGGTTTCAGTTGATTTTTTTGTTCTTTATTTTAAAATTTCAGATTTCAAGAGATCCATATGCCTAGCTTCGTTGACTTTGGAGGAGCATTTTTGTCTAAAATTTCTATTGAATCTATCTAATGGATATATCTAAGACTTACAGACTTACAAGTATTTGTTTATGGATTGTGTTGTTGACCTAAACACAAACATATATGTATATATAGAATACATACTCATACGGTCTAGTAATTTTTTTTTTACTCTTTGCTGATTGCTTTCATGTTTCTTGCACGGGAGCAATTTAGGGGCTGAAATTAAATTATAATTTTTACGATAGTAAAAATATAATTTCACCATTTTAATAACTTATATATTTATAATTTTTAAAAGATTAAATTAATTTTTATTATTTTTAGGGGGTCAAAATGTAACTTTACATTTACTAATTTAAAATTTAAAAAAATTTAAAAAACCTAAATGAATTTTTTTTCATTTTTGAGGGCGTTGAACCCTTGTCAGCTCCCATAATTACGCCCCTAGAGCAATTTCAATGAAAATTTAAGTGAGCTCGTATATTATATTGGTGATTGCTTTCAAAAAAGGAGAGAGAGAGAGAAGAAGTTAAAAGGGGAATAAAGAAAAAAATCTAAAGAAAAAAGGAAAGTTAAAAAGAAAAAGAATTAAATTACTAAAAGAGAAAAAGTATAAGGGGTAGCTGTGAAATTTGACCTAATTTTTTCATCTGAAATAATGATACAATGTGTCATGTCTTTATATTGTTACTGTTGTCAACAGCTTAATCATATTATAATATTTTAAAGTTTAATGATCAAATTATGATTTAAATCATACATAAGTGATCAGCCAAATTTATATTATAAAATTTCCACCAATATTGAATTATTTTATTTTATTTTTGATAAATGATCTGTTATCTTAGCTTTAAAAGCAAAAGCTAAGAACAAAGAAGTAACTAACAAGTGAAGTATCGCATCTTTTATGGGAAGTAAGCACTTGATGGGCTTGTTGACCTAAAATTGATTCAACTCCTACGGGAGAAACCCAAAGCCCATATTTGAACAAAATATGGAATAAAAGACACTTGTCTCTCTAAGTTTTGAAGTAAAATAAATTTACTTCCTACAATTTGAAAAATATTTTTTTATTCTCTTTTTTTTTTCGTTATTTTTTATTTATTTATTCTCTTTACATTAACTCCTAACAGATGTATTTAAATTAAAATAATTATTTGATACATTGGTACTAGAAATTTTATTGTGCGTCTTTAAATTGTATTTAAAAATTTTAAAAAGTAAATATATTTTTTATCCCCTATAGACCAAATAATTATCCAATTAAATTATATTATTATTATGATGTAATTTCTATATATTTTATTCATTTTTCTCTATTTTTAATTACAAAATAATGGGGAAAAATAATTTAAAAAACTAAAAATTAAATTCTAACTAAATTATATTTGGATTCAAGTAAAAATAAGTATTTTAACCTTATATTTAAATTCAATTATACATTAAACTTAAAATAAACTCATTATGTTATTTTTATTTAAAATGTACTAATTTTCACTATTTAAATTTTTTGATGAAAAAGAAATTTATTAAAATATAAAAACAAAGAAAATAAAATAGAAATATAAAAAATAGATTTATTTCAAAGTTAATACATAATTGAACTAAAATTAAGTTTAAAATATTTAAGATGTATTTACATAAAATTTTACTAAATGAAAAAAAGTAAAAGAGATGATAAAAATAAATTATAATTATAATTCACAATAGTTTTATACAAGTAAACTTAAATATACTAATTGAAAAATAGATAATGTTTGACATATTTTTATATTAGAATATAACTCCATCTATAATTTAATAATGATTAAAATATTTTTATAATAAATTAGATTTTTATTATTTTTAATTAAATATATTTAATAAAAAGAATGAATATAAAAAATTAAGTAAAATGATAAATTCATTTAATAAATAAAACTTTAGTATACTGCCTAATGTAATTGAATTAGACAAGTATTCTGTTAATTACACAACTACCCAATGTACTAAATGAATTGTTATATCTCCTTTATCAAGGACAAAGTAAAAAATTTATCTTTAGGTAGTCCAAATTAAATTATAAAAATATAAAGGGGTCAAAGTTTCTTTTTTGTCTTTATATATGTTTATTATTTTATAATTTTAAAAGGATTAAACTGAAATTTTCAACTTTGGGTCAAAGTGTATTTTTATTATTAAACTAATTTATAACTTTATAAACTTAAAGGGACTAAAATGAGAATTTGCCATTTTAGGGCAGCCCCTGCCTTCTCCCCTTGGCACTTTCCCTGATGCTCTTACAGTAATCCTATCCAAAAACTTGACTGGTTAACGAAAGCTTTGCAAAAAATGGCTTCCTTAAACCAGCAGCCGATCCATCATTTCCTGTTTATCCCTTTAATGACCCGAAGCCATCTTATTCCCTTCACCGATCTGGCCAAAGCACTCGCACACCATGGCCAACAAGTTACCATTGTAATGACACCCCTTAATGCAGCTCGTTTCAGTGATGACTATGCCATAAATTTCAACCTCAATATCCAGTTTCTTCCTTTATATTTTCCTGCCCAAGAAGTTGGATTACCTCAAGGGTGTGAAGCTATGGACTCACTCCCTTCTCCAGACATGGCCACAAAGTTCTTACAAGCTAGTAATATGCTACAACAACCATTGGAGAAATGGCTTCAAGGTTTAGACTCCCTTTCCCTTCCCAGTTGTATTATTTCCGACGTTTGTTTCCCTTGGACTTCAATTCTCGCTCTTAAATTCAATGTTTCCAGAGTTGTATTTCACACAGTTTCTTGCTTCACTCTCCTTTGCTCTCATAACATTGATCACTACAAGGTGTTTGATGAGAGGGACAAATCGGATTTTGAGCCTGTTTTGGTGCCTGATTTGCCTGATAGGATCGAAATTACTAAGGCCCAATTGCCTTTCTTTGGAAAAAACAAAGCTTTAGATGATTCTAAGAAAGTATTAAAGCAGTTTAAAGAAGCTGAAGCTTCGGCCATGGCGGTGGTAGTGAATTCTTTCCAAGAGTTGGAACCAGGGTACGTTAAAGCATACCAGAAATTCGTAAACAACCTTTGGTGTATTGGACCACTTTGTTTATACAACAAAACAACACGGAGCGAAGCCTCCATTGATGACCACGAGAGCTTAAATTGGCTTGATTCTCAGAAACCGAACTCTGTAATTTACGTTTGCTTTGGTAGCCTGTGTCATATATTTGATCAACAATTAATGGAGCTTGGGTTAGGGTTAGAAACCTCAAATTGTCCCTTCATTTGGGTAATCAAAGAAGGAAGCTACACGGCAGAGCTAGACAACTGGTTCAAAGAGCAAAATTTTGAAGAGAGGGTTAAAGGGAGAGGGCTTATAATCCGAGGATGGGCACCCCAATTTCAAATACTGTCAAAACCAGCAATAGGAGGTTTGATAACACACTGTGGTTGGAGTTCAACACTAGAAGGAATCATTGCCGGTTTGCCATTGATAACGTGGCCGATGTCTAACGAACAGTTTTACAATGAGAAGTTAATAGTGCAAGTGGTGAAGATTGGAGTGAAGATTGGGGTTGAGAAACCCATGAAAGCGCCCGAGGTGTTGGTGAAAAAGGAGGAGGAGGTACTGAAGGCTATAAAACAGGTGATTGATGGAGGAAAGGAAGGGGAAGAGAGGAAGAAAAGAGCTAAAAAGCTTGGAGAGATGGCAAAAATGGCAGTTGAAAATGGAGGTTCTTCTTGCTCCAACTTGACGTCGTTGATCCACCTCGTAAGTTACTTCAATCAACACGGATAAAGACATGGTTGCTTGGTTCACTTTGTGGCTTTGATTAGCGCCGTAGTAATTATAATAATTTGAAAGTCATGAAATTAAGTATATAATATCCTTTAATTTCATCTGAAATTTGGAATTTTAGAAGTAATTTAAGACATGTATAGAAAAAAAAAAGAAGAAAAAGGTATTTGCATCTATGCGTGTAAGTTATTTATTTATGCGTTGGTTTATTTTTATGGACCTTGATTAGCTTAGGGTTTTACCACACCCATGCAGCAAAATAATAATGTATTTTTGTATTTTTATGTAGGCCTTCTAAAATCTTATTTACTTGTTCTTTTACTATTCCCGTTCAAGTTTTTTCCTCTTACCAACAACTTTTTAATAATTTTATCACTATTCTAAAAAATTTCTTATCGCTCACATTTTTAATATTTCTTTTTATTATTTTTCACTTTTTCCATGTTATTAATTTTTTTGCCGACTTCCAAGTATTATTAGTATAATTAAAGATTAAAAATTTTATTATAAAAATTATGTATTAAAATACAAATATATATTTAATGTAATATATAATAAATAATAAAATCTATGATTTAAAATTAATATATAGCATTATGTTCATAAATTTGATTAATTTGTGTTATATTTACGTTATACAACAAGCTCAAAAGAAGAGAGATTCAATGTGGAAATGATTTGTTAGATTTAGTATCTTCCTACATATTAATATTTAATTCTTATTGTTTGGTTTAGTAGTCAAGAGTGTATTTATTTATTTATTAACAATTTACGTATTTTTTGGACTAGGCTATCTTTTAGCTATAATTGTTAGGATTGACCGATCAAATTGAAAATGGGCTGAAGTTCAAATAAAGAGTTGAACTAAATTTTGAGCAAACTGTTCGGAATCAGTTGATCTAAATTTAAAAAAACTAATTGAATCAATTGTTAAATCGATTTTTTATATTGTTAAGAATTTTTAGTTTTTATATTTTTTAAATAATTCACTTAATTAAAATCAAATGAAGGATGGATGGTCAGTTGAACCACAAGTATGATTTTAAAAGTTTTAAATTTTCTTGGTACAAAAGCTGTTCGAAAGGATAAACTAGCTGACCAAATAAGTAGGGATCAAACTGCTAAGGTTATGATTAAAGGATGGAGTAAAAGATGACCGCACCACATCTTATAATTGTTGTTAGTAATTAATTTGCCATGTAAATTTTTTTTTTATCAAATATATACAAAAGAACACGCTGACAAGTCATGGATTTATAAATACGGCCCAAAGTCAATAAAGGGTAGGGCTTGACTAAACTTGTCACTTCACTTTTGAAAAGTGCAGTAAAAGTTGGTTTTGAAAAATATGGTTTTTTTCGAAGAAAAAGGGAAATATGAAATTTTAAAATTGTTTAGCTTTATTCAAAAAAGTTTATAAAAATTAAACTATTTATTTAAAAAACGATGTTATAAAGTAAGTATAAAGGAGATTAATATTATAATATGTAAAATATTAATTTTAAATGCACTTAAAGAAATTATAAATTTGATTTCAATAATTAAATCACACATAAACATAAGACTTCAAATTAATAAAAAATTTGTAAGTGGTGGAATGTCTTTTGTCTTTATTATTTTTACCATTATGCATTACATTTAATTTAACAATTATTAAGACTATGATTTATGAAATTTAAATATTTTCAAACAATTAATATAACTTATTTATAACTTTTAATTGTAATGTAAATTCTTATTAATAATAGAAGTCAAATTTTTAATTTAAAAAGCTAATTGTCTTAAATCCAAATTTAAAAAATAAAGTGACGAAAATCTTACTATATTTAGCATTACTTATGAGTAAAAAAAAAACCTGGTTCAGCGTAAAACGATGGTTTGCGAAGTATTGGTGCAAAGTCATTACGAAACCAGCGGGCCTAAAATCCATGGAAAACACCCGCGAGGAGTCTAATAAAAGCAGGCTGGTAGTTAATGGTTTCCGGTTAGTTAATTCCCTTGATTTTTAATTATATGAACTGTACTGTACTGCTAGGAAAAGCATGAAAGTTACACGCCATCATTGTAAGCTAGAACCGGCAGCATTTCAGGTCATCATCTAGGTGAATCGAAATTCTGTAGAAAGGCTATTGCAACAGGCTCAATTGACACGAATGTAAGATTATGGATTTTCGGTAACAGAAGCTATAGAGACAATGAGCAATTACAGAGATCAAGTGTGGACAGCATTCCGAGTAGATTATATCACTGCATCGTCATTGCAGATGTTTATGGCTTGTTCAGCTATAAGTTTTACTATCCATGGCCGTTTCTCTGCTATGGATTCCCCGCGTTGAACTGAAAAAGCTTTGCTCATTCTCAATTCTAATTCAATTTGGGAATCTTCCAAGTTGAAATCTAAATTGAACCAACTTCTATGGATGTTTACATCCAAGTATCTATTCATTGATATATGCCTCTTGGCAGCTAGGCTAACTATTATTGGAAAGATTCTTTTGATAATGAATGATCATTTTCATTTCCACATATTGAAAAAAGAAAAAAGAACAGTAAAACTACAAGCACTTACAATCCATAACTCCGCATAGATACAAACTTTGGGATGTGAACGCAGAGCGTAGATAGGCATATTCTCGAGGCACAATCATCTATCTAGCTCATAATCCGACTGGTAAATGTCACATATACAAACCTTTTATTGAACAAGAAATTGATGCAACAGTAATATAAATCTCATACAAGTTTAGATTATTAACGTGGCTGACAGATGATTTCTAAAATAGGGCAATCTAGATCGAGATTTGTATACCACAAAATGAAAAAGCAAGGCAACAACTAAAATTAAAACCAAAGCATAAATCTCAGAGTACAAACTGCTAAACTAACAAAATGCAGCACCTAGTGCTTTGGTGCTTTATATCCCAAATACTTCATCAGCACATCCATAACAGAACCAAAATCCGCCCTCACTTGCATCGGCGGGTTAGCAAACTGGCAAGCCATATCCGGAATCTCCTTCGAGTGGTAGTCAACCTTGGACTGTGTAAACTTCAATCCATGAGCTGTACTAACCACAACAGTTCTGTCTCCAGCTCCGATAACCCCACTTTTCCTAAGCTTCATTAAAGCAGTCAATGCGACTCCAGTATGAGGGCAAATGAACATTCCTGTAGAATCCGCCTGTGCCATTGCATCCATTAACTCCTCCTCAGTCGCTTCCTCGACAATCCCATTTGAATTTTTCAAAGCGTACACGGCTCTATCAATAGAAACAGGGTCACCAATTTGAATAGCTGAGGCAAATGTAGTATTTGCCTTGACTGCCTTGAACTCATTCCACTCAGATTTAAAATACAGATAAAGTGGATTGGCATTGGCTGCTTGGGCACAAACCAATCTAGGTATCCTATCAACAAGCCCTAGTTCTTGACACATTTTAAACCCTTTGTAAAAAGCATAAATATTACCCAAATTACCACCAGGAACAATAACCCAATCTGGAACTTCCCAATCAAACTGCTGTAAAATCTCAATCGCAGCCGTTTTCTGCCCTTCGAGTCTTAAACTGTTCAATGAATTGGCAAGGTAAATTGGTAGCTCGGCGGTAACTTCCCGGATTAATTTCATGCAACCGTCGAAATCGGTGTCAATGCTCAAAACGAACGCGCCGTTCGCAATGGGTTGAACTAATTGTGCAATGGAGATCTTATTCGCAGGTAAAAAGACAATGGAAGGAATACCCGCGGCAGCGCAATAAGCGGATAAGGCAGCTGATGTGTCACCAGTGGAAGCGCAGCCCACTCCAACGACGGGTCGTTTCAGTTTTCGGAGTCGATTAACTTGGCTTACCAAAACGGTCATACCCAGATCCTTGAAACTGCCAGTGTGGCTGATTCCACAGTGTTTAACCCACAAATCGTTCATCCCCAAAAACTGTTTCCCAAACCGTTCCGCCCAGAACAGATTGGAGTTCCCTTCGAAAGCCGAAACGATGTCATCGGGGTCAATCTCGGGTAAAACCCATTCC
This sequence comes from Gossypium hirsutum, assembly GCF_007990345.1. NCBI lineage: Eukaryota > Viridiplantae > Streptophyta > Magnoliopsida > Malvales > Malvaceae > Gossypium > Gossypium hirsutum. The sequence goes on from NC_053441.1 coordinate 2,861,436, forward strand.
TTTTTGGACCAAACTCCAGACCCATACGGCCACGTTGTTTTCCCCACCCGCGAATCGAATAACTCCCTCCAATACGCGCCGTCGAACTTCTTCAAAGCCTCCATGTCGTGTTGAACGTCGAGTAATCCACCGGAACGACTCCGGTAAACGATCTCGTCGAGGGAGTAGGACTCGGTGCAGTCGGGACCGGCGTTGAACGGAACATATTTGGCGGAGAGGGTGTTCTTGGCGGTGGAGCGGTGGCGTCGAGCCTCGTCACGGATATTCTCATCGGCAAGGCGACGGTTCTTTTGGGGTGAAGGGGTGTTGTTATTGGAGGAACTAGTGGTTGAAGAAGGATCGAATGTGGAGGAGGAGGAGCATGAGATGACGATAGGCGCGGGGCGGTTGAACTTGGGGTGGTTCCGATGGTGCAGCAACGGGAAGTTGGATTTGGAGGCGAGAGAGGAGTGGAACAAAGAACAAGAGTAAGCCATTATTGTTTGCGAAGGAAGGCGGCGGGTGGTGGAAATGGAAATTAGGGAGCGGGAACTGGAGAGAAATAGTTTTGTAGGGCCATGAAGGGGATTGATTCCATGGTTTTCGATAGACCTTTCTAGCCGTTCGATTTTTGGCTTATTTCATATTTAATCAATTATTTGTCTTCTTCCCCGAGATGTTATTACAATCATTTTGTTTTGGTTAATGTAGGATTTGCTATTTTCTCTCCGTATTTTAATTTGGAAATAGTTCTTATTTCTTGGATTGGACGTTACAATTTGGAATTTTTATTTATTTCTTTCTTCCACTTCGGTAGCCACAATATTTCAAGAAGGTGGAGAAATTCAATTTTGAATCCTTTTTTCTCTTTTTCACATAAAAATATGTTTATTTTACCTTTTTCAACTTTTTTTTTAATTACAAGAGAAGGGTAAAGTCTTAATAGCAACGCGATTAACATAATTCAAATCCAAATTATACTTGTAGTGGTAAACTCCCTGACCATTAGGCCAACACATGTGGTTCTTAACGAATTTAATTTAACTCTATGCTTATTAGCAATGAAATTTTAAGAACGGATGAATGTATCGGTCCAGAAAATAGTTAGTCCGAAAAATGTTTTGAACGAATTAAATCAAGAATTGATTAAATCAAATTCTTTTTTATCTTTTAAATTTTTTTAAAATAAATTGATCAAACCGATAAATTAATGACCTGAAGAATCAATTACCGGTCCAGTTTTATTTATTGTCAATTCAAACTATCTATTTATTTTTGTTAAAAAATAAACCATCTATATTATTCGCATAAATTTTAATCATTGGAAAAAATATTTTTAATTAACTGAAAATTAATGTTTTTAATAATTTAATTTTTTTAATTATGTTTTATAACCCAAAATAAAAACTAATTGATAAAAAGTTTTCAGTAAAACAATGTTGAAAATAATAAGGAAATTTAAGAAATAATAAATTAAACTTACTTTGTTATTTGCTAACAATTCATACAAGCAAGTGGTTAAAAAATTGGTATTGGCACATTGAGGGTTAGAGTAGAATTGGGTTAAAACTGAATTAATCGGTTGATTAATCAATCTAGTTTGGTTGGAGATTGGTTAAAAGTTTTTTAAAATATTAGTTAATGGTTAATTTAGTTTGAAATTGGGTAATTAACATAATTAATTGAACTTAATAAATAATAAATATTATATGTATTAGGCTATTACTAGTTCGGTTAATTCGGTTAATTAAGTTACTTTGGTCAAATGAACATTAAAATTTTATTTTTTATATGTTTTATATGTTTTATACTAGTTTTAACAATAAAATATATAAATTTCGTTAATTCGGTTAACTGACCGAATTAACCGAAATATTTTGGTTCAATTATTTTTTTTTTGAAAAAAATTCGGTTTAGTTAACAGTTAAAGTATTAAAAAGTTTGACTAATTAAGTTAATACCAGCTCGGTTCGGCTAACCGTTCGAACACCCCTAAATCCTAGTGTTAATGTTTGGCTCTCTAAATTGTCATGTGAGCATGCTTATACACGTCTCACATGGCATGCCATGTGTCAGATTATCATTCATCCACGGTTAATTACAATATTTATAATTTAAATTCAACACTTAATTTTTATCATATTTTTTTAATAATTCAAATTAAACACTTGAAATTTTAATATTTAATTTATAGTTTATCAAACAACATATTAAATTTAACAATTTTTTAAAGATGTGTGTGATCTCTAAATCATATTAGCGTGGTTGTCAAAACCGAATTGAACAATCAATTAAATCAAACATGTGGTTCAACCGATACCATAAAACCAATAAAAAAAAGTGGTTAAACTTCTAAAAAAATTGTTTGAATATATTAAAAACTGATTTAACCAAGTTAAAGGCTTAAAGCTAGTTTGAGTATTTAAATTTGTTACTATAATTCATAAAATGATTGTTTATATTTATATTGTTATTTGTTTGTTAATCTTTCCGCATTTTTCATTTTTCCAATTTATTGTAAAGTTTCTAGACTTCTTGAAAATCATTTTTTTTATGATTGAACTGATAGTTTAATTGATGGAACAAATTAAATCAATTCGATTTTCACAATATTATTATATATAATTTTAACATGTATTCATATGATCACTAGTTAAAAGGGAAAAAAAGAACAATATTTCGTCAATTTAAAGTTTCAAACATAAAATAGAACTGTTAGTGACCACAATTTGTACATAGAATTTTGTTAATTAAGTTTTTGATTCATTGAATAATTTGTTTGTATTTTAATTATCAATACTGTGTAAGATTGTTAACTTGTAAAATAGATTAATTTTGAAATTTAATCATGTCGTAAATATTTGATATGACTTTATTCATATCTTAAGTTTTAATTTACTTGAGTATTAATTTATATATATATATATGTGAAAATTAGTTTTTTTACCTGTGCATTATTAATTAAAGTATGTTATATTAAATTATTAAAATTTGGCACAAATTTTGCAACATTTTATAAATAATATTATTAAAAATAAAAAATAATATAAGCATTTATTTTTAAAATGATGAAAGTTTAAATTATAAACAATATAAATTAAGAGAAAAAAAAGTAATATTTAAAACAAACTTTAATAATTTTATATTATTCCCAATTATGATTTTAGCGTTACTCTTAGAATATAATTTAAAGAATAAAAGATTAAAAAAATGATGTAAATTAAATTATCAAACAAAAAAATTACATAAAGAAAAGTTGTATAAAAATATACTCGTTCAAGAGAAAAAGAAAAAAAAAAGATATACAATTGGTAACTACATTAATAAATTAATCTGTATGAATTCAATAAAATCTTTAATATCTCTCTCATTTATTTATTAAAGAATGAAATGAAATTAAAATCTCAATAGTTAAAAAAATAAGTGTATGAATGAATGTGTCAAATTCATATTTTACGCATTTGAAGCACATATTTATATATATATATATATATTTTATAACCAATGACTAAAAATCAACTATATCAAATATTATTGACATATACGAGTATTTAATGTTGATATGTTTTTTATATAAAAATTAGATTAGAAATATGACAATAATTAGTTAATGACAATTATTATTTTTTTATTTTATTTAAGAGTCGAGTTACTTATTTAAGTCCAATGGCTCGCTCGAAATATAAGAAAGGTCATTCAAAAATATATGTTTAGTTAAAAAAAACTTATTTAAAATATAGATCGAAATTGGACTCTACCATTCAATGCCTGTTCAAACCTATTTTATATTATTGTATTATGTATTTTTATTTTATTTCAATATGTTATGAAATTTATATCACATAAAATTAATATTAAACATTACTCTAAGTTATTTGTGTCTATAAAATTTGAAATTATTAGATATTAGATTCAAATAATATAAATTTTTTAAAAGTAAAAATGAATATGTATAAACTTAAAACTCACTCGAGTTAATAAGAAAAAAAATTAAGGAAAAGCAAGAACACGAAAAAATATTATATTCAAAAGGTAAGTTATATGATTTAAATTAAAATTGTGAAGAGTCGAAATGGGTGTGGATTTAAGTTCATTGAAATAGGATGCACAATAAATAAATATTTTTTAGACGAGAGAAAATTATTTTTATGAAAAAAATTCAAAATTTCATTTAAAAATACTATAAAAGTAAATTTAAGAACCAAATACCACAAGCCTGATATCGTTTTGGACCTTTCGTTTTGGACCTTTCCTATATGTAAATCGGTAAATATGTATGTAAAGGTGATTTCGTCATTTAAACAAGGGTAAACAACGCATATAGTCACACTACTATAATTGTTTTTCATTTTGGACATTCAAAATAAAAAATTTACAACTTAAGCACTCACGTTACATATTTCGATTATTTTGATCATTCCGGTTAAAATCACAAACTGTAAGATGACACGACAGTTAAAAAAATTGACACAATAACACATTTAGCCCTCAAATTTTACATATTATATCAAATTAGTCATAATTTTAAAAAATTAATCTTCAAATTTTACAAATAATTTCAATTTGATCCTAATTCTAAAAAATTATTAATATTAAGATTAGTATTAAATAAATAAAAAATGCCCCCTCAATGAAGATGATGACACATTTCTTTAATATCTTTAAAAGTAGGCAGAGACAATTCCAACGACTCAAACTCAATATTCATTATCTTACTTTCTCCGATCCTCATTTTCTCCTATCTCTTCCTTATTTCCTTCTTGTTGTTCTTTTTCTTCATTGTTTCTCTCTTTTTCTTGTTTGTCATCATCTTCATTGATCGTGGGAGATTTTTATTTTATTTAATATTAATATAAATAGTAATATTAATATAAATTTTAATTTTATTATTATATATTTTTGAAAATGTTTATGTATTTTTATATATATTTTTGAATTTTTTAGAATTAATATCAAATTGTGACCATTTGTATGTTTAGAGAGTTAACTTTTTTAAATTATGACTAAATTGATATAATATGTAAAAATTGAGTGCTAAATTTATCATTCTACTGACTTTTTAATTGTCATGCCATCTTGCCGTTTATAATTTTAACTGGAGTAACCAAAATGATCGAACTATAAAATATAAGTGGTTAAATTCTAAATATTTTATTTTAATTGCCTAAAATAAAATTTTTATAATTAAATGACTATTTGTATAATTTACCTTTTAACCAAAAATGTTTTGTTGTATTCTAACAAGATATTGTAATTTCAACGTGCAAAGTGCCACTGCCACCCAGATTCTCTGTCGCCTATGGATTCTTTTTGAGCTATTCCCATCCAAGCCATCCAATTCTCACTTGAGTTCACATTGCCCCTTCATTAAGTATTAGTATTTTCTTTTTATGATTAAGAGTGTAAAAAACTTTCAAGCTTAAAAAAAATTAATTAAGTCATTATTTTTTCTATTCAATTGGATATTTGAACTATTAAAATACATAAAAAGACCCTTAATTTTAAAAAATAATAATTAACTCCTTTTTTTTACTAAATTGTACCTTAAACTATTAAAATGCATCAAAAAGATCATTTGACTATTAAAGTTAACTGCTTCAAAATTTTTTCAGTTAAAGTCACCCGTGTCACAGCCACAATGTGACATGTGGTAAAAAATTATAAAAAATATTTAAATTTTATTAAAAATTAGAAAAAATATAAAAATCGTAAAAGAAATATAAAAAATAGTGAAATTTTATAAAAATCATAAAAAATATATAAAAATGCATCAAAAAGACTTTTTAACCATTGATCGTTAAAGTTAATGACTTTCAGTTTTTTTTTAGGTAAAACCATAACGTGTTGCAACAAAGCGTGACATGTGGCAAAAATGATAAAAAAATAAAAATAAATAAATTTTATAGAAATTTTATAAAATGATTCTTTTGGTACAAAATTTTATATATTTTTTTTACAAATTTTATATTTCTTTACATTATTATAATTCTCTTACGACTTTATAAAATATTACAATTTATAATTCTCTTACGACTTTATAAAATAATACAATTTTACATTTTACATTTTATGATTCTTATAATTTTGTAATTTTTATATTATTTCTATTTTTTAAAATAATTTAATATTTTATTAAAATTTAATAATTTTTATAAATTTTATTGGTTTTTTATTTTTTATAAATTTTTTTGCCACATGTCACGCCGTGATTGTGACACAGGATGGCTTTAACTGAAAAAATTAGTGGCAGTTTACTTTAATGGTCAATCATTAAAGTTAAAGATTAAAGAGACTTTTTGATGCATTTTGAGAGTTTAAGTATCCAATTAAGTGTAAAAAAAAAAAGAAAATAGAAGCTTAATTGCTTTTTTTTGAAAATTTTTGAAGGCCTTATTTATATTAAATAAAAAAATACAGAAATTTTAAATTTTTTTTTTTTAAGTTTGAGGCTTTTTACCCTTAAGCCATTTTCTTTACCTCTCATCTATTCGTTGTTGAACAGGTTGACTTGATGTTTCTCCTGGGTATTCAGGCTTAACATCATTAGTGGCTATATTTTCAGTTTTGTTACCAAAAATCCTAAATTTTTCATTATCAAATTCAAAGTCTTTATTAGAAAATCTAAGATAATCATCTGTTTGACTATCTGATTCTATTTTTCTTTTTCTATATGGATCTGGTGGTTCAGTATCCATAGGGTCTGGGATATCTATATCTTCGTCTACTTCTTCAGATGAAGTGGTTTCTTCATCAGTATTATAAGTTGAGACTTTTATTTCTTCATCCTGATCTGATGCGGATCACGCGGCCAATGCTGGCTTAGAAATCCCACGCCTACTGTAAAATATTCACCACTGCTTAACACAATAATTTCCCTCCTCAACCGAATTTATAGTTATATTAGTAATTTAGTAATATTCAATGGGTGGATTTCCTAGTGTAATAACGTCTCGAATCAGTCTTTCTTTTTTAGTATACGCATAATTATTTTAGCTACTATTATTTATTTCATTTTATCACATTGATGTTAATTTTTAAATATTTTACCTCTTAAATTTCAAATTTTAGTTAAATTATTCTTTTTATATGAAGAAATTGATTGAAGGTTAAAGTTCTAACGATAATATGTGGAAAATCGTATGTACTTCAAATAAATATATAAAAAAATTATTTAAAAATTCAAGAATGTTAAAAAATTCTTAACTAAAAAAAATTATCTATACCAATAAAGTAGTATATGTCAACTGACATGTAAGTTATCGTTAAAATTATAACATTTTAATATTTTTTTTGGTTAAAAATTAATTTGAATAAAATTTAAAGATTGATGTAAAAGGAGTAAAATCAAGTCGATCTCCTAATCATTTTAATATGCCATCATAATCAGATGCAACAAAGTGTTGGGTGGTGGAAGAGATGATACTGTGGCTGGAAGCCAAGAGCAAAGGAATGAGAAGAGAAATGATGGAAACAAGGGTGGCAAGGAGGGGAAAAATGGGTTAAGTAAGAAGATGATGAACACTAGTGGGGAATAAAGATAGTATAAAAAAAATGATAATATCAATTGTCATTAAAGGTTTAATATTTTAGTGACTAAAATAAAAAAAATTATAATAACGGTAACGAAATTACAATAATTTCTTTTACCAAAATGTAATCGTCCTAAAATTTGAGTGACCAATTAAATAATTTACTAAAAACTTATAGAATTTACATATTATAAATACGCAATGCTCAGTTACCACATTTACTATGCCAATAACATGAAAATTATGAAAAATTATACGGTGCAAGTATATCAAATATAAATAATAAATTAAATGTATAAGACTCTTAAAAGAGAAAAATTATTGCTTTTAACCATATATAAAATGCAAAATGACAAATCTACTTGATATTTTCCTTTTTCTTTATGATAAACAGTTCTCTTAAATTTGCTTCACGTGACTTTTATATCACAATACTCAATACATTCATTGATATAGATCTAAACATCCATTTTAATGTAGTCCTAGAAGAAAACCCGATTTAGATAGGGATTGTATATATAATATAAATTTACAGCTCAGATTGATTAACTTTGAAATTTCTGCCAAATATTTTTTTTAAATTTAATTATAATAATATAAAAAAATTTTAATAAATCAGTAAATTATTATTTTGAAATGATAAAATGATTTATTTCTCATGTTTTACCTGAACAAGCTCAAAGACATTTAAAGTTTTAAATGGATACAGTAAGGTTCTTGAAATTAATTTCCTTTAATATAAGATGTGTTTGATAAATGATTGGAAGTGAAAAATTTCAAATATTTAAGATTTTAAAAATATTTAATAATTGATTTAAGTTTTTACTTGATAAAAATTTCAATAAAAAATATTAAATAAAATAAGCAGTAAAAAATATTAAATTTATGTTATTTTATTAAAAAATTTAAAGTAAATTATCTTTTTAAAAAAACATATTCAAAATACACATCTAAAACTAATTAAAAAATATAAAATATTATATTAAGAATATTAAAAGTAAAATAAAAATAATATTTATTTTTATCAAATAATATAAATATATTTAATACTTCTATTTAATAATTATTTGGATAAAATATCGATACTTAATATTTTAACACTTAAATCTTTAGTTTATCAAATGCACCCATAATTAACATAAAATGTTTGAAGAGTTTAGTCTAATCTTATTTAAGGTGGGAAGTATCTTATAACCTTGCGGCACTGTATAAAATTATAACCACACTCTTTGTTGAAAACATATTAATAGGAATATTTTTTTAATATATTGAAAAAACCATTAAATTTCAGTTAAATAAGCTCTATTTAGTGATTTTATCTATAAATGCCTTTAAATTTAATATTAAAGTAAATTCATTTAGAATTCTAGGTTTTTATATTAATTTCTTATTGATACAATAAAATTTTTATATAATTTTAATATTAATATAAAATTTAAAAAAGTAATTTTCTTTAAACAAGTGATTATGTGTGTTATGTATATAATCACTTTAAAGAAAATTTAAAATATTATTTTATTTTACTTTGAAAAAGTATTATTTTATTTTTATTCAATAAATTATTCTTATCAAATTCACAATAATATAAAATATAAATTAATTTAAATTTTTTAAATATTTTTATATTAAAATAAAAAGGTTTTCAAGAGTAAAATATATAGGTTAGGACATATTTAACTACAATATAATAAACCTTTTTATTTAAACAAGGTATAAATTTTTTAATATATCAACTAATAAAAAAAGAAAAAAAATTCAAAATATTAGAATTAAATGCGACGATGATTTTCAGTTAACCCCAACCTTTCTTTTATATTTGAAAATGACTAGCCACCTTCGCTTAGTTGGGACTTAATTTTATGGCAAAATACCGTAAATAATAACAAGTATAAGACTTAAAACATTAACCAAAATCGAATAAAAAACACTTTGTTTAGTGTAAAAACTTTCACTAATGTCGGTTTTAGAGCCGAATACCCCACTATTTTTGCCATGGTGGCGACCGCGAATGTCCAACTTGACCTTCTTCGCCACCTACTGTCTTTGGACCCCCGATGACCAGTAAAAAAAAACCTTTATGCTTTTTTGCCTTTGTATATAAAACCACATCGACATTTTTATTTGCTTCCATTTTTTTAATAAAAATTGGTCTGTGAAAAAAGTGGGAAAAGAGAGCAGAAATCTTGAAAAAAATTGTTTTCTTCTTGTTATCGTCTTCTTGTGAATTCAACTGCCATCTTTCTGTTATTCTTCTTTTCAATTATACTTTTGCTGTTATAACTCTTGAGCTACCAGTCGGTTTTGGGGTCCGATCTGACTCGCCGAGTCTGTTTATCATCGACTTGGTTTTTTCTCGAATGAGTTTATAGGAGGAAGATCGCTGCATACCGTCATGGTACTCAATTGCTTTGACTGTTTTACTTTCTTTTTGGCTGAGTTGAATCGGTTGAACGTCGCATCTTGCTATTTGTTTTGTACTTTACTCTTTTTTTGAGCTATTCTATTTAGTTTCACTTATATTCAATATATCTTATCGTTTTGCAATCTTAAAAATATTGGTAGGAAATTCTTTGATGTATTCCTTGCTATTTCTTCTTCGCTTTTTCATGTTATATTGGAAAATGATGAATGGCTCTTGAATTATATATTACCAACATTCAAATGTATCAGTTTCTAAGATTAGAAAATTTGAATGTTTAAGCTGACTTAAAAATCGAAATGCATTCAAGATGTAAAGCTAGGTTTGATTGGTGTTATTGTGTTTTATTTTTGCAAGTGAGTTTTATTTAAATCAAGTTTATGGTTAGGATTATTTTATTGGATCAGTCTATGAGGATATAAGTGTAATCTAGTTTCTATATGTTTAGGATCATAAGATTTGAAATCCTTTTTGTTACCAATTATTATTAGCTCTCACTTGATGTCTAACTATTAATAAAATACTGGAGATATTAAGTTGGCAGTATCAAATGAATAACTTTTAGTATTGGGTTTTGGATGGTGAAAATTGGTGGTAGTTATTTGAATCATAATTAGACTTAAGTTGGCAGTTGAAATGGAGGTTGAGGTTGCCATGCTGAGGTGATGCCACTATGCCAGTTAGTTTGGTGAGTGGCATTGACTGTCAATTTATGATTCTTTTGGATTTTGAATATTCATGTTATGCTGCAAATTTGGTTCTCGATGAGGAATTATGTTCTTACGAACAAAGTTGAAGCGGTAGTGCTTGATAGAGTGTCATGCCATTGTTAGGAAATTCACACAGAATCTAAGAAATATTTCTTTCTTATAAGCTTTTCTTTACTTCATTTACAAAAAAATAGCACTATTTTACTCCTTGCCAAACACTTAGGTTTCATTCTTGCTCATCTTAAACTGATGTGCATTGTTTATGATATGTAATGTTCACTACTTTGACATACTGCTTGTTTCAGGAAATCAAAAATAATTCATTCTTGATCTTTTTCATGACCTATTCTTTTTTGCATTATTGCTTCAGACAGTCAGTACTGTTTGTGTTTCTAATTTTTTTTTTTGTGTGGCTAATACTTTCATATACTCGCAGGCTGCTCCAGTTAACATTATTGTAGGTTCTCATGTATGGGTTGAAGATCCTGCACTTGCATGGGTTGATGGAGAAGTTTTTAAAATCAGCGGTGAAGAAGTTCATGTCCACACAACAAATGGAAAAACCGTGAGTTTATCTTATTGTTGTTATGTATATCTGTAGTGTGCCACATAATTATTTGAAAAAAAAATTGTATTAGATGTCAATATGTTTGTGATTATTAACTCTACTATTTCAATCCTACTACATAACATACAAGTTCTAAAGGCAGACACAGCCGTATCAAGCAACTCCTATCTTAGCCATTGGTCTGCAGAATCTGTTTGTATCTAGTTTGAAACGTGCGGAGTTCATTTAGTTATTTCAGAGTGAATTTTGATATTTAGAGCTACTAGATTCTCTGCTATTTTTTCTTATATTTTCTAGTCTGTTTTTAGATGGATTCTACTTTTAGTCTCTTACTATTCTTACTGACCAAAGAACTGATGGCAGGCTGTGGCAAATATCTCAAAGGTATTTCCAAAAGATACTGAGGCACCTCCCGGAGGTGTCGATGACATGACGAAGCTTTCATATTTGCATGAACCTGGAGTGCTGCATAACTTGGCCATGAGATATGAACTTAATGAAATCTATGTAAGATATTTTTTGTTCTCGCTTTTCTATTGGCATGCTGAAGTAGATTTTGAGCAAAGATAATTGTCAATTTGATTTCAAAGCCATCATAGTCTTGCATGCTGAACTGCAGTTCTTTTCTACTTTCCTCAGACATACACTGGAAATATCTTGATTGCTATAAATCCATTCCAAAGGTTGCCACACCTCTATGATACTCACATGATGGAACAATATAAAGGGGCTGGATTTGGCGAGCTGAGTCCTCATGTTTTTGCTGTTGCAGATGTTGCATATAAGTAAATTCCCTCTTTTCTACATCAGATGTTTCCAAGTAATAAATACCCTCTGTTCTACAACAGATGTTTCTGAGTAATTCTATCACTGATTTATGGTTTAAATAGGGCAATGATGAATGAGGGAAAAAGCAACTCAATTCTCGTTAGTGGAGAAAGTGGTGCTGGTAAGACTGAGACTACAAAGATGCTCATGCGATACCTTGCATACCTTGGTGGTCGATCTGGAGTTGAAGGGCGGACTGTTGAACAACAAGTTCTAGAAGTAAGAAAATCTTAAACCTAACAACCTTCTTGGCTTCCTTGTTATTTGCTTAAATTCGTCATTCTTGTGTAGTTTCTGCTGTGGTTACCAAACATCCACCTGACTTGGTACATATGGATGTTTAACATTTGCAGTCTAATCCTGTTCTTGAAGCTTTTGGAAATGCAAAAACTGTTAGAAACAACAACTCAAGGTGAGTGTCTATAGGATTTGAAAATTACAACCTTCTTCATACATGATAGTCTATTCCACTTCCCATTTATAATATCAAATATAGGGTCTAAGGAGTTTTTCAAAGATGGGATTAAAGGTCAGTTCATGTTTTAGCCATTGCAGCTGGTTGGTCTATTTTAATACAACATGATGGCTTTTCCAATCAATTGTTTGATTTATCATTTATATGAATTAGTTTTTTGTGTTTATCTGAGTTTTCTTGCCTGTTGGTCTGTTGGTTCTATGTAGTCGCTTTGGTAAATTTGTTGAGATTCAATTTGATAAGAATGGGAGGATTTCTGGGGCTGCTGTTCGTACATATTTGCTGGAACGGTCTCGAGTTTGTCAAATTTCAAATCCTGAAAGAAATTACCACTGCTTTTACCTTCTTTGTGCAGCACCGCCTGAGGTACTGATCTTTGAACTTATAATGAATATATTTGTTTTTGGCATCAACCTTAATGTGCATTTAGACTTGTCTATGATGCTAATGATTAGCAATTATTGGTTATGTTTTCTGACAATTTTCAGGTTAGAGAAAAGTTTAAATTGGGAGACCCTAAATCTTTCCATTACCTCAATCAATCGAGTTGCTATGCATTGGATGGGGTAGATGATGCTCAGGAGTACCTTGCAACTATAAGGGCCATGGATATAGTTGGAATCAGTGAAGAAGAGCAGGTCAGTCTTCTTTTCCATTAGTTTGAATTTGAAAATATAGTGAAGTTGCAGTTGCATTCATAATTTTCACCATGAATGATTCTTTCAGGAGGCAATTTTTTGTGTTGTGGCTGCCATTTTACATCTTGGAAATATTGAATTTGCAAAGGGAGCTGATGTTGACTCTTCGGTTATCAAGGATGAGAAATCTAGGTTCCATCTTAATATGACAGCTGAACTGCTCAAGTATGATCTATTCCTCTTCTTGTTGAATGTATTTCTTTATTGTATTATTTCTTTAATCAGTATGTCTCATAAACAATGTATATAACAGATGTGATATCAAGAGCTTGGAAAATGCATTAATAAAGCGTGTGATGGTTACCCCAGAAGAAATTATTACAAGAACTCTGGATCCAGTTGCTGCAGTTGGTAGCAGGGATGCATTAGCTAAAACAATCTATTCTCGCTTGTTTGATTGGTAAAGGAACTTCATTTCTGCTTTATATTCGACCATGTGCATGAATTTCTAAAACATTTTTCTTTGTTTCCATCAGGCTTGTGGATAAGATCAACTTTTCAATTGGACAAGATCCAAACTCTAAGCAATTGATTGGAGTACTTGATATTTATGGGTTTGAGAGCTTTAAGCTTAATAGGTAAGGCATTTTCCTCTTTAAGTACAATAAAATAAAGCGCTTGCTATTGTAGCTAACAAGGTTTCCATTATTTTCTTTTATCTACAGTTTTGAACAGTTTTGCATAAATTTTACTAATGAAAAACTGCAGCAGCATTTCAATCAGGTTTGTGACTTTTATATAGTTATTTTCTCCTTCAGATGCTAACTTGAGCATGCTTATTCTGAATAATTTTGTCTTTGCAGCATGTTTTTAAAATGGAACAGGAGGAATACACAAAAGAAGAAATTAATTGGAGCTACATAGAATTTGTTGATAACCAGGATGTTTTGGATTTGATAGAGAAGGTCTGAAATTGTTGCTTGCTTATCTCTTCTTCGTTTATATGAGCTAATCTTTTGAAGAATATGATATGTTTTTGTTTCTTCATAAGTATTCTTCTCCGTCTTGTCATGTGTCATGTTGCATAATTACAATCACTTGGTTCTATCTTTCTGCAGAAACCTGGAGGAATAATCGCGCTTCTTGATGAAGCTTGGTATGCTTCTATTATTTTTCTTTATTTGATATTTATTTTTTTCGTATTAAGGGACCCAAGTAGCTATAGTTGCTGTGTAGCTTATAGTGCTTCTGTGCACATGCATATGATGCTTATTTAGCGAAGAAGAGATTACTTCCTGTATCAGTATTCAGTCACCATCCTGTACACTGTTGTTACTTTCGGTTAATTTCATGTTTACTTGACTGCTTCATGCAGTATGTTTCCTAAATCCACACATGAAACATTTGCTCAGAAGTTGTTTCAGACATTCAAAAACAACAAGCGCTTTATCAAACCGAAACTATCTCGTACTAGTTTTACAATTTCTCACTATGCTGGAGAGGTAACTGGTTTCGCCTTACAAGTTATATATCTCCAAAGTTTCTGTGACTGATGTTAACTTAACTGAATGTTTGTTGTCCTCTCCATAGGTAACTTATCTGGCTGATTTGTTCCTTGACAAGAACAAAGATTATGTAGTGGCTGAACATCAGGATCTCTTGACAGCCTCAAAATGCTCCTTTGTGGCTAGTTTGTTTCCTCCTCCTGCTGAGGAGTCCTCAAAATCATCCAAATTTTCATCCATTGGATCACGCTTTAAGGTATTATTGGTCCATTTATCAATTCTATTTTGAGTTGCACCTTGTGAAAAGTGAAGCTTTCAAAATGTTTCAAACCTACTTAAATAAAGGGATTAGAAATGCTCAGGCATCTAATTTAGAATATGGTCTCTATAACCCAGGTTTTGGGTGTCAGCATAGAGTACCTGTTCCTGGTCAGAAAACTAATAATAGGACCACGAGAAATAGAATTCTAAGTTCATCAGTATGGTTTATATAGACGTCAGACTTTTGACCTAGTGTTTCTTTTTGTATCTTGGATGAAGTTCTTTTTTTTTTTTTTGTGTGTGTGTGTGGGTGTGTGTATGCACGTATTTTTTTTTGGGGGGGGGGTTGATCCGCTCATTCTAATAATACAATTATTATGCACCTATTTTGGTGGGTTGATGGTATTAACATGAATGATTTCTAGAGACAGATGACATGGTTGATAGATTCTTCTTCATTTGCAGTTGCAACTACTAACTTGGAATTTTATATAATTTCCTCTGAAAAGTAAATATATATTTTTAAATTGCAGCTACAACTTCAATCTTTGATGGAGACGTTGAATTCAACAGAGCCTCACTATATTAGATGTGTGAAGCCAAACAATGTCCTCAAGCCTGCTATTTTTGAGAATGCCAGTATAATTCAGCAATTAAGATGTGGTGTGAGTATAATTTAGCAGTTTAATAATTCTATTTGTTTTGCTCCAAATTATCAAATCTGGTCCTTTTGGTGGTTGTTATGAAGTTATTTGTGTCTTTTCTTTCTTGTAGGGTGTTCTTGAGGCAATTAGGATCAGCTGCGCAGGATATCCAACAAGAAGAACATTTTATGAGTTTCTTCATCGTTTTGGTGTTCTTGCTCCAGAAATTTTGGCGGGGAAGTAAGTTGTATAGCACAGAGATGGTCATTTTCATCCAATGGATGCTAACCTTGATAATGTATAAGATGAAAAAAATGCATCACAGTTTTGCTAATTTAACATTACATGATAGACCAACTAAGATCTTTCTATTTAATATTTCTCATGAAGTGGGTGGTATAGAACTTCAAGTTGTGCTTTTGAACTTTTTGAGCCAAAGACTTGTACAATTGTACTATAATTCCCCCCCCCCTTCCCTTTATGTTATATTGATTGATGTTGATATTAATGTAATGCATCTTTTGTCTACTTTAATTTTTCCCTACTATTGCATATGGTTTTACTTGATGATTTTACCAATTACTTTTTCTTTCTTTGCATGTGCAGTCATGATGACAAGGTTGCATGTCAAATGATCCTTGACAAGATGGGATTGAAAGGTTATCAGGTAACTGAAACACAACCTTACAGTTTTTTATTATGGTCATGACATTTAGGAAGTATAATGGGATGAGAGGATTAAGGGGAGGTCCTGTCCATCATAGAAATCTAATTTCACTTTGTCCTAGCCCTTGTCAATAGGAATAGGTGTTCTCACTTCCCAGTCTTTGCTCCAACAGGTTGTTGTTAGATCTGTGAGAAATGGAGAATAGCTAGAGGATTACCGATTTTCAAGTACCATAATCTCTTGAGTATGCCTCTAACTGATAATTGATACATGTGATGTATTTCTCATGCCACACCTTTTTTCTGGTTAGCACGGGCTATTAGCACCGCTGAGTTCATGGCAGTAGGAATCAAGAGATGATTTATAATGAAAATATCTGCTTGTATCTTTGAATCTTACTCGTAAACTGCGTCAGTAATGGCTGATTTGTCCTTAACATGTTCCGTGCAAAACAGGGCTGGAATATGTGAAATCCTTGATTAATTGCAGTTTACTCCAAGTAGTATGACCACAGGAAAAAAGGCTCCATGTTGGGCCTTGATTTGGCTTTAAAGACTACCTCACCCAGTTGTTATAGCCTGCCATCTCTATCGCTAAAGTACCTAATTTGGTTGGATTGATCACTGTTTCTTTCCATTTTCATTATGAATGCTGCTCATTTGAGTGGTTTGATGAGTGAATGTACCTTTGGTGAATTATTGTCAATTGCTATCTAGCATTTTTAGCTCTGTTAGAGGTGTAGCCATCTGTCTCTAATGTCCACTGTGATTAAAGACCTTGAGGGATCGTCCATGCAAAACATACACAACAATTAGTGTGCATTCACCGGTGGGTTTTTAATTTTGTGCATTACTCTGTTTAACATGATTGGCATGGCAGATAGGTAAGACCAAAATTTTCCTTAGAGCTGGTCAGATGGCTGAGTTAGATGCCAGAAGGGCAGAAGTGCTTGGAAATGCAGCCAGAACCATTCAAAGACAGATTCGGACATATATTGCACGGAAGGAATTCATTGAACTACGTAAAGCAGCAATTATGTTGCAGTCACATTGGCGAGGTATCTTTTTAGTGTCATTTGAAGTTCAAAAAGCAATGTGTGAAGCTGATGATATTCACTCTTCAGAAGTAGGAAGTGTAGAAGTATTTTTTGAAATGCAATCGTGGTTCAGATTCTCCTAGTTTTGACATTTTAGCACGCTGAAATGCATATCCGGTTTATGTCATGACCTGTTTGTTTTTATTTTTCGCTGTATAGGTATACTAGCCTGCAAGCTATATGAGCAGTTGAGAAGGGAAGCAGCCGCTTTGAAGATTCAAAAGAACTTTAGGCGGCACATTGCCAGGGAATCCTATTTAACAGTAAGGCAGTCCGCAATCACATTGCAGACTGGCTTAAGGGCAATGACTGCTCGGAATGAATTCAGATTCAGAAAGCAAACTAAGGCTGCAATTATCATTCAGGTTCTGCTATAACTACTTAATCATGTTATCTTAGGCCTTGTTTGATGGACTATTGAAAAAATTAAATCTATTGAAAATTAATATTTTCAATGATTTAATTTTTTTATACATGTTTGATAATCCAAAATAAAAACAACCTGATAGAATTTTTTCTCTGAAAAAGTGTGGAAAATAATAAATAGATAAGAGCTACTTATCACTTAATGGAGAATATTTTCAATTAATTCAATTTTATTTTATTTATTTTAATATTATGTTATCCTATAAAAACTTTATGTTTAAAACTTGATTTTTGTTTAGAGTAAGGTGAAATGTTTAAAAATTAAGGATAAAATGTAGAATATAATTTTTTTTTGTAATTTAAAATCTATATTTATAAAACAACCTAATTGTATTCCGTAATTAATTTTAAGTAATAAACAATTTTATAACTTAAATTCAGTACTTAATTTTCAATATTTAATTTTTCAACACTTATTTTTTCAGCACTTAATTTTTCAGTTTATCAAACAACACTTTAATCTTTATAAAATTAATGTGATTTTTGGATGAAAGTTGCACCTTATTGTGAAGCAATGAAGTTGTGGAACTCAATTTGGAGAATTAAATATTTACTTAATACTTTTCTTAACATTCAGGCTGCTTTCCGTTGCCATGTTGCATACTCTTATTATAAGAGTCTCCAGAAAGCTGCATTAACTACTCAATGTGGTTGGAGGAGAAGGGTTGCTAGGAGAGAGCTCAGAAAGCTCAAGATGGTTTGATCACTTTTTTTCTGTGCAACTTTGCTCAAAAAAGCTTTAATGCACTTTGCATTTTAAACACACTAATCATTACTTTAAATTTATTTAGGCTGCCCGAGAAACAGGGGCTCTCAAAGAAGCAAAAGACAAGCTGGAAAAACGTGTAGAAGAACTTACATGGCGTTTGCAGCTTGAGAAACGTTTGAGGGTAATTTATGCCATTTTTATGTTCTATCATACATTATTGTTTTTTCACAATTTTCTGTAAAACGTCATCATTATCTGTTTTAACCAGTAAAACCTTTACTTTTGATTTAATGACAGACTGATTTAGAAGAGGAGAAGGCACAAGAAATTGCCAAGTTGCATGATGCTTTGCATGCAGTGCAAATACAAGTGGAAGAAGCAAATGCTAGAGTCATAAAAGAGCAAGAGGCTGCTCGGAAAGCTATTGAGGAAGCTCCTCCAGTTATTAAGGAGACTCCTGTTATTGTTGAGGACACAGAAAAGGTTAATTCCTTGGCTGCTGAAGTAGAGAATTTGAAGGTAAGAATTCTAACCTTCGCAATTGTGTTCGGTGTATGTCTATTTCCCTCCTCTGAGATTCTTTACAAATATATATATATCTATCTAGAATATATGCTCTCAATGAATCTCAACTGTAGCACCATATGCTGACATGTTTAGTTGCTGCCAGCGGCTACATCATTTTGTTAGGGTGTAAAATTGAAAACCAGATGAAATTGCCAATCAAGACTGAGAATAGATGAATCAATTTATGTCAATGAGTCTATGAAGTTACAGGATAAATGTCAGTCAAGGATTACAATAAATCAGAAATTATTTACTGTTTTTTCCCCCCTTGTGTTTAATGTGGATCGACTTCTGCCTGCAAAAGATATTGGCAAACAACTAGCTCAAACATTGTTGGCTATCCTGGAGTCTTTAGAAACTTTAACTATGACAGCAAGGATGAAATGTTCATTTGTCATTGTAGGCTTCGTTGCTATCTGAAACAAAGGCAGCAGAAGAGGCTCGTAATGCTTGTACAGATGCTGAAACCAGAAATGCAGAGCTGGTGAAGAAACTTGAAGAGTCTGAGCGAAAAGTGGACCAACTTCAGGAATCAGTGCAGAGGTCTGTGTAGAAAAGAAAGTTGTTTGAATACAAACTAGCTTTACTTTGTATCTGTTGAGCATCCACCCTAAAGCCAGCTGGCAATTACAAGGCAGGCCCAACTTTAATATAAGACCATAGGGAACTAGTACTTAACAGATGTGGGATAACACCACTTAACAGTATCAAAATGTGAAAAGAAAAACAAAGGAGGTAGAAACGGGACCCAATCCCAATAATCTCAGAGCCGATAAATTGCAAAATTAATTCTCCTTTTTCTATCCTGTCTGGTTTTCAGTTGTTATGATGCACTAATTTATCTGCCAC
The DNA here is from genome assembly GCF_007990345.1 of Gossypium hirsutum. Classification (NCBI taxonomy): domain Eukaryota; kingdom Viridiplantae; phylum Streptophyta; class Magnoliopsida; order Malvales; family Malvaceae; genus Gossypium; species Gossypium hirsutum. The sequence continues at coordinate 2,881,306 of NC_053441.1, forward strand.
ACATATATTACTTTACCTAATGCTTCAGTTTGCAAACACCCTTCCTTTGCCTTTTTCCCCCTTCTATGTCTAATTGAAACTTCTTGATTCACTATCGTTCAACCTATTAAAGTTAATTTGTTCTATGCTCAGGCTGGAAGAGAAGCTTGCCAATTCGGAATCCGAGATTCAAGTACTTCGCCAGCAGTCACTGGCAATATCTCCAACCGGGAAATCTTTGACTGCAAGACAAAGAACAATGATTCTTCCTGTACAAATTAGATATTATTAGTTCATTACGCATTCTCATTTTGTAAACTTTAATGTACAATCTTAGAGAAATATATTCTGATTATTTGTTAACTAATTTGCAGAGGACACCAGAGAATGGAAATGTTCTAAATGGAGAAACAAAGGTCCCATCGGTAGTGAACATCATTATTTGTGATAATGGGAACTTAAAATTCGTAAGATAGATGATCTTCTAGATTTTATATTATATTGCTTACTGCTCAATTTCTTCTCAGGATACAACTCTTGCCTTATCAAATGTACGTGAGCCTGAATCTGAGGAAAAGCCTCAGAAATACCTCAATGAAAAGCAGCAGGTTAGTGGCCGTTGAAATTCATGAAACTTTTTATGAACTCATTCTAATATCTTATCTGAAACTTAATTTTGAATATGATATTCCTATTCATATGGATGTACCGGTTTTGATTATTGCTTCTAATCTGCCTTTTGTGTTTCAGGAGAATCAGGACCTACTGATCAAGTGTATATCACAAAATTTGGGATTTTCCGGGAGCAAGCCGATTGCTGCTTGTGTCGTATACAAATGTCTTCTTCACTGGAGGTCATTTGAAGTTGAAAGAACAACTGTTTTTGACCGCATCATTCAAACAATAGCTTCTGCCATAGAGGTAAGCTATAATTTGGCTTTTAAAGTTTTGTGCATTATTAGCCAATAAATTTTCATCAACTCTGAAAAGCGCATTCTCAAGGCTGAGAGGATTAGATTGGAACCAACTGCAAGTCACCACTAACTTGTCTTTATATCATTTCTGGATGAAAAGATGAAAAGAATATCATTAATGTAAGCTATGTCTGCTTTACTGAAGGTCCAGGACAATAATGATGTCTTAGCCTATTGGTTATCTAATTCATCGACATTGTTACTGCTGCTCCAACACACACTTAAAGCAAGTGGAGCTGCCAGTTTGACACCACAAAGACGAAGAGCAACATCAGCTTCACTCTTTGGGAGGATGTCTCAAGTAAGCAACTATTATCTTGCTGAAATAATTATCCTAGCCTTTCCATATATTAAATTAATTATCTTTTCCTGTTTTTCTTTTCTTTTAATATGAATACTAGGGTCTACGGGCATCTCCCCAAAGTGCTGGACTTTCATTTCTCAGTGGTCGTGGGCTTAGTAGATTAGATGACTTACGGCAAGTTGAGGCCAAGTATCCTGCATTACTGTTTAAGCAGCAGCTTACTGCCTTCCTTGAGAAGATATATGGAATGATAAGAGACAATCTGAAGAAAGAGATCTCTCCATTGCTTGGCTTGTGTATTCAGGTTATTGCTAAGTTATCTCTTTTTCAGTTAACGCTTTTTGTTCCCTTTTCACTTTTGAAAATGAAAATGAGAATGACAATTTTCTTTTTGGGAGAAGAGGGGGAGATGTGTGGTTGTGGGGGTTATGCAACATGGGGTCTCACTGCTATGTTGTTTATGGTTATCTTGTGACTAAGGATGCAAATAAGTATGAATAAATACACCGCAGCACCTTTAATTGCATATTTTCAATACATTGCAGGTTCCTAGGACATCACGGGCAAGTTTGGTGAAGGGGCGTTCTAAATCAAATGCTGTTGCTCAGCAAGCTTTAATTGCTCATTGGCAAAGCATTGTGAAAAGCTTGGATCGCTATTTGAAGATAATGAAATCTAACCACGTGAGATCTCAATCTTTGCTTGCAATTAAAAAATATATGTAATCTTTCCTCTCAGGATTTTACAAGTCTTACTTTTCTGGTCATACAGGTACCTCCCTTCCTAGTCCGTAAAGTATTCACTCAAATTTTCTCATTCATCAACGTTCAGCTATTCAACAGGTGTGAATATGTATGCACATTTGTTTTACTTGATTATATGACAAAGTAAAGGTTGTGTTTACTTCCCATGATTGGCATTTGTCTTACACATACATATGCAGTCTTCTTTTGAGACGTGAGTGTTGCTCATTCAGTAATGGGGAGTATGTGAAAGCTGGTCTGGCTGAATTAGAGCAGTGGTGCAGTGAGGCAACTGAGGAAGTAAGCCATATATATGGAACCATTTGTGATTGTTATAACCTGCCATTTTTTCTTGTTACTTGACTTGAATTCTTGTAAACAGTATGCAGGTTCGGCATGGGATGAACTGAAACACATAAGACAGGCTGTTGGATTCCTGGTTAGATTCTTCTTATAGCATTTCTTGTCCAGTAACTGCTCCGAATCATTGATCTCAAATGACTAACTGATGGACCATTTCTTTGCAACTCAGGTTATTCATCAAAAACCCAAAAAGTCCTTGAATGAAATAACTAAAGAACTTTGCCCGGTAAATGACTTTCTCATTCAAGATTCCTCACCTCTTAAACATTTTCCTCCTTTAAACCTTCATCATTTTGTTTTGTTGCTGCTGTTTCAGGTACTTAGCATTCAACAGTTATACAGAATCAGCACAATGTATTGGGATGACAAATATGGCACTCATAGCGTGTCATCGGATGTGAGTTCAAGACACTACATAAGAAACGTGTTTATTTTGCCCCTTTTTGGAGCTTTGGAAATTTCTTCTTTCCAGACTTCTAATTTTATAGATAAACTTGCAATTGTGCAGGTCATTGCAAAAATGAGAGTTATGATGACCGAGGACTCCAACAATGCTGTTAGTAGTTCTTTCCTATTAGACGATGACTCAAGGTAGTTTTTCCCTTTTCGTTTAGAAGAGTACTTAAAGCCCATTTTGTCTTCACCAAACATATTATGATTTCTATATTAAAACTCATGTCAATGCAGCATCCCATTTACGGTGGATGACATCTCCAAGTCCTTACAACAAGTGGACATAACTGATATTGATCCCCTGTCACTAATTCGAGAAAACTCTGGTTTTGGGTTCTTACTTCCACGTTCGGAGTGATAAATACAGTGCACTCTATCCTGTAGGTATCAATTCTCTGAAACCAGTGTGCTAGTCTTGTGCATATAATTACATTCTCTTATCTCCATGTGTATACTATCTTCTTTTTTTTTTAATCCTCCCAGGCTGGTGGTTTTAAATGTCTGGGTCACATGATTTTTTCCCATGTTAAGAAAAAGAACATAGGGTATTTATTAAGAATAGGGTTGGTCTTCTGCCCACAACGGGCGTTTTGCTTTCCCTTTTTTCATTTTTTTACCGTCTTTTTGGGGCAAGGGGCTCCTTTTGCAATTTTTTATTTTTTTGGGTTGAGCTTGTGGTTTTTTCCTTTTTTGCTTCGAGTGTAATTAACTACCAACAGTTTCATTTTATAGGTCATGATTTGGTCAGTGTTGTAAATTCGATTTTCATTTAGTAGTGAATGAATCTATCTAACTTTTACTTCCGTCTTTGTATGCGGGTATTTTTGGAAGAAACTGTTTCTTTTTCAACTAATTAGTTTATGCATGAAGAATGGGCTAACCATAATCAATTAGTGGTACTCCAATAGATAATTATCCATTTCTATACTGAGCCTATATGCATTAAAAGTATAATCAAGACTTAACGTAGGAGTTGCATCATGTTGTAATTAATGCCATTGAAAATTAAAGCTTTTTAAATCTTGCATTGAAAATTAAAAATCAAGGCTTAAACGCATCTAGATTTGGTTGGTTGGTAGGTACTGATTCCATAATTTTTTTGTTGGTCCACTATTCTCCACTACTACATCACATCTGATAGTTGCAGTTTACAGCTGCATAAACATGGCATGTGAATAGAATTATTTGTTTGTTTTGAATTGTCATTTTACTTGAACATGAATAAACTAAAGATATTTAAAATCTGCTTTTACAAAAAATTAAAAAACTCTGAAGTTTCAGTCACGTGATTTTCGGAAGGAAAGGGCATATCCCAAAGAATTTTTAGAATTTTCGAGTAATGCGGGGAAGGTAAGTATGGAGGGGAATTCAAATTTTCTATATTCTCAATTTTCAAATTATCTTCACCAGAATATCATGCAATTAATTCTTACATATTCTAAGCAAGGGCACTATCAACTACAGATAGTTTTAATATTTTTAATCAATAGTGCACTATTCAAATATAATTAATTTGATTATTTAATATTTTATTTCATGGGTATTCGAGTATTGGGTTTACCGTAAGAAAGGGTAATAAAGGGAAGTCATTGAGTTGCTTAATCATGTTAAGCAAGGAATTTATGCCGTGGCGAACTTGCATATTGTCAATGGGACAGCTAAGCCTAAGCTTTAAGCCAGCCAGCCGGCGACTACAAATTTCAAAATTCCAACAATGAAAGGAACTTTTTTATATTGGTAAGACCAAGCCATGTATTTTTCATTAATTACGTTTCTGCCTACACTTTTTTTTCTCCTTACCTCAATCCAAATTCCACCCTCTTACATTCTTTTTTTTCTCTTTACTCGATCAATTTGTACAGAAAATATCACTGAATGAATTTCCTTGTGTTCTAAAATTATGATTGATTGTTTTATTAGATTATTAGCTTAGTAACTTCATGCAAGTCTGTAACCAAGTGAAACCTTTTTCAATGACATCTACTTAAAACAGTAACTGAAATGCATAAACTTTATAGTAAGTAGTATAATTATTGACACCAAATCTTCCCAGAGCTTCATATTTATTGCGATTTAAGGTTTTCGTTTTCCTGTGATCTTACTTTAACACCATGGTTGAGCGGTGAACAATGATAAAGAGGGGGTAAACTGCAAAAAATGGAAAATAAATAACCGTGGAAGCAAATTTCAGACAAAGATGAGACCCGCAGACGGTAAATACATGCAAAATAATATATAATCTGTAATATGACATATGTAGTCTTTTCGTAGTTTGATTTGAAATTTTGGACTAAGAAAAAGGCAGCGGCAATTCAAAGACGAAAGGGGCCAGCCAGTAAGTGATCCGTCGAGACAAACGCGGCTGAACAGTCTCAGGCACTTGAACTCTTCGTGTAACATTTCTTTCTTGTTTGCTTGTCTATTTGTTTGTTTTTAATTGATTACAAAATTCTTAACTCGGTTCTTGTAAGATTTCGAATTCTCCGCCCGGTTCTAGTTCAGCTTCTATGTTTTTGTGGTTTCCTTTTCTTTTTCATAATTTTCCGCTGAATTTTTTTTTTGAATGGAGAGAACTTTTTAAAATTTTGAATAGGCAAAGGCCAAAGAGAATCTATGTGTAGAACTCGCTAAAACAAGGCTTCTGATCGGGAACTTTTGGTCGCTGGAAAGATCAATTTGGTAATTTGATTTAATTTAATGTCGGTGTTTTTACTTGATTCATTTGGTTATTCTATGTTTTCTTAGATTTGGTATGCTTAATGATTTTTTTTTTTACAAAGGGAGTCTCTTTTTATTGCTTAATCTAATTATTTTATTTTGATGTAAAATAGATGATGTTGTCCAAAGTTGAAGCTAAGAAGAAGAATGGTGAAGATTCTGGTAATAGGAAGTTGTTGAATGAAATTGAAGCTATTAGCAGGGCTTTGTATTTGGACAAGAACCCTCCAAGGACTTCATTTTCTGCTTTGAATACATGGTCAAAACCAGCTGGGAAAACATACTATCCCGAACCAAAATCGAAGCTTAAGAATAGTAATGAGGACTCATCTCGTAAAGACAAGAAATCCATTTGGAATTGGAAGCCTTTGAAGGCATTCTCAAATGTTAGAAACCGTAGGTTTGCTTGTTGTTTCTCACTTCAAGTACACTCCATTGAAGGTTTGCCGTCTAGTTTTAATGATTTTAGTGTATGCGTGCACTGGAAGAGGCGGGATGGGGGGCTAATGACTCGTCCTGCTAAGGTTCTTGATGGAACTGCTGAATTTGAAGAGAAGCTGACACATACATGTTCAGTACAAGGTAGTCGAAGTGGACCTCATCATTCAGCCAAGTATGAGGCCAAGCATTTCTTGCTCTATGCTTCTGTGTTTGGAACACCAGACCTTGATTTGGGGAAGCATCGACTTGACCTTACACGGCTGCTTCCACTTACATTGGAGGAATTGGAGGAAGAGAAGAGCTCAGGGAAGTGGACAACGAGTTTTAAGTTATCAGGGAAAGCCAAGGGTGCTACAATGAATGTTAGTCTTGGGTATATGATCATTGCGGATGATTGTGTGCCACTAGGAAATAGTCAATACGGCTCCAATTTGTCACATCTGAAGAGTATGGGAAAATCAATTACTAAGTTTGCTAATGGTGACCAGAAGGGCACAATGAGGCGTGTTGAGAGTCTTCCCGGTTTTGTTAATTTTGGGTCTTTTGGCTCATCTCTTCTTGCAGAGGAGGTAAAAGATCTTCATGAAGTTTTGCCAGTGTCAAAGTCAGAGCTCGATGATACAAAAAGGGTAGATCAGAAATTTGATGACGACAAGGCAGATGCTTCATCTGCTTCTAAGCCAGGACCTGATGTGTTAGCTGAACAGCTTGAGCCCATCAAACCTCCATCTTACTTTGGACCTGAATCAAGTAAGGAGAATATTGAAAAGGAAACTGAAGATAACGACTTCTGTATTGTGGAAAAAGGGATAGAGGTATCTTCAGAAAAGCAGGCTCTATTGACAATGGAAAGCCCTGAAGATGTTAAAAGTAATCCCGGTATGGGAGTAAATCAGGAAAAATTCTCTCATCTTCATTCCTCAAATGAGGCGAGTAGTAGTAATCAAAGTGACGTGCTTGTGGTGCAAGACTGCAATTCCAAAGAGGATGATCAGTGCTCAAAAGAAACATTGATGAGAGAATTGGAGTTAGCTTTAGATGGCATTACAAACTTGGAGGCGGCATTAGATTCTCCTGATCCTGAAGACTACTTGGAGAATAAAGCTAATTATCAAACAAATAGGAAGGCAAAGTCACTTAGCTTGGATGAAGTTACGGAGTCCGTGGCAAGTGACTTCTTGAATATGCTGGGTATTGATCATAGTCCATTTGGCTCGAGTTCTGACATTGAGCCGGAGTCTCCAAGGGAGCGTTTACTTAGGGAGTTTGAGAAAGATGCTCTAGCCGGTGGTTTTTTGTTATTTGATTTTGACATGGCCGAGGGAGAGGACTTCGACACTTCAACTACATCTGGTTGGGGGAACTTGACTGATGATCTGTCATCTTTTATTTTAGATGGTGAGCAAGAGCGTCAGGTGGCAACTAATCAGAGCAGCAAAACAAGGGCTAAAGTGTTGGAAGACCTGGAGACAGAAGCTTTAATGCATGAATGGGGATTGAATGAGGAAGCTTTTCATCATTCTCCGCCTGGCACTTCTGGTGGATTTGGGAGTCCAGTTCATTTTCCTCCTGAAGAGGCACTTGAATTGCCTCCTCTTGGAGAAGGTTTAGGTCCATTTCTTCAGACAAAGAATGGAGGGTTTTTGCGGTCTATGGATCCCTCACTTTTCAGCAACGCTAAAAATGGTGGGAACCTGATCATGCAGGTTTCTAGTCCTGTTGTGGTACCTGCTGAAATGGGTTCTGGTATAATGGATATACTTCAGCGACTGGCCTCAGTTGGTATTGAAAAGCTCTCTATGCAGGCAAGTAAGTTGATGCCTTTGGTGGACATAACCGGCAAGAATACGGAACAAGTAGCATGGGAAACTGCCCTTAGTCTGGAGGGACCAGAGAGGTTTGTGGCTCCATATTTCTTTCTTAAACTTTTTTTTTTTTTGCTAAATCATCCTATGTACTGATATTGTATGTTATTGCTTCTTCTATCCAGGCAGTGTTTGTTGCAGAATGGGTTTGAGGTTGGGCAAGATCTGTCTAGTGGGCAAAAGGAAGTTAAAAGAAGATCACCTCTACTCAGTTCTAACAAATGTAGTTCGACCTCCGTCAACGGGATGGGCTCAGATTATGTATCCCTTGAAGATCTTGCTCCATTGGCAATGAATAAGATTGAAGCACTCTCCATGGAAGGCTTGAGAATTCAATCTGGCATGTCAGATGAGGATGCGCCTGCAAACATCAGTGCGCAGTCAATTGGGGAAATTTCGGCCCTTCAAGGCAAGGGGTTTGGTGTTAGTGGGTCTCTTGGTCTGGATGGAACCGGTGGGTTGCAATTGTTGGACATAAAAAACAATGGTGATGATGTTGATGGATTAATGGGTTTGTCACTAACTCTTGATGAATGGATGAGACTTGATTCCGGTGAACTCGATGATGATGATGATCAAATAAGTGAGCGGACTTCTAAAATCCTTGCTGCTCATCATGCTACATCATTGGACTTGATTCGCAGAGGGTCAAAAGGAGAGAAAAGACGGGGTAAAAAGTGTGGTTTGTTAGGAAATAACTTTACGGTGGCATTGATGGTGCAACTTCATGATCCTTTAAGAAACTATGAGCCAGTCGGTACACCCATGCTTGCACTTATTCAGGTGGAGAGAGTATTTGTGCCACCAAAGCCAAAGATATATACTACAGTATCAGCTTCGAGGAATGACAATCAAGAGGATGATGACTCAGACTCCGCGGTGAACGAGGTGGAGGAGGAGGAGATAAAAGAAGAAAAAGCTTCCCAAGAGGAAGAGATTCCTCAATTCAGAATCACAGAAGTCCATGTTGCAGGCTTGAAGAGTGAACCTGGCAAGAAGAAACATTGGGGTACCAAGACCCAACAACTGTCCGGTTCCCGTTGGTTGCTTGCCAACGGAATGGGAAAGAGCAATAAACATCCATTGTTGAAGTCCAACTCCAAGGCTGCTCCCAAAACTTCGACCCCTTCAACAACAAAGGTTCAACCAGGTGACACTCTCTGGAGCATCTCGTCTCGTATTCATGGTACCGGAGCCAAATGGAAAGAATTGGCAGGCCTTAATCCCCATATTCGAAATCCCAATGTTATATTCCCCAATGAAACCATCAGGTTGAAATGAGATGCACATGCATTGGAATCTTGTTGAAAGGGTTAAGCTCCTAAATTAGATGACATGACTGATGGAGAACCACATTATACAGATTTGAGATCAAACAAGGTTGATGGGTTCCGCCTCTGGAGATTCTCTTGTGTTTATGTTGAATGTGTTCGTTCATGTAAATTCAAGTCAAAAGCAAAAGGTATGGTTACATTTCTCGTTTGGGTCTTGTAAATTATATGTTTTCAATGATCATAAGTGCTTGATGTAATTTATGTCTCACTTAATGCAATTGTGTTTTGCAAAAGACGGCCAGGTAAGGAAATTTTGTGGCATAAATTCTGTCGCGTTGGCCAGGCCTTGTTTCTTTTAACTTTATTGCTGCTGCTTCGGTTGTAGGTCAAATCCAACATTAAAGAGTTTATCTTTTACTCAAAAAATCATTAACTAAATTCCTACATGTTAGATAAAAAACAAATTCTGTTTTTTTTTTTAAATATTATTCATTTGTATTATTAAAAATTAGCACGACCAACAAAATAATCAAATAATGATACTAGGTTGTTATATGTATCTCATTCTGATGCACAAAGATTATTTTTTAATAGCAAAAGTTATTGAAATTTTTAATAAAAAGATCAATTTATTTTTTGATTTAACTTATAAATGCTAAGTTTTTTTTTTACTTTTTGATATAACTTATAATGATTAATTTACTTTATTCTTTATTTCAATAGAGGTAAAATACAATCTAACTCTCAGTATAGAACTTCCATGATACTTTTATCAACCTTCATCTCAAATCCATACCACTCAGCTTTCAATATCTCTTATAGTAAGTAGTTCATGAAAAATCATCTCTTATAGAACTGAAAGATGATATAAACGGCCAAAACTACCCTTATTAAAACAAATGCTCATTTTTTTAGTCTTTGTAGAATTCTGAACACGGGCTTTTTGGGTATTAACGAAAATTCTTAGCATACATTGATGTTAAATCAAATGCATGATTGATGCACAAAAGTACTAAACTCTCATTAGCAGTAAAAGATCTATTTCTTCACAGCATGAGATGATGGCAAAGTTATGTTTTTGGATCTGCTTCTGAAGTGAAGGAACGGTTTATATCTAAGCCCTACTGTCTCCCGATAAGGCCAATTTTGTGTACCAGAGGTTATTGGGGCTTCAAAGACTGGGACTAAGCCCATCAATCAACCCAAAGCCGAAATGGTAAAGCACAGCAGAAAAGAGGATCAAACAGACACCAATCAATTCATCAAGAAGAGTATAAAAATTGAAAACATCAGGCGAGCCCAGACAATTACTACCATAAACCAATCTCTCTTTCTCTCTCTCGATCTCGATCCCCTCTTCACTTCTTCTAGTTCCATTACATGTAATATATATAGCAAAACCCCGCCAATTTCACATGGCATTGCAATGTCGATGAACACTATCCCGTTATAACGATTCCAGAGCCGTCCCCTCAAAACCCCATTTGCTTTTGCTTCCTCTTTTGCCTTACCCAAGAAAAGAAAAAAAGCAGCCTCTCTCTCTCACAGAACCGAAAAAGCAGACTAAAGGCAACTACTCGCCTCCGATGAGATTGAGAGGTGGTTTTAGTTTTTATTCTTTGCTGATTTTATCTCTTCTTTCCTTTTATTATTGTTTTTATATTGGGTCAGTGCAGAGAATCTCTGATCGCTTTAATTCTAACGTCGAATTAAAGAGCTCCTTACCCCCTTGACCGAGTCTCGTAACTCGAGTTCACTCAAACTCCAACTACTCATCTTCAGATTTCTGAGTACGTTAGATTTCCGTACGGTAAACTTGACACTCATTTACTACTAATTATTATTAATGAATTTATTTTACTCTGTTCAGAGTTTGATCACCAAGTTCTGACAAATTGTAAATGTAGTTATTTAATGTTATTTATTTGCTTTTTGTTCCTTTCACAGAAGACTTCTCGTTTTTTTTTCTGAGAATTTCATAAACAACAATGCTGACGTGCATAGCTCGGTCCAAGCAAGCTGGTGATGACTCACTGGCTCAACCAGAGGAAATCGACTCGTCCAATAATCCGAACACTAAGCACAACCAAGCCATGAAATCCCTCACATCTCAGGTAAATTCACTGTTAATTTCACGGTGTCAAGCAAGATTTTTGAGCTCTTTGGTCTTTGTTTTGGCTTTAATGAGACGCGTTGCCCTTTTTTTCGTTTTTTTGCGTCCGGGTGTATTAGTTGAAGGACATGGCACTGAAAGCGTCGGGGGCGTACAAGCACTGCAACCCCTGCACAGCACAGACTCGGTTAAAGAATCCTGGCGGTTCCGACGCCGACTCGGATCGTTACAAGTGGTCGTATCGTAGGACAGGGAGTTCGAACTCGGCGACGCAGAGGACTTGGGGAAAGGAGATGGAAGCGAGGTTGAAAGGTATATCGAGTTCAAGCGGAGAAGCGACGCCGAACTCGATGAGTGGACGCCGTGTCGAATCGATCGTGTTCGTCGAAGAAAATGAACCTAAAGAGTGGGTAGCTCAGGTGGAGCCGGGTGTACTTATCACCTTCGTTTCACTTCCTCATGGCGGCAACGATCTCAAGCGTATACGGTTCAGGTGCGCCTTTCAATTTTTCGCGGTTTCTGATTTATCTTCAACCGTTAGATCTTTATTTATCATTTACATAAAATTTTAATTTAAAGGAGTTGGCTTTAATTGTTGTTTTTAGAATTAAATAAATAAAGATTTGGCCAAAGAAAAAGACAATTAAATGGAATTTCTTTAGTAAAAGGAAAGGTATTGCTTTTAAAATTGTTGATTTTCAGTTCACGAATTTTTATGCTTGAATTTGGACAGCTGTGAAATAAAAATACATATTTTGAGAGATTCCTTTATTCAATATTACATTAGCTACTATTTCTTTTTGTCGGTGTCCCAAATTCATTATTTTTAATTGTTTTTTCTAATTAGGTTTAAGAAAAATAAAAATATTTTAATTCAAAATTAGGAAATAGTTGGGAACTCTAATAATAGTAAGTATCGGATGTAATGCTTCATAATTTTAGGAGATGGACGTAATCACAAATACCAAGGATAATTTAACATAAAAAGAATTGAGATCAATATTATTGAAATTTTTAACTTAATTATTTTCTACATTTTTTATATTTTTGTTTGTTTTAACTTGGCATCCAAACATTTGGCTGGCAACCTGGGCAAGAAAATGAAGAATTTTAGGTTGAGGGAGGGGACCTACAAAGAAACAGTAGGCTTCACTCACGCCTAATGAAAAGCACTCATCTGATAAAAGTCTAAAAGAAAGAACTCAAATTGTGCCTTAATTATCACATCAATGGTGGGTGGGACATTACAGGATTGATTGTGTTGGGATTGGAAAGCTTTTTCACTGTGCCTTGTCTTCTTGTCGGGGAAGCCTCTTCCTTCCCTTCTTTTCTTTCTTTTTTTCATTTTGAATAAAAAATACCCCCTTCCATACAGAGCCATTTCTTGTCATATTTGCCTACTATTATTAGCTAGGGACTGCCCACATCATTATCCACCCCAAAACTACATTCAAGACAAAAATTTAACCCTTTTCTATGCTTATCTGTTACCAACAAACAAACAATACCCGTCATCATCTTTGGGATGAAAATACACATTTAAAATCTGTTGGACGACTCTTTTGATAATATTTTTGTATCTATTGTAGAAATTTTATTTCAGTTGGTTTCTTAATTGACTGTATTTTCCACTTCCATTTTTCATGTTCATATGATTATAAATAGTTTAATGGTTGATAAAGCTCCTGATTGGTTCTAGACTCCTGATGCTTTCTTTGTTTTTTGGAAGATTAGTGTTCTTACTACTTTAAACACAATGATTACACTTAGAAAATATTTAATATTCCCCTTACCTAAGGTTGGTTGACCTTTTCTTTTATGATTCAAAGAAGGGAAAATGTTTAGTCAAAAGTTGCTTATGAGACGAATCTAGAGGCCCAATATTATAATTTAAATTTTCCATCCACATAGAAAAGCATAATAATGCAATGATACTGTTCATGGTTGGATTTTCAAGTTATTGACCTGTGAAAAAAGAATTAAAGGTAATAATAGGATGTTATAGAGTAGTATCTTACTTTTACAACTAACGTTGAGGGCAGCCACAAATATTGAATATAGACCATAAAATAGATATAAATGTTCTTCTCTAAAAAAAAAAAAAAAAACTGTGCTTGACATCCCTAATGCATGTTTGCTGTTACTGTTTTTTCTTAAACCAGTCATTTTATTTTTTAGTTACATGCTCAAATGAAGAACTAATTTCTGATTTCGGGTATGCTAATCTCATGAACATCAAGAATGCTAAAATGTAGTTTATTTTCTTTTCGTCAGCCGGGAAATGTTTAACAAATGGCAAGCTCAAAGATGGTGGTCTGAGAACTATGACAGGATCAAGGAACTTTACAATGTTCAGAGGTTAAACCGCAATGCATTTGCACTACCCACACCACCTATATCCGAAGATGAGGCAAGTTCTTAGGCTGTTGCCTGTTTAACAAAGTTTGGATGAATCAACCTTTAATTTTTTTCGATGTTAATAATGACGGTTCCTTTGATTCATTCCAGAGCTCAAAAATAGAATCAGCAGAAGCAAGCCCTGTAACACCGCCATTGACTAGAGAACGATTACCTCGTAACTTATATCGTCCAACAGGGATGAGTGTGGGCTACTCATCCTCAGATTCACTTGATCAACATCCAATGCAGGCTCGGAATTATTGTGATTCCGGTGTTACCTCAACTCCAAAACTTTCCAGTATTAGTGGTGCCAAGACAGAGATATCATCAATGGATGCCTCTATGAGGAGTAGTTCATCAAGAGAGGCTGATCGCTCCGGTGAGCTGTCTATTAGCAATGCCAGTGATCTTGAGACTGAATGGGTTGAACAAGATGAGCCAGGGGTTTACATTACTATCAAAGCCTTGCCAGGGGGTAAAAGGGAGCTTAAGCGAGTTAGATTCAGGTATGGTTTTATGACATTCTTCTTCAACTTCACTAAAATTGATGAACAAATGTGCTTGCATGAATCTATCAGCCTAAATCAAATTTGGATTAGTTCGTACGCTCTCATTGCTAGTTTGCATCATAGTTTTGATGTTTCCCATGTGATAATTTCTTTTTATTTGATGGCTTTTCTTGAATTTTAAGGACCATGATAGGGTTGAATCTTGAATGTGATGTAACTTGCAATCTCCTCCTCAGTGACTAAACAGACTGTCTCTGTTTTAGAGATTGTTACCAAAATCTGCTATCCATGGAGGCCAAAGCTAGTGATCTATTTTATGCATTGTCGTCACTAGGAAAAGTATTTCTATTTGATTGAATTAAATGAGAAATGTTGCATATGCTGTACCGTCTTTTCTCCCCCAAAAACAGTTAAAAGGCTGATTAGAAATGCTCCAAAAAAGCCATATTTTTCTCCATTGATAGGCTGATGGGTTCAACACAAGTCAATTCTATGATTGAGGTCCACCTTAGAAAAACAACTATGATATGATATGATATGATATGAATTACTGATAGTCAGGAACAGATTTATGAGCTGGAAATCTTTGTATTTTGACAGCATCATTACTGCTTCACTTATTCTGCTTTCACCAATGATTTTACTCGAATCCCATCCCATGCGGAGCCAAATCTACCATGAACTTTTTATTTTTTGTTTTTACTGAGGAAATGTATTCGTCTTTCATTTCAATCACTTTATGGTTACATAATGCAGCCGAGAAAGATTCGGGGAGATGCATGCTAGACTGTGGTGGGAAGAGAACCGAGCCAGGATCCATGAACAGTACTTATAAATGAGCTAAACAAAGAAGGAAGGTAGCCATGTTCTGGGGCTATTTTTATGGGGGGTGAGTATTTTCATAGTTCTTCTGCCATACTTGTACAATCCCTTTTACAGAGATCTAAGCCAGGTGTTTATGCCTACTATGCACCTCTGTGTTCTTATTTGAGCAGCTAAGTTTTCCCAGCTTCCTAGTAGCTTAGAAATGTCATGGTGGGATTTTATTAATATTAATAGTTTATTTTAAAAAAAAAGGCTGGTGGTTGATCATAAAGAGCATCAACTGTGTATTTGGGTGGTGGTAAAGAAAAATCAATATCAATGAGAGAATGTGTTTCCTCGTTTCTTCTTTGATACTTGATGCTCTGTCTGCTTACATGAAATTTAAGGCACTTAAAAAAGCATCAGTATCAAAACTACACAAATTTCTGGGACTACACCCTAAATTTTCCTATTGTTTAATCTAGAGATAACATAGTGGAGAGTGCTCAATTGAGTTCCTAATTGTGTTCCTCACCCTAAGGTCGAGGGTTTAAGCCCTAACAATCTCATCCCTCCCCCAATTTATAATGTACCCAAAAAAATGTGTTGCTACTCACCCCTACCCTTAGTTGGGTAAAACAGCAGCTTCAGCGATTCATCAATCTTTGTTTGTTGCATTTAATTTTTCATCTTCTAATTCTGATGTTGTAATTTAAACACGGCATTGGCCCAATAAAATCGTATCTAAAGAACTTGCCAACGGCCCACTGAATTGAGTCCAAATTACTACCAACCACAAAAGTGAGTTAGATTTCCAACAAACTTGTGCATGGTTTACATTATTCGTTTGAATAAAATCATTTAAATATTTAATATATGTATCAAATAATAAAAACAACTTTTTTAATTTGAATAAACAAAAGAATTCCCCTTGGGAATACCCCACCTTACTCACACCAGCTAAGTCACTGAGTGGCCAACCGTGAACTTCGATTCTGTCCCCAAATTTCAGAGTTGATGAGGCATTGGACCAATTAAAGATTACCTTATCCATCATTTCTACTTTAAAAACCGCCACGTAGCATAGAGATAAAGATGACAAGGCAATTCCCCTCCCTCCATTTCCCTTCATACTAAAAACACTCACAGAAGAAGTTGCAGCGTTGCAGGTTTTCAACTCAGAGTGAGAAGAGAGAAATCAATGGCTTCCACTTCAGCAGTTTCAATGGCTCTGCCACTAACTCGTGCTACCCAAAACAGGGTGCCTGCCTCTGAAGCTTTCTTTAAGCCATTGCCACTCAAGCCATCGGGGGCAATCCCAACTACAACATCCAATGGAAGGCTTCAAGTCAAGGCTGCTGCTTCTTCACTCAAGGACAAGGCAATCACAGGATTGACAGCTTCTGCAATCACAACATCCATGGTGATCCCTGAGGTGGCTCAAGCTGCTGATGGAGTTTCCCCTTCTCTCAAGAACTTTTTGCTTAGCATTGTGGCTGGTGGTGTTGTGCTTGTTGCCATTGTTGGAGCTGTAATTGGTGTGTCCAACTTCGACCCTGTCAAGCGGACCTGAACCATATAAGCTCTCAGATGCTACTATGCTATGAGTTTTTTTTCCAACCTGTGTGTCTGTTTAATATTTCCTGTAATGAATTGTCTTTGGCTAATACCCTATGATTTCCTATAAACTTCTACTCTTCTTAACACAATTGTGGCGAATACACATCATCTAGGGATGGATTGCTTGGGCACAAAGTCTTGCAGATCGATAAATGTAATGGTAAACGAGTGTATTCAACCTCCATGGCAAATCCAGGCAATACTAGCTACTCATACCATTTTCAATATGAAAAGCACTGATAAAATTGCAAGTGAAAGATTGCCTGCGCAGTGCGCCCTACAATCCAGGCTTCTTACATTTGCTCAGCTGAAGTCACTACAACTTTAATGTGAATATGCAGATTTATATCATCTCTACAAACATTTGATCAACAGGCATCCCAAATTTTGAATCATTAAATAAGCGATAATGCCGTGAATACTAACATGGAACCACAGCTCCACCTCCTAAAATCATTAATTTGGTTCAATTTTCCATTTACTTAACCCACGAAATTAATAAATTATTAAGGGTTTGAAATTTTCATATTTCACCAAACCAATCTTTGGAACACCATGATATATTAAAATATCGTGGAAGATAAAACCATATCTTCTTTTTGTTGACAAGTGGCATATCCACCATTTTTTTTATTAACATTTTATAAAAATATTAAATTTTAATTTTGATCTCTTTAATATACTTAAATTTGATATTTAATCTATAGACTTTAATTTTTAATATAATCTTATCTTTATAGTTTGATAATGTTATTAATTAATTCAAATAGTTAATATTATTAACTTTTCAATTAAAATATTATGTGGTTAAAACAGATATTTAGTAAAGAGATTAAATTCTTAAAAATAAAAGTAAAAGAGCTAAATTCTAAATGTATAAAGGATAGAGACTTAAAGTCATAATTATTTGAACCGAACCGACTCGCTAAATCGAGAGTTAACGGATATATCAGTCCCAAGAGAGGCACCAGACCAATTGTTCCATGAATCGATATGAACCACTGAAAAATCGATTGAACTAATTCTTTATTTTAAATATATATATTATGATTTTTTAATTATTTAATCAAACCGTACAAAAAAATAAACACATTGCTAATATATATTTTAATTCTCAAATTCTTACTTTATAATTTGATAAAAATAAATAATTAACCCAACATAATGGGTAGATAAATCATACTAGTAATGATAAAGTGGCATACCCACCATCATTTCTTTTTTTATATTTTATAAAAATATTAAATTTTTAATTTTTATCCCTCTAATATGCTTAAATTTATATGTAAACTTCTAATATAAATTGGCATACCCACCATTTCTTTTGTTGTAAAGTGGCATATCCACCATCATTTCTTTCTTTTATATTTTATAAAAATATTAAATTTTTAATTTTGATCCCTATTTGAGATTTAATTTATATATATGTTAAACTTCTAATATAAATACATCATATTAATTAAAAAGTTAAGTAATTATCCATAAACTTAAAGGCTTCCATTCTTTTTTAAGATTTGCATCGCCTTTTTTATTGTCAAATTTTACTGAAACTTGAAATTTAATTTATACACTTTAATTTTTAATATAATTTAATAATTTAATTTAAATAATTAATATTGGTAACTATTTGAATCAAAATGTATTCCAACATAAAAAAAACATTACATCATGCTTTTAAGAAACAATCCTAATCAGTGTTAGTTCCATAACTATTGAGTGAAAATTTTTTAATTTGAAAATGTTACACCAAAAATTTTAATAAAATAATTTTATCAACGTGGCAATTAAATCAATATTTTTTAATTCAAGCAAAAAATGCGAATCATACTACACGAAGCAGTAGTTAATCGTACCAGTTAAGGATTAAAAGGAAGACTTGAAAGAAAATTACCGATTACGTAATAACTATAGTAGGAGAAACATTAAAAGTACAAAAAGAAGAAACCGCAACCAGCAGCGGTCTTTGAGGCCAAACTTTTAGCTACATAAAACTAAGAAACTCGCATACTTCCTAAAATCAAAAAGATGTCAACCAAAACAGCATTTAAGCCATAACTGGAACCTCAATATTAGTTGGCTCAGGCTCTACTCTCCTGATTTCTTCATCCTCCTTGGGAGGGTGGATTGTGACTAGATCAGGTAGGGGAGTAGTAGGGCCTTGCTTACCCTTAGGATCCCAGTCAAGCATGATCTTGACCTTGATACCAAGCACCCCCTGTTATAAAAAAATCCCGATAAATTGGTCAAAACTGAAGGATCAAAAGGGTCATAGAAGAGTAAATACTAGACAAATTGATAGCAAACCTGTCTCAAAAGAACATGTCTGACAGCAGAGTCAATATACTCATTGACAGGATGACCAGAAGAGATCATATATCCATCCTTGAATTTCATAGATTTGGCACGCTGTGCCCTTAGCTTTCCACTAACAATAACCTATTGCAGAAGGAAGCAAATAACATAAGTTCTCAAAAGAAACCAAGTCAAGGAAAACAAAATATATTAAAAACAAATTGGGTTTGGTATATGAACCTCGCATCCCTTGGCACCACTCTCCATGATGAATCTCAATACACCATAGCAGGCCCTGTACAAACCATCCCAAAATATCTCAGCTTGAATGCAAGAATAAGAATTTACCAATCCATACCATTTATAATATCATATTCAAATATTCAAAATCAGTATAGAGATAAAAAATTACACCAAGAACTGAATAATGATTTAATGGAGGATTAGATTAAATCTGCCATCTTCCGACACAATATCAGTATAGAAACAACCTATTTGCTTTATAGACCACTAAATATAATGTCAATAAATTTATACAAACAAATGGAAACATTCAATTTGGATAAACAATAAATCAACATTTAGCATTTTCAAATTAATCTAAATCGGATGAAAATTGATTTCATTTTGCAATTAGATTTTAATAATAAGAAAAAAATTTACAATGTTCCTTCCCCTAAGTTTACTGCACGAAAACCAAATGCATTTCAGCAGTATAAAATAAAAGAAGAACTATATTATTTGATTACTTTTGTCACCTTCCGACACAAAAAATGGCAGTGAAGTACCAAATTGCTTTGTAGATGACGTTATATTAACAAACCCAAATATAAAAAATACAATTTGACAACAACAATAATAGAATGCTTTAAATCTGTAAAATCGAATACGTTTTGAGTATGTACCTGCGAACGGCAAGACCTCCGAGTAGCTTGTAGCGAAGAGACTCGGCCTGAGCAATAGCGCAAAGACCTCTGTTGTTGACCTTCTCAGCGTAAAGCTCGACGCTGTTTTCTGGGAACTTGAATCGCTTCTGAACCACTGAGGTAAGCTCCCTAATCCTCCTACCTTTCTCACCTATAATCCCCAATTATCAAAGTTTAAATCCGATATTGAAAAATAATTATCACAGTAGTGGAAACAATATTGTTTTAATAGAAAGTACCGAGAACGTTTTGGGTGCGGGTGGCTCTGATGATGATCTCCGTACGCATAGGAGTAACTCTGACTTCGACTCCAGAGTATCCATCCTCAGCCAGTTCCCTGGTCAATACCTCGTTGAGTTCCGCGAAGAAAACTCCATCAGCGACGAACTGAACGCAATAGAAAATAAGCAAGAACTACTAAGGAGAAATGATGAAACAAATGGAATAGTAAATAAAAAAAACAGATCGAAGAAACACAATACCTTTCGCTTTTTGCTGATTTGAGCTGTCGCCATGATTTTTTAGGCTTGGGTGGAGGGGAAAAGAAGGGAATTTGCAGGAATATAAGATCTGAAGAAGACGGCTGAAGTTCACAAACCCTAGCAAGATAGATATATTGGTTCTGACTAGGGTTTTACACGGCTTCTTGTGCTTGGGCTCCAAATTTGGGCTTTTGTTGAATACTTTATTTAAGCAAAGTTCGTGATGATAGTTCTTGGTGACCACTTATCAAGGCCCGTAAAAGGATCCATTAACCTATTAATGGGCCTACATCGTCTCTCTTATCAAAGCTATCTAATTTTATTTGCATGTGCTGTCACTAAAATAAGATGTGGACATCCACATTGACCATACGGAAGTTTGTTTGGCAAAAGGTATAATGACTTTTGTGATCTTCCAACTTTACAGAAAAATTCATTTTAGTCCTTCACTTATTTTTTCGCATTTTTAATCCTTAAACTTGCGTTTTTTATCAAATCCCCCAATAAATAGATGGAAAAATTAGTGTTTTCTAACTTTTTTGATGTGACATATATGTAAATTGCCACGTGGATTATATGTCAGCATTTAATTAATTTTCAAAAATTTTAAAAAATATTTTTTAAAATTAAAAAACATTAAAGTTATTAAAAAGGTATAAAAAATTGTAATTTTTTTGTTAAATTTTAAAAAATTAATTAAATGTTGACATGTCATCCATATGGCAATCAATGTGTATATGTTATGTCAGCAAAATTAACAAACAGTAACTTTTTCATCTATTTTGGGATAATTTAATAAAAATGTAAAATCAATAATTGAAAAAGGTGAAAAATAAATAAATAGATAAATTATTTTTTTATAAAGTTGGGAGACCAAAAAAATCAATATTTTTTTTTGTATGATTAAAAAATTAACATATTCTTACACTATACACACATACTACGTCGAATGAAACTCCTACGCTATGGAGATAGTTTGCAATTAGACAAAGCATTAGTTTTGCCTTGGATACTGGCATGTCCCAGCTCATTGTGAAAACTGATTGCCTCCATGTGTTTTTTTTTTACAGAAAACTCACTAGAGGATTGAGTTGCAATTTTAGAAAAGTTTCATAGACTTTTATTAAAAGAGATGGGAACTATGTTCCCCATGGATTAACTAATTTTACTTTGAAGGTTGCTTATGAACTTGTATGGATCAAGTAAAGTCCTCCTTTTGCTGGAGGGCTGCCTTGAATGCGCTCTTTCTTGATTATAATCTATATTAATGGACATAAGAAAAAGCTAAACTGAAAACAAATGTTAAATAATACATCATTTGGAAGACCCAGCGCACATGATTTTCACATGCGGATGTTATTGTCATATATATGTATGCGAGTTTTAATTTAATATATCGATTTTAATTTATATTAGTTTTTTTAAAATTTAATTTTACTTTATAATTGTTTGATTATGTGTTTTTAAATTGCGATGGCGTTATAATTATATTGTATTTATAGTTATAAACTAAAAAAACAATTGCACATTTTTCAATAAATAATTGTAAAACTTATTAATTAGTTTTGTTTCTATAAATGCTTAATATGTTACAACTTGATTGCCATGTTTAATGTTATATTTTTGTAGATAATGTTTTTTTTTGTTATAAAATAAAAAATATGTAATCATTTATTTAATATAAAAGATATTCTAATTACATATTCAATTATTAGTGTTATATCAATCAAATTATATTGTCATTAAAATTGTTGAATGACACGATAAATCTTATATAGGAAAAATTAAAAGAAATGTAAAATATTAAAATAAAAAATCAATAATAAGTTCGACCTAACTTCTAAAAGTAAACGATGGAAACAAAATAAAACTAAAAAATTATCAAAATAAAAATAAAAAACTTTTTTTTGCAGCTTTTAGATTTTTGGTATCAAGGTTTCGAAGTTTTTACAGGAACTTCATTGTTGTCTCCTTTTATTTAAGTTTTGATTTTTCTTCTATTTTAAAGTTGTTATTGTTATGTGAATTTTAGTAATGAAATGATTTGATGGATATAATATAATTAAAATATTTTAAAGTTTAAGAATTAGTTTAAAATTAAAATAATAATTTAAGGATATTTGATGCAATTAACTTATAAAATTTCTAAATATATTATTCTGAATTCCCATGACAATAAACCATAATGCACTAAGTTATATAGGATTAAAGTAATACAAATGTGGTATAAAATATAATAAAAATATTTTAAAAAAAACAAATGGTAATTTTTTAAGTTTAGTTATAGAATTAAATAAATATGTTGACATTTTTAAATTGCTAAAATATAAAAATTTATGAAAAATATGTAAAATTATATGACGTGTATAAGTAGGATTGGATAACTCCTCTAACGGATGATGTTTGTTGATAAAAGAAAATGCAGTTTAGGAAATGTTAGAAATTGGAACATAATTGTTAGACTTTTTTAAGTGTCAGTGATGATTGCATGAATGAATTAAATTTAATTCTAAAAGATTAAAAAAAAGAGAGCCTTTTTTTGAATATTTAGATGAAGGTTTGAAATTGAAGTTAGGTAGGAAATAATGCAAATCTATTTTCACTACATTTAATTGGTATAAACCAACAATCTTAAAATGTAAATTATCCAACTAATGATGTTGATAACCCCATTTAAGATACTTTGTTTGTTTTAGGATAAAGAGAGTGGGAAGCTTTTAGACTGGACATTAATTTCTTCCTTTTCCAACCTAATTGCTGGAAATGTAAGGAACAAAAAGGAAGAAGGTGAAAAAGTAGATTCCCATTCTCACATGTTATGTTTTGTCTTTAGCTTTCAAGCTTTAGTATTATAGATTAGACCCTTTAGCTAGCCACCATCATTATTTAATCTTCAACACTTTCCATGATTAATTCCCTTAAACAAATTCAAATCGTTATTATCCAGTGTTTCTTAAACAATTGCATTTCATTATTATTATTTTTTCAAGGGTCCCATTAAAATGGTTTTTTATGAATTTAACCTAAAATTTATTATATGTCTATCAAATATGATGTTTTTTGTCCGAATAATGTACATTTACATCATTAATTTGGTAATAGGATGGAATATTCTTGAGACTTGTTTTGTGGGCCGGCAAGACGACGTACGTAAAGGTAATCAAGATTTATGTTTAATTTAATATATTATCACAAATCTTAATTAAAATTTAATAGACATTAAGTCTTTAGATTATGACAATGATTTAACATTAGGAAACTTATGTACAACGTTGTGTGTGATGTGTATTAGAATTCAGAAAAATAAAAATATCACAGTATTTGTTTATCCTTTTCAGACAGGAAAGAGTCTTAGTGTTCGATTCAAACGATAGTTATTTGTGTTTCTCTTTTGAATCCTCTTTATTCATTTGTCCTTATGTCATATTGTTTCTGACAATGTAATCACCGCAAAAGGAGTTTAGGACTTGGGTGTACCAGGTTTAATCTCTCAGCTAGAGTTTAATTTGAAATTAGTTGGACCGCCCAAAATATTTTCACTTGTATATAAAACATCAAATTTTATATTATTTCTTTGTCATGTTTAGAATAAAAACAAACCATTTCCATGTGAGAGTGGGACTTTTCTTTCCCTCTCCAAGGATCAGAAATTAGGCTGCCCTTGGGCCCGGCATCAAAGAAACCTGCTCAATCAACTTGGTGGAAGTCATCAAACATATTTATTACTTATTAAAGAAGTTTCGACTGTTCAATACGTATATTTTTTTTTAGATTTTTCAGGAGTTCGTATATTTTTTGTATCCAATATAACTATATAAGTAGTATTTTTTAAGGTTTTTCTATGTAAATTTGAAGAATCTTTATGTTTTTTATATTTATATCCGAGGAATAAAAAGAGAAAGAAGGTGAGTAGGAAGTGAAGGGGATAAAAATGGAGAACAGGAGAAGTTCAGTTAAAAATCCCAAAAAAACAAAGAAACTTAGCTTAGGGGGCCCTTTGTCATGTTGTTGGCACATATCTGTGTGTCTCTTGTAGTGCTTTGTTTTAAACTGCATTCTTTACAATACTTAATACTTTTTTTCCCTTTAATTAACTCAATACCTACCAAACACATCACCACTGGTTGCAACTTACAACAATTATTATTATTTTCTTCAAACATATATTTATTTATTAAGTCAAAAGCTCATCATCTCTTATCTGATATTTCAGATTCTGTTCCTGTTGTGGTATTTGATTAAGAACCAAAAAAAAAAAAAATCTAAAAGCTGCTTTGCCTTCCAGAGCATCTTCAATATTTATATATATATACATACATGCATGCACCTCTTTTCAGTTCTCCACAAGCACAAGCATATCAGAACATGGAGGAGAATAAAAAGAAAAGGCTTGGTATCATAGGAGAGGACTTATAGCAGTATATCTTCAGATTTCTGATCTCTTCAGCTTTTGCTTCTCAACTAAGGACTAAATCATATATATATAATACTTTGGAGTTTTGATTGAGATTGGAAAGTTGAATAAAGGGGCATATAATGGAGAGAGTCTGTTTCCATTGAAAAGTAGAAAATGAACCTTCATGGTAAAGAATCTGAGACAGAAAAATATTTGTAAAAGACTCATAATTACAGATATCAGCCTTTTTGACAAAGAGAAAAAAGGTTATAGACTAAACTAAAAGCTCTTAAACAACCTCTTTTTCCTTATCAGTGGAAAATTTAAGAAGTTTCAAAGTGCATGACAGAAATAAAGATCAGTTCTTTGTAGAAAAAGCAACCAAAAATTTGACATTTATAAGATGGAAAAAAAAAAGGGAAAAGAGGAAGAGATGGTTTAGCTTTACAAGCAACAACCTATTATCACCCATTTTCAAAAACAGCAGCAAATTTAGAAATGAACATCCCCCATATGCTTTTCATTTCAATAACAGATCCATGGTTACAAAAGGAGTTACAGTGCAAATAGAAGAAATTATAGAAGACCTATATTATTTTGGCTAACAAATGTGAGCAGTAAGTTTTGAGAAATGAAGACAGTTCATCAATGATACAAAAGCGAAGAAGGGTTACACAGAATCTGATCAGTTTTGATCTAGTTTCTACTTGAAAAAAGTTTCTTCATTTGCCACCATGCAAAAGAATTGCCAACATAAAAACACCAACTTGTTTTTTTGTTGTTGTTTTCTCTTGAATTAAATCAAACAGGCCTGTTTCTTTTGTGACCAGCTTTGGCATCAGATCTCATAGCAACACTTAGATCCTCCTCAGATGAGGTATCCATGGATTTGGAGAAGGTACTTGAAAGATCAGCATAAAGGTCAACAACTCTTCTTATGTTGTTGTTGAGCTCCCTAATTAGACCAACATTTCTGCTCAAGTTGTCTGGGATCTTGGACTCATGATTCTGGTTTATCTCATTGATGAGCAACCTATTCTGGTCCAATATATTCTGAACCTGAACAAAGCTCTTCTGAAATATCTGCACCACCTTGCCATCCAACTGTGTTCCATTGTCAAGCCCTGAGTATGTGTCACCCTCCATTGTTTTTACTTTTTGAGTCAGAGTTCTATCAAATCAAAACCAGTCCTGAATCCAAAAATACAAAAACAAGTAAAGAAGAAATGTGTTATATATTTAAAACTTGTAATAATCATAATCATATCTGAACTCCTAATATGGTTCAATAAAGCAAAAAAAAGAAGCCCAGACAAAACATGAAGAAGGCATTGGAATTGTTCAAGATAAGAGACAAAGGCCTGCGGTAGAAATCATGACCTCCATGGATTCTACTTTTCCACAGAAGAATTTTTGTTAACAAACATGATAATAAGATCAGTACTTAACATTTTTTTTATTACTATTATAGTTGCTATTATTAATATTATTTATGATGAGAATGTGAAAAAGCAAGATCCCGTTTTCCATAAAAGGTCCTTTTTGAATGTGCTCGGAAAATACCCACATAAAGCACTGGGTTTCAAAGAAGAATCTCAAAGACCAAAAAAAAAACCGAGTCAATGATGCAAAGAAGATTAGTCTCACGAGTCATGAGAAAGTACTCAATTGATACAGGGAGACAGCATTATGTTTTCTAAATCTCTTTACAACCAAAAATGAAAAATCTGAAATATCGATAAACAAACAAAAATGTACACATCTTTTTATAAAAGATAGATTGAAGAAAAAAGAAAATAAAATTTATTCGAATTCTGGGAAAAGAAAAAGGGAAGAAATACCTGAAAACAATGACCTTGAATTGGGAATTTCAAAACCAAAACCAATAAAACGTACTTAAAGATACATAAGCATAAAAACCCATCACCCGTTTGGCAAAAGAAGATCTCCACAAGAAAAAAAAATCATAAAATCTCCAAAATTCTCAGACTTTCACCCAAAAAAAGTGATAAAAAAAACCAATAAGCTAATAAGATCCAAACCTTTTAAGAAAGGGGAAAAAATTGTAAGGAAAGCCATCAGCTACAAAAAAATAAAACCATTAATTTAACTGTTGAAGAGGGAAACAAGAAGAAAAAAGAAGAAGATATTATCACCGTATTTATTCGAAATTCTTTTCCTACTATAGCAATCATATATAAATATTATTTTATATACGTACCTTGAAAATCTGGAGCATTATATTCAGGTGAAGGAGGAGACAAAGATTGAAGGAACGAAAAGAAGAGATTCCCGAGAAACTGTGGGAAACGATCGCCGATTAAACCGAATCTTAAGAACCATAAAAAAGAAAGAAAATCTGAATTATGAGAGAGAGAGAGAGTTTTTAGAGAGAAAGAAAGAAGATGAAGAGAATATGTAGATTTGACAGTCACGCTCTCAGACCCCTTCGCTTTGTGTCTAAAAATATTACAGATAGTTCCATATATTCTCGATATATATATTTATATAATATCCATCTGTTTGTTTTTTTACTAATTTTTATTTTTATTGTTATTTTTGGATTCAGTGGGGGATAGGATTGCTTTTCTGTGTGTTTTGCTCAGATCCGGGGGATGATGATGATGAGTGATTCGAGCTGGTGTTCATTATTCGCCACGTGGCATTTCAACTATGATGAAAATTACCATCTTATGAATTGAACGGGTCCCACAGCCCAAGATACTTAAACAACTTTGTTTTTTATTTTGGTTTTATTATCAATTAAAGTTTGATGTTGATTAGTATTTTTAGTATTTGCATATAAACCTTTTTATTTTTTTTGGTTTATTGATTTATTGGAAATAATACCCCAAATTTGTCAACAAACATTATTATATGTTATGAAAAATTATATTAAAAATTAAGTAAGGAATTGGTTGAAATTAGAGTTGCAATTGAGTGAGACGAGATGAATGTTAAATCCATTATTTTTTTACAGTTGTTACGCTTTGTTCCACCACCTGCTCCACTCCATTATAGATGTATAATATTAAAATTCACTATCACCTCTATAGATGTCGAATGCATTTATCTCGCTTCACCCCACTCCACTCCACTTCAATTTAATTTTTTTATTTATCTTTAATATTTTTAAAGTCAATTAAATTATTAAACACAATTCTTTAGAAAAAAAAATATTTGAACATAAAATATATAAAATTTTCAATAATACATTATTACATATTTACCTTTTTAATAATTATATATACAACGATAAAATGGTAATTTTATATACTAGAGTAAGGCGACATAACCAATTACCATAACCGTCTCATACCCATTGTGTAAAAGAAAAAATCCTTCGTGGTTCGAAGTTTCCCATACCTAGTTGAAATGATTAAGTTAAAAGTTCAAAATTTATGTGCTTCAAAGTTGAAATTTTATTATGATATTACTTTAAAACATAAAAAGACAAAAATACATTTATATTAATATATGTTACTTTTTAAAAGTAAGAATATTTTAATAATTTTTAAATCGAGTTAGTGACCGCTTAACTCATGGCACCAACGTAAAAACTTAATGTAAATATATATTAATATATATACCAATCCAAAATGTTGATGAAAAATATAATATAAATAAATTTTAGAAAGAGTGATTTATTTAAGTATATAAATTTTATAATAAAAATATAACAAATTAGAAAAAAAAGTATATATATTTATTATATAGTTTGATGTATTATCTAATTAACTTATTTTATATTTTTAAAAATTTCTCTATTACAAATACAAAAAAAATCAGATCAATTAAAATATAAAATCAAATTAATAGAAAACAATGCAATTACATATTATGAGAATTAAACTTAATTTAACATCTTCAGGTTAAGCCAATATTTCACTGGCATCAATGATTAATTTGACTATTATTATGATACCTAATAAACGCCATATAAAAAGAGAAAATTAGGAATTCTTCTCCATGGAAACAACCTAAAAAAAATAAAATTTATGACTCTTCTTTATCATATTATTTATGGTTCTTACTAATTAAAAATAATAACATCTTTTCTTTTACATTACATGTATAGTTGATAATGAGAGATTATGAATGATGTGAAAAAAAATATTTATTTTTAATTAATAAAAATCATAAATGATATGATAAGGAGTGTAACTAAAATAATTTTTTCACAGAACAACTGTTTCAAGCGAATAAAAGGTAGACACGCGTAGATTGAGGCTCGGGAGATCTATAGGTTCGTATCCGAGGCTATCCAGATTCCGGAGCCAGTGCTTAAAAATGATTCCTTCTCCTGGTAGGCCACATCTTGGGTCCCACACCTCAATCACGCCACAGGTGTTGTGATAGAATAGCGAGGCCGAAGGATTAAAATAAAATAATAATACAAATAGTAACGTGCTGTAAAAAAATAGGGGACACGAAATCCGACGCTGATGTTTTTGCGCCCCAATCGGTACTATACGGACGACGCACTTTCATTTGTCTCCTCTTTTTATTCATTCATTTATTTTGAAATTTAAATTTTACACAAATGAGATTAACATTTTAATTAGTATTTTTAAATTATATTTAAAATACATGAGAGCTTTATAATGTTTTTATTTTATTTTATTCAAATAAGATATACGTTAGTTACCACTACTAAATGCAACTGCTATAATAATAGAAACATTTATTTGTGCGCAATTATTTATAAGGGTTTATTTACTATTTAGCTTGTAAATTATATCTGTTTTTTTTACTTAAATTTATTTTTTTATTTTACTATTTAAAGCTTTCGTTATATTTCTTAGCGCCCAAATTTAACGGTGAATCAATTAAAATATGTCTTGTGTCAAACGTTAACTATTAGTGTGATTATTGGTGGGTCAAATTTAAAAAAAATACTTAAAATATAAAACATTATTTTAAATTTATTAAAAACTTGTAGAAATTATTAAAAATATATATAATTAATTTTTGCTTTGAGGTTATTTCTAAAAAAACAAAGCTCTCCTTTCCCATTTATTTCTAAAAAGAATAATTTCTTTGTCTTTTTTGAAGGCAAAATAGATCCAAAAATAAAACTAAAAATATCATTAAACCCCGTAACAAATTTAGAAAATCTTCAATTTTATCCTTCGTGAAAGCACTTTTTTTTTAATTTGGGTCGATGACAGAAAAGAAAAGAGCAAGCCGAAATCATCGTGCCTACATCACCATCATCTAGGTTCTTAAATCACTGGTTTATAATGCACGCCTCAACGGTGGACCTAAAAGTTCATCTCTATTTTCAAGAATCCATTGTCGTCTCAAAACCGAGCTGGTTCCATTTCCAAATTCCACAATTCGATCAATTTTATCAAGGCTAAAAAAAGGTTTCGTAGTTTATTCGAGTGTGTGAAACCTTCATCATCTTCATCGAGCTTCAGTCCTAAAGAATCTTCCCCTAAAGCTGTTTTGAAACCCACAAAATCAATCACGTAATCGTCTTCGTTGTTTTATTAATCCTTAGATAATATTACTCAGAATTGAAGTACAATTTGTTGTTTATTTTTTAGAGATAAAAAATAAAATTATTATTATACTAATTTATAATTTCGTAGATTTAAAAATAATTTTATTATTTAAAAAAATCAAAGACACAAACCTCGTGTATTAACTTAATGGTCAAAGTGTTCATCACCCTAAATGTGACTTAAGTTTAAATCACGTTAATCGTATTGCTATAAAAATTTTAGCCTCCTCTTATAATTAAAAAAAGAAAAACCGAGGCTTTTTGGCCATCCCATATTAGTCATACGGATTCTACAATTATCGAGCAGTATAATTGAAAATTAAAGTATATCCCCTGTATTGGACATATAGGCTCTACAATTATTTGAGTTGTATAGTAAAAATAGAAATGACTTCAAAAATTATTTATATTTTGTTTTACATCTTTACTAAACGTGTTCATGCATAAGGGTGGACTGCAATTTGTGGAGAGTAAGGCCGGACTCATTAGGGAGAAATTTACAAATTTATTTGGATTAAAGGTTAGTATTTAGTATAAGTAATTTTTTAAAAAAATATTACGTTTTTATTTTTTAAAATATTTTAAAATATTTTATAATATCTTTATAGGCAGGGCAGAGCCAAGGGGTTGGTTGGGGCGTCGACCCCCTAAAATAGAAAATTTCAACTTTAGCCTTTTTATAATTTTTAAAATTTTAAATTAGTATATGATAAAATTACACTTTGCCCCTTAAGAATAAAAAAATTTAATTTAATCATTTAAAAATTATAAAGATTTAAGTTATTAAAATAATGAAATTTCACTTTTATTATTATAAAAATATACAACTTTATTCTAGCCCTTTAAAATTTTTTTTGACTCCACCCCTGTTTATAGAGCACTTGTCAACTTTTGACATTACTTATTTGTAAAATCTAAAAATTACAAAAAGTCCAGACACGGAACGTATAGACTTGATTTTTACCCGTGAATTTTGGAATATTTTAATATTAAATGCTTAAATTTTCATATATAAAATCAAAGAGGAAATAACCATTTGAGACGGATAAAGTGGCAAATATATAGGCTTAATAAGAATATAAATGGTAACAAAATTTATTATTAATAAGAGGATTGGAACTAATCTCATACCCGAAGGTAAATTTTAATCAACAAATCTCTTATCTAATCTGCTTTGGGCCATTGAAAATGTTATAAAATTAAAATTTTCACTTCACTATGCCGCTAATTCCCTTTAGAGAAAATTTGTAGTTTTTCTATTAGTTTTTAATATACTTTAAAAATAATAATTTTTGAGTTAAAATTAACTCTCTTTTTTTAGATTAATTTCATATGCAATCGAGTATGATAGGTTGGGATGCTATTTTTTTACGGTAAGATAAAACAATTTTAAGCGACATTATTGCGATAATATATTAGCTCTTGTATAGTTAACATAATATGCTTGTATTAAATCCCGAATAAAATGAGGTGGATCTTTAAATACTTAGACCTCTGTATATCTTGTCACCGTAACTTTTTCCATATGATTAGCAATTGCAGTGTGAATTCTTGGGATATGGCGAAAACAAATCTTCCAACCTCGACATATCATTTGATAAATAGAGCGTAATTCCATCAACTGACTATCAATTGTTCCTCCTTCTACAATCGTCTCCGCCAGAAGAGCATTATTACTTTTAATCTCTAATTGATGAATCCCCTTCTCCCATGTTATACATATACCCTCCAAGATAACTCTCGCTTCGATATTAAAAATTTTATCTTTATCTAACAACATGGAAAGCCTCGTAACCAATTAGCATCAGTATCTCTAAATACTTCTCAATGTGAAAATCATTATTATTTTTAAGTTATTTAGATTTGTATCATTCACGTATATGTTTTAAAAATATTTTATTTTATTTTTTCCGTAATTTATTCATTTAGATTTAGATTATATGTTATTTATAAAATTAATTTATCATAAACGGTTCGCGTGACGTAGGCAGGCCACAGGCAGCTACTAGCTCAGCATCCCAACCAATGACCCATCTTTTTATGTGGTGATTTAGAATACGTTTTCATCACTAATTAAACCCTAATAACAATAATTAAAGGGATATTAAAAGCATATGAGTTATATATTTTCATCCAATAGAAATAACGCGATAAATATAATTTTTAATCAATAATTTAATGTTTTTATCAATACATGTTCAAGAAAACCTTTAATCACTAAATAGAACATCAACTGCTTTTAATGACTAGCTGTTATCTCCATAACAAGCTGTCTCTATGAGAGACATTTTCAGTTTCAGATTCAGTCCCCACTATGAAAGTAATAATCACCCATTGGCCATTTCTCTTATTGTTAGTTCCCATTATTAAACCATACCGTTTTCATTTCATTTAAAAAAGCTTTATTCTAATTTTTTAAGTACTTATAATATTTATTTTATACAATATATAAAAAATTATTCATAATTTCATCTCAACCCTTAAATGCGTATATAATGCGCATCAACGTACTCAAATTTATATTTTTCTACACGAATAATAATATTAATACAAATTAAATTAAAATCCTACTCTAAATTTTACTTGTAAATATTATTATATTATGGAATCGAGTTCAATTAATATAAAAATATTTTAATAGTAAAATCTTAAATATATTTAACATGTGGATACATCAAAACAATAAAATAATAAATGGGTATAGCAGTAATAATAAAATTGAGAAATTGAGAGTGGGGACTGGGATGGATGAATAGTAGTGAAAGGACAAGCATGCATTTGAACGCGAGTGGGCTCCCACGTGGGGATTCATTTATTTGTGAGTGGTAAAGAATTTTTTTTAGAAAAAGACGAAGGTGACGAAAGACTAAAGAGAGCAAGTGGGTGACGATGAGCCCCAGCCCAGATGGGAGTAGCATCTTCATGACCAGAACAATGTGACGCCATGCCACTTATTATCACCAGACATTATTATTGGGATTGGATTTTGTCCACTCATCTGCCATACTGTTCTTCAAATTGTCGTCTGTATTATTTTTTCATGACATGAAAAACCGAGGAAAGCCCCAACCTTCTCACAATGAAACTTATCTTTATATAATTGGTATAATTGTAAGAATAAAAATGTTTCCTAAAATTTTAAAAATGTTTGGTATAATTGTAAAAATAATAATTCCATTTATTAAAAATTTGGTATACCGTCGGTGTCAATTGACATTTATTTCAGAAATGGTAACGATATGAAAGTAAAACGAGGGGTCCTAAGAAGAAATAGAAAGTTATTTGGTTGGGACCAAGACATTGATTCCTGACAAACTCTTAAGACGAGTTACTAATAAAAAGGAGACAACGAGGAAGTGGACCAAGTCAATCCAAATGTGGTCCATATAAATTTCGGGTCCCATGATACATGATCTGTAATCACTAATGTGTTTGCATGAACAACATGATATTTCTACGGCAAAGTTCATTTTTCTTGTTTATGCCGCCATCAGTGTCATTTTGCCATTTATATAAACTATAATAAGTTAAGCTTCATTTATGTTTGTTTCAGAGTGTCTTGTAGAGGGCAATATTCTAAATTTTAAATTCAAAACAGGGTAATTATTTCATTCAATAAGAAAATATTGTATGAAATAGTGACACTACGTTATTTATATATTTTTTAATAGGTTAATGTCACATTAATATTTTTATTTTAAAAAATTTAAA
The DNA here is from genome assembly GCF_007990345.1 of Gossypium hirsutum. Classification (NCBI taxonomy): domain Eukaryota; kingdom Viridiplantae; phylum Streptophyta; class Magnoliopsida; order Malvales; family Malvaceae; genus Gossypium; species Gossypium hirsutum. The sequence goes on from NC_053441.1 coordinate 2,915,182, forward strand.
TTAAAATTATTAAAATTCAGAATAAAAATACTAATGTAAAGTTAAACTACTAAAAATATATATATTTTCGTGTTTGATAAAATCCTTTTGTCTTCGTCCAACAACAAAACATGCAAAATAAATTGATTTTTTGCAAAGAAGGGTCTGTTTGATTGCCAGTAAAATATTTTCCATAAAATGATTTTGGGAAAATGTTTTACTTTTCTGTAAAATGATTTACTGGAAAATATTTTCTGGTGTTTGATTGAATCTATGTAAAATATTTTCGGCTGTTTGGCAGATTTCTTGGAAATATTTTTCGAATTTTTTTACATATATTGATATATATTAATAAATTTTTATATTTTAAATTATTTTTACATATATTGCAATGATTTATTTATAATAATACTCAATTATTAAGCCACAATATTAATCGTTATAAATTGAAAAAAATTAATATCAAATAAATTATTTGTAATTGTGTTAAAAAAACAAGTATTGAATAATTAAAAAACAAGTTACTGGAAAATAGATAAATAGAAGCAATTTTCTACTGAAAATGAAGGAAGGAGTGAAGGAGGCGATAGAGAGGAGAGCACGGAAAATGTTTTACGGAAATTGAAAGGGTAAGACATTTTCCCTAAAATGTAACCCATTTTTCCTTGTTTTGGAGTTCATTTTCCAAATGGAAAATGTTTTCCGCCAATCAAACGCTGAAAAAGTTAGAAATGATTTTCCGGAAAATCAATTCATTCAATCAAACAGACCCGAAGTTGGGTATAGAAATCATGATCCAGAACAATCAGTATCGTATTCAGCCCCTAAAGCCCAGTCATGTGCCGGCCCACGTAATGTGTTGCCGCTGCACACGCGCTCTTCACCTTCTTTGTTCAACAAAACAAATAACCCCAATCATCTCCCATTGTCCAAATTCGCTGTTCTTTCAGTTCCAATTCCACCACAAAGTTTGGTAAAGCCGCAATAGTTGCTCTCAGGTCAATCAGTGTTAGTCGACTAGCCCATCTCCTTTATTTTTCTCTCAAGCTGTATATCTGTTTATTATTTCCCGCTTTCTATTTGCTCTTTAGAGCTTTCTCTTTGATTAAATGGATAAAGGGGACTCGTAAGGATTTTATTTTGCTTGTATCCGTTGGGATTTTTTATTATTACTCTCTGCTTATTACGCATTTACAAATAATGGTTTTGAGCTTCGTTGATTCATTTTTGTTTTATTGGATTGATTGATGTTATATTATGTTATGGTATAGGTAGTTCTCTCAAAGGGTGCTTATCACTTATTCATTTGATAGGCTGATGTTAATATTGGTTTTAGATTCTAACAATTTTGAAAGGGTTTGGTTGGATTTTGGAGTTGTTGAAATTGTGCTTGATTTTAAGTTTTGAGCTATATCTATTATGGCAACTTTTATCACAATATGATGTCAAATTTGCAGGTGGGTTTGATTTTTTATTAATCTTACTCCAGCTATTAGTCTGCTAGTTGATTTTGATGCTGTGTTTGAAAGCTCGCCCTCTCTTTTCCTCACCATTTCCCCTCAGTTTTTCTTCTTTCAATCACCTGAAAAAATCCTTCACTTTATCCACCAGAACCTCTAAATCCTCGACCGTCATGTCCATCATTGAGCATGTGGTTCTTTTCAAGGTCAAAGGTGACACAGAACAGGAAAAGGTCAACGCGATGCTTAATAACCTCAATGGTTTGGTCTCTCTGGATCCTGTCCTGCACCTCACTGCTGGTCCCGTCCATCGTATCAAATCTCCTATCTTGAATTTCACCCACATGCTCCATAGCCGGTACAAGTCTAAAGAAGATTTGAACACATATTCCGCACATCCCGAACACCAGCGTGTTGTCAAGGAAAACGTCATCCCCATCTGTGATGATATAATGGCTGTTGATTGGGTTGCCGATAATGATCCCACCCCGCTGTCCCCGCCCCCTGGTTCTGCCTTCAAAGTAACCTTCTTGAAACTCAAAGAGAGTGTTAGCAATGAAGTGCAAGGTGGGATTCTAGGGGAAATTAAAGGGGTGAAGGAGGGGATCTCTGGTATTCAACAGATGACTTGCGGAGAGAATTTCTCACCTGCAAGAGCAAAGGGCTTTTCACTTGCCTCGGTCGCTGTTTTTGGTGGAGTTGGAGAAATGGAGGCAGCAGTGGGAAATGAAGAGTGTGTGAACCTACAGAAGCAAAAGGTTAGGGACAATGTGGATGGTGTCATTGTTGTTGATTATGTGGTGCCAGCTTCTTCACCATAGATTGTTAACTAAAAGAAAGATCTTGGTTCTTGAATGATGGAAGTTTTGGATCAATATTTAAACATTGAATAATACTTGTGAGACAGATTGAACTTGGAAGCAAGGTTTAGCTTTGTGCATCTTGAATGCACATCTTTTATTTTGAACCTTTGGTTTTAGATTATAGCATGCAAATATTAGTTTTTCCCCCTCGTTTTGGATAAACTGCGAATAATAAATATGATATCTGAAAAACTAAATCAAAATATTATTTGAATTCATGATTCTTGAATCTGCAAAAAGTGAGTTGAAGCTGTCTGAAATCTAATTTCGTATAATTGCCTCTCTATTTTTAGGTGAACTTTTTAATTATAAAATCCAAGAATATTTCCTGTTCACAATCTCTACCCTGAAAAAAATTGCATCCCTATTTACCGAGAAAAGCTGCATTTTTCGGGTTAAGCTCTCATCCACTATGTTTTTATTGGTGAAAGTATCTGTCAAATCCATTATAGGATTAAATCAGTCCATTTAATATGTTATTAATCTCTCTACTAATATGTATCAATTTAAAAATTATTTTTTTATTTGTTGTTTCGCGCCAAATAAAAAAGTTCATTTGTAGAATCATAAAAAAGTTTCAAATTATTATTTATGTTTACAGTAAATGTCATTTTTTAAATATTAAAGTAACTTTGTTAATGGATTTATTTATTTATTAATAGTATAGAAACTAAATTAATCCATTTAACAATAGAGGTGTTAATTTGATCCGATCTGTAATGACCCAAAATTCACGGGTATCGGAAACGTATAATATCGGGCCTCCATCTTAATAAGCTGAGTCTGAAAATAATTATTAGAAATATTTACTAGACTAGTTGTGTATTTAATTAGGTTTTAGATAGGTGAATTTAGCTTAATTAGGAATAATTAGCAAAAAGGGATTAAATTGCAATAGAAGTGAAAGTTTAATTATAAATTAAAAAAATAATAGGGACTAAATTGGCAATTATGACAATTGCTAAATTTGAGGCAGCATAAGTATAAAAATCTGAGATTTTTATGTGTTAAAAAAATGTTATTAAATTATTATTATTAAATTAGTGTTATTAAATTATTATTATATTTTAAATAAAAAAAGTTGACAAATGTATGGTGTATATGAAGACATGTGGAAAAAAAATGAAATGAAATACATATATTAGTAATTATTACATATTTACTTATCATTTAAGTAAATAATATTAAAATATATTATTATTATTATTAACTAATGAATAAAAGGAATAAAGTAAAAGAAAGAAACAAAGAAGAAAAGAAACAGAATAGCTAGAAAAGAAACAGAGAAAGAGACGAAAACAGGGGAAGGAAAGGGGAAAGAAAAATAAAAGGGAAAACTAGGGATTTGAAGCTTGAAGTTTAATAGGTAAGTAAAATCAAGTCCTTTTCTCATAAATTTGATGTTTTTGGAATCCCAGAGTGAAATACTCTTGGATTTAAATTGAAAATTTGAAAGTTAATAGATTTTTGAGTAGGGTTTATGTTGAATAAATGATGGAATTGAGGGTTTATTTGATAGAATTTCTAGTTAGAGTTGATACAAGGATTAAATTGTGAAGTAAGCTACAAGTTTTGAATTTTAGGGATTAAATTGGGGAAAATTCGAAATTAGTGAAAATGCTGAAAAATTTGTAGATAAAATTTAGTTTAGAAGAAATTTGAATAGAAATAGAGTGTGAATTAAATTAGAAAAGTAGACAAATTTAGTTAGGATTAAATTGGAATCAAAGTATAAATTAGATAGAAATTTTATTATTATTAATTTATGTTGTAATTAATGGTGTAAATTATTATTATTTTCATAGCTAACAAGGAACTCGAGGTATCGGCACACAAAGAAAAGGAGAAGGTTATTGAGGAATAATCGAGCAAATTCGGGTTTGTATTACTATAATTCAAGTTATTTATTATTAAATGCTAAATTTTAATTTATGTGTCTAGTAAATGAAATGTGAGGTAAGTATTAATATTAGTATTAATTTATTATTAGTATTATTATTATTATGAGTGGGAATTAAATTGAATAGTTTATATGAATTAATATTTGAACTGTTTGTTGATTGAAAGCGGGAAATGAATTTGAATCGAATTGTGAATGGTATTAAATTGTATGGAAATGTATTGAGTTGTGAAAATGTGTGAATTTGTGAAATAATTATTGATTGAAGGTGGAAAAATGATTGAATTGAAAGTGTGAGAAATTGTGATTGAATTGAAAATATATGTGATTTAAATACCCTATTAACTAGTCGGGCTGAGTCAGATATAGTTGGCATGCCATAGGATTGGAAGAGTTCAGGGATACTTCGACCTCGAGTCAATGAGACACTGGGTGTCACTATATTTCTTCGGATAGATTCGATGAGGTACTGGGTACCAACTTTCTTCGGCTTTGCCGATGAGACACTGGGTGTCAACTATTGCTTCGAACTATCCGATGAGGCTCTGGGTGCCATTCTGGTGTGTTTGGTTGGATCCGTGTATCCGCCAAAGTCCGAGTTTTGTTAATAGGGTAAATGATGAAATGATAAACCGAACGAGTTGGTCAAACGAACTATTGAAATGAAATGAAAAAGTTGAATTGCGAATTGAAATGAGATTGAGAAATGAACCTAAGGTTCATGATTTGTTCAAACTCAAATTGTGGATATACGATATTGGTTGATGAATTGCTATTGTTGAAATATTGAATTTAAATTATATATACGAATTATGCATTACATGTTTAAATATTGTTATAATTTGAATTATGGTAATACCACTGAGTATGAAATACTCAGCGTACGGTTGTTTCCGTGCGCAGGTCGATAAAAGTCAAAGGTCCCGGTTCAGCATCCAGACTAATCCCGACTTCAGCATAATTTTGGTGATGTATATTTCTTTTGGTAATGTGGCATGTACATAGGATGTGTATAAAGGTTGTTATGTTTTAATATAAATGGTTAAAAAAATGTTAGTATTAAAAGTTTATGAATTATAATGAAAGAAGTTTATCTATTTTGATTTATTTATTACCTTGTTAAATTTAAATTGATATTATACCGATTGAGTTTGATTAGAAGGAATTTAGTATAGAAAATGAGAATGTGACAGGAATTGGTTGATTTGATTTTATTTGAAAATGTTAAGATTTTAAATTGCAGGGGGTTTGATGTGAAAATAAGCAAAAATGTTGCCGAAATTTTCTAAAAGTGAATGAAATCAATTACTAAAATTTATAACAATTTATGAATCATTTTAATAGTATGGTTATTTATTTAAGAATTATTTGTAAATTAATTGGTTTGTCCGGTAATGCCTCGTAATCATGTTCTGGCGACGGTTTGGGGTTAGGGGGTGTTACACGATCCCTATGATAGATGAACTTAGTAAGTACATTCAATTATGTTTATTTGTTAGTATCTAATATAAATTTAAGGAATAATATTTGGTACACTGCTCGTGAAGTTTTTAAACTCCATAAGTAAGATAAGAGGTAGAGGCGAAGCCAAAAATTTTGTTTTAGGGGGTCGAAATTAAATTATAACTTTTATGATAGTAAAAATACAATTTTTAAAAGATTAAATCAAAATTTTATCATTTTTAGGGGGCCAAAATATAATTTTACTTTTACTAATTTAAAATTTTAAAATTTTAAAAGGCCAAAATAAAAATTTTTCATTTTAGGGTGGGCCGAGACCCCTGTCAGCTCTCCTAATTTTGCACTTGGTAAGGGGTTGACAAATGTCCTATAATAATAGAAAAAAATGCATAATAATTTTTTAAAAGTGCTTTAGAATAGAAAAAAAAGTATAAATTAAATTATCATTCATAGTTATAAGTTGAAGTGGGTCTTACAGATATGAGAGAGCAATTAAAATGTTTTGCCTCTTGGACTATGCTTTGGAAGTTAGGACCCAATACAAGTTCAAATTAAAGTCTATCGAACGAGCCGTATCATCTTGGGCTATGGCCTATTGCTTGCTGCAATGCTGCTTGCTATGGCCTACACAACTTGGTCTCCACGCATCTAGCTTTGGAGCGTATTGTCGTTATCCAAAAGAGTTTTAAAAAAGCAAGCAAGCAAACAATATAAAAGTAATTGAACCTTTGACACTTGTGCTTTCTTTTTCTTCTACAAGAAATGAACTTTGAAGTCAAATAATCAATCAGATAATGCAACACATAAGCTGTATGTATATATATAGCTGAAGTTTGGAGCATTTTAAAATAAATCATACAAGATTTCAACAAGTTTCTCATCAGATACTGAAATTCACTAAAAACATAGTATATGGATTGCTTTGTTTCAGTAACCACTTCATTGGTCTTCTTCATCCTCCTTTATGGGGTTGCAAGAGTTTCCTATTCCATTTGGTTGAAACCCAAAAGCCAGGAAAGGCTATTAAAGCGGCAAGGTATCAGTGGCAGAGCTTACAAACTACTGGTTGGGGACATGAAACAGTTCATAAAGCAGATAACTGAAGCTTGGTCTAAGCCTATTAATCTATGTCACCACATTGTTCCACGTGTTGACCCTTTCACACTTGATAATGTCCAGAAATATGGTAGGCTATAAAGCTATTTCATCTTATTCTTTTGTTATGATACAAGGTTTCCAAACATTTTGTTGTTCTTTTCCCTATTTTGAGTCCAGGGAAGATATCATATTGTTGGACTGGAACAAGACCAAGGCTGATTATACAGGATCCAGAAATGATGGAGGAGGTGTTAGCCAATAAGCAAGGTCACTTCCAAAAGCCACCGCTGAATCCACAAATTCTCATTCTATCTAGAGGAATCTCAACTCTTGAGGGAGAGCAGTGGTCTAAACGCAGAAAGATGATCAACCCTGCCTTTCATCTCGAGAAACTCAAGGTTCCATCAATTACTTCAATATTCTTTTTGTTTGTTAAAAGGATCAAACAGGTTCCACTTATTCAGTTGGGGTTGTCATTGTTTCTTGAATTGTTCTTTCAGGGGATGGTTCCAATATTCTCAGTCAGTTGTGGACAGATGATTGAGCAGTGGAAGGAAAGGGCTAGTTTGCAATCAAGTTGTGAGATTGATGTATGGCCTGAACTTCAAAAGCTTACTGCTGATGCTATTTCCAGGACAGCATTTGGAAGCAGCTATGAAGAAGGGAAGAAAATCTTTCAACTTCAAAAAGAGCTAATTTCATTGACTCTTGAAGCAATGCAATCAATCTACATTCCTGGCTTCAGGTGCATATTTCCCTTAACCCGATTCGACATGAAAGAAAAACACTCTTTCCTATCTTCGTACGTTGTTGGTTTGTTCTAATCTTGTTACTATGTACAGATTTATTCCTACAAAAAAGAATCAGAGGAGAAAGAAATTGAACAAAGAAATCACATCAATGCTAAGAAATGTTATCCAAAGGACAGAGCACGCAATGAAGACGGGACAAGCGAGGGCCAATGACTTGCTAGGCATGCTCTTGCAGCATAATAATCAGTTTGCTGTTCTAGAAAACACAAATGGAGCAGAAGGAAAGATGACAATTGAAGATGTAATAGAGGAATGCAAACAGTTCTACCTTGCTGGCCAGGAAACGGCTGCGAGCTTGCTAACATGGACGATAATAGTCTTAGCTCTGCACCCAGAGTGGCAAGAAAAGGCTAGAGAGGAAGTCTTACAGGTTTGAGGCAAGGAGCTCGAATTTGAAGCTATAAACTACCTAAAGATTGTAAGCAACGATATGAACTGCAAATCTCTAGTTTTTTTTTCTTTATATCAAATATTAAATGATGTAGAATTTCTTGCAGGTAACGATGATACTTTATGAAGTGTTGAGATTGTATCCACCTGTAATAGCTATATATCAACATACTAACAAAGAAGCCCAGATTAAAGAAATCTCTGTTCCAGCTGGAGTTGATCTAACGCTGCCCATCCTGCTCGTAAATCATGATCCTGGACTTTGGGGCGAAGATGCTGAAGAATTCAAGCCGGAGAGATTTTCCCAAGGAGTTTCAAAGGCATCGAAAGATCAACTGGCGTTTTTCGCATTCAGTTGGGGCCCGAGGACCTGTATTGGGAAAAATTTTGCTATGATTGAAGCTAAGGTCGCTTTGGCTATGATTCTACAGCACTTCTCATTCAAGCTATCACCTTCTTACTCTCATGCTCCATACACTGTTATGACTCTTCAACCACAGCATGGAGCACAAATAATCTTGCACCAAATCTAGATGGCAAGCTGAGGTTCCTAATCATATGGCCTATGGTGGATTTCCATTTCGAAGAAGAGAAAGAATTACATTGATTGTGTTGCATTTTCTGTATTGAGTGCTAAATAGACATTTTATTTTCTAAATTTCTTGTGTAAACCACTAATCAAATGTGAAGAAGCAGAAGCCATCAAAGATCAGTCAAATAATTGAAAACAGAATAAACATCTGGGGTTAAAATAGCTCGCTTGTCAATTTCCCCAACACCACAACAATGCTTCTTTCCAGTATTAACAGCTACAACGTCTTGGGAAAACTCGCTATTGCAACCTGGTGTGACCTGTATCAAATCGACAATAGTTTATCATTAATTCATCATGTAATCTGAAACATATAACAAGTCAGATAAATCATCGTTAACGGCTAATATTATAAAATGTTAAGTTACTCACATCATAAAGGGTATCCCCCAACTTTAACTTGACAGCACCACTTCTATACACGAGCATTTTACCCATGAAACCTGCAGGTAACTCTTCTATGCCACATGTCTTCTTTGCAGAACCTACACTCGCAGCCGGTTTTGAACGGCTATTGGTTTCATTCCCAGATATGTTTCCTGTTTGCTTTGTCATAGGTAATGTTGGTGGTAACTGAATAAAGAACATAGTTGCTTCTGAATTCTCCTCCTGGTAGCTCAACATCAGCGAGTTTCAGCATGAAGAAACCAGGCACAATATAATATTTGATTCAGTTGTTATGGTACTAACCATTAGACCAAGCTCTACTGCTGGCTCCACTGAATCTTCTTCGAAAGTTGCATTTGCTAAAGCAAACTCCTCCTCATCAAGAAACTCTACAGTGTAAATTCAATAAAAAGCTACTCAAATTCAATAAGATATTAACCAGTTAGGTGAAGAACAATGCCTGGTTCGTTCCAAAAATGGGAATCTACTTGCAGTACTATAATGGCCTACACCAACAATGGTTTTTCAACTAATCACATACCTGGATTTCCTGAATATGGTCTCCTCATAGGAAGGGTTACAGGATAGTAACTATAATAATCCTGCAGATACATCCAAACAAAGAAAACCCAATAAACCCAATATACCTTACATAAACTATCAATGGAAAATTAGAAAACCTGTAAACAGGTAAGGTCAATTACGGTTTGCATTAATAATTCAAAGTTCACGTACATACCCATGGTTCTTTGTATTCTTTCTCCTCTCTCAAACCTGGAGTAGGAACACTACCTATTGAAACATCAACACACTAAGTATCAGACTGAAGGGAATCTCAATCACTAACGAGACAACTTTATATAAGGATAGTATGGTGTTAATAGTTTCCATTCTACTATACGGCTTGAACCTTTGGAAGCTCCAAATGTTTTTATGGAAGTTGACCCCGCTCCAAAACCAAATGCAACTTGTGAAGATGCAACTGCATATCAATAAAAAAAAAGTGTTTTAAGAGCTCACATTTGTGTTATAGAATGCATGTAATATTTCAAAATTTCAGTTCTTTTAATAATGGTATTTAAGGTATTGGTTGCATCAGATTTTGCTTTTTTTCCTCTTAAATGCATTGGTGCCATCACTCATATCAATGTAGTTTAGTTGAATTGATAAAGAATTAACCTTTCTTTTCAACTTTAGGCTTTGTCTTTGCAGAAATTTGCTGGGAGAAAAAGAAAGAAAAAGATCAGATAAGAAATAACATAACAAGGAAATCAATGGCAGATAAACATGAAGAAAAATGGAAATAAAAAAAGAAGAGAAAATTAAAGAAAGGAAAAATAAGTACACTTAAACGCTGCAGCAAATCCCTGGCCTGAACAGCATCAGTGTCTTCGACCACTTCACTGAAACCCACACAAAAAACAACCAAAAATAAAATGGACATAAGCAGATTAAAAAAAGTAAGTTTGAAAATGAAGAAAAAGGCGCCTTGCATTGCAATCCATGTACGGGATGATATATACGTTTTAACCTCGAGCTTTGGTGCTCGGCGAGTAGGAGCTTTGGGTGCAAATCTAACCTGCAAAACAGAATAATATCCAAAAAAAATTAAGAAAAATTATCGACTGTTGAAGTTCAACCATAGATGATAGTGATGGAACAAACCTTCCTGGTGGGAGCATTGGTTTTGTTAGTTTGTTGTTCCATTGAAGATGATCAAATTCAAAAGGTCTTCAAACAAGAAAAAAAATATACTGTGTGATGTTTTATGAATTGAATTGATATGAATATGGAGATGCGATTTGGTAGGGAAGAAAAACGGGCCAACTAGAATAGTTGTATCCAACGTGGAACAAGTACACTACATATATAACTGAAATCTTAAGAACCAAAAAATTAGGTCACTCGTATACTCCGTACCGTTCTGTTCCATGTGTAAGCCAGTATAAGACCCTAAACCCCCTCACCATCTATCTAACAGTGATTATCCTTTTTTTAGATAAAATTTTGCAAATTTAGCTCAATTTGCTTCAAAAATCATTTAAGATTTTAAAAAATTATATCAATTACTCCCTTGCGTGTTTTTCTCATATTTAATTAATAGATTTTTAATGGATATCTTATCTTAATTCAAGATTTGATATGAAGCATTATGGTATATGCAATTAATTCACATTTAATTAGTTTTTTTTATTTCTCAATAATTAATAGTCAGACATTTAAAAAACAAAAACAAAATTAGTATAATTGTTTTCCAAAGCCTCGCAGTTGTTGGTATATTTGAGAGAACCAAGGAAGACAAAAGTTTAACAAACCAATGTAATGTCATTCAACCCATATCAAGGATCCAGATATTTTACAGTCAGTCATTCAATTTACAAGTGAAACGACAACGTTTCAAGAGTATTTCCATTTTAAAATATGGTAACTGACAAAAACCAAAAGAAACCATGAAAGAGTCTGAGGCAGATAGTCAGAGAGTAAGATGGGTGTGTGTGGGTGTGTACGTGCGTATAAATATGAGGAGGATTAAAACATAAAAGGTATAGCCTTCAGTTGAAAACTGACCACTGATGAAGTGATGTTAATGGGGTATAAGCCTTTATATGTAACCAAAGCAAAGCACCACCCCCACTTATCTGACTCACCCACCCACCAGAACCTTCAGACCATTTTGCAGACTTACTCTTCTTTTTTGCCTTAAGCTTAATCCCTGACCCGACCTCACCTGCTCCTCTTTGCTCTTTTTGCTTTTTTTTTTTTAACTCATTGACCAACCAGTTTTTTGTAACCCCATCGTGACTCATTACCAAATTCCTTTTATGACAATATTATTAGCTTTCAACCCAAGATTTTTTTCTTGTTAGTACTGAGAAATGAGAAAACAGAAGGTTATATAATTTGTGAGTGAAAATACCCATGTCTCCTCTAATGAAACATATAGTTTATGGACCAATCTAAGTCGCTTCAGTCTGCTTTTTTGTTAACAATGGTGAACCTTTTGTGTTCTTTAAGTTACTTTTGTTTTTTGGGTTTTAAATACAAATCAAAAAGTAGATACTGTGGGAAACTTTCGGTGATTATAGGTACATTACATACTGCTGTACTGAAGAAGACTTAGTACTGCAAGTAGTGCAGTGCAGGGGCAGTACATAAAAGAAAGAGATGGAAACCAAAAAAATAATAATAAATAAAAGGGCTTAGTGGAATACTAAAGATGAAGATGAACATGGTAAAAAAGTGGCTGGCCAAGCCTGCTTCCCTGAAACCAGATATATGCATGGAATGGAAGATGCTTCTTTTCTATGTTTTAATAGTGGAATGTTTTTTCTCAAAAGCCTATGCAGAGTGTGAGAGGAATCGTTTCAACAGGTGTTTTAAAAACTACAGTTTCTCAACTTAGGTGATAAGAAGAAAAAAAAAGCATAGTCCTTTTAAGGCCTTGTTCCATTTCTGTGATTATTGTGGACCATACCGGTGATGTTTTTAAAGAGATGATTTATCTTGTTTTAGCCAAAGATAATTTTGATTTTGTTGCATAATGAAGAACAAAGGGAAAAGATTCATTTTTGTTTTTGTTAACTGGATCATATGGTTTGGTTTGGCTTGGCAGGGCTTGTGTGTTCAAAGAAAGAGGCATTGCCAAACGATCCCTACTCAATTAAGATGAACTGAGAAGCGACAAATTAGTAAATCCTGGGAATATAGGACCAACGGGACCCCAACTATTATTACAATAAGCAGTGGGTTGGTTGAGTAAGTGCCTGCTTGAAGTTAAAGCCAACATAAAAAAAAAAAATTCCTCACAACACATTGACCTGTTAGCTAGCTACCAGCATATCATGTTTGGATGAGTCATTCAGTCTCGAGAATAAATTTGCAGTAGGAAAAGAACATAAAACCAGTAAGAAGTCATTGGATCATTCATTAATAAGGGGAAAAAAGAAACACAACCCAATTTAACCATATTAGCAAAAGAGAACAGAAAACAAAAACAATAAAACAAAAAGCCAAAGGAGAAGGAAGAAATAAATGAAAGACTAAACAGTCAGAATTCACAGAAAGAAGTGATCCCCACTACGTACATCTTTGGCCTCTAATGCAGAAACCTACCACTGGACATTCAACCATCTGCAATTGAAACAATAAGAATAGATTTCAGGCCAAAAGATGAAACGAGTTAAATGCCTTAAATTATAGATGCAAAAAAAGAAAAAGAAAAAAAAAGATTACCATTATGAGCTCTTGAATTGAAAATGGGGAAGTCATGTGAAGTGGAAGGGATGGATATAGAGAGTCTGGTTGTTGAAACTGATGAGCTGTTTGATGATTTATCATCCAAATCAAGCCATGAATCTCTATGTTTTGGTGGCCATTCATCAAAGAAACGATGGACTGTCTTTTGGGGTTCTCCTTTCTCCAATTCATCAGTCATTTCATATTTGATATAGGAATGTTCATCAGCATCCTGTTTGTTTTGTTTCGGGTTGTGATCAGTGAGGCTTTGAAGCTGCAAGTAAGAGTATTCACTCTGTAATCCAGAACAGTTCCTCTGCTTTGAGGAAGAGGAGCTCATTGTTAGTGGTGCAAGTTGCCATGAATCATCCACAGATGAACCTGAGAAACTCCTCATTGTACCGGAAGGTTCAGAGAAAAAAGCATGTTCATCTACTTCTTCTTTCAACCCATAAACATAACTGTTTCTCCTTCATAAAAAACAAAACTCATCAGCAAAATAATAATAGAAGTAAAAAAGAAAAACCAAGTACAGTAAAATTTATTTTCAAGGTTGCATTTGTGATGGAACCTGTAATCCATGTTAGTCTGGGAGTAAGAGCCAGAGCCGAGGAGAGAATGTGTGGTGTTTTCTTGAGGTGACAGTCCAACCCCTGGAGGTCTCGATGCATGGGGATACATAAAGGGGTGATTCGCCTGGGAATGATAACCATGGTAGCGAAGTTGGTGCTGCTGTTGGGATTCAGAAGACAAGGACATGGAAGAAAGAGAAGAAAAAGAAGAAGGGTGGTGTGTCTTGGTGATCGATGAGATGTTTTGAGTTGCTGTTGAAGGATTTGCCATTGTTGCATTACTAACTTCCACAGGCTTTCTTGAACGGTTTTTGCCTCTATGCATGTGTCTTTCACAGTACTTTGAATCTGGGTAGGCTTCTTTAGAGCATCTCCATTTCTTTCCATCAGTTCTTCTACACCTTCCAGGTTCTGGGTCCACTTTTCTCCCTAATCCCATCTGGAAACAGTTCCATCCAACTGCCAAAAAAACAATAAGAGAGCTTTCATTGTTAAAAACCAAAATGGAAAACAACAAATGCAAAGTTAAAAAAGTAGGTTTAAGTTTGGGGTTTTTTTACTATGTTGAGGCTGGTAAGAGAAAAGCCTTGAAGAAAGTGAGGTATCCAAGGAGCTTCTCTTGATGGTGAAGAGGAGATCAGGTGGTATAGGGATGCCTGAGACCATGTACTTGAAGATTAGAGCTTGATGTTCAAGCTCTTGATACTGAGATGCAGTAAAAGGAAACCTGTTTCTTCCACTCATCATTCAAAAGAGACCCAATGAACAAATTTGTTGAAAATCAAGCTATATAAATAAGAAAAAGAAAAAAGAGAGGCAGTAGGTTATTCAAGTGAAAGAGAAACAAACATGAAGGAGAAAGATTGAAACAGGTTTGGTTTGTCTGTAAGTGTTTAAGTTTGGTGGGTTGGTTCATTACTTGTTATTTAAGAAGCCTTGGTTGCCTGCCTGTTTGAATGCTGATGTAGACTGACTGTGTAATAGAGTAGGTATATTTATTTCAGGGACCATTTCACTGCAGAATCTTCTGTTCATGGATAAAACTAATGCTTCTGATTATAATGCTGCCACCTCCTTTCTCTCTCTCTCTCTCTCTCTTCACTCTGACACCTGACTTCTGAGGGAAGAGAACTGAGAAGAGAGCAGTGGCTCATATTATGACTGAACCTCTCTGGTCCTGCAGCTATGCTGCCCCTCAGTGGCAGCTCTTGTCTTTCTGACACCACTTCTGAAACCCATAAACTAAAGGTTAGTGGGACTTAAAAGACTGTAAAAAACAAAAGAGATAATAATTACTATTATTATTTTAACCTACATCAGTTGGTGTTGGTGTCTGAACCCAAAACGCCTGCCTCCCTGCCCTTCTTCAGAATCTTGTACGGTTTTTGAGCTTTTACTGCTACTAAACTCTTTTACTTTTTCCCCTGTTCCTTTACCCTCCGTATCCTCCACTTACTATACCATCTTTTTCCACCTTTGGGATATAGGGAATGTGCTTGCTTAACCAGCCTAGCTCATCTACCTTTTGTTTTTCTCAATGCTATATATATATATATCATGTTCTGTCTGTTTTTCTTCCCTCAATTCTCAAATGAGATGAGCATGGGCTGGTTGGGCTTGTCTCTTGTAAAAGTAGCTAAGTCTGCAATTCTGTATTAACCACCTCAGTTAAGCACTGTCTTTAACCCAAGGATTAATATTCTTTTAATCAAACACTAGTAATATAAAAAAATACATATATCAGCTAAGCTAAGCTCTACAGTAGCTGGTTCATTATCATACTCCTATCTGTCTTATAATAATAACAAAGCTAAGCTAAAATGGAGGGTCCAAAAGAAGTTAAAGTGGATGCAACTGTTTCCAACAGTTGTCAAATGAGTACTTGTTTGTCTCTGTACTTCACGACTATTGTATTGTATTTGTATGGAAAGATATCAAAGCTGTTCATGTGAGGAGAAAGGGGCATTACAGAGGAAAGGGAGAGAGTTTTGACAGTTTTTTTTAAAGGGATAATAGTTGGAGAAGAAACGACATTATCACATATTTTAAGTGTATTAGTAGTACTAAATTAAACCCTCGGGGGGGGGGGGGGGGCTTGGCTTGGCTTGGCTTGCATTTAATTCCCAGGCACTGTTGTTGTATTATAAGAGTGGCAGGTGTTGTACAAAGTAAGTAGAGGACTCTTTGGCACTGTTCAGAGCTGTCCTTATCTACCCTGCCAGCTTCAAACAAATGCAAAGCAACTTTTTTAAAACATATATTTAAAAAAAATTACTGACCAGAAGTACGGTCCTCACCGTCGCAAGAAGAGCAAGTTTCGATCGGGATTTTCTTTTTTATTTTTACTTTGTGTGTGTGTGGGGGGGGTTATTTAGTGAAAATAATATAGTGAAGAAAATGAATTTTGGTCTTTAATAATAAGCATGATAAAAGTACAGCAAAAAAAAAACATTAAGTATTCTTTTAGCGATTATACAACAAAAATAAAAATGATCTTTTCAAATTTCAAACTTTTCCCACATCTAGGTTTGGTAGAACCCACTTGCATTACTTCACTTTGCTCCCAAAAGTAGTGACTAAGGGAACAATGAGAAATGGGATTTTTTTTTAGATATTGGGGTCCTATAATTCAGTGAGGTAATGGAAAAATATTGATGTTCGTGGCAGAAAAATTAGGCACCACTCCACTGTTTTTACTTATAAAGGTTCCAGCTTCCCAACTCAAATGTCAAATGTGGGTCAACATGTTACACCTGTAACAATTTTGACAGCTTATTAATATTATGTTCATTCATGTCTACAAAATTCCAGCAAAGTTTGATACTGAGATTTGCTTGTTTTCTCATTCATTACTCTCTCTGCCACTGTAATTATAAAAGCTTGCAAAAAACTATTCCCATTATTACTTACTCAACAATCAATCAAAGTTCACTGTTCCTACTTAATTTTCAATGTTCAAACTCCATTAATCCAACCCATGTTTGCTTTTATCAAGTCGACGAAACGAGAGCCACATGGCCCAGTCACTGGAACACCAACTTCTGCTGACTGTTTGGACATTGAGTGCCATTTTGAGACGAACAAAAAGAGGCTTCATTTCTATCAGAAGTGTAGTCTATGACCGTAGCAGAAGCTTTGATAGACCGACACTAGATTATGCACCATTAAACCAAGCCTGCAACTTGCTTTTTAAAGACAATGACAGTGTTGGTTTATGCCAAGGAAATGCATACCCCCTTGTCTTCTTAGATGTACGCAGGCAGATAGATTCACTGTGTTTTTCCAGGGTATTAGAGCCTTCCATATGATATCATATAACAACACATTAGAGGGGTTGGTGTAAATTACAAGATCCGTTTGAGGTTTTGGCCTTTGAAAGATTCCATGATTTTTATCGACAGTGTTTTCGAATGAATGAGGCTGAGACTAGCACAAGTAACGAAGAAAAAGAAAAAAACATTTCATCTCATTTCCAGCCATTTTCAATTGCACAAAGGTTGACCTGCATTTGCTTAACTGCCACTCTTCCTGCTAATAAAGTATCTGGTCAATAATTATTCCCTGGCTACAACCTGATCAAACTCCCATTCAAGATATAAATACTTCATTAAATTGTTATTATTTTTTCAATTTTCAGGTTGCCAAATGGCATGGGAAGAATTGGGTTGAAGGAAAAATAAATATATACTTTTACAAACCCTATAAAATCCTTTTTCTTTTTCCTTTTTTTCTGCCGATATTGATAAAATAATGACATTATACATTGCTTAACTTATGTTCAAGTTACAACACTACAATAGCACACCATCTTTGGATGATTGTTGTCCTATTCCTTCTGGATAAATGACAGAACAAGATCTGTATGTACAGTAAACAGTTGTGTGTCCACAAACAGCTGGGAAATGAAGGGGAGAACTGTCAGTATATTTTCAGCTATACATGCATATATTTGCTATTTTAACATTAAAAATGAAAATGAAAATGATCATCCTGAAAGACACAAAAGATGATGAAAAACAAGAAATGGAGGAAAACAGGGTTCAATATTACTACAATTTAGCCTGAAATCATGAGTGGCAGCTAATATCTAGAGGTCTGATTAAAGGGACTCACCTTCATAAATGGTCGATCACGACTAGGGAATGAATCAATGAAACTCTCTTTTAAAAGCAACGATACCTGAACAAACAACTTCAGGATCTTATCTGTTTTTTTTTTTTTGAACAATACATGGTATCACAACAAAAAAAATATAAATATTGCATTATACAAACTCCACCTTTCATCTGCCTGTGAAAGACTTGTACACACATAATCAACACTAAGCTCAATAAAAATGTTGTCTATGTCACAGATTGGCCAACACAAAACTATATAATTACGTCTTTTGAAGATATATGGATCCTTAGAAATTTCCTCAACCAACAGGTAGGCAAAACCCCATAATTTTCTTCTAAAAGTAGATTGGAAATGACCTAATTTTGTGCCAAGGATTCCCCACTAGACATTTTATGTTGAAATAATAAAAATATGTTTATCAATATATCTATTTCCTTTTGGCTGGTACTACAGGGTCTTTTAACTGATCTTTCTAGAGTATTAATGCAATTGATTTCAATACTCACTCATGTCTAGAGCACATACAATATCTATGATAGAAAATCATATTCCTATCGATCAAATAACCCTCACACTAGTAATTTGTATATGGTAACAGCAATATCTATGATAGAAAATTCTAAAATATTCACATTTGTAGACATGTTGCTTTGCTGAAAAATTCTAGTTCAACGAAACACAAACCTTATCATTATTGGACTGTACATTTGTAATTGTGTGTGACCGCATGTTAGAGCAAAGAGAATCCAAGTATGATCTTAACACCGCTAAAAAACCTTTGGCAGCTTCAATCTATGCCATAAAACCACAACAATTAGCAAATCACCGAAATATGACAGTGGCACTTCATTAGATGACCTTGAACAAGTACTTACACACAACCCAAAACAGAAAAAATAAAAGATGATTCAGTGATTAATATGGATAATTTCCCAAATAAAGAGACGTGATAAAATTATAAACTTCAGAATATGGTGGTACTCTAGTCCACCCCAAAAAAGATATCATAATATCTAGTTAGACCTCACAATAATCAATGCATGATAGAGATATCAATAAGTTGAAAAAGCAAAACATTAATATCTCTCATATATGTTTCTGTTATCACCACAATGAAGAAAGGCTTCTATGAGCCATTCATGGAAGGTAAACAATTCCCTTGTGCAAGAAACAATATGAGACAAAGTAATGGTGATGCTCTCTGCACATCAGAAACAATGCCAGACTACAATCTCACCACTCAAGTTCAATAGTATGCTGCCAGGAAAGGGTTCATGTCATCTACGGTTATAAAAATGCCAACAATGATTTCTACGGGTCCGCCTAAATGTCATATGGTGCCCATGTGAACCACACTCATGTTTGAATTGCATAAGTTCACTTGATAATTATATGTGAACTTGTTAGTGGTCTTTCAGATTTAGGATTTGCATGGAAAAAGCATAATTAATATTGATGGCAAAAAACCATACCTGCACATCTGTGCACTCATGTACTGGTCTTTTCCTCCCCAAATAACTTTCACCAACAAGCTTTGCATGATAAGGACTTAAGCATGCAAAGAGCTCCCTATGTTGTGGCAGCTGTGGTATTGTGGACGTCTTTATCTATCACACCATGCAATGAGAAAGTTAGAACAGAACAGAAGGGCCCAAATCTTAGCTAAAAGGCATCTCAAATGCACAATGGAAACCATGTAATGAAATTTAGCATATAAACTAGTAAGCACTACAAATATGCGAACTAAAAGCAAGCAATTTTTGTCAATTTGGTTTTCTGTTTGCTAAGCAAGAAAACAGGTTTTTACACGGTGTGATTAACTTCCTCCATTGATCTGAGAAAAATAGAACACATCTATGAGAATTGTCATATTAAATATATACAGTATTATAACAGAAGAAGACATCAAACCGCTGAACCATAATTTATCAAGCACTCCACCGCAATAGGAAAACAAATAAATAAGGAAATGAGGAGAAAGTGTAGAAGACAAGTCAAACTTAAACACTTACTTTCAGTAGCAAAAGGAAATAATACTGAAAATATATATTAGAATTTTTAATGAAAAAACATTATTATGCCATATGGTAACTCTCTGACTTAGAAAAAAGAACAAGTGTAATTTTCATTATCAAAAAAAAAAAAAAGAATTGCAATGCAATACATTTGAGAGATACAAACCTGGTTCTTATTAGCATCGACCAGAATTACATTGGCTAACTTTAACTGCACTTCACTTGTTTTGTTCTTTACACCAACCTAGAGGTGAGTAAAATTTTATTAGCCAGTACATCAAGGGAAAACAAACACTACTAATGAAAAGCTATGAAGTGTGCATTAATTCTATATCCACCACATGGTCCATTGCAAGCAACTTTATGGGGAGATAATTTATTAAAAAAGATCATATTACTTTCTATATGTCAATGATAACTAGAAAGAAATCTCCCCATAAGCTTGACATGAGTATTGTCATATAAACAAATTCTCACTTAAGGTTTCCATTGGAACTAAATAACTTGAGCATGCCAACATCAAGCCTGTTTTGAAAACTTACTATGTAAGGAACAGGCGCATCTAAGAAGTCTAGCATATCATCTGGCAAAACCTGCAAATGTTGAAAGTAAGTACAAAAAATATGAACAGTCTAACTATCAATTTAGAAAATCAGAAGAGATCGTTCAGAGATTATACCGGCATCAAGAGGCTTTGCCATTGGTATGGCCGGATCAGAGGGACAATTGACAAAACTATAGCAGATAAAATTCCCTGCAAATAATTTCAAAGCTTAATATAAATGCAGAGATTCTAAATTTCTATCTATCAACAAAAAACAAGGTAATCCATATCATTCAAATATAAGTTATAAACATCAAGCTGAAAAACTCAAAAGAATTGAGATGAAGTGTTCTAAATATAAAAATATAAATCCACATCCATGCAAACTCCAAGCAATAATCTAATTATAAAATGTTCCAGACTAGTGGATGCAACCAGCCCTAGAGGCCACGGAAGGAGAAACACCAGTTTTAAAGTTAGGACTGCATAATTGCAACACATTCATCAGGTTTTAACATAAAGATTAGTAGTTGCAACATAGAGAATCGGAAAAGACTACACCTACCAAATTTGAACAAACAACCACAATCTGTTTCTCCAGCAATGCTGCTGCAAAGATTGTTAGCACCTGCGGGATAAGAAAAATCAATTCAGTGAAACTCTCAACAGTCCATACAAGACCAAGCAAGTCAACTCGCACAGACAAACACAAAAACGAGATAAATGGTATTTGGTAATAAATAAAAGAAGGCTTAAAACATCAGGTCAAGTCTAACAAATGTTACAATTAAAATCATGGTTGCACTTCAACAGAAACAATTTTAGATATAACAATACAGTGCCACCATTTCACCACTGGATATATAGACCCACTCGAGAAAGTGTAAAAGAAAATTATGTTATGTTGTTAAAATTTCACAACACTAAAGTCCATGAGGAAAAAGAATTTACATGACATCAAAATCAACTAGGAGGAAAACCTAAAACTGCATGT
Source organism: Gossypium hirsutum (assembly GCF_007990345.1). Lineage (NCBI taxonomy): Eukaryota > Viridiplantae > Streptophyta > Magnoliopsida > Malvales > Malvaceae > Gossypium > Gossypium hirsutum. The sequence goes on from NC_053441.1 coordinate 2,936,604, forward strand.
TATGCTTCTCTAAATAAACAAGGACATATATTTACATGTTCAAGCCGCAGAGATCCACACATGCATGCAACAGCCCACGTTGATAGAGCAGTTGCTTCCTCTTCTGCCAAAAGGGCAGTGTGTGCCTGATAAAAGCAGACAATGGTGAGATGCAATCGACCCACCAAGTTTGAAATGTGGAGTGCAACATTATTCCATGCTATGAAACTAATAATCATGGTTACCTCAGCAAATTCAAGACTTGTACTGCAAGATCTCAAATCAATGGTTGAGCCAGCAATATGCAAAACTTTTTCATCAGGCCTATGATATTCCAGTGGATGAAGGTGCTCCAAAGGATGAAACCTAAGTTTTGAACCCCTTTCTGGACAAGGTAACCGATAGTATTCACATAGTATCTGCAATGATCCATGATTGTTCGCCTGGAAATTGGAGGGAACCACAATTTCTAAGATATCAGGGGGGTAAAACAAAGTGTGGCATACCATAAGGGTAAGGTTAAAAGCTTAAATTAACTTGAAGCATTGCCCGTTCAAACCTTGGCCCATTCAAGTATATCAAGGTGATCACTGGAATCCTCCTGGCCAGAAATAGAAGCCTCTTCTGTTTCTGTATCATCAACATCACTCCTCAAATTCCTGTCGTCACAAGGGGAACCTTGAAAACTGCAGACACATAAATACCATAATAAATCAGACAATGAGGACCAAGTCACCTAATTCATTTGCAAAGTTGCAGATGTAGAAAACAACAGATAGCATGAATGTGTTACTTTCTGAATTATTAAAAGAATAGCCAAAAGATAAGACTCCTAAATGCAAATGACCCAAAGCATACTTCAACAAAAACAATATAAAACTTATTCACATATAAACATTCATAGAAATGAACAACCAGTTAAACAAATAGGAGCACTGCAAAAGTTATACCTGCAGGAAGATTCAGAACTTTCATACTGATAATAGCGTAGAAATGGCAAAACAGCATTTGGCAAATGTCTTTCTGCTGCTTGCTTATTTGTTGTGAAATCATCAACATCAGTATCACAATCTTCAGGATCTGCACCACCGGATTCTTTTCCTCTTTTAAACGACTCAGTTTCCAGGTCAACTGGAACAACAGTATCATGATTAACAGCTTTGTTTGAGTCAAAGTCACTCTCAAGCATTTGATGCTCCAAGCCATTCCCATCATCATTACCTCCAAGTTTAGAATCTCCTGAACTTATCTCAGAAGGTTCGGTCATTGTGTTCTGCATGTCCTCCAGAGCTCCTTGATCTGTTAACACATCATCTATATTTGCTTCATTGCTGTAACTCTCCGACAATTCCAAATCTATATCACCAATACTTTTTGTTAACCGTTCCAACCTTTCTTCATCAAAGATGCTGCATGAAAATTTTAAGACGAAAAAGAAGTCATGAAACCAGTGGAACGAACTAAAACCATGTTGCTAGCATCAAATCCTCAAGATTTCATCCAAAAACCTTATCAAGAGAGACCATCTCCATCAAAGCATGAATTTAAAACAATTTTTCGTGTGCTAAAAGCAAATAATAAGTTAACAACAACAATAATAAGTTAACAGGTCTGTAAGTGATCCTCTTTATCATTTGTTGTATCTGATGTGTAATAAAACACACCTATTCAGAACACCAAAGTGCAATTCAAAAAATGGAAGCCTCGAAAGGATGCAATAACATCTGCGAGTGGTCATCACATAACGACTCAGAGACGGGTAGGCAGGTTGTCTATCTGAAATCAAGGAAAGCAATCCAGAGGGCTTCTGTACTATTTCTTCAACTAACACACAGCACCCATATAAAGTGGAATTATCAGCAACCTAAAGCAAAAAGGGACAAAATGTCACAAAAAGAAATTTAAAGGTACCATAGTTTACACTGTCATATGGAAATTAGAACAGAAACAACAAATCAACAGCAAATTAAACTTCTTGTAATCAAATGAAGATATAAAAGAATCAACAAAAAGTGATCACCATTTAATATACACATGAAAGTACCACAGGCAGCAATCTAGTGAACTTAAAATCAAAGTATAGCATACAAATGAGTAAAAGATTCAAAATTTACATACATGTCTGTGTGTGTGAATAACAACCATAATAAAAATTAAAGTGAAATCTGTTAGCAGATATTAGCAAAGAACAAGGACTTTGGGATCCAAGACAAATGAGACCAAGTCAGTTCAACAACATTCCAGAATACATTAGCCTCCATTATCAGTCTAGAACATGAACAAGTCAGATATATTCACATGAGTTCACTTCTCAGTATCAATCTCTGCATCTATAGAAATTTAAAATGGTCATCAACAGCCACCGTCAAACTTTGATCATAAAAAAGCGGGTAAGAACTCAAAACAGAAAGCAAAGCTGAAAAAGATATTTCAACAGTAGTCTCCCAAATAGCATAATATTTCAAAGATTACCTGCAACCGGAATACAAATGACAGGTCACTTTGTTTTAGGTGTTCCTGCAAGAAAAGGATTGTGACATAAAAGATTAGCATTTGATGTAATTCAATTTGTACCGTTGGATCTGGGGAGCTCAACTATAAATAAAGTTTTTCCCCTCATTTGCACATTCCATTCAGAGTTATTGAATATATTTGAGAGCATTTACTCAAACACCTTATGTGAATTGCTTTCTTGTGGCTTTTTCGGTTCTTTCGTTGCTTCTTCGCTTTATGTTTACTTCCGCTTTAGTGCCCTAGAGAATTTCCTTTGTAAATTCTCACTTTATAGAGTTAGGCAGATTTGAAACTAAGTTTCTGCCTAAAGCCACGCGATTTGCGAGACTAAAGTTCTAGCCCCATGAGATATGCATGTGCTTACATGAGTCTCCGACATTGAAATTGTAATGGAACTAAATGCAGGGGCTAAAGTCAGGTCATATTGCGTATGGCTACAAGTGCTAGCAATCTGATCTAACCTCAAAATAAATTTGTCAGCCACATATATGACCCACTCTGATACCAGTAAAAAAAAAAGGTCTGGTTTACATTGTCGATCAAGTGATAAAAACTCAAATCATGCTGTCTGAAGTATTTAGTTAAATAAATTAGAACTCAATAAGACAACTTTTTTTATGATAAATCTCCAAATAAGGATTGATGAGAAGGTACAAAAGCAAACAGCTCTAGATAATCTATCATCAAGATTTTCAAGTTGAAGAGCATTAACATCAGATTTTAGTAAAAATACCTGTGAAAGAAGAATTTCATTCAGCTCACTCATTGAAGGAGTTTTCTCAACGGCATGAACCTAAAATAGAACAAACTGAATTTAGAAATACCAGCTTAAATGCACATCAATACTGCACATGCATATTTACACAGGAAAGAAGCAAAATATAATTGACAAAACCACTCAACTGAGCAACATATTACAGCATGAGTTAAACTCTTATTAGTAAGTCCATTTCACGCTCAACTAAGCACTGCAAAAAGTAAACAAGTAGAAGAAGAACCATCAGCCAACCTCTATGCCTCCGGGGAAGCAAAATGAAAGAAGATCCTTGTGTTTAAGTGGCAGTGGCTTCTCTGGGGGATAAACAAATAAAACCTGAAAGCAGAGAACAAAATCAATATCCAAAGACATGATCCCCACCCCAATCCCACCTCCGAAACGCCCTTCAAGATATAAGGAATCACTTGTTTTATGAAGAACACTCACCTGGGGTTCAACGTAAGGTTCGACCCGAGAATTATTCTGACAACTTAGAGCACTTCGCAACTTCCCCGAACCTTCAGATTGCCTGGTGACATATTGCCTTTGAAGTGCCTGAATATCACAACTAGGAGGAAGTCCAACAACAACCATGCTCTCAAACAACCTTGATGGTCCTTTAAAAGATCTATGATCCTGCACACTTAAGAACAGAATGTTATGAAAACACTTCGAAATTCTTCATTATTAGTTAAAAATAATAATGGATATATACAAGTAAAATATAAGAGGTTTATCAGACATCAAGGTAGGCCTTGCAATAAATATAAACTGAATGTAATTAGACAAGCTGTATTAAAATAACAGCTGCATAAAAAAAGTTGCATCCCTCAGTAGATACTTGCTGAGAAGAGTCCATACACAGGTACGAGTAACATTAACAAGAAAATGTTCACTTGAATTAAGTACCGTACCAAATGTTGCAGCTGAAAGTTTGCCCACTGACGCTTTTGGCTAGTCAGAACTTCCGGATTGTAAGTTCCACATCTCACTTCAGGGGGTTGCGAGAAGCCTTTTAACACTCTTGCAACATGCTGCTGTAGCTTCTGAAATTGGCTACCGCTATTCTCATCTTTCAATGAATATACAGCAGATGGTCGGGGAGAATGAACAGCAGTTGCAGCTGCAGCAGCAGCAGCAACTGCCCTTGCAACATCCTCCTTCGTCGGCATGAAAATGGATGCAGTCCATCCAGGGCTACCAGAATCTTCACTTTTGGACATCCTTAAAACTACTCAACTGCTAACATACACAAACAAACAACAAATAAACATAAACAATTGCTAAAACTCATGGAATTCGACTTAAAATACTAGCTTCATAATTTCCGCTTTTCAAGCAAAAAAGAAAATGACAATCCATCTTTCAATAAATCGTAATCGATCATCTAAAAACATTACCGATCTAATCAACAAATACAAGTTGAAGAAAATACTGAAATCGACCTTTGGGCTCAAACAAATTATCCTAATTAAACGTCTATCTCAGTTGAAAAACCCATTCAATCCATCTTTCAATAAATCGTAATCGATCATCTAAAAACATTACCGATCTAATCAACAAATACAAGTTGAAGAAAATACTGAAATCGACCTTTGGGCTCAAACAAATTATCCTAATTACACGTCTATCTCAGTTGAAAAACCCATTCAATTACTTCCATTCTATTGAAAAAAAAAATTACTTCAGTTACAACTTACAGCAAGCTTTGAGAATTTTAAAAGTCAGAAGTTGGAACAGATCGATTTTCTTCAATAGAGTAGGACGCTCCGAAATACAGTAATTTGAACATAGTTTTTTTCATAAACTCGAGCACTCAAGCATAAAAACAAAACCCCTAAGTAAATAATCTAAAGAGAAACTGTGAATCCATGAAGGTCAGAGCTACAAAGCAACGGCCGTAAAAACAAAGAAAAAAATGTTTTCCAGATAAAGATGGGTACTGAAAGTTAACCTCAATAGAAACTAAACACAGAAGAAAATCAAAACCCCAAAAATAACTTACCTCCAAAAAAACGATTTGAAGTTGCCACAAAGGGATTTTTCGTCTTTAAACTTCACAGATCGATAAATTAGGGGGGAACCCAAAATTAACAAAGAGAGAATGAAAATACTGAGGGTTTTAAGCAGCCGCCATATAAGGAAAAAGGAGCTCTCTGCTTGAGGTCAAAAAAACCTTCGGTTTATTATTTTCTTTTCCTCTTTTTACCAAAGCAAAGAGATAACTGTATTAAGTTTCTGGTAATTAATGAAGGTTTTTAAGAAGCAATTTTTTTTATAAAAAAACTAATAATAAGAAAAGGTTTTTTTTTCTTCCCTTTTCCTCGTATGCGTCGTAGAAGATGATGATAACAAAATAAATATTATAAAAAAAAACAGAACCACCAATAAGATGCTCTAAAGCTGCAAACGAATAAAAACGACAACAAACGAAGCAAGGTGACGGTCAGTTTCAGTTCCTTTGTGTTGCAGTTCTTGTTTTTGTCATGCTGTTTAGGCTTAGTGAAAGCTTATTTAGACAGGCATATTGAGAAATTACTGATAATGAATCCCAGAATAAAGATTTATTTGGAATATAATCCATTTAATTAAAAGCATCCGATGCATGAAATCTTTTACAATTTAACCATGAGTTTAAAAAAAAATTGAAGGTAAACATTAATTTTAATTATTAATTAAAAGCATTATTATTAAAATTTATTAAAATTTGAGCGGTAATATGCATATAAATTGTTTTCTTTTGCGCGCAATGCGCCACTATAGCAGGGAGAGATTTATTTGTTAGGATTCGTCAGATCAATTTGATATGGCGTTAAATATTGACACGTGGATATTTAACCACGTGTGCGGACAGGATCCTCGATATACGGTTCGGTGAATGTAGTTGTGGTTTGCCTTTGACTACGTCTTACCCCTCACCTTTATGCCTAGAAAAAGTGGTATCATGAAAAGCTTTGCCAAAATCAAAATCATACCTCAGCTCTCATAATGAAACAGTTAAAAAGTTCTCATATATATTTTTTACCATATTAAAGTTTGTGTTGTTTTAATATGTATTTAAAATATTTATTTAACTTTGAAAATAAATATTAATATTTTAAACATTATTTTAGATATGTAACAAAGGTCACCTTCTTCTTAGTTTTTTTTTTATTTTTTAAAGTCAAAATTTATATATTATTATAATATAAAAAATGCTTTTTCTAAAAACCATCTAAATTTAGTCATGTAAATCCTCCCAAGCGTCAAAATATTATATATTCTTAATGGAAGTCTAATATTTAAGTGAATTAATAATAATCCAAAATAGATGGACAAGTGATTAGGGTGGAAGATTATTTTATAAAAACAATAATATGAAGGGTGGCGTAGGGAAGTAGGCAAATAATTAAGAAGCAAGCATGATAAGGGTTGCCCAAAAGTGTTCCCCATTGGGTCCTGTGTTTTCTGGTTGTTGTTTTGCTCAGTAGTTGAAAGACTTGGATTAAGGGTGGGGACCAAAGACAATTTGTACGATGAAAGTTGAAAGCCCACATTTGTGTATGATTGCATCGAATACAACAGACATGAAGGTCTTGCTGTGGGCTACCACGTGTTACTGTTTCCATTCTTTACTCATTATCCCTTTGTTAACAATGCACCACCATTTTGCTTATACTCACTCACTTCCTTGCCCACAAATTTTACCTATCTAAAACCCAGCGATTTACTCAAGCTATTCTTTAATTTTTTACCATTAACAACAGCTTTAGGAAGTAAATCAGGGTTAGCAGAAAATCCGTTTATCGACAAAGCCACTGAAACTGATTTTTTTAATAATAATAATAATTTGAAAGTTGGAGTGAACTTGTCTCTATGTTTAAGTTGATATATTCAATGGCCATTTGATACTCTTGACTGGGTTCATGTTTAAGAAACCCAAAGGCAACCAAATAAAGATAAACATTAAACATAAATAATTGAGGTAGTTAGGATTGAGACGGCGTTTATGCGTATCTTTCATTTCTTTTTTTCACTTGCTGACGCAAATCGGGTAGGCAGGGTCCATTTCTTATGATTCAACCATCATCTAAAGTCCAAAACCCGTTTGTGAAAATTCCGCAATGAGAAAACGATATGGTGGTATTTTCTTTATTCAGCCTTGGAAAGTCCTAGTTTCTAGTTTCTACCCACCCATTCTTCTTCTCTTCTATATTTTAAGGAAAATATTAAAATATAAGGAAGAGGGCGTTGAATTTATTTTGATTGAGGAAAAATAATTGAATAATGAATTTACGTCTTTTGTTGTGTTTTACTGATATTATTAGTATATTTTAGTATTTCTTTTTCATATTTATATCAATATTTTTATTGTTTAATCATTTTATTAAATTAATGTCACTTAGCTCATTAACTTAGTTGTTAAATTACAAAAATAAATTTCGTAATTAAAATAAATTATATTATTTAATAATATTTTAATTTTTTATTTAAAAATTCAATAAAAATATACATATAATGATATTTAAACGCGAATTAATTAAACATTTAATTTACCATTCAAATAAAACTTTATTTTAATATTTTTATCCATTTTAATTTTAATTATGCATATTTTATTATTTTCATCAATTTGATGTTTCTTTTAAATAAATATCTATATTTCAAAATTGTGATAATTTTTTTAATATTATATTAATTTGTTAATTTCTTTTTAATATTAGCAAAATCTATGATGATTTAGTCCCATCCCACTTGAAACGTGATACAGACAAGTGACATAAAAAAGAAACTAATTTTGATCAAGAAAAAAGAAACAATGGATTGAAAATAAATAGGAAATTCAACACGCATTTTGCAGCCATTATTATCACACCTCTATAGTTACAAAATAGAAAAATATATATATTAAAAGAATTTCGTCAAACTGTAAATGAAGGCCCCACTTTTAGGTTGTGAATAGGATACCATCTCCAATCCAATAATATTGGGCTTGAATTTTAGTTGGAGTCCAGTGTAATGTGATAAGTCCTAAATATAGTTTCACTTTACACGTCGATTTTAAATTTTTAAGGGAGTTTTAAATTTTGTACACTCAAAATCATTATAAACTTAATTTTATACCCATTTTATATATTAGAAGTGAATTTCTTTTATAGATAAGATATGTGATTAAATCTGAATTCTCTACTCGTAAAATAATAACTTCCCAATCATCTGTGTATCAAATAATTACTCTTATATATTATATTTATAATTTTGTATGCTATTTATTTTATTATGTAACACAATATTATATTCCTGCCACAAGTGGCGAAGCTAGAAAATTTTTTGGGAAGCCGAAATTAAATTATATATTTTTATAATAGTAAAAATACAATTTCATTATTTTAATAGTCTATATCTTTATAGTTTTTAAAATATTAAATCAAAATTTTATTATTTTGGTGGGCTAAAGTGAAATTTTACCGCTACTAATTTAAAATCTTATAAATTATAAAAGAGTCTAAATAAAAAAATTCTATTTTAAGGATGCAGACCCCTATTAGCCCCCTTGGCTCCGTCACTGCCTGCCACTTACTTTTTAAAAGTAACTTGTTTTATCATAATCCTATAATTATAAAAAGAAAATATCCAATTCTATTTAGTGGTTAAAGCTCTTGTCAAATATCAATCATCCATTTAACATGAGTTCGAACCATGTTACCATTACCTTTAATGTTGTATAAAAAAAAGCACCTCTTCACACATATTAAAATATATTGTCATAAAATGCTTTACTATTTTAATTTGAAATTTTCAATCTAATTATTAACATCTTTAGTATTTTTCATTAAAGTTTATCAACTTATCATGTTGATTAGACTCTCATTATGTTGTTTAATTCAATCATTAACATAGTTATAATTTTTTTGTTAAAATTTGTCAAATTGACGTGCTGACTAAACTGCCTCAGATTACGGGGATAAATAAACTGTCAAGTTAATAAATTAAAAAAAAACTACTAAGCATATTAATGATTGAATTATGCTTTGTAAATTAAGTATTAAATATAATATTTATAATACAACGATGTTGTTTTTTTATAAAATGCTTAGAATTACCCCTAATCCCTTCCCACCCAAGGGTTGGGAGGGGTCCCGACCAATGGCGAAACTAGGGGGCTAGTAGGGGTCCCGGTCCCCCTAAAATGAATTTTTTTATATAACCATTTAAAATTTTTAAAATTTAAATTGGTATATGTAAAATTGTACTTTAGCCCCCCTAAAATATATAAAAATTTGATTTAATCTTTTAAAAATTATAAAGATGTAGTCTATTAAAATTGTGAAATTGCATTTTTTCCATTATAAAAATTAAAATTTAATTTCGACCCCTAAAATAAATTTTTGGTTTCGTCCTTGGTCCCAACCACCCCTTAGAATGGAAAAGTTTCTTTTAGACTCCTTTATAATTTATAAAATTTTAAATTAATAATGGTAAAATTATATTTTAGCCCCCCAACATGATAAAAATTTGATTTATTCATTTAGAATTATAAATATATAAACTATTAAAATGATGAATTTATATTTTTACTATCGTAAAAATATACAACTTAATTTTGGTCCTCTAATTTTTTTTTAACTTCACCATTGTCTCCATTATTAAATAATAAAATAAAGATATCTGCTCGAACTTGCATCCTCTTAACACAGTGTTGTTAATTTATTAAATATAAAGCAAATATATATATTTTTTGAAAGAGTAACTATTATTGATAAAAATATATGTATTTTAACAAATAGTAAATATATATTTTAACTTTTCATATACGACACGGATACCTATCCAATATTGTATAAAAAAATTATAATTTTAAATATTTGAAAGAAATAGTTTTTCTTCCAAAATGATATATTTATACAGTCAACGCGAAACTCAGCTGAAAAGAAAATGCGTGTATGTTACACGACTGTGTAAAGCAGCACATGAAACCCATGCCAAGAAAAGCATCCATACAACGCTTGCTATCAAAGAACTTTCAACTCTGGCACATGTTCATATTCTCTCTATTTAAATACATGGACTTCAGTTTTAACCAATAAAATATACTAATAGTGTTTTCTTAAAATTTTCAATTGGAGAGCATACCGAAATACCATCAATAAGTTCATTATCATAAGATGGAGCATGGAGAAAAAGTAAAAATGGCGGATTCTCAAGGAACCCCTACGCTGTTCTCTCCTTACAAGATGGGCAAATTCAATCTTTCCCACAGGTTTGTCTACCCTTCAACTTTGACTACTCTGTCGTTTTTTTCGCATCGATTTCCGGGATCCAGGGGGGGGGGAGCTTAGATCCTTGTCTTTAGGGCACTTTTGTGTCAGGCATGTTCCGCCACGATCTCCTCGGATTCTGTATATCCGAGGAAAATACGGAAGGGCAATTTGGTGAAATTAATCTAAGTCCGACGGGTTGTTTCTGATGGCAGGGTGGTGCTAGCGCCTATGACGAGATGCAGGGCGTTGAATGGAATTCCAAGGCCGGCGCTTGCTGAATATTACACGCAGAGGTCCACTCCTGGCGGCTTTCTCATCACTGAAGGAACGTTGATCTCCGACACTGGAGCAGGGTAATTTCGTGATTTGATTTTGATAATGAAAACTCGTACCACTCACTCGCATTATTCCAGCAATAGTGGCTTCTGGTCCCATTACAGCATTACCCCCAATTTCGTGCTTTTTAGGACCCACTTAACTCTTATCTTAATGTATTAGTGTTACCAATGGGTCATTGCTGACTTTTGGCCTGAAGCAGACGTTGATTCAGAGTGTAAAGTTTTACTTTAAAACTATGGACAAATATTATAATATTGTAATTGTATCTGAAATAATTGTACCATTGCTCTTTTGACTCCAGACTTTGTACTGAGTTTTAATGAAAGTAATTTACCAATATAATTTATTATTTGAGTTAATTTAGTTATCTGTTTTTCGCAGTCCCTGTCGGTAATATCATATTGCATTATGCAGACATAGCCTGCTACTCCCCTAAAGTTCATATGAAATCCTTTTGTTACATTTTGTTTATGGTTTTCACTCTTATCTATATGTGTCTCAGAGCATTTCTTTTAACTACATCATTATTGCATTGTTGAAGCAGGTTTCCACATGTTCCTGGAATCTACAATGAAGAACAGGTGGAGGCATGGAAGATGATTGTGGATGCTGTTCATGCCAAAGGAGGCATCATTTTCTGTCAACTATGGCATGTTGGCCGAGCATCTCATACAGGTAACTCTCCCAATCTCTTGGTACCCATTTTCACTTTAATCAAAATAATTCTCAATATGAATTCATTCATTCATATACTACATAGTGGGATTACATCAACTGTTATTCACCATGCTTTTTTGGGTGTTGAGCATTTATTTGTATGTTTTATTTGGTTGTTGGCTAATCAAACAGTGTATCAACCTGGTGGAGTGGCACCAATATCCTCAACAAACAAGCCCATCTCAAAGAGGTGGAGAATTCTTATGCCAGATGGTAGCTATGGCATATATCCCAAACCTCGACCCCTGGAAACATCAGAAATACAAGAGGTTGTAGAGCATTACCACAAAGCAGCCTTGAATGCCATTCGAGCAGGTTAGTTTTAATATTAATCGTCATATTCTATTGGTACAATGCCCTCAGTATTCATTTCAATTTACGGGTTTGTTGGAGGCCTCTAGACAAAGACATCATCTTATTCTTAGATAGCAAGCTGAACTTGGGAAATACAGAGCTACCTTTTACTTTTGTCAAAATAACAGTGTCTGCTATATTAAAATTTTACTAGGTTACATGGATCTTTCTTATGTTTTTGAGTTACATGGGAATACATTGAATGGATATGATTATGTCTTTTTACAGTGGCTAAATATACGCAGCATAAGCAGGGTTTTATGATGTCAAATTTCATAATCAAATTAGCTACAGCACTAGTTTGACATATGAACTTGTGTTTATGGTCATGAATACCTGTACAATGATCAAGCTGTTCAGTTTTCCATATATTCTGTCAGCACTGATCAATATCTTGAAAAGCTGTGGCAAACAACTTGAAATGTCAAATTGCTTCCTTCCCATTGGTATGGTAGAACTTTTCATTGGAGAGAGAAGAATTTACTTCTGAATGAAGTTATATAAACTAACATCATATACGCTATTTCTTACCCTGTCCAGTTTACAGTCTTTTTTTTTTTAATTAAAAAGTTTATAATTTTTCTTAGCACTACATTCATATGACAAATATATAAATTGTGCAAAACCATTAAAACTTGCAGGTTTTGATGGGATTGAGGTTCATGGAGCACATGGTTATCTCATCGATCAATTCTTAAAAGATGGGATCAATGATCGCACAGATGAGTACGGTGGATCATTGGCAAACCGCTGCAAATTCTTAATGCAAATTGTTCAAGCAGTAGCTTCAGCCATTGGTATAGATAGAGTTGCGATCAGAATGTCGCCTGCAATTGATCACCTCGATGCAACCGACTCTAATCCGCTCAACCTAGGCTTGGCTGTGATTGAGAGACTTAACAAGCTTCAGCTACAGCTGGGGTCAAAACTCGCTTATCTTCATGTGACGCAACCTCGTTATCATGCTTACGGGCAAACCGAATCAGGCAAACACGGGAATGAAGACGAGGAAGCTTATTTATTGAAGGAACTGAAGCGGACTTATCAGGGAACTTTCATGTGTAGTGGTGGGTTCAATAGGGAGCTGGGAATGCAAGCTGTGGCCGAGGGTGATGCAGATCTTGTATCTTACGGCCGCCTTTTCATCTCAAATCCTGACCTAGTCTTGAGGTTGAAGGTCAATGCACCATTAAATAGGTACATTAGGAAGACGTTCTATACTCATGATCCTGTTGTTGGGTACACAGACTATCCATTCCTGAACGAAGAGAAAGGTAGACAAGTACAGTCACGCCTTTGATGTGCAATCGCCATTGATTGTTTAATATCAAACATTTGCCATAAAAGTTGATTGAGCAAATACTAGGTTCAATCGCCATTGATTGTGCACGTATTCCTCTTATGTACCAATGTTATTTGCAATCGATACTCAGCTACCTTATTTTAGCTTGGTTTCACGTTGAGAAATCTTCGGTGAATCTTTTCAATCGGCTAAGCACCTTGTTTCAATCAAAAGTATAAATTGCGGACTAAACAGGTTTCATGCCAAGTCCTAACTTTTGCTTGTTAGAAGAAAAAAAGAATTAAAGTATCACGGAGATTTATGTACTAAGCATCAAATTGTATTTTACCTCCTTTACTAAAAGAATAGGTAAATTAATTGTTAGAAGTTGTGTGACCCAAATTCAAATTTAACATAGTGAATGTTCTTTCTTTTGCCTGTGATTTTTTCTCAAAAGGGTTTTCACGTAAAATTTTGTATGTTCTATTTTTCTCTCTTTTTTTACGATTCATTGTTGATGTTCAAATTTTCATTAATCAATGTGCATTAGATCCAAAAGTAAACTGTTCTTTTCTGTTAAAATTTTCATACATTTGTATTATTGAAAAAATGACGTAATTGACCGAATAACTAAATAGTGATACATGGTGTGTTATGTGTACCTCATGTTACTGCACATGATCAATTTTTAACAGAAAAAATGGATGAATTTTTTAACAGAAGGATCATCTTGCTCTTTGATATAACATATATGAGCTAATTTACTCATTTTTTTTAAATTAAGAGGTAAAATATAATTTAACTCCTAATACAATGAGTTCTAGTCTTTTAACCGTAAAAACGAGGCCCAACTTGTTGCTCTACCTCCAGCTAGTCTTATGTTCTCACCGAACCATGCTTGATTGAGGAATAAAGCTGAATGCTGTAAATTGCGCTTGGCTCAAGTGTCACAGTTCTCACATCCACAACTATAGTTTATCTTGAGATATAAGTGTTTAAATAATTTTTAATAGGTCTCGTGATTGAGGTCCAATGAATTGAAAAAGATAATATCTTGTAAACTAATGTTAGCCCCGAGCTTATTTTTAATGGTCGGCTGTCTAGAGCACTAGGCAAAGGATATTCACATGGATAGGGAGGGGAAATCCCTCTTACATTAAGATCCCGAGAAATCAGAATGTCAACCACTAGGTTGCTAGCTTGGACTGCCTGAACCATGAAGGGTGGGTAAAAGCTAAGAAGCTCCCAAAATGGCCAAATGAAGGGTGGGTGGAAACTTAGAAGCTCCCAAAATGGCCAAATAAACCAGAGAGGTCATTCTATTATTTATTTTAGACAATGAAAATCTCCAGACAACGGGGTTGTCTTTTCCTTTGACACCCTCAAAATGATCTCACAAGACAAGTAATACAGAATGTCAATAGACTCTATGCATGTCTTGGAGGCTGTTTGAAGGTTGGAAAGATCAAGATATTTTGCCTCCAAACGGATTATCAGCAATGCAGGAATTGCCTTGTTTTGGTCGATAGCCTTCTACTAGTTTGTCTTTGTGCTGATGTAAATTACCTTAGTTCATTGTGTGAGAAACGACCAAGTTCATTATTTACAGTGAAATTGATTTCTCGTCTTGTGTATATATATATCCTGGTTTCTTCATTGCCATCTGATCTTGTTGATAGTCGAACCCGACATGTTTTTTACTTGTGAATCAAGAAAAAAAAGGCTCCACTGGAAGATCATATCATGAAATCCAAAGGGCAAAAACCTTGAGTGATGATGATATAATAATACAACAGTAACAAGGGAATCCGATTTTTCCAGCTAGAAACTGAATGGCTATATTGGCTTGGCTCTTACTCTTCTGTCATTGTCAAACCTTATCTTTGCTGACACTTACACTTTTAGGGAACCGGCTCCTACCCTTCATGCATTAGGAACCGTTAGCTTTACTTGTAGATGGATTAGATATTTACCTATCTCTGCTAGAATATTCTTATTTTGGTTCCTTGATTCTTGTTGGCTTCAAGTTTGAGACAAATAAGCCATTAACTCGTACCCTGAAGAAGGAGAATTACTCGAACTTAATCACAAGTAAATCAGATATATTAGATAAAACATTTTTGCAAACAATTCTTATCTAGCCACTTTGTGTGAATATATATATATATTCCTTGCTTATTGTTCTTGGAAGTAACTGCAGCTGAATGGTGAATAAATTGTTTCCACAGTTTCTAGTAGGTTCAAGTGAGGGCCCTGAGGAAGGGCAATGAGATGCTCAGGGCAGACATAAAATAACCCTTGCCCTTGCTAGGTCTGCCTGGGTCCACGAAAAATGCTTATCAACTAAACTTCCAAATTTACAGTTTTGATATTTTACATTTTCCTAAGGATCTTGCATTGTCATGAAAAAAAGTTTGAGAGACAACTTTTTTACCCAACGTAATATAGATATGCCTTGTAAGACAGGGAATTAGCAAGCTCCACATATTTTTTTTCCCATGGAGATAAATCACTTGCAGAGTCTCTTCTTATTAGCTGTTAAAAAATGTCTTCTATCGCCCTAACTTACTCCCTTCTAACGTGCTGTGTAGCCAATGGACCACTATTTGATATCACTTTCATACTCTTCTTGACAATGATCTCGGTTTTCCATGTTTAATTAAGCCCCTTAATAACGGGTTATGCTGTTTGTATTATTGTCAATGTATATAGAAAACTTTGAACTGATGTTTGTAAAGATGTGATTGCATTGAAAAATAGATCATATCACCTTCAAAGTCTCCCTTAAATTATGCAGAATTAGTAGTGTTACAATCAATCTATCATCTCTGATACCAACTGTTTGATGGATACACCTACTGAACGTTTCATTTAAGGAAGAGAAGCCTTTGCTTTCATCGAAACATTTATGATACGCATGCACTCAATGAAAATTCCTGTTTCCTTAATGCTAGCAGAAAGTCCAAGGTTGCATATATCAGGGATTTAAGTAGACATTTACCATAATTAACTATGATGGCATCTAAATCCTGGAATATATATCAAAAGCTGATGCTAGATTATAAGTCATTTTTCTGAATGTGTAGATGCATGGCCATGGCTGAAACCTGATTCTCCTTGTAAAATGATAAACAGTAAAAACATATGTGACATGAGAAATGAAAATTACCTGCAACAATTGGATGCAAAAGATATTTTTTTCCAATCCAAAAGAGTATTCTTGTTGTTTTCTGAGAAAAATTTTCCTCTAATTCACATGCATCACTGCTTCAAAATCTGTCGCTTGTCACATAGGGAATCAGTCTCATCATCATCACGTGAAAGTATGCATGGACATACCTTCAAGGACCAATTGCAACGGCTCAAAATATCCATGCTTTTTGTTCTATATAAAGGGTGAGCTCAGCTTGCAACATTATTTTCACCCCTCAAAAACCAGTGCCATAAACATGTTTATCCCAATCTTTTTCATTTTATCTTTCCTATTTTCCTCCACCAACGCAGCCGACTTCTGTGTTGGGGACTTGAATGGCCCTGTAGGCCCTGCAGGCTATTCTTGCAAGAAGACAGTCACCGTAAATGACTTCGTTTACTCCGGCCTCGCTGCCACAGGCAACACTTCGAACCTCATAAAAGCTGCAGTAACACCAGCCTTTTCGGCTCAATTCCCGGGTGTTAACGGACTCGGCATTTCAATAGCTCGTTTGGATTTAGCTGTTGGTGGAGTGATACCTATGCATACTGTTGGAATATTTTCAAATATTTATAGTATCCCAATAACTATAAATGAATGTGTGTAATTAATCAAAAGATAAAACTTTTGGTCATTGGTCAAAAGTTATATCATTTGATTTTTTAAAAAAAAGAATTATAACTATTCAAAAAATATTATTTAAATAGTTACAAAATTAAATGAATAATTATTATTATTTATTTATTCATAAAGACACCTATTGAAAGATGTCTCTATGAAGAGACATGAAAATTCCTATAAATAGGAATGGGATTTCATTTGGAAATCATATCAACAAATTCTAATATTATTTCTTCTCTTCCTTCATTTTCTAATATTATTAGATTATTCTATAAAGTATTGCTGCAGAAATCCTTTATAGAAATTGAGTTTTTGTTATACATTACTCAGTGCATAGTGGACTATTCTCGTCAGTGCAAAACGCAAATAGTCATTGGCTTCATTGTATCCTCGAGGTTAATTTGCTTGGAACTCGTTTGCACACTGAAGATAAGTGGGGGCGAATATAACCTTAAAGATAGTGGCTTGATACACGCCTTGGAGCCTGTCCTATTTCTTCTTTTTCTTTTCGAGTTCCGATCGTGTGTTCGAGTTTTTTCCTTACCGGAGTTTTGTACTAACAATTTTAAGGTTATATTTCATGATGACTACCACAACACATGAAAGTGGAACACTAAGGGAGTTGGCTTCCAACTTTGTTAAACTTGATCGTTTTGATGGTGGCAATTTTCGACGATGGTAGAAAAAGATGCACTTTTTGTTATCAACTTTGAAGATTGCTTATGTTTTGGATACTCCAAGACCTGAAGAGAATAAAAACGAATCTATTGCTGCAACCCGAGAAAGACAAAAATGGGACAATGCTGATTACATGTGCATGGGCCACATATTGAATGGTTTATCTGATGGTTTGTTCGACACCTACCAAAATGACGTCACCGCTAAAGAATTATGGGACAAATTGGAGGCAAGATACATGACCGAAGATGTTACAAGTAAGAAATTTCTTGTCAGTCGTTTCAATAATTATCAAATGGTTGATGGTCGTTCTGTTATGGAACAATTTCGTGATATTGAAAAGATGCTGAATCAATTTAAGCAATATGATATGAAAATGGATGAAATGATTGTGGTATCCTCTATAATAGACAAACTTCCTCCATCTTGGAAAGACTTTAAAAGAAGTCTAAAACATAAGAAAGAGGAAATATCTCTTGAGGCTTTGGCAAATCATCTTCGTATTGAAGAAGAGTATCGAAAACAAGATCAGAACCTAAATTCTGAAAATGCCAAAGTACATGTTACGGAGGAAGTACAAACTACTAAACCATTCAAAAGAAAGTTCAATCAGGCTGATAGAACACCTAAGTTCAAAAAGAAACAAAAGGGCTCATGCTATCATTGTAGAAAGCCGGGACATTTCAAGAATGAATGTCGATTTTTAAAGAAGAAATCATCTTCTAAGGCTGATAATAACGAAAAGTTCGTTGCAATGATATCTGAAATTAATATGGCACAAGATGATAATACATGGTGGATTGATACCGGAGCAACCAAACATGTGTGCAAAGACAAAAACATGTTCACAAAGTTCACACAATGTGAAAATGACAATGTCTTGTACATGAGAAATTCTTCCACCGCAACAATTAAAGGCAAAGGGTCTGTTGAACTACAATTCACTTCTGGAAAGGTTTTAACCTTAAATGATGTATATTATGTACCAGAAGTTAGGAAAAATTTAGTGTCTGGAAGTCTGTTGAATAAGTTTGGTTTCAAACTTGTTTTTGAGGCAGATAAGTTTATTTTGTCTAAGGGAGGAATTTTTGTGGGAAAAGGGTATATGTATGAAAGCATGTTCAAACTTAATATTATTAATAAGAATAAAAATACTATTTCTGCTTATATGGTTGAATCATTTTGTTTGTGGCATTATAGATTAGGTCATTTGAATTATAGAAAATTGAATGACATGTATAAATTAGATTTAATTCCTGTTTTTAATAATAATATTGAAAAATGCAATACCTGTATGTTGACTAAAATTACAAGAAATCCTTTCCCTAAGGTTAAAAGGAAAACAAAATTGCTTGATTTGATACATAGTGATTTATGTGACTTGCATAATACTCCTACATTAGGTGGAAAGAAATATTTTGTTACTTTTATTGATGATTGTTCTAGATATTGTTATGTATATTTATTGCATTCAAAAGATGAAGCGCTTGATAAATTTAAAGTTTATAAATCTGAAGTTGAACTTCAGTGTGAATCATTTATCAAGTGCTTAAGATCGGATAGAGGTGGAGAATACTATAATCCAAGTTATTTTGAACTCACTGGAATTGTCCATCAAGTTTCAGCCCCTTACACAGCACAACAAAATGGTGTAGCTGAAAGGAAAAATAGAGTCTTGATTGAAATGGTAAATTCAATGTTATCATATTCAGGTCTTGGACAGGGTTTTTGGGGAGAAGCTGTTCTAACAGCTTGTCATATATTGAATAGAGTTCCTAATAAGGAAACTAAAATAACCCCCTATGAACAATGGAAGAAAAGGAAACCAAACCTTAATTATTTAAAGGTTTGGGGTTGTAGAGCTATTGTAAAAGTTCCAACACCTAAACGTAAAAAGTTAGGTGAAAGAGGAATTGAATGCATATTTATAGGTTATGCACATAATAGCAAGGCATATAGGTTCATAGTAATTGAACCAAATGATTCAATTTCAATTAATACGGTTATTGAATCAAGAGAAGCTATTTTTGATGAAAATAGATTTAATTCTATATCAAGACAATTACAACCACAACAATTGATCCATTCTTCAAATGAGAATGAGATTCCATTGAAACAAATTGATAATAATGATGAATCTTGTCAAGAATTAAGAAGAAGTAAGAGGATTAAAAAGGTCAAAGATTTTGGACCAGATTTCATTATGTTTCTTGTAGAAGGAAAAGGTGAAAGTATATGCAATAAGATACCTTATTGTTATAATACCGAATCTGATCCTATTACATTTGAAGAAGCAGTGAAATCTCAAGACTCTGCTTTTTGGAAAGAAGCAATAAATGATGAAATGGATTCAATAATGGGAAATCAAACTTGGATCTTAGTTGATCTTCCACCAGGTTCCAAACCAATAAGTTGTAAATGGATCTTCAAAAAGAAAATGAAGGTCGATGGAACCATTGATAAATTTAAAGCAAGGTTGGTAGCAAAAGGTTTTACACAAAGACAAGGTATTGATTACTTTGATACCTATGCTCCAGTAGCAAGAATTGCTACAATTAGACTATTAATATCACTTACCTCTATATATAATTTGGTTGTTCACCAAATGGATGTTAAAACTACATTTTTAAATGGTGAATTGGAAGAGGAAGTGTACATGGAGCAACCGGAAGGATTTGTTGTTCCAGGACAAGAGCATAAGGTATGTAAGCTTGTTAAATCTTTATATGGGCTTAAACAAGCACCAAAACAATGGCACCAAAAGTTTGACAAGGTTGTTTTAGCTAATGGCTATAAAATAAATGAATCCGATAAGTGCATATATAGTAAATTTGATAATGGAAAGGGTGTTATAATTTGCTTATATGTAGATGACATGCTCATTTTTGGCACGGATTTGGAACAAATAGAAAACACAAAGAAATTCTTGTCAAACAACTTTGCTATGAAGGATATGGATGTAGCAGATGTTATTCTTGGGATTAAAATAACCCAAGATGAAAGCACTATAGCTTTATCACAATCACATTACATTGAAAATGTGCTTAAGAAGTTTGATCTTTTCAACTGTATACCAGCATCTACACCCATGGATCCTCAATTAAAATTAGTATCTAATGCTGGTAGGAAAATTGATCAATTGAAATATGCAAGTCTAATTGGTTGTCTTATGTACATAATGACTTGTACAAGACCAGATATTGCATATGCTATTGGAAAATTGAGTAGATACACAAGTAATCCAAGTAGTTTGCATTGGCAAGCTTTAAATAGAGTACTTAGGTACTTAAAGAAAACTATTAACTATGGATTGTGTTATAATGGATATCCTCCAGTTTTAGAAGGGTATTCGGATGCTAGTTGGATTACAAGCTCGGAAGATCATGCATCTACTAGTGGGTGGATCTTCATTCTTGGTGGAGGAGTCATTTCTTGGGGTTCCAAGAAACAAACATGTATTACCGATTCCACCATGGCAGCAGAATTTATTGCATTAGCCGCTGCATCTAAAGAAGCAGAATGGTTAAGAAATTTGCTTTATGATGTACCTTTATGGCTTAAGCCAATTTCACCTATTTCTATCCGTTGTGATAGTGAGGCTACTCTAGCAAAGGCATATAGCCAAGTATATAATGGAAAGTCTTGACACATTGGATTAAGACATAGTTATGTCCGACAATTAATCTCTGATGGAGTGATCACTATTAATTATGTGAGGTCAAGTGAAAATTTGGCAGATCCTTTGACAAAAAGTCTTGCTAGAGATGTAGTAAAAAGGACCTCAAAAGGGATGGGACTCAAGCCTATTAATTAGAGTCACCCATGATGGAAACTCGACTCAACGCTTGGTATAACGTCAAGTCTTGAGTTCAATGAGACAAAGTACATCATTAGTATGTGACTGTTAGCACTATAAATAAATCCATCCTAAGATTAAAGTGCTAGGTACCCGTAATGATAAGGGAAGGATGAGTAATGTACTCTTAATGGACCCATAACATAAATATGTTAGAGTGTTATAATTACGGGAACACTTTTGATGGGATCTACCTATGTGAGTGGAAGTGTGGCCGCTTCTAGGAGCTTAAGGGCTTGGCTCTGACAGCACTCATGAAAAGAGGACATAGACACATGGCTATAATAGTGTCCCTAGATACTATGCATTGACTGATGTTGAAATCATTGTGTGAGATGTGTTCAGTTAATCAAATGGAATAGTTGGTTCAAAGCTTAGTCTACCATACAATTTCGATTAACTTTAACATGTTTTCACTAAGTGAAGGTTCAATCGTAAGACACCTTTATTTATGCAAATTGATTTCCAAGAATATCAAAATCTAAATATTTTGAAAATGGGGGGAGATTGTTGGAATATTTTCAAATATTTATAGTATCCCAATAACTATAAATGAATGGGTGTAATTAATCAAAAGATAAAACTTTTGGTCATTGGTCAAAAGTTATATCATTTGATTTTTTTTTTAAAAAGAATTATAACTATTTAAAAAATATTATTTGAATAGTTACAAAATTAAATGAATAATTATTATTATTTATTTATTCATAAAGACACCTATTGAAAGATGTCTCTATGAAGAGACATGAAAATTCCTATAAATAGGAATGGGATTTCATTTGGAAATCATATCAACAAATTCTAATATTATTTCTTCTCTTCCTTCATTTTCTAATATTATTAGATTATTCTATAAAGTATTGCTGCAGAAATCCTTTGTAGAAATTGAGTTTTTGTTATACATTACTCAGTGCATAGTGGACTATTCTTGTCAGTGCAAAACGCAAATAGTCATTGGCTTCACTGTATCCTCGAGGTTAATTTGCTTGGAACTCGTTTGCACACTGAAGATAAGTGGGGGCGAATATAACCTTAAAGATAGTGGCTTGATACACGCCTTGGAGCCTGTCCTATTTCTTCTTTTTCTTTTCGAGTTCCGATCGTGTGTTTGAGTTTTTTCCTTACCGGAGTTTTGTACTAACAATACACCCTGGGGCTTCTGAAGTCCTTGTTGTTATTCAAGGCACAATTTGTGCTGGTTTCATATCCTCAGCTAACAAAGTTTACTTCAAATCTCGGAATAAAGGAGATATTATGGTATTCCCACAAGGTTTATTACATTTCCAAATCAATGCAGGCAAAACTCAATCCTTGGCATTTGTATCCTTCAGCAGTCCAGACCCTGGTCTCCAAATCCTCGACTTTGCCTTGTTTGCAAATGACTTGCCGACTGACATTATTGAAGAAACCACTTTTCTGGATGCTGCTCAGATTAAGAAGCTGAAGGGTGTTCTTGGAGGAACTGGTTAATATTATTTGAACTTGTTGAGAGTCCCTTTTTTTTTCTTTTTTTTTTGTATGCTTTCACGTTTGCTTGTGTCTTCTTGTCAGTGGTAGTTTGTTTGAAATTACTAGCAAAAGAGTGAGTCTCTGTTGTGTTTCTTTGTGTTCCTTCTTCAGGTTCTATTGTGAACCAAAAATGTAATAAAAAAGACCATCCTTTTCTCGATCTGAAAAGGTTTAAATAAATGCAATTATGTTGTTTATCTTTCTCCCTTAAAATGGGAAATAGCCAACTTCATTAATCTCCAAAGATGATGGTGAGTAGCTGCAATTGTTTGGTGGGGAATACTGCACTGACAGAATTTTTGGGATGACCATATACCCCCTTCTCCATTAAGAAAGAATATTTTATTCCAACCCGGATTTAAGATATTTAAAAATATTTAGATAAAATTATGTAATCTTTTACAAGAGAATATATATTTTGGTTGGGAGTTGGTCACTACTAAAATTGATTACTTTCGTAAACCTTATCAAGTAGTAGTACAATATATGGTCCAAATTCTTTTGAAATTTATACTGATCAGCAATCACTGAATCAGATATGTTTTGGAGTGTATGGCAAAACTCCCCTTGATGCTAAACAAGTGAAAAGAGGGTTTAATATTAGGATCAATTGCACCGTACATCATTGGATTTAGATTGTAAATTGATCAAAATTTTTAAAATACTATCAATATCATATTAATTAAGGGTCTGTTTGATTGAAGAAATTGATTTTCCGGAAAATCATTTCCAACTTTTCCAGCGTTTGATTGGCGAAAAACATTTTCCATTTGGAAAATGAACTCCAAAACAAGGAAAAATGGGTTACATTTTAGGGAAAATGTCTTACCCTTTCAATTTCCGTAAAACATTTTCCGTGCTCTCCTCTCTATCGCCTCCTTCATTCCTTCCTTCATTTCCGGTAGAAAATTGCTTCTATTTATCGATTTTCCAGTAACTTGTTTTTTTAATTATTCAATACTTGTTTTTTTAACACAATTACAAATAATTTATTTGATATTAATTTTTTTTCAATTTATAACGATTAATATTGTGGCTTAATAATTGAGTATTATTATAAATAAATCATTGCAATATATGTAAAAATAATTTAAAATATAAAAATTTATTAATATATATCAATACATGTAAAAAAAAATTCGAAAAATATTTCCAGGAAATCTGCCAAACAGCCGAAAATATTTTACATAGATTCAATCAAACACCAGAAAATATTTTCTAGTAAATCATTTTACAGAAAAGTAAAACATTTTTCCGAAATCATTTTACGGAAAATATTTTACTGGCAATCAAACAGACCCTAAAAGTTAGTTAAATATGAGCTCAATTCAACATATTTTTATAATAAAAAAAAAGTCCAATTACAGATACATATGTATTTATTATATAAACAACTTTACACCCATTGTGTTAAGAGGGAAGAGACTGTCTTCCTAAATTTTAATGGCATTGTTGCTTTTTTGGCTCATCATATTCAAAACATTCTTATATATATACTTTTTAATTTATATTATAAAAGTTATTTACATCGTATCTGGATTGATATTATTGAATAACTTAACAATTAATAAAATATTAATATTTTGAGAATTTAATTGACATATTTTAAAATTTAGGAACTAATTTCAAATTTGAACAACAATTTAGGGTTTCTAACTCCATTTTTAAAAAAAAAGCCCGATTTCTGCTGCTCGGTAGAAGAAAGTATTTTAGTTAATAGTATTTTACAATAAAGCATTCTCACCGTTGTCTCAAAGCAAACAAAGAGACGAAAAGAGTAGTACATCAGTAATTACTTCTAAATGGCATGTCCATGGTATACCTACCACTTCAAACCACAAGCATTAGATCAAAGCAGAACACAAGTGATCATCTCAATGACTAAAACTACAAGCCTTTTGGCCAGTTCTGTAATTCTAAAAGCGAAACTGTGGTTAATTTCAACGCAGTTTGTTGCCTTCATTACCACTGTGAACAGCCAAACCGGCCATGTTAGCAACAAACTGTAGATCGGACAAGGAATAAGACCGGTAAGGAAGGTTTGGTCGAGCAGTTAATGATGATGATGATGATGGGAGTTGATTTTTTACACTGTGGATGCAGAGGTGGAAAGCAGTTAGACGGCGATGATGCCATTGATATTTTAGTTCCAATGTTTCCCAAAAGATTATTGGGTTTCTTGTCCAATGAAGAACTGCGAGCTAATAAGTTCTTGCGTTTCCTATTGTAGGGATCTTCAGGCTTGGCAAAATCTTTAACGGAGGAAACAGCAGCCGCATCGGCTAAACTTGTAAAGGACTTTGATTTGCCACCATAAAACTTGGATATGCCTTTTCTGTAATCAAACAAAACCCGCAAAGAAAAACAGATTGAAGAACCCATAAGAAAAACTATGCAAGATCTTATTAAAAGACACCATTTTCTTGTTCTTCAAGCAATGGTTAGTAGGGGTAACTAGTATCAAACCCACATTTCACTATTTTATTTTTGAATTATAATAATAGGGTAAAGCCCAAACAACAAACGCCAATAACCATCGAACCGTCACATGGAATTCACATTTCACTACTTTAATACGCTTTAAATAATACATGTCCTTACATTAAAAGTTAAAGCCACTTCATCTTTTTGGAAGAAATTGCCAAACAAAACCCTCGCTATTTTTTTAGATTTACTTGCAAATTTCAACGAAGAATCGAGTTTAAATCAAAACACGTAAAGAGAAAACAAGCCAAATATTTTAATTTTTATATTTTGAATGTTAAAAATGGTTTACCTCAGAGCATCCATTGTATCCAAAGGTCCTTTGTACTTCAGGTGCTATCTAAAGATATTGGACAATTAAGATGATTGTCAACTGTTTCCATAAATTCAAATAATTAGGAGAAATCAACATTGAAATAAGTAGTTATAATTATTGACAACTGTTTCCATAAATTCAATTCAGTAATAGTTATATTAAATGGACAATTAAGATTGAAATAAATAGTTATATTTATTGTCAACTGTTTCCGTAACTTCAATTCATTGGGAGAAAACAATTAATAAATTATATTATATTAAAATTAGATTTACTTTAGAGAAGTATAAATGTAAAAATACAATATAAAAAAATGTTTTAGAATTAAAATACTATATTAAGTTCAAAATGATATTTATTTGTAAAATTAATGATAACTTTTACAATATATGAAATTTACCAGGATGCAAAAGATGTTTTTTTTCCAACCCAAAAGAGTATTCTTCTTGTTTTCTGAGAAAAATTTCCCCCTGATTCACATTATAGGGAATCAGTCTCATCATCATCACGTGAAAGTATGCATGGACATACCTTCAAGGTTTAAATGGCTCAAAAGATCCATGCTTTTCGCTCTATATAAAGGGTGACCTCAGCTTGCAACATCATTTTCACCCCTCAAAAACCAGTGCCATAAACATGTTTCTCCCAATCTTTTTCATTTTCTCTTTCCTATTTTCCTCCACCAACGCAGCCGACTTCTGTGTTGGGGACTTGAATGGCCCTGTAGGCCCTGCAGGCTATTCTTGCAAGAAGACAGCCACCGAAGATGACTTCTCTTTCTCCGGCCTCCTCCGTACCGCAGGCAACACTTCGAACCTCGTAAAAGCTGCAATAACACCAGCCTTTTCGACTCAATTCCCGGGTGTTAACGGACTCGGCATTTCAATAGCTCGTTTGGATTTAGCTGTTGGTGGAGTGATACCTATGCATACACACCCTAGGGCTTCTGAACTCATTCTTGTTATGGATGGCACACTTTTTGCTGGTTTCATATCCTCAGATAACAAAGTTTACTCCAAATCTCTGAATGAAGGAGACATTATGATTTTCCCACAAGGTTTATTACATTTCCAAATCAATACAGGCAAAACTCAATCCGTGGCATTTGTATCCTTCAACAGTGCAGACCCTGGTGTCCAAATCCTGGACTTTGCCTTGTTTACAAATGACTTGCCGACTGACATTATTGAAGGAACCACTTTTCTGGATGCTGCTCAGATTAAGAAGCTGAAGGGTGTTCTTGGAGGAACTGGTTAATATTATTTGAACTTGTTGAGAGTCCCTTTTTTTTTCGTATGCTTTCACGTTTGCTTGTGTCTTCTTGTCAGTGGTAGTTTGTTGGAAATTACTAGCAAAAGAGTGAGTCTCTGTTGTGTTTCTTTGTGTTCCTTCTTCAGGTTCTACTGTGAACCAAAAATGTAATAAAAAAGACCATCGCTTTCTCGATCTGAAAATGTTTAAATAAAGGCAATTATGTTGTTTATCTTTCTCCCTTAAAATGGGAAATAGCCAACTTCATTAATCTCCAAAGATGATGGTGAGTAGCTGGAATTGTTTGGTGGGGAATACCGCACTGGCAGAATTTTTGGGATGACCATATACCCCTTCCCCATCCATTAAGAAAGGATATTTTATTCGAACCCGGATATAAAATATTTAAGTATATTTAGATAAAATTACGCAATCTTTTACAAAATAATATATATTGGTTAAAAGTTGGTCACCATTAAAATCGACTACTTTCATGAACCTTATCAAATAGTACTATAATCCATAGTCCAAATTCTTTTGAAAATTTATACTGTACTGTACTAGCACTATGATCAGCAATCACTGAATCAAAGAATGATGTTGGAGCCAATATCTGGACAAATATTTGTACTAAATGTAGACATAATGTTGGTATAAACTAAAAATTTTGATATGTTTGAGTGAATACTAAACAAGTGAAAAGAGGATTTAAGCTTTAGGTTAATTGATTAGAAAATTTAAAATATATCAATCAAAATTGTTCCAAATACTAACATCATAGCCTTATCATTATGGTAAGTATTAAATGTAAATTCAATTTAACATACTTTTATAAAAATATATTCAATAACAAATACATATGTATTTATTATATAAACAACTTTGCACCTAGCTTTCTTAATTTAATTTATATATTTTAAAAATTATATACAATTGACATTTAACGAATAACTTAGCGACTAAATTAATAAAATATTAATATTTTGAGAACTTAAATTAAAATATTTTAAAGCTTAGGAACTAATTTCAAATTTGAGCAATAATTTAGGGTTTGAACTCCATTAAAAAGACAAGCCCAATTTTTGCTGCAAGGTAAAAGAAAGTATTTTAGTTAATAGTATTTTACAATAAAGCATTCTCACCATTGTCTCAAAGCAAACAAAGAGACGAGAAGAGTAGTACATCAGTAATTACTTCTAAATGGCATGTCCATGGTATACCTACCACTTCAAACCACAAGCATTAGATCAAAGCAGAACACAAGTGATCATCTCAATGACTAAAACTACAAGCCTTTTGGCCAGTTCTGTAATTCTAAAAGCGAAACTGTGGTTAATTTCAACGCAGTTTGTTGCCTTTATTACCACTGTGAACAGCCAAACCAGCCATGTTAGGAGTTGTAGCAGCAACAAACTGTAGATCAGACAAGGAATAAGACCGGCAAGGAGGGTTTGGTCGAGCAGTAAATGATGATGATGATGGTTTGATGATGGTAGTTGATTTTTTACACTGTGGATGCAGAGGTGGAAGGCAGTTAGACGGCGATGATGCCATTGATATTTTAGTTCCAATGTTTCCCAAAAGATTATTGGGTTTCTTGTCCAATGAAGAACTGCGAGCTAATAAGTTCTTGCGTTTCCTATTGTAGGGATCTTCAGGCTTGGCAAAATCTTTAACAGAGGAAACAGCAGCCGCATCGGCTAAACTTGTAAAGGACTTTGATTTGCCATTATAAAACTTGGATATGCCTTTTCTGTAATCAAACAAAACCCGCAAAGAAAAACAGATTGAAGAACCCATAAGAATAACTATGCAAGATCTTATTAAAAGACACCATTTTCTTGTTCTTCAAGCAATGGTTAGTAGGAGTAACTAGTATCAAACCCACATTTCACTACTTTAATACGCTTTAAATGATTCATGGCCTTTCATTAAAAGTTAAAGCCACTTTATCCTTTTTGAAGAAATTGTCAAACAAAACCCTAGCTATTCCTCTAGATTTACTTGCAAATTTCAACGAAGAATCGAGTTTAAATCAAAACCCATAAAGAAAAAACAAGCCAAGTTTTTTATTTTTATTTTTTGAATGTTAAAAGTGGCTTACCTCAAAGGCAAAATCTCCTGTAGAGCATCCATTGTATCCAAAGGTCCTTTAAGCTGGCTTTGTACTTCAGGTTCCGGTGAGTCATCATCATCCGATGGTGATTCACCGGAATCATCGCTGTTCCTTCCTATCGACGACGAGCTGCAAGACCCCGACTCATCATCGTCTCTCTCTTCCTCCTCTTCCTCCGTCGAAAGCAACCGCAACCTATCATCTCTTTTCTCCTCCGGCGAATCATAGACGGAGATACACTGCATCCCGTGGATAAACCCCGAGCGTCTCATTGAACTACTATTTTCATTATTCCTATCATAGACAAGCGACATCGTTTAGGGAAATGAAAAGTGCAGAGAAAAGCAAGGGAACTTAAACCCAGTGGGTAATAATAATAATATCTGGTGAAGTGCACATGGGAGATGGCGATAATTCCGCCATTGTTGAGATAACACAGAGAGAGAAAATAAAAAATTAAAAGAAGTTACTTTAATTTTCTACAGAAAAAAAAGGTTAAATATTTAAGTACTCAAAACGGAATAAAGAAAAACGAAATTCTTTTTATCGGAAATTGTAGAGAAAGAAAAAAATGAATAAAAAAGATTATCTGAAATTCTGGATAAAGATATTTTGATTTGGTAAGAATTAAGAAAGAGAGAAAGGAGGCAGGACTATGTTGTAGGCCAGGATACAATGATTCGCGTTTATTCTACATTTTGATTGACTTTTACCTGACGTGAACGGTTATGATTCACACTTGATCACATGATGTTGAGATTTGTGTGGATAGTGATGATAACGTATTTTTGTCAGTTGAATTAAGTGAGTATTATTTGAAGACAAGAAAGAAATATATGAAAAAAGGTTTTGCCGTTGATTAGGGAAGATTTTTGTTTAACTAAGACTTTCACGTTTTCTAATAAAATTTTGATATTTTATAATTAAGGATTAACCATAATAAAACAAAACATTTCTTTTATCCAAATATATTGCAAAAAAACAATTTATTTTGGATTTGTCTTTTCACTCTTTTATAGGAAATATATTTGGTGACAGTCTGCAACAAAAGAAAACGTGGCAACCATGCGATCAACGAAAGCGACACGTGTCGGTCATACTTTGGTCTTGATTGTTGAGCTTTTTTGTGTATGTGTCATTGACAGTTATCTTTGAATTTCGAGTTTAATTAGAAATTTGAGAAAAATTGTTTTAATATGCCTATAGCCAATAGGCCCAATATCAAAAACTCTTCTTTAGCTTAAGCATTGGCCCAATTGAGCTTTAATGATCCAAAGTTCAGGAGATAAAGCCCAAGACTTGGAACCCATTGTCTCGTTTCGCTAGGACGGAGCAGTGGGAGCCAGCGACCTCTAACAAAGCCAGGCTACATTTCCCACAAGCGACGCTGAAAACCCTAATTTTGCCGTTCCTTCGCATCTAGCATCGAAATCCCCCCCCATTATACCTGACAGTTCTAAGATCTTTTCTTTTTTCCCATTTTCTTGTTTTCTTATTTCGGATTGCTTTCGTTTATCCAGTTTTTGGTTGTCAATGTCAATCGTTTCAATGCTCAGTCATCATCCGATGATCTAATTAAGTTATTTAATGCTTGAGATTTATCTGGGGTTTTGGATCTTTTTCTGGTAAGATATTTTATCGTTTAGTTTGAGCTATGAATCGATTTGCTATGGTACCCTATTTCGATTTCTCGCCATCTCCATGAAGGGTAGAGAGTACTATCAAGGACCCAACTTTGAATCTGGGGTTCCCAGTAGTAATTTTGGTCATTGCCAAGAAGAGAATTTTGAGTATCTAATTAGGCCTAGATATGGTGTGGGCTTACATATGACCCTTTTTTCATTCACAACTCGTGCCTCAAGGGTTCGACCCGCCTCCAAGCTCTTCGTTCCTCAGTATCACATTCAATTTCACGGAGGATCTCACCCGCCAGGCTATAAAGATGTAAAGGTAGTTCAAAAGCACGAGGCTTGGTTTGTTAAGGTTGTTTGCACTCTATTTCTTTATTCCCAACCTTTGAGTGATCGCTCTCTGGGTTATTTGAGCAAGCATTTGTCACCTTTAATTGAATTACAAGTTGTTAAATGGTTAAACGATCCAGCATTAGGGTTGAAGTTTTTCGAGTTCAGTAGAGTTAATTTTAATATTACTCATTCATTTTGGACTTATACTTTGCTTATGAGATCACTTTGTAATATGGGTCTACATGAGTCGGCTAAATTAGTTTTTGATTATGCGAGGATTGACAGGCATTTGCCTGATGATACTATGGTAGGATTCATGATTTCGTCTTTTGCGAGGGCAGGTGACTTTGGAATGGCAAAGAAGTTGCTTGCTGAGATTCAGTCCGATGAAGTGGGGATCGACATTTTTGCTCTAAACAATTTGTTGCATATGATGATTAAGCAAAATAAACTAGAAGAGGCAGTTAGCTTATACAAAGAGAATCTAGGATTGAACTTTAACCCAGATAATTGGACATTTAATATTCTAATTCTAGGCCTGTGCAAAGCTCGGCAGGTGGACAAGGCTTTTGAGTTTTTTAATGATATGTGGATTTTTGGTTGTTTTCCTGATATTCTTACCTATAACACCATTATAGGTGGGTTATGTAGGGCAAATGAGGTAGATAGAGGTCACGAGTTATTGAATGAAATTCGATTGAGAGATGATTGTTCACCAGATGTTGTGACTTATACATCAGTCATATCTGGTTACTGTAAGTTGGGTAAGATGGGGAAGGCTTCTGCTCTTCTTAATGAGATGATTAATTCAGGAACGGTGCCTAGTGCCGTCACTTTTAATGTTCTGATTGATGGCTTTGGCAAGGTTGGAGATATGCTTTCTGCTAAATCCATGTATGAGAAGATGGTTTCTTTTGGTTGCGTTGCTGATGTTGTAACCTTTACTTCCTTGATTGACGGATACTGTCGCAATGGAGATGTGAACCGGAGTTTGCAGCTTTGGAATACAATGAAAGTGAGAAATATATCTCCAAATGTTTATACTTTTTCTATTATTATCAATGCTCTATGCAAGGAAAACAGACTGCATGAGGCTCGTGAACTTTTGAAGGAGTTGACATGTACAAATATTGTTCCGAAACCGTTTATCTTCAACCCTGTGATTGACGGGTTCTGCAAGTCTGGGAATTTGGATGAGGCCAATTTGATAGCAGTGGAAATGAAGGAGAAGAAATGTTATCCTGATAAAGTGACGTATACTATTCTCATTATCGGGCATTGTATGAAAGGAAGAATGCTTGAAGCAATTGGCATTTTCGATAAAATGTTATCAGTTGGTTGTACACCTGATGATTTCGCCGTGCATTCTTTGGTATCTTGCCTTTTCAAGGCCGGGATGCCTAATGAAGCCTCCCGTGTTTCAACAATAGCATCACAGGGCAAGAAGTCGGCAAGTTCATCATCTTTGGATAACAATATTCCTTTGAGGATAAACAGAGTTGTGCCTGTTGCTGCTTAAGAGAAAAGCCCCGTATCATTGAACTCAGTCTGGTCCAGAGATGTTGAAAAGGCCCTACAGTATGCATCAAGTATCCAATTAAGCATATCCAGCTTGAACCAGAAATGACCTTCCATTAAGTAAGTCTCTTTTTTGTTTTCTTTTGTTCATGTCATAAACTTTTTGATCATGCTGTTTAAAAAATGTACTTATAAATAATACAACTGAATGATTTTCTCTTTCTCCCAACCAAGTGACTTGTATTAGCTTGCAAGTCGATTGATTCAGTTGCTCCAGTGTACCGTAAGGTTAAAAATAACATTTGTACTCATTATATGAGTTCTAATCCCTTTCTTCAATCATGCTCCAAACTATATAACTAGTAAATGCTATTTTTAATAGATAAAGGAGAAGAGTGATATCAAGTTGCATTTATTTTCTTCAACGATTATTCTTAACACAATTTTTCTTTTCTATGAGTTTGCAGGATAACAAGTAAGCATATTTCCTTGTATTCTGCCATTGCCTCTTTACATTATATGAGGGTGTAATAAAATCTTAAATCTGAATTTGGTAGGAGATCATCACCAATGAATATTTTTGTTTGGCTTCAAATGCTGGATAATGCTATAGAAAACAGGCATGATGCTAAATGAGTGGCACGTACCACGGAGGTTGGCCCTTTGTCCTTTCACTTCTGTATTTCAAATGAGAAAACAAAGCAATTTCGTGTTTTCAGTAAGGAACATGGAAAAAAGATGGATCAAATTCATGTTTTTTCCTTATTTATTCTGGACAATTCAATACACTCTGTTTTTTGCCCCCCCACATTTTAGTGTGTACAGAACTTTAGAAAATTTCAAGAATGAATGAAATGTATTTGAGGACATGATGATCATCAATAAAGGGATTTCTGTTTACATGGTTCTTTTTTGTTTCAGACGGGTCCATGAGTTATATTCTTGTATTCCAAATTTATGCTTTGAATAAAAGACAAACATAACAAGGATATAAATGTATTTTTCAATATTGGCAAATTTATTACACAACAAGCATCTAATTGAAGAAAATTTACAGTATTGTCTTTGTTGTGTACGATACATTTGCTTCTTTTACGTGTCTTGGACCTTATTGTAGGCTGTTAAGCCACAGCACTTTGAACTAGTTCATGATCTCTCCCTCAGATCAAGCAACAACGGGGTATGATGCACATGTTGCCACACCTGGCAGCGAAATTGGAGTTACGAAGAATAACAAGGAATTAAATGATAATCAGAGATTCAATGAGGTTGAGACTTACCACACATGTTTTTGCCCATTTCCATCTTGAAGTAGCCCTTGTCACCCCATTCTGCTCCCCATGAGTTCTTAATGAGCCAATACGGGACTCCATTTTCAATTCCATATCCAACTGCAAGAACAGCGTGGTTCACATCCTGCCAAATAGCCACCATTGCTAGTAAGAAAACGTCGATCCATCATATATACATATATAAACTGGCCATCATTCAACCCAATTGAAAGGCGCAGTTTTGACCAAAAATACAATTTTTTCCAACTCCGAGCAAAAAAAAGGTAAAACATAAGGAACTTACCGAGGAAGTGTTGCCACACTTGTCACTGGTGTAAACCCCGCTTTTGTAAAAATTGAAACTTGGGACAACTTCAAATGCCACGCTAACTGGTCGAACCATAGCAACTGCATGCTTTAATTCATCTTCAGAACCCTGTGTTTGATCGTAAAGATTTGAACATTCCAAATGATGAAATATAATAGTTCAATACATAGGACAGATACTCCCAAGTCATTTGTTTTGGACTACGGATCTGATTGAATTCCAATATTCAGCTAAGGTCGCAAGCTAGAACAGTCGATCACAGCTATGTATATGGAACTGCTAGGATTTAGAACACTGAAAAACAACGATAAACACATCTTTTTTAAGTTGCACATTGGACAGGTTTAGAACTAGACATATATCGATACAGATTATCCAATCAAATTCAGCCAAGAACAAGAGTTGGTCATCTATTTTTTGCTTCAGGGTCATGATCATATTCTTAGCGGAAAACCAGAAGAGTTATGAACTTACCAAGGTAATGTTGACAGCGTCAATGACTTGGACACCAACATTTTCGGATGAGAATGTGCATTGACCATCTTTTGCTGTATAAGGGTATGCCTCCTCCGTATCAAGGCCACCGTTGTATTTGATATACTCAAAGGCTTGGGATGGCAAACCACCATTGCACCCAAAGTTGTTAAAGGCTCCAGCACAGTCCACAAGCTGCTGCTCCGAAAGAGAGATTCCTTTCCCAAATGCCTGATGGTAAGCAGCTTCAAGAGCTCCAGTAGTACTGCAATATGCAAATGCATAAGGTCAAAACTTACTACTTTACAAGCTAAATCTAGTAGCTCGGTAAAAAAAAAATTCTCTAAATCATAATCAAAAGCTAACCTGAATGCCCAGCAAGATCCACAGGACCCCTGATTTTTGACCGGGCTAACTATGCCTGATTCCCTCCAGTCTTTCTGTCAATATCATATCATATATCAAAAGAGTTACCATTAATAAAGCCCTGCATTCTTATGTCATATGGCGACTGTCGCAGATTATATCGGCTCATAGATTTCGGGTTATACCTTGGCACATTCCACACCAACGAAGAGCTGGAAGACTGTCTCAATAAACTGGCCACAGTTTTCGGCCGAAAAAGGATTGAAATATTTGGTACATGAAAGGCATAACATTAGTATCTAATTCTTATTTTCTAGTGGCTCCCCCTCCTTTTGGCAACTTACACCATGAACTTTCCCCAAACGTCCTACCCAAACAATCTCGATTATCGCCTTTTTGATGAGATCTTTCAATGAAGGTAATTCCATTGTTGGTTTTCAATCCCTTCTCAGTTGAAAATTGTGGCAATTTATCGAAGCATAATTTCCAAACTCCTCATTGGCATGAAATGTGCCCTGAAATGTCCACGCTTTCCCCAAACTATCTATAACATCCATGCAAAACAGAAAACCCTTCTTTGAAAGCTAATGCAATAACAGGTATATATCTCCATAGCTAAAGCAAAAAAAATTTTAAGTTTACCGCTTAGCAGCTTTAGAGAACAAGAATATCAGCCAAGTCTTGGCACACCAAAAGATTCCACCATACTATCTTTTACAACTTGTTGCATGATGAAATCATACCGACTATTGGATTGTATTAGGTGGATTTATTGTCCAATGAATTATATAGAAAACATTGTTAGAAAACCTTAATCTTCGTATCTAATGGTTTCTTTTTATATTAAGTGAAAGTACCGATTCAGGAAGGACGACATCAGTGAGCTGGTGATTGCCCTTTCTGGTGGCAGAGCAGTTTTGAGCAGCTCCAAGCCTGTGTTTTCGAAACTCATCCCATGTTAAATCAGCAAACTCTGCATCGTTTGAATCAATAAGAAAAAGAAAGATGAGTTAATAATTGAATGCAGATTAAGCAAATTTTATTTGTACATATCACCTGCAAGTGCAATAATCAACATCATTCGCTCACTGTTAAAGACAGGTTGATTTTTCTATTGTGACCTCTAAGCCTACAGTTGGCCTTTAACCATGGAAATCAACCGAACTAAATTAGATCCTAGTTAAGTCAAAGTTGGTAACTAAATCAGATCAGATACAACTTGATTCGTCAGCGGAGCACAGATATACAATGAAAAATCTTCAAAACAAAATTAAAAAAATAAAAAAATTTAACGTACGATTCACAGATAGAGAATAAGGCAATCCCTTCTTGTTAGTAGATCTGATTAAATCCATATTATCTTTGAAAATCTGAAACCGTAGCTTTATCTCCTCAACATCCTCGTACCTCTTTCCATGCCTAACCAAAAACGATTAAAAAAAGAAAAAGAAAAGAAAATTTAATATCAGCTTCCATTTTCTTTATCTTCTATTTTCCTGGAGAACAAACGTAAGAATTAAGATAAGTGTAATGATGCAATGTTGGAGTTTACTTGTAAGCAAAACGAGCAAAGGAGATAGCACGACGAGTATGACCGATGACACGAAGAACAGAGGAGTCGAGACCATCGGATACCATCTGAATGGGGTTCGTGTCCTCGAAGGTTGATGCTGAGGCGAGGCAGCATAGCAGAAAGATGACGGAGGACATTAACGTTAAGCCAGCCATAATTATGTTGCTTTTTCACTGACTGTACGTTTCTTTGTTTTCGGGATGTTTAGGTTAGGCTTAAGCTACTTTTATGGAGAGAAATTTAAGAAGGCATGGGTAGTAGTTACTAGTTAGGTGAATCGAAATGATTAGGATGTCGATCCCAACGGGGGTAAATCCGTAAATTAAAAGTCTTTTATGATTAGGAAAGTTATGGTCGAAGCAAAAGCAAAACAAGCCTTCACTCTGAGGGAAAGAAAAACACAGATCACAATTATTGTGTTGTGTATTCATATATTTATTTTTTAAAATGAGCTAAAACTAGATCGTCGAATATTATACCATATTTTAAATTAATTTTAAAAAATATAAAAGATTGAATTCCAAAGAGAATGAAAAATGGATCAAGGCTCCTTAATTTATATGTACCAACTACCAAAAACAAAACACTCCTTAATTTATTTTGCTCTGATCCATATTATCAAACCAAAATATATACGATCGTATACATGTTATTCTATATCCCTTTACAATTATTTAATGATATTTCAATGATATTTTTTTATGCCATTGACACATGATTTTGGTAATATTTTTAATCTGGACTTTGAATCTCAAACCTTAAACATAAACACAAACTAAAAACCATTAAACCATAAACCTAAAACCCAAATCCAAACTCGATCCTGACCCCTGAACCTTGAACTAAAAAGTCAAGTTCATGATTTAAGGTTTAATGTAAAAAATTATCAAAATTATGTATCAATTATATAAAAAAATTTGTTGAAATATTATCAAATAATTAAAAAAAATACAGAATGACGTAACACACCTATTCCATACGATCCTTTCTCAATATACAAATGCACCCCCCACTAGAAATATCTATTGATACAAATATATAAACCAACGAATCTTTGGTTGGTGGTGGGGAAGAATTTAAGATTTTAAATTTAAGTTTTATAGTACGTGGGTTTTTTTAAATAATTTAATTATAAGTTTTGATTATATCTATTCATTTTGATATAATACTTAGAATTACTCGTAGTCCTTCCTCAAACCATAAATAGGAGGATAATGTGTTTCAACGCACTCGTATCCATGCCCTCCAGCATTGGCAACAATATCCCTGTCAATTAAGCAGTATATGAACTCTTTTTTAATATTATTTAAGTTGTTAAAGTTAATTATTGATTATAATTATTCAAATTTATTCAAAAAAAAAAAGACATATGTCTTGTAATTTTTTTATATATTACATAATCGTTTTGTTCAAAATTCTAAAATATTCCGCCTTCCGTTTTCTTGCCAGGCCTTCAATTATTGTTGGATCACCAAAATATTCAACCTTAACTACCCACTAAGCCCAATAAGCCGCGCCTCAATTTCTTCCTGGCGGGATTATCAAATCCCTAAAATGGATGTGGCCCAATTGAAATATTGGTCCGGTATTCAGTTTATTATGAAAAAGAGAACAGATGTCCAAGATTTAGACATTTTCACATTCAGAAGTGTCATTGTCTTTTAAAGTTACAACTTTGTTCATAAAAAAGAAATCCTAATTTAGAGATGGATAATATAAATACTTGCATTTTAGAATCAATTCTATTACATAATTAATATGAAATTTAAGGCTCCTCCTCCATCTATTAGTAATTTGCAAAACTGGAGCAATGCAAGCGTGCGTTTAAAGACAAAAATCCGAATAAGTTATCCACTAAGACAAAACCCAAGGCCGTTAAAAAATTTGACTTTGACTCCCTTATTCTCCATTCGATTCATTCCTTGTAGTTCATGCCTTTGATACCACTTCCAAATTTCAACCATTTTTCTAAACTCCCCAAACAACACTTCCAAGTTTATTTTTTCTAGAAACTAACATCAATGTCTTTGGTAGTTCACCTGAAAAAAAAAAAACCCGTCTTAGTCATGTTTTGCAGACTTTTGCTTTGCATGGCACGTAATTATTTAATACATTAGTACTTGCAAAACCTAATATATTTAATTTAGGAGTAAACTATGACAAAAGTAGATGTTGTACAAGAAACTTTGAATAGTCAAATTTTTGGGTATAAAAAAGTTTTGATTTTTGATTTCTATAAAGGTTTTTTTTTAATTGTTCGGTGAAATTCCATAAAAAGAAGGTGAAGTAGTTGTAGTTTGAATGGTTTGTTAATCCCGATTTCTTGAATTCAAGGTAATTCTATTATAACTAAAAATAACCACAGAAGGACAGCAATTTTACAGCTAATTACAGTACAAAAGCAGCCACTAAGCCATAAGCTGTCAAATGATAAAACGAGACTTAGCTTAATCATTTTACTTTTCCAATCTAATTAAATTATTTCCACCTGCTGTTTAAGATGTCAGAATTTCACAATATAGTACGTGAACATGTGTTATAAAACATGACATGTTTAGCAAGTATACTTTGATATGTTTAAACATAATAAATATTATATACAATGTAATATTTAATCATTTATATATATAAATCATCAACAAATTGTTATTATTATTATTATTAAAATGTAATATTTATAGGTTACTTAAGTTTAATTCGAGAAATTATAACAATATTTGACTAGAGATTCAACAAATAAACATTTTTATATAAAAGAAAATCACAATAAAATATGAAACAAACTTAAACTTGCTACGAGCAAGACTCAACTTGATTGCATCCTACCAATTACTTCCTTATTAATTCATTTCCTTTAATACAAGATGCTACACAATTTCCCAGTTTTTTTTACTCTTCCTTTGGAAATTGTCAACTGTTGAGTATTTTTTTAATAAATATTATTTAAAAATCAAAGGAAGAAGTCGAGAATTTCAAATAGAGTTGTTTAGAACAAGCGAAGAATGTTTGAAAAAGAAAAATCAGCCATAAAAACCATGCAATTTCAATATTACCTTAATAACTATCCGAAATAGTTATATTCATGCAAAACGCAGTCGTAGTTTCCTACACGAAATGACAATATTACCCATTGACTTTTTTAACGTGACGACATGACGAATTGTTCTCTCAAATCACACACCTACCCCCTCATTGACAAAGTTGCCTCCCCCATTTCATCATTTCTCATGGATTAAGACATACGAACTCCATCTTTTACCTTTTCCCTCAACCATTTAATAATATTATTAAATATATTATTTTTGACATTGCAACTTGGCCCAGATTCCAGACCTGGCCAAATTTTTTCCGGTCAACTTTTTGCTTCATAAAATAATAAATGTAATAAAAAGATGAGGTTAATATTTTCATCCATTAATTATAATACTATGTTTATTAGTGGAGATTCTAATGTTGATAGTAAAAGGATAATGAGCTGACCCCGACGAACTCACCAGCTTCTGGAACCACATTATTATATTATATAAATCTAAGGTCAACTTCAAGGAAAAATCAGGACCATTAAATCCAAATGAAGGGGATAAGTCCACATTTTTCGCGGTTGTGATGAATTGCCAGTACTTATTTGTCGTGCATACGAAATATTTCCTTCATGTCAGGTATGTAAATAAACAACCCTAAATCCGTATATATTAAGGTCGGCATGATAAAAAATATAAAAAGATTATTTATCCGAATTCTGAATAAAAAGAATATTATTTAAGGAAGTTATAGATAGTAGCACTATATATTATATTGTTATTGAAATCTATTAAAATAAATCGTTAGTGTCAGTCTAGTTTTTAAACTTTTCAAGCAGATTTAGGAATTGACAAATGTCTTATAAGAAGTGGCATATATAGAAAGAAGGCTGGCAGGAGCCCCACCATCCCTAAAATGGAAAATTGTCCATTTAAGTTTTTTAAAAATTTTAAAAATTTAAATTAGAAAAGGTTCCTCCTAAAAATAATAAAAAAAATAATTTAATTATTTAAAAATTAAAATTTAATTTCGGTCCTCTACAGTAAAATATTTTTAAAAAAATTCACCAAAAAAATATTTTGAAGAAAACATGTATCATTTTTTAAAATTGATTGCCAAATAAAAAAAATTGACAATATATCAAATATTTATTTTTTTAAAAATAATTCATAATTTAAATCTGAAGAAATTGCCTAGACTGCCAGCTTTGAGCGTATAATAGTTATTCTCTAAAAAGGGAAAATAAAAGATAGCGTATAATAGCTTGAGTAGAAAATGAGTATAAGAGTTATACACCACATATATATTTAATTTGAAAAAACTTTGCATTTGTTTAAGATTAAGTGATTATCCAAATATATTTATTGCTAAATTTGTCTATAAGTACAAACTGTCCGGAAACAATATGCTTGGAGAAAAGGGTGAGTACGAAAAACCCATAGTTTTGATTTCATTTTGTTACCTGCAGTCAATTATGAATCGGTAACAAAAGCAGCCGTAAACTTGAGTCATCAACTGAGCTTTCATCGGAACATTCCGAAGCTCAAAAAAATCTTCTTTTTTTCTTTTTCGGCCATGAAATAACAAAGTCAAGGGGGCGGGGCAGCAGCGTCATTTCCTTGAACCAACTTTTGTGGACTTGTGCATTCAGTTTCACTTGATTGGTAGATTTAATCAAAATTTTAAATTGCGAATGTAATAAAAATATTTGATTAAATAGTATGATTATAAATGTAAGAGATTAATAGTTTTAATTTTGTCACGTGCGATAAATTTTGTTTTACAAAGTAAATAATAATAATAATCAATTTTACTGCTTTAATTTGAGTGTTCTTTTATCTTTACAAATTTAGGGAAGTGATGAGATTATCAACATTTTAACTTAATTTTTAGTAGAATTTTGATTCAAGAGCAGTCGAAATTTGATCTTGAAATTGAATTTGATGATATGTTTACTTGAAAATTTGATTTGATTGAATTCAAAAGTCCTTTAAACTTTGAATCAATGATACATACTTTAAATGTCGTAGAGACTTAATCTTAAATTTGAAAAATCCTTTGAAGTTTGGTATTGGATGGTTGATTTTACTTCAAGGGTGTTTTAAACTTGATTTTGAAGAACGAAATTAATCTCCTTTGCAACTGGATAGGCTATTTTAGAAAAGACTGACCTATATGATTCCGCTATAAGATCCTTTTGGACTTAATCTTGCAGAATGAATTGAATAGGTTAGAAGTAATCTTATTCTATAGTGTTAATCATTTAAACAAAGGAGGATTTATTCAGAAATATATAAATATTTAAAAAATATCAAATTAATATAAAATAATAATTTAACATTATCACGAAAATATTTTAGTTTAATTAATGATAATATGATTTATTATTAAATTTTAAATTAATTAAAAAATAATTATGATGCCACTTTGTAATTGGTATGAGGATATCTTAGTGTACACGTATGATTTATGATATTAATTTTCTTAACGGAGCTTGGAAGAATTCCATTTATTTATATGTTGGATAGAATAGAGCCGAGAATGATACCAGGAAAATTTCAAAGCAGTGTTGCTAACTGGAAAGTTGTGTAACGCTGTCTCCGTATTGAGTTTTCAGAGGAGTTGGTGATTTGATGTTTGAATATTTTCAATATTTAAAGCCTCCCCCTCTCTTCTTTATTAAAGTCCTTCCAAACCATTGCTATTTTTCTTCACCTTTCTCTAATATTTTCTAACCTAATTGTCTGCTTATATCAAATCATTACCTGAAAGTTGTCGGCTTTCCATCTAATCTACTTTTGCTTCATATATATATATACTAAGCCTCAACAAGTGAATTTGTAAAATTATAGTGTCATAAAGAAAAAAAAAGGAAATGACTGTGATGAAAATTACATGGAGATCCATCTTCCCCAGCTGTTCCAAAGGTGTAGTGAAACCAGAAACCAAGCCTAAGAAGGAAGTTACAAAACAAAGTTCATTTAACAGGCTTGCGATGTTAGAGTTGAGTTATCCCAGCACAATGCTTACTGAAGATCTGTCAACTTCGCTTGCTGGTTCAAATCTTCATGTTTTCACGCTTGGGGAGCTAAAGGTGATAACCCAGAGCTTTTCATCTTCTAACTTTCTTGGTGAAGGTGGGTTTGGACCGGTTCATAAGGGTTTCATTGATGACAAGCTTAGGCCTGGATTGAAAGCTCAGCCTGTGGCTGTTAAACTCCTGGATTTAGAAGGCTTGCAAGGACATAGGGAATGGCTGGTCAGTGTTTTGAAACCAATATTTGCTTACCTTAATTTGGACGGCATTTGTTTGTAATGCTTGGTTCTTAATAAATGTTTTCTTTTTATTTTCTGGAACAGACCGAGGTGATCTTTCTTGCAGAATTGAGGCATCCACATCTTGTGAAGTTGATTGGATATTGTTGCGAGGAAGAACATAGGTTACTGGTGTATGAATACATGCCTCGCGGCAGCTTGGAGAATCAGCTATTTAGAAGTATGTTTTCACTCTGCAAATTTATCGTTCTATTTTACGGAAAAAAAAAGAGAGTCAAAATTAATGTCAATCTTCTTGTTTGCAGGGTATTCAGTTTCTCTTCCATGGGCGACAAGGATGAAAATTGCTCTTGGAGCTGCCAAGGGTCTCGCATATCTTCACGAAGCAGAAAAGCCAGTCATATACCGAGATTTCAAAGCATCGAATATATTGTTAGACTCTGTAAGTATTGCCCTTTTTTTCTTTCGGTATTTTCTTCAATTTTTAATGATGTTACATTTTGAAAAAAAATTTTCTTGTTCCAGGATTACAATGCCAAACTTTCTGATTTTGGTCTTGCAAAAGATGGTCCAGAAGGGGATGACACTCATGTTTCCACCAGGGTTATGGGGACTCAAGGCTATGCTGCCCCTGAATACATCATGACAGGTAACAGCATTTGATTCAATATCGTTTTCAATGGATTTAATTTGCTAAAAGCTGATATATTTGATTGGCGTTGTTTCAGGTCATTTGACGGCAATGAGTGATGTATATAGCTTTGGAGTGGTACTATTGGAGCTTTTAACAGGGCGAAGATCCGTAGACAAGAACCGATGTCCTAGAGAACAAAATTTAGTGGAATGGGCAAGGCCCATGTTGAACGATGCCAGGAAACTCGGCCGAATAATGGATCCTAGACTCGAAGGCCAATACTCGGAAACGGGTGCACGAAAGGCAGCTGCGTTGGCTTACCAATGCCTTAGCCATCGCCCAAAGCAAAGACCCAAAATGAGTGATGTAGTGAAGACATTAGAGCCCCTCCAGGACTACGAAGACGTCCTTGTGGGTCCCTTCGTTTATACGGTTCCAACCCAAAGTGACAAGCCAAAACAAGACGAGGACACCGTCACTAAAGAATGTGAACCGAAGAAAGAGAAATGTCATCATCACGAAAACCATAAACACCATCACCGCCACCACAGGCACCAAACCAGATCACCAAGGATGTCTGCAATTCACTCGGAAAGAGACGCCCTGAAGCGAAATCATAGAAATGGGTTGAATTCACCTTT
Source organism: Gossypium hirsutum (assembly GCF_007990345.1). NCBI lineage: Eukaryota > Viridiplantae > Streptophyta > Magnoliopsida > Malvales > Malvaceae > Gossypium > Gossypium hirsutum. The sequence continues at coordinate 2,980,877 of NC_053441.1, forward strand.
GCACTTTAAAGTCAGGGAAGCAGCATAAGAGTAGGGATTAGATTACTACAAACTGTAAAAAGAAAATCACACAGTAAATAGACAGTAATTAGAGATTGCTCAACGTGGCAAATTTTAAAAAGTGCAAGTTTTTCTTTTAGACCAAAGAGTTGTTTACTCAGGTGGTTCTTTCAAATATAAAGTTCGGGGGGCGGGGGGCGGGGGGCGGGGGGCTTGGTTTAATTTTATTTTTGGTATGGTTCATTATTTTAAATATAAAGTCTTAGATATTTAGAGATTCACATCTCTACGGACAAAATAAACTTTTGGGTTTAATTGTTAATTAAGCAAATGAACAGTTCACCAACCAATGTGTATCAGAAGGCCGGGTCTTTAAAGAAAAGGACCAAATCTTATACAGAATAATAGATCAAAGATGTACGACTCAAATCAAAATTGGAAGTTTAATTTATACTAATTAATAAGTTTTTATTCGAAATTTAGCATTGTTTTATTTCTAAACTATAATTATATTTGTCGATAAGACCGAGTCATGGTCTACTTGGGCTCCAAATGTTCACAATAATATTAAAATCATGTATAATAAATAATAAACTAACATTACGACTGTTGAATAAATTTGGGGTGACAAATGTGAGAAATTCCAGATTCAATTATTTGCCTAGGTTGCAGGCTCGTGATTGATTGTTGATAATAAAGGGAAAGAACCAAAGATATTGTCCCCTGGAGATACAATCATATCCGGCTTTTAAGGTAATTTTCTCATATCTTGTTACAATGGGAAATGCGACAAATCTCCACACCTAAAAATCTTCCTCACCAACAGCCAAATTATTTCTTTGTCGGTGGTTTTCTTTGGGAGATCATATGAACTGGTAACTTATTTGAGAAGAAAAGGGTTGGTAGATACCAACTTCGTGTATTAATTTAATGGTTAGAGTGTTTATCATTATAAATATGGTCTAAATTTTTAATTGTGTTACTGTTAAAATTTTATCATTTTCTTGTGATTTTTAATATAGTTAAGATTTAATACTAGAATGGTGCTTTTGGTTCACGTTATATAACATTTCACGTTTGAAATTATAAATATTATGTAATTTCACGTTTCAAATTATAAATATTATGTTCGGATTCAAAATATTCCTATCATCCCATAATTTTACATACCACTCATTTGTTAAGTTATTTAAAATTACGGGTGGAATTTTAAATTTTTAATTTATCTTTTGTTTTTATTATTTTAATTAGTTTCATCTTTTTTTTCTCCAAATAAAATTGAAGTTTAATTAAAACAAAACTATCTCTCTCTTTTTATAGATTTAATACTTTAAAATTATAATTATTATATTTGCTATAAATATTTATCCATTAGCATGTTAATTATGATTTATAAATTATGGTCGGTGATGCAATCATTTACCATGATTTTTTTAAAATTATAATTTATAAATATATTTTAATGTTATATATATTTATTAATATATAAATTATAATAAAAACAAAAATTTATCGTAATTTTATGTAATTTGAGATTAAAAAATTAAAATAAACTAAACTTGTTTAAAAAAAGTTATATAACAAAACACCAAAATCTTATAATATTGCGGCCTTTGAGATTGAAGAAAACTCCAAATCCCTCAAGATCTATTTACCAAAATCTTATAATATTGCGGCCCGTGTGCTAGGCCGTGTGACACACACGGTTGAGACACACGCCCGTGTCTCTGCCCGCGTGAGCAATTCGAAGCATTCTGTTTCTCAAATTTTAATATGTAAGGGACACACGGCCAAACCACACGCCCGTGCACATGGCCATGTGTCACACACGGCTGAGACACATGCTCATGTCTCTTCCCGTGTGGACAAAATAATGCCATTTCCAAGCCTTATTTCTCACCCAACCTGGCATCAACCTATCCACCAATTTTTGTACCATTACAAGTCACGATAAGACCTTCAATGCAAGCAAATTTCAAGTTCAATACATGTCATAACATCCCATTTATCTAAGTATTTAATCTTATACCTAACTAGCCATATAAACATATAAGTATATTTATGTAACTTCCATCATTCAACCATTTCAATACACACATCAAGCATGATAAGGTCTTATATAACTACATCAAAACATGATTAACACTAGTCATTCCAATGGCTAGTTACAACCAAAACATTTCATCATTATGCCTACTTAGCTTATACATGCCATTATACCAAAAGTTAACTTGCTTTATATATCGAGAAGTCCGAGGGATAGTGTGATGTGTCTTCGACCAAGTTCCAACCTTCACAAGCTTTCGAGTACTATAAAATAGAGGAAAGAAAAACTGAGTAAGCATTTAAGGCTTAGTAAGTTCGTATAACTGGAAATTTAACTTACCATTCATTTTCATTAAAATAAACATATAAATGACATCGAAGCAATTTGGATAAGAGCCCAAAACTCAACTTCACTAATCATGTTAGTCAAGTAATTCACATAAATATCAAGAACATGAATGAGCTCATCATGTAATAAATTTCATATACATATGCTTTTCATATCATATTTCCATATAATATATACATTTCCATGACAAATCATCTCAAGTTCAGTTTAACCATATCAGAACTTTTCTCGTTAAATTTATTTGAAAGATCGATGGATACACATGTAGTACACTCGAGGTGTACAATTATAATCCGTCAATTCATATTCAGGGGTACTCATTAGAGCACATAATCAGGAAGCACACTCTCTCGAGCAATATAATAGGAAGCTCATGTGAGCCATGTAACAGGAAGCTTATCTGGGCTATAACAGGAAACTCATAAGAGTTTAAAATAGAAAGCTCATGTGAGCTTAACAAGTAACTCTGCAGAGTTATTATCAGGGAGCTCCGGATAGCCATATGTAACACCCCCAACCCGTATCCCTCGCCAAAACTAGGTTACGGAGCACTACTGGATATTACAGATCAAACAGACAGAAATCTCAAACATTTTATATCATCAAAACAAGTCATCAATGCATCATTTTAATCTAAATTATAAACTCTCAAAAATAGATCTTATAACTTCATATTACAATCAAACCACAAAATAACTAATATTTAGACACTCTAGGTACATGCCGACACAAAGAAATAAACATCACCATATTTGAGTTCAAGATCGTTGTTGGATGCTGAATCAGCGATCAAACTTAAGTACTTAACCTGCGCACGGAAAACAAAACCGTACGCTGAGTAAAAACTCAGTGGTATTTCTATAATCCGAATATTTAAAAATAAAATAATAAAATATGTATAATAAAATGTCAAGCACATTTGAACATTTAAAATCACACAATACTCGATTTTCATCACTTGCTATATATAATACCTTTCCATAATTTATTCATGTATCATTTAAATAATGACACTATCCATTCCACAATCAATTTATGAGTATATAACTCGTGTATTCCATGTATTTACAACATATTTCACATTCTATTTTCAGTTTACTATCTCATATTCTTATTCTTAGCCCAAAGTAGATTTTATAGAACACACCGGATATACGGAACATATGCAGAGGTGCATTATTATGCACTAATAAACAGAGAGCACTGACGTGCTAGTAATCAGAGAGCACTAACGTGCTAATAATCAGAGAGCACTGATGTGCTAATAATCAGAGAGCGCACTAAGGTTCCTTAATGGCATGCCACTAATATCGCAGTAATTCTAAATTCTGTCTACTTGGGCATTAAAACTGAATTTTATACATATAAAAAATAATCTAATTATCATATTTGCACAATTTCACATTTACACATATATATTCATAATATATATATATTTCAATTTAATTCAACCAATATAATTTCATCACATACCAAAATAATTCATTTCAATTGTAAAACATAATAATTCTCACCTCAATCACTTACCATAACATTTAATTAAAAATACAACAATTAATAATTAGATTCAAATTATAGAAATACAAACCAGGAATTCCGAGCTATTCGATGTCGACTATATTTTTCCCCTTTTTAGTCGAGAATTCCGATACGACGCTAGCTACGGAATTAAAACAATTAAAAATCATCAATACAACACCATTCAATCTCACATTAAATATTTCAATTTTTACTCAATATTTTCCAAAATTCCAATTTAGTCCCTAAACCGAGACTAACTTTTATTCTCAAAACTAATTTCATATTTTCATTCCATTCCCACTTTAAACTAATTTAACTCTTTAATTTCACCATAAATCCTTAATTTTGAAATTCTCTCAAAGTCCCTATTAATTCAAAACCTATAATTTATTTTACAATTTAATCCATTTCTCTATTCTAACTTGAAATTTTATCAATTTAATCCCTAATTCTTCAATTAATTCAACATGAACAACATCTAAAAATTTACTAACTTTCAAATTTTCAACTTAAATCGAGTAGTATTTTGTTCTAGGATTCCAAAAACATCAAAATTATAAGAATAGGGACTAAATTGACTTACCAATCAAACCTTGAACCTTGAAATCTCAAATTTTCTTTCTTCCCTTCCCTTTTTCTTTTTCTTTCCTTTCTCCCCTGTTTTCGTTTTGCTATTCTCTTTTTCTATCTTTTATTTCTTTTATTTAATTAATAATAATATAATAAATAAATATCTTTTACTTAATTAATAAGTATTTACATATATTAAATACAAATGTATACATATATTTATTACACATTTATTTATAATTACCACACACTTGTCACTTTTTATGGTTTAATTATTAGTTTAGTCCTTTCACATTTTTCTATTTTATAATTAACTTTCACACTTAATTCAATTTAGTCCTAATACTCAATTAACTTTAATTTAACTAAATTCACTTAACTAAAATCCAATTGGTGATATAACTAATTCTATAAATATTTTTAATAAATATTTTTACGAGTCCGTTTTACCAAGACGGAGACCCGATAATTCACTAATTCAAAAATATTTCTAAAATCACGCTTAACTTATAATTATTAATTAATAAATTTTTCTAACTTTTTCATCGGATTTAGTGATATCAAATCACTGTTCTGACACTATTGAAAATTGGACTGTTACACCATATACCATAAAGTTCAAGCGAACCATATCAGGAAGCTTACAAAGAGCCTATATCGGGACGCTCATAAAGAGCTGCCGTATATCCGCAATACATGCAGGATCAATACTGATCATATAACAAGACGCTCACAAAGAGCTGTGGTATGTTCGCAACACATGAATGATCAATACCGATCGGGATGCTCACAAGAACCATGTAACGGGAAGCTCAAGAGGGCTTATAACAGGATGCTCGTAAGAGCTATGGTGTGTCCGCAACATATGCAGGACCACAACCAATACGGGAAATCCTATATCCATCGAGTTTCATTTATTCAAACGAGACTTTATACTTATCAATCATTGTCGGATATGTAAATACTTTCATATACATGACAATAATACAAACACATACATACAATTCAATTAACACATATATATTCTCAATTTAGTTATACGAACTTACCTCGATAATTGTTCGTGTTCGTAGGCTACTAATTTGATACTTTTTATTTTCCTCGATCCAATTCCGAACTAGGTTTATCCAGATCTATATGAGTAAATTTAATTCATTTTAATACAATTCACATTCAATTCCATCCAATTCACATCCTAGGAAAAATTACTATTTTGCCCCTATACTTTTAATAAATGACGATTTTGTCCCTAGGCTCGGAAAATAAAATTAATGCAATTTAATCATTATTCCAAGTCTAACTGAATTTTTCATATAACACTAACAGTCCATATATTTCACAAAAATTAGAAATTTTCCATGAATTTTACATATTTATAATTTAGTCCCTAAATTTTAATTTCATGAAAATTTCCTTTACAAAAGTTGTTTATCTATCAACAACCTTTCATTTTCTACCATAAATTTCAAAATTTAAGCATACTCATCCATGTTAAAATTTTAAAACTTTGATAAATTTTCAAATTGATCCCCATAATAGATAGATTAAGTTATTACAATCTCGGAAATATAAAAATTACTAAAAACGAGACAAGAATTCATACCTAATTGAACCAAAACAACTTGCTTGAGGTCACTTTCTCTTAACTAGGGTTTCCATGTATTTTAATTTGGGGAAGATGATGAAATAAGATGACATTAATTTATTATCATATTTAATTATTTCAATTTCCAATTTAGTCCTTTTCTTTTTCTAATTTTCCATGGATGAATCATCATAAATATCTACTAACTACTCTTAACGGTCTATTTACCTTATAAGGACCTCAAATTTTTGAATTCCATAGCTATTTAATCCCTCTAGCTACTAGAATTCAACTTTTGCATTTTATGCAATTTGGTCCTTTCTATAGAATTAAACATATAATCGGTAAAATTTTCATAACAAAATTTTCATATGTCTTTCTTATCATAATGTAGACCATGTAAAAATCTTAAAATAATTTTCCTTTCGGGCTCGGATTTGTGGTCCCGAAATCATTGTTCCGATTTCATTGAAAATGGGCCGTTACAAAAAAGTAAAATATAAAGTAAAATTAATATCTCAGAATTAATATTACAATCAAATAAGGGTAAATATTTGGTGTGTTGGTAGTGCACTTTTTTATTTTACAAGCAGCTTTAAAAAATGTACACATGTCTTATTTTTAATTTTTTTATAATATTTTACTATATAAAACACTTGTCAGTCTCTTAATCATGTTTATGGAGTCTAAAAAATCTACTTACAGTGTACCAAATAATTTCTCATTAAATATTTAACATGTTTGTACATGAATAATTATGAAACAATAAACATAAAGTAAAAGAAATAACAAAAATAGCATATAATTATCATTGCTAGCTCAAGTGATATTGTAGTTAATTACCCATAAGTACCCTATATGCTACACAAGTTCAAAGCTCATCAAGAACAAATTTTGAGATTTCCTTGGTGGGTAACCAGGCACGTTTGCATGGTCTACCTTATTAGACACCGAAAAGACACTCTCACTTTATGAATTTGTTGCCTCTTTAGACACTAAGGTTCTCATTAGTGTTAGAGACAACCATCGGCGAGGAAATATTGACCCATTAAAGGGTCTTTCTACTCCCATTGGACAATACTTTGCAAATTTCTCCTGACAAAGTCAACCTCCCTTAACAAGGCCTTAGCTTAATGACAAGGTTAAAGCATTAAAACTTTAAGATCTCAAGTTCGAGTCTTACTCTGTGCAAACCATGTATTGTTCTGAATCAATATTTATTCTTGTTTATGATCGCCTATATGTGGACTTTGTATATATTGTTTTGGTATAAGTTTGGATATATTTTTATTATCAATTTGGTCATGCTTTGTAATGATTAATTCTAGTTATAGTCATTTTGATGTACTAGCTTCTAATGGCACATGTGTTGCATGTGATTTCACGTATTTAATATTTAAGTAATTTTTTAAATATTATATTCTTAAATTTCAATAATTAGCATAAAATAATTTTTATTTAAATTATTGAATATAATCAAAACACATTAACTTATTAATTCAAATATTATAATAGAAAATTTTCAAACCATAATTAAAACATTTTTAGTATATTCAACATACAATTTAGTTTTACTTTATGTAATTAATGCAAGTAATATTATTAAAAAATAATAACTAATTAACATAATTAACTCTAATAATAAATAAGTTATAATTAAGATGCTTAAAATTCTATTAAAGTAATAACTCAATTTTACCTCAATAAAATCAACACAACTTTAAAAAAATAGCACAACTTCTTTTTTGTATCAATTTTTTAATTAATAATTGTAATTATAATTATAATTACCGCAATTTTATCTTATATTTTATGCTTAGAGTTCTGTTTAAGTGAAATCTCTATTTTAAAATTAGTACAAAATTTTTAACTAATAATTGTGAATTAAATTATAATTATTTTTAAATGTATAGTTATTACAATTTTTTTTAAACTATAATTATTTTAAAAAAATATAATTATCACAACTTCTATTTTACTTCAACTTTTTTTTATTTTTTAAACATAAATTTAGTAATATGATGAAAAATACGGTGTATTCTCGTCAATTCAAAAGTTTTTCCAAATTTATGCTTTTATAAATATTATAAATAGATTATAGATTATTCATAATTGCAATTATGATTGTATGTGTAAGTTCAAAAAAGTTACATACATTAATTGAAAAATACATTATATTTAACATATGATTTATTATATTATAATACAATACAATTTATAATTTTATTTAATAATAATTAAAACTTTAATAGAAATAGAGAAATAAATTATATTTGACTTCAATTAATTTTAAATATTTTAAAATTTATATTTAATATTTTCTACAAATACATAAATACTATACATTTTTATTATATAAGGATATAAATAATTAAATTTAAATTAATTTTTTTAATATGTTGATGAAAAAATTTTAATTAATTAAAAGAATTATATAAAAAATAAAAATAAAAACCCCCAGCGAAGCGGGGAGGTAAATTCTAGTTATAATTTTATTGTATCTCCATTTATTTTATATTATTTAATTATAAATTTATTTTATGATAAAATGCTTAAATAATAATTTAATATAATTAAAATCATAATTATAATTAATTCTTTAAATCCCGGATGTAGGCGGTTTCAAAATCTAGTAGAATTTTTGTCGAAGTAAATCTATCTCTACGTGACAAGTTTTACATGGCATAGGAATTCAGTTTGTTTATGTCTTTCATGGCGTCTATATATATATGCAACCAATGCCTGTTTAAGGTATATGTGAGTTTTGTGAGAGATTAACAAAAGCAAAAAGAATTTCTTCCCGCCCTATTTGTTGGGTCCTAGCCATGTCTACCCAAACTTCCGGCAGCACCGCCCCTTCCAAGCACTTCGACATGAAAAAGTGGAGTTCGGTTGCCTTCTGGTCCTGGGGTACCTAACCCCCTTTCTCTCTCCCTCCCCATCTATCTACCATAGATATATATTGTTATTATTGTCTAAAATTTTCTTACACTGGTTTGGTTGATGGATTGCAGATATTGTCGTGGATAATTGTGCGGTTTGCAGGAATCACATCATGGATCTCTGTAAGTCCTTGTGTTTAATTTTCTTTTTCCTTCAAATTTTGATTCGTTTAGTTTACGGATTTTTTTTTTCTTTGGTTTTATTAATTTCTTAATGGTTAATTTGGTTGTTCAGGTATCGAATGCCAAGCCAACCAAATACACGGTGCCGATAATGAATGCACTGTTGCGTGGGGTATGTTTTATTCTGTATGGTAGTGTCTTAGTTTCATTGTTGGGGATTATATATTTGAGTTTGCAATGTGTATAACTGTATATATTGGCGAATCCTTAAAAAAGTTCTGCTAGGGTTACTATTTTACTAACATATAATCTTGTTTGAATTGCATATGCGTTGTTTACTTTGGGCACTGGTGGCTGTCTGGTACCCAACACAAGGGTTGAGCTTTAGAATCTATTTTTGAACTAGTTTTTTTGTTGCTGGTTTCTTGAAGTAGAGGAGCGAATGTTCTTGTCTCTGGGTGTAGGAGATAAGAAATCATGACTAAATTTTGTGGAAACTATAGTGATTTCATGAAGTAGAGGAGTGAGTGTTCTCGTGTGGATGACAATAAAGTGATAGTAAACTTGTGTTGCAAGTAATAAAATAAAGAAGATTTAGATAAAGAATTGAGGCATGAAATCACTTTAAATTTGTTTTTAGGATACACAAGTTTCATCCAAGAAAATTTCACTTAATACATAACTTATGACACAAGTTACATTTTTCCATAATATAACTTTCTTCTACTACAACCATCTTTAACGGCATTAATATATTTACTTGTCAATGATGTTGTTTTGCTTCTGGGATTTTATTTATTTATCTTACATATAAACTCTGTGCGTGCCAAGCCTAAAAATTTGGGCATACTTGATTCAATATTTAAGCGCTTTATGTATTTAGGTGCATGCAACCATGCATTCCACTTTCACTGCATCAGTCGATGGCTGCAGAACCGGTCAGTGTGTCCTTTGGGTATGCTATTTGCCTCCCGTGCTTATCTCGCTTGGACATTTTGCCTCATCCCATTTTATTTTACTGCATATAGCATTGATGTTTTCATTGTTTTGCTTTTTGCAGATAATGCTGAATGGGAGTTCCGAAAGTATGGTCGCTAGATCTTTTAGGCTGCTACCACTTCAACTCGTAAAAGAAGGTTCCTCATATTTCTTCAGCTTTCTGATGATTCGACCGGAGTTGCTTGTAATTTCTTTAGGGCGAGTGCTATGTTTTTTATTTGCGTGGATTAAGTTACATTTTAATTCTCATTCGATTTACCACCTTCTACGTTCATGTTTATTTATTTTTATTTAGTTTGCAATTGGAATATTTTATATTTAATATATTAATCTCCAATTCAATTATAAAATTACAGAAATATCATTTCTTTTAAATTATAGTTAATATTATTATGATCACACTCATTCTTTCATACTTTTATATCATGGATCTAATACATGTTTAATAATATTAAAATACAATGCTGTTATCACTCCGTGTCAACAATTTTATAATTTAATTGCAATTGTGATACTAAAAAGAAAATACTAACATAATATAAATACAATAATGATTAAACCACAAATTGTTGAGTAAGAGTAGTGCAAGAGGATTAGAATTTTAGTCTAACTAAGTCAGCTTTACGCTCGAAAGTGAGAATTCACAAAATAAATTCTCTAAGGCATGAAAATAAAACGGAAGCTAGACATCGAAATAAACCAAAAGCAAAACTCAGAAGACAAAGAAGAATGAATTGGACAGAAAAGACACAAGAAAGTAATGCACATAAGGAATTTGAGTAAATATTCTCAAATATATTTAATAATTATGAATAGGATGATTAAAAAGGAAAAAATGTTTTTATTTATAATTGAGCTCCTCAACATTTATGAATTAAAGCTTATATACAAGATTAGGGTCTTAAGGGATTTAAACTCTATACAATCCATTTGTTTCACAAGTCGAGTCAATTCAAGTAGATCAAATAAATCTATTTAATTAGTTAACTTTTATGAAATGTTTTGTGCATTTATCACGAGTTTAAATCTATGACCCATGACATGTGCACGCGGGCTTTAAGAAATATAATTATTAGGGTAGTAATTTCACCGTCTTCTAATTACAAAAAATTGTAATTCCCTAGATGCCTTTGGTTGATAAAGTATATGTGATGTTTGGTACAACATATTATAATTATAGAGTTGCATAATTTATATTTTAAAAAATTATTAGTGTGATAAAAATAATTTCTAAATAAGTAACAAAAATTAAAATCAATTCATCATATGCATTATGCTAGTTTAAAAAAGTAATTGATAATCCAATCACGGATAAAACTTATAAGAAAAATAAGCATCATGTGCAATTTTATTTAATTTTTTTGTTATAACTTTGTAAAGCACACAAATTATTTTTATAATTAATTTTTTATGATTTATAAAATAAGATTTTTTTACCATAGTTATATCAAACACTTATACATGTTTATGTGTATAATATAATTTCTATATTTTTATTTTTTAAAATTAAATTTGGGTGTAATTACTTGTTGAATTATTCCAATTTTCACCCTATTCTGAGAAATGAAAAGTGTAATTGGGGTACTGCAATTACACCTAATTTGGTGAGACTTAGTAATTACAATGATTACCCAAACACGCCACAATTATATAATTATAAATAATTACATCCAAATCTAATTATTAAGTGACTTTCCAAATTTAACCTAAAGTTTTTCTTGGAAGGCACCGATTGCATGACCACATTCAAGTTAACTGAAAAGTGTGAAAGGGATCGAAAGTACATCATCTATGAACTTTTCCAGACTCGTTAATTCTAATTCATACACTGTCATGTCAATGTCGTGCTTGTTAGTTTGCAGAGTCTGGAAGAAGCAATAAAACTGAAGAATCCGTATAGATCTAGCTTTAGACCTGAAGTGATATTATACCAGCAAAATGAAGAAAACAAAAAGCAGTACATTGGAGACGTTTCAACATGGTAATTTTCATTCATCTTCATTCCTAGCAATTATGGAAATGAAACTACCCTTCGGCTCAAGTGATGAATTTAGGCCCATGACTAGGCTGCTTGTGAGTTATATGTTAATGTACTGACACTGTCTGAATTTTCTATCCACATAATGGGTCAATATTTCCATGCATGCAAAATCTGATGTCAAGATTATGCTCCCCTTGCCAGTTTTACCATACCACAAAACAACATAAACCAACAGCTCTGATATTGAAACTATGGGCGTCTTTACTCTCAGCCTCCCGAGTAAATACAAACGCTTAAAGCATTGTTGATGATTTGATGTTAATAGACATGTTGATTATGGCTACTGCTGTTTTTCGGGGGGCCATTGGAATAATCCATGATATCTACAGATAAGGTACATCGCTCAGTTTTGTACTCCAAGGATCCTGTTGAATCTTTGGGGTTTTGCATTTTAGTCCTTCCAGAATTCAGATATCTCTAGATTGTTTTTTTTTTGCTTGAGAGGATGCATTTGAGGTGTGTTAGTTTATCAATGAGCCAAATGTCACACAGGGTGCACTTCAACCGGTTAAGTGTGAAACTACCTCTAAACAAGTTCCCCATTAAACCAGGGAACTAAACAATCTTAAGAGGTAATGTGGCCTAATCCTATTGGTGTGTGAGCAATTTTTTATTTTTTATCAAAAATATCAGGCACGACTATGGATCAACCTGTCATAAAAGGAAAAGGCCAAGATATATATATATTTTTCTTTTTTATTTGATTTGATTTTACATGTTGGTATTTCAGACTGGAACTAAAGTTCCAACTGGTTTCATATGCGCTGTTCCAAGTCATAATAATATGAAATGAAAAGAGATCATGGACTTAATATTTACCAAAGGGAATGGCCATCAAAGAACCTTTCCGGCTTTTTCCCTGTTTTATTTCTTGTCGGATTTGATCATGTTTTCAAACCATTGAAAATAATACATATATATATTTGGCTGGATATGTCTGGAAACTTCAGTTATCTACCTGGAAAGAGTTATGGCAGATGGCTATTATAATCTGCAGCAACATTTGTATTATTAGAACGAAATTACACAACATGAATCTTAAAGATATTTCCTTTGCTTCTAGGAAATTTCCTCTCTTTTTCCCCTAATGTGTGTGTTTACCTTTTATGCCAGAATTTATTTACACCCTTTCCACATAAGCCATTTTTCACAGCTGTCCAAGCTGAAAATTGATTCACTAAACATTACCATTTTCATAAAACATCACATGATGTAAGATTCTTTACCAAATATCCTAAAATCAAGACATACCAAACTGTTATCTTCAAATATTATCCCCAAGATTCAAGAATATAGAAGACTAAAACAACATAGGCTAAATCAAAGTAACTCTCAAACCTGAAGCAGTCATCATATACACACACTCAAAACACCATAAGATAGATTAAATTTCATATACCCAAACATTTGAGCCATAAAGACCCTTTATATATGTAACAATCAATCTGATAGGTTTCTTCTTTTTTGGTTTTTTCCTGATACATTTACCTTTTGTTGAGATTTAGATAGAAAGAGCTGAGAAACAACTATCGGATCGAAGAAGAGAAGGGCGTTTGACTCCTTCAAGTCCGGGCAATACGCTACTTGATTTAGTCCTAAGAGGTCTGGGCGAATCCAAGCTTCGTCGAAGAACTCTTCCCATGGCAAAAATGGGGTGCTCTGTTTCATCTGAAGGACTCCACGCCCTGAACTTATTACAGAAACTGATGTGACGATCCAATGCTTCCTCGGTGGAGATAAGCGTTACGGATCTCACAACCTCATCTTTGACCGCCTCGATGCAGAGCCCGCAAATCCAACGGCCCTGGTAACGTTCACGGACACGCATGATATAAGCAACGGTGCATTCCTCGGTGAAGCCACAAGAGTCGCATTTAACGCAGTGAGTCTCGAGGGGGGTACTCAGTTTGCTTGTTGGGTTTTGAGTGTCTGAACCTGAAATCGCCATTGCATGGAACCAAACATTGAATGCTGTGTGTGTCTTTTTGCTCTGTAAGTTTTTTATATATTGTGAAGTGAGTGGAGCAGGGGAGTGAAAGAGATATGCGCCATGTGGGTGATATAAAGAGAGACAAATCAAAGCTGAAAAAGAAATTAATACACACAGTGCTTTCTATGTTTGTGGGCTGTGTCATGGGTTTTACATCAAACCAGGGTTAAGATGTGGGCCTTTTCAATTTTTGGCATTTACTAAATTATGGATCCCCATTTACTATATTTTAACATATTTATTATTAATAATGATGAAAGAAAATTTAGGGTTAGTTAGATTTTAAACCAAGGGTGATTAGATTAAAATACCTTTTTCTTTTTGTAGTAGATTAGATTAATGTACTTCCCATATTGAAACGGTTTGGTAAACCACCCAATGATTGATACTTACTTTGTGCACTGGGTTGTGTGATTTTGTAAGAAAAATCCTTTCATTGACAAATTCCAAAATGCCCTATACACCTCAACTTTCAATTTTCCAACCCCTCCAAACGGGGACTATATCACTTTTTAATTCCATTTTTTTAAAAGGGTTGTATGGTAAATTTACCCCTTTTTGCCTCCTCTTCCTCTTACACCCCTCTCCTCTCATTTCAGTCATATCTCATTGGCTGAAAAATAAAGCTTACTGTTATATGTCTGTTTTTTTTAAATATTTATTTATTTAAATATTTTACTATATCTTATAGGGTATTTATCAATTCATTAACCTTGTTTGTCAAGTCTAGAAATTTCAATGTACTAAATATTTCCTCTTTTCAAGAATAAGATAGAATTTAATATGGGTGAACATTTGATCGAATCGAGTGAATAAATTTCGAGTTAAGAAGCTATATTTTATCCATTTGAAAATTTTCATGTTAGAGGACATATATTTGAAAGCTCTTTGAAAATAAAATAAGAAAAAAAATTTTAGTATGATAAACTTGAATCGTTACTTTATTTATTTAGGTCTCAAAATTATTATTTTAGACAAATTTTTAACTTTTCCATATATTCTTTAGAATTTTATAATTTTTTAAAAATATATATTTTAGAATTTCTATAAATATCTTAAATTTTACAAATTATTTTGTAGTTTTTGTTGAGAGAGCCTGATTTGTTCATTTTCAAAATTAATAGGGGTCAAAAGGGTATTTACACTAATATTTTATTTGAGTTATTCTAAATTTAACTTAACTCGAAACTTGAATTACTTATTCGAGTTTATTTGAAAAAATCAATTCGAGTGACTCAAAATTTAATTTTTTTCGAATTAAATCTAATTTTACTCACACGTAAATAGAAATAGTTGAGAGAAAAACTGCAATGCTCGGAAGCACAGCAGCAGTATAGAGGCATGCATGATTTTACAGCATATGCAGTTTCCATGTTCGTTAGGGCTTGTTAAAAGTAATTAATAACTTGAGTAGGAAGAAAGAAATTTATCAGGAGAAACAAATAATTAACCAGCTATTTTTTTGTAATCATATTCGGGATCCAACAAAAATAATATCACGGCATATAGGGCATCATTGCATAGAAACGAGGCATGTGCAAACATTTGTTTAGTTGTGATGGGACAAAAATGTATCACTGGTGTGATAGTTGTGGCAGAGATTTCGTTATGAAAAGGAAGACCCATTTCACGGTTTTCAGGTATTTATGCAGCTAACAGCTACCGCTAAGGGAATCTTTTTGCCATTTCACTGCAGCCCCTGCCCTTTATGGACTGGCGCCATATCATTCTGGACCTCAGTTTTGCTGCTTATGTTTAACAATTATGGGTAATTCAATTCACAATTACTTGGCTTTTAATTAATTAAAGAATATTAAAAAGAGAAAGAGATTCAATGATTGATCCACCATGCACCACGGCTTTTAATTTTGCCTCTCTTTTCAAATAACTAACCAAACTGTCTTCCTATCTCTCTCTTTTATTCTTTTTCTTTTTTCAACTTAGTAAATGCTTCCCGTAATAATTTGGAAAAGAAAGGTAGGGTTTTGGGTTTGAAAGAGAAATTTTCCTTTTAAAGATTTGATCTTCTTAAGCTTTTTCTTTTCTTTTGGTGGGAAAGAAGTGGTTTAAACTTAGGAGGGTTGAATAGCAAGCTAATGCCATTTGTTTGTAAAATTGGAATTGAAGTATTAAAGAAGACTAAATTCAATGTCTCGGATTGGCCATGACGATAGCTTTCTCTACACTTCTCTTGCTACCTATCTTGGCAGTAAGTAATCCCTCTCCGTTTAAGATGTAGTAAAATTAAGCCAATGCAATTGAAGTTTTTGATGTTTTATTTTGCAATATTTGATTATTCCACGTTCCCCTTTTTCCCCATTTTTTCTTGGATGTGAGGTTTTGATTTGTTTAATGGTACTATTTGATTCTTGTTTACGTACTTCACCATATCGGGTTCCTTCCCTTGGTGAAGTTGTGTTCTTGGATTCTCTTCATTTTTGTTTCTTTAAGAATTGGGAGGGGTTGGTATTGAATTGCATGTCCAACTTGTTGGCGTGAGCTTGGAAAATAGACAAAAATATTTATATTTCTCTGACAAAAAGGTACCTCAGGGAGAGTGAGTTGGTGGTGTAAATTAAGCACTGGGTTCTATTATATATGTTTTCAAATCCCTTGAATGTTTGTTTATTGTAGTTATTTTGGCTCCTTGCATCCTCGTGTTGTAGAGATTGGCCCCTTTTTAAATAACTTTCTGTGATTCAGATCTTTAATTATTGGTGAACATGGCTAAGGAATTTTATATATTTTGCAGAGAAACTCGTTGTGTTATTGGGAGATGGCCGTCATCGTTTGGGGTTACTGCGTTCTTTTGATCAATTTGGTAGTTCTTTGCTCAGTTGTTTTCTGTTTTCTTTTGCTTCTTTTGTTGTGAATGAATCGGTGATGTGATAACCTTCCACATTGGCAGCTAGTATTGTTCTAGAAGGAGCTTGTGAGCGAGTTATTGTGGGTGATTTGTACTGTGACATACCCTTGGGTCTAAATATAATCCGTAGGGAGAATGTGGTCTTAATAGGAGAGATGGTATGCTGTTTTATGCCTTTTTGTTGGCTTGAGGAATTGGTTCTCTTATAATGCTATTTGTTACACAGGACATGGAAAAAGAGGAGCTTCCTTCACATATGACTGCTGTATCCACGGTTGAGATTAAAAGGGTGAGCACATTCTTATTTCCTGCATGTTATGGAGACTAGGTGGATGTTTCCGCTTACCATAGGCTTCCTCACATTTGTTTTCATCTGGTTTTGGTGATGATTAATTAAAAGAGGGATTTCAGAAAGATGGTCTTAGCTCCCTCTATAGTTAAGAATTTTTCATTATGAAATTCCTCTTGTCAATGTTTCTTACACTCTGAATTTGTGTTTCTATCCATTTTCCAGGCTCAGAAAGCAGAGAGGGATGCAACATATCTGAAGGGCTCTATGAAAAACATAATGGAGTTCCTTGGTATTGATTAACATGTCCTGCCATTTTTCTAAAAGTTTCACATCACGTTCGTGGCCTAGAATTTGAACGAGGGTCGGTAGGCATGAAGGATTCTTACCGAGGACAATTTCCTTGCACCTCCAAAAACATGGGGTATTAAACACATTAGCAAACAGAACTATGGTAAAGTTTTTCAGTGACAATGAGTTTAGGGTCTTGAAACATTTCATTTTTTAGTAGAAATTGTTCAAAATTGGTCCAGTCTCTTGCCGGTTTCACCTTCATTTTACTATGTAACATGATTAGTCATGTTTCATGAATCATTAGATGCTCAACTTTCCTCAGTTTCTATTCTAGTGCTTTCTTAGCTTTGCTGCTTGATAATGGATCACTAGCAAATTTTCAGGGCACGAGTTTCTTATTAATCTCTTTTGCCATGTATTACAACATACATAGCAGAATGCAGTCGACAGTACAGCTAGACTAGATCGTTTTTAACCTTATACTAACACAGCAGAAGATGGGAAAATAAAACCGATTCATGATTGTGAGATGAATTTGTGAAGCTTTGTATCAATCAGGATAAGTGAGTAAAGAAATGAGATGCTCATGTTTGGGGAAGCGAGTTACAAGCTCGGATCGTTTTGCCAGCTCGAAGTCTTGGAACTGGAAAGCAGGTGCACAGGTGCATCCTACAAGTGAATAATGGCTCTCAGCATCCCTTGGATCATTTTTCGTCACTGCCCCATCAGTCGAAATGTTGAAATCTTTTGTTGGAAATGCACCAAACCAAACATTTGGAGGCACTGTGTACTGCACCTTCTGATTATTCAACAAATCAGGTCCAAGACATGTTAGTTTTACTTGCCCATCTTTCTCATCCAGCTCCAAGACCTGTTTCAAGTATGCTTCATTAATTACCCAGAATAACAAGGACTTTGTCTATAACCCCAAAAAAGCTTATATTTCTTACATAATTCATATCTTCATCAACATAAAATTAAGAACATTTCAAGTTACCAATTGGTTCCATGTCATTAGAAAGGAAAACTGTTTTGGTTTGAACAAGACCAATGCAGGCCATTACCGTAAGAGGTTCTCCCAAATAAAAATGCCAGGTCTCAGCACAGGGTATACGGTGAAGGTGAGACACGCTCCCAGCCGGTAACAAGAAGTAAATAGATGTGCTAACGGCACGATCGACTTTGTCTGCGGTGAAGATACTGTCATGTTACAATAGGAAATACTACCACGGAAGTAGTAAATATTTGCATACATGAGATTTAAAAAAAAAAAAAAAAAAGAATTATTGCAAACTATCAAGAAACCAGTTTTCATTAAAAATTTCACAACTTTCATGAATTGCAGACATGGGCACAGCTATTTAAGCTGAAACTTGTAGGTAAACAATTCCAACCAAAGTTTATTAGGAAGGTGCTTTAAGAGTGTAGAGCATTCCATTACATACTCTCTAAAGGGTATGCAGATAATCAAAATCTTTTGCTTCCCACTTCCCATCAAATTAATGAGTTCTGGGTAAAAAAGGGGGGGGGGGGGGAAGTGAAAACACAATCAACTGGTATTTTTTTTTTTTCAATTTGATGGTCACAATTGGTTTGAATACGTGAATGATAGTGAACAATATATAGATCAGATGGCATCAAAAAAGAATTGCTTAAAAAATAAAACAAGAAAGTGGAACCCTAAACCAGAAAAAAAACCTATAAGTTACCCAGATCCAAAGACTTGATCTTAATCTACTGCAGCAGAAGTGAAAAAATTACAATCAAAGGAGAAAAAAGAAAAAGAAGATAAGGCATGTAGACAAGGTGCTTACATTGAGGAGGAAGTTGAGATGTGGAGAGCATAACAGAACTATCCCTAAAAGTTTCAGAAAAGAAGCCACCTTCAGGGTGGGAAGCCAGATTCAACTTTGTTGCAATCTCTGATGCAGAAACCATGCTTTTTTTTCCGTACACAGCTACACACTGGACTTCTTAACTTCACAAACAGACAGTGTTTCACTCCAACAACATACTTGGGTTTCTCCCTTTTTTCGGTTTTGGGGATGATGATCCTTTGATATTCCTATGCCGATCTTTGTCGCTTAATAGCAAATTGGAAAGTCAAGGCTTACCTAATACCTTACCTAAAAGTGGGATCCACACATATATATTGTTTTCCAAACATGTTAGTTAGATAGACCTGGAAATCTTTGCCTATCAGAGATTGTTGGGCTAGATTGGATTCTATGGCTACAAGGCTTTAACCCACTGATAATATGCAATCGAATTCTTTCAATTGTCATCACATATGCACCTTTAACCATAAACTACTCTATTAATCACTAAATTACAGATAACTTTTTGTTTTAATTATTCATTAAAAAAATTATAATTGGGTCATTGAACTTATTATTTAAAAGTTTTTACTTAAGTCACTAGATTATTAAGTTTTTATCTTTTTAAAAGTTACACCAACGAGCTCCAATCAACAATTTGACGATCGAAATAGCAGATTAGTACCCATCGACAAATAAAAAAATATTTTAGATTCAAGTCAATTTGATGATCAATATCAAAGATCGGTGGAAAAAGCTATTTGGATTTTAATTTACAGATTCGCAACGTCTAAAATTATTTCGTAAAAAAATTTAAACTATAAAAAAGAAGAGAAAAAAAAAAGCTTCCGATTGGTGTAAGCGGTGCGAATAGAGAAAATCATATCGCACCAAATTTTAATAACCCTACAACTTAAATAAATTTTTTTGAATAATTAAGTGACCAAAACAAAAATTTACCTAAAAATTAAAATTAAAAGTTGGCTGGGGCATCAATTTGGGGTCTATACGATAATTACATGTGGTATGTATGAAGCATAAAAGGAAATCAACAATACATCACTATTTCTGAGTACAAATTGAGGTGTCTTCCCAAAAACCAAAAGGGAAATAGACAAAAACATGACTAAGATTACATCCTAATCATTCTTGAAAATACTTCATTATCCTAACTTTTAAACAAATCAGATAAAAGTAACAAAAAAAAATATAAAATGGCTTAATTATTGGTAACTAAAGAAGATGCCAATGACAAAATTTTCTTTGGCTTGATCTTCAAATGCTTTTCCTGTATTTCTTCGACGGAAAACCGGAAACAACGAAGCCTGGATCTCCATCTTTTCCGGCAACTTCAGCTACTCTTTTTCGGTCTCACCTACGTGCACTACGGCAAACAAGGCCTGTCTTGGGATTTAACTTACCTCTTCTATCCTATTAATGATTTCGTTCATGTCTAATCGTTTATGAGGGTTACTTTCAGCGCAAGCAGCTCCGATTTTAAGGACTTGAAGCTTTTGATCAACTGAACCTGCATTGTTCGCTATCTCAGGATCAATCAATTCTTCAGCTTGGTTCTGTAATATTGATAGTTGGACCGATTGCACGATATCGATCCCACCTTCGCCATGGCTTAGATATTGTGAAGGAAATTTGCCTGTCATGATTTCCATGATGATAATTCCTAGACAATAAATATCTGATTTGGGGGAGACTTGTCGGTACTGGAGATATTCAGGGGATTTGTAAGCAAATAATGCTTGGGCGACATTGGTGACGTTTATCAATGGTTCAAAGGCATAGTCGTTTAGTAACGGATCGTAATTATTAGATAAAAGAACATTGCTGGATTTGAGGTTTCCATGGGGGACCTCGTATGTTGCATACTCTGTATGAATGTAACTGAGTCCTCGAGCGATCCCTTTGATGATCTTTAAACGAGTCGGCCAATTCAAATTAGCATGAACCACGTCTCGAGTACCATGCAAGACGTATGATAAACTGCCCTTGGGCATGTGTTCTGAAACAATAAGCTTCTCCTCTCTCCTAAAATGGTAGGCTAATGGCGTCAAAACATTAGGGTGTTTCAATTTCCCGAATCGTCTCATTTCAGCATCGAACTCATCTTTATCCAGCCTATTGATCCCTCTCATTCTCTTCACCACCACGGCCAATCCATTCGACAGTACAGCCTTGTACGCAGAGCCCAATACGCCACTACTTCCTAGCACCTCCGCGGCTGCCTTCATCAAATCCTGCAACCCCAACTTACCTTTCTCATCATTCACCATTACCAAGTCAGCCATCGCATTCTTGATGGTCGGCTGCGACGCCGTCGAGTCTCTCTTCGACCCAGATCTGCCCCTCCCGCTTGAATCGACAGACAACCGGTGGAAGGATTCCGGCGGTAAATGGGTTGGCAGCAGCTCGTCCCTTCGACGTCCCCTTGGAATGCTTAATTCTTCTTTCTTCCTGCGCTGTGTGGAAACCATGGAAGCTACCACGAAACACAGTACAATAAATAGGGTCGTGGCAGCAAGCATTGCCTTGCCATGGATTCGGTTTTCCTTTAGGAATTTGCTTGACGGACTTGGAACTGGCGGCGGAGCTCCTTGACAATCTTTCGGCAGCGGTTTCCCACAAAGTCCTACGTTTTCTTCAAATGAAGCGGCGCTGAAATTATAGAAACTTTCCGGGATTCGACCTTGTAAGTTATTACGAGTTAGGTTAAGGGATCTAAGAACATTCGGAGTTTTCAATGGTGGGATTGCTCCGTCAAACTGATTACCATCTAAGTGGAGTTCTAAGAGATGGGGTAATTGCATTAAAGACTCAGGGATACGGCCGGTGAATTGGTTTTCATTCAACCAAACTTTCTTCAAAGATCTCATAGACGAAAAATAACCACTCGGTATATCACCGCTAAACTGATTATGAGATAAGTATAAAGATTTTAAAGCGCCGAGTTTATTGAAGTCCGGGAATGGACCTGTAAAAAAGTTACTCATTAAGCTAATGGATCTCAAGTCACGAAGTTGAAGCAAAGGTTGAACGTCGACGGTTCCGGAAAGGTGTAAATTTGTTAAATGGAGGCCAACAATGGACTCCCCGGAACAGATGACGCCGACCCATTTTTGCAAGCAAGGAGAGGAACCAGGTGCTGGAATCCAACTATTCAAATCACCTTGTAGGAAAGATTGCTTGAGCTTAATCAAAGTGTCAGCATCAGATTGAGAGAAACAAAGAGAGGGAAAAGAAAGGGTAATTAGAAGGGAGAAGAAAAGGAAGAAGCGAACAGCGGTCATTACTGACCGGAAATAGTAAAGCTCCGGATAGAAACGAGCCGCTGCTCGGAGAAATCATGTGGTTCTGTAAGTTATTTTTTGAGAGGTTGTGTTTGCGGTTGCTTAACTCTGGGCTGACAAAAGGCAAGTGTGCCATGCCGGTAAACTGTATGTGGCTTTGAGAGGAGACATTGAACGATGCAGATAGGTAGCGTGTTAGATTCGATTCTAATAATAGGAATTGGAATAGAGGTTTGAGATAGGAGGAGAGTTTACGGGAATGAAAGGAAGAAAGTGAGGCCTGCAAATCGTTTTGACCTTGTCAATGTCAAGGTTAATGCATTGCTTTGCCATTGATATTTTGGGTTACACCATTAAAGATTTAACTTCAATCTCGGACAGGGAACAGACTCCGTGTAATTGCTATAAAATCTAATACGTTGGACATCTCCTTCAAAACCCATAAACGAGCATGAATTACAGCAGCAAAATGTCCCTGCAATATAATTTTCATTACGTAATGAACACAATATGATTGAAAATACATCCTAAATCTTTAATAATCTGTAGTAATTTCTAAAACCTTAAAAAAAGCCTGTCATTTACTTGTTAGCTTTTGATGAGTATAACTCACCTGCTGGTTTTAAAATTCCTTTCATTAACTAAACACGATTGATACACTTCAACAAAATCACCTACTAACACAATAGATATATATATACATATTGCTTCTCATTGCCGTGAAAGAGACCTCAGATTTTTACTTCTTTCATGTGAAGATCATCGGCAATGAAATTACATAAAATAAACTTTGAATAAATGCACATGCAAAAGGGAAATATCAAAGTTGTAAAGTGAACTATCATCAGGTATAGGATCAAGGGCTTTTCCTTGTAAGTTAATATAAAGACACGTGTCATAATTAAGCCAAGCAGCACATGGTAATTCCGTACAACCTAATGCCACCCAAATCAATAAATCTTTGCTGAGAATATATGATTCTTTCTCTCTCACCTGCACCATTACAGCCTTCCCTTGAAATGCACTCCTCCATCTACGAACCACCGATCCACCAGCTACCGATTGTTAACATTTCACCCATAAAAGAGAGATACCCTTTTGCTCTTTTTTCACTCTTCTTGTACAAAAGATTCTCCTTTTCTGTGTTTCAATCCCAACTGCCGAAGACTGGTTCTTGAACCGAATTTCTGTTAACATTAAAAAAGAAACCCAGAAATGGTGGAGACATTGCCGGTTGGGCGGTTTCAGTTGCAACAACAAAGGCTGGAACTTAAGAGATGGATTCCGGCGTTTCTTTCTTCGCATAAAACGCTCTTTGTTCTCCTCTGGATCGCAGCTTTCGGTTCGGTTTTTTTCTGGCAATGGAATATCGGTGGGAGTGGGTTTTCGATATTCGCCAAAGTTGGACCGGGTCGGCCTATGCCCAAGATGCGTCCTTTCGCGTTTAATTTGACTGATTTCGGTGGGGTCGGGGATGGGGTCGCCGATGAAACGGCAGCGTTTGAGAGGGCTATCTTGGCGATTTCCAAGTTTGGGAAGAGAGGTGGTGCGCAGCTCAATGTGCCGCCTGGGAAGTGGCTTACGGCACCGTTTAATCTTACTAGTCATATGACTTTGTTTCTAGCTGAAGATGCTGAGATTCTTGGAATCCAGGTTCGTGTTCTTCATCTTCTTTTCCTTTAGAACTTAGTATCATTTAAAAATGGTAATTAAACAAGCTATGTCACACAAATTATTTAACATATTTAGTTGTTGTATAGGTTATGAATTGTGAGAGAAATTTTAGTCGTCTTCATGCATGTAAAATGGTGTTAGTGTAAGATCGATATTTCCCATTTTAATTAACTTTTGGTGGCTTCACCTTGTGGTTTGTTGTCAACAATTACAATGTCTGGTATTATAACAGGAGGAGAAGCGGTGGGCTTTAATGCCTCCATTGCCTTCATATGGGTACGGAAGAGAGCATAATGGATCTCGGTATGGGAGTTTAATCCACGGCCAAAACCTCAGAGATGTTGTTATAACTGGTTAGCTTATTAAACCTGCCCCTAATAGCCTGCAAGGTTTTTAAGTCATTTTGTAATATGTTCGTCTTAAGTTGCTTGAACTTGAAGTTTTTAAGTCATTTTGTAAGATTTTCATCTGCATAAATCGTTTGTTGCTGGCTGAGTCTAATTCTATCGTTTTGTCTTCTCAAATAACAGGGCATAATGGTACCATAAATGGACAGGGTCAATCATGGTGGAAGAAGTATCGTCAAAAGCTACTCAACCACAGCAGGGGTCCACTTGTGCAGATAATGTGGTCTAGTGACATTGTAATCTCTGATATAACCTTACGCGATTCTCCCTTTTGGACTTTTCATCCATATGACTGCAAGAATGTAACAGTCAGGAATGTTACTATCCTGGCTCCCATATTTGAAGCCCCAAATACTGATGGAATTGATCCTGGTAAGTAATCCCCAGTTATAAAACTTAAACTTTTGTCTATGAGAAATTTCGGCAGCTAAGGCTCTAGATACACATACAAGTCACTGATACAGAATTCCCCTTAATAGTGTAGTTTATGATTTGGCCAAGTTAGTTAGCAAGCTTGGTTGATAATCTATGGAATGAATGTTATTGCATATTGAGGAACAATTTGTGGTTTGTCGGAACTGCAAAGAAGCAGGAAGCTGATAACTTAGATGTAGAATGTATAAATTAGTATTCTGAACCAAATTCTGTGAAATGTTGGGGCAAATTACTTCGAATTTGCTTTCATTCTTTTGTCTTTTATCACCTTTCCCTTTCCCTTCCTGACGTGTACAAGGAAAATTAACATTGTGTACACATCTCTGTAAATGGGGTGAACATCATCAAATCACCAGCCAGCTCCCGTGTACACTACATTTCAGCTTGACGAGTTGCTATGGAAAAAATATATATTAATTCATTCTGAATGTAAATAAATGCAATTCATTTATGTCGTAAACAGATTCATGTGAAGATATGGTAATAGAGGATTGCTACATAAGTGTTGGTGATGATGCAGTTGCAATAAAGAGTGGCTGGGATCAATATGGCATAGCTTATGGACGACCCTCGAGAAACATTCTTATCCGAAACCTTATTATCCGCTCCATGGTCAGGTGAAGGTTCTTAAATTAGATTTTCTCCATCATCATGAATATTCTACTGCCCGATTGATTACACTTTGTGTAGTTAACAATTTCGGCATTGAAAGATAGAAACAGAAGTTGGTTTTTTTATTAAACCAGTTACAATCTGTTAACTTCTTGGCTCTTCAGATTCTAACTAAAATCTGCCTTGGCTAAACCATGCAACAGTGCCGGCATATCAATAGGCAGTGAGATGTCTGGTGGGGTATCTAATGTGACTGTGGAAAACGTCCTTGTCTGGAGTTCTAGGCGTGCAGTTCGAATCAAGACTGCTGCTGGAAGAGGTGGTTATGTTACAGATATAACCTATCGAAATCTTACATTTGATAATGCCCGAGTTGGAATTGTCATCAAGACAGACTACAATGAGCACCCTGACGATGACTTTGACCGAAAGGCCCTCCCAATAATAAGGGACATTAGCTTCACCGAGATACATGGTCACGGAGTTCGTGTACCTGTTAGAATACACGGAAGCAAAGATATTCCCATCAGAAACGTGACGTTTAGGGATATATCTATTGGGATAACATATAAGAAGAAGCATATATTCCAGTGTGCCTTCGTTGAAGGCCGTGTAATAGGGACCATCTTCCCTGCTCCTTGTGAAAACCTTGATAGATACGATGAGGAAGAAAGACTCGTAAAGCTCTCTGCGGCCCAGAATGTAACAGATATAGATTATGACATATGAGAAAGCAGGTGTTCACCGTCAGCCAGCCATTCTTTCCGGGATAAAAAACGCTGTAAGTCTGTTTGTAAACGATAATTTTGCAAAACGATGGTGGAGAAGAAGAGTAAGCATGTTTTATTTCTTTCCATGCCGTTTTTGGCTCCACTTTTATAACTTCTTTTTGATTCACTGAGTTGTGTACAGAAATTTTCTAGTAGTTATATATGTTTCCCTCAGCTTACTAAAATTCAAGTCATAGTATGCCTTTCTTATGTAAATTGGTAAGTAGTACTTTCAAGTTCAGCGCTCAACAAAAATTCAGTTTGCAATTTGATATAGGGATAACGTAACTTTTTACTCTTTTTCTTTTTCTTTTTTGGTACATAGGAGTGGTCCAAGACCGTTTTAATGAATAACAAGCCTAGACCTAGTTACATCAATCATGCCTCCTGAATAATCCTTGGTACGGTGAATTAATTTAGTGACGTCAAAATGCCCAACTTGTCAAAAAATCCGCACACATATTAGCTTCACGATAAATATAAACAAGACTATAATTTTAATTGTGGCGAAGCAGCGCTTTACAATTCTGGATCACAAAGGGGAGAGGATCATGTTGTTGCAAGGAGTTCAAAGAGTTCAAAATCTTATTAACAGCCACAGGCGAGTCTGACTCGATAACAAGATTTCTTTTGTCATGTTTTCAAGCCAGATGAAGACCATTATAAAAAGCATAAAGCTCAGCTTTGGTGATGTGCACATGTCCTAATTTCTCAGTAAAGCCAAATAGCCAAGTACCATCAGTGTCATGACATAAACCACCCATAACAAGATCTCAAAGATTCAAAGTATCCGCGTTCATTTGGACTCTTGTCCTTGCCTGAACTTGAAAATCGTTATTCATTTAAGTTTATTATATTAATAAAATCTTTTAATTATTTATTTAATTATTGTTAATCGAATTGATTGAATGATAATCTAACTTGTTTACCCATAAATTTAATTATTAAAACATTCAACATCATCCAACTTTTAGAATTTTCAAGACGTGAACATTGGGAGTGTTTTCTCCCGATACCAATTTGATATGAGATAAGCAGTAATGGGGTAATTTAGGTAGTTTGGTAGGCATATAAACGCAACTGTTTGGAGAACAAATTATTTTAGTTGGGACACACTATCTATTATAATACAACTTTAAGGAACGTACGTTTGGGTACCAAAACCATTTTACATTTTCTAAATCCACGATTTTATTTTATTAAAAGCACAGGGTAAATTATCTTTTATTATTTATTTATATATGAAAGGAAGGTCCAACGACTTCCTTTCTTTTTAAACCTGTACTCATTCGTATTTTCTTTTTACATTAAAGTTAAATTTCAATTTTTATTCCTCTATATGTTTTTTACATTAATAATATGTAATTATTAAATAAATTTAATAGAATTAAGTTCAACAGTTGAATTTAAATTTTTATATTCAAAAATTTTTTAAAATAAAAGTAAATAAATTATATTCCAAATGAACACAACCCACTTATTGTATAGTAATTTAAGAAACAAGGTTTGATATTTTTATGTTTCTGCAAGAACGTGGTAGTTTATTCGGTGCATGCAATTCCAATTCTTCGGTGGTTTAGCAATAGCAAACACAATCATTTCATGTTAATGATAGAGTAAATGTGCACTACAAGTTGTTTAATTGATTAAGGGTAAATATAATAAGCTCAAGGGCAACCCCCAAAAGCAAATCAACAAGTTGAATGTTTATCAACCATTATAATCTTTACTATTTACGAACTACAATCATACATTTATTTTTTGAAATGTCCTACACTATCTTATGTTTATTTTATTTTATTTATTTGAAAATTCAAATGGAGAATATATTTAAAAACATAGTAAATTAACAATATTATATATGCATATTCACTCATTTGCAATCACGTTATTGACACAAATGCGATGTGACTAAATAACATTAACGATCGATTGAGTATTAACTTGATTGGTATAAGTATTGTTGTTAGTGTAAGAGGACATAAGTTTGAGTGAGCTGAAGCGTATTATTCTCTTAAGGGTTGGGAAGGAGGTATAAGTAGCTCCAAAACAGATATGATAAAAACTTATAATGAGATTAATGTTAAAATAATAATAATACCACTAATAAATCTCTCATGATCCAATGGCTTGCTTGTATACAACATTGATTTAGCAATCCAAATTGGGGGGAGGGGGGTTTATCTGTGTAATGGTCTAAATTCAAAGGTTATCGGAACAGTGGTTTCGTAGCCACAAATCCAATTTAACGATAAATTTATTTTAATATTTTTGCATGAATATTGATATGATAGGAAAATCGTATGAAAATATAGATAGAAGAATTTTACCGATTTAGTGGTTAGTTAGAAAAAGAAATTATTGAAGAAATTGGGTAAAAATAATGTATCGAGACCTCGATCTCGTAAAACCGAGTCAAAAATATTTTTATAAATATTTATGAAATGTTAGTAATATGATATTAAAATTTCGTTAGAAAATTTTAATGTTTGGGTAGTCAATTAAGTGAAAATGACTAAATTGAAAAAGGTGTAAAAGTTACTAAAAGGATTAAATAGCTCAATTGTTAAATGAGGAGGGACATAAATTGAAAATAAGCCTAAAAGGAGATATTTTGGGCGGCATAAGCTGAGAAAAATTAGGAGAATTGGTGAAATAAGGGTAAA
The DNA here is from genome assembly GCF_007990345.1 of Gossypium hirsutum. NCBI lineage: Eukaryota > Viridiplantae > Streptophyta > Magnoliopsida > Malvales > Malvaceae > Gossypium > Gossypium hirsutum. Next base: position 3,010,175 of record NC_053441.1, read on the forward strand.
ATGGGAAAATAACAAATTTTACTAACATAAAAATAGGACCAAATTGGAATATCTAGAATTCTCTTCATATTTTCTTCATTATCATCAGCCAAAAAATGTCCTAGGTGTTTATTCAAGCTGGTACTTCATAATTTTGCACCAAGTGAGTTAATCCTTGCATTTTTCTTGTAATTTTTGTGTTTCTAAGACTTTTACAACTAGGTCCTATTACTAAATTCATTAGTTTTTGATTTCATGGATGAAATTGAAAGTCACTATGGTTGAGTGCTGTAATTTTATGATGAAATAGCATGAAATTGAAGCTTTAATTTGTTTATGAGATGATTTTATTAGGTAATTTCAATAGAAATTGATTTGTAGGACTTAATTGTGAAAAAAGTTTGGAATTAAAGTCTAGTGTTAAAATTCTGATTTACAAAGGTTATAAAATATTTTAAAGTGTTAATTGAGAAAAATCAACTCAATTGAGAGGTTAATTGAGTAGAGATGAAATTATCATTTATTGAAAGCTTAGGGGAAAAATGGTAATTAACATCATGCACTAAAACAGTTTTGGACAACAGTAGTAGGATAACTTTGAAAAATCACCAAAAATTATAGAAATTGAATTAGAGGATGAATAAAATATGAAATTAAAGCTTATTGAGTTTAGTTTCTTATAAAAGAAACGATGTAAGCAATGGAATTGTAAATCATGAGATAATAGATTTTGTGAGATAAGATCAAAATGAATTCGGGTTCCCCTGTTCTGACTTTGGAAAATCATTAAAAATTTTACAAAAATTATTATGAGTTATAATTTATATGCTTAGAATCCTTAATGAGCCTATTTTCAGAAGAAACAAACAAAAACATCATCTAAATTCTATACAATGAGATAATTATTTTTTAGTGAAGAGGGGTTGAAACTGTCAAACAGTGAAATAGGGGAACTTTAAAGAATAAACTGTACTTATTGGCTAAACCAAAAATTCTAAAAATTTTATGGTAAAAAGATATGCGAGTCTAGTTTCGGGGAAAATTAGCGGATCTTAATTTGGGACTTTGAATGCACTATAAATAATAATGAAATTATAGAAAATGTTACATATGAACATGAAATGTATTAGATTAATGATTAAATTTATTTATTTAGATCCAGAAAATTCAAATACGAAGCTAGATCGAGGAAAAGAAAAAGTTCAGGATTAGTAGATTTTTTGTTTACGAACAAGTATCGAGATAAGTTCGTGTAACTTGAATTATATTCTTAAATACTTAAAATGTTTGTTATTGATGTGAATATGATTTGAATGTTCATTGTGTGAAAATTGATGAAACATTAATATATTTGATAAAAAGGGAAAAGATATACCGATTGAATGCAAGGAAAATTCGATGGATCTCTGAAAGGGAATTGACGGTAAAAAGGATCTAGCCCGGACGGGTGATCCTATTGTCACGGGCCAAAGTGCAAAGCTCGTGACCATGGCACAAGAAACGCCCCATAGAGGTCTATCGATTAGATGGGGAACATTTAGCCCACAAGAACTGGCCCGATTCAGAGAACTATTGAAGAAGCCTGTCAGATTGAAGCCTAGTTGGCCCGATGATGAAGACATGGCAACTTAAGCTAATTTTGGTAACTAATCTTAGAACATAGAGAGAATCATATCTTGTAAAGATTAGATTAGATTTGATATGGAAAATCTTGTAAATCCCTAAAATCAAGGGATATAGTGAATCTCGTCCGTCGATGTAAATGTATCTTGACCGTCGGTTTTGGGGGAGCTCAACTATAAATAGAGAGCCTCCCCCTCATTTGTACTCATCCATTGTAAGGTGAATTATTAAGAGTAATAGAATTCCTTGAGCATTTACTCAAACACTTTGTGTGCATTCTTTCTTTGGTTTTTCTGTTGTTCTTTTGTAGCTTCTTTTGGCACAATCGCTTCCGCTATACAAATTGGTGCCTTGGAGGAGTTCTAAGGAATCCTCACTTTTGGGCGTAAAGGCTGACTTAGGTGAGCTTGGAGCAAACGGATTGCCTAAGGCCACACGGTTTGCGAGACGAAAGGTCTAGCCTCGTGACACTATCCTGATATAGCCCTCCAGAAGAATATGTGGAAAATAGATTTAGCCCTGACGGGTAATCTGAATTAGCGTCTAAATTTAGCCTAGACTAGTAATTCAAATCCAAGCTCATTAGAGTAATTGTCATTGCAGGGGATTTAGTCTGGACTGGTAATCCCAACAATACTCTATGAGTTTATAATTACAGGGGATTTAGCCTAGACAGGTAATCCCGCTGTAAGGATGAGGTTCGCGAGAGTGTGCTCTCTGAAATGGAAATGTGCGCACATTAATATGAATTGACGGACCCGGATTTGTACACTAAAGTGTACCCCTGAAAATCCATCGAAATTCCAAGAAGTTCAACGGGATAAATATGGAAAAATAACAAGGGAATGAAAATCATGGTATTGATGAGCTCATCAATCGTGATATATATATTATTGATACATGGAATTATTGAACTAACTTAAATATTGAGTTTGTGCATGTTAGGGGAACAATGTATTGAATGGATGTATGAATGTTTACTACATTGTATTGAAAATATTAGGTAAGTATAATTCTTATTACATGAGCTTACTAAGCACAAAGTGCTTACCCTGTTTCCTTTTCCCCTGTTTTGTAGTGTTAAGAGCTCGGAGGTCGGATTTGGTCGAAGACGCATCACACTATCAACCTCAAGATCTCGGTATACAAAGAAACTTTATTTTGGAAATCAATGGCATGTATAAGCTAGTAAAGTAAATGTTAATGTGAAATGAATGTATGGTTAGCCATTGGTATGGCTAACAAATTTTGGTTTTGGTATGTGATGAGGTTATCTTATGAATATGTTAAATCTATCTTGAAAATATGTTGAAATGGATTGGTTGTGTTGGATTAGTCTCGGCTTAAAATTGCAGGGAAGGTTAAAAATTTATAAAACGGTTATATTGAGTTAAAAAAAAAACTTCGAGATTTTGCGAAAAATTTCTTATGGTTTTAATTTAATCCCGATTTGGTCCCAATGTATATTATGGGCTTCGGAGGCCCAACCAAGGGACTTCATGACATGTTTCGATAAATGAATAGTATTTAACTCGTAATAATGAAAAATTAATTCGGTAAAATCTGGTAATGCCTCATACCTATTCCGGCGACGAATACGGGTATGGGGTATTACAATCTGCTAAAATATAAAAATAATAATGATAAATATTGGGTGGAGTGTTAAAATTATATTATATTTTGTGGAAAAAATTATGTTTGAACTTTGAAAATAATATATTTAGGGTGTGTTTTAAGCAGTACTTTTGAGATAAAAACATTTCTAAATAAGCTACTTTTTTAGAGAAAAAGTACTTCTCCAAGTTAAAAATGGGTCCAAAAATATTTTTTTTAAGAAGCTAAAATTTAGTTTCTCGTAAAAAGTATTTTTAAGAAGCATTGTTAAACTAAGACTTAGAGAGGAGATAATAATAAATTTTTAAAAACTAATTTTTATAAATCATAAAATGAAAATAAAGAAAATATAAAAAAAATTGATTAGAATTATTTATGTTGCATAGCTTTCTGAATTATGAGAAAAGATTTTGCCAAAATTCGATGGGAAATGTAATGGCCCAAATTTGAAGTTATCGGAACAGTGGTTTCGGAACCACAAATCCGATAAGAAAAATTTTATTTTTCTTATATTTTTATGGTCTACAATTTCACAAAATGATTTTTTTGAAAATTTCGTTCGAAAATTTCGACGTTTGGGCACTCAATTTAGTCAAAAGGACTAAATTGTAAAAAATACAAAAGTTGAGTTCTACATGCTAGAGGTGTCCAATTGTTATGAAACTTTAAATTGGAGGTCATTATATGGTAATTATACCATTGGTAACTTGGTAGACAAAAATGGACATGAGATAAGTGAAATAGAAAATTTTTAAGTTAGGGGCAATTTGGTAATCTAGTAATTAAAATGAATTAAAAGGGAAAAAGATGGAAAAAATCATCATCTTCTTCATATGAACGAAATCAGCGAGGGGGGAAGCCATAGTTAGGGTTTTCAAGCTTCCAAGCTCCATAGTAAGTGATCCCAAGCCCCGTTTTTAATGTTCTTTACGTTTTTGAGATCCCGGTAGCTTAATTTAGCTTATTCTAGCAATAATTTAACCTAGGGTTTATATTTGGAAAAATACCCATAGGTGAAAAGTGTTTATTTTGATGTTTTATGATAGAATATGAAGCTAGAAATTATGTTAAACAACTTTTGCTAAGCGATTTTAAGTGAAAACGAGTAAAACGACATAATCGGTAAAAATACCTAATGTTCATAAGTACATGTTAGAGTGGGAATTTGATGTTGCCATAGAAGGGAAAAATGTTCAGAATGTTATAAAACATAAGAATAAGAGATGAAGTTTAATTTCCGAGCCTTGGGGCAAAAATGTAATTATGTAAAAGTTTAGGGGCAAAATTGTAATTTTGAAAAAGTTAGAGTCGAGGGCTGTTTTGATGAATGTGATTATTAAATAAGTTAAATTTACTATTTTAGATCAAGAAGTATGAAACTCGAGGTTAGACAAAGGGAAGAATAAAGTTGAAGACTAAGTTGGTGAATTTGGCTATAATTGGTACCGAGGTAAGTTTACGGTAAATAAATGCAATATTTCAATATTTATTATTAATGCTGTTAATTTCCAGCAATTATGAATTTATTTTATGAATTTATTTGATGATGATCCAAGCATGAAATGATAGAGAATTAAAATTTAAAAGTCCCGTTGATACATAAGGATGGTACTGGATACGAATGTCATGACATTTGGGTAAAGAGATCCCATGTAAGACCATGTCTGGGACATGGCATTGGCATCCTTAAGATCATGAGAGGTCCCCTGTAAGACCATGTCTGGGACATGGCATGGGCACCGAGACGAGAGGTCCCATGTAAGACCATGTCTGGGACATGGCGTTGGCACCGAGATGAGAGGTCCCCTATAAGACCATGTCTGGGACATGGCATGGGCACCATCACGAGAACATCCCATGTAAGACCATGTCTGGGACATGGCTTTGGCATGTTATTATCAGAAGAGACCCGAGTATCCTAATTATTCCAATGTAGCTCAACGGGCTTGTAAACGAATCATGTTCATGAAAGTTCAGTTTAAAGCATAAATGGCAAGCTCAGGTAAGTTGTAAGACTTAAGAACTTATTATACTATCAATTGATGTTCAACGATGCAGCAAGGATTGAGTAAGTTATGCACACAAGTATTCTAAGTAAACAAGTAAGAGAACTAGTATGAGATCAACTAAAGAGTAAACTAGAGATATAGACATTGAGTTTAATTATTTAAGTTAAATATTGTTATTTATTTGCCAGTAAACTTACTAAGCTTTATGCTTACTTCTTTTATTTCTCTTTCTCTTATAGTATTGCAAAGCTACTTCAAGGATCCTAAAGAAGTCGGAGATCGTCCACACTATCAACTACAACTGCTCGGTATTTTATATCGAAACACGTTTGAGTTATGGCATGTATAGGGATTTAGTTATTTTGTATGTTTGTAATGATGATTTTGCTAATGAGAATGTGTAAGTATTTGATGATGTATGGTTATTAAAATGATTAAGGATGAAGGTGTTTGTTGTTATGAAAGATTAGGTGATAAATTATGCATGGAAATCATGAAAGGATAAAATTTTGCAAAGAAACAGAATTCAGGCAGCACAGTGACGTGAATTTGAAAAATCACCCAAGATAGTATAAAATGAATTAGAGGGTGAATGATATATGGAATTAAAGCTTGTTGAGTCTATTTTCATGAAAAAATAACGGTGTAGAAAAAGGAAATTTATATTTTAAGATATGTGAATTTTAGTAAGATAGGGTCAGAACTGTTTTTGGAGTCCCCTGTTCTGAGTTTAGAAAATAATTACAAATTGTACAAAAATGGTTATGAGTTGAAATTTACATGCTTAGATTTCTTAATGAGTCTATTTTCTGTAGAAACAAGTAAGAACTTCATATGAAAATCCTACAGTGAGAAAACTTATTTTTAGTGACTAGAGGTCAGGGCAGTCAGGTGGTGAAACAGGGGAGGCTTTAACTAATAAACTGTACTAATTTGCTGAACCAAAAATTCTAAAAATTTTATGGAGAGTAGATATATGAGTCTAGTTTCAGGTAAAATTTACGGAATTAAATTTCGAGTTCTGTAGCTCAAGTTATAATTAATTTAGTAACTGCTGTGCGATTGGACAGATTTGTTGCGAATAATGAAATAAATTTTCAAACCTAGTTTTTATGCTCCGAATTGGTAAGATAAGCTAAGTAATGCCTCGTGCTCGACTCCGGAAACGGTCTCGGGTAAGGGGTGTTACAGGAAATACTAGCGGGTGATGAGTGATGACAAAGGAGAAGATAAATACAAAAACCACCAAAACTCACGAGACATTAAACAATAAGGTAAACTAAATTCAAAATCACTAAATTATCTCTAAGTTCATATTTTGGCCATTAAACTTTAAAAAGTTATAAATTAGTCAGTAATTTATTGAAAAGTTTTCATTTAAATCATTAAATTATTCGAAGGTTTTTATTAAAATCACTATACTATTAAGTTTTTAAAAGATAAACTACCTAGTTGGTCACCCAACTCTTAAGGCGCTTTCATTTAAGTCACCCAAAATGAAATCCTAACGACGATTGAAATTCTAAATTTTGTTTTTTTTTAATATTCAAATTTTAAATTTTAAATTGCGAAACATCAAAATAAATTAAATAAATTATTAAAAAATTATCGATGGACAATGTCAATCGATTTAATTAATTACAATGATTTATTTTAGCTTAGCATTGAAGATTCAAGATTATATAATTAAAAGAAATTTGGGTTTTATAGGCAACTATTAAAGACAATAATTTTCATCAAAAAAATTTTAAAATAATTTCAAAACATCAAAATAAATTAAATAAATTATTGAAAATTTTTTTCCATTGATAATATCAACCAATTTGTTACTATGATTTTGAATCTTAGGCTCCGTTTGTTTCCCTGAAAATAGCTTCCGGAAAATGATTTTTGGAAAATGACTTACTTTTCTGGAAAAGCTAATATTTTCTGGTGTTTGGATGAATCTGTGTAAAATATTTTCTGGTGTTTGAATGAATCTGTGTCAAATATTTTCTTTTGTTTTATAAAAGTCGTTTTCAATTAAACAAACATGCATTTGAGATTTTTTATTTATTTTTTCATTGTTTAACTGAGTTTATTTTATATCTATAATTTTATATTTTACATTGTTTTTACATATATTAAAAATATTTTGTTAAATTTAAGTTCATTGCAACGATTATTTTTTAGTTACATGACTACCAACTGAGTATTTTTTTATTTAAAAAATGTGATTTCAACAAAATTGACAAAAAAAATCAACAATATCAGCAGTTGGACTTGATTTTCAAATCTAGAAAGTAGAGGGACTAAATTCTTGAAAATAAAAGTACAGGAACTAAATTGCAAATTTGTTAAGAGTATATAAACTTATGACATATTTTAACATTTATACTATAAAATATTTATTATTAATATATTTATAATTTGTAATAAATATTTAGTATTAAAATATTAATATTGATATTTTCAATAATATGTGAATAATATTATTTAAAATTATTATTTTTTAAATTTACTATTAAAATAAAATTTAAATATTAAATAATTTATTAAAAATAATAAATTATATTAATTATATTAATAATTTATTATATGACTAAATATAAATAATTAAATACGTATGTTTAATAATATTAAAAATATAATATTTTAAATATTTTTAAAAATAAAAATAAAATTTATTGTCAATATAATAATATTAAACTTGATTTAAGTTAATTTTTATATAAAAGTAAAATTATCTATTGAGGAGCTCTTTTCGGGAAAATGACTTACGCTTTTTAAAAGGGTAAGTCATTTTACAAGGAAAAAGGCTTATTTTCCGTTGACCTGTAAGTAATTTTCCGTTGATCAAGCTGTTTTCTGTGAAACAAACACAGGAAAATACAAAAAATATTTTCCGTAAAACCTTTTACATGTAAACAAACGAACCCTTAATATTTCAAAATTTATATTTCAAAACCCAAATTTAGAATTTTCGACAATAGGATAAACAAGTACAAATTGACAAATTTTGTGTATTATTTTAGCTTCTACAATTTTTTACTTTAATCATTGATATTTTTACCCCAAACAATACTTAAAAAAATATTTTTTGAGTGACCAAAATGAAAGTGTAAATATAATGACATATATAGTTAACCACCATTAGAGATTTAACGCTTGAGTTACTAAGGTAAAAGCGCCCTAAAAGTTAGGTGACCAATTAGGTAGTTTACCATTTAAAAAAAAGAAACTTTGCTAACGTTCTCAAAACAATGATTCAACGATCAATATGATAAATTAGTGACTATTAATGAGTAGAAAAACCTTAGATTCAAGTCAAATTGATGATTAGTATCGAAAATAGAATAAGAAAGATGTTTGGATTTTAGTTTACAGATTTGTAACATTAAAAGTTATTTCATGAAAAAAATTAAAAAAAAATGAGACTTTCCGATTGATGTAGATAGTGCAATTAAAGAAGTTATACAACAATAATTTTAAGAGTCCAATTACTTAAATAAAAAAATTTTAAATAATACAATGATAATTTTATAACTTTTTAAAATTAAATAACTAAAACATAAATTTACTAATAACTTAATACCACATCCAAGGAAAATGTGAAAAAAAAAAGTGTGATGGAAAAGCAAAGAGAGATAAAGAGAGCTCACGGTTTTAGCATGAGAATGGTAGTCCTTTAATGCCTCGACTCACAAAAAGAAAATAGAAAAAGGAAAAGAAAATAAAGATTCGAATTGATATGGTGCGGTAATTTCCTGAAATGAAAGGGGTGTTTAATGAGTATGCTTAACACACGTGTAACTTTAATATTGGATTTTGAGGCGGTGTGCAGTGCATTGTGCACCCACCACCAACTTATCTTTTCCCCCTCTCCGCGTTTCCCACGCGAGTTTGACTCTTTCCCTTTTTATTTTTATATTTATTTCTAATAATTTATTATTTCGAAATTGTTTTTTTTAGGATTGTTTTATTTATTACAACCTCCAACTTGAAAAGAAAAAGTCTAATTTTAGTCTGTTTATTATATTAAAATTAGAAATTTAATTCATAAATTTATAACTTTTATTTTTAAAGTATTATTAAGAAATTTAATTACTATAGTAAAATTAATTATATAATTAAAAGTCGATTGAGTCTTAGCTCAAATGATATGTGTATTATTGCCAATGTAAAAGGACGTGAGTTTAAGTGTCTTCCTATTTATAGGTTGGAGAAAGTTTATGAATACTTCTAAATATTGTATCAAAAAAATAAATATATAATAAAGGGTATAAATTAAAAAGAAATCATTATAATTAAGGGTATATATAAGAAATATATATGGATAATGGTTTAATATTCAATTTAATACGTAGATTTTAATTTTGTGCAATTTGATACATGAACTCTAATTTTAATTTTCAGTTTTCGCAAATCATAACAACGTACTTGATGCAGTGTAAGTTTAGTTTTTTCATGTACAAACAATTTTATTTATCCAACATGAAAATAACTGGATTTATTTGTTTTTTCTAAATGTTTACAGTTGAATCAGAATGGCGTTTTATATGTACAATTGAAATAAATCAAAGTTTGCGTATCATATTGCACATTAAATCTAAATTCACGTATAACCTTAATATAAACTTCAATGACTACCATTAATTGCATCCAAAATTATTACTTGATTAATGAAATATGAATAACTTTATTGCAATGTTAACTTAAACTAAGTTATAGTATGAGTTATTTTGTTCCATTGATTTGTTCTACATTAGACATAGCATTTATAACTATTTTATAGTTTGCCTCTTTTGTGTTATATTTTAAGTGTTGAAAATATTATAAATTTATACAAAAACATTATATGTTATATGAATTTTAAAATGTTGATATATCTATATTGGGTTCATGCTCTTTTTATGTCACGTCTATTTCATTTTTTTTCACGTGTTAGTGTTAATATCTTAATCCATAAAATATCTCATATATTTTGTCATAATAATTTAATGGTTAAGTCTAAATATAATGAGTTAAAATTTTGATCATTATATTTTTTATTTATTAATATAATTATTATAAATATCATTTAAAATCTTAATCCAATTTTCTGAAGCATAACGAGTGCAGTTCTATATGGTTAGAATAACTAGATATCATAAACTAAACATTGTTGGGAGGAGTAATTATAAACCTCAAGTATTATTGTAAAACGAATATGAAATATATAAATAAAAATTAAATTTATATGAACCTTATGTGTTGGCTTGATGACGTCTCAAATATGACTTGAGTTCAAATCATGCTAGTCATGTTGCTATCAGGACTTTATTCTCCTCTCGTAATTGAAAAAAAAATCTATATTATCTTGGCACATGTTCGTTCCATTGCTTTTTTACATGATAAAATATTAGTTGGATTTCAAGTTTAATCACTTTATTCTCCTCTCGTAATTAATTTCTTATTATAAATTGACATCCAGATCCATTTCGAAAACCCATGTAACACACGCCAAATACATTAGATTAGGTGGAAGGTCGCCATTGCATTTCGTTTGTAAATAGAATAAGATATACATTAATTATTCTCTTACTCCACAATAAGAAACAAAGAGAATAGGGATATGAAACGTTAGCCTAAAGTAGCACTTCACACTTATGTACGAGTCGCATTTAAAGACATACAGAAATGGGAATCAAAGCAGAGTTGTTAGAAGATGGTGGGATCCACTAATGCGAAATGATTTAAATAAGCACATGAGAAATTACAAGACGTACAATCATGGGAATTCACGCGTTCTTTAATTCCTAATTATAATATTATGCAACTAATTCATTTACAAGTTGGGACCAAAAGTCCATTATCAGTAGTTGGAAATAAATTTCTCTATGGTTTAATGTGTTATATTATGTATAATTATGATTATATATTACATACTATAAAAATAAATTAATATATTTAAATTTTAATCGTATATGATATTGAACCAAAACTAGTATATAATTTTAATATTTATTATAATATTCAAATATTAATAACTTGAATTTAATGTGTAAAGGAATTCGAATTCGCATGGCTTTACACGTGTTGAAATATTAGTGGAGGGAAGGAACGTGTAATTGCCGCTTGCCTGTTTTGGGAAGGAAGAAAAGAAATGCAGAGACAGGCGGTGTTTCATGTTTTGTGCTTTGTGGTGCCCACTTCACTACCTAAAATATTACAAACTTAATTATGTTTTATTTTGAAAAAAAAAATACATCCCAGTATATATTTAAAAATATAATAAAAATAGATCATTGATTTTTAAAAATATTTAAATCTTTAAAAATAAAGGGTTAGAAAAAAAGAAGAACCTGCTAAGGGGTTTTGATTGTTAATCTTTAAATAAGGATCTTAATTAGTAGGCCTGTTTTACAGAAATACCCTTTGTGTAGATTTTTAACTTTACCACGTTGTTCATGAAATTGGTTTGGCTGTTTGGATCCAAATTTTGGTGTACATGAAATTATTTTCAACTTAGTTGAAATTTAAGTCAAATATATGGGCTAATGAAAATAAAATTTTTAGTTTTGGATAAGGCAATCAATTGAGCTCATCCTAATTTAATTATTACATGAATTTTTCTTATTTTCTTTTTGGTCAATAACTTCTTTTTTCTTATTTAAATATAATAAAATTTTGACTAAGCCTTACCACTATAAAATAAAAAATAAAATATTTTTGTAAAAGTTTTATAATGTTTTGGATAAGTCAACGATGTAATTTCAGAATTATTAAATAATTAATTAAAAATTTGTAAAAATTATTAAGAATAAAATAAAAAAATAATTTTATCGATTTATATTATTTAGCGGATCAATTGATCTAATTCCATTAATTGAATCAATATCTCAATTGATTTTCAATTTGACCGATTAATAAATCCAACTCAAACAACATCAGTCTTAGGAGCTAAAAAAATAGAAAAAACAATTTAATTGTGATTTGAAGTTTATTATTGTTGTAATATTTAATCATCAAATTAGTTTACATATTGTATACATTATTTAATGAAATAAAAATACATGTGAAATCATAGTGTAACACATGATTTTAAAAACTATTACATATAAAAGTGTGAATTTTTAAAAGCTTTTGAAACGACAATATTACCTTTTAGAGGACGTTTGGTTAACTAAATTTTACATTACAATCTATAATGTTACACTTCAAAATGAGATTATGGTATTTAGATTCTCAATATTCCGACTATCCTATAACCTCGTATTCATTCTTAAACAATATCAAGAAACCGTAATACTAAGTGTAATCTCATTACTACCTTTCCTTAGGTTAACTTTATTCCGCCCATTTTCAGGGTTTTCCCATTTAACAAACTTGGCGACACCACTCTTCCCACTAGGACTAAGCTCATCCTTCATTTCTTTCCATCAAATAATACAAATCTGCATTGCCAATATGCTTTTCCCTTCAACGAAGTCGATATTGAATACATACTTGTTCTTTCGACCCCACAAGTTTTAGCAAATGATTTCAAAGAGAAAACCCCAAATTGTAGCATCACATGCAAAATATGATGGGTTTGAAAGATTAACTTGAAAAAAAAATACCCTTTATTTTATTACATTAATTAAAATAATCATTTTATCTCAAATAAAATTTTAACTATAAAAACCAAAATCTGTATCACTACACATCACTTCACTCTATTTCATTTTATATTTCTTTCGCTTGAATTTTATAGTTTCTTTAAGATTACTCAATCATGTAAAATTTTTTATAGAAAAAACAACCTTCCATAAGTATGAGAACGAAAGTACAATCAAAACACACAAGGGGAGAACCTCTAAACTCGAGTCAATAGACTCACCCCCATACAACCAAACCTACAATCCTACCTTCTCATTAGCGCAAATATTATTAAAAATAATCATAAGATCATGAAAAGTGGTCATAGTATAGAGTCAATATCCCACTCAGAGAATATTGCATGTACTAAGGCCACTCGAGCAAGGGAATGAGTTGCCTTACTTGCATCCCTACAAGTCTAAGAACCCCAATTTAGAGACAATAGAACAGACCCAAAAGAGCATTAATAATAGGCAAGCAATTAGATTCCAGGATCACGTTATCCAAACGGAGAGTTTTCCACCATGAAAGGGCCTCTCGTATAGCAACTGCCTCAGCCAGGCTCAACTTACACCATCCCTTTTCAAAGCTAGTCCTTGCACTAGTCGACCATTAAAATCCCGAACTATGGTAGCAAAATCGAGAGCTCCTTCCTCAAATAGCCCAAGGGAGGAGGCGACCATCGAACAATAAGCTGACTGCTACTTGATAAAAAAACAAACGAATAAATTGATATTAAAAGCATTCAAAATCGCTAAAATAAATATTGATAAACCATATAAATAATAAGATTCAATAGTTGTACAATTGAATTCTATGATAAAATTAAGGTGTAATCCAAATAAATTTCTATTATAATTTTACGAAAAAAAGTTAAGACTAAGAAATGTTAATGGAATGAACTTGTAAAAACAAAAATTTTATAACAGAGACATTATATTAAAATCTACTTTTAGATAATTTTACATTTCACCAACCAAATACTTGAACCGTGAAATAAATTAAATAAAGTAATCATCCATTCCATCCATAATCTTATATTCTCGTAATTATATTATGAAACGTAATCTAAAACTCAACGAACCAAATGCGCCTTATTGTTTATTACGTTCCTAAATTAATATTAAAACGATATTTTATTTTTATTATTAAAATTTGAATATTAATCAGCATTTTATAAAGTTGAGATTATAATTTTATCCATATTAAATCACATTATAATGTGAATTATTCAAATTTAAGTTATAATTTCAACCATATGAAACTAAAATTTATGCATTAACATCCGTTCATGCTTAGTTGTGGTTTGAAAGTTTTTATTGTCGCAATATTTTAATTATAAAATATTTAATATAATTTATTTATATTCAAGAATTTGAATCACATTACATGAAAGCAATATTATTTAATGAATTAAAAAGCTAAATAAATAAAAGTTTGTGCAACTTATGTGCGACTAAAAAACAAATTAGATAATTAAACAAGTGATGATTCAAAAAAAAATTATAATTTGTGAAACTGTACCAACTAGGTATGAAATAATAAAAAAAATTAAGCTAATTAATGACGGGATAAATATTAAATTTATATATTAATTTTAAAATATTAAAATTATAAGGATAAGGATGTAATTTAGTGGAAAAGAATAAAATTACCGTAAAATACCGAACAAGAGCAACATGTTAAAAAAGGAACATAAACTGGTAAAACATCGCCGTAGACAGATAAAGAAAAACCAAAAGAGAAAAAGAATAGGAAAAAAACATAAAACACGTGTTTGAAAACCAAGTCCAAAATATTGAAGCAGTCGTTCCAAGGTGCAAAACTCTAACCCCTTTTTTTTTTTGTAAATTTTTTTCTTTTTTTAAAAAATTCCCATTTATTCCTCGTGCTTTTAACCCACCACCTTCCCTTCTCTCCCTTGCTTTCTTCTTTTTCAAAGATAAAAAAGAAACCATTTTCTCCTTCCCCTCCTCGCATAAATAAGTACTCCAATATTCCTTGGCTCAAAAGCATCTCAAATTCGACTAGATCCCTTAATGAAGTTGTAAAGTAAGTTCAAAGATCGAGAGCTAGGTATTTGATATCCAAATCATTCTCTGAAAACCCAAAAGGGGGGTTGGATTCTGTTTCGTCGGAACTATGTCGTCTTGCTCGGAATCTACGGCTATGAAACCGGCTAGGTCACTGGAGAAGCCAAGTTTTGCCCAAACTTGTAATTTGTTGAGTCAGTACTTGAAGGAGAAAGGTAGCTTTGGGGGTTTATCTCTGGGAATGACATGCAACGTTGAAGCTAATGGTAAGTTCTTTCTTTCTTTCTTTTTCAGTTCTGGGTTGGTGATTAAATTGAGAAAAAAATCATTGAATTAGAAAATTTTGTTATTATTTCATATTTATCCAAGAAGGAGCTTGATTTAATGTAGCTCTATTGATGAACTTCAGTTAAGCTTTGTGTTGTTTCTTCTTTTACTTCAACCCATTTTTTTCTTTTTCGGACAAGGCGGCTTAATTACCTTTTTTAACTTTCAGAATGTTGAAAACGGTTTAATCAAATTGATGTTCAAATTTTTGTTTTGTTTTTGGATGTCTAAGATTCAGATCCTCAAAATCAGATTTGCAAATTGACATATTCATAATTAATGTTTCGAAAGAGTCAGAAAATATGCCCTTTAATTTCTCGGTCATCCCCTGAAATTACTCCAAATTTTGAAAAAAATCGTGAAGAAGAAATAAAGCACGTGATTCAAAAGTTTCAATTTTTGCGGGATGATTGAGACCTGAATCACGTACATATGTTTTTTTGAGAATGAAATTCCGTTGAGATTTTATCGTTTTTAGATCTCAGAATCATCGGGTTTTTCATTATAAATAGCCGGTTGTTGTTCACTTCATTAAACATACGCCCTCCACACTATCATCAAAGTTGTACGGTAACAGAGTTTGAATCTTCTAATCACTAATGTATCGCCTCATTTGTGGATATGTTGCAGGGACACCAGTGGTGCCGCCTCCGACCATGAATCTGTTCCCTGTCAATGACAAGTCCGATAATGTTTGTGGCCGAAACGGTGGGAATCCTAAGAACTTGGCATCCATGGATTTGTTCCCCCAACAAGCTGGTTTGGCTTCTAAAGATGATAGTCCCAACAAGTTGGAGCCTCAGACTGCACCAATGACCATCTTTTATGGTGGACGAGTGATTGTGTTCAATGATTTTCCAGCAAACAAAGCTAAGGAAATCATGCTTTTAGCTAGCAACAGCAGCTCACAAAGCAACGACAGCTTCAACCCCATCCCTTTTACTTCTAGCATAGCCAGAAGTCCAATCAAATCAAGCATCGGAGTTCCTCCTACCTCAAAACCGGTTCACCCTGCTCAGCGAGCCGTCCCTGGCGGTAATCCTCGATTTTTTAAATTTGTCTGAGTTACGAAGATGGAGTTTTGCTTCATAGTTCAAGTTGTATATCGGATTTCTTATCTGTTTTTGTTGTCTATTTGCAATAGATCTGCCAATTGCAAGGAGAGCTTCACTGCATCGGTTCCTAGAGAAGCGAAAGGATAGGTAGGCATCGAGATTCTCATGGTCTTGTAGGTTACTTGTTGAATTATCTTAATAAGATCAAAGCATATAGATTGTAGGTCAAAGTTAAGGTTCCTTTGCCTAATCTATACAAATGATTGATATTGATGTCGTTAGTGATCATTTCAACAGGATCACCGCAAAAGCGCCATACCAGATAAGTCACTCCGCTGCAGCTCCTTCCCTGTCCGGCGACAACAAGTCATGGCTCGGTTTGGCTGCTCAATCACCATAGTAATCTGCTGAGCCAAAATAATAATTATAATAATAATAATAAAGATCACAATTGTAATGTAAGCCAAGTTTGAGGTCTTCCTTTTTGAGGCTTTTCTTAAGCCTGCTGCTATCCTGTGTCTTCTTTTTTTTTTTTTTTCTTTTTCTTTTTTTTCAGCAGGGTAAGCCTGCTGTTGTCTTACCTATGTATTCATGCATGCATCTAGTTATCAGCTCTAAGGAGAGCCCTCTTAGATCCTAACTATCAATCAAATTAGTTTTATTGTAATTATTTTTTTTATTAAGGAAGTTTCAGTTTATGTTAAACTTTGAACAAAATTTTGTTTTGTTTTTTGTTGTGTCGTGTAGAAAACACCACGTGATTTCTATAGCATTCAATATGAAGAGTTATGAAAATTTTGTGTTTTGTCAAAAGTATTCATGTTCGTATACATACATACATACATACATGTATGGTAACTTTGAAAAGAAAGCCTTTGAACATGTCAAACACATGGGCATGCGAAACCCGTGAATTATGATCATCAACAGAAGCGTCAATACACAATGTAGTCCACATTCAAAAGTCAAGCAGACAAATATAAGATAATAAAAAAAATGCAAGTATAGAAGGCGGATAAGAGCAGAAGAGATTTGGATGATTCCGTTTCAACATGACTTACACCTCATTCAATTCATAAATATTTATAGCTTGACTTTTGGTAGAGGGTAGGTTTTATATGCTTTGACTCATTCAATCTTCAATTACAAACATATTATTTTGATTCCCCAAGAGTTTCTACAACCACATTGTTCTCGACTTTTCTGCCTTTTTTATTTTTAGTTTCTGATTAATTTGCTTATCTTGAGCTATTGAGTTCCCCGGTTTCTTTGTATGTTGCAACAAGTATTCTTACGTATAAGTTGTGGATTTAATTCCTATACTTCGATTTGGTCTTTTTTAGATTTTATATTTTCCGATTGCAATCTGTCAGCTTTCATTGACGTTAATTAATACTTTTTGTTGTCGTTGTTTATGTCAATACTAAAATTTTAAAGTCGATAATTTATCAACCATCTTTGTGGAAAGCATGCCAAGGGAAAAACAATGATTAAAGCAACAACATAATGTTAAATGAAAAACAAAAGATGAAGAAATTGAATTCTGAAATCCCTCCACTCACAAGAAAATTTCCAACTCCCATCATCAGTAGCATTTGGTAAAATGAGACAGTCAAAATTTCAGAATTATTTATTCATTTGAAATTAGGGTTTTGGTTTGATGACGTATTATGCCAAGGTGGGCATTGGGGGGTTGGTGAGAGTATTGAGGAACAAGATTGCTTGAAAGCTACGAAAGCATTAGGATATCTGAGGGTCCAGATTTAAGAACGTGTTTTTAATGTTTAACAACAAAAAATATGAATTTATGATTCACCAATCTTATCTTTCTCTCTTTTTTTCTTTAATTTTCATGTTACAATTTTATGTATTATTACCAAATCAACAATCAATCATTCACCATTTAAATTTCTTTTAAGAAAAATCCATTTACCTTTTCATCTACATTAAATATAAATATTTAATTTTTATGTCTTTTTATATTAAGATTATTCTAAAATTTAATACTTTTTAAAATCTGATCGGTGGTCAAATCGTTCCGATCATCAATTCGTTGGTCCAACCTGTTCAATTAAAAAATTATTATAAATATAAAAAAATAAAAAATAAAAATCCGGTTCAACTGGTCATTATCGATTCTCGGGTCAACTGATTCAAAGCCCTTCTCCTAATTAGTACTCCGATCGATTCTCAATCCAATCCGGTTTAAACAACATTGCTAAAAATTTAAGTTTTTAGGCACCAATAAAATATTATCATATCATTAAAATTATGATTATATACTCATATGTTTTTGTTTGATTGGATTTTACCGCTAAATTTTAAATTGAATTTTCCCACTTAAAAGTTGATTTAGAATAATTTGAAACAAAAATTAATATAATATGTTTTGAAAGTTTTATTTTAATGATCAAAATAATAAATTAATAAATTAAAGTGATTTTTTATTTTACCAATAAAAGTAAAACTTTTTATTTTTATTTAAAATTTATCAAGACTTTCTTTCATAGAATAAAAATTTCCTGTTAATTTCTTAAATCTTAATATGTTTTTATACATTAATTGTTCAAATAAGTTTCAATTAGACTCAATATTTTTGTTGTAAAATTTAATTAGTGGTAAACTTGAGTACATTTTAAAATTGCATAGGGAAGAATTAATCATGATAAAAATAGGGAGTGGCAAATGTCAATATGTAAACATAATTATAATATAATAGAAAAATTTCCCATCAGCCCATTTTTCTTTAATTTTCATATTAATATTTATGAAAAAAAAACACATTATCTACAAATTTTAAAAATAAACCCATTTACCTTTTGATGGTGCATTATATTATACACATCAAATAGAAGTATTTAATTTTATGTATTTTGTATTGGGTAAATTTATTCACCTACCGAATAGGTATATCTTGCAAATAATTAGAACAAACCAATGGATCATATGTACATATGGGAAAGGCGTTGGATCAAAATTTGCTATTACTCAGATTTAATTCATGTGTTTTAAAATTTTAAAATTTAGTCTTTATTTTCTTTAAATTAAAATTTTTTGGTCATCATCATTTTTTATATTAAAATTTGTCAACGCAATATGCTTATTTTTCGTCAATCATACGTCACTTTGACCGCAGATACTGTTTTAATGAATGGACTTGAATTATCAAATAAAAGAAAAAGAAAGAAATAATTTTTTAATTATTTTTAATTTTAAAGGTTAAATCTTAAATTTTATCAAAATATAAAATCATGCGCGTTGCTTGGACTGCACCCGTTGATTTTGGTGGGAGCTGTTGGGGGTGGAAATGGGCCTTGGATCAAGGTTAAAAGTATTTTTTAAAAGAAATCCGAATAAGATTTATTACAACTTGATTAGGTGGATTGAGTTTGACAAGCCCAATCTTTAATCCCACGCAATATCACCTGTAAAAGCATCCTATGGCAAAAGCTTCCACAAATTTGTAAGCAAAGAAACTAGTGGCTTAAATAACTTTAATTATAAAATATTATGTATAATTGTGAAATTTATATTTGAACTAATTTAAAGTACTATCAGCAAACAAACAAACAAACAAACAAACAAAAAAGCAAATCAAATGATGATATAGCATCATGAAATAGTTTTAAAACTAAATTCACTTCCTTCTAATGTCACCAATATCACTCGTTCAATGTTCTGGCTTACCAAAAGCCACCCACCCATCCTGTAGTGAATGTGCTTGTAGATTTGGTGATGGAGTGCAAGTTTTATGTTATCGTGGCATCACCTTTCGAATGGTTGAATTCCGCAGTACTGTTCATCGGGTAGCAGCAAACCTACCGCACCAGGAACAAGCTGTTGTACATATGCCCGTGAGTGAATACGGTGGTGCACAAGTAACGAGCATGATGCATCCACAGGGTCATCACGCTCTTAAACAGCCGGCCATGGCAATGGAGCTAACCAGACAATCTATGAGGGTATGGTGGATACCAAAATGCATATGATTATTTACTAAATATATAGATAATTAATATTTGTGACCGTCGATGCATATGAATTCCATTGGCACCCTCTTGTCGGCAAACATGATGATTTATTGCAATAAACGTTAATTCCACTATGTGTTGGTAAAGAATCCCATTAAAGCTTTATTGCAGCGGCGGAAGCTAAGCTATGATGCCTACCCAACATCTTACTTTTTTTGTTATGAGATTCTTTTTTTTTTTCAGATCTATTTTAAATGATCAAATAATGCCTCCCTGTAGTAGTTAATTGAAAATGAATGTGAAGCAAGCAATTCAGAATTGTCCAGCCAAGCTGGGCAAACCATGTGGTTCATACAACGACATGTGCTCGGAAAGCCAAGCGGTAGGCATTGAAGGCGAATGCAAGCTGTTTTACTACATGTTACAAATTTGCTTCAACTAAAAGATGGCAATAAGTTGATTCATTTGAATGAAAAAAAAATGAGAACGTTTCCACGTTTCAGCCCAGACACCATTCATGGGAAAACAAAACAATACACGGGTTTCCGTTAAAATAGCCTAAAAATACTCTAAATGTCATGATGAAAATGAACCTACTTTGGACAATCCTACATAGAATGATCTTCCGGTTACTTCAAGTTGGGGTTTGTCCCAAAGCTACTTAGAAAAGTCAAGCCGCAATAGAAAAAGAGAAAGAAAAAGAAAAAGGTGGTTAAAAATCAAAATCAATAATGGTTTCTTTTTTAACTTGAAATGAAGCTCAGAAACAAGAAAGCTGTTAGGTAGTGGAATGAATGTTTTGTTTCTAATTGGCTTATTGCGTTGAATCCCAAGTCACGAGTTTCAGTACGACTAAAAGACAACAAGGGTCCTAGGTTTTTTTCTTTTTAAAAGATCCAACAATTGGACAATCTTAAGCTTTTTGGGTACTGAAGAACGTATGGAACACAAATCGTTGAAGAACGTATGGCAAGCAATTCATTTTAATTTTGCATATTTGACCCAAAATAAACGAAACGACCTGAACGAAGATTCAATAAATAAATAAATAAAAACATGAAAACCAGTTTCAGAAACTTTCCATCTACAAACATAACAAATCTTTACCTATCAAAATTTGCATGGCACTAACGTCGGATCTAGAAATGAACCATTTTCAACTAATATTTCAGGGGAAAAAAAAGATTGTAGAGAGCTAGAAAGTCCAAACACCAGGCGAATGGAAATAAGCACGTCCCGATCTGTCTCCGACAGACCCACCGCCAAAATAACACTCAGTGTAAGAATTCCCGGCAGCAGCAGCCGCTACTTCCGTTTCTTCTTCTCCGGCATCCCTACGTGCGTGCCTGAAAGCCGCTTCTTTGATTTGATCCGGTGTCAACTCATTGGCGTCTGCTATATCCGGAGGATTGTCGGGAAAGTTAAGCTTTGCCGAATTCCCACGCAGACAAAAAACGGCAGCGTCGTAAGCTCTAGCAGCTTCTTCTGCTGTCTTGTAAGAACCCAACCATATTCTTCCTCGGCTATTTGGTTGTCGTACTTCCGCTACCCATTTCCCCCACTTCCTCATCCGTACACCCTTGTAACGGCCGCCGTCATCCCTTTCCCCGATCGGCCTCACCATTTTTTCTTCTCCTTGCTTGATTTAATTTTTGTTGGATTATATATTTATATACCGAAATATGAAAAACGAAGGGCTGATTTGCAAAAGAAGTAGTGAAAGTAGGAGGCGGCAGGAAGGGGGGAGCGCGTGGATATTTGAGAAACTGCCACGTACATAATGGAGGAGGAAATGCCTGGGAGATTTTTCGGTGATGGGAACGTGGGGATTCGACGTGGAAGCTTGAGGACCGTCAGATATGGATTGGGACTCAACACGTGGGAGGGAATTTATTTAATTTGATTACATGTTTGGTGGACACGTGGAGGATGTTGAGAACCGAGTGAGGGCTCTTTGCGCTGTTAAAACTTATTTTGTATTTTTGTAGACGGTCGAAGTACGGTGAACTGTCACCTAATTCTATGTCTGTTATATTTTTATTAAAACTTAAAAAATAATTAAACATAAAATTTACGACTATTATTTCATACATGCAGTGGCAGAGTCAAAGGGTCTGACAGGTTTTCAATTTTTTAAAAGATTTAAATTAATATATAATAAACTTACATTTTGACTTTTTAAAATAAAAAAAAAAGTTAATTCTCTAAAAATTATAATTATATAAATTATTAAAATTATGAAATTTCAGTTTTGCTATTAAAAATTTTCTAATTTCGTCCACGCATACGAAAGATTTAAGGTAACATGTTTGCAAAAAATAACATAGGCGATGAGTTAGAAGAGCTGATGGGTAATGATCAGTTCCAAACTTGGGCCACCTTAACTGCATATTTCATGGTTTTGATGAAAGAGAAAGTTGTTCCTTTATTTGATTTTAGTGCCTTTCTTTTTCAAGCTTATGCATGTGACATCCTTTTTTTTCTCAAATATTTTATTAATTCTTATAATTCATTTCAGCATTAAGCGGGTGTTAATGGTGGTTGAGATCTATCGTCTCTAGCTCCTTAGTTGAAGACATGGAGTCAGAAAGCGTTTTGATTTTGTTTGAATCCTCTCCTTACGTGGAGTTTAACTTGCCCTTTAAACTTTGTATGACATCTTTATATTATCTTAATGCCAATTAGAATGTTATGAATGATTGAAAGTTCATTATCACCCAAAAAGAAAAAACAGTTTTAAAATTTCCTTCTTTTAATAAATAAAATTTGTATGGTAGAATATAAGATTCAACCCATTATTTTTTGAACCGTTATGTGATCTAAAATACAACAATTGATGGTATAAAGATACACATAAAATTACTTTAATTTTTTATCGGTGTAAGTGAATTTTTTTTCTTTCAAAATATACCTCATATAACCTGCTTATATATAGTCCAATGATATTTTATCATATGTTTTTGGTGATTGTATTTGATAAGACAATTAAATTTTAACTCAATTGATGTTGATATGAATATGGATGGATATGAGTACGAAATTGAAAAATTATAGTATTTTGAGTTTATACAATGCCATACAAATATTGGCGCCTCCAAGATGTCCGGATCCAACTCTGGATGCTAAAATGCCCAGAATTAGGGTGATCCGTTTTGGAAACTCAAAAGAAACGATTCTGGAACTGAAAAGAAGAAAAATCAAATCCAGTGTACACGAACCCACTGCCAAAAGATCCAGAAACGACCCGTCTATGCCAACTCACTGTTTGAATTTGACGATGACGTCGACTCCGTTTGAAACCCGTAGTTGGACTGCTCCAAATTGGGTCCTGGGAGGCTCCAAGTTCGCCGCAGCGGCTTGGACTTGGGTTGGTGTCAAACACCTACCGCCGGCCAATATCGGGTCGGTTGATCAAGCAAAGTTGAATTTAGTGGCGCCACCGCGTCAGCAAAAAGGAGCGGCTTTCTCGGCGGCGTCATAACATCCCAACAGAATCCTCGAGGGAGGGAGAGAGTGATGAGCCAAGGAAAGAGAAGCGAGTAAATTTGGAGTTTGAAAGCCGCAAAAGCGACAAATTGTGGAGACGTCGTAGATTTCAGGGACCTGGGCCTGGTCCTGGAGATGTTGAACACCAAAATCCCAGCTTGTTGGAAACTTTGATATGAATCAAGACAAAACAATCCCCCTTATGGCTTATCCTATATTCCATTTGTTCTTTTCTTTTGTTCCCACTGCCGCCCATTGCTCACTTTCCTAACCATTCAACATTCCATGTTATGAATCTTCATTGACTATAGAAATTTCGAAGAATCTTCCAACAGAATGCCTTGTTGCATGTAAAGATACATGCATGCAGTAGTTTACGATCAATTTTGAACCAATTTTATCAATGCATATAGTGGCTCATAGATATATATAATGATATCATACAGAACATAATATGATTGCCTGAAAAAGATAACTAAAACAAATTAAATAAGAAGAAATTTCTATTTTAGAGCTTTGGGTTCTGATTTCTGATTCCTTAGAACAAATATTTGTAGCGTCAGATTTCGCATATCACAAGGGACATGCTTGATATCAGGCCTGGAAGGTTTTGGCTGTCAACTTTCTGTTGCAACTCCATTGCGGCCTTGACAAGAGCTTTGATATGAAAAAAACCAGAAATGGGCTGCAACATGAACAAAAATTGATGCTAATTTTATCTGCCAAGTAATAGATAGCTACAACCAAAGTACACATCTTCTGGATAATGTGCTCTATATCATAGCATTTACAGGAGAGAATGTCAGATCAGCTCTTTGAACATGTTTATTTTATACATCAATGGTCCCTTGCCTCTTGTTTCCTTCTGAACCTTAAGTCATCATTGGAGAATCAACGAAGGACAGAGTCAACTTACACCACCGGATTAGCTCAATCACCCAGGCTAATCACTTCTCTTGAAGGACTGGACTGCATTGTACTCCTTTGAGTGAACAAGCATACAATATATTCATCCACAGGCCCGGGCAAAGTTCAAGGGAAGAAGACATCTCAATATCCGAATTTAGAAACATCATCTGTTAAATGAGACTGCTGAGGTATCATCATAATGTCCTCTCCATGCATTTCCGTTTTCAGTCCCACTGCAAGCTTGATTGGGAACTGACACATTTCCAAGATTACCATCCAAGCTCATCTGCTGTACTTCTGCTGACGACAGTATCTTTATGCTTTGAACACAACTTACAAATTCTCTGCAAAGATTAATAATTCTGAAAGTTAAAAGACTGACGGAGACCAAGACTAAGAGTCAAAGTTCAAATTGGGCTCCTTCACTTACTCCCAAGGATCGTCACCAACAAGTAATATGTCATTTTCATGATCCACATAAACTAATTTCCAGTCAGAACTTTGTGGATCCTCCAGCTGCCCCTCGATACCGAACATGCGGGCTAGATCATGCCGGAGTTCATCATACCCTTTGTAGCGGGTCACATCAATTGATCTTCCCACAGAACCACGCTTTTGCACCTTCATGAGTTCAAACCAGCATCAAGCATATATAATTTTTCAGCAAGAGATAAAGAGGCTTGTTCATATTCTAACGAGAATCAGAAAAGGCTTTAGCAAGTACTACAACTGTAAATTTCCATAAAGTTAATCGGGCAAGCAAATCAAGGATTTGTAGATTAGGATTACAAGATGCAAAAGATAATGCAAGACTGAAAGTGAAACATTTGAGTTAGAAATTTTCAATTGCATCAGTCATAGAAAGCTATACATAACTGTTGGGACAATATCAGAAAGAAAAGCAAAAAACTTTACAGGTCAACAATATATTACAGCTTTCTCAGGTGGAAGGTCAAAACAAGGGAAAAGCAAAACTAATGTTCTACAACTTGATGTTTAGCTGAAACAAGATAAATGCCTTATGACATACATGGATCACAGAGACAGACTGATGAAACAAAAAGCTATTCATGTTTAGAGATCAGAAACCGTCTAATTGCAAGGTTGCAACATCTGATTACGCCTAATAAACCAAGTTTTGAATTTCAAAAGACAAAAACTATGTAGAATTACAAGGTTTAAAACTGGCCTCGCTACCAATCTTGTTCCAGTGTACCTGTTTAAGCAATGCCTAAAACACTCCCTATAAAAATGCTCTACCTTTTCTTTCAAGAAATTAGAACATATCTGGAAGAGACAATAAATGAGGTAACAAGCATAACCATAATTTGTGGGTACACACACCTTTGTATATGTTCGCATGCGTTGAGTTTGGTTGGTCCACAATCCGCCATTTAAAACCCCTGTCTCATTTATGGCAACATCATTTGAGCATCCTGTCTTGAAAGGTATATTTGGCACACCAAATGACTGACAGCTTATTGCAGCAGTAGACAACTCAGTGTCAATATCTCTTGGGTTCCCACCATAATTAGAAAGCATGTTTTGAAGATCCTTTTGAGAGTCATATTCCCTTGTTAACAAAGTCTCAGGTGCCAATCCATCAATATTGGCTGTAAAAGGAAGATTGTTCCGAGAATGTGATTGGACATCACCTTCCAGAAAGGTAAGGGAGGCATTATGCTGGAGGGTGCCTGCGTCCAAGCAATATGATGTTCCAGAAGAGGATGCTTCTAATTGGTCTGTTACAGAACTTTTGTACTTTGATTGGTCTAGTCCTCTAGAGGTGGGCGGCTCATGTTTGATTTGAATGTCAGGCTTGCTCAGGAGCTCTTGAGCTAGTGTACTTGGAGGCTCAACAACTGGATCTGTCATCAATATGGATGGTACATGGTGACTTCTGTTTATAAGGTTTGATGGGGAAACCTGACAATTATTGGTAGAAGATAAGGTCGAACACGGTGGAGCATCTCCATCAATAAGACCAGAATTGCTTCTCATTGCCATAAGTTGTTTGTTCTGACTTTGGGATTGATGCACTGAAAGTTGTTGAGGTTGCACAAACATCGATGTTGAGAAGCCATTGCTACCCAGTGGTTGCACCTGGCTCTGAGAAAGAGGCAACTGCTGCAATGGTTGGTTCTGTTGATGAGTTTGCTGTTGCTGCAACATTGGAGGCTGCAGCAGTGACCCAGCTGCGGAGAGTAATTGTTGAGCCGACTGCTGCTGCTGCTGCTGCTGCAATTTTTGGAGAAGTTGTAATTGCAGTTGCTCCGAGAGGCCCTGCTGTGATAGTTGCAGAATCTGCGGCTGCTGCTGTGTCCTCTGGGACAGGCTTTGCTGCAGTTGTGTCTGTTGCTGCTGCCTCTGCATGAGGTTAGGTTGCTGTTCCATCTGCTGCTGAACCCGTGTATCTTGTGGTAATGACGTCAAAGGATATGAAGTCATATGAGCGGAGAGGGTAGTTTGGGTAGACAGGCTATTGCTTGTCAACAATTGTTGCTGCTGCAAGTGAGAGTAAACAGCTGGCTGATGCAAATTTTGATTTGAGATCTGGTTAGGAGCAACAATGCCATTAATTACTTGAGGTGGTAGGGTTGGTTGTTGTTGCAGCGGCTGCTGCTGTTGTGGCTGTTGTCTTTGTTCCTGGTGGATGTGTTGCTGTTGCTTTGGAGATGGCTGTGGCTGAGGCTGCTGTTGATGAAGAAGATGTGACTGTGGCTGTGGCTGCTGCTTTGGTTGTTGTGGCTGTTGTTGCTGCAATTGCTGTTGGGGTTGCTGCTGCTGATGTTGATTTAGCGGAGTCTGCAATATCTGCTGGGGCCAAGTCGTAGGTGCCTGAGGCAACTGGTTGACTTGGTTTGGGTTAGCTTTATTAAATTGCATATTCGGTGCAGGTAATACAGGAGCTTGAAAATTCAATAATTTGGAAGGATCATCAATGCTAAGGTTATTATGCAGTGGATTCAAAGAAACCGTTGATGGAAAGAATCCTGATTGAGCAGCTGGAAACTGATTACTTTGTTGCATATTCATCCACTGAACTAAACTCAAACCAGGGAAGATTGAACTAGGGGTACCTCTCATACCAAAATCATCTCCAAGCCAAGGCATAGCTCTTTTGAAAGCGTTCTCGACATCAGAATCATCATCTGCAAATGCATTTTCAGAAAGATCTAGAAATTTCCACTCTGTCCATTTTTACAGCAAGATTTATCCTAGTAAATATGATTTTTACCTGGCATCCCTGGTTGCTTTGGAAACCTGGGTCTGAAAAAAGGAGGTGGACATATGAAGAAAGGAGATACAACAGGCTCAATTTCCCAAATTGAAACTCGCCTGGGCCGTTCTCCAGCTGTAGATTCATCCCAACCAACCTGTTAATAATGTAGCCAAGTCTTTATAAGTTATTATAGAGCAATGTATTATGAAAGAAACAAGAAGATGTAACTTGCTATCAGCACATGTCAATGATGTGTTTCCATTGAAACCATACCAGGCATCTTCTGAAATATAAATGCCAAAGAACGATAATGGTCAACAATTGTATTCATGAATCGCACTATGTCCAAAGAATACCTGAAGATTGCGCCATTGTGAGTTTTTCCATCGCACAGGATCCAGGTCGCTGATACCAGTAACTGTACCCATGTATCTTCGTACTCCAGACTCCTCAGTCTCAAACATCATTCTAAACCGCATGCCAAGAGAAACTTGGGTGTACATGGCTTTGTAATATTTCGCTAAAGGTACCACAAACTCAGAGGGGCTTGCCCTATCAAAATTATAAAACTTTTGAGACTTTATATTAACATCTTTTTTCCTTTGAAAATGAAAATTGGCGATTAAAGAGTAATGATGAATCTAAGAGCAAACGAAATATGTTATAGCTATACCTTGGATTGTAGAATATAGTAAATGGGCTGAAATTTGCAGCAGCATGGGCTGCAGCAGCAAGGATCCCTATATGCATGCTATCACTAGAAATCACTGATGACGAGAGAGCCGGCTGTTGTCTATTAGCGCGCCTTAGACCCAAGAGAAGCTGTGACTTCGCATCTCTACATTTAAGTAAGGAGTTTCAGTTGAGCAGCGAAATGACAGTCATCTAGTTGATTCTATCAAATACATGCAGACAAACACATGTAAACAAACATATGTGTATGTATATGAATCTTACCTTATGAAAAGAACAGAATCACCAGCAAAGAGTCTTTTTGTGCTAACAAAGACGCTCCAACCAGTAGTCAGAAGGTGCCTCTTTGGTTGACCTGCAGAGAAGCCATTATGCATTTCAATATATTATTCCATTTCTGACACCTATAACATACATAAGGTACACCATAATATGTTGAAACAAAATAAACCTGGCATCACCTTACAGTATCAGTAATAAAGAACATAATCAATTCCAGTACTCTGCTTGAGAAATGAGAAGAGAGCAATATCTAGGATAGAACAATACCTCGATAAATATGTCTAAAAGTCCATGCATTTTCATGCAAATCTCTTGCTACAAGCTCTTGAGCTGGTGGTTGCATGGAAAAATCCTACCAAACATCATCATTTAGATATTAGGAAATTAAACACAAAATGCTTACATCTCATATTTTATCAGATCTTAAAATATAAACCTAAATATTGAAAGTTTCTACATACCAGAGGAGGGAAGATCTTCTCAGCTGCTCGACGAGGGACTGAAAATCCGCCGTGAGTGCTAGTATCACTAGCTGTAAGAGTCTTGCAAAAGAACTCAGCAGGTTGCCTGCTGTGCTTGAGGCCCATATCAGATGCCAGTAATGCTTCCTTGTCATACTGTGCAGAAGTACTATAAAGATTCTTCCCATCTTTCACTATATGTGAAAATTTAAGAGAAAAGAAAAAAGGAAAGAAACAATTCTGCCATATCCATTAATTAATTCTCTAATTAATAGCTAACCTACTTTGTTTACAGGTTGAAGTGTCATCTGGGCATAGACCTCATCAGTTTCTGGATCAGCCTGATTGAAATTTCAAATAATTCAAGACATTAGCCACTTCATAAGGTCATATAACATTAGTTGCATTTTTATGTCATTTAACCATTACAAAGTTATCTTGTGATAATGGTGGTATGCTCATTCTTACATGCAATGTAACATTATGAAGGACACAAATCAACTTGGAAGGAAGGTTAGGGTAACTTGGTATGAAATCAGTCTCCTTCTGCATTGATGCTGCAACCTGAACAAAATTTATTAATTAGAGAAAATTTTGATAGCTGTCCAGATTCAGAACGATTATTCCTTGGGAAATGAATGAAGAAAGCGACTTACTTGTTCGCTGTGGCCTTGAGGAAAATAAACCACCAGACTTCCAATTGGTGGCAAAGAAACCAGTGGTCCAGCACAAGCATGCCATAATTCTGAATTGATACTCTTCCTATCTCCTGCTTTCCAAAACCAACCATAACAATATGAAACATCCCACAAAACCACAAAAAGTCATAAAAATTATTTAAAGCATGTCAACTACCAAAGAGTTCTCTATATTCATATTCTGTATAACTTTAAACCATCGACAAGGCAACAATTAACTGTATAGTTTCAAAGCAAAAAAAATAAAAATCCACAATTTCCTGGCTTCAAAAAATTAATTCTACTTTTTCCCAGATAGCAAGTTCACAGCAAAAAGTTACTATGAATATTCCTTTATATCAATTATGGCTTTATGGTTGGACTTCACCCAAAAAAAAAAGATCGTTGCATGTTTCCTTTCTTCTTCAATTTGCAAAATGATGAAATGAGGAAAGTTGCCACACAGTTAATAGCTATTTAGCTTCTAGTTTTGTTTCTTGCTTCTTTCCATTTTTATCAAAATGGAGCTTTATATGAACTCTTTAAAAAAAAGTTTCAACATTTTACATGAAAAAAAAAGTGTAGCAGTAAAACAAAACCAAAACATCATAACAATTGTTTTAAGCCAACAAGAGGGATCTGCATAATATAGGAGGAAATCCATAAAACATAAATATGTACTAGTAATAATTAAGAAAATCTCTAACTGCTCTGAACCAAAGACTATTTTGACTCAAAAGGATAACAAAAAAACTGAAACAGAATTAAAAAGAAAACAGTAAGAAAGATCAAACCTTCAGCAGGATTTGCCAAAAATCCAGTTGGTGGAGCCTTCATGCTTACTAGTTTGAATCAATTACAAAAATACCAACTTTTTTAAAGGAATCCGATAACTTTGGTTGTTCCAGAGATCAAATATCTTCACCATAAAGTTACTTTCCAAGCTTTTATGCTATGAAACAACAACGCTTCAAGAAAAAAATCCTTCGTCGGAAAACTACAGCATACGCCGTTGAGGAGAGGAGCCACTTCTTCCATTCACATTCAAGTTCCTAATAAACTAACTTGTAGAGAAAAACAAACGCCAAAACCTTGTTCTTTTCTCAGCTGTATTTTCCGTCATTGTCTTCATAACAAGCTTTGATTCGCACAGGATTTCAATTACACGAAGCATCATCTTGTTAAAAAAATCAGATTCCGTCGATGAATCGGTTTGAAAAAGCCGAATCGTAGAGTACTAACTGCATGGTACGCTAACAACCGGTTCAAAAACTTGCTCCTCACTTGAAGTTCACCTTTTTCGTTCTAGAATCCGACGAGAAAAAGAAATTTAAAAAGAAACTTTATGGGATCAAGGAGAAGAAAGAGACTTGTCTCCGGAAAATCAGAGAGGCAAAGCAAAAGCAGAGCTTAAAACAGCTTTTTGTAGCCGAAGGTATAAAATTAGAGATGGTAAATAAGAATGAATGTAACTGTTGCGCGTGATAATTGGCGCGTGGTGTTTTGGTACCAAATTTTCAGTTTTCACCGCAGGGAAATATTTCAAGGTTTGGAATTTGGGGAATACGCAGGATGAAGGTAATTTTTATTCGGGGTTGGCGGGATTATGATCGAGTGTGCGCCAGATATGGAAATATTCTTATGCTCCATGACGTGGCACCGCACTTTAAATATTTTTAATGTATATTTGTTGTCAGCCGTGGATTGCAATTCTTTGTTGGTGTTTCGGGCCCACCAACTTAAAACATCATTTTGATGATTTCTTGGGATCTTAATCATCATTTCCTCATGACTGAAATCACCCATATATTTTACACAGTTATTATTTTGTTTTCTTCCACCGGTTAATGGATAATCGGCAAAACCGAATGAAAATGAATAAATTATATATTTTTACTATATTTTATTATTTTAATAATTTATATTTTTATAACTTTTAAAAGATTAAATTAATTTTTTATTATTCGCGAAAGGATTAAAGTGTAGTTTTATCATTATTAATTTAAGATTTTATAAATTATAAAGGGTTTAAATTAAAAATTTACCATTTTAAAGGTCAGAGTACATGGCTTACGCAAATAATTTTTACTTTTAAACAAATTTAATAAAAAAAAATCACCAAAGTTGAAACTTGTATTTTAAAGAATTAAAATCAGATGGAGCAACATTTTCTTAAAATTAAAAGTTAAAAATTAAAAATTAAAATTTACTCCATATGCTAAGCCGTCTTCCAAAATTGCAAGAAATGGAGGCGTAAAGTTGAGAATCAACTAACTTTGAAATAACTCATCACAGCCAAATTTTTATTTAAAAAATCACCTTAAAGTTTAAACCTATTCCAAATTACATATTAAAAATGAACCCCATAGACTAGACTAGGCTGGTTACTTCTTCTCACATCTTTCTAAAGTTGTGCATAATTAATAATTAATTTTGTACTAAATTTTGAGCATCACACCTCACAAAAGAAATTTAGTAGTGAAATATAAAAATAATTTGCGTTGGAGCTAGATTGTCAAAGCTAAGATGCTTAGATTTGATTTCATCATCATCATCATCATCATCTTTTTTCATTAAATAGGGAATTCAATAGCTATGTTATCAGGTAGATACAATTGTGAACTAACTATGTAATGGTTCTCATCATTGCAATTTCTTTATATTTTCTCCAAGGAATGAATAATACACTGTTTTGGCCATCATTTCCCCCATTAAAGAGATTGTTTAGGACTTAAAGAGTTATGGCCAATTCATTTTAATTTATCATCCATATAACTTAGCTTACTATTCCAAGAAAAAGGACAGAAATTTGTGATAGAGAGAGAGATCCAATGAAGCCCAGCCAAAGGAGCTCCGAGGAAAAACCCCCCAAGGTGGTGCAAACTTTGTCGGGCCAAACACCTTCAACTCCGACCAAATTGTGGGGTTCTGGTTTCCATTTGTTATTTTTATTTTATTTCCTTTTCCCCCCATGCTTGAAACTATCATGAGTAGCCACGGATTAATCTCTGGTTAATTTAGCCACTGCAGTTTCTCTGATTAAAACCCTTTTTTCCATATAATAAAAATATATATTATACTCAGATAAGGGAGCAAGTGGGATTCCCATAGTCACCATCCCTTCTTAAACAAATATGGTCCATGAAACTGACAAATTCTAAGCCAAAAGTAAAAAGTTTATGTTTATCATCACTCATTTCGCTTTTGCAGCTATGCGCCTCACCATAGGTCCAAGCTCTCAAGTTTTGTTTTAGCTACCATGGAGGAGGAGCTTGCAAGTTATTGGGTGGGTGCAAGCTTCGTGAACAATTCGATTTTAAACAACATGCCATCACTTTGCTTCCATTCCTACAACAAAATATATAAATAGTTATTTCGGGTTTGGACTCAAGTTATTGACTTTTTACCATCCAATTTAAAATTGGGTTAAGTAGATAAGATTAAATGTTTTACTCCAAAAAAAAATAGAGTGTATATTTGATTATTGCTATGACGATCTTTAGTCACATTTGAGGTTCTGAAAAGTGGCACTTACATCAAGTCTGACCAATAGAAGCTTGCTTTTACAATTCTAATATCTGATCATTCTGGTCCAGCTGTCTAGGATTTAGATTTTATAGTTTGGTTTTAACATGGTGACAGGAGACTTCTCACAATGCGACAGCCGTCTTGTAATGAATCAAATCACCACAAGGATGAGCGATTAGATATGGGGAATTCAATAAAATGGCGACGCACTGTACTAGATTACTAGGTAAAAATAAAAAGAAGACACGACATACCTAACGCCAATGTCATACAGTTGTTTTGCTCTTGCAAATCTCATCACTAAACATGCTGATATATGCGAAATTTTCTATTTCGGATAAAAGATGTTTTTTCTTCTCATCACTAAAAATGTAAAAACAAGTGTGAAAGGGTGTCTGCCATTTCCAAAGAGATCACTGAATCATGGAAGAACATTGATGACGAAGTACAACATTTTTTTTATGACAATTAATATGGCCATTATTAGGCATGTAAATTAGGTGAAGAAGAAATAATAATTATGAAATCAGGTCTCATATGGGGCTGTTTCATGAGAAATGGAAAAACAAAGCATGCAAACAAAATGATTTGGTTTTGATAATAGAATGATGTTTTATTTAGGGATGCACAAATGCACATGGACAAAGAAAGATGTCTATCTGTGATCATGAAATTAATCAAATGATTTCTTAGGGAGATTAATTAAAAAGGATCTAACTCAATTTTTTTTAATATATGATTTGACATATATTAAAAGGAAGGAATAGCAATGACATGCTTTTTTTTTTTAAAGTTGAGAATTAACATTAATATTCTCATATCCAGGCACTAAAAAAGCTTTGAAAATGAATGTTGTTTAATTATATATATACCATTCAATGGGAATTTATATGCATGAAGGTATTAGTATCTCTAAAAGATATTGACATGAAGTTTCGTATAATGGTCCCAAAGCATCCATTTTTTTTAAAAACAAACTTAAATATATATATACTATATGCTTACACATTGACTTCAATACTAGAATCCTACTATAGTCCATAAAAATTTTAATACTTTTCATTTTTATTTCTTTTTTAAATGAATATATATATGTGTGATATCGTCCAAATAAATTAAAGAGTAGCCCTAGAACTTTATGGGGGGCTTTTTATTCTTGCTCCTGCTTTAAGTCATAGGATGACAGTGCAATGATAACTTTTTAAGAATATGTATACTTTTTAAAACTCGGGATCAACGTTTATCATGAATGATTAATTATGGTTCATTCCAATAAACGCGATTAAAAAATTATTAAAGATGAAATCTCCTCACTTCACTGACATTTTGTTTTTGTGTTGAGTGTTATTAGACTGATGGTAGAGGGAAGAGGAAGAAGAAGAAGAGGAGAAGGAGGTTGATAATGGGGGCAACCACTAAGGTCAACATCAAGGTTTATTCAACTCTATCTCTAACGTCAAAATAGGGGTCTGCTCGAATTCTGAAAGTCAAGACTAGCCATATGATATTTCACCTTTCCTGGGACCCTTTCCTTTTTCATGTTTAAATTCAATGCACCATAGGTGAAATACGTGATGATGATGATAAAGATAGTACCGAATTGGCAGATTTTCTTGCTACCGTAATAAATATATTATTATATTTTATGTTTCAAGTTTTGATATATTTACTTTCAAAACAAAACTGATATATGTGCAAAATAAAGAGGACAGCGCTGACTTCACACTTAAGTAATTGTTGGTTTTTTTTTCCTGTGCTTTAATTAGTAATTGTGAACATTAATTTATGTAAAATAAGTTGAGCACTCCCACGGTAGTGCTGCACTATTATTAATCCTACATTATTGAAGTGTCTGCATTTGATTAAAAATATTGCAAACCAAATGAGTAGTTGGAATTATATTGAAGGTGTTGCAGCTTCTACTTGACCAATTATAGAACCCTAAAACTACATGCAGAATTAGATTCCCACATGAACCGACCAAAAAAAATCCATGCAAAGATGATTTATATTTCAATTTCAACTAAACCTAGCTAAAAAAAAACCCAAAATCAAAGGTAAGCTCAAGCAGTGGAGGTATATAGTATTATGCTGCCTGCCAATGCCATGACAATCTTAATATAAGTAATAAAATTAACTAACCCATTTAACCAACAAAACCCATAAATAATGGAAGCTTATGCCTGCATGGTTTTTGCGATATTAATTCCGGCTGCTGCACTTACATGGAACCCTAAAGTGGGAACAATAACCCGAGATTCAGGGCATATAATTGGTATTACCAAACTTGTATTTCAATGTTGTACGTAATAATTATATATGATAATTAGTAGAGAGTTAATAAATATTATTATTTCATTTGTCCCCTCCTTTCGTCGCACCCCCTCATACCCTTTTATTCCTCTATCCTATTTCTAGCATCGCCCGCATTTATGGTTTAAGAATATAGCATTAGCTTCAATTTTTCATGGAACACAAATGAAAGAAAGAAATATATATACATTCAAATCATGAACAGTTGTGAAATATTATAATGCTGGTAACTGTCAATGGTTTTATTTGCTTTAAGCAATGCAGCCAATCTCAACTTCTGCTAAGTTTTCAATCATTGAATCATATCCCATCAGCCTAACTTTCCGATGAAATACCAATTTTGACCAACTTTGAAAATCATACATATCTTTTATATATATATATATATTCCTAATTGCTTATTTTTGGTATTTCATCGTGGATTTTATAGTTAAAGTTTAATCTTTTGAACTCGAAACTTATTTTAATTAGTTAATACATTCGTTTTCCAAAAGAGGGTTGAAAGCGATATGATGCATTTTTGTCCTTATTATATATAAATACGAGATAGATAATTAAAAAGAAAAAGAAAATTTTGTGTGATGGATTTGAAGAGGAAGACAATTGAGTTCAGGCATGAATGATTTTTCAACCCCTGTAGAGAAATTTAAGGAGATTGGTTTGGGATTAATGTGAGATTGAAAGAGAGGTGGGGAAAATGGTGGACCTCCGACAGGAAAGAAGTAAAGTGGGCCTGAAATCAATTAAAAAACATAGGCCTACTTTCAATCAAATTGGTCTGAAAATAGTGGTCCCAAATGATTACCCACCCAATCAATGGTTCACCCACCTGATCCATCATTGCCCTTCATGCTTCTCTGATTTTAATCTTTATTGCTCTAATTTAGGGTGCAATTAAATATTACTAAGCTCGAGTTCGATTCTAAATTTAAAGTTTGATGTTTGATTCGAACTCGATCGAATATTTATTTTTAAGCTCTACTTATATCATCACTGTTCGATAATTCAATAATTAAGCTTGAGACATTTTTAATCCACTTTAACATCCCATATTTTCTTATGTTTTTTCCTCTCCCTTTTTTATTCTCAAATTTTATATTTATCTTTTATTCATTTTTAACTATAATGTTTTACTTTTAAAAAAATACAGTGTGTACTTAAATTTACTTGAATATTCGATTTCCACGAGTCTTCGATAATATTGATGTCTTCTATAGCATCAATGTTAATTGAAAAAGCCTTCAATTTGCCTATCATCCCAATTTATGTAAGTAAAAGAGGATCAACACATGATATACAATATTTGTTAATGCAATTCAAATTCGTTAATCCTACATTTGTGGAGCTTCGCTCAGAGAACAATTTTATTCGAATTCTACAATTCTAGTCTAAAATTAAATCTAAATTGTTACAAATAATTCTCCAAATACTGCTAATGAAGGAAAATCTAACCTTGACCCTCCTCTCGATCAATGTTTTGTTATTGGTGTTTATAACATTAATTATGTATTTTATTATAAAATGGTTGTTAGATATTTGTTTGGGTTAGAGTAGGTTTTGTTTTCCAGTAGATAGCATGTACAATTATGCTTGCTAGGTTTAATAATTGTAATGGGATTGAGTGAAGTTGATGCGTTGTCAAGTTCAAATTATTGATCAATCAATTGCATTGATGGATCTGATAAGTATATCAAAATCGATATTTTATTAATTGATTCAATGGGTTAAAACTAATTAACTTCTAAATTTTACATTAAAGATTATATCATCAAATCAAATGTTTTTTTTGTCAATTATTAACTATGTTTGTAATTTAATGAAATTAGTTGTGAAGTTAAAAATTCTGTAACAATGTACCAAATTATATATTTAAAATTTGATTTCCGTATTGCAGTTAATGCAAGAAGATATAGGTTCGAATACACTCAAGTATTTATCTTTCTATTTAAGAGTTGTGAAGGGGCTACGGATACTTCTAAACATTATATAAAAAAATAGTAGATATGATAGAAACGTATAACGAAATTAATATTAAAAAAAATACAAGTAGAAAAAAGAAAAAGAAAATCTGTACAAACCATGCTTTTTTGGGTTTGAAACTTACGTGTGGCCCAAATGCATCCATCACCCATCGAATTTGGGAGACTGATCCCAAAGGAATGCGGGATTGGATTTGTCAAATCCCAAAGTCCAGTCCAGTGCTTTCTTTGGTTATTTATGGATGTTGATCACATTTTGCTTCGGAAGTTTGGGGTGCTATTTTAAAATGGTGGGATCTTGTCTGTGTCATGCCTTCTTCTTGTGAGGATAATATATATATTTTATATATTAATCTTATTTTTAAATAATGATATTTTAATTACAAATGAATAGTCTTTTATCAATAAAATTGATTAAAATTTTATTTTATGAATAATTTTTGGGGTTGAAATATTGTCAGTCTCCTTATATTGTGCTTAAATAATTATGACATGTGATAAAATCTTAACTTGTGGAATTAAAATTTTCCAATGCATGATAAAATAATTACTCATAGTTTTATGGGTTAGTGTTTGGTGGACTGAGAGTGTATTTTTTTTTATTCCATAAATAATTTTAAAAATTAAAATGTGTTTTTTTAATATTTTATTATACAATTTTTTATGTGTATAATATAAATTAAAAAATTAAATACTTAAATGGTTTTATTTACCAAAATAGAGTGTTTGAAACAGTTCCAAGGGGTGGAGGGAGAGAGACGGGCGGCATCTTAAAAAATTACACGTAAACACATACTCATTAGAACTGTTTCTGTAACAGTCCGATTTTGGGTCTAGTTAGAACAGTGGTTTCGGGACCACAAATCCGACAAAAAAATTTAAAATTATTTTAAAATTTTGACATGCGTTGCATTATGATAGGAAGGTATATTATGACATATTAATTCAAGAAAGGATTAAATCGCAAAAGTGAGAAAAGTTTTGTTGCCCAAGAGTAAATACTCAAAACTTGAGGGGTTAAAGTGTAAATATGAAAAAGTTGAAGGACCAACAGTGTAAATATTTTAAGGGTGGAATAATCTAGAAACTAGGGAAAATGGATGAATTAGGACCAAATTGAAAATGTGAAGAATTTTGAGGGACTAAATTGCAATTTCACCAAATTAAGTGATGACTCAAGGATGGAATTTCAAAAGATTATGAAGGGCAAAATGGTCAATTAGAATGAGAGAGAATTCTAGAAGGTAATGATGATGTTGGTGATATTTTTAATTAATTAATTAGATAAATGTTATTTAATTATTATTTTATTAATGTTTTTAGTATTATTTTATTAATAAATGATTAGTAAAAAAGGAAGGAAAGATGATGAGAAATCATCTCATTTTCCATGAAACTAACGTGAGAAGAGAGGAAAAAGAAAGAAGTTTTCCTTTCTTTACAATTTGGTCCTCTCACCAAAAATTCACCATTTTCACTTAGAAATCAAAGAAATTTCCATAGCCACCAAGAGAGAAAATTGATAAAGAGACTATGGAGAGCTAGAATATCAAGTTAGATTCAAGAAATAGAAGCTGGAGGAGAGAGAAAATCAAGTTAAAGATTGAAATCAATAGCACAAGGTAAGAACATCAAGATTTCAATTTACTTTTAAGTTTGATATTATTGAAAAAGCATGGAAATAATGTTATAGTAGAGTTTTCTTATATATGGTCTTATGTTCTTGATATATTAGTGAAGAAAAATAAGTAAAAGTGATAGGAAATATTATAGAGAAAGGGAGTTATATACCTAGTAATTAACATTTTGAACTAAAACAGTTTTGGACAGCAACAATATGTTAACTTTGAAAAATCACTATAAATTGTGGAAATTGAATTAGATTATGAATAAGATGTGTAATTAAAGCTTAATGAGTCTACTTTCATATAGAAGAAACAAATAAATCAAAAGAATTGTTTATTTTGAGATATTTTAATTTTAGTGAGACAGGATCGGAATGATTTCGAAATCCCATGTTCTGACTTTGGAAAATCATCAAAAATCTGAGAAAAATAATTAGTGTCTTAAATTTATATGTTTAAATATTTAATGAGTCTATTTTCAATAAAAACAAACGGTAACATCATTTGAATTCTGAATGAGGAGATAATTAAGTTTTAGTGAAGAAGGGTCGGAACTGTCAGACAGCAGAACAGGGATGAATAAACTGTACTTATTGGCTAAACCAAAAATTCTGAAAATTTTATGGTAAGAATATATATGAGTCTAGTTTCAGAGAAAATTAACGGATATCAATTTGGAGTTCTGTAGCTCAAGATATAAATAATTTAGTGACTATGACTCAAGTGGACAGCTTTGAATGAATATAAATACATGTGAAATTATAGATAATGTTACATATAAACATGTTATATATATTAAGGATGTGGAATGGAGAGGAGGAGGAGCAAAATATATGATTATTCAATTAGCATGAGTTTTTATTAAAAAATGACCAATTTATATGTTTTAGGGACTAAATTGAATGAAAGTAAAATTTAAGGGTAAATTTGTAAAAATGTCAAAAAGTGACCAAATTGCACGAAATGAATTTTTTATTATTATTTAAATTAGTAAATTGAATGAAATATTAATTTAAATCAAGATTGGGTGGAAATTTGAGAAAAATAGAAAATTTCTAAAATGTCCCTAAATTTTGGTATTTCTGCAATTTAGCCTGGTAAGTTCGTATGAACTATATTTTGTTTAATTTCAATTGAAGTGAATGCTATTTGGTAATGAATGTTATATATATGTGTGTTTTATATTGGAATTGAATTATTATTGATAATATATATAATTATTAGATGCTCTGAAATGATTATCGGAAACTTGTTGGAGATATATCACATTATCTATTGGTTCTATCTGTAATTTTGGATGAATTGATTCTGGTTATAGTGGCATGTATAAGTTAAATTGGTTAACGTTAGCTCATTAATGTTTTGATTTTGATTGGTTATAAATATGAATGTTAAATAAAAATGAAATGTCTGAAAATTAATTAGTAAACTCCGGTAATACCTCGTACCCTATTTCGGTGTCGAATACGGGTAAGGGGTGTTACAGTTTCAAACACCCCATTTTGGTAAATAATGGTATTGACAAATTGTCATATCATTTTAGTATTTAATTTTTTATTTTGTAGTATGCAAGTAAAAAAGTCTTATTATACACTTGTTAAGTTTCGAACACTATTTACGAAGTTTAAAAACTACACTATATCAAATAATTTCCCATAAATTATTATGATTATTCTTCATGAAAATTAATTATTTTGATAGAATTTAACAACTCATAAATAGAGATAAATGGGTGACAATTAGAGGTGTTCATGGGCCGGGCCGGGCCCAAAATTTTTTTTTCCGAAATATAGGCCTGAAATTTTGTCTGGGCCTGGCCCGGGAAAAAATTCCTAAGCCCGAGCCCAACTCGGCCCGACCTATTTTTTAATAAACACCAAAAATTTATTTTAAAAATAAAAAAATAAAAAAAGTATTTTAAAAATATTTTAAAATTTTAAAATATATATTTATTATATTCGAGCCAGGCCGGGCCCAGGCCAAAAAAGTGGTGCACAAGGCCTGCCCTATTTTCTAAACAGGCTTAATTTTTTGCCTAAGCCCATATTTCGAGCGGGTCATCGGGCTGGGCCCCTGGCCCATGAACACCTCTAGTGGCAGTGGAATTAAATATATTTTCAAAGGATTGTAAGAGAAAACAAGGATAATAAATAAAATAAAATAAATTTTGGTTTGAAGGACGAAATAAGTGTATAGTAACTACTAAAATATAAGATATTAATAATTTTAATGATAATATTGTAGAAGAATCTTGTATTGGAATCATAGTCAAGGTAAAAAGCAACAGCAAACACCTAACGGTCGCCTCCTATCTTTCTCAACTAAACTTCCATCGTTCAAACAAAATCAGGACCACTCGAACAAAGTTTTTAAATTCATCAAAAGCATTAATGACCATGATCGCGAGGAGCAGTTAATCTACCATTCTCCTGCCCTTATACTATCATTCTCACCTTGTCAAGAAGAACAAGTTCGAAAGGGCGCACCTTTGTGACACGCGTTCCACATTCAGCTCTTCTTCTTCGGCCTTCGGTTTTCATTTTTCAAAGCTACAAACTGCAAATCCTCAATAATCTTCCCTCGGACAAGCACAGGTACGCTATAATTTCGACTGCCCATTAGGTCGTAACCTAAATTTCCTTACTGGGTTTTCGTTTTCAAGATGGGGACTGGAGATGAAGTAGTGGAAATCGAGAGCTTAGAGAGAAGTTTGTTACCGGAATCCGTTACCGGAGAACAGGAGTCCGAGGCAGTCGATGAGCCAGTTCTTTACGCGGCGTCGTTTGGAGAGATGGAAGAAGAATTCGTTAAATACCAAACGGCTCAATGGGTTTTATACTCGTTGGTTTTAGTGTTAGCTTGGGGTATTGGGTTGTTCATGCTCTTATACATTCCTGTTCGAAGATACATCCTGCGTAAAGATATTCGATCCCGAAAGCTTTATCTTACTCCCAATTCAATCGTTTACAAAGTAAATTTTAACCCCTT
Source organism: Gossypium hirsutum (assembly GCF_007990345.1). Taxonomy (NCBI): domain Eukaryota; kingdom Viridiplantae; phylum Streptophyta; class Magnoliopsida; order Malvales; family Malvaceae; genus Gossypium; species Gossypium hirsutum. The sequence goes on from NC_053441.1 coordinate 3,052,549, forward strand.
TTTTTCTAATCTTTTGCTCGTTAAGTTGCTATTTTTAGAATTAATATTCACTAAAATGGAGTAAACTTTGGGAATTTAGGTTACAAGGCCAGTGCCAATACCTTGTTTTGGGGTTTTAAAGAAAGAGAAGCATGTTCTATTACCCTCAGTTGCAGATGTTGTAATTGAACAAGGTGGGTATCATTTATGTACTTGTACCTGTTGTTGACTATGAGTGAACCTTTATTTATGTAATTTCTTCTATTCTTCTTTAGGATATTTGCAGTCCTTATTTGGTGTTTACTCACTCAGAATTGAGAACGTTGGTCTGAGGAGACCTCCTAGTGATGATTTACAAATCCAAGGAATGGTTAACCCGAGTGCTTTTAGGAAGGTATATATTCTTAATTATCAAAATCGTATTCATAGTTGCTGATTTTCTTAGAAGTGGATGCTGATTTATTTGCGTTTCCATGCTCATGTTAAGGCTGTTTTGACACGCCTTTCGAATATGAGGACCGAGGTCTTCTCCCGACAAGTTTCTGCAATTGAAGATGCTCCAAATTCAAAGATTCTTTCACCATCTGCTTGGGTATTCCCGTGAATCTAGTTTGTTTTTCTGATTGGTCGGGTTTATGTATGTTAAGGCTGTTCTTTTATAACCCTAGGCTATCCATTATGATGCTCTTTATTTTAAAGGATCAACTTTCCACCTCAATATAATATTTGACAAATAATTTGTCTGGCAGGTTTAATTTTTCTTTTTCTTTTTTTTGCAGCATTCTCCACGTAAGCATGATGTTGTTCCTCCTTCAGGGGATCTTGCTTTACTACAGAAACTAGAGGAGGTTGGGAGTTCTGTGAAGGTAAAGCAAGGATTACACGTTTAGGTCTTCTTTATTTGCGCAACTTGTCTGAAGATTTTGATTTGATTTTTTACTGCAGAGAGTTCAATCATTGATTGAGGAACAGCATGGTCAAGCATCGGAAACTGCTGCTTGAGGTATTTCAAACTACGGAATGACACATAACGTTTTCTTTATAGTAAATTTCTCATACCCCGGATTTGTGGTTGAACTTGCGCGTTGTGAGAAAATTAGCTAGTTTCTTTTAGTAGTAGTGATTAGCGAATCCTAGCTTTCCCCTGCCTTCCTCTGCTTTGCTTATTGACCTTTTTAATCAAAGGAGTTCTTGCCACTGACTTCTTGCATTCAAAAGAAGGGGGAATTTAACAAGTGTGGTTTCAGTCAGTGATTCACACTAAGCTGTGAGCAGTTCTATTTCTTTCTTTTGGCAGTGTTGATGATGTTCTTGTTTCTGAGTACACTCAGACATGCCAATTTCATGTTTAATGACTAACAGTCTTGTCACTGATGCTTAAAGAATGATATTTGGGAAGTAAATGAGAAAGGGCATGAGCATACCAACTTTTGAAATAACAGGTGTCTTTGTTCGTCTTTCTTGGCCTGTTCTTGCTCTCTGTGTGAATTGCTCTTGGCAATAGGGCATGAGCTAATATGTTGACTCCCATACCCTCAATTTTGACTTGTGAATGGATGCAATCACTGATATGGCAATTTCTGGTGCATATTCCATTACCTAGATGCAAAATATACATCATTGAAGAAGATTACTTGATTTAAGGGTGTAACAAACAATTAAGTTGCCTTTGTTGCATTTACTTTCATTTATTTTGCAGATTGTTGCCTTTGAAGTTTTGTTTTGCAGGTGAGATGGTTCTGAAATCTGAGTGTTTGTTTACTGGATAGCTGTCCAGGCATTGATTTGCAGCCTGCTACAATTCCCCCAGTTCTCCTTATTCTTTCTCTCTGTTCCTTTAATGTAAAGCATTTGCAAGTCAAAACTCGGTAATTAAAACATCCAAGCTTTCATGAATGAATTTTCCAGATAAGCTTAGCAACTTTAGCTCCAAGAGAGCCACATTCATGCCTAATTCTTGTAAAACTTGGGCCCTGGCGCGGCTCTCTTTCTATGCTTAATTTATGGCTTCACTGAGAATTGAAACATGGAGTTTGTATTCATTATCTATCATATATCTTTCTCATGATATGTCCTGAATCTTATGTTGCAGAAAACAGCAGAGCAGGCCGCAAGACCAAACTAAGCAGCCTTAAGGAGTCATGCATTTTTTAATGACGCCATTTGTACCTTTGTTCCCATTTACTGCATTAAGCCCTACTAATGTGGATGGCATCAAGGTTTTTAGTGAGATTTTATTTATATTTTTTCTTGTAATAACATTTCTCCATTTATTGTGGTCAGTCTTTACTTCATTTCATTGCAATGGATAGGTTTAACCAAAACTGGAGAGGTTAGTTTTGTCATTTTACAGGGCAGTCATTTGAATTTTGTGAAGATTTTGATGTATTCATGTATTTCTGTCGTGTTAATGTTATTTTTTGACATTATGCATTTTGATTATTTTTGGTCATATGGTGTCTCAATTCATCGCTTATTTAGCATACATTTGGTGTGTTTATATATATATATTATGTTATGTTATGTTATGGTTTTTCGTATTATGTTTTCTTCATGTATTGAGAGTATTATAAATTTATATATAAATTTTCACACATTAATAATTTGTTTAGTTTGATTTTTGCCCTTGTTTATGTGATGTGTCCTACTGTTTTTGCCACAAAAGTTCAATTTAAAGGAATAATCTTTATGTCCTTGTTGTCTCAGTTAATATAATATTTTATATAGTTTTATTCACTAAATTTTTATCTGAAAAATAAAGTAATATTGTTTTAGTGTAAAAACTTATAAATGTTGAATTAATATTACAAAATTTATTATACTTAATAAAAAATTAGTAATATTATTTGAAAATAATGAATTTTGACATCGAATTTTTTTAAATTGTAATAATTATTCCATTAAATAGGTGGTTTCACCGCAACTGGCCCAACTTGATGAGGACGTTAGGTCCACAACTATTTAGGTTGTAGCCGAATAATGTCACGACACGCGTCGTCATATTGAAAACGGGCAGACAGGTTGATGTGTCATAAATGATCCATGGGATGGGGATCCTTTCTCTAATATCTCACATTTCGTTTTCAATTTCCGAGCTTGGCCCGACATCGATATGTCACATTTGTTAAAAAGGAAAATTAATTCCTAAATAATTTAACCAATTCTCTGAGATGTACTTAAGCAAAAAAGTGAATCAAAAATAGATACAAGAAAAAAACGCATATCACCTTATGCTTAATATATAAATAGAAAACATTACATATACAGCTTGCAACCAAAATCAAAATAAAAACTATATTTAAGAACCATAATAAGCTAGATAAATCACAACCATCCATTATTCATCATCATCATCATCAAAGATTCAACGGTGCCTACCACGACTTTCATTGAGCCTATTGATCATGTACAGAGCATTACTGGTAACTTTAGCCACATTCGTGATCTTCCTCTTCACATTAGATTTAACCTTGCCGTCAACTCCTTCGAACCCATCAAGACACGTGTCCTCATTCGTCAGCGCCGCACTCACCCATGTCCGCGCATTACTCATCTGAAACTCGAACGTCTCCCCTCTCAAGTGCTTCAACTCCCCTAATGTCTTGCTCAACTCCTCCATCGACTCATCTATTTGCTCCACGCAGTCACTCAGTGCGACTCGTTCCCTCTTGTTGTACCCCGTCACACTCGTCGACAAGTAGTTCGACACTTTACGGGCACGGGACAGGCTGACTTTTACGGCGGCTTGGGCTAACTCACGTGGGGTGTTGGCTGGGCCGGAGTAGGAAGAAAGGGTGCGAAAACAGAGGCTTGGATAGCTGGCGTGGACACATGATGAACGGACCAGGTCGTGATCTGCACCGCTCTTTGGTGTAGCCGCGGAGCTGGAGAGGAAAAGGAGGATGTTTAGGACAAAGAAAGGGATTGTCACCATTGTCGAATGGTCTTGAAGAGTTCAAGTTTTGTGCTTTGCCTTGTCGGAGAGATGGATTTTATAGGGGAGAGTGTACTTTTGGGCCATGGCAGCCAATTATAGTTATGTTATGACTATATTATCCTCAACATTCTTTCGTTATTTATTTTATATAATAGTATTTGTGTAGTATGTGAAGGGTAGACTTGGTAATTCAGAGATGAAATTTATTGTGAATTAATGCAAATGCAAGAAAAAGATGCAAGACGTCGGCAATAATTAATTAGAGAATAACATCCACATCCAGCACTGCTATTAATTGGCCCCTGTATCCAGCGAAGTGAAGACGAGTTTCAAATCTAATCCCACTCACAGATTATTAAGTGGGATTCCAATGTAATAAGCAGTTCCATAGTGGCCTAAAATCTTGGGGTTTTAAGTCAATTTTGTTAAATCAAGAACGTACGTCTTTCATTTGCATGCAACTTCTTTTTCTGATTTGGTTAAGGAGTTTGATAATTTTCTAACATACATAACAAGTTGGATGATTGGTTTAGTAGATAAGATGTGTTGGGAATCTAGAATGGATGACAAAACTACTGCTTTTCGTTGGATCAAAAAATTGGAACTCATACATCAACAGTATTGGTAGGAACATTAGATGAATGGTTGAGAAATGTGAGATCTGTTTTAAGCCCATGAATGTGGAAACTAATGCAACCATGGGGCCTGACCAAGTAAATTCATTTCAAGAAAGAAATTATTGAATGAAAAACCTGCTAAAGATAAAAGGTTCTCGGTCCCAAACATATGAAAGTTTTTTCATGTTCTCTTAAACAGGGCATGTGATAGTCACAGTTTTGCAGAGGTTGCCCTAAGACCCACCATCATCGAACCAGCTGTCCCATGCATTTATATTCATATAATTCAAGCACTTCCCTTCGTCCACCTTTAAATCTTCTTTTCAATAGACACAAAATCGGTTGGCTCCTCTAAGGAAACAGTTTCCATTTTATTTTATTTTTCCCCTAATCCCACCATGAAGCGTTAGCCAAGTAGCCCTACCTCACTAATAAATGTCTTCAATCAATCCTTCCACTTTAAATTTTCATCAAACATGTATGAAAGGTATCGTCCCAATATTGTTATACCTATACTTGTTACTCGATCGATTATGTGGAATATTCTACGAGCTAGACATCCACGAGAGCCATATTCTACCAATTAAGATTCAAGGACCCTCCACCTAATGGATCCACAAGACAAGTGTATAATGTGGGAACCACATTTCTAATAGAGCAAGTGTATTCCTATACTATATATTTTCTCATTATCCTAATATAACAACTTATACTTAAGAGAGATGATGTCAATAGGTCATCCGACCTCCAAAGAATACATAATCAACAAGAGAATGGCACATAATGCCTTGAGCAGAGCGGCCGGCACCTTTTATAAGCCCCCCCAAAGAAACTAAGGCCGGGGAAGATCTCTCTTCCTATCACATTTGCTTCCTCCTAAGTCTCATAACACCTCTTATGACCCTTCGCCCACCAAGTGAATGGTGCTTACTTGGCTCTGTTAATCTGATATTTATTGTGTCTACACAAATCTAGTGTTTGACATAAGAAACAGTAGTTGGAAAGCATTAATCACACTATATGTACTATTCCACTCAAAATATGAGTTGGGCAAATCTGCGGTTTATATTGGAACTGGGACACTGCAAATGGTTTTAGTCCATGTGAAGGTGAGTTGCAATCCGTAAACCAGAGCGTGGGAAACTGGCCACGGTGGGGTTAATAATTTGCACCACACATCACAAAAGAATTGAGTGCCAAGCCTTCCATCTAAGACCTCACATTTGCTACTGCAGTATTGCTCTAAATCTTTTGTTTGTTAACTAACACTTCACTTGGGATGCAGTAAAATAACATATCTATGCTCTAAATCACCCAATTTTAATGGTGCGATAATAGTTTATTGATTATTTCAAGATAAAATATTCACTCAAAAAAGCAAAACCCCGAATTTCTGCGTTAATTTCATACAAGATTAGAATACTGTTAGTACATTATTACATGTTGGGATCATGGTCCATTAGTTTTGTTGTCTAGCCAAAAAGGACATGAGGCGTACAGCAGGCAGTATTTTTCGTTCTGCGATATGCTAATAAACCGGCAGATATGTCATTATATTTAGTTGTCTTTATGTGTAATTAGTATAACAGTACTATACAAATTTTAATTGCATGCACGAAACATCTTGTTTTTGTTCACATCCCGGTACACCATCTCCAGCTAATCAGGTTTTGTTTATTGCTACTCGAAGAAATTTAATTAATTTTTAATTTGATCCCACCAAAACATATATTTACATTTGCACAGCCATAAAAGCAAGAGTCATTAAGACAATACTTGAAGAAAAAAAACCATTATTACCAAACTAAAACTTAATTCTAAATTAAAAAACATCAACTACCATACAGAACAGCTTGAGCTGTACCTTCCTCTCCTACACGATTCATCCCATAACCTAACAACATTGCCGTTTATCGCCGACAAATCCTGATAACGGTACCACCCCATCTCCCCTTTCCTCAACCTCAACACTCTTTCCCAACTCTCCCACCACTCCCCTTCCTTGCAATACCCACCACCGTCACACCATTCCTTCCCCGTCATTTCACCGTCACTCTCCCCTCCGATATCATCCTCGTAATAAACAGTCAACGTTGACTTCCCTCCTTTCGTCACCCCATCATTGAAAACTAACGGCGAAACACGCGTTTCCGTAACGGAGGCTGGAGCTGAAACCGAAGTTGAAGCCGTCGGGTGCTTTTCTTCAACTTCTGGAATTGGTCGTCGAGCATCGATGGATGTCGAAGGTCTTTGTTCACGACCTTTAACGGAACATGATGAGGTAGCGGCGCCGGCGGCTCTAATCCTCCAAAAACTAACCGCCGCCGTGATAACAGCGACCCACGTCCATAGATTATTAACAATAGTGAAAATCCCAAAGCTTACATAGTTAAAAGCTAAAGCTTCGAGATGAGAATCCAACAACTGGTTCATGTCTGAAGATTTTCTAGTTGTGTTTCAGTTTGTTCATGCGGTTTGTAAGAACGACAATCTGGGGGACCTATAAATGGTAAGGGTTAGGTATAGGGTAGAGAAATATGAGCCGTTGGATGGTCCAAGTTGAGGGTAGGGATCTTGATAGGGAATTCGCAGATGCCGAGAATCGAAACCTAAGATGCTAATATGCTAAGGTAGATCCCAATCACTTACACCGAATTTTTTAACATTAAAATCATTCCACGTGTGCGCTGATGAGTGGTTACCAATAGTCCCTTCTTGTCCTGATGCTGACTATTGGTCCATTGTAGCAGCAGAAAATACAAGGCTGAGAGTAAGCGAACAGATAGAGAAGACGTGAGTGTAGAGTGTGTAATGACTGTAACACACGTGGGAGCAGATAAATGGTGTAATTAAAAATTAGTTACTTATTTATTATTAATTTATTAACAGATTTAGGAAGAACATATTATTGTATATAATTTATTTACAATTCTAATAATCTCATTTAAAACAATGTTTTTGTTTTCCTTTTTACTTGTTTTAAAACGGTTAAATGAGTGATATTATTGCAATATAAATTATGGAATTTAAAATCCGCTTTAAATATATAATAATTTTAAAATTTGTGGTAAGTATTTTCCTCTTTAAAACTAATCGTAGGAGCCCATTAGATGCACTTCCCATAAGCTCCACACCAATTTTAGATGGGGTATCTTTTAAAATATCAAAATCAAACAACAATTGCTGTCAAAATTAATGGTACTGAAATTTAAAAAAGTTTAACAAAAATAAAAAATAAAAAACAAGAGTTAATTGCGCTGAACATCCTCAACTTATGACCTTCATTTTAAATTAGTTTTTAAACTTCAAAACATTCTAATTACATTCTCAATTTATCTATGTCATATCAACAAGGCCCATCCGTTACTAAAATCGTTAATTTAACTTTGTGTGACATAATTTATTAATTTAAAATAAAAATTTTAAAGAAAAATGAACATTGGCTTTTGAGGTTTTCAAAACTTTTACATGGACTATCATTCACTCTCTTATTTTTTTTGGTTTTACTTTGATTTTAGTTTTAAATTTTAAATTTTTTTTAAAATATTTTAAATTATGTCACATAAGATTTTACATGCCATTTAATGGTTAAATTAACGGTTTCAATAATATAATATCGATAGTTTAGGATATAATTAAAATATTTTGAAGTTTAGAAATGAATTAGGAATAGAAGTCATAGTGTGGGAATATATTGTAGAATTAAGTTAAAAGAAAAAGTGGTTTGAGTATTTAGAAAATGGGAAAACTGGATAATTAGTGAGAAAGCCCTTTAAAATCCTAGAGAGGTAGTAGGGCCGAAAAAGTGTGAGTAAGGGCTTTGAGCACAGCCCATAAGAATAATGGGCTTTGATCCAATAAAATTAGGGTCATTTACTAAATAATATTTTTCCAAGTGTAATTAATATGTTTTTCTAATTCAGTAAAAATAATGCAGATCACATAAGAAATTTTTGCTGTAAAAATTTGATTAATTTTCAACATATCAAAATAAACTTCTCTGGTTAATTTGATTAATTTATTTCCAACCGTTATGGTTGTTGGAAACATGAATAGAGTCATTGAGGATGAAAATACCAAATCATTAAATCTACCTGCAATAAAAGGTATCGATACTTTTTCTACGAGTATCGGTACATTAGCATTTAATGCCTAATGCAGTTACCGTTAAAGTTAATTTACAATGATACCTGATAAAAGGTATCGATACTTTTTGTAATTGATTGAAAACAGAATGTCAACTTGATATCGGTTTTAGAATGGGTATCAATATTTGGTCAAAAAAGTATCAATATTTTTTTGCCTGGAGCAATACTGACTTGTTTTAAAACAATCTTAACTTGATTTTATCATTTTGCTAATTTTGTTCAACTTTAACTTTTATTCAAAAATATTTTAATTTATTATATCAAAACATATTATTAAATAAAGCTAGGTATAGAGGAACCAAATTATATAATATTAAAGAACAGATACTGAATTTTAATTTGAAACAAAGTAGAGAAACCATGACGTAAAACAATCCATGTCTATCACATTCACTTGATATTTTTTTATAAAAAAATTATTTTTAATTTATTTTAATTGTACAATGAATTGGGGATAGCATGTTACTAAAATTGATAGATTTCGCATTAGAAATGATAAAAAAAAACCAATATGTTTAAATGAAAATTATTTTTATATTAATTACATATATTTATTATTTATAAAATTTTAAGAAAAAAAAGAGGAGAAATTCAAACGAGAATCCTACATAATCTTAAAAAAAGAAAAAAAGGGGGTGATTGCTTAAATCAAAACCTATTAGAATTTGAAAAATTCAATTCCGGATAACAGCAATGTGAAGTAGATTCTAATTTTGGTGGTTGAGAAAGCACGATTTCAAACCTAAAGTGATGTATGTTCCACGGTCGTTTCGGGGCAAGAACACAGAACAAAGCTTTGATTCTTCAAAATTGGATTGTTCTGTTCCTCACAAAGCAGAATGATGGTGTTATGGTGCATTAGGACCATTCCCTTTCACCAAAAATTATGCACGTGGATTTGTACGTGGCTGCCGCAGAAATAACAAAACAATTGACCGGAATGTTTAAAAACCAGAGTGGTCGCCAAGGCAAGCTGCCCAGGTGGTGTGGTGGAACTTGGAAGCCATCACCCTTTTCTAATTTCAAATCTCGCAGTCAAAGTCTTGTCTGCTGGAAAAACTGGCCTCTCAATACTTATTGCAACAACTGTGTAATGCTCATCCTGTAGGGGAATGGTCCATCCCGCTACTGTTTGTTGTCACTACCGACTTTTTTTTTTTATGAATTTTAAGTTAGATTCCCGTAGGCTAAAATTTGAAGAGATTTGCCAAATTTAAAGAAAAATTAGAGATCAGGGCTGATTTTGGGATATTTAAAGAAATAGATCGATTTTGGAGAAAGAAAACGAAAACGCCTCTTATTGAACGCATTGCAGTGAAAATACGTTTTACCGGGCGTATTTTCTGACATATTAACTCTTTTGATTAGATGGTTAAATGTTAGTAGTATTGTTTTTGACTCGCCTCTCCTACTCGTATTTATATTTTTTATTTCATGTTGTTTCAAGCCTTTTTGTTATTCTTAATTAATATTTTTTATCACATTAGCTCCGTTGGGAGATAGTTAAATAATGGTGATTTCATAATAAAAATCAAATAATTATTGTAAATATTAGTAAATACATTTTTATATGTGTAATATTTATTTTTCAATCCATATCATGAGTGTGATAAATTTTAAAATTGTATATTTTTTATGTGTATTTGAAATATTTTACATATAAGCATAATTATATTTGAAATAATTAATTAAAATATTTCACATATAAAAAATATTTGAAATATTATACTCATAATGTAAATGAAAAAATAATGATAGTTGAAATATTTTACATATAAAAATAATAATGATATTTGAAATAATTATTTCATTTTATAATTTTAGAAATCACAATACCCACAATATAGGTGGAGAAAATAAGTATTTGACATATAAATATTATATATAAAAAATACACGTAAAAGAATATTATATATAATGTAACAGCCCGATTTTTCAATGGTGTCGGAAATAGTGGTTTCGATGCCACCAAATTTGGCGAGTAAGTTAGTAAATCGAAGCCATCAAATATGATTTTAAAAAGGTTTCTGATTTGGTAATTTATGTTTTATAACGATTTATTAGGTTCAAGTGGTTTTAGAAAGTGAGGTATCGGGATCTTGTTTTTATAAACCGAACCGTAAATATTTTTTATAAATATTTACAGAGTGTCATTAAGGTGGTATTAAAGTTTCGTTGAAAATTTTAACGTTTTGATAGTTAATTAATTAAAAAGATCTAAATTGTAAAAGATGTAAAATTTAGTCACCATTTGATTTGAGTTATTAAATGGTTTATTGAATAAGGAAAATGTACTTAATTGAAAATTAGACCATTATTATAAATAATGGACAAAGGTGGACATTAAATGGGTGAATTTTAATATTATAACAAAAGTTAAATTAGTAATTTAATAATTAAAAGAAAAGTAAAACAAATAAAACGTGGCATCATCTTCTTGAACCTTTGCTTTTCCACCGAAATTGCTAAATAAGGAAACCATAGTTAGTCCAACTTTAGTTTGATGATTTGGTAAGCAAATTTTGAGCGTTTCTTTTAATTTTTATGTTTTTGAGATCGTTATAATTAGGTCTAGTTAACTCGTACTTTTGTTTCTTATTCTGTTAAAAATTTTGAAAGTTTCTATTGATAAATATTAGATGTTTTTTTATGAATAACATGGATTTGGAGCTTTGATTGTGTTTTGTAAAGTGATTTTTGTTAAATATTAATTTTAGGATTAAATTGTGAACATATCAAAATATTAGGGTTTGATAGTGAATTCTAGGTTTATTAGGGGCTGTATCCTAGAATATTTGGATAGATTATTGATTTGAGAAAATTAGTTAATTTGATAAATTAACTAATTAAGGGATTAAATTATAAAAATTGTAAAAGTTTGGGGTAATTATGTAAATTAAAAAAATAAAAGGATATTAATTGTAAAATGGATTGGAAATGAAATATATGCTAATGAATGAGTAATTTTATATTTTAGATCAAGATGCCGTAAATACTCGTGAAAAAGAAAAAATTGCGGAATAGTCCCTGAACTTCTGCAATTACTACAATTCAGTCCAGGTAAGTTCGTATGGTTAAAATTTAACATTTGTATAAATTGATGATTGGTATTATCTATATATTCTATTTTTGTAAATAAATTATTGTTTGAATTATAATATTGAATTGGATATTCAGTTTGAATTGAACGCGAGATTTGAGTACATTCGTGATTTGGTGTATGACGGGGGTTTGGAGTGGAGATGGTATTAGAGGGAGATATCAAAATTTTACCCAAGTAAATCGGGGTTCAGCATTTGTTGCGAACTCTCGTGTTTTACTTTCTGTTTAGCGTGATTGGGTGGATCAGCTCTTACGAGCTTCTGTTCAGCTTTTACGAGCTTCTGTTGGTATTTTTGGGAGGACCAGCTCTTATGAGCTTCTATTGACGATGTATTCTTATTCGTAATTCGTTCTTCAAATAGAAAAATCTCGGTAAGGTGATTTATTTAATGAATTTGAAAGACATGTTATTTATTTTTGTATTAATTTGAATACGAATGTATTTATCGATTGAAGTTGTGAATGACAGGGAGTTATCATGGATGATTTTTTATTATTATTTGATTTATTATAGTTAGTTCGGTAAGATTTTTGTTTATCTCGTCGAACTTACTATGTTTCATTAAGCTTACTTGTGTTGTTTAATGTCATTGTAGATTTTCAGAATGTTGGACGATCGGATCGACACTCAAGTCACACTATCCAGTTTATCTCGGTAGTTTTTGAAACGTTAAATTTGGATTATATGGCATGTATAGGGTTTTAGTGCTATTTTGGTTAATGTTTGGCTTATGTAAATGTTATGAATGATACTTTGTGCAAATAACCAATTTGCAAAGGGTTTGAGAATGAGGTATAGTTGTTATGCTAGTATGTGTGGCTTACCAATTTGCAAAGGGTTTGAGAATGAGGTATAGTTGTTATGCTAGTATGTGTGGCTTACATATTTGATTGTTGTGGTTGTGGTAACTTTGTTAGGTATTTTGATTTGGTATTACTTGAATGAGTTGATGAATTGAATTAATGTGTATTTTGAGATTAAATTGTATATAATTGTGGTACCAATGATGGTACATTGGTTAGGCACATATTAGGTTGGTTTTGATGTGTTTTTGATCCAATTAATGTCATTTTGATTTTGTATTTTGGTTACTATTTGAATTTCTTAAGGTGCAAGCAATTTGATTATGTTTGTATTAATGTATGATTTGAATGATTTACTATTTTGTTGTCCTGTAATACTCCGTAACCCTATTCCGGCGATGGATACGGGTCAGGGGTGTTACAGATTTACTATTCCCTTATCTTGTAATACTCGGTAACCATGTTCCGGCTACGAATACGGGTTAGTGGTGTTACATATAAATATTTGATATATACGTAAAAAATTTAGTTGATGTTTTAAAAAAATAAAATATATTTAACATAATGATAAATATAAAAAATATATTTTTATTATATAATTATTAATTTATATAAATAAAAGAGGTATTAATTAAAAACTTAAAAAATATATTTATTGATTAAAAATACTAATTAAAAATTTTTGAAACAACATTAAATAAAAAAATACAAATGTGCTTAAAACAAGAATTGGACTTGGGACTCAAGGATAAAGATGAAATTACTATCACTTAACCATCTTACTAGAAGAGCTAATATAATAGAAATGTTAATTAAAAAAAAGAAGCTTAAAACAACATGAAATAAAAAAAATATAAATGTGAGTAGAAGAAGAATTGAACCCAAGATTCAAAATAAAAACCACTAACATTTAACTGTCTAACCAAATGAGCTGATGTATTAAGAAAGTCGAAAAACACAACCTATAGGACGTGTTTTCATCTAACGTGACAGTGAAAACACGTCCTAAAGGGCACGCTTTTAGCCACATCAGCAGAAAATGCATCCTGTATCATTTTCGTCTTCTCTCTCTAAAATCGACTTATTTATCTAAATATCCCAGAAAATCCCTAATTTTTCTTTCTTCTTAATGGAAATCTTTTTTTAAAGCTAATCAAGTAAAAAAAATTATTCAATTCAAAAGCACAATCTAAAAAACCGAGCTCAAATTTATTTTTATCTAATTCGAGTTGAATTTGAAAATATCCGAATATGAAAATATCATGTTGGAACATTTTTAAAATATTTATAATATTCCAAAAGTTACAAATAAAATGTTACAAGTGACATAAAAGTTATATCACCTGATTATTGATCAAGACTTGTCACTATTCACTATGATAAAGTATGTCTCTTAAATATAAAAAATTATATCGCTTGATTATTAACAAATTATCATAATTATTCAAGTAGATCCCAATGAAGAGAATGAAAACTCTTATAAATATGAGTCAAAGTTCATTTGTTTGGTAAAAAAATAGAAACTTTTGTTTCTTTTGATTCCCCTCCATATTCTACAATAATTCTTTATAGAATTTGATATTCTTGTTATGCTTTGCTCTTTGCTCAGTGCTCAATGGATTGTTCCCGTGCAAAACATAGACAGTTATTGGGCTTCATTATATCGTTAAGGTTCATTTGTCAGTAACTCTTTTGTACACTAAAATATAAGTGGAGACGGATAAAACTTTAAAGAAAGTGACATTAGTATATGTCTTGAAACATTCGTTAATTTCTCATGAATTTATTTTATCCCCATGCACTAAAATATCAAAATTTGAAAAACTCAAATTTGCCTAAACTTGAAAAGACTTAAACCCGATTTGATCCAAAACCTGAGACCATAGATATTCTTATCCAATTTAGTCCAAACTTGAAAAGACTTAAACTCGAAATGATCCAACCACAAAAAATTTCAAAAATTTCAAATCTGAAAAATCTTAACTAAAGAAATCCAAACCGAAAAATGACCCGATACAAAACCTAAATTTAATAATAAATTTAAATTTATTTAACATATTATAAAAATAATGAAATTTAAAACTAAAAATTTTACTTGATGACTTAAAATAGACATGTGATAAATGCCCACTAAGGAAATAGAAATTATACGTGTCGACCTAATAGAGTTCCCCTTGGTATTGGATTTGGATTTTTTTAGCTAAGATTTTTTAGATTCAAAATTTTTTTAGTTCAAATTTTTTAAGATTAGAATTTTTTTTTTCAAGTTTAAACCTTTTCAGGTTCAAATCTTTTCAAGTTTAAATCAAATTAAGTGTGAAGATGTATGGTGTTGAGTTTTCAGGTCCGATCTCACATATGCCGATTTCATTAGTTAACGGTCATTGAAAAATAGCAAACTTAAAATTACTCAGCTCTACCATTTACCAAGATTATTTATACTTTTTTAAAAAATATATTAATTGTTAGTAAAAATAAATAAATAAATATTCATGCAACATTCTTTTAATAATACCTGAACTCGAACTTGTTCTTATCAAATTTGAATTAAATTTGAAAACTTCTAAATTTAAAAAACTCAAACCTGCCTAAGCTTAAAAGAACTAAAATCCGATCTGATGCAAAATCTGAGACCACAGATATTTTTACCCAATTTGGTCCAAACTTAAAAAGACTGAAATGGTTCAACCACAAAAAACTTGAACTCAAAAAAAAAAAAAGTCTTAGCTAAAAAACCTCCAAATATAAAATGACTCAATTTTTAAACAAATTTTAATTTACTTAACTTGTTATAAAAAACAATGAAATTTAATACTAAAAATATTACTTGATAAATAGAAAATATACATGTTAAAAGAAAAAAAAATACTTATAGTCTCTTTTAAATTCATAAATAAAAAAATAATACGCTTTAACGTACTCGAACCCACATCCTCTTACATCCATTCATAATAATCAACACTGGACTTGCAAGGAAGTTGTTGAGGCAAATGCCGGGCATACTTGATCATCTATTTCCACAATTTAGTCATACAAATCAACATGTAAATGGTATAAGCAAGTTGGATAAATTAATTCATTAAAAGGATATTTCTAACTTAGTCAAATCTACTTTAATTCACATTATGTATTTCTTTTTTCTATTATTTTCTTTCTAGAAATACAAAATTAGGTTCCCAATTCTATTAGTCCAGTTTACAGGTGTCAATGCTGACAATGCATGCAATTAAAACTAGGCCTAATGATACATGGGTGCATGTAATTAACTAGATTTTTCCTTAATTGACTGGATATTGAGTTATTCTTTTTTCAAATCAAGGCTTTTCACTTGCCATAGTCAATTTATCTGAAACTTAATTTAGACCCCAAATTTGCACCACCTCTTTAAATGACTTGATTCATTACTGTAACACATTACCTTTGTTTAAAAGTTGAAACATTGAAGTCTCAACTTTGAACCTTGAACCAAAAATTATACCATTTTTCTTTTTCTTTTAAAGGAGCTAGAAAAAAAAAAAGAATTCCAGAAATGTGTACTTTTCAAAAAAATTAAATAGCCCTGTCAAATTTTTTTACTAGTCCTCGTACTTTGCGTAAGTAGTGGATTTACTCCCTCTATCTTAATTCGATCATTTTTAGTACTTGCAATTTCACGTGTAATACCCCTATACTCGGTTCGACCCAAGGAACTTGATATATGAATATTACATTTGGTGCTAAAGTGACTTTGGCTAACCACTAATATATTTGAACATAAAAAAAATAAAGTTATCATAACTTATATTTTAGTCCCCACTACTTGGAACACACTTGCACCATGTTTGGTTGGGTGTAATGGATTAGCCATTACACCCCGATTCGGTGGCCCCACCCAATACACCGTTTGGTTCACCGTTTACTGATTCGGAGGTTTTGCTATTCCTTGCCTATTCCCTCAACAGTTGTAATAGGTATTCCGGGCTTTTAGTTTGTAATAGCTATTCACCGTTTTCTTTTTTAATTTTGAGACCAAAATAGCCTGCCTTCTTCTCCCCAAAAATTTCCCATCGATTTCATATCCTCAAATCAAGCCAAATCGATTCGCCTTCACGTTTTCACATATTCTTCCAGCCAAATCGATTCGCCTTCATCTTCTTCCAGCCAAAGGTATGCTGGCAGCCAAAGGGCTTCACCATTCTTCCGCTTCTTGCAGCGACTGGGAAACAGTAGCGGGAAGGGAGGTAATCTTTTTCTGCCCTCATCAAGCTTCATCCTCTCCGACTTTTCCCTTCCATTGATTGCAGAGGTAATCTGTTTACTTCTTTTCTTCATTGATTTTTCCTTCTTACGTTTGAAAACTTAAAACCGATTTCTGCCCTCAGCTCCATCTTCTCCTACGTTTTTGCTCTTCATTTTATCAGGAACGAAAAATGTCATCACTTTCACATATTTGAACTTCCAGCACCGCCGCCTGCGCCTCTACTACCAGTGAGAATAGCTTGTCTCCTTTCCTTTAATTTCTAGGCTTCAGATCTTTATCTATGTTTCCGATTATCCTAAATTTTAGTGTTTTTAATTTATTTAGTTTAAAATTTTGATTTAGCTCCAATCTTTTCTTTTTCTATCTGTGTTTATTTCGTTGTAATATTAATAAATTTTATAATATTTTCTGTTAATGCCACTATGCAGTATCAATTAAGCATTTTTTTACATTTATTTCTAATTATAAATTTAGCGAAGCATTTAATTTTGTTTAGAACTTTCGAGAAGGATTTTGATGAGGTGAAGAAACTATGGCAAGCAATTCAGGAAGAGGATACCCTACAAATGGTTCCATCTATGTTTGTAATTTACCTGAGGGAACTGATGAAAGTATGTTAGCTGAGTATTTTCGAACCATTGGCTTCAGAACTTGAACTTCTCCAGAAGTGCATAATTAAAAGTTTAGAGTTTATGCAGTAGTTAACATTTACTTTGCAGTAATTGTAGAAGTTTGGGGTTTTACTTGATCTCTTTAGTCAAATAAGATAATGGACAAGAGGAGAAATAGTAAGTTTCATTATCTTTTTTCAAGTTCTCATAGATTTCCAACATCATAAAGCTGTCATTGCTATCTTTGCTTTTTCCTGAAAACATCAAATCAGAAGCTTGTAAGCAATATGAACCTGCAATTGTAATTTGTGTTTTTAGATGTATCTTGATGGTGTTTCATGTTTTCAGTAGGAAAAATAATGAAATTTCGTTTTCAAATATTGCTTCTATACTGCGGCTAGCATCCGAATCCTATGTTTTTGATTAATGTGATAAGTGATAATTATGTTTATTATATGTATATCTAGAGGGAGATTTGTTAATGTTTGCCATGAAATTATATGATAATGTGGTAAGAAGGAAATTTTGTGAAAATATGTTGAAAACCAATGCTAGTTGTTTGAATGAATGAAGTCAAACAGTTATGCTTTGGGTTGTGTTGGCTATCACTAGAGCTTCTGGATTGTTAAAGCAATTGCTGGTTTTGATTAATTACATCTATGGTCTGTCCAATAGGAGGATTGAATTGCTTTGCACGTCATCAAGGTCTTTTCTTTTAGAGTTTCTAGTTTGCTTGAGCTTAAAATGTGGATGTGTTTTAGTAGCATTTTGTCTTTATATGTTTCTTACAAAAGTTCCTCTTATGTGCCTTTTACTTTTGTGAATCATGAGGATATTGATGGAACTTGAGCTTCAGTTTAGGTTTCTGGATTGGAGTGTTTCTCCTTGTATTAGGGCTGTTAATACCACCCTGTGTTTATCTCAAAGCTAAAGATACGAGGTGTCAAACTACATTTCTTTCTGCTTTCATTTAAATGGGGCCTGCTTGCTACTGCTGCCATTACTGTATTGAAAACCTTGTTTCTATAGGAAGTCTCCAATGATACCGTAATGTTGTTACTGACTATTATTGCAGTGAGTGTTGGAGCATTTCGGAATTAGTTCGTTTGATTAGTGCTTTTTTTTTGCCTCATATTTTGTGTAGATAGCTGTTCTGACTTGCTTGAGCATCATATGTTTCATGTATGTTGAGTGCATTCGTTCAATCCCTATATTGTGAGCCAAAAATTGGAGGTTATGCTATTTCACTGCTGCTGCTGTTGGCGCTGCTAACTATGAATTCTATTTTTATCTTGAAAACAGGTTGTGGTGGTTGATCCAGAGGCGTATACCTATGACGATGAGGTGCTAAAGAAAGCTAAAGCTATGGGCAAGCCAGGTCTTGTGGAGATATATGCCAAAGAAGACAGTTTCATCTTTACAGTTGAATCCACTGGTGCGATCAAAGCTTCTCAGTTGGTTCTTAATGCTATAGAAATCTTGAAACAGAAGCTGGATGCAGTTCGCCTGTCTGAGGATACTGTGGAAGCTGATGATCAGTTTGGTAAACTAGGTGCCCATATGCAAGGAGGATGATCTGCTTGTAATTAAGAACTAGCCATTGACATTTGTAGGTTTCAGAAAAGGCGTGTTTACATCTAACTAACTACCTTTTGTTTAAAACTCTTGAGATATTTTGGGTAGAACAGACTACTTGTTTTCCTCGATGAAAATTGTCAGCTATATGCCATCTGTTTTAAACTTAAAAGCCAGCAAAGCATGGACTGGCAAATCTTACTTGTTTTGAACCGATACAGTTGAAACTAAATTTTACTTAATTTATGTAAATCTTGGCAGTCCAAGAATTCTCTTATCAACTTAAACATGAAACAAGCCAAAATAATACAATGACACGTTTAATAATCGTCTTCCTTGGCACGTATGTTTGGAACTCGGATTGAGTGTTTATACAGATTATAATTCTCAAGTTATATTTTGATTTTAGTAAATTCATATAAGAACATTTTATTATTAAGAATTTTATGAAATTATATATCATTATTAAATTATATTTAATATTAATTATTTTAAATTGTATAAATTCATATAAGAAAATTTATTATCAAGAATTTTATGAAATTATATATTATTATTAAATTATATGTAATAATAATTATTTTAAATTATACAAATTCATATAAGATAATTTATTAGTTATAATTATTTTAAATTTTATTAAATCATATATTTTAATTAAAATATATTTAATATTAATTATTTCAAATTATCTTTTATAGTATCATATATTATGATTTGAGTAAATTCATATAAGAATATTAATTATTAAGAATTTTATTAAATTATATATTTTAATTATAATATATTTAATAATAATTATGTTAATTTATATTTTATAGTATCATATATTATGATTTGAGTAAATTCATATAAGAATATTGATTATTAAGAATTTTATTAAATTATATATTTTAATTAAAAATATATTTAATAATAATTATGTTTAAATATGATTAAATTATTTATTATTGATAATAATATTATTAAAATTTAAATAACAATAACAATAATCATTTACCAAAACAAATTTATGCTAAGGGTATTCTAGTCATTTTAGTTTTTTCCATTATGCTATTACACCTCTATTCCATTCAACCAAACACAAGATTACTATTACGCCTCTATTCCATTACATTCAACCAAACAGTGGATTAGTTATTACACCTCTAATCAAATACACCTCTAATCCCAATACACCTCTAATCCAATACACCTCTAATCCAATACAGCGAACCAAACGCACCCTTGGTCTTCCTAAGTACATGCCATTTTATTCAAAATTTTGAAACATACCCTCTTGGCACTTAGAGATGTGATGAGATGGATGTCCACGACCTCAACTACGACTCTTCAAAATCACTTTACCTACGCGTTGAAAATAAACGCATTAAGTCGGTGAAGACTTAGTAAGTACCCATGATATTTATTATTAAATTTCTTGATTTCCGATATCTCGTTTCTTTCTTGATTTATCATATTCATTTGTAAATTTTTACTTATTTCATAATTTAGCCCTTAAGTCCTCAAATCAACTTAGAAATTTTTATACATGTATCATATTTCACCATTTAGTGTAAATTTTCATGATTTTCTCACTATTTCTTTCACAATATATTTTTAATTCAATATTTCATGCGCTAAGGTTCCTTAATGGCATGCCACTAATATCCTGGTAGTTCTGATCTCGTCTACTTGGGCAAATTATATCATGCACATATCACTTTTACACTTTTCGCATAATGCTTTTACATACTTTACAATTTAATCCTTGTACCAATAATCCGTATACTTATATCTTCATTATCTTTAATACATGTAATATATTTCTAAATTCATTATTCATCCATAATTCACTAATAATCCTTATCATGTATTTCACATATCACTTTTATATATTTTGTAATTTAGTCCTTAGCAAAAAAATTTCATGTAGCAATATATTTTACTTTTAATAACACATATAACATAATTCAATACTTATTAATATTCTAAAATTCACTACAACATCAATGTTTCTCATTCTAAGTGTTATGCACTTCACTTCTGTAACACCCGTTAACCCCATACCGTCGCCGGAACAGGGTTACGAGGCATTACCGAACATATTAGATAATTTACGATTAAATTCACAAATAAATAACATACATATTATAATTTAATGATTTAGTCCCTTTCATGGACCTTTGAGGCCCAGAATACGTATTAGAAGTGAATCAAGACTTGTTCGAGTGCTCCGGAATTTAAAAAAAAACTCAATATAACCCCTTTATAATGATCTAACCTTCCCTACAATTTTCAACCATAACCAATTTGCAACCAATATAACAACCTATTCATCTCTACAATCAAACATGCCTAATTATGCCTACAACATTAATTTAACAATTTATCTACTTGATCATTCATAAATAATTTTTAATTGAACTAATAATTTCATTTATTTCCATTTTAGTTTCATGCCACATTTACCAAATATGCCATATTTGTAACAGCCCAATTTTGGGCTTAGTCGGAACAGTAGTTTCGGGACCACAAATCCGACAAAGATAAAATTTATTTTTATTATATTTTTATGGTCTAAGATTTCACAAAATGATTTCGTGAAAATTTCGTTCGAAAACTTCGACGTTTGGCCACTCAATTTAGTTAAAAGAACTAAATTGTAAAAAGTGCAAAAGTTGAGATTTACATGTTAGAGGTGTCCAATTGTTATGAAATTTTAAATTGGAGGTTCTTATATGGTAATTAGACCATTGGTTAAGTTTGCGGACAAAAATGGACATGGTTAGGCATGTTTCCAAAGTTTTTCATTAAGGGCATTTTGGTCATTTAGTTATTAAAATGAATTAAAAACAAAATTAAAAGCCAATTTTTGTCCATATTCAACCCCTAGGCTGAAAATTGCATGGAGAAACCATGACTAGGGTTTTTCAAGCTTCCAAGCTCGATTGTAAGTCCGTTCTAGCCCCTTTTTTTAATGATTTTTATGTTTTTGAAATCCTCGTAACAAGATTTACCTATTTTTACCATTATTTTGAACTAGGGTTTGTGTTTAAAAATTTACCCATGAATGATATGCATGTATTTTGATGTTTTATGGAAGAATATGAATGTTTGGAGTGTGATGAACATCTTTTACTAAGTGATTTTCGATGAAAATGCCTAAAAGGATTAATTTGTAAAAGTTATAAAATATGTTACAAGTGTGTGAATAAGTGAGAATTTTGGACTGCTATAGTTATGAAAACGGTTTGGCTAGGCCTAAAACGCAAGAAAATTTAATAAAATATATTTTACGAGCCTAGGGGCAAAATCATAATTTTGTGAAACTTTAGGGGCAAAAATATAATTTTCCAAAGTGTATTTTTGGACTAAATTGAATAATATGAGTGTTAAACAAGTTAATTATGTTATTATAAATCAAGAATGATGAGAAATTGACTTTGATTAGAAAAAAAAAGTGAGAAAAAGTGAAATTATAAAAGAGTACATTTAGCAACAAAACAGCTTAGACAGCAACAGTTGTGTGACTTTGAAAATCACCAAAAATGGTGGAAATTGAATTAGAGGCTGAATATTATATGAAATTAAAGCTGAATGAGCCTATTTTCACATAAAAGAGACAGAGCAAGCAAAAGAGTTTTATATTATGAGATATTTGAATTTTAGTGAGATAGGGCTAGAATGATTTCGAAATCCCCTATTCTGACTTTGGAAAATTATTAAAAATTTTACAAAAATAATTATGAGATAAAATTTATATTTTTAGAATCTTGAATGAGTCTATTTTCAAAAAAAATAAACGAGAACATTATCTGAATTCTGTACTATGAAATAATTAATTTTTAGTGAAGAAAGGTCAGAACTATCGAGCAGTGAAACAGGGAAAACTTTAAAGAATAAACTATATTTGGTAGCTAAGAAAAAAATTCTAAAACTTTTATGGTAAGAAGATATGTGAGTCTAGTTTTGGGGAAAATTAACGTATCTTAATTTGGAGCTCGGTAGCTCGAGATATAAATAAATTAGTGACTCTAACTCAAACAGACAGTTTGAATTTACATACAGGAAAATAGTGAAAGTATGAATAATGTTGTTTAAGTGTGTTATACACATTAAGGATGTGGAATGGAGAGGAGGAGGAGGAAAATTGAAAAATATATGAATGATTTGTGTATAATTGGTCATATGCTCGATTATGATTGATAAACGATGAAATAGAAATGATGCTTATATTTGCGCATGATTGGTCATGGTTTAAGCTCATGTGGGAAAATAAAGTTTCATAGTGTGTGTGTTGGTATATTTGGAATATGATATGGTTTGAGGTAATGTCATGAATGGTTTATGAATTAACACATGTTGGTAAGTTTGATACGTGAACAAATGTTGTGCTCATCTATGATTATAATGCTTATGCTATATGTTTATTTGGTTAACATATTTGGTGTACATGCTTAAGCTTTGGCCAAGATGTGGTTGGATTATGCCACGTTAAACTTATAAGTTATGCATTGAGATGGTAAGTGCCTAAATGGAAATATGCTTGTGATCATGACAGGGGTGGTAAGGTTTAAATTATGTAATCTCTAGTGAAATGGTTTATCACGTGGTTAATTCCAAAAAAGAATTATGTTTAAATGCATTAGCTTGCGACTATGGTTGAATGATATGCTTATGTCTTGTGCGATATGTATAGGAAACGGGTGTGGAAAGATAATGAAATAGTAAGTTCATATTTGAAGTGAAAAATGACAAAAAAAAGGGGATGATGAGTTTAATTGATGTTGTTATTTAAGCTAATGTGATATTTTCATTGCAAAATTGAGAATTTCATAAATGTGTTAATAAATGGTATAATCGATAAACGTTGAGTTAAATGGTAAATACGTATTAGTATTGAACTTTCTAATATTGAATTGTACGTGAATTAAATGGAAATTGCTAGTGATAGGATTTGAATTTTGAGCATGAGAAATTGTGAATTGAATAAAAAGAAATGAAGCATTGAATTGCATGAGTATGTATCGGATCTCATAGGCCCTATTTATTATAAATATAATATTTTGAGGATATATTGTGAAGAATTATAAAAGCATGTTAATAATTTAAAAGTTTTAATTTAGATGAAATTTTATAACTCGTTTCAATACATTTACAAGTGTATGTGTTATGGTAATGCCTCGTACCCTATTTCGGTGTCGAATACGGGTAAGGGGTGTTACAATATTATTTCATTTCATACTTATAATCCATATTAGACATCATTTTACAATCAAAGTTACAAGACTTAAGTACATAATTTATATAATACCTAAGTACATACTACTTTTACAAAAAATAAAAAACAAGAAGATTACATCACTAAATTGTCTCTGAAGTCGGGATTGATCTGGATGCTGAACCTGGACCTTTGATTTCTACTGACCTACGCACGGAAACAACTTTCCGCTGAGTATTTTATACTCAGTGGTATTACCATAATTCAAACTATATAACTTTAATGAATTATAAATATTAATCATAAAACATTAAACATGTAAAATTTATAACTTATAAGAACTAATTTACATTCAATTTCATATTTCATATAATAATTCATCAACAATGTCATATATTAATAACTTGAATTTGATCAATTCATGAACCTTAGGTTCATGCTTTCAAATCTCACAATTCAACTAACAATTTCTTTCTTATGCTTTCAGTCGTACGATCAATCAAATTTATTCAATTCTCACATTTCAATTATTCACCCTATTAACAAACCCGAACCTCGACGGATAGACGGATTCCAACCAAACACACCAATACAACACATTGTGCCTAAAACGGTACTCAGTACTTGATCAACATATCAAAAGCAGTATACAACACATAAAGTGTCTGAAACGACACACGTGGTGGCTAATACGACACATATAGTGCCTGATCGGCAAGCCAATAAATTCTCGTACTCTTCTAGTCCTATGGCATATGCCAACTATATCCGACTAAGCCCGATTAGTTAATAGGGTATTCAAATCACTTTCTCAATTTCAATTTCACTTTCAATGTATAATTCAATTCGATACAATTTTCTACTTTCCAACAATATACTATCAAATATTCATACATAATCATACTTCATCTCAATTTCATTCATTTCAATATTGATACCTACCTTAAAATTTTACTTACCATACACATAAATTTAAATATAACATTTAAAAAATAGGAGTTTGAATTATAGTAATACAAACCGTGAATTTCTCGTTTTAGTCCTCAATAGTCTTCTCCTTTACTTTGTGTACCGATGCTTCGGGTTCTTTGTTAGCTATGAAAATAATAATTAATTGAATTTCTTTTCAATTTATACCCTAATCCCAATTTAATCCTAATTAACTCATTTACTTTTCTAACTCAATTCACACTTCATTTCTACTTAATATCTTGCCATATTCAACTTAACTATTCAATGTTCATATTAAAACCCTAATTTTAAACTTCTTTCAATTTAATCCCCACTATGTAAAACTTATAACCTAGTTTACAATTTTAATCCTTTAATCAATTCTAACTTGAATTTCATTCAATTAAACCCCTAATTTATTATTTTGTTCAACATGAACTATGTTCAAAACCTAAGAACTTTCAAAACTTCAACTTAATTTCAATAAAACTTTGTTCTAAAGCTTCTAAAACATCAAAATTAAGAGAAAATGACTTAATTGACTTACCTTTTAAAGCTTTAAAACCTTAAACCCTAGTTTTTCCCTTTCTTTTTCTTTTTTTCTTTCCTTCCTCCCTGTTTCGAAAGCTTTTGTTTCTTTTCCCCTTTTGTTTCTTTTGTTATTTTACTTTATTATTATTATTATTATATATATATTAGTTAATAATATTAATAATAATACATTATAATACTTAAATTTTAAGTAAATAAATAATTATAATACAAGTGTATATATATTATTACACTTGTACCATCTTATCACCATACACTTGTCTTAATTTATTTTATTTCATAATATAATAATATTAATAATAATATTTAAATAGAAAACCATAATAATAATTAATAATTATAATTATAATAATAAACTAATAACAAAATCTCAAGATTTAATACTCATTAACTGCCTCATTCTAAGTAATCAGTCTAATTGCTTATTTAGCCCCTTAATTTTTTCTTTAATCTATAATTAAACTTTTACCCTTTATTCAATTTAATCCTTTTTCGCAATTACTCTTAATTAAGCTAAATTCACCTAATTAAAACTTAATTAAACTTAATTAAGCTCACTACTAGACTCATAAATATTTCTAATAATTATTTACGAATCCATTTCATTAAGACGGAGACCCGACAATGTACTTCTCCGAAGCCTGTGAATTTTGGGTCATTACAACTTCTCTAATTCTAATATAAAATTTCTCTTTTTGTCAATTTATTTCCTATTTTACTATATCAAGGATAATATCTCACTTTCTTATAGTACTGTAGCAATTTTCGGAGTGTTACATCACGATTTTAAAATTCTAATCCTAATCAACCGGTAGCTGTTAAATTCATTAAGTTTTGCTATTTCCAAAATCTATTGTGGTAAACATATAATCATATGTAATGTAATGTAAACTTTATATTTTCACAAATTACTCAAAAAAGCCAGTGAATTAATTTAATGGTTGTTTGATTGTGGTAATACCGGAATTTTGAAATTCGAAAAATATAGAGAACTGACTAATAACATAATTTAACCAAACAAATTTAATTGCTATTGTTTGGGTCAAAATTTGAAAAGTATAGGGACTAAAGTTAATCAAATTAAAGTAGATGAATTAAACCAACAATTTATCCATAGTACAGGGACTACTGGTATAATTTAACCCTCATTCAAAGGTGTGAAACTGGTCCGGACCTAATAGCATCCCCACGAGCTTCCATTAAATTTCCAGTCCATGTTCCACCACATTATCAAATTGTAAAAAGCAGTACGAACATATTGTAGTTTTGTAAATGAACATGATCAATGGCACGATTTCAGACCGACGTAGCAGATTTGTGCAAGGAAACTAGATTTTTCCGGGAAATTGAAACTATATCATTTGCATGTGGAAGAGAGAAGGGTATGACTATAACTACTACGTACGTACTAAATAACAATTATATTCAAAAAAAATTGTTGTGCTTCGTTTAACTTTTTACAGAAAATGCAGAAATTCAAGAACAGAATTTGGAAATTGGGGTTTGGTATTGATTGGCAAAACCTTAATTACTATAATAATTGAGATTCTCAGGTCTCTGTTCAAACATATTTGTAATAATAAATAAGTCTTTATTTGACTCTTCAAAAGAGAAAAGAAGTTTGTTTTTTGAATGGAAAAAGAGGTTATTTAATTAGGAAGATAGGGTTTCACATCTTATAAAGAAAAGGTTCTATTTGTCCCATTCAGGTGGTCACTAAAGATCAATGCTTTTTTTCTTGAGTTATGTAGTTATGTTAAAAGGGTGATTTTAAGAGATTAAATTGTAATTTTTATGATAGTAAATAAAGTTATATAAATTAAGGAAGAATATATAGCTTATAATTATTAAATTAAATGAAAGTATGAACCAAATAGAAATGTAGAGTATGATTTGAAGATGCCAAGAAATTTAAAGTTGTATCAGTTACTTAAAACAATGAAATCAGTTGGCGAAAGTTCCCTTCTCCAACGGACCAATTTCGCATTAACAAGTGTAATAATATTTTATTAAGCAAGGAAATATTGGTCTTCCCTTCCCTTTCCCGTCTATTCCAAAACTCTTACTTCAATTCACGTGCCTTTGACAATGACCTCTCTTCGTTTCATGCAGGCTATAAATTAACATGCAAATTCTCACCTTTCTTCACCCACAAGCCGTTCCCTTGATTTCTATCAAAGATTTTCTCCCAAAAGCTTCTATGGCTGAGAATCACTATGAAAACCCTCCTCTTACCATCTCCAAGATTGGTATCATTGGAGCTGGTGTTAGCGGCATCGCAGCTGCTAAACAGCTATATCACCATAACCCTGTTGTTTTCGAGGCCTCGGATTCAATAGGTGGGGTGTGGAGAACCTGTGCTTATAATTCCACTAAGCTGCAATCGGCTCGTAAGGATTACGAGTTTTCGGATTTCCCGTGGCCTAACAGAGACGACCCCAGTTTTCCTACTCATGTTGAGGTAGTTGATTACTTGGAATCATATGCTAAGCACTTTGATGTGTTGAAGTTCGTCAAGTTCAATTCAAAGGTGATGGAGCTACGTTTTGTTGGGCAACAAGGAACGACCCAGCTTGGCGGAAATGGTGGGGCGTATGGGAGTCCATTACCAGGCCACCCTGTTTGGCAGATTGCAGTGCAAACTAATGGTTCACAAAACCTACAGGTTTGTTGCTTATATAATATCTTATATCATCTATGCTTTACGTAAATCATTAGCTAATGCAACCAGCTAAAAAGGGTTTATTTTTGTTTTCTTCTTGTCCCTTAATTACTTTCAGTGGTATGCCTTTGAGTTTGTGGTTGTTTGCATTGGAAAATATGGGGATATACCCAAAATTCCAAGTTTCCCACACAACAAAGGTCCTGAGATATTCCAAGGCGAGGTCCTTCATTCCATTGATTACTGCAAACTGGACAAGGATGCTGCTTCTCAACTGCTGAAAGGAAAAAAAGTTGCAGTCATTGGCTACAAAAAATCAGCCATTGATCTAGCTGTAGAATGTGCAGAAGCAAACCAAGGTGATTAATTCTCTCTATTATATTTGATGCTTAATATACTAATCGCGCCAAATTAAAATTATTGAAAAGTAATTTACAGTTTCAAATATTCTTTAAGCATATGGTGCATTTCTTCACCTAGATAGTCACTATAACCAAGTCATATGATGAACTACTTATTTAATCTGTTAGAGACGCCAAAAAGAACCCTTATTTGTTCATTTTATTTAATACCCATAATTATTTTTGGCAAGAGTGATGATTTTTTTTATATCTGTAAATCTTTATACATGTGAATCTCTCTCTATATATATATATGTATAAATAGGTTTGTGCATGAGGCATGCTCTTATTCTTAGTGGGAAATGATTTGCCGACAGAATGGTATTTGCGGTTGTTGTCTCTGATAAATTTAGGGTTTGAGAAGAAAGATAAAAAGGTGTAGAATTTGCAGTAGTGTGATACATGGGGTTGGTAGGGAGGGAACATGATTTTCCCACGTTAGGAAGGTCGATTTTTGCATGGATTTGTGTTTTTGGGTTAAAACTGAAAGGTCAAAACACACTACCAACCAAAAGCATCCCATCACGTAGGGTTGGACTTTTAGGCTTTTCCACTTTTTTGACTAATAACTTTTTCAACTTTTCTGAATCATATACCATTAGAATTCCAACATGGGGAATTTTAGACTTGTTCAAGTTATTATTTCATTCTGCCAAATATGTAAATCTAAAACAAAATAAAATAAAAACATGTTTTTAAAATACTCTGAACCCCACAAAATTAAATTGGAAAAAGTTAGGGTAAAATTAATAGAAACAAATCCTTTGATTTTATATAATTAACTACGGTGTTAACTTTTACTCCAAATGATGATTTAAAGGGCCAGAAGGGCAGCCATGTACCATGGTAGTAAGGACACTTCACTGGACTGTTCCACATTATTCAGTGTGGGGTTTGCCCTTCTTCTTGTTCTACTCTACAAGAGCTTCTCAGCTCCTCCATGAAAAACCCAACCAAAGCTTTCTCAGGACCATGCTTTGCTACCTTTTATCTCCCCTGGTGAGTCAACCTTTCTTAACTTAAAAACCCTTTAAAAGACAATACATTATGTATATATATATATAAATCTATAAGCTGATATAATATGGTGTTTTGTTGGCAGAGGCGAGGGGTTTCGAAATTCATCGAGTCTTACTTGCTCTGGAAACTTCCATTACTGAAATATAGTTTGAAACCAGACCACCCATTTGAAGAAGATTATGCATCTTGTCAGATGGCCATCATGCCAGAAAATTTCTTCACCGAGGCTGATAAAGGAAACATTTTTTTCAAAAGATCATCCAACTGGTGGTTCTGGAAAGAGGGAATTGAGTTTGATGACAATACTAAAATGAAGGCCGATGTTGTGATCCTTGCAACTGGTTATGATGGAAAGAAGAAACTCAAAACTATCTTACCAGACCCTTTCCGTAGTTTAATCGAATGTCATCCTTCAGGAATCATGCCCTTGTATAGGTATAAACATAATATTAAAAGAGCTTAGTTTGAGGGTTTTGTGTGAGATTTTTGGGACTAATGAATGTTTAATTCCTGTTCTGACAGAGGTACAATCCACCCACTGATACCCAACATGGCTTTTGTGGGTTATATTGAAAGTGTCGCAAACCTTCACACATCAGAGCTGCGTAGCATGTGGCTTGCTCGATACGTGGACGAGAAGTTTAAGCTCCCGAGTGCTGAAAACATGCTGGAACAGATATATAAGGAGATGGAGGTGTCGAGGAGGATAACCAGGTTTTACAAGAGGCACTGCATTTCCACGTTTAGCATCAACCACGGGGATGAAATCTGTGAAGAAATGGGGTGGAATTCTTGGAGGAAAAGAAACTGGTTCGCAGAAGCTTTTAGCCCTTATGGCAGTCAGGATTATCGCCTCAAAAACTAAAAATTCATCATAACACTCATTCTTTTTTAAATTTGCATCTCAAAAAATAAGTGTAGAAAAAGTAGAAGTAATCATCAATTCGTCGTAAAGTGTCATTCAATTTCAATGTCCTGTGTTTTTTATATAATTTGTAAGTGGGAAAAAAAGGAATAAGTAAAAGAAATATGTTCTTAACATGCAGAGGAGACTCAAACCTGTTGCAATATATTATGTATATGTGTATATATTTATATATTAAGCCCAAAAGTCAATCATAAGGCAACCAGCCAGAACAAACGTTTTAGAGAAAAGTTCAAAAAGGTGCAGAAATAAATGAGGTCATAGAAACTATGATATCATTTGATGTATAAAATCAATGTCACAGGGATTATTAGGAATTTAATAAGATAAAATTAATGCCAAAACAATGACTTTCAGTATGGTATAGACGCTTGCTCATCCAATAAGATAGGGAAGCTACAAAACTGGATGACCGGATTCTCTACGCTCATTTAAACAGGGTTAGGCGTTGTATATTGTCTAATGTGGTTTTGCAACATACCCATCAACTGCGAAGTTCCGAGTGGCAGCAGGGATTGCTAAACGAATTCCATCAAGTTCAGGCCTTGCAATTATTTGGCATCCCAGTCGAGACCTGACAGTTAATCCATTTAGATCAAATTAAAAAGAAAAAAAAAACCTTAGTCGGTCCATGACAGACGAACTCACGTTTCTGTAAGCCCAAAGGCTAGGTCCAACATGTCATTCTCCTCATCACTTGGCTCTTCTAATTTATTATAGTGCTCCATATCCTAGCAAAAGAGGTCAATATTAATTACCCATG
Organism: Gossypium hirsutum; assembly: GCF_007990345.1. Classification (NCBI taxonomy): domain Eukaryota; kingdom Viridiplantae; phylum Streptophyta; class Magnoliopsida; order Malvales; family Malvaceae; genus Gossypium; species Gossypium hirsutum. The sequence continues at coordinate 3,084,039 of NC_053441.1, forward strand.
AATCAATCAACAGCATGTTTGGTAACACATTGTCCTTAGCATACCATCACTATGACGTGGCATGTTGAACAGGCAAGTGAACCCTCACATGCTCCTGCAATATAACATACAAGCAGACATTAATTTTAGAAGAAAAGGAATAAGGAAATGTGTTAATTTGTATAATAAAAGAATAAGGAGATTTTAAAATCACATTATGTTCTTCACGTGAACAAAATATGCTTCAAGACAAACATCATTTTAAAAGGGATTCAGTAAAAGAATTACTCCAAGGAATGCTACAAAATTAATGGATTAACAATATATCATAAGCCTTGCCTTCGAGCTCTATATCATTTTGATGAGCTGCCTCTAGCATAGACGTTCCAATAGGCACTCGAATGGGGATTTCTTCTCCATCCTTTGAAACAAATGTGACAGATATCCTGACAAATCATATAATCCAATGTGAATAAAAAATAAAAAATAAAAATCAGTTTCAGATTAAATGCATGTAGAACCATTTAAGTGTTTAAAGAACAATGTTGAGGGGCTCTCCAACTCCATGCTTTCGTTGTCAGTGAATGAATTGCGATCTGAATCTCTCACCAACTCAAAGTTTAAGATACTGATTGCACAGAGATAGACAATAGACCAGAAAAAACAGCAGCAAAATCCACAACCGATTAAAGACATATGCATGCTTAGACAAAAGCCCATCCATTGAAGGGTTCCGGTTCTCTGGATGCCACCCTACCCCCTATCAGCTGAGGCATTAATCCACCACCAAGGTTCAAGTTTGCTTTAAAGTATGTTTAAAAATGTCTAAATATTATCAAGTCTTGACAAGCAAATGCTTACCTAAGTAGTATCAGCATAGAATTAACTTAAACTGGATTGAAGTTACATAATCATCTCTCCAAGAAGTAGTAAATCAAAATAGGTTTGCTTGGCTATTCTTATATTTGCATGTGTGTATATATAAGAGAGTTGAAGATTTATACAATCTAAAAATAATTCATCAATGTAATAAGATTTGCATTGAAAATGATTCACAACTTCATCCAACAGTCATAAGCACCATGCCAATACAGTTTTATATAAAGAACTTACGTTTCTTTCTGTTCATCCCCTCCCCCAGAAGTATTGTTGGAACCCAAGGTAGAAAAATAATGATGCTTTTGAAATATGGCACCCTGGAAGAAGGCTCTAGTTTCTGATAGTAATTCAACCTGTCCAAAAACATTGAAGAAAAGAGAAAAAGATCAAGGGAAAAGTTCACTAATAATTCGCTGAAAATTAAATCCTCCTTTTACAGATAAATAGCTAAAAATGAAATCCGTTTCTCATCCAGTTCTGTAAATTGCTATACGGACTATTTGTCTATCAGTCTTCAATTTTTATACCAATACCAACCACAGATATATTCCGGCAAGTATTATCACCTCCAACTTCTTACTACCTGGATTTATTCTGTAGATATGAGAAGGGAACATTCTTTTCAGATAGCTAATCTAAAAACATAATCATTCGTAGACATGAACAACAAATACATCTTAATTAGAACATGGCATAATCATGTCATTAGCTCATTGCCTAGTGTAATCAACACATTTCCCCTAAATTTAATAGGATTGTCCACTATATAGGGTAACAAGAACATAACTATCTCCACCATTCAAGATAACTAACAGGAAGATGCGTGTCATAAGCACTAGACTAAGTTCAACATCGTCAATAACAACGTATATAAGGGTTAACTACAACCCAATGTCTTAGGCTGCTCTTTCAGTGACTCAAAATATATTAGATATGCATGTCAAACTATATTTTTAACATTTTGAAATATACGAAAATAATACCCACTGACCGGAGATCGCTGGCATTGTCCGCAATGCCCTTGTCTAAATCTTGTTCTTGACATACACCTATATCCACCTATCAAAAAGACTGAAATTAGGAGTCAAGTATATGAAAAATCATTACATAAATCATGCATTGGTATAACCCACAAAACATACCACGCTGATTAAAAAGCAAAATGGTCAGATTAGAAACTACAAGGGTGTACCAAATTTTTCTATATTAATAATGCCAATTTCCATAAAATTGAACAATAATACATAAAACCCAAATTGGAAATAGTAGCAAACCTCTCGACAGCTCATTGACAATCCGAAATCCAACTCTAGAGAGCCTTGAAGTTAACATAATTTGATGTAGTAAAAGAGCGCCCTGTTTAAAGGAGAAAACTAAATATGCTTAGAAACTTAAAAAAAAAAAAAAAACTCAACACCTTTTAACTCGCATATCGCATATCGAAAGTACTATCTTGTGAAGCGAATTAATCAATAGAGCTTAACTGGGCATTCAGCTAAGACGCTGCTTATTCATATAGATATAACTCAAATCTCCAGAAAGCGGAAATAACGACAGAAATTAACTGAGAAGTGAACTTTAGAAGAAATATATATACCTTTTTGCAGCGAGATGAAAGAGAGGGAATTAAAACCAGGGTTGGGTCCAATCAAAGTAGGGTTTAGGCTTCACTAGGAGCGCTTCGACTGGGTTTGAAGCGTTCCGAGGCAAAGGGCCGCCATCGGAGAGGACGTACCTTTTGAAAAATAAAAATAAAAATAATATGCGCCGCAAAGACAGACGAGTATTCGAGGATGACAGTAAGGTAGAAAGAAGAGAGATCGAGACCACGCTTGTCGAGAGGCAAAACTAAAACGACGCTGTGATGGAGAGAAGAGAATCTTTACAGTTCACGCTAGAAAATAAAAAATGAAAAGAACAACGAAATGGAGATGCGGGGGATCGAACCCCGTGCCTCTCGCATGCAAAGCGAGCGCTCTACCATTTGAGCTACATCCCCTCGTTTCTTCTTTCTCAATAATTTCCTAAATCTACTTTGTTTTTCTTTTTTAAATTGAGTACAACACCTATTTTATTCATAATTGACGTTGAAGTCATGATTCTTCTTTAAGATCATTACATCTTACTCCATTTCAACAAATATCCTCTATCTTCAACAGCATATAATTAATAACCCTACAATTACTTCCAATATTAAATGTCACAATTTACACTAGTTTATAATATATTGTTCATAAAAACGTATTGTTCATATGGAGTTACAATAAGAAAGGAGGATAAGAAGGAAATCAATGTGGTGCAACGGATATCAATTCATCTAAAGAGGTTAAGAGCCGGGACAAGGACAAAAAGATAAACTAATCAAGAAGATAATTGCTAAAAGATAGATCTCTTCTTCATCGTTCCTTGGTGTATTTATAAGGAAGATCCTCTTATCCATTGATGTGACATGGTCGGATAAACATTTAATCCAACTAAATGTGTAAAGGATATTCATGGGCGTATATCATGGGACCTTATAAATGCGATGTCATTGTACTTAAATAGACTCCTTATTATATCATTAGGATGTTTACACTACGATAGTGTTCGTACCTAAGAGTGGGTGGTGATTCTCTCTAGGAAGAATGAGCAGTCTTACCCAAAGGTGTTGGGAGCGGGTGGCCTGCCGAGTTGTTACTTTAGATGGAGTCAACACAGAGGTCAACAATGTATTTGGCACAAACACATGCCCAAGTAGCGGAAGGGTATATATTTAAGGTTAAAATATGTCACAAGTCTATATACTTTTCACAAATTTGGAATTTACTCACTATGCTTTTATTGTTAGGAATCTAGTCCCTTTATTTTTTAGATTTCATAATTCAGGTATTGTTGTTAACACTGTTTTTTTTGTTAAATTTTTTATGCGACATTTTTAAATAAAAAATACTCATATGGTAGCTATGTGACTAAAAAAATATTGTAATAAGCTTGAATTTTAAAAAAAATGATTTTAAGAGTATTAAGAGTTAATCTTAAAATTTAAAATTTAAAAGGTAAAACAACTAAATTTCTAAAAATAAAAATATAAAGATTAAATTCTACATTTACTTAAGACTAAGGTTATATTTGATAAATTAAAAAATTAACGATTGAATTTAAGTTATAAATTTTGTTTAGTAAATTATTTTAAATTAAATATTGAACCTAATTAGATTATTTGATAAAAAGTAATAAAATATTAAATAAAATAAAAAACAATTGAATTTATTATTTATTAAATCTATCTAATTCTGCTCTAAAACTATTAACAGACTAAAGATGAGGTGTATCGCAAATTTCGCTATAATTATGATATCTGGTTTCATTTCAGATAAGTCAATTCTATTGTTTATTTTACCAATGACTAAAAACAGCCCATACCTACCTCCGACACAGTCGCGTAACCCAAAGAAAATTTGGACCAGACAAATCAATGAAACAACGAATTTACTAGTAACAATCAAATCTCACTGTAACCAATACATATTTATACTTTTTTGGGGATCCCTGTTTGATGTTGGAATCATTTCCCATTTCTCTCACTGCACAAACTTTGCTTCACCATTCCAAATTCCCTCCTTCGCAATGGCTTCCCTTCTTTAGGCTCTCTGCTTTTCCTCCCCCTATTTTCAGGTAACAAGCCTTTCTCTTTTTTTTTTTTGTTGGTTTTCTTTTACTCCTTTTTTTATCTAATAAAATCTGGGTTGGGTTTGAGTTGACAAGGAAGATAAGAATTTATGTGCAAATTAAAGGTTAAATTTGCATGCAGTATCTGATATTAGGGGAATTTTTTTTTTTTTTATATCATAATTTTCACGTCATGAATATGAAAACCCTGCTTTCTTTTTAAAAGGGAATTGATTCAGTTGATCATTGGTTTCTTCTCACAATCACCCTCAAAGAGTCAACAATGGATCATGGCAACAAGTCGACGGGAATCAAGCAGATCGTTAGACTCAAAGGGATGCTTCAAAAATGGCAAACTGCGACATTTAGGTCCCGACCAAATTCCCACAACTCACAACGAAACCATGGCCATGGGGGTGTGTCGCGATCAATCAACAAAGTTCAAACAGAAAAAATGTATTGCGATTCCGACGAGGATGGATGCTACAGCCCTGAACCAGCACCTGATGTTCCAAAAGGATATTTCGCAGTGTATGTAGGGCCTGAGCTTCGAAGGTTCATCATCCCCACCAGCTACCTTAGCCACCCAGTTTTCAAAATATTGCTCCAACAAGCTGAGGAGGAATTCGGATATGATCACAATGGTGCCCTTACTCTCCCTTGTGAGATTGAGACCTTCAAATATCTCCTCAAATACATAGATCAAAACCAACCTAAGAGTCACAATGTTGGAGGAGGAAGCCCTGTTTCCGAACATGTCCTAATTTGTTTTTAGCATTATTAAACCACTTTTAAACTTATTTACCACACACACACACTCTCTCTCTCTCTCTCCCCCCACCTCCACACATATATATCACATATATGCTCATGGGACAAGTTCATATTGCTTTATCTTCATTAACAGTCTTAAACTTTTTTCCTACAATCAGAAGTTCTATATCATTGAATTTTATGTAATGTTGTTATTTATCCGGTGTCGGGTTTTTTCCTCCTATGGAGTATGTATTTTACTTTACTCCTTTGCTAACAAATTTGTAATATTCTTTGTAAAAGGCCAACTGTGCATGGTTTTCCTCCATGTGAAACAGGTTCATTCTATTGTCCCATGAAAAGGAATTGAAATTTCTGTGATAATTTATTGAGGTTGATTAATTCCATAATCAAAGGGTGGATTTTTTATTTTTATTTTTTTGTGGTTGTGGTTTTGTTCGCTTGATTTAGAATCGGAAGCGAATTAACTAATACTAGTTTTATGTCACATGGGTGAAAAAAATAAAAATAAAAATAAAAAATATTTTCTAATTAGTTTTTCTTAAAGTTGATAATTACTGATAAAAATATATGATACAAAAAAAAATTTAAAACAATCGGTCAAAGTGCCATTAACACCTGAAAAAAAAAGCTTTCAAAGAGAAAAAAAAATGGAAGAAATTCAATAAGGAAAAATTAATAAAATCAAAACTTATTGTTAACAAAAAAAAAAACAAGTGGGTACTTGGATTTTTTTTAATACAAAATGTGGGTACGTGTTGAAGTTGGGGGAGTGGTGGTTTTTATTGTGTGAATAAAGTTTTATTGAATAGTGAAATGTGTTTATTATAATTCATTGGGCTTGACACTTTTCGAGTACCCGATTTGTATTTAAGAAATTTTACAGTCTAGTAGCATTTTCGCTTGATTTTTTTTTCTTTTTTTTGCTTAATGCTTATTTCTACTGAAAAAATATTAATATAAATATAAGATCAAGTTTTAAGATAAGCATAGGATACTAATACGGTTTTGATTTGGGTATATTCAATTTTTTATCAATGTTTTGAAATAATTTTTTTTTTGAAAGTACCATTATTTAAAAGATTATATCGGATGGAGAAAATTTTAGTATATATTATCCACTGTAAAATAGTTTCCTCATGTTAATAGACATTGTCAAAAGAAAAGGGAAGACCAAACATAAAAGATGGGGAGGCCCAAGTTTGTGTGTACTGTACTTTTCAAGCATTATTAATGTGTTTGAGATAAAGATTTCTTCTTTTTGGCTATGTTTCATATAAAGATTGCGATTCACATCTCTTTTCTCTTTCGGATCAAATCATTGAATCCATATATAAAAATAAAACTTTCTGAAAATATTATAAAAAAAATGAACATTAATCTCTCATATATGTTACATAAGTAAAAATGAGAATGAACAGCGATGCTCTACAATATTATCATTACATAATATACAACTCTGGTACCATGGGACTGACCGGACGGGAAATGTTTCGTTTTTTGGTCTGCACGAGCCGTCAACATGCGTAAAACTCCACTAGTTCTTCCAAGGACTCAGCCTGAGGATCAGCATTTTCGAGCATCCAAAGCAAGTGTTCGAACAAGACAACCTCGCACGACACGTTGATGACGGCGTCGTTATCGCCCGGCGACCATTCCGCGAGTTCACGGAACAAAGGGCTTTTGATAATGTCGGAGCTAATAAGGTATCGCCTCCGAGATTTTCCAACGTAGACGGGGTGGAGATTTGCCGACGATGAATCCTCGTCGATATCCGAAGCCGACGCCGCTACTGAGCTCGACGTAGGGCGGATTTGCTTGTTGTTGAATGAGTTTAGCTTCTTGAGAACTGACTTAAGCTTCGTTAGCTTGTCGCTGCCTTTCGCCATTGTCTTTTGTTTTTTTTCTTCTTTGGAAGGCTTAATGGATTTTCAAACAGCTTTGGGTAGCTAAGGGGAAGAAGGCTCGTTTATTTATAAATGGAGTTGAAGAAGGGTGAAATTGTAAATTGCTTAAATGCGGCTAGATCTATTGGGCCCACGTGTGGGGTCCGGTAATTGTGGGAGGATAATGGGCCGCACTTCTTTGACGTCTGGCGTTGAGCGTTCTTTAGTAATCCTCTCTCTTCCTTAATTATCTATCTACCTATAAAATAATCATGGACCTCATTATATTAAGAGTGATATTAGATTATTTATGTTATTTGAAAATGAGTAAATTAAGAATTATATGTTTGATTGGAAACTGAAATTGTCCTTTCTGATGTTATCCGTTTTATTATTAAAAACTAGTATGATTAATATGATAATTAAAAAGTTATATGTAGTGTGCTATATATATATATCTCATTTTGACATTCTGAGATATATGAATCAGTTTTTAACAGAATAATTAGTTAATTCTTTGATCTAATACATATAGATTAATTTGCTTATTTTTTTAAGTAGAAGAGATCAAATGCAATTCGACTCTTGGTACAAACAACTCCATAATATTTTTATTATTTAAAGGTTTATTTAGTTGGAATAATCCTTCAAGTCCCAACTCAAGTAATTACCGAAGATATCATAACTAAAGCTACATTTTATCATTAAATATATTTATTACAATTATAATCTAATATCATTTTGTTCGGATCAAAATATGTTACCCAAATTTATTTCTTATTATTTGATTTTCTTTCATGTCTTTAAAATATATGATTCTAAAAATAAAGAAATTAAATTAAATATAATAATTCAGATGAATGCAGGCTGAACTTTTTTTTTTAACCTAAATAGACAGTGCATGTAAATCAAATGTCTATAACAAAGATAGGGATTCGGGAAGAAGTTTTATGTATACATCGTAAAATGCCATGAATCTCTTGGTTCATAGCTTTTGCTCGTCAACCTCACATGCAAAGGCCATGACGAGAGTTGTTGTTTTCATTATTTGGGCATGTGATTTCATTTCTCAGTAAAAACTTGTTTTGTTTATTTTAATGGAACTAAAGCAAAAGATTAGAAAATAGTGTGACAATTTAAGGTGTTAAGAATGCACCTTTCACAAAAGTTAAGATTTTCTTTTGAATATGATTGCAAATGGAAAAGATTGAAAACTTAATAAGAATTTATTAATATCAGATGTCTCTTTAAAACAAAACCCATAAGAATAATCAGCATATACACTATGAAAATGATTAAGAATAATGATGGGAGAAAGGAAGAACATGAATATGACAATGGCAAATGAGGTTTAGGGGAACCATATTTAATAATGAGGGGAATAACAAAATTTAGGGTTTCAATCAAGAAAAATCCTTCCATAAAGAAAATTTGCGGCGAATGAACAATGGCATGTGAGGGACACATGGAATCAAATTAATGTCCCAAAATATTGTGAACCACTAGCTTAATAAATGAGCCTCAATCACACCCGACCGGACCCTCCTTCTTACCGTCAAATTAGTAACTCGTGAAAATACGAGTTTATTAACATTTTTAAGATTTCATAGCTAGTATGTTATTGTTTATAAATTACTTTGTAATATATTATTGTGTGTATTATAAAAACCGATCCGATTATTGTAAAAAGATAAACTTCGTTATTTTATTAGAAATAATTTTTTAAGAAATTTCAAACGTAAAATTTCAAACGTAAAATTTCTTTAAGTAAACTGTAACAGTGCACTCTTGATGAAATTGCTTTTGGTTGGTGGAGGCATTAATAGTAGTTTGGTGAAACTACGTTTGTTACACCAGTTTTTGAGGAGGTGAAAAAAGTAAGAATTCACCATATATCGAGAAATCATAATGGATTGCTGATCATATAGCTAAGTGTGTTGTAACCGGAAATTCAAATTTACAATTGTTTGAAGAATCCCCAGTTTTAGTGCAAGACTTATTGCTTGCTGATCGTAATGTGTCGATACCGAGTTAATTTTAGCTAGTTGATGTATTCGCTTTATGTTATTCTTTTCTACTAGAAAAAAGAGAGTCATTTTTAACATTTTTAAATTAAACCAGAAATTAATATACAAAGATAGGGAAAAAAATGTGTGGTGAGAAGGGAAATGGACTGTGGAGTTTAGATCTATCTCTCTCTCTATATGTTTCTGTCCCTATTCCAACAATATCTATTTATCGAAGACTCGTGTTTTTTGATGTATCGAAAGGAACACAAATTTCCAATTCATTCATCAAGAATCAATGAATGACAAATGCAACTTTGATTGTTTCTTGGGAAACAAGATCCTCCTATACGTGGGAAAATCAACAGGATCTGTTTCCACTTTTGAACTTATTCTACTAATATTTCAATTTCCGGTTGGTCAAAAACATGTACCGTGGAAGAAGTGAAATGTCTCTAAAAGACATAAGAAATGTCTATTCTCGATTGAGACCTAAAGCTTTGCTAATATATGCATGTCAACAAAGGACGAAAGTTAAAGAATCTTATGTTGAGATCAGATTGAAATAAAAAGTAATCATGTTTTTTGAAGGATGATTAGAATATATTTTTTAATTTTTAGATTAAAAATTATTTAAAAATGAAATAAGTTTGAAGGAGCCAAAAGAAAAAACGAAAAAGAAAGGTGGAAGTCACCTATGGGATCCATCTGTGCATGTGCTTAATGATGATGATTGAATGATTATAGAGGACATGTAGCATGTGATTAGCATTATCAAGCTACTAATTACCAGTGTTAACTGATTTTAAACGACAGCCTTTGTCTTCTTATATATATGTCTGAACATTGGATTCTATTAGATAAACAAGTTTATTAGGATTACTTGTCAATTAGTCAGATTTGGGAGTTAATTCAAAAAAAGAAAAAGAAAAAAAGAAATGGGCTTTAAAATTTTGTTACATGAATTAATTGTATTGTGTATATATATAATTTATGGATAGAATAAAATATTAATGAAATATTATTAATTAACATTTAATTTAATTGTTATCATTGTGGTTGCAATAATTAAAGGGACATAGGTTCGAATGTGTACATTTTATCTTTTGATTTAAGGGTTTGAAGAGGAATACAAGTGTTATTTAAAAAAATTGTTTATACGATTTTATTTAACTTTCGTATAAACTTTTAATAAATATATTTTAACGTTGGTTATAATCTAATATCATGTATTATGTTTTTTTTTTTTGGGTAACAAGAAATAAAAGCTTTAATTACAAGCTAACAGTAGTATCTGTGTTGTGTAGCATAACTTGTTTGTCTATTCGCAATTGATCAGCAACCTTTGGAGGAGCAACGTGAAATATTCTCGAGCCTATAGGAGAACCTTTTATCAAACCAGCTAAAATATCAGCAGTCGAGTTCACCTCTCTAGGTACTTATATAAAGAGTTCTCCTCCATTCACGCTTACATAATTGTTGGATTCGCACTATCAGATTTCTATTAGAATGTCCTCGAACTTCTTCATAGATCCCTTTAATGGCTTGTGCACTGTCAGTCTCAATAATAATATTAGCCCATTTAGCTTCCCAGGCTAATTGGAGTCCATTGTAGATGGCTCAAAGCTCAGCTTGTAGAACTCTGCATCTCTCAATACTTATTCCTATTCCTCACATCCAATTACCATGCTCATCTAGTGCCATTGCTGCCGACCATGCATAACCCAACTTCAGATTACGAGCACCATCAATATTTATTTTTAAAAACCCAACAGATGGAGAAACCCATCTTTGGTTCCTTATTCGATTCCATAACTCCTCGATTTTATTTGTCTTTGCTTAATGGACCTAGCCCACAACCATAAAGAATGAATCAATCTAATTATGTTGTAATGGCCATCTTGGAACACACACACATTCCTCTGTTTTCAAAATTTCCAACAAACAATCCCAAACAAGGAAGACCAATTTGCATCTTGAAAAGTAACCTTAAACTTATTTGCCAAGTTAGTAGATAACCAATCCTCCAAAGAGTAAGTGAAAAATTGATCTGAAATTCTCAAGGGAATAAGCTGAAGCCACACTTCTTTTGCCTTAGGACAATCTCGTATTATATGGATATAAGATTCTTCAGCATTCCTATAAAGCTTACAAGAAGGGCCCTCTGACAATCCGATCTCTTACACCTTTCTGCATTCGTAAAGAGACGTCCCTTAAACACCACCCAAATAAAATGACGAACACTTTGTGGACATTCAAGGACCAAACAATCTTCCATTTTGCTTCCTGCATATTTAACGAGTTATTTGTAAGTTTGCCATAAACCTCCTTGATGCTAAATTTCCCATTAACTGCCCAGCTTGAAATAACATCCTAGAGAAGTCGGAGATCATGTATTATGTTTAAGTGTGAAATTGCATCAGCAATTTGTGTCCAATGCTTAAAAATAATGAGGATCCAAATGCTTGAGTTAGGTAGTCCAAACATTAGTGTCCTGAATCCCCTCTAAACGGTGTGTTCGTATGTTGAGTTCAGGAAGGGAAAGACTTTTCTGTGAAGTCCAAAAAGGACTTTTGGGCCATATATTCCAACCTCCAACAACAAACGTGAAAATAAATAGCTCACATGGGCTAACACCGTCAGCCTCTGTAGGCCTAACGTTTAGATTTAGGTGAAAGCCTTTCTGCCTTTTCGTAAAAGTGAAGGCGGTTAAGAGGATCCAATTTCCATTGCCCGATGAAGACCAGCTTCAATTAATTATACCATTTGAACACGACGACTACGAAACTTTCTAGTAACGGTTCATTTTAGTTCTTTTATCAATGAATGCCCTTTTCGGGACCCACGTTCCCGATGTGGGATCCATCATCCTTCACCGGTAAACAGGCGCCATATGTTGTTTTCTTGATTTCGCGGCTAAAACCGTGGAGCCTCCCCTCGCCACTCACCTCTCACCACCCTCCACCCGTCCATCGCCATCACCATCCACTCTTTTTTCGAACTTTCTTTCGCCATCCTCCCCCCCCCCTCCGTCTTTGTCCTATCTTTAATACAAGCTTCTCGAATCTCATTTTTCATTTCTCCGCTACCACATCCTCCCCCTCCCCTTCCCATAGGAAAAATAGTAATAAATGAGCTTCTCTTCCAGTTACAGTAATCTCCGTCTTACGCCAAACCGCTGCGACAACCTCTTCTTTTGCTCCCCTCAAAATCCTTTCCGAATACGCGAATTTCGCGTTTACAGGAAACGACGCCGTTTGAGGCTCTTCCGCTCAAACCCCACTCTCCAAAGCCAATTCAATTTCTCTTTCGATAACAACGTTTTCCAGAACCTTCCTTCGCTCGATCTTCTCACGCCGGTTTTGGGTCTAACTTCCGGTGTCGCTCTTTATTTATCGTCGCGGTTGAATTTAGCTTCCGGAGGTGAAAACAATGTCTGCGATATTGGAGAGTGGATTTTGTTCACCAGTCCGACGCCGTTTAATCGATTCGTCATCCTTCGATGCCCTTCTATATCGTTCGAAGGGAGTGAGCTGATGGAGGATGTGAACGAGAGGTTGGTGAAAGAAGATAGGCATTTCGTGAGGCTAAATAGCGGGAGGATGATACAGGCGAGTAGAAACAGGGGAGAGGAGCCGAATGAGTTGGAATACCAGAGACTTTGTATAAACACGGAGGATGGCGGTGTAATTTCGATTGATTGGCCGGCGAATTTAGACTTGAGCGAAGAACATGGATTGGACACGACAGTTTTGGTGGTTCCGGGAACGGCGGAGGGTAGCATGGACAAGAAGGTGAAGGCGTTTGTTAAGGAGGCAGTTTTTTGTGGGTTTTTTCCGGTTGTTATGAATCCTCGAGGTTGCGCCAGCTCGCCACTCACCACTCCTCGGTAAGCTATTGAGTTCTGAAGTGAAATTTATTTGTTTAGTGAGTATTATGATGCGGTTTAGGGAGAAAACAGCAGTAATCAATAAAATTATAGCTGAACAAACGGCAATATAAGCTTTTCTGCAAGGTTTTAGATTGTCTGGTGAGGCACAAAAGCTTGACTGAATCATGGAAAAGTTTCCTGTGCGTTACTGCACACGTAACCCAAAGGGTTTCATCATTTATTTCATTACTTCTTTCGTTTATTGGCATTGATAACATGTTTGTAATGTGCTTGAAGTAAGTGGGAAGTATTTACTTAGAGAAGATCATATGTTTTAGCAGAGATCAGTTTATCAGCTAGGCTTCTAGACCAAAAGAATTATCTTTTATAAGCTGGGTGTTTTGGTTTTCCTTGAAGTTTCTTGAAAGGCCATTTTTATTGAACGACTTTATTTATGTAGGTTGTTTACAGCTGCTGACAGTGATGATATCTCAACTGCTATACAGTTCATTAATAAGGCAAGACCATGGAACACATTGATGGGTGTTGGCTGGGGATATGGCGCAAACATGTTGACGAAATACTTGGCAGAAGCTGGTGAGAAAACACCTCTGACAGCTGCGACTTGCATAGATAATCCTTTTGACTTGGAGGAGGCCACAAGATTGACTCCCTATCACATTGCTTTAAATGAAAAACTCACTAGTGGACTTGTAGATATTCTACGATCTAATAAGGTTGGTGATTGCTTCAAAAATTGCAGCTTTTCACTCAAAATCACTTCAGTGTTTATGCATGCTTCATTATACATTGATCATTCAATACTAATTAATTTGACCCATGAATGATCTAGGAACTATTTCTGGGCCGAGCAAAAGGGTTTGATGTGGAAAAGGCTCTATCAGCCAAATCTGTTCGTGACTTTGATAAGGCAATATCGATGGTCTCTTACGGTTTTGAGGCCATAGAAGACTTTTACTCAAAATGTAGTTCGCGAAGCTTAGTTGGCAAAGTTAAGATTCCAGTTCTTTACATACAGGTACCTTTTACAACTTGAAAAAACACTCTTGTGTAATTGCTGAAAATGGATATTATTAAAATTTCCTGCTTTAATGGTAAATGTTGAGCAAATCATTTTCTTTCTTCTGATGTAATTAGAACCAAACAACTTTATTTTGTATGAAAACTGTTCCTTTCATGCTATACACGTATGTATATGTGTTCGAAGCAACACATGCATAAGAACTGCTATGGTTGAATATCTCCTTTGTGTCATTAAACCCTAGTCACTGAGCTAAGCTAGAGTTCCTTGAAGACGGTGGTAAACTCCCAAATTTCATTCTAACCTTGTTTTAAAAACTAACTACCTAACCTAGCTATATAATCTTTCCTTCTCATTGGGAAAATGTCTTTTAGGACTTGCCCTGAAATTGTTTGTACTTATCCTGTTTCTGTCCTCTGCATCTGTGCACACTGGTACAGAACCTAACTCCTTTGCGAAGTAGGAAATTTAGAAGGAAAACCTAATTTCTTTTGAACTTTTTTATTTTTCAGAATGATGGTGGATCAGTTCCACTATTCTCCACTCCACGTGGTTTGATTGCAGAAAATCCTTTTACCAGCCTGCTCCTCTGTTCTTGTTCATCATCTAGAGCTACAGTATCGTGGTGCCATCATCTTACTATTGAGGTAATATTTTTGTCTTCTCTCTTCTCATCTGAGGGTTTGGAACTTCGACTTTAATCCAGAAAAAGTTTCTCCATAAATATTGCTATTGATTTTTTTTCATTGGTATCATTTGGTTTATATAGTGGCTTACTGCGGTAGAGCTTGGACTTCTAAAGGGCCGTCATCCTCTTCTAAAAGATGTTGACATCAGCATCAATCCTTCAAAAGGCTTAACTTTCGCAGAAGGTAGGTTGACTGGTAAAGGTGGAAACACTAAGAAGCTTTTGGATCTTTCTAGATTAAATTCTGTAAATGGCTATTCCGTTGGTCCTAGAAGAGGCATGTTAGAAGATGGTGATACAGCTCCTAGCATCCACCTTCAGTCCAGACAAGATTCACTCAAGGACATGGAACTTCAAGAGAAGGGATTGCATAGAGTGCACAATGATATGTTAGCACAGTCCAAACCTCTTGAAGCAGAGTTGGCCAAAGAGGAAGCTGAACTAGAAGATGGTGAAAGAGGGCAAGTTTTACAAACTGCACAAGTAGCTATGAATATGCTTGATGTAACCATGCCCGGAACTTTGAAAGAAGCTGAGAAGCAGAAGGTAGGGCTTATAAACATTGCAGTTTCTTTTATCTCACATATATTATCATTCTGGGTTTAAAAATGTGTATACAATTCATCTTTGAACAATCAATATGATAAGCTAATGCTAAAGGACTTCCTCTGCATGTGTGCTTGTCGGAAAGGAATATGTCAACTGTACATGTTTTGTGATATATAGGATATTTCTTGAACGAGTAATTTAAATGTTTGGGGTGTTTTCATATTTGATTGACTTTCTTTTATTGTTTTATGTTTTTTCCTGTTGGTTTTTTTTGTATCTATATTTGTTTTCCTTTTAGAAGTATTTCAGTGGAAATTCAGCTTATATGATGTTATTCCAATTTTTTATTATTTTTATGGTGTGGCATGTTTGGTTCTTTAAGTATCAATTTTTAGCAGAAGTGACTTTAAGAAATTGGAGACATGAACTTTAGGTATGTGAAAATAAGAATTTGGGGACATAAACTTTAGTATGTTAAATAATCATTGTACATACAGGTCCTGGCTGCTGTTAATCAAGGTGAGACACTTATGAAAGCTTTGCAAGATGCTGTTCCAGAAGATGTTCGTGAAAAACTCACAGCAGCTGTATCTGTTATTATGCATGCTCAAGGCACAAACTTAAAACAAGGTATTGAGAGGATTCCCAAGATGCAATCAGGGTTTAAATCAAAAGTCCACGAAAGTGTTAGTGATGTTCATTCTACAGATGAGATAAAAAGAACTGAGGGTTTGGCGGATGGGACTGATAACAATCAAGTTGGCTCAGAGAGAGCTACTGCTGGACAGGGATCAGAATCTCGGACGTTAGACAATATACAAAGCTCCAATGATGTAGGTCAATCTCAATCAATAAGTGGAGATCAAGGTGATATTTCTTCTTCAGTCAGGAAGGATGCAAGTGAAACGGGAAAAATTCATGAAAGTGATGATCTCAACAATGAAAAGGCTTCTCTACATGCTGACTCAATCGAACCAGGATCAGTAATTAATGTTAATTTGACTACCCAAGATGAAAAGGAAGGTAGCACAGACGAAATTGTTAAGTCCAAAGCTGACCCAGATGGTGGAGTAGATCGAGTTGAAATGAAGTATAATAATAGTCCCCGGCAAAAGGAAGAAAAAGTCGTGGATTCTTTGACTGACCAAAATAATGCGGCACCATCAGGATCTTCTGAAGCCCAACCAGAGGAAGGTGAAAGGAATGATAATCAGAAAAAAGATCTGCAACATCCACCTGATCAAAATAAGTCTACCATCACTGATTCCAATGCTCCAACCTTCAATGTTTCTCAAGCATTAGATGCTCTGACAGGGATGGATGATTCCACCCAAGTAGCTGTTAACAGTGTGTTTGGTGTGTTAGAAAATATGATTACTCAATTTGAGGAGGAAAAAGAAGAAAATGGTTCTCATGATGGACATGAGCTTAGGACTGATGATACCAACTCTGTGCCTGAGACACAAGATACATTTGGAAAAAAAGAGGGCAGTGAAAATGATAACAAATTGAGAGAAACCAAAGGCAGTAAAGATAACCAGAGTATGATTTCTGATAGATTTCATGATCCTCCCATTCATAATGATCATGGTAATAGTTCAGACTTGGGGGATGACTCAACAAGTGAATGGCTGGAGGAGGAGTCCCCACAAAATCCTGTTTCATCCGAGGGGAATGGTAGTGATGATTCTCAGGAACAAATTGTTGGCAATAGTTTGGATTTGCCAATAAACAATGATCATATAGTTGGTCGTAAAATGGTGGCCGATTATTCATATAGACCCATAAATAGCACTCCCTCGTATATAAATGCAAGTCAATATGAGGACTTTCTTCATAGTGAGTACTTCCAGAGATATTTGCTTTCAAAACAAACTACCAAACCACTAGATGTAGATACGACTACTGCTTTATTGTTTGACTACTTTCCAGAAGAAGGTCAGTGGATGCTCTTGGAACAACCAGGAGAGAATGGAGATTCTGCTGGTGATGTTACAACTCATAGCAGAGAGCCTGAGGCTCCAGCTGCTGAAGTTAGCAAAATGAAAAATTACATCGAACCATCATATGTGATATTAGATACTGAAAGACAGCACGACCCTTTTGGAGAGTTTGAGACCATAGACAATACAAATGGATATTCTAGAAAGGATCGTAAGGGATTAGAGGAATTGATGCAGCTTGTAAAAATCACTATATTGGATTCTTTGAGGGTGGAAGTTGATCGCAGGCTAAGTGCATCTGACATGGAAGAAATGGAATCTCAACTTGCTATAGATATTGAAACAGTTGCAACTGCAGTTTCTCTGTCCATTGGAGATTATAAGGAGCTTAATGATTTTGAGGGCAAAGAGTATGTTATTGACAATTCCTCAGAAAAAGTCGGAACTGTTAATGGAGAGAATGTTGTCAGGGCTATTTCATCTACTGTTCAGAGCACAAGTTATCTAAGGAGAGTGCTGCCAGTTGGTGTTATTATAGGATCTAGCTTAGCTGGTCTGAGAAAGTATTTTGACCTATCTACGGTTCATGATGAGTATATAAGTGAAGTTGAACCTGCTGACGAGACCCAGGTATCTAGGGAAAAGAATCATGGGAAAACTAGTATAATCGATATTGATCAATCACCAGTTTATGAAACTAGTCAAAATGGTACTTCGCATAGCCCCAGTAGCAAAGAAGTGGTAGAAACTGGTTTGAAAACCCTAAACAAAGATGATGTCATGGTTGGTGCTGTTACAGCTGCTCTAGGAGCATCAGCTTTGCTAGCGCCACTGCCAGACAAGGTAATAGTCAATTTCTTTAGAATTTTTTATACTAGCTTTTCTATGTTTTTTGTTGGCTTTTAAAACCACCTGCAGAAGCCTTGTTTGTCAGGGGTATCCTTGTTTTGTTGCTATAAGTTAAGCAACATTTAAAGTAAAAAAGGTCTTCAACTATATTATTATCGGCAAGGTGTTCCATACTTCTATTGAATTTTGTTGTTACCTTTTACATACAAATACATAGAAATCATGCTTAATATTTTATTTTTATTTAATTGCTTCTTTCTATTATTTTCCCAAAGAACCTTTTGCATCTTGATTGGTTCCATAACTAGTACTAGTTTTAGGAACATCACCAAAATAGTAAAAACCTATTCTAGTCTTTGTCCAATCTGTTACCAAGAGCATCCAAAGAAATGCTGACTCATTTTAAGAGGGTTTTATTTCATCCTTTTAAACTTTAATTGTTATGTGTCATGCATGTTGATTGTGCCTTCCTCTCTTTTATCCTGACTGTATTGTTCTCATTCTTGCTGCTCTATAAAATGCAAAGGATCCACTTGAAGAAAATGAAACTGCAGAAAGTTCATCCAAGCTCTTCAAGGAGAAAGGCCATCAACATAAAGAGCCTGGAATTCCTGAAGGAGCAGTAGCTGACAAACACCAAATCAACATGGTCACTAGTCTTGCTGAGAAAGCCTTGTCAGTTGCTGGTCCTGTTGTACCTATGAAGGAGGATGGTGAATTGGATCAAGAAAGGTCTTTATCATATGCCTGATATACGTTTCTGTTGTATTTGAAGTTGTCTGTTTGTTTTGTTTTCTTCGGAACTCTACTTACACTTGTCTTTGTCAGCAGATTGGTTGCTATGTTAGCAGATTTGGGACAAAGGGGCGGTGTGTTGCGGCTAGTTGGTAAAATTGCTTTGCTTTGGGGTGGTATACGTGGTGCAATGAGTCTAACAGATAGGCTTATCACATTTCTGCATATAGCTGAACGCCCCTTATACCAAAGGTATTAAGTGGCTGGTAACCTTCCCGATCACCTTTGCTTTAACCCTCCCAACTTTCTCTTTCTACGCATTTGATTTGGATTTATAATTAAGAATAACTTGGATCAATTTTGTTGAGGCTTATGCTAAATGTTTTAGAACTTTTTAAAAGACGCCATACGTGTTTGACATTCCTGATTTATATCTCCTGTTGTACTAATGTTGTACTTTTCCTCGTGTCTTGCTTTTTCTTTCCAAAGGATTCTTGGCTTTGTCGGCATGGTTCTTGTTTTATGGTCACCAGTTATTGTTCCATTGCTTCCAGCTCTTGTGCAGAGCTGGACTAAAAACACTCCCGCCAAGTTTGCTGAACTTGTTTCCATTCTTGGCTTTTACGTTGCTCTCATGATACTTGTCTTGTTATGGGGTAAAAGAATACGTGGTTATCAAAATCCACATGAGCAGTATGGACTGGAGTTGACATCATCAACGGTATGGATTCTTGCTTAAACTTTTTATTGGGAAAAAGGAAAAATCTAGTTGGAGGGCTATTGATATCTATCTCTTATGTTAGCTTCTGATCCTTACAATGCATGTTGGTTTATATTTTCGAGGTTGTTGCTTTTCTGTGCCTGGTCAACTAGGGGTTTGATTCTGAGAAGAAATCCTATCTTTAATGGATATGATCAGCTGCTATTGTAATGGATAGAGTGAGTTAATATCTATATTATTGCTTGCAGATCAAAGGTCTTCTCATGGGCTTGATTGGAGGAGTCATACTCGTAGTGTCAATACAATCTGTAAATTCTTTGCTTGGCTGTGTCAGTTGGTCTTGGCCTTCAAATCTTCTTCCATCCTCTTTGGACTTAGTGGCTAGGCTCAAAGTTTATGGGAAACTGCTTGTGTTTGCTGTTCGAGGAATTGCTACTGCAACTGGCATTGTGCTCGTTGAAGAACTGGTTTTTAGGTCATGGCTACCTGATGAAATTGCCGCAGATTTTGGCTATCATTGGGGAATTATTATATCAGGACTTGCATTTTCTTTGTTCCAGAGGTGACATTATCTTTCTTTCTTGCAACTTGTTTCCGCTTTTTTTCCATTATGATGTATTCTTCTGGTGTAATTACATTGTAGATAGATAATAGATTTGTAAATTTAATTTTTGAAAAGAAAAAGAAAAGGTCAATGCTAACAATCGCCCCTACTCTGTGGTTCAATGAAATTGCAGGTCTCTAATGGCGATACCAGGGTTATGGCTTTTATCATTAGCTCTATCGGGCATTCGGCAAAGAAATGAGGGCAGCCTCTCGGTTCCAATTGGGTTGCGGACTGGAATAATGGCTTCAAGTTTTGTTCTACAAACAAGTGGGTTTCCAATTTATAAGGCCAACCATCCTCTGTGGGTAACTGAAGCTTGCCCCTTTCAACCATTTAGTGGAGTAGTGGGTGTTGCATTTGCTTTATTGTTGGCAACTATTGTATATCCAAGACAACCTCTAGAGCACAAGAACCTCAAAGAAGAATTGTAGGGTAAGAATAGCAGCAGCAGCAGCCTTTGCCACAAAGTGCTTTTCATTTTTGGGTCATAGTTTTGTGTAATGGTTCCTGTCTAGTTTTTGTATTTTAGGTAAATATTTGTAAATGCATGTGAGGAGAGGAATTGAAGCATGGCTATGATAGCAGTGTACAGTTAGTGAGTTTTGAAAGGTCAAATCTTGTAAAGGTATAGCAGTAATCTAATACGTATAGATGTAGTCCCATTTCTTTGAGTGTGTCATGAAGTTCATAACTGGATTTTTCATTTTTCAGAAAAAAATAAACTGTTGGCATGAATAGAGAAATTGAACTGTTGTTACATATCAAATCTGATTACATAGAGTCATCTCTCCTAATTTCTATTCTCGACAACAAAACTGTTGGTTGGTTGTGGTTTCGAGAATTTACAACTAGTAAAAAATCTGATTACAGAGAGAGTCGTCTCTCCTAATCTCTATTCTCGACAACAAAATTGTTAGTTGGTTTTGTGGTTTTGAGAATTTACAACTATTTTACTATCAATTATTCTATCTCTATTCAATGTTTTTAGCTGAACAAATAAATTTTGAAATTGCCTTGGACTTTTACCATGGATTATATTATTCCTTTCCTGCCATATCAAATAAATAAACCCATTCCAGGGTGGCCTTAAAGATTTCCATTTACAATGAACAAGTACCAGCCAAATGCCAGGAAAAATGTTGCAACAGCAAGAACAGATATGCTTTTATCCATGCCGCCCAAAGAGAGCCAGCATTGGCATATATGCCGTGCTCATAGACAATAATTATTATGGGTTTGCGTTATCTAATTGCCAAAGGCATAGGAGAACAAGTCAAAAATCAAATTTAGATTCCCCAGTTTCTTTAAACAAAATGATTAGTAAAAGCTTTTATCCATCCACTTGTTCACTTAAATTATTGTTTGATTGAAGCTGACCTCACTCGTGATGTACGTTATTTAGAAATACTCTTTTTTTTTTGTACATCTGAAAGCATCGCTAATGGCTATAAGCGTTTAAAAAAATTAAAATAAAAAAGATAGGAACTTGAAAAACAAAAGTCACCATATTTAACTGGAATTGACGGGCGCACAACCCCATGTTCAAACAATGCCGGCGAAAAAAGGAAAAGGAAAAGACAAGATGAAATACAAAAGAGCTTCTCCAATTGAAATTACAAAACAGAATATTATTCTCCAAGAAAAACCGGCCCAATGTTATTTAACAGCTTAAATTTACTCCTCTGCCAATGGAACTGATTCAGCCTGCATTTTACAAATAACCAACAATGTAATTAAAGCCAAATGAAGGACATTTATACAGAATGGGGATGTGACTATGTGAATTACCAGCTTGCGGTACTTAAGAGCATAAAACATCTCAAGGTAACGACGACTCTCACGGCGTTCAAGGTTGGAAACATGCTTCCAGAATCCATACACTCCGGTCAGGGTCAATAGTCTCTCCGAGTAAATCTTCCATGTATACCTGATTCAGACAATTTATACTCGTTACAACAAATACTAAACAATATAAACCCAAGAGGAAAATGGTTTTTTCTTTCTTGTGTGTGTGTGAGAGCTTACTTCTCCTCGATACGTTTCAAGCCTCCTTGGGAGATCTTATCCCAGTGAGATGGATCTTTCTTACACTTTTCAAAGAAATCGACCAGTATGTCAGCAGCTTGATCACCATGGTAAGGATCAATGTTGAAACCAGATTTCCCATGGACAATAATCTCGGCTGGTCCACCGTTGCAGGTTGCGAATGTTGGCAAACCGCAAGTCATTGCCTCCACAACTGTCAATCCAAAGGCTTCATACAATGCAGGCTGTACAAAGGCACCTTTCGTGTCGCAAATGTATCGGTAAAGTTCACCATTTCGGATTCTGTTCATTTGAGATGATATCCATCTGAATTGGCCGTTCAAGTTGTACTTCTCGATCAGCTCAAACATTTTCTTCATTTCGGCCTTCTCTTCCAAATCTTTAGATTCCTTTCGCCTATCACCACCTACAACTACGAGGTTAGCCAACTCACGCAACTTTGCGTTCTTGCCGTACCACTCGACGAGTCCGGTTAAGTTCTTGACACGATCAAGCCTTGCCATTGTGAACAGAATTGGCTTGTTGCGGTCATTGAGCACACATCTGTAGGAAAATCAGGGACAAATCATTAGTTCAGACGGGATATGTTCCCACAATCGGATTTTGCTAAAACATATAAAAAAGCTTGCACTTACAAGTGTTCTTCATTCTCAACTTTGCTGTAAAGAAGGTCTTCGATCTCAGTATGGAAATGCTTCAACCTCCGCTTCTCTTCGGTGTAAGGGAAGTATATCTCCATATCAGCACCAGGGGAAACAATGTTGAATTTGGGATCAAACACATCGATACCATGTACAACACGGTAGAGACCAGGAAGAGTGAAAGCAGTGTGGCTCTCGTATTGACCAACAGTGTCCTTGCTGAAAACCATTTGAGAATTTTATTAATGTTAATGATCTTCATTATCCGCCGAGAATTAATAAAACATCTCAAGTACTGAGAGAATTAAATCATCTATTTATTACCTTCCTGCAATTTCCTGGAAAGTACTGGTGATGATGAAATCTGTATGGTTCATTGCAAAAAGATCAGCTGTAAATTGGCAAGAGAAATGGTATTTGTCTTCAAGCTTCTTCCAGTAGATATCTGAATCAGGATATTTTGTCTTCTCCAAAGCATGGGCGATGGTGCACTACACAAGGGTGAAAAACCAAGTCATTGTACTGTAATCCGACCCGACCGAATAAACGAGAAGATACAAGATCCGGCAAATTAGTTTTTAACAAACCTGTGTGACACCCAATTTATGTGCGAGCAAGGAGGCGACGATATTGCCATCACTGTAGTTTCCGATGATCAGATCTGGCTTGCCTTGCAACTCTTTGGAGATTTCATGAGCAACATCCTATGAAACAAACATATTTACTCGTAAATAAAACTAATGTGATCTACCATCATACAAAATGAATCAATGGCTCATAAGTTTCACCTCTGTGTAGGTTTCCAAGTATGGCCAGACTTCAAATCTTGAGATCCATTTACGAACAATTCCCTTTTCTGTTCTGAAGGGTACTCGAAGAATATCCGAGTACTCTGTTCCGTATACTTTCTCAAGTCGTTGACCGCATGTTGTTCCGACAGCATCAGGAAGAAGTCTAGTAATCTGAAAGAGGAAACAGAGATATAAGCATACAAAATAGTAAAAAGCCGAAAGGAAGGATTAAAACTACTAGCAGTCTCACAATGAGGATTCGAGGGGTGATGTTGAGTCCTTGTTGCTTTATACGGAGGAGCATCTCATTCTCCAAAGCTCGGACTTGATCCAAGATGTAAACAACCTGGCCACCGGTGTCGGGATACCCCAAAACATTGTCTTGAGCGAAGTATCCGTGGGGAGTGAGAATCACAACATTGAACACCATGGGGATTCTCCCAAGGAACTTCTCAAGGGTGCAAGGATCAGGTGCCTCAAGAAGATCCAAAAGGAGTTGGATCATCTCGAGCACGCGTTGTGCGGTGTCACCCCAACCTCTTTCCAAACCGATTTCCTGGAACCGGTGTTCGAATCCGGCACATGGTGTCTCAGGAGGTAGGGTACCAAGATACTCCTCTGCTTTCCTCAAAACATGTTGAAGAGCATTCAAGTTCTGAATTCTGTCATTCAACATCATGTTCTGCAAAAAGAACAACTCAGCATTTTAAATCCAGAAAAGACAGTACCATGAATCTAGTAAATCTTAGTATCAGCATGCAAGAAATCTGTCTGGTCTATCCACTGACAAATTCTGACAGATTTTTTTTGCAATAAAATAAGCAAATGAGGCATACCTTGCCCTTGTGGCAATGGACTCTGAGGAATTCGAGCAAAGGGTGCATGCTCTCCTTGTCATGGAACAATTTTGCCGAAAGGTGACGATTTAGGAACTCCACACCATTACCAACGGATTTTGAAAGAGTTGGGCGGGGGAATGATGAGTTGAAGGGCTCAAAATCCAATTCCAAAACAAAGTTTCCATTTGAACTACAAACAATGCAAAGAAACATTGTTAAAAACCAACAAACAGATCAGATGAACTCAAATATACATATACAAACAGATCATATAGTTACCTTCCATCAACAAGCTCTTCCTTGAAGTGGAGATACTCAGCAACAGTAAGTTCCTCAACAACAAGGGCGTGAACATTCACTCTAATGTACTCCCAAACACCAGGCCTTGGACGAACAGCAAGTGCAACCCATGGAGGCAACACGATCGCTTCCTATAACCCCAAAAATCATCCTAAAATCAACACCTTGTAATCCCCCAAAATAATGAAAAAAGAAATGGAGAAAATGGGTTTTCCTTATACCTGACTAGCCTTCAATACTTCAAAAAATGCACCATCAGCGAGCTTCTTTCTGTTCTCTTCAGGGATAGCTTCAAACTCTAGAATAATTTGATGGTGTTGCAGAATTCCTTTTCCTTTGCCCTCGATCCTACAATAAAAAACCAACAATTTTATAAACAAAATGTAAACATCTCAAAAGAAAAACACCATGCAGGGAAACAGTCATTGATGGATCAGATTCAAATTACCTTGAGAGCAAGGCCAAAATCTCGTTCCTGTGGGCAAGAAGGGTCTCATCTAAACGCTCACGGAGACTGTGGACGCGAGTGATCACAGGATTAGCCATTTCTTTGAACTGTAAAAAGGAAAAAAAAAACAGAGCTTAAAAACAGAGTAAGTGTGAACAAAGGAAGGATGGAGAGATTATCCAAATGATCAAAACCAACATAATTCTACAAGACTTCAAAATTTTTCCAAATCCACCAACCACATGGAATATCTTTAATCTTTAATCAAACACTGTTTCTTGTTTAACTAAGTTTTGAAACAGAATATTATGAAATCCAGTCCTTTATTCTAGTAAATTTAGTCATTTAAGTAAAAAAGAGAAAATGAAATCTTAATGCAGTTCAAGGGAAAAAATCCTCAAAACCAGGATTCTAAGTGGATCATATGGCACTGTTTTTTCTACAGAAATTTGGGCAGAGAAACGCCCCTGTTCAACAAGAAAGCATGGTTTTAATTTTGGCAGAGTTTTAGTTCTTTCACTATAGAAATTCGGGTAGCAAAATGGGCAGAAAAACAGAACCCCAGAAGGACAAATAAGAAGAGCAACATGGGAATGAAGTGAATTTCTTCATCAGAAAAAAGGTTCAAAGTTTAGCTATAGATCAATGAACTAAAGCTAAAAAAAGAACAGAGGATCAAACATTAAAACTACAGTTACTACACTAAACTAAAGAAAAGAAGGAAAAGAAGAAAAGAAGAGAGAAACAAAAGAGCACCTTAACGTAAATAATGAATGGAGGGGTTTAACGCAATGGAGAATACAATGGAAGAAGCTGGAGTTGAGATGGGAATTTATAGAAGGAAAAGCCGATAAATTATGGTAAAAGAACATATCAACTTATTATTGATTTATTAATTAAAATAACTGCGGTTAAAACTTAAAAACCTTTTTTAATTAAAAAAAAAAGTTTTGAGAATCTGAGGAGTTCGATAAACCGACAGAATTTTCTAGGATGAGTGGTAATTTCAGACATTAATTTTAACGTTTGTAAAGAAATGTCAAATGTGTCTGTCGTTGAAAAAAAAGAAGTGAGAATCAAGGGACTGGTAAGAAAGGAAACCGCTAGTTGGCCAAAAATATAAATAGAAGGAAAGACAGTGTTGTAAATTAATTAAGCAGCAATTAAAGAGCAAAATTTCCTTTTATGGAATATATATTGCAACTCTTGAATTGGTGTGATTACTTCTTGGGGGTTAAGTAAATTTATACATTACCATAATGGTAAAAAGTAGGTATTAGATTAATTAAATCCAACTCTGAACCGTACGTACAATTTGTCCTTTAAAAGGGTAAATTTAATTACAATGTTTGGAAATAAATAAACAAAAATATTATCCAATTTGTTTAATTATTTTTATAATTTTTGCAGTGTAAAAGAATAATGAAATAAAAAGTGTAGGTACCCAAGTGAGGAACTGCAGAAATTTTAAGTGGGGTCAAAGGCAGGTGCTTGTGATCATCACAGCCAGGACTTTCTTTTTGTTTTCTGTTTATGCAGAGTAACCAATGAAATTAAATTTAGAGTAAAATTACTCAAAATTTGTGTTTTTTTCTTACTTTTGAATGTGATTTTCTTTATTTTAAATTTTTGGGTTAAAAGTCTTGAATGTGATCTAACATCGTTTTTCCCACCAAACTAAACGCCCCACAACTGTAAAAGAAAATAAAAAGGATCTCCTTAAGCATATGCCCCTTCTACAATTGGTACTTTAATTTTATAAAAAAAATTAATTTTTTTAATTTTTATCTCTTTTAACTCTTAAATTTTATAAAAAAATGAAAAAATAGCGTTGATGAGCTTTGTTGATATAGCGTGAATTAAATTTTAAATATATATATTTTAACCATTCTAATGATTTTTAACTTTTAAATATTTTTTATTTTTAAAATTTAATTAAATACTCACTCAATAAAATTAACAAATAATAACTTATCTATCCATTTAAAGTGATTTCATAAAAATAATAATAAAAGGCTGTGTGGATAAGGAGAATGCCGCTTGTTGTTGTTGTTGTTATTTGAAATGAAATTTAATTATTATGTTAAATAATAAAGTTAAATAAAATTAAAAGAAATAGGGAAGACGAATGGGCCCTACTCGTCCGCCCCATAGGAGCCTTCTGTATGTACAAAATCCATAGAGAATCAATTTACTTTTAGTTTAGTTTAGTTTAGTTTATAAAGTTACATTTTTATCAACTCGTAGTGTATTTATAATATAACCATAAACTGTGGTGAATAACTATATAAATCAAACTTAATTGTCTAAAAAAAGACACTTTTAAAGATATAATAATTGTAAAATTCTATTTTCATGTCACATATTTTAATTTAATATTACTTCATATTAACCAAACTCACAAAAGGCTTTTATTGGAATTATAAATCTTGATTAATATTTAAATCATTTAGCTTCATATTAATCTTCACTTCACATTATTTCTAATTAATATTTCATTTTTCCTCCTTTATAGAACAACCCTGTCTAAACCCTAATAAATAAATAAATTCAAAAAATAAAAAATACAAATTCAATACCGCCTCCGCCGTCCTTACCTCACCACCCCTGGTTTTGCTATTACTTTCACAATACCGCTTTCTTATTTTCATCCTCGCTTATTTAAGACTACTATATTTGATTTTTGGTTAAAATGTCATAAATTCATAATTTAATTCTTATACTTTTATTTCTATTAATTTAGTCTAGTCACTTTTTAAATTTTAAAATTTATTATTAACACTGTTAAAATTATTTTTTAAAATTTAAAACTATTTTAATCACATTACTACCAAATGATTATTATTTTTATTCTAAAATATCACACCAAACCAAAAAAATTTAATAAAAATTTTAAACTTTGAATTTAGTCTTAATTTTTATTTACATGTTAAATTTTATAAGAAAAAAAATCATCAATTATAACGTGATAACTTAAAAGCATTACTTTTTCATGTAAAGAAAGGCATTGCTCAATTAAATTCGTCTATTTATAAGTTTTCGGTTGAGTGTAGTTATGTGTTAGAAATATTTTATAAAATTGTTTTGAATTTTTATAAAAAATGTGAAATAACATTTGGATTCATTATTATTTTTAACCTTTATTTATTTTTTCTTCCTCAAACTTATTTTTAAAATGGTAACTAAAGATTATATATATAGTACTGTTCCCATCCCAATAAAATAAGAGCAGGCCACGTAATCGTTTACAATGGCAGGGGGAAATTAGTCATTTCGACTTCCTTAATTATTTAATTTTTAAAATTTTCCTCTTTTTGAATAAATTAAAAAATTAAGCATTCTCAGCTCAGCGTGAAAGTCACGGGGCGCCAGTTACGGCATAGGGTGGGGTCACGATTGTCGGAAGGCCCATTTGCAAAACCAAAGATCCTCGGTTAGCAAGGTGCCTAGATATGATTGGTAGGTCTTGGAAATGAGTAACCATACTGAGTTTAGTTCCGTCAGAAACAAGTCTAGCTGGCAAGTGGTGGGGCCCCTCGAATGAAAGTGCAAAACAGCGAACTATAAAACCGGATTAGCCGAAGATTTAATCGATGTCCGACGTGGCGTTCAGTGCACCGACAATTTCTTAAAAGTACCACTGCGAAAATAAATAATTTCATAAGCATAAATAATTTTAATTATTATAATAAATATACTATTTAATTTAATCATCCAAGGTTTATAAACAAGCTTATCTTATTATTTTGAGGGGGTAATTGGGAATTTGAAAAAGAGAGAAAATAATGTCTCCTGGACAATCCATTGGGTAGGTGTTGTGGTTTTGGGGTCATCTGATATTTAATTTTCGACCCCCCAACCTCATGTGGCTTATGACTTAATGTTGACTTCATATATGTGGTTAGTATTAGTAAATAAATTGTTTAGTTAATACTAAGTCCATGTTGATTTTAGACTTTATAACATTAAAAAATACTTTATTGTAAGATGAAATATTGAACTAGAAAAAAAAACCTATGGAATGAACTGGTTTCGTATATATTTTGAGCATGAAATAAAATGAAGGAGGAATTTGGATAATGTTGAGACGGGAAAAATAGAGATTGAAAGGAAATTAGGTGAAATGCGGGTCACGTGGAGGGGAGACAAGGAGACAGCAATAAATTCCTTTGAGCCATTTATTGTATAAGATTATAAGACCGTGGGTAGTTAAAATGGCCTTGGGAGTTAAGAAACGGAGGGACGATAAAAATTGACGCAGAATAGTTGCCAATATTGTCGGTTTGCAATTAAGCTTTAAACAGAGCCGTACACTAAAAAAAAAAGAGATAACTCCCACCGTTAAACCATTGGACCATTTGGACTCCATATTTAAGTTTGTTAGGTAGATGTTAAAACAAAGCTTAATACACTGAATTTTCAGGTAAATTTATATTTGAGGTTATTAAATTGATGATAAATTTATATTTTTATCACTTAATTATTTAAAAAATTTTATTTAAATCATTAAATTCTTAAATTTGTTGTTGTATGGTCTTCTTTGTTCAGATCGTTTATATCAATTGAAAGCTTTCATTCATCTTCACTTTTACAATTCAGTTTTTTTTATAAAATAATTTTGTACGTCACAAATTTTCGAATCAAAATTCAAATAATTTTCTTCTCCGATATCTGATACTAACCATTGAATCTAAGGTATGTTTTTCTACCCATCAATGGGTATTTGATCCATCGTACCGATCATCGAATCGTCACTTGAAGCTTGCTAGCTTGACTTAAAAAAACACTTAATAGTCTAGTCATTTAAATAAAAATTTTAGAATAGTTTAGTGACTTAAATGAAAATTTTAAAATAATTCAATTACTATTTTGTAACTTTTTAAAGTTGAGTGACCAATACGTAAAATTTATTAACAAATTAGTTAGCTTGAGTGCAATTTCTTTTTAGTTTGATACTTCGAAGTATTTTTGGTAATGGTTTGACATTTAAAACAAGGCTATGTGTTTACTTTTATCTATATCAACAGTTACGTAGCTTTTACATGATTTTTTAAAGTAATTATTAAAACTAAATTTAATTTTTGAATATAAAAACTATTTTATTCTCTCTACTTTCTCTCTCTCTCCAATGTAAATCAAGCTATAAAGGAAAATAGCCATAAACACCGGCGGAGCAATCGGCAATGGAGAAACCACTGTCCATAGTGTCCATATGATCGTGATCGCTGATATTCAAGATGAATTAGGCCAAAAACTATTCGAATCCATATGCTCCCATAAGTGCTCATACATGCAACTGATGTTCCCAATGAATAACAAGTGAATAATTTAGTCCAGTGGGAGGTCCAAAACCATGGGCGGCTTGACATCATGTTCGACAACTGTGGGATAGTTAGCAACTCGGTTCAAACCGTCCTTGAACTAGACCTTGTATTGGATACCTACAATCTTTGACTTTTCAAAGATGAATAGTGGCAGAAAGTTGGCACCGAAAGGCACCGAAAGTAGAAAGTAAGATTAGTTGGCATGGGATAATTGCAATTTTGGTCCCTAATTGTATAGGGACATTGCAAGTTGATCCTTAAACATCAACTATAAATAGGCCTAACCATTTCTTACTTTCTTCATCCCACACTTGTCATTCTCTACTTAAGGCAATTGTTCTCTCTCCCTATTTGTAAACTTTCAATTGTATTTTTGGAGTGAAATATATTTGGTAGTGCCCGAGGACGTAGGCAAAATTTGCTGAACCTCGTTAAAATTCTAGTGTTCTTTATTTTTGTTCTGCATATTTTGCAAGTGTCATTGTAGTGATTTATTGTGCTATTAAATTACGATAGAGGGATATTCTGGCTAGGAAAGATCTGGTATGTAAGCGATCCTCGTGATCCACCTCTCTTTCCTGGGAATTGAACTTAGTGTGATTTTTCAGTACAATAATTTTACTATTTCACACGCTTCCGCGCAACAATTGGTATCAGAGCCAGGTTCGTACTTGGGGAATACGACCGTTTACGGTACTATTCACGTATACGGCACTATTCACGTATATAGTACTATTCACGTATACGGCACTATTCACGTATACGGTACTGTTCACGTATACAGTAGTTGGGATTGAGGAGAAAAATGGCAGCAGCATCGTCATCAGCAAGGACTACTATGACAAATGCAAAATTTGAAGTAGAGAAATTTGACGGTACCAATAATTTTGGTATGTAGCAGTGTGAGATCCTGGATGTCTTATGTCAGCAAGAGCTGGATATAGCCCCTGAAGAAAAACCTGACAAGATGGATGACAAGAAGTGGGCCAAGATCAATAGACAGGCGTGTGGTACAATCCGCCTATGTTTGGCCAAAGAGCAGAAGTACTCCGTCATGAGGGAGACATCAGCGAATAAGCTGTGGGATACATTGGAAGAAAAGTTTCTAACGAAAAGTCTTGAAAATAGGCTTTATATGAAAAAAAAACTTTTTCGGTTCACGTATGCACCCGGTATGTCGATGAATGACCATGTGAACTCATTCAATAAAATTTTAGCAGACTTGCTAAATTTGGATGAGAAATTTGAAGATGAAGACAAGGCATTATTGTTGTTGAATTCCCTTCCTGATGAATATGATCATCTTACCACCATATTGCTTCATGGGAAAGATTCAATCACATTTGATGCAGTCTGTAGTGCGTTGTATAGATCTGAGACTCGAAAGAAAGATAAAAGAGATCACAAAGATACAACTGCAGAAGTCTTAACAGTAAGAGGTCGTTCACACAGCAGCAAACCTGGTAGAAGGGGTAAGTCCAAAGGGAGACCCGCCAAAGATGAATGTGCCTTTTGTCGTGAGAAAGGGCATTGGAAAAAGAATTGTCCTAAGTTACAAAAGGGCAAGTCTATTTCTAATGCATATGTAGCGGAGCATGATGAGGAGTCAGACTTTAGCTTGGTTGGCATGGCAATGGCATGTCAAACGGATGAGTGGATATTGGATTCGGGATGTACTTACCATATGTGTCCTAATAAGGACTGGTTTTCTAGTCTTGAAGAACTAGAAGGTGGAGTTGTTTTTATGGGCAATGATAGTGCCTGTAAGACAATGGGTGTAGGTACAATCAAATTGAAGAACCATGACGGCTCAATCCAAGTTCTGACAGATGTTCGCTATGTACCCAGCTTGAAGAAAAATCTCATCTCATTAGGGGCCCTAGAATCTAAAGGGCTCACAATCACTTTGAGAGATGGATTACTAAAGGTAGTAGCTGGGGTATTGACGGTGATGAAAGGCACTAGAAGAAATAACTTGTACTATTTAAATGGAAGTACAGTTATTGGATCAACATCAACAACTTCTGCGAAAGATGCAGATTCAGAGGCTACCAGGTTATGGCATAGGCGATTGGGACATGCTGGTGAAAAAGCTTTGCAGACTTTGGCGAAGCAAGGCTTGTTGAAAGGTGCAAATTCTTGCAAATTGGAATTCTGTGAACATTGTGTTCTGGGTAAGCAGACGAGGGTAAAATTTGGTTCAGCAATTCACAATACGAAAGGAAGTCTGGACTATGTTCACAGTGATGTGTGGGGACCTACCAAAGTGGCTTCTTTGGGAGGTATGCACTATTTTGTCACTTTTCTTGATGATTATTCAAGAAAAGTATGGGTGTATCTAATGAAAAGAAAAAATGAAGTTTTGGATTCATTTCTGAAGTGGAAGAAGATGGTGGAGACTCAGACAGGTCGAAAGGTCAAACGACTTCGATCAGATAATGGTACTGAGTACAAAAATGATCCATTTCTACAAGCATGTCAAGATGAGGGCATTGTGCAACACTTCACTGTTCGAGATACACCACAGCAGAATGGGGTGGCAGAACGCATGAATCGGACTATACTGGAGAAAGTTCGATGTATGTTGTCCAATGCTGGATTGGGCAAGGAATTTTGGGCTGAGGCAGTTACATATGCGTGCCATCTAATTAACCGATTGCCATCAGCTGCAATAAATGGAAAAACTCCTATGGAGATGTGGACTGGTAAACCTGCTACTGATTATGATTCTTTACATGTTTTTGGTTCCACTGCATATTATCATGTAAAAGAATCTAAGTTAGACCCAAGAGCAAAGAAAGCATTATTCATGGGTATAACTGGTGGTGTAAAAGGATACCGTCTCTGGTGTCCTGATACAAGGAAGATTGTTTTCAGTAGAGATGTAACTTTTGATGAATCAACCATGATGAAGAACGAGGATTCACAAAAGGATGACAAAACCAGTAGTACTTTGCAGCAGGTGGAGTTTGAAAAGGTTAATGATGATCCAGCTAATATTGAAAGAACAAATGATGAAGAAGTTTCGACCCAAGAACTTCTACAGCAACAAGATTCAATTGCATATAGGAGGCCAATAAGAGAGATTCGTAAGCCTGCTCGCTTTGACGATATGGTGGCCTGTGCACTTCCAATTGCAGATGATGATGTTCCTTCCACTTACACAGAAGCAATAAGTAACTCTGATGGTGTAAAGTGGAAGCAAGCTATGAATGAAGAAATGCAGTCTCTTCATAAAAATAGGACTTGGGAGTTGGTGAGACTGCCCAAGGGAAAGAAAGCAATTGGATGCAAATGGTATATGCAAAGAAGGAAGGATTTCCTGGTAAAAATGAAATTCGATACAAGGCTAGATTGGTAGCAAAGGGTTACGCTCAGAAAGAAGGAATAGACTACAATGAAGTGTTTTCTCCAGTTGTGAAGCATTCGTCTATTCGGATTTTGCTAGCCTTGGTTGCGCAATATGATCTTGAACTAGTTCAGCTTGATGTGAAGACCGCGTTTTTACACGGTGATTTGGAAGAGGAAATCTATATGACTCAGCCAGATGGATTCAAGGTTGCTGGAAAAGAAAATTGGGTTTGCAAACTGACAAAGTCACTTTATGGATTGAAGCAATCTCCGAGGCAGTGGTACAAGCGATTTGATCAGTTCATGAAAGGGCAAAGGTACACAAGAAGTAAATTTGATCATTGTGTGTATTTTCAGAAGCTACAAGAAGGAACTTTCATATACTTGCTCTTATATGTTGATGATATGCTAATAGCATCTAAGAGCAAAGTTGAGATTGAAAGATTGAAGACTCAACTCAATCTCGAGTTTGAGATGAAAGATCTAGGAGAAGCTAAAAAGATTCTCGGCATGGAAATATGTAGAGATAGAGCTCATGGCAGAGTTAGCTTGTCTCAGAAGCAGTATTTGAAGAAAGTACTACAGCAGTTTGGCATGAACAAGCAGACCAAACCTGTAAGTACCCCGTTGGCTTCTCATTTCAAGCTTTCTGCACAACTATCTCCTTCGACGAATACGGAACGAGAATACATGTTGCAAGTTCCGTATTCTAATGCAGTGGGTAGCTTGATGTATGCAATGGTGTGTACAAGACCCGACATTTCACAGGCAGTTAGTATATGCATAATCCTGGAAAAGGACATTGGCAAGCTGTGAAATGGATTCTACGGTATATTCAGAAGACCGTGGATGTTGGATTACTGTTCAAGTAGGATAATACACTTGGTAAAGGTGTTATTGGGTACGTTGATTCTGACTATGCCGGTGATTTGGACAAGCGAAGATCAACCACCGGTTATGTGTTTACACTTGCTGGAGGACCAATAAGTTGGAAGTCTACACTACAGTCTACAGTTGCATTGTCAACCACAGAAGCCGAATACATGGCTGTAACAGAGGCTGTAAAGGAGGCTATTTGGTTACAAGGTATGGCTAAAACCTTGGGGTTGGTTCATGAGCATATTAACGTGTATTGTGACAGTCAAAGTGCTATTCATTTAGCAAAGAATCAAGTCTATCATGCACGTACAAAACATATCGACGTACGATTCCATTTTGTGCGGGAAATTATTGAAGAGGGGAAAATTTGTCTTCAGAAGATCAAGACTGCAGATAATCCCGCAGATATGATGACCAAGGTGGTAACAACAACCAAGTTCGAACATTGTTTGAACTTGATCAATATCCTGCAAGTTTAACAGTTGAAGAAGGCACTATCAAGTATTGTTGTCAAAGGTAGAAAGAATTGTGTGAAAATAAGATTATCCTAATCAAATCTTCAAGGTGAAGATTATTGGATACCTACAATCTTTGACTTTTCAAAGATGAATAGTGGCAGAAAGTTGGCACCGAAAGGCACCGAAAGTAGAAAGTAAGATTAGTTGGCATGGGATAATTGCAATTTTGGTCCCTAATTGTACAGGGACATTGCAAGTTGATCCTTAAACCTCAACTATAAATAGGCCTAACCATTTCTTACTTTCTTCATCCCACACTTGCCATTCTCTACTTAAGGCAATTGTTCTCTCTCCCTATTTGTAAACTTTCACTTGTATTTTTGGAGTGAAATATATTTGGTAGTGCCCGAGGACGTAGGCAAAATTTGCTGAACCTCGTTAAAATTCTAGTGTTCTTTATTTTTGTTCTGCATATTTTGCAAGTGTCATTGTAGTGATTTATTGTGCTATTAAATTACGATAGAGGGATATTCTGGCTAGGAAAGATCTGGTATGTAAGCGATCCTCGTGATCCACCTCTCTTTCCTGGGAATTGAACTTAGTGTGATTTTTCAGTACAATAATTTTACTATTTCACACGCTTCCGCGCAACAATTGGTATCAGAGCCAGGTTCGTACTTGGGGAATACGACCGTTTACGGTACTATTTACGTATATGGCACTATTCACGTATACAGTACTATTCACGTATACGGCACTATTCACCATCAATGTCAGCGGCATGACTGCTTGTTTGAAGCACGCTGCACGAGCTATGGTGGAACTGAACGTCATAGGAAATATCGTTTGTATTACATGCACCGGCACTAGCTTCGGCAAAGAAAGGAACACTGATTATTACACGTCAAAACATGCAATGCTTGGGTTGGCGAGATGATATTGCAGTAAATCGGAGATGAAGGTCGGTAAATAATAATAATAACGTACGGGAGAGAGTTTTTTGTAAATATTTATAATTTTTATTTTTATTTTCATTTAATAAATTATTTTTATTACAGTAAAAAAAATGAAAAACACTGCATCAACATTGATAAAATACTTCAAATAACAATATAAAAATAAATGAGATATTTTGATCTCACACTCGTTTACGGTTCATGTACGAATTTATAATTATCTTTTAAAGTTTTAAAACAAAGGATATACTTTTAATATCTCGGCAATATTGTTAATTGAAGCAATGATTATAATTTTATTGTATATTTAAATTTAAATTTCTTGTTTAAGTTTAGAGTAGGACGATGAATACAAATAGAAGGCGGAGCATTTACAATATAATTTGGTTGCATTAACGTGTCGCTTATAATTGTAATGTGGTGCTTGAATCGTGGTTGAGATGTTTAGGTAAAAATTAAGTATATGAATTAATTGGATGTAATGAAACAAAAATGACTCAACAAGTTGGTCGCCAAATTTGTTCTTTATGATTGACATATTTAGCTAATTTTGTCTGAATTAGTATATAAATATAGGTTTTGCCGTACAACACCCATAAAACTTAGATTTTTATTGGCCAACTTGTTGAAATAAAAATTTGAAGACTAAATAATTAGACATCAATTCCAAACCTTTATCAACTTTTAAATTTAGGCTGTGTTTGATAGGGGAAAACCAATTCCGGAATTGGTTTTACACGTTTTCCAGTGTTTGGTAGCAGGAAAATATTTTCCTTTTGTAAAACCAATTCCGCAACACGGGAAAACCTATTACAAATTTGGAGAAAATGTCTTACGCTTTTGAACTCGGTAAGACATTTTCCAGAAAATGATGCCTTCTTCTACCCTTTCCCCTTTCCCTTCCCCTTCCCTTTTCCCTTCCCCTTGGATTGCAAATCAGTTTGGTCAAGGACCTCTTCCGGTTCCTCCTTAATCCAGGTAAGGCTCATTCTTCTTCTTCCGTTTTTCATTCCTTTTTCTTCTTCTGTTCTTCATCTTCTCTTCTCAGCATATTCTGTTTTGTTTCCTCTCTTCCTCTCTCATTCTTTGATTTCTAACATTTTTATTTTAATAAATTATATTGATTGTCATCAATTTGAGAGAAAGTATAGTAGCCGATGAAGATTACAGATTATCTATTGGGCTATTCGCCTCCTATTTGGGCGACTTTTCTTGCTGGATGATGTTTTGGTTATATTTTGGTTATATACAGATGGTTGAAGCCCAAGTGGAGCCGCCCTATCCTCCAGATTATGAAGGTAAGTTAGCACAGCTTTGCAACTTCTTTCTTGCTTCAGGTTGTGTTAAAGATTAACAGTATTTCTTTACTAGCTGATATTGGAAATTTCCTCTTCATATTCCAAGACTTTACTCTGTTCCAGTCCCCTTTTCTTTCATTGTTTCTTAACTAATCTCAACCAAACAGTAAATTGCAGGTTTGGTTCATTTGAGTATGTACTTGAGTGTTTAGAATTATCCTGTGATTTGCTTGTAAATTTGTACCAACCCAATACTAGTTCCTCCAATTGCTTCTCAAATATTTGTTCTTTTCTTTCTGGGTTTGCAGTAAGAGCTCTTCGTGAGATAGCAATAGAACTTGGGAAGAAGGATTGGAATTACAATGAAAACCCTAGCAACAATAAGTCAAGTTGGTTTACTCCATTGCCGCCGCCAAATGTGCCTGAGGCCATTAACAACAGTACTGTCACCTGCAATTGCTCCTTCCCTAATGGTGAATGTCATATTGATGGCATGTAAGTCCTCACTAGTCATAATAAAATTGATGCTTATTTTAATTTCCTTAACCATAGACAGTCCTCTTTCTTTTTATTTTCAGTATGTTAACTTTGATTTCTATATCAGTGATTTGCTTTGCTTGAATTGTCCATTTTGATTTTAGCACTATGAAATTATTACCATAGGCAAATAGAGTAAGGGTGTGCCTCATTCAAGATGAATGGCTGTATGAGTATGGCTTCGAATTCGGATACAAATTTATCCCAATTAATCATCTCAGTCATTAGAATAGAGCACATATTTCGAAGTGGCTAAGGTTATCCATTAGAATGTATGGAAGTTTTGAGAAGTCATTGGACGAGCTGAGATCCTTTTTCAGATAAGCCAATGTCCGTTTTGAGTTCCTTTATTAATATTTCCTTTCTTTTTAGACTGTTTGGTTTTCTTGTGCATGGACTGTGGTCTAATGGTGTTACATAAGGTCTTTTCTCTGGCTTCACTTGTTTGCAGGACTTGGTTTTCAAGAAATCATGCTCATTCCTTGATGTTACTTAAAAAAAACATATTATTTATCACTAAGCAAAACAATACATGTTGACTTGTCACATTGTGCTGAAAACAAAGTTTCAACTGAGCAAATCACACAAAATCGCCTTGTAGCATACAAATATGAAAATCTACCTCACACTCCTTTTGTGAACGATTTTTGTCTTTTTTTCATATAATAATAAAGCAAATGAGAGGTTTATATTTCATCGATTTCTGTCTTTTTCTTCTATAATTTCCTGGCCTTATGATGCGGGGAACCTTATTGAACCCCATATTCTTTTAGGAAAATATAGTCATTTTTCTCATGTTGTACTAGCTGAACTGTATTGTTCTTTTATATATGTGCTGCTATAATTTTACCGGGTTGTTAGGCATTATCTTAACTCACACGACTTGTACCTCTTTGATTATGTTCATCATTGCTAGACATTTTTTTTGTTGTAGTGACTCCAACCTCTTCAGTTCAGTGCTTAGAAATGTGTGTTTTCCATTTCTTTTAGGCAAATGCATGACCAAGTTGTATTCAAGAGTGAAAAATGAAGAAACATGTTGCTATTGTATCATCTGATGTTGTCACTGTAAACATCTTATCTTGCTGGTTACTTTCAAAGTAATTAGTTATTTTGAGAATGAAAAATATTATGTGGTTCTGGCTATAAATTCTTATGCTGCGATTGTGTTCATTTATGCTATGTTTGGAAACATTAATTTGAAAATTTGGATTTGGAATTCATTTGTAACCTCGGAGTACTCTTCTGTTTTAATTGATGTAATGTGGGTTTTAAGATCCATTGCAATTACATGTCAAGCTTTTCACTTTGCCAGAACCCCAAAGGCATTATTGTTTGAGATTTTTGACGGAATTATTTGATATGTACTTGAAATATTTTGCTAACAGCCTAAAAGTTAAAAATGAATTATTTGCTAACATTTTGCAAAAGGCTCACAAGGACCTTGACAAAATGGGTCTACTGCAGTTTCACAAGACATTAACAGTCTGAAACATATTGCATTGATGGAGGCCAAGATGAAAAAACTCTCTGATTTACTGAGTAAGGTTAGTTGGTTGCTTACTTTGCCCTTAACTGTCTTTGATAAAAATGTGAAACATGAGCGAAAGTCTTTGCAAAAGTATGTCGCTGCTGTTTGTAGTCCAGATATGGTAACTATAGTGGATGGTTTTAACTACTATTTCTGTGATCTTTTACAGACAATTGAACAAACAAAAGAAAATGTGGTAAAGAAGCTAGCATTGACGTATGAGGAAATGGAACAAGAATGTAAGGAGGTAAGTTAATCTCTTGGCATACTAATTCAAGTGTATCTAATACTAGAACAAAAAAAAATGTTGGTTCCAATTTACATATCATGAAGATGGTAGTTATATAATTTTACATTCATGTGTTTTGGTGTGATTGCAGATCATGGATGGTTTTGCTGAGGGGAAAGACCTGGTTGTGTCTGTTATGTCTGCAATGGGGGAAGAGCAGATATGTGCTCTCAAAGACATTGGTCCTAAGTAGTTTCAAATTCATTTATTGCAAATCTTAGATGGAACCATAAAAGACTTTGGTAGTACTAAATGCGGTTTTGATGTTTTGTTTTGGGTTTGGATAGAAAAAAGAGAACAACAATATAACTAGTTTCTTGTTGTGCTATGGATTACTGTTTTGCTTTTCTTTTTCAATAATTTTTATTATCTCGTCTTTATTTTTTGTGTTGGTAACATTTAAATTCTAGCTTTTAATTGCATATTACACTTGCATTAGTTACCCAATATATATTAATGTAGCAATTTAAGTTTGACATATCATTTAGTACGAGTTAATACAATATACTAGTTTTTAAAAAAAATGAAATTTTCTAATAATTACAGTATTTTTTATTTTAATTTAAATCCCATGTTAAATATATGTATCACAAGAATCAGATTGGATAAAAGT
Source organism: Gossypium hirsutum (assembly GCF_007990345.1). Taxonomy (NCBI): domain Eukaryota; kingdom Viridiplantae; phylum Streptophyta; class Magnoliopsida; order Malvales; family Malvaceae; genus Gossypium; species Gossypium hirsutum. The sequence continues at coordinate 3,124,520 of NC_053441.1, forward strand.
AGAATCAAATTAATATAAAATTTAAATACAAATAAATGTTTTAATAATGAAGAAGTAAAATCAAATCGGTATAATCTACAAATAGATGAACATTTGGAATTTAATTAGATAAAAAACTTTTATTAATAAAAATTTATTTATAAATAAATCATTGCAATATGTGTAAAAATAATTTAAAATATAAAAATTTATTAATATGTATATAAATTTATTAATATATGTAAAAACAACTTTTCCGGAAAATATTTTCAGGAAATTTGTCAAACAGCAGAAAATATTTTACACAGATTCAATCAAACACTAGAAAATATTTTCCAGTAAATCATTTTACAGAAAAGTAAAATATTTTCCAGAAATCATTTTACGGAAAACATTTTACTGCCAATCAAACAGACCCTTAGTAATAGTAAAGGTGCGAGAGTTTTAATTTTACAAACATTTATTGTAAACTGTAAAATCAACGATGAATAACAATAATGACAAGACAAATAACAGATCAACTTTGTCCCACATAAAATATCTCACCTTATCACCTTTTATTAACTTCTTTTTATCAATTAAATAATTTTTTATTTCAAATTTACGACTATATACGATGATAAAAGACTGAAATTGTGTAAATAAATATTCAGATTTTTGTAACTTATTAAATTGTATTATTTGGGAGTTAAACTTTTTGTTTTATTTTTTACACAAGTATGATGTATTTAAATAAAATTATCATCATATTAATTACCAAATGTTGTATTTAAATAAAAATAAAAACTACTTTAATTAATTTTAACAAATATCATCAACACAATCTTTACTAATTTCCTGTAACAACATTTCCTTCAACTCACAAAATACATTGGAATTCACGCATTAGTGCCTAATGCCAATAATTATTTATACACATTATTAGAAAAAAAAACACCCTTTTTGGAAAGGAGGATGGAATCAATTTTAAATTATTGATTAGTATGGTTGACCCGCAATTTGTGTTGGGTTAATTGTTTATTTTTTCACTAAATTATAATGTTACAATTTGCTCAAAATTTTTGTACTATTTGTATATTTGAAATTTAATCTTTATACTTTCATTTTTAGGAATTTAGTCTCTCTACTTTTCGAATTTAAAAATTCTGGTTCATTTTTAACATTATTAGAATTCTTATGTGTTGGTATCCATATAATAAAAAAATAACAATATAACAAACTTGAATTTAAAAGAGAATTTTAATGTTTCTAATAAATTTTAAAAATTCACATTAGAATAAAATATTTAAGCTAATGACATTATAAAAATTAGAGATATCAAAATATATTAAAATTAAAGTATATAATTAAATCTCAAACTTTTAAGCAAAATATAGTGATCAAATTAAAATTTTGACCATTAGACTACACATAATATCTTCATATAAAAAAATGAACAGGTATCTATTTGGAATTTACATATAGTTGTATAGATAATTTATTTAAATCCATAATTAATGGAGATGCACCCACCATTGGAAATTTATATCATTGATTGGAGTTAAAAAAATCAATTTCTTTAGGGTAAATTAAATAAAAAGGTAAAAGAATTTTTTTTTTTTAGTTAAGAGCACAACATCTCAGTACCACCACCACAAGTTTTCGCCTTTGGGTAGGAGCCAGCCTAGCACACCAATCACCATGCAAGTCTTTTACCAAATGGAAAAAGATTTTTCTTTTTAATACCTTACTGACTGTCCAAAAAAAAAATTAGTAAATTGTTTTGTAGGACCCTCAACCTAAATCCAATATGGATAGGTCCTTGGCCAACTATTTTGCAGTTGATTGGGGAATTTGGTGATTACCTAACAGCTCTAATTTCAAGTTACAATGGATAATTTTACCTACCGTATGAATATTATTAATATGTTTTAGGTATAAACATCAGCCTTTATTATTTTGATTTTTTATCATTTCCGCCTTTTTTAACTTTTAAATTTCAGTCAACTTATTTTATTTTAAATAGAAAAGTTATTTGAATTATTAAAATTTTAATAGTATTGACAGGGCGACCTATCAGATAATCAACATATATTTATATGTTGACATGGATAATTTTTCTTAAATGTGTTGAAGTTTTATGAAGTTTACATAGATTGTTGAGTAAGTGTTACTGTCTCCATCTCAAAAATGTAATTTAACTAAGTATTAAACGTTTAGAGCCAAAGTGATAAAAAAAAATAAGACTAAAGTAATAAAAGAAGTAAAATTTAGAAACTAAATTAATCATTATTCTTGCATTTTAAAACTTTAAAATATATTATACTCTTTTATATTTAAATTTTTAATACGGTCAGCATTGTTAAAAACCCTTTACAAATAGCAATAATTAAATAAAAAAACTTCACGGATCTACTCTTAAGTTGGGGCTGTAATTTGCAATTTACCTAAATGCTGAAACTGACGATTGTTACGAAGTGAATGGGAATTAACATTGTTACCAAATGAGGAATCCTCAAAAATATCTCAAACGCATCACCGTGACTGAATTTACAATATCATTGTCGTTGAAAAGTAATTTTCAATATGGCTTTTTCTTTTCTTTTCACGTGGTGAGTAAAATAATCTATAGTTAAATTTTTTGAGAATCGAAATTAAATTGTATATTTTTATGATATTAAAAATATAATTTTATCATTTTAATAATTTATATCTTTATAATTTTTGAATGATTAATTTTTTTATCATTTTTGAAGGATCAAATTTTAATTTTATCATTACTATTTTAAATTTTTATAAATTATAAAAGGACCTAAAAATGATTATTTTAGAGAGATCGGGGGCTCCTACTAACTCCTGACTCCACCACTACTCAATGACTGACAATTTTAATAGAAAGATTCAAAAGATCAACCTTGTCATTCCTAAGGCTCCATAGTTGGTGATATAGTCTATTAAATAGTTTGGGTTAACGTATTTTTTGTCTGAATTTAATAGGTGTTCTCACATTGAAGTTTAATTTTTTTAAATTAGTCATTAAATTTAATAATTGTTCTTACATTGAGGTTTAAACTACGCAGTTATTATTACATCGAGAGTTGAACTTTTTTAATGTCCAAGTTAGTCTCTAAACATTGTAACTGTTCCCACATTGGATCCTGAACTTCTTTTGAAAGAAATATCATAGATTAATATAGACAAAAAAAAATTTAGATCCCAATAAAAAAATAATTGCTAAAAATATATTAACCCAGAAAATTTAAAAATTTACATCGCATGTCGTTGTGGTTATTTATCAAGGGTAATTTATTTTGGTTTACTATGTGTATTTATGTGTCAACATTTTAAACATGTAGGGAATTGATATGTGTAGATGCTGACAGCCCGGACTCTGATGACAATGGACTGAACTAAATATTGGAATAGGGATTGGGCATTGCTAGTTTCATATTTATGGAAGATAGAAGAAAACGAAAAGGGCGTTCCAGAAACCCTTTCCCTCAGGTATCAGAATACATATTGAATCTAATTACAAATAAATAAAGCAAACAGAACAAAAAACAAATTACTTTTTCATTGTTTTCAGGTCAAAGCATATAGGTTTTTGCGTGCTTTCAACGCATGAAAAAATGGTCTTCAATTCATCATCAAATACGTAAATGAGTAATTATTTTTAAAAGTTGTTTTCAAAGGTAATTTTAAATGATTATTTATTTTTGATGAAGTGCTATCATCATACTCTTCAATAACATATAAAATTATATTTAGTTTATTATAAACATGAAGAAGAAATAAGAAAAATAGACAATCAACCTATTTTTCACCAAGCAAATATATTTGTTTTTGGCTCATGAAAGATATGTTGGGTCATTGACGTTCATTCATTATTACTTAACCCTTTTATGATTGTATGATATAAAAGTCAGGACCAATGATCATATAAGATTAGAAGAAAAACAAAATCACAGTGGGTGGGCTGTTTTTATATATATATAGTTTGAGAGGGCAGAGATATGACATGATTAAGAGTGTTTGTCATTGGTTAAATGACTTTTCTTACACTCCAAGCGTCACCAACATGAGACTCCCATTTAATTGTGCTTTTTTTTTTTTTTTGCTGTTGGGAGTTGGATCGGTGAACTTACTATTGTTGGCTTGTTGTTGTCTTCATATTGGGTTTAAAATCACATCGGATGAGCTGCCGGCTATTTCTTCAAAAATATCTAACATTTCAACTTTTACTATATGTTGGTGGATATTGATGGGTGTAAATAAAATGGGTTTTTCTTTCGGGGTCGATTTGAAACCGTTATCCACTCATAGATTCGGATTCTTTTGTATGACCGGTTGAATAATATTGTAGCGTGAGCCTAAATCTTGTTTGTGTGTTTGTTTTTGCATGGTTACATCGACGAAACCTAAGTGGGGGCTCAACAACCCACTGACTTGGGTCACCAAGTTTGGGACTGGTTCTTCTAGTTACGTCTTAGACTATGCTTTTTTGTTTTATTTTCTCTTCAGTTTAATTATTTCGAGATTCTTTGTTTTCGTCTTTTCTTTTCTAAAAAAAAAAATTGATGGGTTATGACTCTTTCAATTTCTGATAAGAAAAAAAACATTTGCTCCAAAATTGTAGGCAAAGGGTGACCCGAAAATTTGACGTAGGAATTTCTTCATAATATGAGACAATATGACTCTTTATCCATATTTGCTTAAGACGACAATGCTTACTCAAAAACATCTTAATCTTTTTTTTCCATTTTATACATAATTTTGTTCTCCTTGTGACGAAACATTTTCCATTCAAATATTTAAAAAAAAAACCCCCAGGATTAGCTGAGTTGGTTCGATATTCATTAATAGGCAAATACCGAATTTTGAGTCTTAATAATCTCATTTGAAACCCCTCAAATTATACCTTGTATATAATAATCACGTAGAAATAAAATTTGAGGTAAGGTTGGAAGGTGAATTTTTGGATTGAGATTTGAGGTTTATTTATGAAGAACGTGTTTAGATGAATTAATCCATAGTTTGGGCTTTCGATAATGAAAAAGCCCAGATGGAAATTGAGTCCGCCCAAACTCTTTTTTTTTTCACGAGGCTGGGAAACCACGAATAAACTGGGTTGAATCAATGTGAAGAAAATGCAAGGTGAGGAGAGAACATTTGGGAGCTGAAAAAAAATGGGGTGGCAAAGCTATAAATGAAAAAGGCAGATTCTGGTATGCGCCTGTCATTTTACTTATCCTACAATCTATATTGAATATATGCCCAGTAGTGACTGACTGATGTGTTCGTATTAATATTTTCTATGGTATCAAGCTTTCGAAATATAGCTAGTAATCTCAAGACCAGTTTTTTGCTTAATGTAAATCTTGAGATAATTTTGTTTTATGAGATTTTTATATATCAAATAAATATATTATGTATATATTTTTAAATTTATTATAATATAATATAATATAATATTATAACTTAATACATCAATAAAAATTTACTATAATATTTTAGATATTCCAACATGGAGATTGGCTTATTCAAGGTCAAAAGTGTAGGGTAAGCAATGTATGGAAGGAGATTAGGCCAAGATCAGAGAAAGTGAGATGGAGTAAGGTAATTTGGGGTTCTTTCTATGTGCCTAAGCATTCATTCTTGAATGAATGGTCATTTCAAACAATCTACCCACAAAAACTGATGGTTTATGTTCGATATGCCAATTGGAACAGGAGACGAGACCATTTGTGTTTTGCAAGGATGTGCTCAAACTATCTTTCTTGCGCAGCCAATTTATTTACTGGTTGTAAGAATCACAGTGGATGTATGTCATTCTTCGATTGCTTTGGAATGTTCCCTTGTATTGGAAAGAGAACTAAACCGGAGTTAATTGGATTTTTAAGGAAGTTTTTAGATTTTGATTGACTGGTCTAAGAGTTAAAGGCTAGTTATTCATTGTTTAAAAAAAAGCACTTTTGACTCCAAAAATATTTTTGAAAGAAAAATTGTGAAGAATAAGCTATTTTTGGCTGAAATTTTTAGCTTTTCAGAAGTACTTTCAAAAGCACTTCTGAAAATGAGCCAAAAAGGAGAAACTAACAATTTTAGTTTTTCCTCTCTCAAAAGTACTTTTGGTGTTTAATTACTTTTTCACCCCTCTAATAACATAGCATTTTTCTTTTTTTTTCTTGGTGTTTAATTACAATTGTGTTAAAATCATTAATTAAAAATAAAAAATATTTTTTAAAATACTAATTACAAATATTTAAATATTTAAAATATAGTTTATATATTCTAATTAAATTTTATAAATAATTAATATTTATTGCTTAAAAATATTTACAATTTATATTTTATATATTAAAATATTAGCAACAAGTTATAATAATTTTTTTATATTATTACTAAAATATAATAATATTAACTAATTTAAACATTATTTAAATGTACTTGATAATAACATATCTAAAATAGACATTTTATTTTTCAAATTTTAAACTAAACTTTTCAAAAACACTTCCCAAAAGTACTTTTTGACAGTAATGCTAAACACTCAAATTTTAAACTAAACTTTTCAAAAACACTTCCCAAAAGTACTTTTCCACGGCACTTTTCAAAAGCAATGAAGAACTGGCCTTTAATATGAATAATAGAACCGACGTATCTTATTTTACATTCAAATTAAATGAGTCAAATACGGTAATGTATTGAGTTTATAATTCGATAACCACATGCTTATAGCATTTGAAGATTAGAGGAGTTGGCCTTAGTTCAATTAGCATCTTATTATTATAACAACAACAAAAATATAGGTTTAAACTACTTAAATACATTTATTTTATGATTCACGGATTTGAGGTTATAAATAGAAATAGATACTAAATTAAAAAAAATAAAAATAAAGGAAGCATGCTATATATAAAAAAAAACATGTATTCACATTGATTCTTTGCTCTAAAAAAATAAAAAAAAAAGCAAAAGAAAAAAAATCTACTGATTCGGTATAGAATTCTTTTTCCTATTGATAAAAACTTGTGTTATAATGTTGTGACTAATGTATTTAGACCATAGCTTATCCTTGAGTTTTATAAAAATAAACTAAATTAGCATGTAAATTAAATATGCAACGACAAGATCTTAATATTTGAAAAAAATCTCTTTTGATGTGGTTTATATAAAAATTCCTTTTATTTTGGCTATAGGATAATAAATAATAGAGGGGGTATAAGAGTACTTTAACCTATTTAGTTGCTAAAGTGCCGAGCAGCAGCAGGGATAAAGGCTTTAACTTTACCCTAATTTAAACCCTTCGGCGTTCGCTCTCTTCCTGTCTCTGGATTCCCGTCGCTGAACCTGTAAACTAATCGAAGCCTTAGCCATCTTCTTCGCCAACTAAACTGTCTGACAAAGAAACAAGGACAAAAGAAAAATGGTAAGAGAAAGAGAAACTCCAAAGCAGCAACAACAGGTTTCATACACAGTGGAGCAGCTTGTAGCCGTCAATCCTTACAATCCCGACATCTTACCTGATCTCGAGAACTACGTTAATGAACAGGTCAGTCTCGTTTTCTATTAATGAGCTCATTAGATTTTATTGATTTTCATCACATGGGATAAATTTATAGCCTTAAAAAAAAAACAAAGAGAACAAAATGGTTCTTGTATGTGTTTGATTTGAAGTATTTGAGAATCTGAATATTGGGTCTTATTATATTTTGTTGGATGATGTCGGAATCAGCTCTGATTTGGTTAGCTGCTGCCATTACGGCTACCTGAATTTGTTTGTTTCTTTAATCATTTTAAGTTCGGGCATTCAATAACGAACTGCTTCTTACGGTCAGCTGTTAGCATCTTAGATTGAATTGTTATGAGATCCTTTTTAAATTTGATAGAATCTTCGAGCTTCTGTTTACGTCCTCTAGCCATGAAATTGACATAGCGATGCTTTACTTTTTTTGATGTTAGAATGTAACTTATGTGGGTGAACCCCTTCAGTCTGTTAATACTTGTTTGGAAAAAAAAACATGTTTTGAGTTGGAACCCTAAAAGGGAAATTCACATCTAGTGGAGGTTGCTCAAATGATAACAAAATTTGTCTTTATCAGGTTTCATCGCAAACCTATAGCCTGGATGCTAATCTCTGCCTTCTTCGCCTCTACCAGGTACTGCCATTCACTCGTCTTATGTCTTGTTTAGGGTTCACTGTGTGTATGTAAAAGAGAATGGAAGCTAGAGAACACCAAGTCTCTATATTCTTGTAGAATGTGATTTTTTTTTAATTGGTTTAATTGTCTATTTGCAGTTTTAGTCGCTTACTGCTCACAATTTTTTTTTTGAAAAGTTACTACTTTTCTAGTTGTTAGTGTTACTAATATGATATTTTCTTTGTTCCTGTAGTTCGAGCCTGAGCGTATGAGCACACAAATTGTTGCACGCATTTTGGTTAAGGCATGTTTAAGCTCTTCTTTATACCTATTTAGAATTATGTATCAGCTTGGTAGTAGGCTAGGATATGTTGTTCCTAATGCTTTCTTTTCCTTCTTCCCTCCTGCTTTTTTGCAGGCTCTCATGGCAATGCCAGCTCCAGATTTCAGCCTCTGTCTCTTTTTAATTCCTGAGCGAGTGGTATCATTCTTTTAGTATATATATATTTTCAGATTTCCATTCGAACTACATCTGCACATCAGCAATCAAGTGTGTTTTTGACTGGGTGTTGGCATATGCTGTCTGTCTTTTCTTTTGGTCTAAGTCAAGTTTTGTTGAACGTTTAAACTCTTTTACAATACCCTACGTGTGAATGACAAACCTGTAATTGATATTTGTACTTTGTTAAACTTGAAAGTTTCTGCCAATCTCCCGTAGAACCGCCCAAATTCTGCTTATTGCTATTTGAAGTAGGCCAAGATAAGTAGTTAATGTCATGTGTATTGCCCATGCATGCACTTTTCTGAACCACTTGGTAAGACACGCATTTGTGAAGGCATGATTGTTGTAAAGTCTAAAGTTCTTCCTTTGTCATCATTCTACCATTACCGGAAAATATTATGCTCGACATCAAGTTTTTTGCTATTTTAAGTAACACTTTGTATTTGTTATCAGCAAATGGAGGAGCAGTTCAAGACACTGATTGTTCTTTCTCACTATCTGGAGGTAAGTTTTTTCTTTGTTCAGTAATTTGTGAACAGTGATGGGATTGATGATTGTACTTTACCTACTGCATTTGTAGACAGGAAGATTTCGTCAGTTCTGGGATGAAGCAGCTAAAAATTGTCATATTGTCGAGGCTGTGCCGGGTAATAAACTGTGATGAGATGAATTTTTTGTTTGAATCGATGAACAATGCATCCACTTTCTTTCTTTTTTGTGTGTGTGGTTCTCACTAGAGGATTGAATGCAGGTTTTGAGCAAGCAATCCAGACGTACGCCATTCATGTCCTCTCCCTGACTTACCAAAAGATTCCAAGACCTGTACTTGCTGAGGTATGTTATATGCATTTGTAGTTGTGAGTTTCAGACTATCGAATCTTTCCCTATCTGTAGTTATACGTGTGATATGTCAAACTTATGCATGAGTTTTGGGTGTGGGACAGGCTATTAACATCGAAGGTCTATCCTTGGACAAATTCCTTGAACACCAGGCGGCCAACAGCGGTTGGATTCTTGAGAAGGGTCATGGCAGGGGTCAACTAATAGTCCTACCTCGAAACGAATTTAACCATCCTGAGCTGAAGAAAATCGCTGCTGATAGTGTTCCATTGGAGCACATCACCCGCATTTTCCCCATTCTTGGTTAAGCCTCTAGCTGGGATGAACACTTTTTTGGAGTTATTTGTGCCATGTTTTCGTTGACATTGCGACCATTCTCTTTGTTTTTTTGTCTTGGATATATATATATAACTGAGAACAAGCTATTTTAGGATAGACTTGTCAAGCTACCCCAAAGATTAGCTTTGAATCGGTTCCTTTTTATATCTATTTTTTCACTTATCAGAATTTCAGAATATATTTATTTACTGCGCGTTCTTCTTAATTGTTATTATGCTTTTAGCTTTCTGAGTGAGTTCATGGATTTTTCTTTCCTGAAACAGCCAGAGAATTTCTTTGAGAAGTGGAACTAGAAGTTGATTTACCATTAAGTATTGGTTAGAAATTCAATTATTTTGATTTTTTTTTTTTTTGCGTTTCATAAGTAATGTATTAATTATATAATCTGTTGGCATCAATTGACCTTTCAAGCAAAAATAAACAAGGATCTCGTACAAACCGAAAAGGGCATGACCTGTTTTAATAATGAAATAAAGGATCGGATTTGCACCAAAAGTGATTTGGGTTTGGCCCATAAATCATGATTGGCAAAAGAGAAAGATCAACGCACGAAAAGGAAAGTCTCAAATCAAATTAAGAGGAGTAACAAAATAAAGAAAAGAGCCACACCAAGGTTCTCAAATAACCTTATTCTCTTAAAAAATCTCTTGAGAAAAAAGAATATTTATATAAATATAATATAAAATTTGATAATTTTATTAGTCATTAGAAATTTTTAATGCTTAGTAAATTAAAAAAAGTCCATGAGATTCGTAACAAGAAATAAAGAGTGCAAAACGCTGCGTTTGCCTGCAGCGAACATTAAACAGGTGGCGGCTTTCAAGTTTCGACGAACCGATCCAAAGCCCAAAGGCTCAAAATCAAATTTTGGAATCCAACAAGAATCCAACAAAGGGGGCATTTCTGTAATTAAATATCCTTGGTCCTCGCGGCTCTATCCAAATTCCAATCTTTATTCGTTCATTAGTCTCACCTTCATTCGCAATCTAAACCCTAACTAGAGAGAAAATTACAAATTAAAAAGATCAAAACCCTAAACTCTTATATTCGTCTATTCACGAGCGTCGAATCCTTAACTTTCTGTAACAAATTGCAAAATTTTTATCAATGACTTCCTCGAAGAAATACTACAAGGAAAAAATCGCTCGTCGCAAGTAAGTTTCCCTTGCTTTCTTATTCAAAGCTTCATTTTCTCTAATCCTCGTAAAAATGGATATTTAATGCGTAATAGATTTATGACATTAATTGTGCAGAGAGGAGAAAGCGGAAGAACCAGAGCAACCAAAGTACAGAGACAGAGCTAAGGAGCGAAGAGAGGATCAAAATCCAGATTATGAGCCAACTGAATTAGGTTCTTTTCATGCTGTTGCTCCTCCTGGAACCGTCGATCTTCGGTGAGATTCTACCCTTTTTTCTTGAATGCGTAATTTGATGCATTTTTTTTTCCACTTTAGGTTTTTTAAGATGCTCTGCTCCTATTAATCATTTAATTGTTTTTTTAATGAATGTGTCTAGGTCAGCTGATGCTCACAAGATATCCATTGAGAAGAGCAAGTACCTTGGAGGTAGGCTTTTCAGTCTTAGAATTTGGAAATTTTAATGACTTGATTGATAGGATACGTGCAATTTATTTTTTATTTTTGGCTTCTCGGGGGAACTTGCCGCTTCTGTTTAGCACTTTAGCTGCCTTTTCTGTTTTGCTTTTCTTTTTTTTTTAAATCTTGACGGTGTCTCCAACATTCAGGTGATGTGGAACACACTCATTTGGTCAAGGGGTTGGATTATGCTTTGCTTAACAAAGTTAGGAGTGAGATTGATAAGAAGCCTGAAGCCGGGGAAGAAACCGATGGAAAGTCGAGGTAATAAAGTACAATGTTTGTTTATATTAGGTGATGGGCTATAATCATATTGAAGTTTCAGTAATTTCCAAGTTATCTTTAAATTGCGCAATTAATAATCTTGTAATTGTTTTATAAATAAATGTTTTTTGTTCCAACAGAAAATCAAAAGAAGACCAGCAATTATCATTTCGAACTGCCACTGCAAAGGTGCAATAACTTCATCTTGAGTTGTGGAATAATTTTTCCAATACAGTTTACAAAAAAAAAAAAAATGCCGTTGGTTTAGGAAGCTGTTCGTGTTGATGTCTCTCCTTTTTTTTTTCAGTCAGTATATCAGTGGATAGTTAAACCTCAAACTGTTATGAAGACAAATGAAATGTTTCTACCTGGTCGAATGGCGTTTATTTTTAATATGGTGAGAATCTCAGACATTTCCATTCTATTCTGTTTGTATTATTTAAAGAGGGATACTATCGGTACTTCTCCATTCATGAACTTTGAGCACTCTGTGCTGTAATTGGTACATGTTTGCAAACATACCCGCATGTTCACTTGCTACATAAAACTTCAATGCATATTCAAATTTGAAGTAAAAATATTCTTTTTATATAATTTATTTGAAGTTACTTTACAAGTATTTGAGATTATAATTGAATAATTGTGCCAAGTTTTTAGGCATGACTGCCTGTAGAGCATTGTTGATGGTTCTCAATTTTAATACTATAATTCCTATTTCCTGACTGAATTTCCCTTCTTCATTTCAGGAGGGTGGCTATTCTAATGACATTCCAACCACCTTGCACAGGAGTAAAGCTGACTGTCCAGTGCCTGATGTCTGTATCTCCATAATTTCTTTGGACAACTTTTATTTTGATGCTAGATAGTGTTTCAGCTTTTGATAAGACTTCTTGTGCAGGAAATGGTTACTGTCAATGTTGATGGTTCTGTGCTTGATCGAATTGCTAAAATTCTGTCATATCTTCGCCTCGGGTCATCTGGGAAGGTTCTCAAGAAGAAAAAGAAGGAAAGGGATGCCAAAGGTGTTAGCTATATTTAGTTTTCTATTGTAATTTGAAGCCTAACTTTTCAATATGGGTTAATGTTGGATCAACAACTGTATGTGTTTCATGTTATTTTTATCTGTGCTTATAGTTATGCTTTTTAATATATATCCTTCTATTTTTCTTATTATAGGGAAGATTTCATCTCTTGGTAATGAATACTATGAAGAGGAAAAGTTATCAAAGCCTAATGATGGAGTGTCTAACGGTAGAACTGAGAAGGAAATTTTGCCCCCGACGCCTCCCCCTCCAAGGAAAAACCATCTTGATTCGAGGGAGAAGCAAGGCCCAACTATTGCTAGAGCAGAAGAGGATGATATATTTGTGGGGGAAGGCGTTGACTATAATAGTCCTGAGAAAGATGCAGTACCAAGCCCTCTTTCAGAGGATATGGAAGAGTCACCTCGACATAAAGAAAGAGTTTCATACTTTCCTGAACCTGCTTACGGCCCAGTGTTGCCTTCTGCTGCTCAGGAATGGCAAGAACTGGTAAGTTGTTTCTACATTTTGTTATTCTTTTTCCAAATGCAGGAGAAACGTGCTGTGCAAAAGGTATTAAATGAAATTGTATAGACTTGTTTGGAGATTAACTACTTAAATTCATTTTTAGCTACTTGAATTTTTATTAAAATTAAGTTCTGGTATACAAATTATTCATTATTCACTTTTCTGTCTGTTTGGTTTCAGAATGGTTACGATGCCCTCCAAACACAGGCCTTGGCTGGTGGGTACCAAGGAGAGTGGCAGGATTACCAATATGCTGACCAATTGGCTTATCCTGAGCAATACCTACCGGCTAGCATGCAAGGTTATGAGGTACAAGCTGGATCAAACATTCCACAAGATCCTCGATATATGACTCAAGAAGAGAAGGACCGAGGATTGGGATCTGTGTTCAAGCGGGATGACCAAAGGCTTCAACAATTGAGGGAGAAGGATGCTCGTGAGAAGGATCCTAATTTCATATCTGAGAGTTACTCTGAATGTTATCCTGGTTATCAGGAGTACAACCGTGAGATTGTTGACAGTGATGATGAAGATGACTTGTCCAAAATGGATATGGGAGGACGAGTAAGCCTATTTTTCCACCTTAAACTAAAAGCTGTTCCTCATTTATTTGGGTAATGATGATGCTTAGACTGGTCTACTAAAATGTAACAGGCTAAGGGTCGTCTTCATAGATGGGACTTTGAAACAGAAGAGGAATGGGCAACGTACAATGAGCAGAAGGAAGCAATGCCAAAGGCTGCATTCCAGTTTGGTGTGAAGATGCAAGATGGAAGGAAGACAAGGAAGCAAAACAAGGACCAGAAGCTCAACAACGAGCTACACAAGATTAACAAAATACTGGCAAGAAAGAAGATGGAGAAAGAATCAGGTGGTGGTGAAGGTGGAAGTCATAGCGATGATGTACAGCCTGGAAAGAAACTTAGGATATCAGGTTAAAAAGTTCCAGTTCCTTTACCAGAAAGGTAAAGAAAAGCTACTATTTCTTGGAGCTGATGTGTTAATTTGTATGAAGGTAGGTCATTGGCAAAGAGTGCAAAATTCATGGAAAAATCTTTTTTTAGAGCAATGAAATGCCAACTAAAGTCGTTATTATAGTGTTCTGAGGCTTTTTTTTGCTTTGCCAACCATAGGCGGGATGCTTTTGTGTCATTTCATTTGTGCTTCTTACATAAAATAAGATTAAGAGATGGAAGTTCAATATGAAATTTACGTCTCATTAGAAGTTAACAGAATAGATTTAGAGTATAGTTAAGAGTTCAATCGCAATCATTTTTATTTTTATTTTTGTAATATTCATTAAGTGGGATTCGAATAATGACCAAGTTCATTGTTAAAAATAGAAAGCAAATTAATTTTAAATAATGTGTTAGGATATAAAGAGTTCAGGTTCTGAAAGAGAATTAACATCTGATTTAATAATAAAAAATCAAAAGTAAAATTTATCCGAACTTAAAATAATCTAAACTCAAAATTGATTTGAATTGAAATGATCCAAAATTTTAAAAACATGAAACATGAATCGATTCGAATCAAAGCATAATTAATCTCATACAAATTAAACTTGAAATAATTTAAAATCGATATGATTCAGATAAAAAACTTAAAATGATTCGAACCTGATGACTCAATCCTAAAATTAAGTCTCAAATCCAAATTCAAACCTAAACTAATTCATATCCAAAATGGTTAAAAAGTAAAAATCGATCTAAAACTAAAATAATCTAAACTCAAAATTAATTTAAAAAAAGTAATCCAAAAATTTTAAAACTTGAATTCACCCAACCAACCGAATTCCTACGGCTACCATCAACCTCACACTAATCGGCCTAGACCTAATTTATGGAGTAGGAATTTGTCCTAGAGTACAATCCCTAGCTCTAAGCAGCCCACAGCTTGATATAAGTAACTAATTGGTACTCTAAGGCCCAAAACTATTATATGGGCTACAATTTTAGGATCTAAGCTGACCAATCTCGCAAGTGCCAGCCCAGAGAGTAATTTTATCATATTTCCCTTTTATTTTTTATTTGAGTTTATTCCCTGAGATTTCGTGTATAGGGCGTTTGTTTCGTTCTCTCTATCCTCGAACGACTTCCACCATAAGCAAGATAGGACACGATAAAACCCGTTTTTCTTCTTCTTCTTCTTATTGTTCTTGTTCATATAATTTAATATTAAAGATTAAAAGTTAAAGACTTCGAAACAAGGATTCAGTTGGATATCTGATCACCATATACTGATAGTCTGATACGAAAAAGGTACGAATTTTATCCCAATTTCTATTTTCAATTTCCGAATCCAAAACAATATATCAGGCTGGAAAAGTCAACATCTTTAAACCCTAATTCGAGGAATTCTTGTTTTAGTTTGATTTTTTTCTGAAAAAAGCTCCCTTTGATTTATGCATAGGAAAGGAAAGAAAAGTGTTTTTTATCATAGATTTTTTTTCGTGACTTAATTTGCCAAAAACTTGCAATTATTTGTTGTTTAGGGTTTTTAATAGGCGGCTAAGTCGGTATCAATCTTTGAATTTGCCGTGAAATTGCTTCTTGAACTTTGGAATCTGCCTCTTGGTGGTTTGGTTGCATGGCAAGCCTTGAGGGTGGCGTTTCATTTTCATACCTTTCAAAGCTAGAAAAGGGAAATAAAAACGCCTTTCAATTCGATGATGATTATAGGGATGCTGTTTGGACCGTGCCACAAGACAAAAGTATTGTCCCATTAGGCTCAAAGTCGATGAAAAACGATTACCTCTATCAGTTTCGGGCTGAGTCCGATGATTTTATTGATGGAGAATACGATTCTGGTGATGATGTCTCTAAGTCAATGCAAAATGGCTTGTATCCTGAGGTGAACTTGAAGAATGTGTTGAGTGGGTTAGTTGCAATCGTAACTGGGCGTAATAAAGGCTCCCTTGGTGCTTCTGTGGATCAGCAATACCAAAGTTCTAATGTATCATTTCTGGGGTCTGAAAAGAATGGAGATACATATTTGCACTCCTCTGTTTATATACCAAGTGCTCCGCCACTTCTGGAGTCAAGTGGGATAGATTATAACGCATATAAGGAGGTTTTGGAAGCTGAGCCTCCGGAGTGGATTCCGGATAGTTCTACTTCAGTTTGCATGCAGTGTAGTGCTCCATTTACTGCACTTACACGTGGCAGACATCATTGCCGGTTTTGTGGAGGGATTTTCTGCAGAGCATGTTCTAAGGGAAGGTGCTTGCTACCTGTTAAATTTAGGGAAAGAAATCCCCAGAGGGTGTGTGATTCTTGCTATGATAGGCTTGATCCGTTGCAGGGTGTTCTTATCAATACCATTAGCAATGCTGTCCAAGTAGCAAAACATGATGTCATGGATTGGACCTGTACACGTGGTTGGTTGAACTTACCATTTGGTTTGTCCATGGAACATGAGATCTACAAAGCATCCAATACGTTGAGAAGCTATTGCCAGGTAAGATCCTACATTTCATTGTTCATAAACGATGATAGATTTATATGTCCAAAACTTTAATTGATGTTGTAATCACACTTCTCAACTAAATTAAGCGTTCACATAGATGGTTTGCACCAGTAATCATCTACCAGAAGACATGCCGTAGTTAAACTAATCTTTTGTATGTTGGATTTACACGAAGAGTTGTTTTAACACTGTGAGAAGCTTCTAGTAACATTTGTTGAATTGGACAGGTTGCTAGGTTGAATCCAGAGAGATCTATACCATGGGCTGTCTTGAGAGGAGCCAAAGGTTTAGCTATTTTAACTGTTGTTAAAGCTGGAGTTCTTGTTGCATATAAACTTGGGACTGGTCTTGTTATTGCTCGAAGGTCAGATGGAACATGGTCTGCCCCATCAGCTTTGTGCTCTGTTGGTTTAGGATGGGGTGCTCAGGTAAACTTTTAATCAAGAAAAATATACCTGCCCTAGCCCAGTATACATGTCTAGGCCAGGCAGCTAAGGGTCAATTGCCTTCCAGGTGGCACAAGTATTTACATGCATAATCTATCAACTAAGTGTTATTTTTATGTGTTTCTTAGATCGGAGGCGAGCTCATGGATTTCATAATTGTGCTTCATGATTCAAAAGCTGTGAAGACGTTTTGTAGTCGAATGCATTTTTCTCTAGGTGCTGGCTGCAGTGCTGCTGCAGGACCTGTGGGGAGAGTGCTGGAAGCAGATCTTCGAGCCGGGGATGGTGGGTCCGGCATGTGCTACAGTTATAGTTGTAGCAAAGGTATTCCATGCTGCAATGTAAATATACCCTTCTTTTGACTAGTTAGTGGATTTGACAAATCCGTTTTGTTGCAAATTTTGCAGGGGCGTTTGTTGGTGTGTCATTGGAAGGGAACATTGTTGCAACAAGAATGGATACCAACCTACGGTTCTATGGCGATCCGTATCTCACCACTGCTGACATATTACTGGGGACCGTGGACAGACCAAAAGCTGCTGAGCCCTTGTATGCTGCACTACATAACCTCTACTCCAGCCTACGCTTTTAGTTCCGGCACTATTTGGCAAAGCAGGTTGTGAAACAAGCAGCAGCTTGAGTGCATGGTGCATTTCTTGCCCTGGATGATTTGTGACTGTATGGTTTATAGTTTATATGCATGTGGATGATGGATTGTTATTTGGTGGACGAGTAGGCATTGGGTCAAATATATATCTACAGTTGTCAAACAAACCATTCAGTTACTATGTAAATATTTCTATTCTTATTCCTTGCAAAAAGATATTATATATATAAAAAATAATATGAAAGCAGTATTGAATTTGAAACAAACCTTAGTTGCGTTTAAAATTTAATTATTAATTTAGCTGATTCTTAAGATAAAGTCATATTAGAAAGTGATATCTGATTAGGTATTAAATTTAAATAAATTGAAATACTTTAATTAATTAATTAATCCTCTTAGATTTTAGTTGAAATGATAATAGTGTTATTAATTCGGTGTATTCAATTTAGACACAAATAGAGTAAGACTACTTTACAATGACCAGCCCTACAGACTTTACAATTCAGCCAATTTGGTAATCGAAGAGTTTCCATGCTATTTGTATCTTTACTTAACGGATAAATTTTTTTTATTATTTATCGAAAATAACGACGTAATCAAGGAGGTAGTATCTCAAGTCGAGTATGTCGCATCGTGATTCGTGAATGTGAAAACACCAACAAAGGAAAAGGCCGAGCTAAGAAAACCACTCCAAAAGAAAAAAAACAATCCCCTAAAGCAAAGCAGGGTTCAAATTCAAGAAAAGCCTACCATTTTCTTGATGGCTACCATTGATGAAGAAATCTCAATAAAGAAGCGAAGCAGAGCAGGGTTTTCAAAGGATATCGAGATCGTTGACATTGAAAGCGATTCGTTTTGTTTTACACCCATCAAAGACAAAGGCAACTCCAAGACTAACGCGATCTCTGTCGAACAATACAGTGAAGAAAGGGACCTTCAACTTGCCATCAAGCTTTCCACCATAACTTCCGATACTAACTTCATCGATCTCGACAACTACGATGATGGTTTGTTCTTACTTAATTTCCAGCCCCCAAAGACAGATTTCGGTAAAAAACGAGAAAAAACAAAGAAACCCTTCTCTCATCTTTCCGTTACTGAACCAGGAGAGTCATCAAACTGCAAAACTAACCAAAGCCCATCTTTTACCTGCGAAATCTGCATCGAACCCAAGCAACCTAACGAGTCGTTCAACATCAAAGGCTGTTCTCACGCTTACTGTACAGATTGCATGATCAAATACGTGGCGTCTAAACTTCAAGACAAGATTACGGCTATAAGTTGTCCCGTTGAAAACTGTGGGGGTTTATTAGAACCTGAGTACTGTCGCAATATACTCCCTAAAGAAGTTTTTGATAGGTGGGGGGATGCTTTATGCGAGGCCATGGTTTTAGGGCTTCAAAGTTTTTATTGTCCTTACAAAGATTGTTCCATGCTTTTGGTCGATGATGGAGAAGAGGCCGTGAAGGAATCGGAATGCCCGAATTGTAGGAGACTTTTCTGTGCGCAATGTAAAGTTCCATGGCATGCTGAGCTTGAATGTGGGGAATATCAAAGGTTGCATAAAGATGAAAGAGAAAAGGAAGATATTATGTTGATGAAGCTTGCTAAAGAAAAGAAGTGGGCTAGGTGCCCAAACTGTAGATTCGTCGTTGAGAGAACCCAGGGCTGTAGGTTCATGAGATGCAGGTTAGCTTTGGTTCTCAGTTTCTTTTTTCCCTTTACAAGCATATAATTCTGAGTTTGATAGCTACTGTTTGAATGAGGGAATTTTGATGGCATTAACACACATATGTGTGTGTGTGTGTGTGTGTGTTTTTCCTACGATTTTTCAAAAAGATTTGGCTTACTCTATTGCTTTTGACATTTTCATGAAAAGAACCTTGTTAAGGGGCCGATCTCTTTGGGAGAAAGTGTTGAAAATATGGTCGTCCGACAGCCGGTCTGTCCTTCAATAATAATATGTATTGTTTTCATGTTGGGTCATCTCTTTTCTCTATCAAGAGCTTTTCC
The DNA here is from genome assembly GCF_007990345.1 of Gossypium hirsutum. NCBI lineage: Eukaryota > Viridiplantae > Streptophyta > Magnoliopsida > Malvales > Malvaceae > Gossypium > Gossypium hirsutum. Next base: position 3,144,243 of record NC_053441.1, read on the forward strand.
TCAGTGACTTGCAAGACTCAGACAAAACCTCAACACGAAAATAATATCTTAATATTGTTGAAGGCTCGGTTAATTACCTAACCACCCTGAACATTCATCGATTGTGCTGCATGTTCTGTTCTTTGCTGATCTTTGATGATTATCTGTAAAACCAGGTGTGGAGGTGCCTTCTGCTACGACTGTGGAACAACCCTAGTGGATAATCATCATCATTATTGCTACAAATGTAAACGTTAATATTCCTTGTATATATATGCTTCCTTCTGCAGAGTATTCTCTTTGTTAAACTAATCATATTTCTGACAATGGTTTTTGTTTATTATATATTTTAATATATGTTTTAAGAAAACGTAACACTTTGATGCAGCAGCAAAGCAATCTACCATTTTAAACTATTGTATTTTCCTATACGTAAAAGTAAAGTTCCAAATTCATTAAAATCATAACACTTGTTGGAAAGATTGTCGACCCAAGCACACTGCAGTAGACTTATGCAGGTAGCATAAATTGATATTTTTGTTTGTATATATAAATATTATTAATTTATGATATATATATATATGATGCGAATGAAAATTTTATGTAAAAAATTATTTTTTATATAAAATTATGTTATTATTTAAAATAATATTTGTTATTTTATAAAAATAAATTGAGTTGATATTAAATTAATGGGTGATTAGTGTAGTTGGTTCCACGGCAATTTGGCCTGTGTGCATTGTTGAAGTAATAAGCTAATGTAATCTTGGTTAAAATTTTTATCTATACTAACTCATTGCATGAATAATATTAAATAAAACAAAATTTTTAACTTTTGGCCAAAATGGTAATAAATAATAATATGGTAAGTTATAAAATAGTCACTTAATTATGAAAAGTTATAAAATAGTCACCTAATTTTTAATAAATTTATTTTTAGGCCACTAATTATGAAAATTTACAAGATGGTCACTCAACTATTAGTAAATTTCTTTTTTGATCACCCAACTATCTTGAATTTTTGGGTGGAAATCTTATATTTTTTAGTGTTTCCATTTCAACGTTAGCCAGTTGGTAACAAAAAAAAAGAGACAAAATTAAATAGTTAAACGATTATTTTGTAACTTTTCAAAATTGTGTAACCAAAAAAGAAAAAAAATCATAGTTGGATAACTACTAATGTAATTTTACATTAAATAATAAAAACATTTATCGGAATATTGTGCATCGGTTTGTGCATGAATATTTTATATATGAAATTTATTTAATACCATTCGTTTGATATTTGTAAATATTTATATATTTGGTAAATATTATACATGTTAAATGTTTTTCATAAATATCGATGAATTTAAAACGATATAGACTGAAATCAATACACGAATTCAAGTAGAGAAATGATGCAATAGTGATTACTTTGTGCACGAACTTAATCGAACACTTAGATAATAGTAAAGATAATTATTTATTAAAAAATAAAAAAAAATATATTATATCATAATATCAAACATGTAAGATTTAATATTGAAATATATTTACCAATTTAAACAGTATATATATCTTTTATAATAGTTTAAACAGTATTTTTAGGTTTGAAGGAAAAAAATATTTTTTAAGAAACCAATCAATTCAGCTTAACTTTTAAAAACAAAAATAGAAGGCGGTTAAAATCTCCGGATTTTCAGAGACGGATGCTAACTCCTCCTGAACCAAATGACGAAAATGCACTTAGTCTATTGAGATTAACAAATAGTTTGCCTTCTTTTCAAGGCTAATTTCGTGAAAAAGGAATAACTCGCGAACGTGGGCTACTGTGACGGCATATTCAAAAAGCGGAAGGATACCTTTTTACCGTATTTAAAGTTTATAAGTAAACGGGACGAACAGATTGTTGGACACGTGAACGAATCAAAATCGCACACGTCACTAGAAAAAACAAAAAAGATACTAAGATCTAAACTAAAAAAAATATTAAAAAGAAAAAGAAAGAAAAAACGAAGGAGCGGTTTCTACGTTAAAAGCTAAACATCTTTTCTTTCTTTTGTAATACAGCCGCTAAGGGAGAAAGCAAGCAAAGCAAACAATTGAAACTAAATTCTGCATTCAACTCTTGAGGTGATACTAACTTACTTTGTAAGTCTCTTGTTGTTTGATCTTTCTTTCTCATTTTTTTTCTTTTCCTTGTTTGTTTTTGTCTTGAAAATTGGCTGTATTTGAAGTTATTTTTATGGAACCCAGTTTGCATTGCATGTTTGGGAGTTAGGTGTCTGAAAATGGGTTTAACAAGGAACCTGCATAATTGCATATGAAGAGATGTCATGTCTACATATGATGTTTTTCTTTTTTCTGTGAATTTGAGTGGTTGGGGATTTGTTTGCTTAATCATTCTATCATTTTTCTATATATATGCCATATACTCTTTGCAAATAGCTTCATTACTAACTAATGTTTATATGTCATTATATTCTTGTCCAGGGCAAATACAAAGCAACAAAAAAAAAAATAAATGAAGTTCTTGAGAAAGAGTAATTTGGAGTTTTTGAGAGTTTGAGCTTTGTAAACAGCAATTCGACCGTGTATATAGACAATGGATGATTATCTTGATCAGTATTTCTCATCATCATCATGGTCAGATGTGAATGTCAAGGAAAGATCATATTGGGTCCATAATGAACCTGATCAACCAAATGAAGTGTTTCCTAGTTCGAACTTCAATAGCATCGAGTGTTTAGCTGCACATAATACGGCACCTTTAGTTCATAACCGAGGGTCAGGTTGTAGTGTTGAACATGGTTTGCTGTATGGAGAAGGTGGTTTACAAATGAACGGTGAAAATTGCAGTGGTAACTCTTCACAAGAGATGATGAATGGAAGCTTCGAACTCAGAAACCTGGGACTGCAATTGAATACAGATGTTCATTCCTCTGGCTCATCGAGCCTTGTTTCTTTAAATGATGTTCCAGTTGTTGGTGACATGATCCCATCTTTATCGTTTAATGAGAGAGGGCGTATGATAAGCAATGGAGGTGAATCTTCTGAGTTTCGGAGATCATTTACAGGCTTGGAAACTCTTTCTCCAATTCCACAATTATGGCATCTACAACCTTATGACTCTGTTTCTTCCCTTCCCACTTTGGTGGGACAAACCATAGTAGATGATGAAGGCAATATTAACAGATTTATTGAGATTGATGAAATTCTGCAACCTGAGAACTTATCTGCTTCCATCAATTCAAAGGTACTAATTTTAATTATGACTAGTTTGTATGGTTCATTTAACTGGCTCTACAATATCGTCTGTATTGGGGCTTAATTTCTGAATAATCTCTTGTTGCTTATGTCAATGTATCAGGGACAACAGGACATGCAAAATTCCTTTTGCTCTTCTTTTCCCGCTGACCACCCTATAACAAAGACCATGATTGGGTTGCCATCTCTGGTGCAGGTACTTGTAGTGGTCTCAGCCACATAATCTGGGCATGATTTATGGTCTCATCATTTTACTACTACTGATAGTTTAGATACAAAGGTTATTATTTGTAAACTTATATTACAGGGTGCATCGCCTAACCTGAACAATGGTTCCGACCGAACTGTGAAGCCTCGAGTAAGGGCACGTCGAGGTCAGGCTACTGATCCACACAGCATTGCAGAGAGGGTCAGTTTTAATATTTCCTGTTGTCTAAGTTTCATATACTTGATTTGTTTTTTGAGATTATAGGTTGCTTGATTATTTGTTCCAATGCAGCTTCGAAGAGAGAAGATTGCTGAAAGAATGAAAAACCTGCAAGAACTTGTACCTAATTCCAATAAGGTATTCTCTTCTGGAAGCGACATCTAACCTGGTCTACAGTCAGACATTCTGCTTCTGTTATTGTTTGTTTTTCAATGAAATTTACATGCAATATCTTGGCAATATGAACTGCAAGCATAAATTCTGCAGTTCTTACCCCATCTCAATTAAGTAAAGGTCAAGTAACACACAAGAATGATGAACAATCTTCATCATTCTGCAGATTATAGAGAAAAGAGGATACTTAAGTTTCAAAATAAATTATGCACAATGATTAGCTGATGAGCATTAATGAAACATTGCAGACAGACAAAGCCTCTATACTTGATGAAATCATAGGGTATGTCAAGTTTCTTCAACTCCAAGTCAAGGTAAGACCAACTTTTTTGTTAATATCGAACATCCAAGCGTCAGAAGTTGAGCTTGAACTGACTCGGTTTTAAGTTAAATTTTAACCAGATTTTGGCTACTGTGCTTCTGGAAATTATTTGCAGGTACTAAGCATGAGCAGGCTTGGGGCAGCAGCTGCAGTTGTTCCTCTCATCACTGATGGTCGAGCTGAGGTGTGGCAAATTCTTTCTTCTTTTAAGTTGATTCACTTTTTGATCTTTATTGTGATCTAAACATCATTTTATAATGGTTGGAGCAAAATTCTGTTTGTCAGGTATCTAATGGTTTATCACTTGCACCATTAGCGGGTCAAGGGGTTGATTTTTCACCATCTCCTGATCAAGTTGTTTTCGAACAAGAAGTGGTGAAGCTCATGGAATCCAATATGACAATGGCCATGCAATATCTACAAAGTAAAGGTTTCTGTCTTATGCCTGTTGCACTTGCTGCTGCCATATCCAATGTTAAGTCATCCACATCCTCATCGTCATCATCAGTTCCTGCTTCTGATGAGAGTAAGAAACTTGGCTTCACCAACAGTACTCTAATCAACAACACCTGCAGCAGCAGCAGCAGCAGCAGTAGCAGTAACAGCAGCGGTAGCTTACCTGGTGTTGGGATTCCAAACATCAACGCTGATGGCAATTTTATGACTGGAATGCTTGGTTCTGATATTATGGCCAAAGGTTGTACTGGCACCTTCAAACAAGAGGAACTCAACACTCTTTGCACTGCCAAATGACTGAATCCCAATACCATAAACAGCAAACTTGTCCACTAATATGTCAATTAACCTAGTAGATAAAACACTAGTTGTTTTAAACTGTCGAAGGCTATCTTTGTTCCCTTTTCTATATTTCTATATATATGCATATAGACGACAACCCAAACAAGAGAATGAGAAATAATTGTTTAGCAAAGCTTGAGCAGTTTACTAATTATAGTAGGGAAAACTAGCTTTTTAATTTAAATCATATTCTACAGTTAACTCTTCTTAATCTCTGTTTTGAAGAATACAAAATATTGGGGGGAAAATTGGGGGGCCTGGTTAATGGCTTCATCTATATATGGGAACAACAATGGGGGCAATACATACAATACAATAATTACATTCCTAATATCGTGCCTTTTATCTTATGCATAATATTTGAGGAAGAAAGGCCGAAAAGATTGAAAAATGAAACTAAAAGAGAGATATTTCTAAGTTGTGTAGAATGGAATCTAAAGTGAGTCAAAGGTTTGTCAATAACCATTCACAGTTTTGTGGGGTTTCTTCTTGAAATTTGAGATGCTACAGTGTGGACAAACGTACTCCAGCCCATCTGTTTTTGCATAATCCTACCATTCAGAAGATAAATATATCGAGTTAATTGCAATACAATAGAATAGGTTATTGACTCGATTGCCAACAATGAAAGCAGCTATATTGCTGCGAGACTTTATTTTTCTTTATTTGTGTCTGACAACTCATTTTTGACATATATTGGGTATTGGCATGGGGATATGATCCTCTAAACACCCTCCATATATATATATAAAACACTCTAGAAAAATTAAATACGCCCCCGTAGGATACATACCCATATCCAATATTCAAACCTGAGTCTGTGTAACTAGGAAAATATTATCATACTATATATATTGAATTCAGTGCCGAAGACATAACAAACATGTTTTTAGTTGCAGGTAAGGCAAACTTTTGCTGAACTCGTCCAAAACCATACAAAATATAACTTATGTTACTCTGATGTTTTTAGTTGCATTTCTCTTTTGATAAGTAAATTTTTTAGAAGGTATACCTTAAAGGCTCCAAGACCCTGCCGCCTATCACAGCCAAAGTGTGCCCACTCATCACAAACTCCACAGTTTACCCAGTCACCTGCTGCACTACTGTTGCCACACAGAAACTCACCAGTGTCAGGACTGCAAACTCACAATGGTCATGTAATGTGTGTGAAGTGAGTGCATATGTGTGTGTGTGTGAGAGAGAGAGAGAGAGACCTGTGACACAACAAACAGCATTCCCCATCGACATCATCATGAGCCAATTCATACTCTAAAAGGTAAGTCTCATAATGTCTTTTCAGAGTGTTGCCCACTCCCTAGGAACAAACAACAAACAACATTAGACAAAAGCATAGAGTGGAAAACACGAAATGCCATTTAAAGAACTTAAGGATCAAAAGGACAGAAATGTTGAAGCAACGGACAGGATCTTATCATTTTTACTGAAGCTCTACAAAAATTGCAAACTATCTTGAAAAAAGAATTATCAGAAAGGAAATCTACATGGCTAACAACTTGAACACATACAGTCATTCTATTTGTCAACGTGTGATTGCGCATCTTCGAAAAAACTTGTCCCTTCCAATTTATGCCATTCCCAACATGAAAGCCTCCTCTTGACACCACCTGTAAGGGACATATTAAAATACTTCTTCTTCCTTTACAGATTTCAATCATATTTTGCACAAAGAATAGCTTACCTCTCTATACAAGTTGAAAAGGTCAAGCCGCTTTGCATTCAGAATGGCATCAGGAAACTCAGCTAACCCCCCTTGAGGAACAAGACGAGTATGTCCCCGAACTATCAGAAACTGCATTACATCTCTCAGAAACTCTTCCTGCCCGAAAATAAATTGACATGAGGAAAAGAAAAAAAAGAATATATTAGAGGAACATAGTTGCAGAGATACTAAATTATGCAACCTTCAACAATTACTTCTCTAGTTGACTAATAGAGTCACCCAAACACCTATCCTTGTTTGTGGTGAGGAAGAAAAGCAGGTCAACAGAGATATAACAGAGAAAATTAACCAATTATTCTGACAAGTCAACACATTTTCTCTAAAAACTTCATTATCACAGTACTAGTTCATCTCTAGACCTGAGCATGCAATAATAGCCAATTACATTAGAAAAGCAAAATAGTTAATGAACTTTTTCCTAAATCCTGACGCATGCATAAGATTTTTCTTAGAAATATCAGAGCATCAACTATGACATTCCCAATCGAGAGATTGCAAGCCCTATAAGCTAGAGTGGATAAAAATTTGTTAAGTTAAGAGAACAATATCCATAAAGGCATATGAATCTTAGCATAGATCATGATCTTACACTATAGTATGTAAACAAACCCCAAATGCGGGTACCATACAAATTCTTAAACTCTGAGAAGATGACTAACCTCTGAGCAAACCTGTATCGGGGCTCGATCACAACCATGTTTCTTGAGAGGTAACGGATTTAAAGAAATAATCTGCTGGGCCTGATGAGAATTTGATAATGCTTTCCGATGTGTAACAGGAGCAGGTGGCTTCACAGGTACTATTGGCAAGTTAACCTTTCCTTGGTCACCATCATATCTCTCAGCCTCGGAAAATCCAGAAAACGGAAGCATCTTATGACGATGGGTATGAGGAATTGGCCTCATAGCAGCAACATTTGGTTTCAGTCTTACATTACCATTTAAACCTTCCATGATAGTACAGTTTAGAGGTTTAGTGCCCTTAGTTGGCTGTGATCTTTTACGACAAGGTGCCGGAGGCACCAACCAGTTGGGAGATCTAGCAATTACAGAACCATCCCAGAGGGGATCTTTGCCCTGCCTCACGGAAAAGAAAAGCAGACGTTCTGCATCATCTTTTTCAAAAGAAGCAACCGACAACCCTTGAACACTAGCAATCCCCAGCATAACTAAGCTGCGGTAGGATACATCCGGTGCAAGTTGCCTCAAAACCTGTTAAGCCATTCCCAGAAACAGATCATGATTACAAAAATAAAAGCTAAGCTAAGTTAAACAAAATTATCATCATGGAAAAGGCTTCATAAGTATTTCTTAAAACATAATTCAGTGAAAGTTTCTCCTTCAAATGTTTATCCATACCTCCAATGAAGTTTATGGTAAAAAGAACAAACAAAAGAGTTTACACATGCAATAGACACATGAACATATAAGCATATGCATAAAAAGAGAAGTGTCATAGAATGAATAAGATGGTTGAAGAGAAAAATCAGACCTGCGAAGCCCATGTAGGAACCTTCATGCACACTTCAAACACACTTGCTCCACAGGCAATTGAGGCTGATCTGCGAGGCTCAGATGAAGGCACTTTGCTTTCATCAGAGCTCGACTGTGCATGGACAAGCTGACTATTCTCGATAAGCTCATTTTTTATATGATTTTCCAATAGCTGAGACAACAAAAGAAAAAACAAGAAAACAAGACTGTTAGGTGTGACCTTAAAGAAATAAAACTAGCAATTAACCCGATCAGATTTACTTGCCTGATCATTAAAACAAGTCTGTGCGCTACCGGAAACTAGAAATGATATGTGAGCTGAACTACAGGTTGAAAAATCACAACGCATGGTCATTACACCACGAGAAAATGTCCCAGCCTGAAGAGGTGGTGGTGGAGCACTATAAGAATAGTAGCCATTAGTGTGTTGATGATAATGACACAAAAGAAGCTTGGACATAGCAGTACATGGGGAATGGGAACTCCATAAAAGAAAAGATCAAAGTCACAAATGCTCAGCCCAAAAGAAACTTTAACTAAGCTCAAATTTACAAGTACCTTGCACGGTTATGAAGTTTGCTTCCACGTATCTGAAACAATTGCCATCTAGTTAATAAGTGGTTAAAACAGAATCAAATAATTAGCACAGATTATGCTCACACATGAAACCACAACACACTGCCAAAAAATCATGGGAATACATGGTGCGCTTTTTCCATGTGAACATGAAAATCAAACAATTGAAAGTTTTCCTGGAATATCATGTCGTTAGGCCCTATACAGCAAAGCCACTGCAAGTGCAACCTTATCCAACTCAATTAGGGCATGTGCAGAATAATATAAATCTCATTCATAAATTTTTCTCATGTCATTTTGATTACGAGGTGATGATGATATGAGCACCCTAGCTAATCTGTGTAGGTATTTTTCAGCTAGCTGATCTTTCCAAGCTAAACTGATTTTTGCAAACGAGAATGCCAACATCATAATGTTGTTTAGACTGTATGGTGAACCAAAATTTAATAAAACAATCATTTTGAAACATTTAGGAAGAGATGTGAAACTGTTAAGAAAAAAGGAGGAAAAGATTGAGGATCTCATTCTCTTTTCAGCATTAAAAACTCAACAAGTGACTCTAACCAAATTTAGATGCAGCAATAACTAAATCTCTTAGATTACGATGTTCAAAAGATGGTACTGCGAACAAAAATGTAAGCTAAAACAGGCAAACTAAGGATATACGTCTAAGGAAAAAAAGCACTTGTACAAACTCACTTCTATGCTCAAGAGGGCATTAAGTCCATCTTCCAGAGACCCCAATAGGAATGCATCCTGCAGGCCATATAGTTAACAACAAATATAAAAAAGTGTGAACAAAATAATTAGTATATGATTATTACCATGAAGAAAATATTAATATGTGATTATTTTTTGAACAAGGAAAAACTGAAACTCAAACCTACCAATAGGCCTGGTGATCCACAAACAAGAAACCTCATAGTAACATGCTCATCATATATCTTAATGGCAGGAAGATTTTCAAGAGAGCCTTCTTCCTCTTGCATATCTACCTCGGATTGAGAAACATCAATCTTGGGAGGCTCACCAAGTAAACATGGTCCTGGCTTAACACTCTGTTTCTGATTATCAGAAGAGGCAATATCGTTGCTCCACAAACAGTACAATCTAAAAGAAGCATGGGCAAATTGGAATGCATCCCATATATGGCTACATGAACTGCATTAGACCAAAACTGCAAAACTTCAGTACAGTCTCTAAATTCCTTCCAGTTTGTAGCCAATAGTGCTATAAACCAGGTGAAGTTTATCTAAAATAGAGTGCATAACTTTAAAATATCAACCAATTTCGGAAATTAAAAGCAGTGGCAGCAACTGCTCTGGAAAACTAATGCACTATAACCACTATTCAGGAAGGTAGGGGAAGTTATTATGTTTTACATACACATACACATACACAGACATATAACAAATATAAGTAGAAGTCTGTACCTTTGAATCACTGATAACAGTGCCTGACGAAAATGGCAAGCTGCATACCGCGAGAATGAATTTTTCCAATATATAACATAAGGGACTCCCTGGCAAGGAGAAATGAATGTCAACAACATTTCAAAAAAAAAAAAAACATAAAGAATGAATTTCAACTGTTTGCCCGTGACCATGATAAATAATTTTACCTTGGAGTGAAGTGCCTCAGCCAATCTGTCACCATTGGGGGTCTCTAAATAAACCTACACAAACATTTGACAATAGATTAGTTCAACATATATAATGATATAGAAACCAGTAAAACTAGTAAAAAGAAGAAGCAAAACAAAAGGAAAGGAAAAAATGAACGTAAAATGAACTTAAAATGGGAAAGATCATAAAGTATAAGAAAAACTCAACCGTATCCAGTATCTTTAGCACCATTATCAAACAATTTCAAGGAAAATGAGAACAAACGATAAACGCTACACAGAAATTAAAGTAAAACAATCAAGCGACACTAACAGTGGAGGGCAATGTGGAACCAAAGAGTCCGCAAATGGCTTCTGGAGTGGACAAGTCAACATCTCCCAAAACCAGAGAGCCAATATCTTCATCTGCATTCTGCTCTCCTTGAAAGTAAACAATATTTGGCTCCGTAGATTCAAAAACCCGCCGGAACTCATCAATGCTAGGATTGATAAGAAGCTGAACCTTCACTCACACACATGAAAATGTCATAATCTTCAAATACGTTTCAGCTAAAACGTCAGAGTTCTAAAAATATGCAGAACTATTAATCTGAGTTATATACCTCAAGGCGCCCTGAAGAAACAATATCTGGAAATGGGTATCTGGGCTTATGATCAGAAACTGGCTGCCTAAGTTTATTACCAGAAACTTTACTACTACAAAGAACTGCAAGGAGACTGCAATGGTTCCTTGAAGACCCTTGAGCATTAAACATCATGCAAACATGCCAGAACCAATAAGACTCAGGCTTGCCACTAAGTATAAGGCACCAATGCCTGCTTTTAAAAAATCTAAATAACCCAAAAACACTAGAATGAAATAAAATAAAAACCCTAAAAAGCTTGCTGCAAATCAGATAACTAAAAAATCCCACTTCTCAAAAATCTCCAAATTTTCCAAAATTCCACCAGAGAGCGAAAACAAACTTCCCTTTGTATTTGCAGACACTTCAAAATCCCTAAAATACCAAAGCTGGAAACTTCAAAATTTGAAGAATACCCACCGACCCAGATAAGATTATCAAGGGGATCGGGAACCCAAATGAGCAAATTTACCAGAAACGAGGTTACCGAGAAAACTCCCCAATAAACAATAGGATGTAAACGCTCCCAAAGAACAAAAAAAAAAGTACAACAAAAAAGAAAGAACCCTAAGTTTAGAAGATTGACTCTAATAATAAAGAAATCTCAAATAAGAAACCCCGAAAGGAGACATCTTCCTTTCACCTAATAAAAATTCTCAAAAAAAATATAGAAATAAAAAAAATCAAAATCACGCAATAAATAATTGCAACATAAAGGACTAAAAGCTTTTTCGGACTGTTTAGTTGAGAATCAAACAGCCCAGCCCCCCCCCCCCTTTTTTTCATTTTTTCTTTGTTGTCAGTTTGCATTTTAATAACTACAGTTTCCTTTTCCCCAATCACATTCTCGTATATCTAATGTAAGTCAAAAAACAAAAAAATTCATGAACCGTTTGATCAGGAAACCCACAAAATAAGAAAATACCCATTTGTTAATTAAACTCAAATAATCTAAATTGACTTTTTATTAATTCGTTTCTTTCAAGTTTCACGTTTGTTCGACTTTTGAAAAAGCCATCAAGTAAATGACTTCATGTTACCCTGCTTCAAAAGACACTACTACACTGTAATCGCGAACTTCGAGAAGGCGAATTTTTTGTTTATTTTACTCCCTCCTTTTTGTTGTTCTTCACGTTAAAAAAATCTCCTTACTCCACACCATTAGTCGATTACTATAAAGATTCTCATAAGGGATTGGTTTTCTTTTTCCATTTTTTTTTCCATTTTTCGGGTTTTCGATTCGGACACGAATTTAGGATCAGGACTGGTTGGTTCTCTTCTCATTGTCCGAGGTTGTCATTATCATTTCCATGATCATTAGATCATTGATAATGATCATCATCAGCAATCTTTTTTTGCCAAAGGAAAAAAAATTCATCAGCAGTCGTTTTTGCTCTTGGGTCTTCCATTAAATAATTTTTTTTAAAGTCTGCTCTATATTATATTAAACTTAATTAGAAACCCAATAAAAAGAAAAAAAAATTAAGTTTTGTTTTTAAGTAATAATCTTGCTTGATAAAACTGGCTGCACTCTGTAAGAACAGGGACTCCCAGGATTTAACTACTTTTATTTTATGCTATAAAGGGAAAAAAGAACTATTCATTTTTTTAAAATTCATTTATTATTCTTTTCTTTTCTATGATCTTCTTCTATTAAATCCCTAACCAGCATGTAATTGATGAAAACCAATAACATTTTACTCTGATCGAAGGGGTTCTGTTTTCAACAAATGTTAATTTTTTAATTAAGAATTTTTTATACATGTTATAATTTTTACAATTTTTTTTCAAAGTCATAATTATTTGCCCTAATAATAAATCAATATTCGAATCTGAATTCGAGCAAGGTGGCTGTTGCGTTTATTAAATATCAAACATGTGTCCAAAATTAAAGTTCACTCGGTGTATGATCTGCATTAATTTTAGAACTTAATAACATTTCTCAAAATTGTCTCTAAACTTGAATTTCATCAAAGTATATTGGTACAACACTTTAAATTTACGTCACATCTGAATTTAATAACTAATTTTTCATAATTTTATTGCATTTTTTAAATTCTATATGATATTTGAAAATTTATAAGTGATAAATTATTTAATCTTATAATGTCACATCATTATATTTTATAAAATCCAAGTTTAAAGATTAAATTTAAAAAATTATCTAAAATTTAAAATTAATTTAGATAAAACACGATTCAAATGGAAGCTAAAATTTGTTAGCAAAATTAGGGATCAAATGTTTATTATATAACCCATTTAGATGTTAATAAAATGATTTTGTCCCTATGTTTTTTAACTTCTAGTCATGTTTTTGAAGACTTGAATATTTATGAATCGAATGTAAATTAATTTTAAAATTTAAATTAAACCGAACTCTCATATTTAAATTCTAACCATATCACACAAATTCACTTAGAAGTAAAATATTAGTTATCGTAAAACTGTAAATTGAACAAAAAAAATTCATTTATAATTTTTTTATAGTATTATCACCGTATATGTGAAAACAATGGAAAATATAGATGCACATGCACGTAAGTGAAAGCTAAAATGGAAAATAATTAAAAGAAAATGGTCAGAACTTCGACGGCCGAGGGGTTTCTTTGAGTGATGGTTTGGGCTACCGTAGCCCAAAGATAGTCCTGATAGGTCAGGTTGGGTCGGGTCCTATCGTCGAAAGTTTCTTCTGTTTATCACCGAACCGACTAGTTGACCCGGAAGTAAAAAAGTGTAGGACAGAAGCTGGTGCCACGTTCAAACACCAAAATTTACAATTTACAGGGATTGTTGACTTCCCGTGCACAGCAAGAAAAGGTCAAATCTTTTGTTCCGTGCCACAAAAAAGTTAAAAAAAATTGCAGTTTTATTTGAAAAAGGTTAGCTACAAAACTCATTATAATCTTTATTTAATTTTTAAGGTATTTATTGAAATAAATTCAGTAATTAATATATCTCTATTTGTAAATCTATTAAAAATGTAAATATTAACCACGAGTTTTAAAATAACTTTATTCCTAGAACAAAAATTGAACCCTAAATAATTGATTAAGGTAAAAAAAACCATTATCATGTCATAATTTACATCTTTACAATTTTAACAACACTCATATTATTATTATTATTATTTTCAGTTGAAATATTTCAAAAATGTTTACAAAATTAACCGTCAAAACTAAAACGCACTGCAAAATGATGTATTGGACAAATGGCATTTTATAGATTAACTATGATATATTTGTGAAAATTTTACTTTAAAAAATTTATGTAGAAATCAAATTAATTATAAAAGTATAAAATTGAATATTATAATATTTTAAATTTAAGTTTTATCTTGTGTAATTTTTATTTATTTTATATAAAAATTAGAAATTTCTTATACATGTGAAAATTAAGTATTTAGAACATAATAAGATGTTTAAAAATAACACACAATAAATCATAGATGTATGGTTTGAAACTAATTAATAATAGCACATGCAATATGATATTAAAATAAAAAAATTAGATTAAACTATGATTAAAATATATAAATATATTAGATTAACAATATTAATTACGTTATTATGATATTGTCATTAATCTTGAGTTGATATCAAATTAACTTGGGACACTAGTTAAATCAATAATATTATTAATATATACAATTAATTGAGATAATAAAGTATATAATAAAATTAAAATATACAAAAATTTATAGTAAAATATTAATTTAAGGGTAACATTAAAAATAAATTGGTGTTTGATTGGATATTAATTTAATCCAAAATTTTAAGTAATACGTATGAGTCAATTAGTAATGTCACGTGCCATGCGTGGTTGCCTCATGCACTGCAAAGGCAAATTTGTCAATAAATTGTTTTTTAACTTTAAATTTGTCAATATTTGAAGTTGCTAAAGTTTTCGCATTTATCATTTTTATGTAAAGGCCGAAGGAAAAGTATAATTATAAAATAAAATAAAACATCTGAAAATAAATTGCTACAGAAAGAAAAATTATGTTTAGACTCATTATTTAAAAAATTAATGAAAAAAATAATTTAAAATGGCGAACACAAGGCGCCCTTTTAACCAATAACCAAAAAATGGAAAAAAAAGCTTTCTAGAAAAAGAAAAAGGAAAAAGCTTTCACGTTATTTAATATAAAATATTACTCTAAAGTCATAATTTCAAATAATGAGTTGTTAATGTTATATTTATTTATTTATTTTATAGAAAAAATAGTATACAAAATGGTTTAAGTAATATTAACCAATATTCTTTGACGAATAATTAAATATTATTTTTAACATAAATTATATATTTAATAAACTTTAAATATTCAAAGATCAAGAAATAAAAATGTTCTAAACCCAAGATTCACAAATATAATTTATAGAATATATATTTTAATATGTTGATAATTTAATTGTTTTAATTACATAAACAAAATTTTTTTAAAAATCTTCTTCTTTTTTTTTTATAAAAAAGAGATTAAAATAAGAATTATCATCACAAACAAAGATCAAGCGGGTTAACTAAAAAGAAAAGGACCGTTGTTTTTTGCGAAGAAAAGAAAAACAAGAAAGAACAGAAGAGAGAAAAAGCTAACAATCAAAACGAGAAGTCGAGAACGACACAACAAAAAGCACAGACTTCACAGGAAAACCAAATACACAAATAAATAAAGCGAAACGGGAAACCGAGGAAAAAAGAAGAAGAAAATAATAAGGTAGAATTCTTTCTTTTTATAAAAATAGTAGTAAAAAAAATATTGTTCTTCTTTTTTGGAAAATTCAATCGTGTATTTTTCTTTTGGTTTCATCACTGCCGCCAAATTTTCCACGAAGAAGTCTGGAGGTTAACGGCTTTTGATTTTTCTCTGTTTGGCAGTTCCAATTTGATTTTTATTTCTATACAAGTAGAAATTTAACGTGTTAATTTAGTTTTAATCAATTAAAGAGTAATTCAGTTTTCTTGATGAGATTTTCCATTGCTAGTAGATCCAAACGAACTTTTAATCTTATTGTTTTTTTCTTTCTTTTGTTAATCGATCTCTATGAGAATTATCTGATTGATTTAATCTTAGGGTTTCTATGGTATAAGTTATTAATTTTTCAATTTCGTGGTTTTATTGGATGGAGCAGTGAATTGAAGTTACAACTCTAACTGATGAAGAAGATATTGGAATTTGGGGCTTTTGGACAGTGGAACTTGAGGTGCTAGTATTCCAGGTAATTTTGGTTTTTGTATGACTTTCTTTTGAAAATGTTCATGTTATGCTTTTGATGTAATGTTAATTAGTTGCTCAAAGCCTTGAAAAAAAACCATTAGTAGTCAATTCCAATTCAAGTTTTCCCTCCACTTTCAATTAATAGTTTTCTGTTTGGATTCTTAAGATTCAGAGTAGTAGTTTTGTTGGAACTTAATTGTGTATTTATTTATTTGTTGTGGTTTTAATAATGGCTAGGGTACTGGGAGTAGTGGTTTTTGTAGTTGAGGTCGTGAGAGTGGCAAATGAATGAATCATGATGACTGGGATCAATTTGGATAATTGTCAATGGGCACGTCTGACGACAAACAATCTGACCATGTTGACACTAAGTCGTGGATCCCTAGGAGTGAGCTTCTGAATGTGTCAAGGGATTTTTGGATGCCCGATCAGAGTTGTAGGGTATGCTACGAGTGTGACTCCCAATTTACAGTATTTAATCGTAGGCATCATTGTAGACTTTGTGGCCGTGTTTTCTGTGCCAAGTGTACAGAAAACTCAGTTCCTGTCCCACCTGATGAGCCAAGAGCTGGTCGTGAAGATTCAGAAAGGATTAGGGTATGTAATTACTGCTTCAAGCAATGGGAGCAGGGAATAGCAGTTGACAATAATGGGACCAAAACACCTAGTCCTGATCTCAGTCCATCTCCATCAGCAGCAAGCTTGGCCAGTACCAAGTCCAGCTGCACCTATAATAGTGGTAGCAGCTTTGTTGGTTCTACTCCATATGCAACCGGACCTTACTATCGCGTGAATTATAATTCTGGTCTTAGCCATTGTGAATCTTCCCAAATGAATGGTGCTGAGCAAAACAGTGAGACATCTGGGATGAGTACAGATCAAAGTTCGGCCTTAGTAGATTCTTCTTCAAACCGTTTTGACTTTTGTAGTAACAGGTACTTTCCCCCTTGCTAATGTATTTTTGAGTGAGTAGAAAGTGTTTTTACCTGAATTTGGAATTTCACATGCCTTTGCATGCACACACACACGTGTGCGTGCGCACATATGTTTCAATGTTTGCTGAGAGCGGGGACCTATAATGGTTTAGCTATGCTTCCTTCATGACACCAATTGTGTCTGGATGAGCTTTTACTTCTTTGCTCAATGTTTTGTGTTACTCTGTCAATTCATATTTGAATTAGACAGCTTGCCCCGGCTGGAATACATGAGTTTTTGTGCTTTTATTTTATGATTTTGGGCTAGTGATCAATTACTTTCTTAACTGTTGGTTCCAGGAGTGATGACGAAGATGATGATTATGGTGCATATCGTTCAGATTCAGAATCAAAGCATTATGCTCATGCTGAAGAGTATTATGGTGCAATCAATATTGACGAATATGGCCGTGTTTATGGATCAGATAAAGTTCATCCTGATGCAGTAAACATTGATGCGAAATCTTTGAGTGGTTCACCATTAGCTAAGAATTTTGATACAAGTGTGGATGAAATCAAGAAATTTGAAGAAGAAAATGAGCAAGAGAATGCTGATGAGGGTGAAGCTCCTGCTTATGATGTGGATGGTACAGATGCTGAGCCTGTGGATTTTGAGAATAATTGGCTACTGTGGCTCCCTCCAGAGCCTGCGGATGGGGAGGATGAGAGGGAAGCTGCTCTATTTGATGATGATGACGACGATGAGGGTGCTACAGGAGAGTGGGGATATTTACATTCAAATAGTTTTGGCACCGGGGAGCGTAGCAGGGATAAGTCTGTTGAGGAGCACAGGCGAGCCATGAAAAATGTTGTAGAAGGGCATTTTCGAGCTTTGGTCTCTCAGCTTTTGCAGGTTGAAAACCTTCCTGTACGGGATGATGATGGCAGAGAGAATTGGTTGGATATAATCACGTCTTTGTCATGGGAGGCTGCAACACTTCTGAAGCCAGATACAAGCAAGGAGGAGGAATGGATCCTGGAGGATATGTGAAAGTTAAATGCATAGCTTCCGGGCGTCCAAGTGAAAGGTAATCTCACCGAACCCCATTTTGAAAATTTGTTGATTGTTATGTGAAGAGAATGCTACATCAGCTGTTTTTATTGAGCACCTTTTAATATCCTAAAGTTATTTATCCAATCGCATCCCTTCACATATCTCATCGGCTATCATTTGTGAAGATCCCTCATATTTGTATAGAGTATTCAGAATGCTTTTCCGGTGATTTTTTATGTTCATTTGAGGCAATTGGGAGAGAATAATATGGAAAGATAGTTACAATTAATGATAAAATCAAATTTGCTGCAAAAAGAAAGCTTCATAGGTTTTCTAGTTCTTCATTCTATTTACCATTTACTTTTGCTGATGAGATTCTGATTTCGTTTGTTAATATTTTCTCTAGTGCTGTGGTTAAAGGAGTTGTTTGTAAGAAAAATGTAGCTCATCGACGAATGACTTCGAAAATAGAAAAACCTCGTTTTCTAATTCTTGGAGGAGCTTTGGAATACCAGCGTATTTCTAACCACTTGTCCAGTTTTGATACATTGTTGCAGCAGGTTTGTATTTCTACCGTTCCCTTCTATTTTGGTTTGTTAATTAACCTAGGTTCATAATAAGAGTTAAAGCAAGGAACATTCCTTTGATTCCTACCTTCTAGAACATGAAGCAGTTAAGGCTAATAGTTGTTAGCTTACCCTCCTTTCCAGGAAATGGACCATTTGAAGATGGCAGTTGCTAAAATTGGTGCACATCATCCTAATGTTCTTTTGGTGGAGAAATCCGTGTCCCGGTATGCTCAAGATTACCTTCTTGCCAAAGATATTTCACTTGTTCTCAACATTAAGAGGCCACTCTTAGAGCGTATAGCCCGCTGCACTGGTGCCCAAATTGTTCCATCCATTGATCATCTAACATCGCCAAAGTTGGGTTATTGTGATGTGTTCCACGTGGAGAAATTTTTTGAGGAGCATGGAAGTGCCGGGCAAGGTGGAAAAAGATTGACAAAGACTCTAATGTTTTTTGAGGGTTGCCCGAAGCCTCTGGGTTATACAGTAAGTCCTTTCAGTATACATGGTACACATATCGATTTCCTAGTGCTGACATAATCTGTTTATAATTTGGAAAATTTTCCGGTATGCATTGCTGATCTTAATGACATTTCAGTTATTAAAACTTTTGCATGAAAAGTATGGTTATTTTTTGTATGTTTTGTTTAGGTTATCTTTTATCTTGTTTATGTTTTCCACGGTAACTGAAGATGCATTTGTTTCACAAAGATGAGAGTGATATAAACAGTCTTAAAGGCTCCACGCGCTCAGCAATATAAACGCCTAAAGAGAAACTCAGAAAAAGTCTAAAACAAGCTCCTGCTAAACCTGAAAATGGGTTAAACAGGTCAGGCTTTTAAGAAATTAATGAGCAATCATGGAAGCCTACCCAACATTCATTTGTCATCTCTGACCTGAGTCCAGTATTTTAACCCTGTCTCTAAAGCACGTGGTACAACCAGCAATTCTTTTCCTTAACATTTCAGAGCAATCAGTTTGCACTTTGTTTAACACCATTGTTCCTTTCCACCCATATTGTGTGCACAGCTGTAGTCAAAGTAGTTCATACAGTGGGGCTTTAAGATCATATTACTGTAAGATCCACCTATCCTATTAATTATCATCTACCTGGAGTAACCACAATATGGGGAAGGGCTAATTTACTGAGCTTCATCTGGCCATAACTTAATGGAACAATTTGTTTTTACTATAACCATTCTCAGATTCTGCTGATAGAGCAATTTCCTTTATTATCAGGTGACAAATAACTTTGTTAATATGAAAAAGGAAAACACCAGCCATCTAGCATCTTTTGGTTGTCCTATAACTTGCATGTGGAAGAAACCATCTGCCACCTTAACATTCTCCAAATCATCTTCTACACTCACATCTATTAGAGCACCTTGTGGCTGCAAAAACCCACTTAGGTTCTCTTTGTCATGCACAAGTTTTGGAATAAATTTGTAGTATAGTGTAGCAGTAACTATTGTGGCTGTTCACAGTCAAGTTGTTTGCCAACTTTTAGAATGGTGTGGTGCATGGAATGTGGCTGCATAAAAGCTTTTGTGGGTCATTTCATTCCACTTACAAATTACATTGTAATCATTCTAAAATAATTTTCCAAGTAAACATGTTTGGTGCTGAGATGGTCTAACTGTTAACTTTGTTTCAGATTTTACTCAAGGGTGCCAATGGAGATGAACTGAAAAAGGTGAAACATGTTGTCCAATATGGAGTTTTTGCAGCTTATCACTTGGCTCTTGAGACATCATTTCTAGCTGATGAAGGTGCCACGCTTCCAGAGCTCCCTTTAAAGTCTCCTATAACTGTTGCCTTACCCGATAAACCATCAAGTATTGACAGGTCTATTTCCATTGTACCTGGCTTTACCATCCCATCCTCCAGGAAGCCGATGGCTTCTCAATCTATTAATGAATTGCAGAAATCCAACAAAGGCGTTGTCTCAGATGGTCCATCATTTGCCAACAATATACAAGGGGACAAATCTACAGGGGCCAATTTATCTTGCTTGTCCATAGGTCCTCAGACTGTGTCAAACTCCAAGGAATCTGCTGTTGACTCTGTTGAAGATATTTCTTCCTTGAATCCACAGTCTGCTTCAAGGATGGAAACCTCTTCTTGTGACTATGTTCCCTCATCAAATCTTGCATTTTGCAAGGTTGGAGTTGACCCTAAAGAATCTGTACAGAGCAAAACAACTAGCAGTGGAGAAGCTTTAACAGGTAACCAGTTTATTTCTCTTTCTCAAAAATTATCAGGAGCACCACAGCAATGTGGTGGCAGTCATCATGCTGATCGCGCTTTGTTGGCTGCATATCATCTAGATGACCCAGGGATGGCGTCTTCAAAACAAGAGCCTATTAACAATAATGAAGAGGCAGGGTCCTCGAAGGATGAGTTTAGTCCATCACCTTCAGACCACCAGAGCATTTTGGTGTCGTTATCAACACGTTGTGTGTTGAAGGGCACTGTGTGTGAACGGTCTCATCTCTTCCGGATCAAATACTATGGGAGCTTTGATAAGCCTTTGGGGCGATTTTTACAAGATCATCTATTTGATCAGGTATTTTTATTGTTATTATTTCATGTAGAAAACTCATCTTCCTCTTTGCTTCTCATTACTAAAGATTCTTCTTATCAGAGCTCCCGTTGTCGTTCATGTGAGATGCCATCTGAGGCACATGTTCATTGTTATACTCATCGGCAAGGTAGCCTGACAATATCTGTTAAGAAACTACCAGATCCTCCCTTACCGGGAGAACGGGAAGGCAAGATTTGGATGTGGCATAGGTGCTTGCGATGCCCTCGGACCAATGGATTCCCTCCAGCCACAAGAAGAGTTGTAATGTCTGATGCTGCTTGGGGCTTATCCTTCGGGAAATTTTTGGAGCTTAGCTTTTCTAACCATGCAGCTGCTAGCAGAGTTGCAAGCTGTGGTCATTCCCTTCACAGAGATTGTCTTCGATTTTATGGGTAACGCTTTACATAAGAAATATGAAGTATTATGTTTATTAAAAATAAATCTTACAGTCATCCCTTCATAGATTGTATCTGGTGTGTGGTATTGACTTATGAGTTGCCTGGGTCTTCAATGCAAATACTTACACCAGTACATTGGTACAGTTTGTATTTACATATAATTAGTTGAGCAGTAATAAGGGATATACCTGTATAGACATATGTATGAGGTTTCCATGGTTAGGGACCACCTGAAGTTTACCAAATGGCTGTTGCTCCAAGATAAAGTGCCTAATTGCCTTGAATTCCTAGGACTTCCCAAGTCAGCTATTCCCTTCTGGATAAGGAGGGTTATTGGCCTCGAAGGGGATGGAAAGGGCAGGGTTAATTAGTTGTATGAGATATAGATTGTAAAAGAATTCAAAAGGTGTAAGAAATAATCAAATGAAAAATATCAGTTGCATGTTGGCCTCTGATTGTACTGTTTTACCACATGCAGATTCGGGAGAATGGTTGCTTGTTTTCGATATGCTTCCATTGATGTCCATTCTGTTTATCTTCCACCTTCCAAACTGGAATTTAATTATGATAATCAGGAGTGGATACAAAGTGAAGCAAATGAGGTTTGACTATCCAAAATTCTTGTTCCAGTTCAAAAAGCTAATCTTCAGTCAACTAACACCTTGAAGATCATTGACGCTGTTTTGCAGGTGAGTAACAGGGCAGAATTCCTTTTTAGTGAAGTGTACAATGCTCTTCAAAAGTTTTCAGAGAAATTATTAGGTTCAGGGTCCAATAATTGTGGCATAAAGGCACCTGAAAGAAGAAGCTGCATCGAAGAACTGGAAGCAATTTTCCAAAAAGATAGAAAAGAATTTCAGGTAGTTGGTTTGAAACTCGTCATGTGCACCCTCTTCTTGTCCCTTATGAGCAACAACTGCTATCTGGTTGCCATAATTAATGCATGAACCTAGTTGTTCAGAAGTTTTACCCATTCTTAAATTTTTTGTTTTTTTATGCATAAAACCACCCTCACATCCCGTCTTGTTTCTTATCTGTTTATTTTTTTTCTTAGGATTCTTTACAGGAAGTGCTTTGTAAGGAAGTGAAAGTTGGCCAACCTGTTATTGACATTCTTGAGGTCAATAAGTTGCGCAGGAAAATGCTCTTTCTTTCTTATATTTGGGACCAACGTCTGATTCATGCATATAGTCCATTTAACAATAATATCCAGGAAGTTATAAGCAGTCCCACCCCAAAGCTTGGACTGAAGCCTACGAGTTCTGTGGAGAAGCTTGTTGAGATGAATGTTAGTCCCAAGCCAACTAAAGTCATTAGTGGCTGCAGCTCTGCCCTAGTTGAGAACAAGCCTGATATAAACATGAATCAAGGAGGCAATACTGATGAAATTAGCAAGCCAGGTGGCGGTCAGAAGGAAAAAGACATGGACCAGGACTTCAATAACAGGAAGGACGCCGAATCATCTGTTTCTTCTAGTGCAAATAGCAGCCAGAAATCTGATTCTGTGGAGTCTGAAAGAGTTAAAAGAGGGGTCCTGTCAGAAGGGGAATTTCCAAGTATGGAAAATTTATCTGACACCCTTGAGGCAGCATGGACTGGTGAAACTCACCCAGTTAGCGTACTTCCTAAGGAGAATGGTTGCAGTGTTCCTGATTCAGCTGTGGCGGATATGTCAGCTGCAGTAAGTTCAGATCCAGGAAATCGTGCTAGTGGTCGTGGTGAAATGGAAGTGGCACGTTCTCCTCAGTCTGATCTGCCTACTAAAGGACTTGAAAGTATGGAGAAGTCTATGAGCTGGGAAAGCATGCCATTTCCAAATTTTCATGACTCATTTAATAAGAATTCTTCATTCAATGTTCAAAAACTCAATATCAGCGAGTATAATCCAGTCTATGTCTCATCATTTAGGGAGTTGGAAAAGCAAAGTGGTCCCAGGTTGCTACTTCCTATTGGTGTTAATGAGACAGTCGTGCCTGTTTATGATGATGAGCCTGCTAGTATTATAGCCTATGCACTTGTGTCATCAGATTACCATTCACAGATCTCTGAGCTGGAGAGACGAAAAGATGCTGTTGATTCAGCAGTTTCGTCATCACTTTTTGATTCAATAAACCTGCTCTCACTTAATTCTTTTAGTGACATATCTGATACTTACAGAAGCTTTGGTTCTGGTGATGATAATATATTGTCTTTGTCTGGGTCACAAATCTCCCTGGTTTCTGACCCTCTCTTGTACACAAAGGATTTGCATGCCAGAGTTTCTTTTACCGATGATGGTCCCCTTGGGAAGGTGAAGTACTCAGTAACTTGTTATTATGCAAAGCGGTTTGAGAGCTTGAGGAGGACTTGCTGCCCTTCTGAGCTGGATTTTATACGGTCTCTCAGTCGTTGTAAGAAGTGGGACGCCCAAGGTGGCAAGAGCAAAGTCTTCTTTGCAAAAACTTTAGATGACCGATTTATCATCAAACAGGTTACAAAGACAGAACTAGAATCATTCGTCAAGTTTGGACCAGCTTATTTCAAGTATTTGTCTGATTCAATCAATACAAGAAGCCCAACTTGCCTGGCAAAGATTTTGGGCATATACCAGGTATTCATTATAGTAGTTAAATTTCATGAGTGAACTTTTGACAATTATTCCTAGCAAAAAACTTGATTTTTAGTACCACAAAGCATTGGTTATCTATTGCTTTTCCTGTCTTGTCAATTATGCTTTCTGATTCATTTTCAAAACACTCTAGTTAAATCATCTGGCAGTTCTCCCTTTTTTCTCTTTCTGCTAAAAGCACATTTGACAATGTGATATCTTAGGGATATGTGATCTCCTTACTAATCTACTCCGCCTTTGGCATAGATGTGTCCAAATATGCTGTGATAACACTTGATATTCTAATGTTAAAAAGCCTGAGATATGAGCTGCCTAAGTGCATACCACTGAGAAGATTTTTCAAGTTTTATCTGCTTTGTTATGTTGTAGTTTCCCAACCAAAATTAGTTTTTTTCTTATTTTGTTATAATTATACCTCGAGTTTCTGTTTAATTTTCCTTCTGGTGTCATTATCTTGAAGGTTTCATCAAAGCACCTTAAAGGAGGGAAGGAATCAAAAATGGATGTTTTGGTGATGGAAAATCTTCTCTTCAGGCGTAAGGTTACAAGGCTTTATGACCTTAAAGGATCTTCACGATCAAGGTATAATCCTGATACAAGCGGCAGTAACAAAGTTCTTCTTGATCAAAATTTGATTGAAGCAATGCCGACTTCTCCAATTTTTGTTGGAAGCAAAGCAAAGCGGTTGTTGGAGAGGGCTGTCTGGAATGACACTTCCTTTCTTGCTGTAAGTTGGAATTTAACTTCTCATTTAAATGTCTTGGAGCTGCACATACCATTTTCAATATTTTCTTTATATTTTGCGATGGTGCTACGGCATATATTTTGGTAATTATCACTATGACATAAAAGAAACAATGGTGTCTAATGTAGTTGGGTGGGGGCTGTCTGTCATAGTGTAGGATTGGTTTCTTCTCATTAGCATTCTTCATTCTATACTATTAAATACGGATGGTCTTCATATTTCTGTTTTGCATATAAGCTAATTGAATTGATCCAACGGTCCAATTTGCCACTTAGTGTTCTTCTAATAATTATGTATACATTTTGCAACAGTTAGTTGATGTAATGGACTATTCATTACTAGTTGGGGTGGACGAGGAAAAACACGAGCTTGTTCTTGGAATAATTGATTTCATGAGGCAATACACATGGGACAAGCACCTTGAAACTTGGGTGAAGACGTCAGGCATTCTTGGCGGGCAAAACGCACCTCCGACAGTGATCTCTCCCCAACAGTACAAGAAAAGATTCAGAAAAGCTATGACTGCTTATTTTCTCATGGTGCCAGACCAGTGGTCTCCTCCGACAATTGCTCCTAGTGGGTCACAAACAGACCTTTGTGAAGAAAATACTCAAGGTGGTAACTCTGTTGAATGATAATGTGAATCCTTTTACTTGTATATGCCAAAATGTAAGTTCAATACTCCTCTCTCTCTTTATATCTCTTACCTTCTTTTTAACTTCATTTTTGCCCATCTTCTTCTTTTTTCTCTTATCCAATTGTAATTGTTAAATGGCTGCCACAATTTATGTATCATCATCATCATCAATGTATGCATCTGTTATTTATTGATGTCCATTGTAAGCTGCAAAAAAGCTATTTTTACTACCTTGAACTAGTGTATTTTCATACTTGTATAGTATTTGTGTATGATTACTGTTTTTTTTAATGATTTTAAAGCTTTTATATGGAACTGCGGTGGGAATGGTTCCCTTCGCCGGATGCCCTTTTGGCAACGGGACGGGGAACCGAATTTACTTGCGTCATTTGAATAGTTTACCACATCAATTAAACCGTGGTATAATTTTCTTTTCCCTTTTCTTTTCACCAATTAACAACCAAAATAAAAGC
Source organism: Gossypium hirsutum (assembly GCF_007990345.1). Classification (NCBI taxonomy): domain Eukaryota; kingdom Viridiplantae; phylum Streptophyta; class Magnoliopsida; order Malvales; family Malvaceae; genus Gossypium; species Gossypium hirsutum. The sequence goes on from NC_053441.1 coordinate 3,170,443, forward strand.
CGACAGTCTCACAACCACAACTTTTAGCATGAATTCTGAGATACTTTTATAACAATTAAAGAGAGTAGTAGTAATGGCTAGAAGTATCCATGCATCTGTTGAATTTTAATCAAATAATGTATTTCTAAATTAAAAAGCTCATTTCATTACAATTTTTCAATTTATAAATATAATTTTTAAAAGTAATTGTTTTTTAATGGAGAAATTCATTAATTCATTCCATGAATGGGATTATACAATTTGGTGAAAAAAATTAACACCCATTGTAGGTGGTGAATGATAAGCTTCACCAACATAACAAACATTTCAATTTTAGCCATAACTCAAATACGATATATTTAGAGTGATTGTAAACACTTAATACAATAATAAAATTAGCACTATATGGTCCAAAACGGTGGGTAAAAATCGATAAAAAAAATTGAGTGTCCATCAAATTGGAGATGATGATAACAAAATCATCCCTAAATTCACTTTCCAAGAGAAACCGATGAAATTTTAGTGACGATTGGCGATATCATTTGTCCATCACAACTTGTGGAGACAACAAAAATACCAACAAAATAAACTTGCAACCTGAAATGAGAGAAGACATAAGGAGTGAATGAGGAAGAAAAAAAAAAAGAAAAAGAGAATTGGTGGGAGAGAGAAAGGTAAACACCTTCATTATGCAAAACAAAGGAGAATAAGCAAATCACTTGGAAAAAAAATTGAAAATTTTAAGATATTTTATAATTAATTTTAAATAAACATGATTTTAATTATTTAAATAAGATAGAACTAATAAGCTATTCATATCTAGTGAGCGATAAATCAACATAAATTGATATTTAGTTTCGGTTCAAACTCTAAATTTATTTTATTTTATGTTTAGATAATTAATAATAAATAAATGAAAATAAAAATTGTTTGGTTAAAATGCGGACAATCTGCTTAAATAAATTTCCAATATAACTTTATTTAAATAGAATTTAATACTTAAATTTAAATTAAAAAAGAATTTCCTTAGCAAAACAATAATTAAAATTAGCCAAAAAAATTAGTAATTAATTTGATATAAATTTAAAAATTTATAATTAAAAAAATGTAAAATAATTTATTTTGATAGTTTATTAATAGGATAAATCTTAAAATTATATATAAACTTTGATTTAATGTGTATTTCAATACATGATTTTTCATTTGAAAAAAAAATAAAAAAACAATCCAATTTATTAGTAAGAAAAAGTGCAAAATAAAAAGTTAAATTGAAATAAACAAATGGACTTTTAAAAATATATTATTAAATCTATTTCCGTTACTTAACTTTCTCTTCTTTTATCCCAATCGAAAACCAACTACAATCTCAGGTGGCAGTAAATACTAACAGTTGAATATTTTTTTCATTCAATAGCTGCAAAATAGCGAATGAAGATTGATTTAGCATTTGCGATCTTAACCATAATTCATTTAGCTAGAAAAGAAAATCTTTACTCTGTTTGGGCTTTGTTCGCAAGTCCAGTACTTGCAACCAAGTAAATGGCCCATTTAAATGTCCAGTGGAGCTCCATAAATGCTCCAAATTTGGCGCTCCCTTCTTCACTCCTTTCAAAATCTTTTCCTTCCTCTCCACCACCATCTCCCTTTCTATTCCTTTCATTTTCTTTCCACCTTTGAGCCATCTCTTTTCCCAGGAGGCTTTTATCTTTAAGCAGTTATTTGGGGTGGTATAGTGAGCGACAAATGGAGCAGCTGAGAAACCAGAGGACGGTTCAACAACAACAACAACAAGAAGAGGAGCTTGAGGAGATGCACCATGGCCCGTTCCCTGTGGAACAACTCCAGGTGAAAAAAGAAAAAAAAATATACTTCAATTTTTTGTTTATTTTTTCTATTCTATTTAAAAATAAGATGCTTTCTATGTGGGTTTTTTTCCAAGTTGCCGAAAAGCTGTTTCTTTACTTGATTTGTCCATATTTTTAGAAGGGATAATTGATAATTCTTTTTTTCAAGATTCTGAAAATCGGAATGGGGTTTTGTCCCTTTCATTGCGGTTAATACTTTTCAGCGTGGGTTATTTTTCAATATGGTTTTTTACCCTTCTTTTTACCTAATGCTAGAACAAATGGGTTGTATTACTTCGACCGCCTATTAGGTGCGGTGATTTTCTGTAAAGTGTTTCTTGACAATTTTATATGTAATTGTATCTAAAGAAGGGCGCTATGATTCTATTAATGCTTAGCAGTTGTAAATACAATTCTTATTTATTGTCTTCACCTGAAGGAGTTGGGCATTGCATCCCTTGACGTAAAGAAGCTCAAGGATGCAGGTCTTTGTACGGTTGAATCTATTGCTTACGCCCCAAGGAAAGATCTTCTTCAGATCAAAGGAATCAGTGAAGCTAAAGTTGACAAGATCATGGAAGCTGGTATACTGTTTCCCTTTTTCACACTTTTTTTTTCATTTATCTATTATTTGTAAAAGGTTCTGATATTACTATGTTTGTCGTTGGTTCTTGGCAGCCTCCAAACTGGTCCCATTGGGTTTCACCAGTGCTAGCCAGCTCCATGCTCAGAGGCTGGAGATAATTCAGATAACATCTGGGTCAAGTGAACTTGATAAAATTTTGGAAGGTATATGTGCTTTGATGCCTCTGAAGTTTTGTTTGACTTTTGAAACAAAACTCTCCATGACGTTGACTACTTGTTCGACAAGTCAAGACCTAAGAATTGTAATTAATATTTCTGCTAGTTAAGTGATTTTCTGTATCATTACATGCTCATTTGATTTTTCCACAACAGGTGGAATTGAGACAGGATCCATTACTGAAATATATGGTGAGTTCCGTTCTGGAAAGACTCAGCTTTGTCACACTTTATGTGTCACATGCCAAGTAAGAGCTGTTCCTTTATCATTTTCCTGGCAACTACAGTTGTATTCTGCATTTGAAGTTCACTGCTACTCATGTATATTGCACTTGCACATACTGTGGTTTTACTTCCTAACATCAGCTCATTGCAAAGCAGAGCCCTTAACGGTTTATATTATTGCAAAATTGTTGTAATGTTACGCAGTAAGTCACTTTGGCAAGGCATTCTTCTAATTTTCTTTGATGTTTTAGCTTCCATTAGATCAAGGAGGTGGTGAGGGAAAAGCAATGTACATAGATGCTGAAGGGACATTCAGGCCACAAAGACTTTTGCAGATAGCGGAGAGGTGATACACGGCTACCTTGAAATGGCCATGCTGGTCCACTGGATGCAGAATCGATACTAAAACTGTTGAATGCTGCAGGTTTGGACTGAATGGTGCAGATGTCTTGGAAAACGTGGCCTATGCTAGAGCGTATAACACTGATCATCAGTCAAGGCTTTTGCTTGAAGCAGCTTCAATGATGGTAGAAACAAGGTATTGTCAATACATTTCCTTTGCTTGACATTCTAGTCACCTATCAAGAAGAAGGGTCTACCAGATTGATCATTTGATGGTTTCTTTGCAGGTTTGCTCTTATGATAGTAGATAGCGCTACTGCCCTCTACAGAACAGATTTTACTGGAAGGGGTGAACTCTCTGCCCGACAAATGCACCTTGCGAAATTCCTTAGGAGTCTTCAGAAGTTGGCAGACGAGGTAGGGTGTTTGTATATTTATTTTTGCAAGTATAATTAATGAATTGCTTTCCTGCTTGATTACTAATATCAGTTTATCATGTACTTGAAACTTTTTGTTATGAGCTGCTATAGGTATGGAATTGAGCCCTTTATATCACTTGTAATTATCATGTTTTTTCATTGTCTATGATTGTAGTTTGGTGTGGCTGTTGTAATTACAAACCAGGTAGTTGCTCAAGTGGATGGTTCAGCAATCTTTGCCGGTCCTCAAATCAAGCCTATTGGTGGGAACATCATGGCTCATGCTTCCACAACAAGGTTTGATATCAAAAGACCTAATATCCCACTTTCCTGACTCTTTTCTTTAAAATCCGCTAACTATAAGCTCTTACTGACAATAGATTGGCTCTCCGTAAGGGAAGAGCAGAGGAGCGTATTTGTAAAGTAATAAGTTCACCTTGCTTGGCTGAGGCTGAAGCCCGATTTCAGATTTCTCCAGGAGGTGTTTCTGATGTCAAGGACTAACCCATTTTAGCTCATTGTTTGTTTCCGAAACAAAAGTCAAAGCAAAGCAAACTTCTACTGATCAATATGTTTTTGTAGCATACCACAGCTCTGTAATTCTTGTCTGCTATGAAGCTTGCTGGATTTTGGAAGAAGCCATTTATATAAAACTCGTTGTACATTTCGTTGTATATAACATTGGCATCAGGTACTAAGTTTATTGTGATGGAGAGTCTAAGCCTAGTCAAAACCCGACAGTCTAAGCCTAATTCATGCAAGAGATCAATGGCTCAGTTTCGATCTCTACATTTTCCGATAATCGTAATTTGGTGATTCTTAGCTTAAGGGTTAAATCACATTTTGGGGTTTGAACTTGATAATTTTTTCCATATTGAGGCTTGAATTTTTTATTTAAGTTGGACCTTGAACTTGGCAATTGTTCTTATATTAGGGTTTAAGCTTTTTTTTTTTGTTCAAGTTAGGCTTTGAACTTGGCAAATGTTCCCACATTGGGATTTGATTTTTTTTTCAAGTTGGTTTTTGAAAATCTTAAAGCTCAAGCCTCAATATGAGAATAATTGTCAAGTTTAGGCCTCAATATGAGAACAATTGTCAATTTTTGAGCTTAACTTGGATAAAAAAAAATTCAAATCTCAATGCGGGAAAAATTTTCAAGTCTTAGTCTCAATGTGGGAAAAATTGTCAATGTTTAGGACCTAGTTTGGATAAAAGAAAAGTTCAAACCTCAATGTGAAGAAAGTTGTTAAGTTCAGGCTCAATTAGTGATTTAACCCCTAGTTTAATCATAATTTTGTAGGTGATTTTTAGCTTAGAAATGTCGTCTATGAACTTAAAAGTTAAAATGTAGTATTAACATCCATGAAAATTCAAATAACAAAAAAATAATTCATAAATTTTTTTTTGACATGATTTTATCTTCATCATTCTAAACTTGATTCATACACCATACTATCCTTTGGCAACCACTGGTTTCCCTGAATAAGAGACTCTACGGTAAATCTTCTTGCTTCTTCAGTGGTGACATTCGGCTTAACACCGGGCCAATTTATTCGTTCATTGATCCCTGATCCAGGCCCCAAATTTTCGTACTCCGCATAAAATATAGTATTAGGCGGATCAACACCCTGCGTCCATTGGGTCCAACCAGCTGGGTCCACAATATCTCCAATATGTGATTGCATGAACATTGTAGTTGCAAAATCCTTCCAAGGCCTACCAAGGTAGGTGGTAGCCGTCAGGTTGTCAAAAGGAGTAATGTGGCACCGTTGGATCGAAATACCGGTGTTCTGATTTGGGTCAGTCTTGCTTTGCGCAGTAATGGTGTTGAACTGGTCAGGCCCGGGCTGCCTGGGTTGAATGCTGCAATTTTGTAGAACCACAGCCGCATTCCCAAAGATGAAATCAACGGTTCCTGTGACATGACAATCACGGAAAAACTGGCGATTGGAATGCACGTAAAGAGTATCCTGGTATGCATCAAAATAACAGCGGTAGAACACAGATTGGTCCGAGGACGAACGCATTGCAACAGCTTGCTCTTTTTCTGGGCCTGCTGTGTTTATGAAACCCATGTCTCTTGCTATGAATCGCCTACCAGCAGCAACTGCATCATGTAAAGGGATGAAACCATTATTATTTTTAATCACAAAGAGGAACCCAACAAGCAATAACTAACTATATTTCACTTACTTAAAGTGCCTGACGAAAAGGTAGGGGTTCCATCGACCTTGTTCAAGCTGCCAGAGACGATAGTCTTGTACATTCCATCTCCATAAATCATTACATTCCAATAATCCTTATCGATACTCACGTTCTCTAAATATACCCCTTCTTTTACGTAGATAACGAACCTGGTTTTTTTCTTCTTTGGGATTAATTCAACTGCTTCACTTATTGTTCTAAAATCTCCACTACCATCTTTAGCCACGGTAATATTCGGTATAGGATTTTCCTCCTGAAGCAATCTCCTGTCCCCCCTACGAACCCAGAGAGGAAAACGGGGATCGAATTCAAGACCGTGGTGGTGGCGGTCGAATTTTAGCAACTTCCGATGAATCGGAACTTGGAAACTCTGTAGGATGGTCATTATGTGGGTTGCAATAGCTAAGCTGTTGCTGCTGAATTCAGTGGAGTTCCTCGTAGCATTTTCCATTTCTTGGGGTATAGCCGCATGGTTCGCGGCTTCCATTAGTCCATCTAAACATGTTTCCTGGTTCGTGATTGCGCTGCTGAGCCACGTCTTTATATCGTTAATCTTGGCCGTTGACAACACCATCTCGTCTCCCTGCCCTCCTTGCACGGCTGATATGGAGTCATTGATATACTCAACTGCGTCCTCGAAAAGATTTTCGCAAATTTCCAACTCTTCCCGCACCATGGGATCAATGTTCACATTAGAAGAAATGATCTTTTGGGGCAAAGACGAGAGCCTTATCAGTTCACCGGCCGCAACTTGCATGGACAGTGTGAAGACTTTTGAAGGACCAGGGTTTGGGTCAGTATCATTTGAGGAGCTCCTTATGGCCGCTATGCTTGAACCACAAGAAGCAGGATACCTGGTCACATCACATATTGCTTTGATGCTCTCTGCAGTATAAGTTGGTGGGTTCTCGTTGGATTTTGAGGATTTTACAGGGAAAAGCGTCCCAAAGACTGCACCAATGATGATGGCTATCAAGACGATTGTAGAGAGTCCGATGATGATTAAGCGCTTGCGGGTCCTTCTCCGATAAGCCTGTTCTTCGAGCTCGTCTGCCTTGCAATAACTCTGGAAGGATTTCATTGAATCCATAAGACTATTCTCCTTGTATTACAAATGTTACAAACAAGTGTGTAATGAATATATGAAAATCCATATCCATATGATTTTCACCCATTTTACATGGCTGGTGAGCCAACCATGGGCTTGTTTGAAATGGTCGAATGATACTGACGGTCAGCTAAACCAAGTCAACTTCCACTCGTTTTTGTTTTTCTTTTTAGGTCAATATCTTCAAAAAGTCCTTAAACTATTACACTTGATTTAAGCAAGCCCCTATATTGTTTTTGTATCCTAACTTATGATTTTTTAACCATGAAAGCTTTTGATATTAATATTAAAGTACAATATCTTTTAATTTTTAAACTAATTTAATGAGAATAATTTACTAAATAAATAATAAAATATATTTTTTAAAAAGTACTAAAATAAAATAATATTTTAAAATTTATTTAAAGTGTTTATATCCATAACACAATTACTCTTTTGAAAATTTTGATTACTATGTTAAAGTATATATAATTTCCACTGCATTAATAAAAAAAATTAGATAATACCTGCTTTAATATTAAAATCAAAGACTTTTATGAGTAAAAATCATGATTTAAGGACTTATTTAACTACAAAAATAATTTAAGAGCTCATTTAAATAAAGTCTAGTAATTTAAGGGTTTTTCAGCATATTAGCATTCTTTTTATTTGCATTGAAATTGTAAAGAAATTGTTTTATATGTGAAGAGTGTAGCAAGGAGCAATATCGTAGAAAAACAATATCTAGAGATGAAGTTGGCTGTTTTCACTTGTTGTTTTCAAACAAAACTAGTAGTCTTGAAAGGCAATTTATCTCTAGTTACAAGTAGTTTCCATTTGTCCCTACAACTCGGAAAACTACGTCTTCTTGAATGGGTCTAGACGGCATTGTCTTATTAATTATCTGAAACTAATGGCTGTCAACCACCACGCGGTTTACTGTATTTTTATTTCTTGAGCTATCAAATGTATCTTCATCAACTCTTCTTATCAATTAGGAATCAAACAATTAGGTTGGTCTCAGTTCATCTTGGTTAGAAAAATGTATCTTTTTCTTAGCAGAATCTTGCGTTTCTTAACTTGCTTCCATTGATATCCGATAAATCACGATTCAATTGAAACTATTATCTTCGTATTTTAATTAAAGTAAATTGAGATATTCATTATGTAGAATAGTTTTTTAGGAGAAACACAATGGTAAAGAAAACTGTATATATAATACATTGTATTGTAATTTTTCTATTTCGTTTCTTGGCAGTACTAAGCCTTTTGATATATATATATATCGTAGTATATATGTATTAATTTAGTTGAGGAGTATAAAAAAAATTCAATAAAATATCAATTACGCTCAAACTTTTTTTTGGTTTTTTTCTACTCAAGGAAACACTTGCTAGAGATGAGAGGAATCCAAAAACATCTATATTCATGGCATTAAATATATCTCTGTTTCACTAGTTCCGTTTCTTGAGATATAATCAATATACGAGAAACGAATTCTTAACTCCCCAGTCCCATACGAACAGGAGCGCCTGCTTCCTTTACCCATGTTCCCTTTAAGAATGTTTCTACTGTATATTTCTGGGCTTCTTCTCTGTTAATATCTCTTCGTCCTGCCCATTTCACCCTACCGTCAGTTCTTGCGCCAGGCCCTGTGTTGTTGAACTCTCCATAGAAAAGGGTACTTAGTGCAAAGTCGCCTTCCCATTCAAGCCATCCAGCAGGGTCAATGAAATCCTCGATCAGTGTTTCCATTATGATGGTCCTCGAGTATACCTTCCATGGCCTTCCTAGATAATTCTTGAATTGTTTTGCGAGCGGTTTGAATGGTTCCTCTGGTAATATTTTACTGTTTTGTATAACGATGCCTGTTGTTTCTAACTTGTCTTTCCTCCCTTGGGCGGTGACGATGTTCTTTTGGTTGTCGTTGGGCTTCCTAACATAAATCAAACAGTTCTGGAACACGACTGTCGCGTCGCCGAAGATGAAATCTATGGTGCCGGCGATCACGCAACTTCGGTAGAACTGACGGTGAGTTTGTGTGTATAAGGTGTCTTGGAATCCTTCGAAACGACAGTTGAGGAAAATGGCCCTGTCACCATCGACTCTTGCGGCCACTGCTTGATGTTTATCAGGCCCAGCGGTGTTTCTAAATCCCATGCTTTTTGCGATAAAGCCAGGACCAGAAGCCACTGAAACAAAAATTCCAATTATATGCAAATACATGTAAAAAATGGAATGAAAAAGAAAAAGTTGCTATACCAAATATTAAAGGAAGTCATGGCTTAGCATACCAAAACTTGCCGTCTGGTAAGTGGGGAATCCATCAACAAAATTTTTGGCTCCAGTGATAATGCTCTTTTGTGATCCATCACCAAAAATGGTAAGGTTTACCATTTTCTTTGGAACGATTACAGTCTCGTCGTATATTCCTGCCTTGACATATATTACATACCTGCATGTTGGAAGTGGATAAACAGCAACATTTATGAAAATTATAATGGAAATGATGAGGTCAATTCAATGATGGATTATTATTTATATATAGCATTACGCCATTACCTTCCCTCGTATTTTTGTGGCACAGCAGCAAGTGCTTCATTAATAGTTCTGAAATTTCCGCTACCATCTTGTGCCACTGTTACATTGGGAATTGGCTTCTTGTCATCATCTGCTTCCTTCAACAGCCTGCGTTCTTCATGGTTAAACCAGCTCGGATACCCACCCTTGGCCAACAAAGGAAACTTGGTTTGTAAAAGACGGCGTTTGGCTGGTGGCTTTTCCTTACCTAAAGTCATCAAAGAAGATAATTGTCTGACCATGGCAAGGGAATTGCTAGTGTAAACCTGACTAGAGTTAAGGGTAGTCCTGAAATCATTCTTCAATGGTCCATCAGGGAAACTATCAATGCAGGTTTCTTGGTAAGACATTACAGCACTTAACCAAGTGTTCAAATCACCATTGCTTGGTAACTTCCCTGGTTCTATTGTTCCTACTCTATCAACGGAACTCTGTAATTCTTCCTTGGCATTGGCCATCACTTCTTTACAAACATCAAACGCTTTTCTCTCCACATCGGTTTTCAATTCGAACGTGCTGGCTTTGGTGAAAGCCTTGTCAAGCTCATCAGTTGTTTTGGTGATAAAAGACTTGACAAGTTCTTTGGGTTGAGTCGCGGATTGTGGATTTTCCTCTAGTGTCTTCCCAATAGTGTTGGCGCAGTAGTCCTTGAAAGTAGAAATTTCGCAAAAGGATTTTATGAGTTCACTCGCTCCTTCCCCGAATGAAGGTGATGGAGCTGGTGCAGATTTTGGGGCTGGAAGTGGAGCTGGCGGAGATAATGGAGCTGGAGCTGGTGGAAATGATGCTTTGGGAGCTGGAGCTGGAGCCGCTGCAGCTAGTGGTTTTGGAGCTGGTGGAAATAATGCTTTCGGAGCTGGAGCTGGAGCCGCTGGAGCTGGTGGTTTTGGAGATGGTGGAGATGATGGTTTTGGCGGAGACGGTGGGGTCGACGGAGTTGAGGGTGGGGTTGAAGGAGTTGACGGAGGAGGGTTATCTTTTGGTTTACTGTCGTCGGCTTTACTATTATCATCGCTTTTGTTTTTTTCTGATTTCTTGCTACTATTTTTCATAGAGATAAAAGCAAGCGCTCCGGCCGCCGCTATACCAGCAATAACAAAGATAGCCACCAAGGCAATGGTAAGCCTCTTTTTGAGTTTCCGTTGTCTCTCCTGTCTTCGACGTTCCTGTATTATATCAAAATCTTGAAACACCATTTTTTATTATTTTAAATAATATTTTGGTTCAGGCAGAGAACTCTCTGCCTTAGAATCAAGCTAAGGCAGAGAGGGGAATCAAGAAACCCAACGACAATATATATTCCTATATCTCTTCCTCTATCGTCCTGTTGTTGTTCGGATTTTCAGGTTCAATCTTAATGCCATGAACGTCAGAAATGGAGTCTGGACAGGAGAGCTTTCAGGCATTCTATTTAAAAGTTTGTTATGTTTGCAATTAAACGAATGATACACATTTTCTCTCTCCTAACCGCATTTCCCTCCATTTTAGCTTTTTGGTATTCCACCATTGACCTTGATTTGCTTTCCACCGCATGCTATAAATGGCTGCTCATCTAAATTAGGTCCCATTTTTTTACAAGGTTAACAAATTGCCTCACCTGTATTGCTAAACTTGGCCAAAATCGCTTTGCTTTAATTTCTTTGTGGCTCTTGTCCACCGTTAAAGCTATTGTTAAACTAACAAGAGACTGGTCGGTTCTTGCTAACAACACCGGACCATAGATTCATAAACACCCCTCTCTACCAACAAAGCAAAGGACCAAACCAGAATATATATATATAATGCAAATAGGATGAAAAAAATGTTGATGGGAAAAAAATCTTGATAATATTCAAACTCGATTGCTTGGAATTTAATCCATTTAGTTTTAATCCAAGAAATAACTACACACACTGCCTTCTTTCAGGTACATGCTTACATTTAGCTACCGAATAACTTATTGCTAAACTTATATGCTCAAGGAACAAGTTGATTCAATGTCAACAAGAGCAAACGAAAACTAGGAGATGATACCCTTATTTCGAATCTGAACTTGAGCTTTTATTCAAAGATCAAGAGAGAAAGGAAAGCCCGTGGCGTTTAACCAATTAGCTCCCCCAATAAAATTCCGCGCAGTATAGGTTTGTGCCTCCGATATGTTGGTGATCACGCTATACCCCTTCCATGTAACCCTGCTTGACGTGTTAGCTCCAGGGCCAGTATTCTGATATTCCCGATACGTCAAAGTGTCGAGCGCGAAATCTTTGTCCCATGGGAACCAACCAGCAGGATGAATAATATCACTTATAACAGATTGCATGATAACAGTCCTCGAATGTGTCTTCCATGGTCTCCCTAAATAAGTTGCAAAATCGGACTTAACGGCTTCTAAATCCGAGGTTGCACCGATCCTGCATTTCTGAATCACAATCCCAGTGTTCTCGTTTGGGTCACTACGGCCTTGTGCGGTGACCATGTTCCTTTGGTTTGGATTGGGTCGACGAGCATGAATGTCGCAGTCTTGCAACACTGCTGCTGCATTTCCGAAAATGAAGTCCACGGTGCCTGCTACAAGGCATTGTGAATAGAATTGGCGAAGGCTGTGGACATAGAGAGTCTCCTGGTATGCTAAAATGTCACACCTGTAGAATGCTGATAAATCAGAGCCCACACGCAGTGCCACTGCTTGGTGCTTCGATGGTCCAGCCGTGTTCTGAAATGTTATATCCCTGGCCAAGAACCCGTCCCCTACCGCAGCTGCAATATTGTATAGAAATTTGTAAAATTTTCCAAATCTGAAAGGGCAGTTAGATAGGCATTCCAGACCCCATACGACATGATTCACAATTTAATGTCTGACAGATACAAGTGATGGCACTGCAGCTACATTGTTTGAGATCTAAATTAGGCTCTTCGTGTTATGGGCTTTATTTTATTTCATTTACCATTAAATATAGTTCATTTTTCACCATGCTCAACAATCTATTCCCCTTGTCCTATGGAAATTAACAAATTGCAGTCTTCAATAATATGGCATGGAAACCCCAAAAACTAATTTAAAATTAAATGGCATGTCCGGCTTCATTATCATTCAAATTTTCAAGCAGATTACTCACCAACAGTGGCAGAGTGGAAAGTGGTGCTGCCATCGACAACATTTCTGCTAGCTGTGATGATGGTGTTGACCCTCCCATCTCCCACAAACATGAGATTGGTTTTCTTCCTTGGAACATCCACGTTTTCACTATACACTCCAGCTTTAATCTTAATAATGTACCTCGTGGTGCTTCTCTCCGGTGCAGCCGCCACCGCCTCAGACACCGTGAGGAAGTCTCCACTGCCATCAGCGGCCACTGTTACATTAGGAATCACTGTTGTAGCCTGTAACAGTCTCCTATCTCCCGCCGACAGCCATTTAGGCCATTCTGTTTGGTCTTCCTCCTCAAGTTGCCTCCCTGATGATGGATGATAACCCTGGCTTGCCATGTCTGTGTCCGTCAAGTTCTTGATCATTGCCAGGGCATTACTACACATATGAAAAACATGCATCTGCCCGTCAAGCAACGCTTGCCTCACCTTTAAAACCAACAAGACAATGATTAGTTCAATCAAAACAGTAACATATCAGAAACACAAATGTTAGTATGATTGAGTATTAAAAAGAAAGAAAAAACCTTTTTATCAGCTTTATCGTGAGAAAACCCATCAAGGCAAGTTTCTTGGTTGGTCATTGCAGCACTAATAAGACTCTTAAGGTCATCAGCATGTTGGGAAATTGACTTGTTAAAGCTTGGATGGTCACTGAGATCATGTTCAGCTACCAATAGCTCATCCAAAGTCTCATCCACTAGTTCAAGACAGTCGTTAAGGGCAGCCTTTTCGCGCTCCGTCAGGCTCTTCCTTCGGGTACTAATGAGCTTCTTGATGGACAAATAGTTACTCTGAACAGCAGCCACCGTCAAGTTCAACGACAATTCAATCACATCCTAGGGGTTCTTGACCTTAGTCTCAGCATCTGGTGCTGAAGAGATTGTTGAGTAGCATAACCCTGGGTACAACGTGGAGCTACACGAAGATTTGATGATGGAGTGAGCTGCTGCAGTATTACTGGATTTCTTTTTGGAAACGGAGACGGTGGTGGCAATGGTGACTATGGCAGTTACCAGAAGGATTGACGCAAAGAGAGCCAAGAAAAGCTTTTTCTTGTGCTCACCGGAGATAGCCATTTCAATGGCAGCCAAGCCAACTAGTAGAGGAGAAGGGGATAAAGGCTTATTATTTCAGTACTTAGTAGTAGCTGTAGTGCTATTAAAAATGGCCACAACATTTATAGTAAGAGTAAGATGCCTCGATCCAACAACAGTGGCAGAAGAAGATTAGGGTATTCTATTTTGTTTTATCGACAATTAAATGCCTTTGTCTCTTGTCTTACTATTATAATTTATTATGACTATGTTTAAACATTTGAGAGGTTTTAAAAAGGTTGCACTGAACATGACATTGCTATATTTATATATTAAATACCTTCACGTCAACTTATTTTATTGTTTCGTATCTTTTTGGGTTTATAAACTATATTACTGAAGTTTTCCTAGAAAATATATTAATAATTATATTTTAAACAAAATTTGAACCTACTATTTAGGGTTAGTTTAGTCATTGCCTTTAAGAAGCGGTGGAAAAATTATTTTAAAAATACTTTTAAAAAAATAAAATTTTCAATTTAGACATGGTGTTATAAAATAATAAATATAAATATAAATAATGTTCAGATTAATTATTATGACGATATTTTAATAAAATATAAAATTATAATTTATTATAATTTGTTGTTAATATTTTAATATATAAATTTTAAATTTTAAATATTTTTTAATAATTAATATCATTTATTTATAAAATTTAATTTAAATATAATTTAAATATTAAAATAAATTTTAATTAAAAAATAACTACATACTCAATATAAATATTATATAAAATATTTTAACGTTAAACTAAACCAAAATGTTCTGTTTTATTAGATTTGTTTAGGCTTGGAAATCCTAAAGGGGTGATGGGGATGATGATGATGATGGGCCATGGGATAAGTAAGATACGACCGAAAACAATAGTCTGTCTTTTAAAATTGCAACGGTAACTGACATTAGCAAACACCGACACTGGCTGTTTTCTGAAAAATTGTGTTTTATTTTTTTATCTTTTTCAAATGAGAAGAAAACTTGACTCTGGTTTTCATCATCTTATTTCCTTTCTGCCTTTTCGCACCATGTAGGAAGTTGGGGCGACTTACAGAAGGATTGGGTGGACAGCTCCTCCTCAAGAGTGCATCAAGTTGTTTAACACAGATATGAATTCTTTGCGGAATATACCATCCTAAAGGATATTTTATTATACTTTTACATTATCATAAATTTAATTCTCAACCTATATATTTTTATCAATTTCATCTTTATTTTCTTTTCTTAAATTTGACAATTAATTTCTTTTAAAAAGAATCTAATTATTTTTTTAATTGAAATATGGACTAAAATGTTACATTTTTAAATATAGTAGTCCACATGATAAACTACATGTACTTCATGTTACTTTTTTAAAATTTTTATGAATTTTTTTAATATTTTTTTGAGTTTTGAATATTTTTATAATTTTTAAATTTCTATTGATATGCCATAAAAGGCGAATGATGTTATATTAGTATGAACTATGAAGTACGCATGGACTACATAGATAATCACTTAGCTATAAAAAAAGTTCATTAGGTACCCAAAATAAAAAAGTTTGCAATTTAAGTGTATTATGTAGTTCGGTCATTTTGATCACTCTCGTTAAAATCACAAACGGTAAGTTGATGTGATAGTTAAAAAAAACGATATAATAACAAATTTAGTCTTCAATTTTTACATATTATATTGATTTAGTCATACTTTAAAAAATTAACTCTCAAATTTTACAAATGTTCTCAATTTTATCCTATTTCTAAAAAATTCAAAAAAAAATAAAAATACATAAATATTTTAAAATAATAATAATTTTATATTTATATTAAATAAAAATCATTATATTGATATTAAATATAAAATACTCTCCCACCACTATCCCTCCCTACCCCCTATATGGCTCGTGGGTAAAATGAAATAAAAATGACGGCTGGTGGGCAGGTGGAGAGGGAGAGGGATGGAGTGGGGTAGGATTTTTTTTTATTTAATAATAATAACAATATAAATATAAATTTATTGTTATATTTTTAAAAATATTTTTATAATTTTTATAATTTTTTTTATTTCCTTATAATTAAGATGAAATTGAGAATATTTGTAAATTTTAAGAGTTAATTTTTAAAAATTATGAACAAATCGAAATAATATGTAAAAATTAATGACTAAATTTGTTATTATACCGATTTTTTAACTGTCACATCAACTTATCATTTGTAATTTTAACGAGAGTGACTAAAATGACCGAATTACGTAATGTAAATACTTAAATTACAAACTTTTTATTTTCAATGTTTAAAATGAATTTTCTTTTATTATTAAATTAATATCTATGAAATTTACCTTAATTTATAAGTAAAATCAATCTTTAAAAATTAAAACTCTACATAATATTTATAATATTTCAATAATTACATAAAAAGTTTATAAGTAATCTGAAATTTATAAGTTAAAAATGATAAAAGCTAGATCTTTCACCTATAGAAATTTATTAAATTGTGCAACTTTCACATAAATATTTATTCTATAGTTTTATTTATAGTTGAAGAGACGTGACTATACAAGTAAACCTCTCTTTTGATACTTGTGTCTATATAAAAAGATTGAAATTCATATTTATTAAATTTAGTCATATTGTATTTTATTTCCTCCATTTAAAAAAATGAGTAAATTAGTTATTGTACATTAGATCGAAGAGTAAATTGATTCTTTTGTTAAATATTTCATCAATTTTTATTGTTAAAAAACGATCTCTATAAGTCAGCATGAGGTACACATGATACGTCAAGTGTTAATGTATGATTATTCCATCAATTATGCTAATATTTAATAGTATAAATAGATGAAATTTTTAACATAATATATCAATTTACTCTCTAACCTAACACATAAATACTATTTTATTTTGTTTTTTTAATAAAAACGAAATCTAATTTTCAGTACAAATAATTACCAATGAGGCCAAAAAAATCCATTCAAGTAAATGGATAGGGTTATTTAAGACGAGTGGAGGCCAGGTTAGGGGGTTAGGCACGGAGTGGCCCAGGCCTTAAATTACCAATTGTCAATACTTATAATGTCAATCTCGGGGGCACGTTTTGTTTAGGATAAATTACATTAGTAGTCACTAAATTATGAATAGGTTTTTGTTTTGATTACTAAATTAAAAAAGGTTACAATTTATTCATTAGACTGTTTGAAAGTTTTCATTTAAGTAATTAAACTATTCAAAAAAATTTATTTAAGCCACTGGACTGTTAAATTTTTTTTTTTTAAGTTTCGCCAGCAAGTTCTAAGCGACGATTTGACAATCGGTACGGTAGATCAATTCCTACTATAAGTAGAAAAATATATATTGGATCCAATTTGATTTGACAGCCAGTGTCAGAAATCGAAAAAAAACAGTTATTTAAATTTTGATTCACATATATGTGATGCTCAAAGCTGTTTCATGAAAAAAAAATGAACCGTAGAAAAGAAAGCGAAAGAGAGTTTTTAATGAGTGCAGGTGGTACGAACAAAGAAAATCATATAACATCAATTTTAACAGCCCAATGATTTAAATAAAACTTTTGAATAATTCAGTAACTAAATTGTAAATTTTTTAATTAAATCACCTAAACAAAAACTTACCAATAATTTAATAACTAATGGCTTAGTTTACTTTTTATTTATTTGGTACATGGGATATTGGTGGGTTCTTTTCCTTTTGTTTTAGGTTGAAAATTGAAATTTTATTATATAAAAAACAGATAAATTTCAAAATTATACATAAGATTGGCTTAATATGTAATTTTATACATGAAATTTTGATTTGATCAAATTCTCACAAATTATTAACACAATTATTGATATAGCTTCATTTTATATTTATATACTACATACACAAATAACTATATTTATCCAGGATAAAAATAAATTGATATATATTTATTTATTTAAATGTGTATAATTGAATCAAAATTAAAGTTTCACAATCAAAGTTTCATGTATATAATTACACCATATTAAAGCTCATGTATCAAATTGTACATTGAATCAAAGTTGGGGGAAATCACTAATAAAAGCCCTTTTTTTAAAAAATTTACCGAAATGGGCCGACTTTTTGATTATTTACCGGAATAGGCTATTTTCCGCGAAATCGCTTCCACGTCAGCGCGATGTCAGGGTATGTGTCAGACATCGCGTCCACGTCAGTGCGATTTGCTGACGTGGAAGGAAATCGCGCCCCCTAGGACGCGATTTGCTGATGTGGCATGAACAGTGTGTTTTTAGCTTGGAAAACTTTGAAATGCCATAACTTTTGGCTCGGTTGTCCGATTGAGACAATTTTTTTTTGATTTCGAATAAATTTTCGAGATCTACGCGCTGGAAAACTGCTTAGAGATGAATAGGGACTAATTTGTAAAGTATAATTTGTTAGTTACGAGTATAGGGACTAAAGTGTAATTATTTCAAAATTAGCATGAAATTTTTGTATTTAAGAATATTTGAATGTTATGGAAGGATGAAATTGAATTTTAGTTGAAAAACGAAGCTTAGATTTGAAAATATGACTATTTAGGTTTTAGGGACTAAATTGAATAAAATAGAAAATTTTAGGGAACTTCTCAAAAGTGGAATGAGCAGACTTATACCTATAACAGGATGATATAAGACAATTCTGAAAAAAAATATCCGGTGTTCACTTCAAATAAATGAGGAAAATAACGATTTGAATGTTTCAAAATTCAATTTTAAACTGAAAAAATCAAAATTTAGGGGCAAAAAGAATCTTTTTCGACAAAAAATTCGGCAAACCGCCTTCGGCAGTATGCCAGCGAGTAGATCTTGAAAATTTATTTGAAATAAAAAAAAATCGTCTCAATCGGACAACCGAGCCAAAAGTTATGGCCTTTCAAAGTTTTTCAAGCTAAAAACACACTGTTCATGCCACGTCAGCAAATCGCGTCCTAGGGGGTGCGATTTCCTTCCACATCAGCAAATCGCGCTGACGTGGACGCGATGTCTGACACGTACCCTGACATCGCGCTGACGTGAACGCGATTTCGCGGAAAATGACCTATTTCGGTAAATAATCAAAAAGTCGGCCCATTTCGGTAAAATTTTTAAAAAAAGACTTTTTTGGTCAAATAGCCTCAAAGTTGATTTATAATTTTGAAATTTATCCCTATAAAACGTAACATGAAATTTTGTTTTGGGGGGTTGAAATTGCACAAAGTAAATAGAATTAATGAAAATAATTTGGATGCTCCCTTATGATTGATATTCACCCGAAACAAAAATAATCCCAAAATTTTATCACTAACAAATAAAATTTGATTGACTCATCAAATATATAGATTCCAAAATATCTGAAAATGATAAAAAAAAAATATTTATCCAAGGAAATTCAGATGAAATCCATAAATAAAATAAATCTTATTAATTCCTTTCCAAATTGTTTTAAATCCATATAAAACTCTAAGTTTATTAAAAAGATCCCCCCAAAAATACTTCTGACAACTCATGTCATGTAATGATGCAAGCAACAGCAATCATTTTTAATGTTAAGAAACGACACCGTTTGGGAACTAAAAAGGTTAAAGGAAGGATAAAAAATAAAGCCGTGAAAACAAATAAACAAGTGAAAAGAGGAAAAGGAGCATGTGAGTGTTGTCGGGTTTATGAAACTCCCGCCCGAAAAGCGGAGAAGAGGAGGGGCATATGAATATGATAGATCCCACATTTGCAGCAGCTGTTGAACTGGGGTCGCTTTATTCATGCTTGTTATTGTTAACTCTTAATGTTTAGTATTTTTTACACCCCAAAATCCCATCCCTTAGACCCCACTTTCTCTTTGTAGTTTGTCCCTTTTCTTTGATTCTTGCACTTGAAAACAATTCCTTGTTTTTCCTTTTCTTGAAAAGGCTGGTCTTTTCTTTATGGAGTGGAGGTATTAGATTCCTATGGTGTCAGCATTGCTAGAAGAAGACATGAACCAATAAATTTACTTGCTTTGCTTGCATCTGGGGGGTTTCATTTGATATTTTTTTCCCTTTTCTGGAGTGATGCTTTGTCTAAAGGCTGAAGCTTTGGAAGAAGACCATCGTATTCATCCTCAAAGTCTTGATAGTAATTGCAGTGATGAGAGTGGAGATTGCAATGGTGGTAATAGTGGGGGTTTTGTTTTACCAATCAAGTGGTGGGTCTTCTTCTTTTTCTGTTTGTGTTTTTTTTTTTCCTTCTGTAATGGTAAATATGGTATGGTGGATGCCTGGAATGGTTTTGCAGGGCAAGCTCTATTAATAGGTATTTGCAATGGAAAAGCGGCAAGGTTTGGAGCAGGTCGTTTTTGGCTCCGGACGACTCTTCTTCTGAGTTGGAGGTAATTTGTAAAGCTAATTTCTTGCTCCCAATTTTATTTTTATGTAATTCTCAGAATGCAAATTACCATATGAGGAGTTATTAATTATGGTGTGCCTCTATTTAGACTTATTGAAGATTCTTAGATTCTGAAACACTGTTGTTGCCAGGAGGATGCTAAGCCCCAGGAAATGAGCGGACAAGAGAAAAGTAAGCAGATGTGTCATTATAGACACCAGCTTGAAGAAGAAGTAAGAAGAATTTGTATATGAGCCTGCATATTGCCCTTCTCTTTTGCAAGTTATGAAATTGGTTTCTTTCACTAGATTTTTGTTTAGCCTTCATCTGCAAAAAAAAAAGGGTTGTTGGAGATTGTTTGTTTTGTCTTAAGGTCATGTGGCCTTTTAGTTGTTCAAAGTCGATGCCATGGTTCTTTGATGCATAAAATTAAAATCTCCAGTTGCTGTTGTAAAGTTCATTTTTCGTTGTCATTTATGATTTCTTGAGTTCGTACAAGTCGGGAAAGTTCTAAAGAAGTGTCTTAGGCAAGGTAATTAGATTTGTCAACTGCTAAGTTTTGTAACATGAAACAAGGGATGGACAAATGATCAGTGAATTCCAGACCTGTTGCAAGATGATTGTGCTTTAAGCCACTGAACTCCTTTTTGGTCTATATCACTGTAATCTTCATCTATATAAATCTTAAGCTTATCAAAGGTTGATTTGGATTTATTCAGCGACAAAGCCTTTGCATTGGCAATGCAGTAGAAGCTTTCTTACTAAGACAATGCATGTCTACTCATAGAGAGTAACACTTGTTCTAATGAATGATTATAGAAGCGCCATGACATTCAAGTTTTGGATTTTATTTCTTAGAGGGCTAGTAGTAGTAACAGCCAACCCTGTGTAGGATTGTATCTCATGCTTATGCAACATGCTAACTCTTGGATAATACAGGTTAAAAAGTTGCAGCAGCAGTTGCAGGAAGAGACTGATTTGCACTTAGCTCTAGCAAGTGCGGTCGAACACTCTGGTTCACATTCACCTAATTCTCCCAGCAAGCTTCCGTATAAGGTCAGCCTCCCTGTGCATGGTTTCTCTTCTGTTTTTATGTGCTTTTCTTAATCTCCTAAATTTGGATTTCAGGCCCTGGAGCTTTTAGATAGCATAGCTGTTCTGGAGATCTCAGTGTCAAAGCTTGAGCAGGAAATTCTTTCTTTACAATATCAGCTCAGTCAGGAAAGGAATGAACGACGTCTTGCTGAGTACCATTTAAAGCATTCTCCATGTCCGACAACATTACTTTTCAATTGCTCTCTGGCTCACTTAACAGAACCAGTACTGTCATATATACCATTAAAGTGTTATGCCAGTGATTCTTTTGCCTTTAAATAGTTACAAAATTCATTATCATTTCAATTTTACGCATTGGCTGTTCTTTTTAACAGTATATTTTATGTTTCAGATTACGACGCCTTGCAATGAAGAGGAAGCAGAAGAAAACGTGGATGATGTATGTCTATCAGAGGCTGCTATTGATAACATTTATATTGTGGAGAACCTTTGGCATCATCCCAATCAGCTATCCGAAGAAATGGTCCTGCGTATGAGAGATATTTTCCTCTTCTTAGCAGATTCATCAAAGCTTTATTCTTCAGATCATTTGGTGTCACCAGCTTCACCTCACTGTCCCCTTGCCAATTTTTTGGCATCTTTCTCGGACTCACCTATAGTGACTTCCTTAGTAAAGAGTCCCTCAGTAGGTGGAGCATCTGATCCATATGGAGTCTCTGGCCAAGTCGACTGGAAATGTAATATTGGGACCTACAGCACAGCAGTTGAAGTCTCATGTTTGTCTGTTGGAAAGAAAGAACTCGAATATGCCACAATGGCTCTAAAAAGATTCAGGTTTAATATCCTTGTTTCATTGGCTTCTAAGCACTTGGTCTAAAGTGAGCCTCACAGCTGTTGCTTTTATTGTTCCTCTTTGTTTGCCTGCAGATTGCTTGTTGAGCAGTTGGCTGAAGTGGATCCATCTCAAATGAGTTGCAACGAAAAGCTGGCATTTTGGATTAACCTTTATCATGCTCTGATTATGCATGTAATACACATATTTATTTACAATCTATGCATTCTACTCTCTTGCACATACACAAACGATGCATAGAGACACTCAATAATATATGGGGTGTCTTGATTGAATTAAATATGTCTGATTTTTTCTCTTTTCTCTGCTTCTCAGGCATGTTTAGCATATGGAGTTCCGAGAAACATTAACAAACTATTTTCCTTAATGCAGAAGGTTTGATGGAGTAACTTTTCCCTGTTGTCCCTCCGCTCTTTCCCTCTTGTTCCTTCTCTATGCTGTTTTGAACAAATGCTAACAGCAGGGCATGATGACATGCAGGCTTCCTATATTGTTGGAGGACTATCAGTGAGTGCAGCAGACATTGAATGCACTATTCTAAAAATGAACCCTGCTACTTATCGTCCACAAATTGTATGTATAATAACTCCATTTACTTATATAGGCCCTTGTAATGGAAATTTTCATGATGCAATAGTAGCCTCCTTTATCGAAAATTTGGTGGCTTTCTCCAAAGATGAAATCAAGTTTTACCATGGCTCTTTTCCATTTTTGTGGAGGGTTATTTTCTTCTCTCTTCTGTATCAGAGATTCTTCCTTGATAGTATTCTCTGCCATATGATCATTTTTAGGCTGCAGCTGTTGCACTTCAAAAATTCAACTCTTCTAACGAGCAGAAAAAGTATACAGTTGATCATGCAGAGCCTCTTCTATATTTTGCTTTAAGTTGTGGGCTACATTCTTCGCCGGCGGTAACTTCTCATTTCCCCTTCTAGTCGTTTGAGTGTCTATTTGTTCCAAAAAGCATCAGAGTTGGCTAATATTTTTGAAATTTCAGTAATGACTAATTAGTATTAATGAATTTTCTATTTGATATGATTGGCTTCTAGTTTTACTGAGTTGTCCTTTTGTCCTCATTTCTTGTAATCAGGTGAGGATTTTCAGTCCTCAAAATGTGAATGAGTTGCTGAAAAGGTCAATGAAAGATTACATTCAGGCAACTGTTGGTATAAGTAACAAAGGGAAAGTACTGGTGCCTAAATTGCTGCATTGTTTTGCCAAAGGAGTTATCGAAGACTCGCTTTTACCTGATTGGATTTGTCGATTCTTGACACCGCAGCAAGCTTCCATGGTTAAAGACTGCTTATCTCGTAATAAGTGGAAGCTTCTTGGTGCTAGGAGCTTCTGTGTTCTACCCTTTGATTCTAGGTTTCGATTTCTCTTCCTATTGGATGATGATGGGAACTCCCTTTCCTCTACATCATAAGACCAACTATGTTTCGTTTTTTAACTACAAAAGTAGGCAGGCAATTCTTCAGCACAAGGGCTGTTTCCATGTTATCTACTGCCTTGTAAATTGATCTCATTGTATGGTAGTTATGCATGGGAAAAAATTCAAGCCAAGGTTCCTTTTTTTTTTTTCTGTATCAGACCTAAATTTTCTTCGGAATGCCCATTCAACCAATATAAACGTACTACGTAAAATAAGAACAGAAAAACAAGAGCAAGAGACCAAAATATCAGTTAATCTCATAAATCATCACAGGTTATATACAATACAATCAAGATTTCCAAAATCGAAACAATAGTCAAATTAATCAGGTGATTGATTTGTCAGTTCAACTAGTTTAATTAAATAAATTATTAAACAAATCATAAAAATAAAAATAAAAATATTAAAAATTTGATTCAACTCTCGATTCAATTAATTTTTTTATCTAGTTTAATTGGTCCAATGCCCTTCTCTAGTCTAGTATCCCAATTGATATTCTGCCCAACTGGTCCGATTGGCTGTCAAGTCTGGTCCAAAAAATCCTTGCATACAATGTAAGTTACGGATCTTTTTTTCTCAATAAAAGCAAGTCTTGTTCATTAATATTTCGGAAATATTCCAAAAAAAAATGCAGCAGAGAATGTCCAAAATAAAATCAGCGACCTTCAGTAACTAAAGTAGTTCTTGTAACACTGAAAAATTTGATACAGGAAATAGATATGTGTTGGACAGGGAAAAAAAAGTAATAAATGGATTATTTTTCTAATAGTTAGTAAAAGTAAAGTATTAAATGCGCAATATTTTCTTAAAATGATAATTAAATAATTTTTAAAACTGATACCTATAAGCACCCGGACCTTGCGAAGAAGATAAAATGTCAATTTTCAACCATCTATTTTCCTTGATAAACATTAATTCTTGCCTATGGTCCTAAGGAATGTGCAGCGACGCTGAAAACCATTCCTTAAAAGTTTCTCAACAAAATAATTCGTTATTAAAACTCTTACGGTAGGAGAGCTTTCAACTGCACCCTAAAAAGATCACCTAGTGCTCCACGAATATCCATCTGAAGAAAAAGTAGTTTCAATTAATTATCAACCGATTTAAAGGAGATGTCAATATGTGGATTTTAGAAACATCAATGAACTTGTTTCACATCATTTGTTAAACACTACTCAAAAAGAAAAACACAAAAATGGCCTACAGTAATATCTGCATTCTCGCAAAGTAGGGCACAACATGCTGATTTTTTTTTACCAAATCTACACAAATGTTTAAAAAAAAAATCACCTCCAAATTTAGTTAATATTGCTCTAATAATATAAATTGAAGACTCATAGCAGAGAAATACATTAATCAGTTACACCAAGTCTAAAATATTGTTTTTAGCAAGTGATAATGCCACAGCATCATAGTACTCCTTTCAGTATGAAAGGTTGGCAGCTTAAGCGTTTTACTACTTTTAAGAGCCATAATTGAAGTAAATAAAATGACTAAAATCGTATGAAAATCCAAGTTGCTGCCTATGTTGTTCTTTGTTGTTAGTATTGAGCTACAAATGAGAGTATTATGCAAAGTATAAATTATTGCTAGACTTGGATTGGGAGAAGTTGAATCATTGTGGCTCTGTTTACTGTCAATAGGTTTTATGTCAGATAATTTTAAGAGGTGAGTATGTCGGGACGAAACTAAATGCAGAGTAGTGGTGATTAAGTCATAAAACAGTAAATCTTAACCAGAAACAAAATGCCTCAAAACCAAATACAGTTCATGCATTGCATACAATCTTGTACTGGAAATCTATTAGGATTTGGGAGATCTAAGATACAGGCAAAGAGAAATAAAGATTACCTGGTCACAGCAAATAAGTTTTGTAAGCAATGGATAGAACACCCCGAGGTGATTCCTGAAAATCTTATTGTTCATGAAACACATGCCTTTAAGTACCTGAAAGAGCAAAACGGCAGAGATTCTCTATAATCACTGAGAATAATAGAAGTCGGAAGTGCAAAGAATCAAGTTAACAACTTAACATTCATATCCACTCCAAGAATGAGGTGATCTTAAGGCGAACTATCTGATCAATAAAAGCAACTAAGAGATAATTTGACCAATGAAAGAATGGGAACGAGGAAGAAGTTCACTTCAATGCTAATAGTTCAACAGGTTTCCAACAGAGACAGCAAGAATAAAAAAATGGTCAGGCCGATAGGGAAGTAGGGAAGGAAAAAGTAAAAAAAACAACCAATCCGCACAGCTATTCTCAGTCAACATCAATGTCTGCATATATGCTGCAATTATAAGCATGATCCAGCCATTCATGAATCTGCACTAATATAAGTTTGGCAAAGGCTATATTGTATTACTGTTTCATAGACAAGGCATAGTTCTACCATGATATCTAACTAATGACTAATAAGCAACTAGATGTTATTGCATTAAAAAAATGGTCTAAACCTTATCATGTTTTAATATTTTTTCAAAGAGAAAGTGTGAAAATGAACTTTGTACCTTAACGATAACTGGAGACCGCAAATCCAGAACTCGATGAATATCCACGGAACTTGTTTCCCCTATTGTAGATTGGAGGTCAGATGTGTCCCTGAGTACCTGTGCACAGAAAGAGACCAGCTTCTCTTCTGCTATTCCTTCCAATTTTGTTTCTTCATAAGAATGTTCAGCCAATTCCGAACCATTGTTGTCTGAAGATACATCAGTATCGTGAGAACTTTTAGGTTCTAGAAGTTGCCCATTATTGTCATTAAATCCTGAAGTTGTTTTGTGCAAGACATCCAGATAAATGCAAGTTCCTGCCAGTTCCTGGCGAAGAAGATTTAGAGGGGGCCTGACAAGATACAAAGGTATTAGAAGCAAGGTTCCCCCCAGAAGCAACAAGGAGATGATAAACACTAAAATCAGGAAAACAGATTTTTCTTACCTTTCTGCAGGAATGTGTTGCATACGTGTTCTGAGGTTAGAGTATGAATTATATGATGCAGCAAATTCTACCAAGGATAACAAAATGTCCATTATGGCAATTTTCTGAGGTTCTTTCAAATTCTCCCAATACCTTTTCTGCCAATTAAGACATATTTTAATTGGTAAAAGATTACATAAATTATAACACATGACACAAAGTCCAAAGATGCAAACCTGAATGCCATCAATAGCACCAAGAAGTATTAACTGAGTGATGCACTTGCCCCTAACAGTAGTCATCAGTGGACTTTCCTCTTCATCTTTGGCTTCAGGTTCAACAGCCTCAGGAAGCTAGAAAATCATTAGATGAAATAAAAGAATGGTAAGTAAAAATGAACAAGGGAAAAGGCAAATAACGTCAATAACACGTTACATACATATATGAAGGTGTGGCATACCCTCTCTACCAGTTTGTCATTTGATCCTTAAATAAAAACATTTGCAGGTTTGAAATAATAAAAACAGCTTCTTGTAACCAATAATTTTATAAACATAAAACAAACTGACCGCAATAAATAATTTTCCTTTCTTTTAATATAATGGGTGAAATAACTAATTAAGCAAGCATTTAATGGCTTATGTGCACCTACACCCCAACAAAATAATATTTGAAAGTGGTGGAGAGTGGAGACTGATAATCAAGAACTTCTAAAGTGTCTTCTATAAGGTGAAAAAATTGAAGTGCATAAGTAGAACACCTCTTGTGATTGATCTACCAGAGATATGGGATAAGACTACTTGACACTAACCACAAAACAGCACAACCAAAGATGAATTGCTTACCTTTGGTGGTGAAGAAGGAGCCGGAATATCTGATGTGCCACTCTTTGCTTTTGCGGAACGACTTCTAAGAAATATGTTATCCATCATATTCCCCATAATTCTTTGACCTATTGTCTGGCTTCGTTGGAGGCTTGCAGCTTCAGCAGACTTCTGAGCTTTATCTGATGGTGAGGGAACACCTACATGACAATGATGTATAGATTTGTAAGGTTTGCTAATGGACAAATTTGAAATGTCAGGATTGGGCTGTTTCATGGATAGCATAAGTGTCCATTCACTCATAGTATGAAGGAAAACTGGACATCAGAATAACATAGAGGAGAACTGAACTTAAATAAAAAATTTGGCAGATTTCTACAAACTGATTTCGAATATAATTGGTATTGACTAATGACAAATACAGCTTCCTAGTTGTATAAAGTTTAAGCAATAACAAGGGGAAAATTCTAACAGCTAACCTTCAGATTGTAACCCAGATTCTTGATGGTGATCTTGTGAAAGTGATGCATTAGTATCCCTTGTGCTGCTATTATTACCTGAACTCAGTGATGCAAGTGGTGAAATCTTCCCGTTATCAGTAGAATCAAACTGCCGGACTTCACCACTTGTATAAACCTTTAAATCCCCTAGTGCAATTGAAGGGTTCATGGGATTCTCTAGACCCAACTCATTGAGTAGCTCAAGCAGTTGTGTTGTGTATGATGCATCTCTGGTGATAGAAAAAAGTAGACAGAATACATGAGTAACAAATTCAAATTCAAATTTTCAATGACTTATGAACTAAGTTCAAGCCTGAAGACATACAGACCTTATGCTCTTCAACAACAAATCCCAGTCACTCTCACTGAACTGGTTTCCACCAACCTCTATGAGATGCACCAACGCACTAAGAGAAATTGAAACCACCATTTGGTCTGTCTTTTTAGCACAGTCCAACAGCAAACTCAAGAGTGGTGGCAGCATAAAGCACACCTCCTATAGAAGAAAAAGAGTTCAGGCTAACAATAATTTTCAGGGAAGTTCCAAAGTCCAAACACAAGATTATATGTACCATTTAGATCATATTCAGTTTCCTGTTACAACCTAAACCCCACCCACCCCCTCCATTTTTAAGTCACGCGAATAATACAGTTAAGAGGACTATTAAAACTTGCCCACCTTGTAAAAAGTGTTGAAAAGGTTGCACAGCAACTGAAGTGAGTGAATGCTACTTTCACGAAGCCACTCATCTCCGGCAGAAAATAAGCTTTCCTCCCCAGCATGTCTCACATGATCAAATATGGGAAACAAGACACGATGGAAAATGCTTTCCCAAAATGGAGTTGAGAACTTCCTACCTCTTTCATTCACCAAATCAAACAAAACTTCAAGCGCACAACTCCTAACCTCTGGTCTCAAATCTGATGTTAGATCCGATAAACCAGCCAGCATTGGGAACCAATAATACTCAGCATCAACATTAGTCGGTTTCAGAGCTCCACCAGGTATACGTCCCTGTAATTGAAAGGTATATTGAATCATGTAAGCAAGATGTCCATTACAAAGAAATTAAGCAGACTTTCAAACACTGCTTGAAATAATCACTGAGAGCAAACAGTTAACCTGGACCTCTTTTTTCTCTGAGAAGGAAAAAGAGTTCATATAAACCTTCACAATGCCAAGCAAAAACTAAAGCATACTTATAATAAGAA
Source organism: Gossypium hirsutum (assembly GCF_007990345.1). Taxonomy (NCBI): domain Eukaryota; kingdom Viridiplantae; phylum Streptophyta; class Magnoliopsida; order Malvales; family Malvaceae; genus Gossypium; species Gossypium hirsutum. The sequence goes on from NC_053441.1 coordinate 3,199,278, forward strand.
AGACAGCTGTTAAGGAATGTGTAGATATGTAATCGTAGGTTACTTGATTACTAGGGATTTGATTCGATTTTGATTTTATTCTCCTTTATTTCTTTCCTTATAAAATAGGTTCCAACCTGTATATATGTATTATTTGATGGTGTGCAATATATAGAATTTCATTCTCTCTCTCGTGTTTTGTTATTTCACTTTTACTATTTCGTTCATGGTATCAAAGTCTCTTGGCTCGATTCAGAGGGTTTGTGTTTTGTTGTTTTGAATGCAAACAGTTTGGGTTTTTGTGGGTCACTTTTTCAAAATGATTATTTGGGTTCACCGCCATCTTCACAGGCAGTCTGCAAAGTTTGGCGACCAAAAACCCCACGCATGAAGCTCATGCGCCACCAGAAGGCCAACAACCTATCTTCACACACCGGCACATGGGGCAGTGTCAGGCCACCAACTTCCGTCCCTGACATCTAGTCCTTGGGGCAACCATAGCTCAGGGGTACTTGATTGGTAAAGGTTTGTGAGTCGTTTATTGATTTTTTGAGTCTTTGCACTGTTTTGATACTGTTTAAGCTTGGTTACTGTTTCAAGGCTCTTTTTGTTGCTGTTTGGCGTAGTTTGGGCTGTTCAACTTGGTGTGATTTCAATTTCCTTGTTTTTTTGAGAAGTACAATGGAGGAGACAAAAGTTATGATGAGCAAGATGATTCTTGTAATTCTTGTAATGTCCAAAATTACGGAACATAAGGTCAATGGAACCAATTATTTTGATTGGAGTAAGATGGTCTAGATCTATTTGAGAAGCATGTCACATGGATGATCACTTGACCGATGATCCACCCACTAGTGAGAAAAGGCAAGCATGGCTAAGAGACGATGCCAGATTGCTTTCGCAGATTCACAACTCTATTGGCAGTTAGGTAATTGATTTAACCAATCCTGTGAGTTTGTTAAAGAGTTAATGGTGTATTTGGATTTTTTGTATTCTGGGAAAGGCAATATCTCTCGTATGTATGAAGTATGCCAGGCGTTCTATCGTCCAGAGAAGCAGGATAGATCCCTCACAGCATACTTCATGGATTTTATGAGAGTGTATGAAGAACTCAATGTGTTGTTGTTCAAATGTTAAAGTGCAACAGTCTCAGCAGGAACAAATGGCAGTCATGAGTTTTCTTTCTGGTCTTCCTCCGGAATTTGAGGCTGTCAAATACCAGATTCTTTTGAGTTCTGAAATTTCATGTCTACATGATGCCTTCCCAAGAATACTGCGAACTGAAAACTCATGTTCTACTTAGACTCGTAGTTATGCATTGGTGAGTCATAGAATAAGATACAGGGATCAACTACTCGTGACAAAAGTGGTGATAATCACGAGACAAGGGGAGTGCTGTGTTATTATTGTCATGAGCCTGACCACACTAAGCGGTATTGCCAAAAGCTTCAGAATAAAGCTAGGAGAGCAGTCAACACATGTTGCAGCAACGAGTACTGAGACCATTTCATCATCTCAAAAATCCGCTCCTATCACTGCTATTGCCGAGTCAGGTAACTCCACTAAGTGCCTCCTTTCCTCATCCTCCAACTGGGTCATTGACTATGGTGCTACAGATCATATGACAGGTAATCCAAATCTCTTTTCAACCTTTAAGCCCTATACACATACACCTAAAGTTATTTTAGTGGATCCATCCACTTCTTGTGTTCTTGGATCTGGCACCGTTATCCTACATTATCTAAATTCCTAGTAATCAACTAACCTACAGTTACATATCTACACATTCCTTAACAACAACAAATGGAGTTTTCTTGGTTGAAAGGCTGATGACTATGACCAGTTTTAAATCATAAAGAGAATAGTTCAATTAAATGGCCCTAATTGTTTTCCAAATTTACAAGTATGTTGAAGACTAGAAAGGCTTTGAAGCAATGGCATTTACCACTTGGATATAGAAGACTAGAATCTGCGGCAGTTCATTTGTTCAGATGCTGTTCCACTTTTGGGGGTTGGAGGCGGCTGGCTGTTCTCTTTGATTTTAGGCCAGATTCAGGGATTTTCCTACAGCTGTGAGAAGCAGATGACATTTTGAGCTCTTAAAGCTAATATTTTCTACTGTTTTAGAAAAAAAAATTCTCTGTAAAGCATTCAAATATGTTCTGAAGCAGAATATGTTCTTTCGGCATATTAATTATTAAGCCAGGAAACTACTATTGCTGTTACTTATTGCTCAAAGCGTAGGTCTTATAGTAGGATCTATTTGCATCACCTGGGAGACTCACCAACCCGCTAAGCTAATCGAAAATTTAGGATAAGAGTCTTCAAATAACATGGTTAAATCTAAAGGAATTCCTTTGACCGCATCAAAACTATATATGTAACAACCCAAACATGATTTTCTCTTTGGCTCAACCCTAGATTGGATATCTTCACTTTTATTCTATACTGAAATTAGTGAAAGCAAACTAACACATTTCAATGCAATGTAAGAATAAAAGCAAGCAATGCAAGATGTAAATATATTTTAGAATAACAAACAGAGGCTCAACCCAGACCTGAACCCAATTACTTTCTGCAAGATTTGCCTAAATATGGCAAGAGTTGACCAAATGACAAAAACCTGAGCAACCATACCAACCTGAATTAACTAAAATGTTACAACCCAAAGCCAAAACAGCCCAAAGCTGACTTGTCTGACTCCGGCCAATTGCCGCCGTTATGGAACAAACTTGCTTTAATAATAGTAAGGATATAAATGCAGATCAATTGAAGATGTTGGCCAATGCATTAGTAAAGAAAAAAGTATCTTCTAGAAGAGGGCAAATAAAATGATGAAAGCTATATTTTTTTAAGAGAGAAAGGAGAGAACAAAGCGCTCAATTAAAAAATCAGGCTGAAGGACAGAAAATGAACCTCTGCAAGACGATTTTCACATATACGGAGAAGGGCAACAGCCTTCAAACTAATGTGGTGGGAAGTTTTATTGTTGGCAAACCTAATAAGACAGTTGATGCAGTCCATAAAACAATCTCCAACAATTTGATCAAATCGTTCCAGTAAAACTGCAAGGAACATGATGCTAGATTAATTGGAAAAGAAAAAAAAAAGAAGAGAAACATAATTTTGGTGGAAGAATAATGGGAGTTTCTTACTCTGTTCCACATTCTCAAATGCCTTTTCAATAATTGATTCCAAATCATCATCCGCAGCAGCTGTGAAAATCATAAAAACACTTTGCCATCCAGACTTTATGCCTGCAACCTTTGATTTAATCAGCTGCGATAACATCAATTATCATTCAAGGTGTCACACACGTGTCCAATGGAATAAGGAAAAACTGACCGCTATAAGTTTATGACTGAAAATGTATTAACTTCAAAATATACATAGATAAAAGAGCAGCAAGCGAGAGGGCTAGATGTTTAGGAAATCTGAGCAAGCACACACACATACTTGAACAATGCAGTCCACAATAAGGCTTCTTATGGTTTCACTTCGACTATTCCGCATGAGAACAACAAAAGGTTTAAGGATATCATTTTGGAAAGTAAAACTGGTCAATTCAGCGTGCTCCAAATACTTCATACCAAGCTGCCTCAAAGAATCTATTGCATACACAGCAACCTTCTCATCAGCATGGCTGCCAGCAGAGATAAAATGATTTGCGAGTACAGTCCATATTCTAGCCCAGACCTGGTAGACATTTTGTTAGATAATATTATGAAAATATTCTAGCATAACCTCAGGAATTTTATTACATAAATATTCTAACATAACCTTAGGGATTTTTATATTGATTTTATTTGATTTCTTTCCTTATTTCAACCTATGTAACTTGTATAAATTAGCTTGCCTTTGAGATGTAAACACAAGAAAATTCATTTTTGTAAATCTTCAACTATCTCCTATTTTTGTAATACATATTATTAAAACTTTTAAAATGTAAACCAGTCCAAACTTTGGCAGGAAAAGACAAATGATTTTCAATCTATAAATCAATTCACGAACTACAGTTAGATTCCACTAAATCAAAAAAACAGCTGATGAGTGATCAAATTACAAATCTCAAATTAATTCTTTCTCAAAAATGCTTTTGCTGGTGAAAATAAAAGCTAAATTAATATAAAAGGCTCTGTTCTTGTAAACTAGTGTAACTTTACATGTAATGTTGATTCATTGACAAAACTTAAATTTCTTTCAGAATATTCTCAACATTTTATCAAGAGGCATCAGACAAATACATCATGCAATTCTGAACCATTTTCCTAAAAAACCAAAACTATCAAGAAAGGAATGAGAAGCAATTTGAACTGAGAGTTACTTGAAATTCAAAAATGGTCAGAGCATGCTCTTAAACAGTTTTACATGCTTCTCCTTTACATTCCATATGCCCATTGAAGTGATGCAGATCCTAATCCACATATTAAGGTTCAAAGTATGACTAGCCACTAAATCTTGATAATAATTATAAACATAAACAAGAGGGTATTGTGGAGCTCAGTCAGTTTAAGGAAAGTACCATACGTATACGAGCAATATTGTAGTAACTGATCTCAACAGCCCTTTGCAAGCTGAAAATGCGAGCTGGACTTTGTTTTAGTTCTTCTGCAGATACACCACATAGAGCAGTGAAGAACTCCACAATAGAATTGCTAGGCAACTTTTCACTATTCACAAAAACCTGTTCAGCTGGTTTCCCAGCCTGTTCTTTCAGTGCCTGCAAAACAGCTTCCTTGGAGATCTGATTTAATCCATGCATGACAGTTGCAGCAACAGCAGGAGTTGTCGTAATATGTTCAAGCCGAGAAACACACTCAAGAACAGCATTCCATGTGTCTTGAAGACAGTCTGGCTCTACGTTACATAAATCAAATAGAGTCCGCAATGCTTCCACATTTTTAATACGCATTTCCTTTGGGGAATGCAAGAAAGTAAACCTAACATCCAAAATATACAGAAAGAATTACAGCTAAGTTATTCCCCTATGGTTAAGAGAATTATAATTATTGAGACATGGACTGCCCAGTTAAACAAATGCAATAATAATTGATGCAAGGGCTTTATGATGTAATTAGCTGTACTTCTTTAGAAAATAGAGAAACCGGACAAGGTAAGAAGAACAGAACAATTACAATGACAAAGCACAACAAAGCAATGGTTACAAACGGAGGTGGGGTAATGGAACTAGGTAAATAACAGCAGCAAAAGGAGCTTTTTAAGAACAAGACAGCTGTACCTGATCAGAGATGTTACAAAGGCAAAGCGCATAGTATCCATTCCAAGGGCATAAGTGAGATATATCCCAGCACTAAATCCTTCCATAGAAAGAATAACCATTGGCTTGTCTTCACTTTGCTCCATTGTAACAGAGAAGGTGGCCAACAATGACCATCCTACAGCTTCAACCATCAGTCTTACAAGTTCAATCTCTTGTGCAGTATAAAAAATTCCTCTTTTTGCTCGGTTCTGGATAATAGCCTGTGTCTGCTTAATTATTGCTTCACTTTGGGGCTTAGCATCACTTGAAGACTTTGTTTTAGGGAGAGACAGTTTAAGGATACTAACAAGGTGGCCTCTTTCTTCACCCTCTGGCTTTTGCTTGCTATCTTTCCCAGTGCCAGCAGCTTCATCTCTCATTTTTATCTCCTCTTTAACAATAGAATCATATATCTCCTCCAGAAGTTTGATAGGGGCATGCTCTTCAGGGTTATATGTGTTATTCATACGTATAAAATCTGACTTTGACATTTTAGGCCAGACCATTGGGTCATGAGCATCAGTATTCAGCATTATAACTGCATATGCAAGAACATATGCAATATCTGCATTCATGAAAAGACCTGGATTATCAGCACAATACCTGTCAAAAACAAAATGAGACAACTAATCATCATAAGTGGACAGTAAGAATTGTACTAGAAGAACATTCACCATAGAACATAGTAAAATGGTTCATACAAGAGTAAAGATCATATGCAGAAAGCATTAGACTCTTATTTACATTGGCTGCACAGCCTTGTTGTGGAAGAATCTCTATAGAATTTAAAGAACAGGTTCAGCATGATGTAGCAGAGATTTTGGGATTTGATGATGACAGTTATACCACTTTCAATCTTAGATAATCAAACAAACGAAAAATGGAAATCTGAAGGATGCTTAAGATATGAGAACATTGTTATAAAGACAACAGAATTTGTTCATCGAATGAGGATTTCCATTCAAAAAAGAAAAAAATTTATCAACACTTTTTGGCTTAAAACCTAGCTATAATGGCTGGCAAGAATCCCCAGTAAACTAAAGCATGTTTAAATCTGTCTCCGTAATTAAATTAAGCGTTTGTTTTTATGTTTTAGGCACAAAAGTTATAGAAACCCCCATACCTTTCAGCGAACTTTTCCATGATTCGATCTATCTTATGAGCCTCCCCAGGAAGATAAAATCCTTTGAGAAATTCACGTATTGCAGTATCAAACTTCATTCCTGAAAATGTTACTGAATCTACATAAGCATGCATGACAGCAAGGGGAAACTCCTCCTGTTGACCCAGATAATCACCAATCATTGCCTGCAACAATGCTAAGAATTAGACCACTTCCCAGGAATTGAGCAAAATTTGCCTCAGATAAGAGCTCTACCTTGTCCAGATTGAGAGTATTTCTCAGAAATTGGGCAACTGAGGCAGGAGTATTTTCCACCAATTTATTTGATATCAGATTCTCAATACCCTTCACTGGTTGCCTGTTAAACTACAATATAATTAAAACTATGTTTTAGTGCCTAATTACAGTAAAAGAAACTTGATTCCCACTATCATATCTCACTGCAGAAAACTTCCAGTCTAAAATAATGAATTGTTAGTATAAAACCTGACCAACTACCTCGGAGATGGCGGCAGCCATGGTAGATTCATGACCTTTTGTCTCAACAGATTCTCGTGCCAAATCTTCTTCAGGAGCCCGGTCACCTCTTCTATTCCTTTCTGGTTGTCTTTTAGATTTCTCCCAATCAATCAGTGATTTTAGTATGTTGACAAGGCACTAAAGAGTTTAAAGAAGTAAAGCTTTATCAAACAACTACAATGGACATGGAAGCATACAAATATAAACCAAAGATGGTTCTAATAATTGAAAATCAGATTTTATAGAGTTGTCCGATAGACAAACCTACCTGGAGTGAGGAACTCTTAATAGATGTTGTCTGGTTGGCAGCAACAGGGTTTGAGTCAGCATTTTGAGGCACTTGAGCTATTTTAGACAGAGCTGTCACCTAAAAGGCCAGAAGACAAATGGTATACTTAACTAAAAAAACCTAGATTAAATATATAAATAAATGTTGGGTTAACAGAGTTCATACCATGCGTTGAAATAAGTTAGGTGCCTCATGATCACAATCATAATTCACATAAACATCAACAAGCATCTGGGGATCTTTGCAAATTTTCTCAAGCATTCTAGAAAAATAAAATTAAAAAGGTTAGATAGTATAAAGCAAATAGCAATTTGACATGGTGATGATGACGTGTTGAACAGTGAAAGAAGGCACAGAAATAACTAAACCCAATGCCCCAGTAATTGCAACAGCCACTCAACTAGAAAGGGCACCGTACCTGAGAACACTCATTTTTTGGTTAACGGGGAAGTCTGAACCATCCAATGACCGCAAAATAATCAAGGGAATAAAGACACCAATTTCACCCTAAAAAGGAATAAGATAAAAGTAGTCAAGCATGAAGCACAGATGTTGTCTATCACAGCAATAATGCTTTATTTGAAGGAACTAGCTTTCATAATCTCTAAAGATAATAATCATACTTTAAGACTCTCTCGATATCGCAACAAAAGCACAGAAAATATCCCAGTAGCATACTGCAACATAGAAATGCATAGTCAGAGAAAGATTCTCATAGCAGATTATTCTAAAACAGGATAAAGAAAAGATATTATGTAGACACAGATAACCTGAAATATGACAGCGGATTGTGAAACTGAAGCCTGCAGCAAAGCAGATAGAAGATATGCTTTCACTGAATCAATTAAATGGAAGTTCTTTGTAAATGAATGGCTAACCCCTTCCAACAAACCCTGAAATACCATAAAGGCCAGAAAATATAATTAAGGATATTAGCTAAGCTACCCATTCTTTATTACAGATAAATTTTAGCATTTTAAAACAATGAGTATATTTGAATTTCAGAGTTCCCTATCTATCCAATCTCAAATATGATGACGATCACGAATGCTTTCCCTGCCAATAATAAAGAATAAAAAAAGCAAATATATCCTTTTAACACAGAAAAAAAAAATGAAGCATAAATAAAAATGACCCAACATTGTTGGGACACCGCTGTGTTCTATTATCGGTTAAAATACTTGGGAAGTCCCTGTATTATAGGGACCGTATCAAATTAGCCCTCTATTATTAAATGGATCAATTTAGTCCCTATACGATTAAAAAGAATCAAATAAGTCCAAATTGGTAACAAAGTCTATATAAAAAATGTTTTTAAAATTATATTTTTCAACTGCAATTCAATTCCAAACTAAAGATTTCAGTCACAAAACCATAAAAACTTTAAATATATTAACTCTATTAAACAATAATTGACATATTTTATACAATAAATGTTAACTCTATTCCAGTTTGGCCTTATTTCATTCTTTTTAATAGTATAAGGGCTAAATTGATCCGTTTAATAATAGAGGGACTAATTTGATCAGGTCCCTACAACAGAGGGACCTCTAAGGACATTCACCTTTATTATCCAAAGACACCAAACATTCTTATATAAATTAAATTCATAAAATTAACCTGAAGAAGCTCAAGAGACAGAATCTGTGTCTTGGTGTCATCAGTATCTTCCTTCTTGCTCATCTGGAAGAAAAAACCATTTCATGAAGGGAATCCTAGCAGAGACTTCAAAATGCAAAGAACAATTGGTGACAGTATAATTAGTACCTTGCAAAGGGTGCGGAACACTAGCAATGCATCACGTTTACCAAGACTCATGTTCTCAAGGTCAATCCCTCTGAGATAAGTTTCAAAAGAGTCAAGATAGCGACATCAACAAACAATTGCAACAAAAATGTCAGCCAAAGTAAGATACAAAAACTAGCAAACAGGGTAAAATACTTTGGCACATACCTCGTGATCTTTTTACCATTCTCAACATGCACAACATTGTCAAGAGCAGCCTCTAGACCCTATAAAACAATAAGTTCCATATTAAGAACCACAAAATCAAAAGAAAACTTCACTAAAGAAAACACCTAGCAAATGCTACAAAGGTTAAGGCCCACAAATCAAATGAATCAAAACAAATAACAGCAAACAGAAGAAGGATGCACCTTGAGGTCAGCACCTCCAGCTAGTTTTTGAAGTTCCTCAATAGATGCAAATGTTGTATCCTTGACCCAGTTTAGTACATCGCCTAAAGTCGTTCCATTGTCATTGTGGTCGCTTGAGGAAGCAGCTTCAGTATGATCTGCAGAACCGGATGAAGTAGGGACCTGAATTTCATGTAAGAAGTTATTATCCTTTCCCAGATATAACATGGAGGCAAAAGATAGTTGAAAGCTTAGAGATAAAATTCCATACTACATCAGTCTCCATTCTCCTAAATAAGATGCTAATCATCTGTGTCAACATTGCCTTTGATGTTGCTTGGGTTATAGGGCTCTTGCTACAAATCCAAGCCACAAATTATGAGAATGACTTTAAGTTGGTGAATAACTATCATTAACAAATATAAACACCACCTGTGAAGAGTAATATTGTAGCAGACTCTGATAATTCCAAGCAAAGGTTCCCCATGGACTGCAATTCCAATTAGAAAATTGCAACAAGACTCAGTTCATATACTAGACAAAGAACAAGATAAATAGATCCTGGACAATTTACCTCTGAACTTTGTCGATGCTACAGCAGTAAGAAGTACCTTCAGAACTTGCAGGATTGTACTGCAAATTGTTTTCTGGAATTAAAAAATGCGTAACAAGTGACATATGCTAAAAACAAGGTTAACAGACACGAGAGCTCATACCTGTCAGTAGAAGAATTATCAACACAATTGCAAACCATATTCAGAATGTCTGTAAACAGAGGAACATTTTTACCACCATCTAAACCAGGATCTCCCTCCAGATGATCATAGGCAATTAGTTTCTGTTCTTATGAAATTACAGACCATGTCAGTAACATTATGCAAAAAATGAAGCATTTGAATTTCCAAAATCAAATTGAACAAAAATAGGGAGGTGGAGGTCCTTTCAGAATATAAATAACAAGCTTTCAGATGGATTATGTCTTCCCTTAATGCTATATAAAAAACATACAGAAGACTATTAAGCAGAAAATAAACATTGAAAAATTGTAAATCTAGAAAGAAAGCAACTACATACATGAAGACAATCCAAAGCTGGTTCAAGGATTTTTAAGTTCTTAGTCTCGAATGCAAGTCGAAGAGGATTTAGAACAAGCTCCACCTCAGCCCCTTCCAAGGTGTATCCTGCATTTGCCAAGGCAGTTGTGATGGTTCCACTAAGACCGGTTGGCTTACTAACATGCTGTGTATCCCCAGTGGAGCTACAAGTAAAACAAAAAAACAAAAATTGGAGGTCATCCATGAGGTAGCTATCTAGTTTTAGTTCTGAGGGAACTGCAAGTAAAACAAAAAACAAAAATTGGAGGTCATTGGTAATTGTTATAATATCAGACATGACCACATTACCGCAAATGATATCAATTCCACTTTAATTTTAACAAGGCCATTTAAAGTGTTGGCTGAATCTGACAAAAGCTATAGTGATGGGTAAAAACTTTAGCTCTGAACTATAGGGAGCCTAAATAATTGTAAACAAATTGACCAAAAGACATATAAAAAGGCTATTTCATAGGGTTTATATCTTGGATAAGAAACTAGGGACGAGAAAAAGAGAGTAGCAGATTATAAGATTGTAAACAGAGTAAACCTTCCATCTCCAGGTCTAGGCTCGGTGGATGAAGAATGCTGATTCCTTTGTTTTGGACTATCTGAGGAATGCAAAAATATAACAAAAAGTTAATAGGTGAAAACTGTGACCAACCAGCAACAATTTCAACATGAAATTACAGGAAACCTCATCATTACTCTCCCACCCTCCTCTTCTTAATGACTTCTTATTTCATGTAGCAACCCTATCAGCAAGATTGCCTTTTAGAGAATTAGTCAATCGGGGGAGAAGAAGAAACAACATACTCCTAGACTCGTCCATTTTAACAAGAAAAAGAACAAAGATAACTATCAATTTGTTTTTCATGGTTCTTTTATTATTCCCTTTGGATAAAAACAAGTTTGAAATACACAGATTTCCCCTACACATCCCTTCTAAAATCCATCAGACATGATAGAGAAAATCCTAATCATTTTGCTCATAGAAATGTAGAAGTACTTGATAGAAACATGAAGCTTCTTAATCAAATCTTAGAACAGATCATAACTTGTAAGTTCCACAACTACTCCAAAACCCTACTGTGTGTCCTAAGTACCATTCTAACTGCATTTTAAGTAATTTAATAGTTGAATGCGATTAAAAAGGAAGGCAAAACTCAAATAACTGAACAACAGCTAATGCTGTACAAAATTCAATAAAGCATGTTCCAGAGTCAGGAAATATGACTTTTTAAACCCGCATCGGTGTTTAAATTCACTGAAAATCAAAATTAGACTAACGAATAACAATAAGAAGAAAACGTACTAAATGCAAAGAAATTATAATTAAAGCACAATTACCAGATAAAAGAAGATCAATAAAAATCGCAAGGCAAATTCAGCTTCGAATCCAAAGAAACAATAAAAAGAGTAAGAGACAAAGATCCATGAAATATGAATTTAAAAAGAAACTACAGATCTGACCTAAATAAGTTTGAATAGCCTTTTGAAGATCAGGATTCTTTTTGGAGGAACATTCCTTGAGCATCGACTGGAATGCTCGACTCACAAATCCACCTGCCGCCATTTTATTCTTCTCTTCCCCGACGCTTGAGCGCAATAGTTTCGGAGTTTCTCGCTCTCTCACCTAAAACGCAAAATCCATAGACCAAACAGATAAATTGGGCGCTTCTAGATCGTCAGAGGAAGAGGTAGGATCTGCGAATGTATACACACAAATAGAGAAATATATACATACATGTAAGGAAGAAGAAAGAGGAGACTTACCACGCTTTATAAATTGCTCCGAGAGAGAAGAAATTGTAGCGAAAACCCATGAAGATGTGGAAAAGAAATAAGCAGGTTTAGCGAATTGATTATATTTGCAGGAAAATGTTGAAAAGAGTATGCATTGTATGTGTTTACTGGGCTTTAGTTGCGATGAACCCGGACAATCCCGGATTTTGATTGGGTTTGGCGTTAGGACTAATAACGGTCAGATTTGTCCTTTCGATCTTTGCTAAAATTGTTCTCTTTTTATTTTAATTCTATACAATTATTTTTACAATATCGTACAAGAAATTAAATGTCAATTAATTTTGTTCGGAGCTAACACTTGTTTTGAGAGAATTTTTGAAGTGATGTGTATACTTTATAAGGGGTTTATAGATTTCTCAATGATTGTTGATATTGTAATCGTGGTATTTATACTTGATTTTGTCTTAAAATTTGTCTTTTGATTTCGTAAAAAGTCTTTTAAGATTTCTAGCACCTTACTCGACAAAGAAATATGAGCAGTTATCCTCTATGGGATTTGAATCTATGTCCCTCTATGACATTTGTAGGTAAGATGGGTGCATGCATTTATATACTCTTCTACCGTATAGATCCCATTGTTGAATTGGAAGACAAAAATTTAAATATTAAATTGAATATTTTGTTAACTTCCCCTAAACAAAAAGGTACTTTATATAAAATTTAATGTGTACCAATTTACTTATAAAATGGTAATCTACCAGTAACATTTAAAGGAAAAAACATTTCTCTCCTCCTCCTATAAATTTCAAAATGTATTGATTTACTTTTAATTTCTAACAATATGGTAATGTATGTGTACTGTGTTTATCAATATTTAAAGAAAAAACATAAGGGTCTAAAAATATATATATCATATTTTCTTAAAAATCAGTAAATTCTATATATTAGATTATAAAATTATAAAATTGATAATTTTTTTTTTACTTTTTAATAAACAAAAAGTATTTATGACAGTTTTTTTTAAATTGCCACGTAAGTTATAATCTTTAATGCATAAATTATTAATTAATTGCCAACTATTTAATATACAATCAGATTAGTTGATAAATTTCACATAAGACGTTGCTCTACTCATAAACTTTTACATAATTAAAAATATATATCAAACCATTTACATCAATATAAAAGAAACGAACTCAATTACTCAAAAAAAGAAAAAGAAAAATATAACTCAAATTTTGAACCCAGTTTCAAGCCCAAACCCCCTTGGATGGAATCATGGAATATTGACTTCGAATTCGGGCCAATCAAATGGGCTCAAGAGATGTAAAGAGTACTCGTTTCCAAATTCTATTCGATTGACTCTTTTTATATGTATTTTTAGAAAAAGTAAAAATGAGGAGAGGAATTTCCTATACCGCGGAGGTGGAGGTGGAGGTGGAGATTCTTGATTATCTATCAACCACTTGCTTTTTTGTTTCCTAGCTTTTCCATTTTCACAATATATATATATATAAAAAATACTCTCAACGAACCTAGTGAATTGGTCTAGAAAAAGGAACTATTGTAATTTTATTTATACCTCTTTAGTAAGTTATATATATGTATACCACAGAGAAAAACAAATTCATTTTATTATTTTTTAAAATTTTATTAAATTTATCACATTTTAATTTTTAGTTGTCAAAATTTTTAAGCTCCAACCTCTTATTTTTAAAATTTCACTATAGATAAAAGTTTTTAAAATATATTATAAAAACTTCCATGGAAGTAGTTTTTGAATTACATTGGTATAAAATTTAATCAGTTGAAATATTTATAATAATTGAATTTTAATTTTTATTTTTATTAAAAAAATATCGATATTTTTACCCGGGTAGTTTAAATAGATGATACATATAGCATCTCTTAATTTTATTTGTAAATTATTAAATTTTATTTTTTTTAGTGTGCAAAAGGAAACCCGAAAAAGGAAAAACTTTATATAAAGTGAATTATATATGTGCGGTCCAGAGAAATCCCCTAAAAATTTAATAACACTAATATTATTAAAAAAATTAGCAATCTAAAGCTTCCTTGACCAAAGTCTTTGACTCGTTCATCCACTCATTGCAAAGCTATATTATTAATATATACATATATAATTTTACATAGTTTTTTTTTTAACTCAGAGATAATAGGCAATAGGCATGTTAGGAATACGAGAAAAATAATACAAGAAAAGAATAATATGTATTTCATTATATATACATACATCTATTCAAAGGATCAAGCTTTTAGAGTTTAGACCACTTGACTGTATTTTTTTTTTCTTCTCTTCACTTTAGACTTCCCCAAAGAACAAAATTGACCCTTGTCCCTATACCCAAACCATCAACTGACTACTAAATATACAATAATTATTGCTCCAAGCTCTATCTCCATGATGAATTGAGCAAATAATATGTTAAAAAGAAAAAAAAAACTGTAGAAAATAGATAAAGGACGTAGATCAAGGCAGAAGATCGTCCCCGAAAAGGTAAAGGAGTCGCTCGACGGCCCAACTAGGTTCATTCTTAGGCCACACCGAGCATTGTGAAGAAGTGAGTAAAGGGGCCCTGCACAGGGGGCAAGTCTTGTGATTGTTACTATCATCTTGATCATGATCATAATCATGATGGTCGTGATCTTGATCTTCATCATAGTCAACCCATCTGTCAATGCAATCTTTGTGGAACACGTGACAACAGTTCCTCAATTCTCTGACCTCGTCACCTTCCTTCAGCTGATTCAAGCAGACTGCACAGGTGTCAGAAACCCAAGGCACCCTTTCCTTAGCATCTTCGAAGGTTGTCAACACCAGGCTGTCTCTAATCATTTGTGAAGAAACCAAAGAAGAAGAAGTGTTGTTTTGGGAGTCAGATGAAAAAATGAAACTAAATAAACTCGTGTCTTTAAACCTAAGAGCCCAAGACCAGACCCATCTTAAAACTGCTAAAACAACAGCTGTTTTGTAAAGAAGATGGGTTACAATTAGCCCTGGATCTTCTACAAAGAAACCCATTGAAGCAACGGAAAAAAAAACCAGCAATGAAAGGGAGGGAGAATGGAAAGTAATTGGCAAGAGAAAGGAAAGGAAAAAGAAAGGGGGGGAATTAGAGGAGCATCTGAGGGGGCTTATATAAAAGTCAAGAGCCCAAGTGGGGCAGAGATAGTGGATTTCTTTGTTGGAATTTGTTGGTGTGTGAGTAAGCTTTGGAATAAAGGGAAGATAGAGAGGCAGGGGGAGGTCGAAGGGTCCAAGTGAGTGATTACGGCATTACGCCACCATCGGGTGCAATCGTGTAAGTCACAGCTCACAAGGACGGTGGTCGATTATCTCAAGTATCTTTCAAAAAAAAATTTGTGTTATTTAATTGGAAATATATATAAATTTCCTTTTAGAAAAAATTATAAAAAAAGTTATCAAGACAAGGAGAAGTAAAAATATTAGGAGAGAACGCATTGGTTAAAGTTATAGATTAGATCCAATAATTTATATAATTATACATGGGCGGTTAAACACGTTATATTATATATAAGGTATTTATATTATATAAATTTTTATACATTATTTATTTGTATTTTGTTAGTATATTGATAATATATATTTTTATTCTACAAACAGTCTTAAAAAATGATCATGGCACCATAACTAAATATTATTTCATATTTTCATACGTCCATATTAACTATTTTTAATGTTGTTTAAAGTTTTTGTATTTAAAAGGATTAAAGTGCAGCGTAGTGTATCGTATCATGAGAGATTGTGGATGTACTAAATGAATCTGGTGTTAGCTTTGTAAGGAATTAGGTAATGGAAAGTCTATCAAAAGGTTGTCCAGCACTAACTACATTGTTTGCAACTATCAAATTTTTTCTTAAATGACAAGATAAAATAGAAAATTAATTTTTTTACGTGTCTGTTTTTTTTTAGTTACCAGATTCTTTGATTTTAAAACTATGATTCATTTCACTTTAACGTATTATTTAAATGTTTATTTGTTGAATGAGATAATAGTGATAATTAATTTTTTATTTTTTGAAGAGAAGTTTGTGAGGAGAGTCATCAATTTTTTCAACAAATTTAGTATTGCGCTTTTAGATTCCGCCAAGAATTCAAGTGCCTAAAAAAAAGCTATAAGATGAGATGGCTGGTTCATGGAGTGAGAACGTCTTGTGGTTGGATGTTTACCCATATATAGGGCACAAGTCCAAATCCCACCAACAACAAATGTTGATTTTCTTGGTGGGTGGCCATGTGCGTTCGCATGATCCTGCCTTTTCAAGCACCCAATGAGGTGATCATATGCTTTATGAACCCGCTGCTTCTTTAGACACTTGGGTTTCTAGCAAAGTTGAGATACAAAACCCTCATTGGGAACAATACCAAATGTGTTGAGGGGTTCACCAGCTCTTAACAGGCAAAACTTCGCAAACTTCTACCGACGAAGTTGGTCACCCCACAATAGAATGAAGTTTGTAAAGTGTAGTCCGTTGGTGGACACTTTAATGGGTCTACATTGTCCCCAACAGGGGTTTTGTCTCTCAAATCTGTTAAGACCTTGAGTTCTCAATAAGATATGGCCTCAAAAGGCAACAAGTTCACAAAGCGGGAGTACCACACCAGGTGCTTGAGAATACAGACCATGTGGACGCACATGGTCACTCACTTAGGAAATCTCAACATACTACTCTTGGTGGGATTTGAACTATTGCCAAATATATGACACTTATGAGTAATTATACCTTTTTTGTTGAGAGGAAGTTGATTCTGTCAAGAGAAATCTGTAAACTGTCGTTCGTCAAAAGCTAGAAAACTCCTCAACAAGTTGGTATTGTCCTTGGTGGGAGGGTTTATCTATTAACAGTTTGTGTTTTCGAAGAGACTGCAGGTTCATAGAGGATGATTAATTCGTTTGGATGCCTAATAAGGTGAACCATGCGCTCGGGCTCATAAGTTCACATGACCTACAAATGTATATACCTCTCCAATTAAATGTAAATTTATCAATAAAAAAAATAACACATGGCCTACAAGTGTCTCCGTTAGTACCTCTTTAAACCATGTAATCACCGATGAATGCATTCTCTCTCAACACTATTTCCCCCTCTCCAACTCTCTAGACCCTTTCCTCCTCCACTTAAAACATGAAATACCACTCGTTGCTCTTGGCCCTACGAGTGCATCGTCGATATGAACGGTCTCCAAACTTCTAGTACATGTTTGTATCGACATTTCTAAATTGAAACATGTTTTCATATTACAGGATTTTGATCCAGGAAGAAATCAATAAAAAGATAAAATATTTCTCCATTTCAGCCGTGATTGAAGCTAAAAAAAGATGCAGGACTTATTTTACATGAAACTGTGTGCTTTTACTTTTTCTCCTTTAAAGAAAAAATGAACTCACAAATTCGTTTAAAAAATTAAAAATTGAATATGAATGATGTCTCATAACAATGTCTTAAAGTACAAAAATATATAATGTAATATCGTGTATAAATTTGTTTATTTACCTCTAACACTTTTTTCATACTTAAATATATAAAAATATATCAAAAAGAAAGAAAAAGAGATTAACCAAATCTTATTTATATGTATTCTCTAGCTTTAAGAAATCGTGTCAGTGTCAATTTTTATGTAGTGTTCACTTTCGTAATAAAACGTAAAAACACATATTGTATAACTTATTGTAGTGATAAAATATGAAACAAAAATATACTAGAACCGTTATTAAAAAATCCATGGAGGTTAAGATTATATTTATGCAGGCCGATGGACCCATCTTGTAGGTTAATTGAAATGCTTTTCTCCGGCATGTGCTCTATTGGTTGCCGCCTCTTTATTTTGCCTGAATCTGATGTGTGCCCCAAGGCCTAAAGCATCCCATTCAACTCTAAAGGCACCGACAAGGGAAAAAAAGAAAGGAAGGGCACTGAGGTAATAGTGACTCATTTTCAATCATCACACGAATCATCCGTTAAGTAAAGAGCATAATAATTTTAGATTGTTACGTAGAGGATAGGAAAATCTCATTCCAGCTATGTACGTAAAAACAAAGAAGATAGCTTTTGATTTTTCACTGACACGTTAGAAATGGCCCCCATCGAACGTGGGTTTCCACAATCCAAGTCAGATCCCACCCGGTCAATATAACAATGAGGGAAAAAATACATTAAAGAATGCATTAAAAATTTTAAAAATTTTGGACAATAAAATCTTGGTACTACTGGTAAATACGGAGACTTTGGATAGTGAATATTTAGTATATGTTTATTTTCATGTGTGAATTCTAATCTTGTTAAGTAAAATGGTGTGAATTCTTAATTTATTCGTGTTATAATTATTTGTGTTAAATTTAAAAGGTAAATTACTTCAACAGTCACTCAACTTTGGAGTAGTTTACAAAACAGTCACTCAAGTTTCAATTCAGCCACTCAACTTTCGAAAAATAACAAAACAATCACCACTAACTATTTTGCGTTATAGACGTAAGGAAGTTACTATTTTCCGTTACAGACTTCCATTTTTCATCCCCCTATCCCATCCCTATCCCTCTTCCCATAGTCCATTTGCTAACCCTCTTCCCCTAATTTGATTCTTTCCCTCTCCCCCACCATCCCTCCTCTTACTCCAATTCTCCCACTCTCTTCCTCTCGAAAATCATTAAGTTTGCTGCTTTGGCCATCGGTAAGTGATTGAATTCCTTAATCCAAATTCTCTTTTTAATTCCAGGGCTAGGGTTTCATAGCTCTTTTTGTTGAAAACCCTAGTCTAATTCCACTTTCTAGGAAATTTGGAGTAGTTTCCCAATGAGGAATCATTGTCTCCATGCTTTAAAAGATCCCAGATTTCGTGGAATTTTCAATAGATTATTTGCTTTGATTTTGATTTTCCTACTCTACACCCGGGTTGATTTATTAAGAAACCTTCAATTCGCCAGTTGTCTCAGTTTATTAACCATGTGACTCGAAGACCTGGTTTCACTAATGGGTGTGATCATTTTAGTGTTATTCATACAAAAATTAGTGAACTTGAAGCAAATTCATCAAATTTAGCTGATAAGAATGCTTAAGAAAATGATTTGAGCGTAAGCTTGAGCAACCCTGCTTGTGTTATGGATTGTTTAATCATAAGGGTTTTGTTAATCCATGTGAGTTCTTGAAAGCTCATCCCCAATGTTATTCGGATGGTTCTTTGATTACATTAAGTTTTTCTATTGTGGTTGCGAAGAATTTAGGATAGCAGGGTATGTGGTAAAATGGGGACAAATACAGGCGAAATGGGTCTTAATAGTGTGTTAGGTGGTGCAATTTTTATTAGTTGTGTTTTTGTAGGGACTATCTCCCTTTGTGTAGCAGAGAAGAGGATCCAAATTGATAAACGATGCTTTATTAGAGAATCAGAGTAGGGGGAGGCATGATGGATTAGAGGGATAAAGAATCATAGTGGGGGAAAAGGGTTAGCAAATAGATGATGTGGGGGGAGGGAAAGCATGAGAGGAGGGGAGGGATGGTGGGGAAGAGGGAGAGGGACAAGAGAGGGGGTGGAAAATGGAAGTCTGTAACGGAAAATGGTAGCTTTGTTACAGACGTAACGGAAAATGGTTAGTGGTGACTGTTTTGTTATTTTTCGGAAGTTGAGTGACTGAATTAAAACTTGAGTGACTATTTTGTCAAGTACCCCAAAATTAAGCGACTATTGGTGAAATTTACCCAAATTAAAAAAAAAAAAACAAGAGAGAAAAAACTTAACCATCAATCGCTCTGACTTTTGGAAAACAAAAGAAATTTGTTACCTAAAAGCTATCGAGGAGTTCAGGCAAACACATGTAAGAAAAATGAAAGCCATCATCTGTCATTTCCTAGTGACTAGGCCAAGTTTGATTGTTATCATTGTTTATTATTTCAATGTTGGCAAACTTGTGATTAAGAAGATTTTGTTGAATAAATGCGGAAACTAAAAAAAGTAGAATTCGACCCCCTTAATCCATAACCTTTTTCACCACGCTGCATTCTAGAGGTGCTCATTGGCCGGGGTCGGGCCCATAAAAAATTTTTGGCCCGTATCCTAGTTCCGGGCTTGACCCTGTCCAAAATATGGGCCTAAAATTTTGTCCAGGCTCGGCTCAGGAAAAAATTCCTAAGTTCGGGTCCGACCCGGCCCATTTTTTAATAAACACAAAAAAATAAAAAAAGTATTTTAAAAATATTTTAAAAATAAAAAAGTATTTATTATATTCGGGCAGGCCCGAGTCAAAAAAGTGGTGCCCGAGGCCCGATCCATTTTTAAACGGGCCTCATTTTTTGCCCAAACCTATATTTCGGGCCTATATTTTTATCCAAACCCTCTCATATTTCGGGCGGGCCGCATTATAGAAAGAAAAAAAAAGATTAATTTTAAGTTTTAACATACCATTTAATATTTTTTTGTTATATTTATATTTACAGGATGGAACGAGACAGGCCATGTGACAAGCCCAAAGCATAAAATTGTTTAATTCATCGACCGACGAAGGTGGCCCATATCACATTCTCTCACACATTGTTGTATGTTAAAACAGAACAGTAACTTTATTAACAAGATGGGGCCATCACATTCTCTCACACACGTTACGTGTTGCCAGAACAGTAACAAACCTAACTCGTTAGGTAAATTACACGGGAAACTTTTATCATTGCCTAACAAACAGCAACTTGATTGAGCTTCCATGTCGTGCGACGACCAGTTTGATGGATTGTCTACACATATAATAATAACATACATACACTTGCAGCATTATATTTTGATAAATTTCTTCGAACCATAACAATAAAAATTATTGTTGAAGTTGACGGCATGCAGCAGTATATGAAATGATTTGTTATCGAAATTGACGTGTCGAGTTCATGCATGTCGGTTAACAGAGTGAAATGGTGCACCTTCATTCACATTTGCTTGTCTATTTGATTTCATACCGTGATCACTCTTTTTCATCTTCATTTTAAGTGGTGGGTGGTGGTGCAAAATCCATTTGTGTTTTCGCCGGGAATTTATGTGGTTCCAAAGTGTATTGTCATTTGCATCCAACAATATGGGAATCATATAACTATTCAATCACTTAATTAAAGAAAGCTACCTCTCCATGAAAATCATAATTCATCTGAAATTTATCTACATGAAAATCATAATCCATGATATTACTATAGCATCCAACTTCAGGTTTTCAATTAATTGATCACAAGTCAATAGGCAGAGTACGGTAAAAGAATGGTAGCCAAATTAACATTATATATATAAAGACTTAACGTACCATTTAATATAGTTTTAATATTTAATTTGATATTTAAATTTTTTTATCTTAATTTAGTATTTAAATTTAAATTTAATATTTAATTTAATACTCAAATTAAACAACATCATGCAATCCAATAAATGTTTTATATTTACTCTAGTAAAATAATCAAAATATTAAACTAAGCTTAATATTAATGAGAGTCGAGTTTCAGGTTCAGATCCAAAGCCGAACTCGCATGTTTCTACATTAAGACGGGCACATTTTCTTGCTGAGGGTATGAGCCCGTTGCTTTGTTGTTGGACTTGGCCTGACGACCATTGTTTGGTTGATATGTCCTTCGGACTTTTAGGCCTTTGGTCTTCGAATTAATGATTTTTCCGGTTTAATAAAAAAATGATTTTTCCTGGAAAAAGAGAGAGAGAGAGAGCAAGAATAAAATATTCATTATTTAAATGAAGTGAAAAAAAGGTGGAAAGTAATAGCTTATAAATCAAACAGACAAGTGAGTGACCTGACAAAATGACACGACATGACATATGTCGCTTTGCTTTTGCACCTCGTAGCCTGGTCCCCACTCCACTCAACCTTTGAAAACCACGCAATTTTCCTTGACAATTTTAATATCAATCCATCAGAAATTTGGTTTCTTATCTGATTGACACGTGTTATTACAAACAATAAACACAACCATCACCCTTGGATCGGTTAACTTTTCACTTTCACATTCTTTTTTTGCAGTTTTTAATCACATTTTGGTCTGCCTATAGCAAAACAGATCCAAATTCAGCAACAAAAGCCAAGGTCAAACGAAGGCAAAAATAAGGTTTTCCATGGAAGGGGAAGCTGGTTCATACGAGGACGTTAAGCCAAACGTCGTCGCTAAACAAAGTAATGGCGATGTTGTCGGGGATAATGGTGTTGGAAATCTGGGATCCGTTGAAGCCCCTGATTTTCTTTCCAAGAAAAATTTCCAGAACTGGTAAGGGTTATTTATTTTCTTTCCTGGGGAAGGAAGAGAAAATTTATTTCTGGATATGGGTATATTATTAGACTGCAGTCCGGTTATTGTGGCATTTTGGATTCGAAAATAGAAAGTTTTCACTTTGAGTTGGTTAATTTATCTTAATCATGTGAAAATTAAATGCTTAATTAATTACCCTAATCTAATTTGTTGAGGATAAATTATGCGGCTATGATTTATTCTTTTTTCCTGCTGGGCTATTTTATCGACACTGCATAATTCTAGAATATAGTAGTAGTACTATTAGTTTTTGTTGAGATATTAAATGGCTAGAAGGTGACCCACGGCTTTGCATATTTTGAAAACATAGTACTACTACTGTTAATTGAGATGATGGTTGGAAGGTAACCCACGCTTTTTTCGATTCTTTCATGTAGTCAATCCTTGTAAAAGTGCAGTTTAACAAGTTTCAGTTGAAATTGCAGCACTTGTAAATTTCAATAATTTCTTTATTTCCTAATTACCGTCTTTTTATTTTTATTTTAAAATAAAAGGAATGGGTAGGGGTACAGCAAGCTTTAGATATTAGATTCTAGGTAATTGTTAGGATTTTGTTGAATTCTAAATCTCATAGTTCTTTTGAGGGCTTCTAGTTCTAGTCATGTTTTCCCTTGGTATATAGCTTTTTCCATAGCACTTGAAGATGTTCTATTCTTCTTGTATTCTACAATATTTATAGCGGGACAAACTTAAAAGGAAACGAGGAAAAAAAAAAGAGCAATCAATTTATGGTTGTTGTTACCGCATGACGATGTATCTAACCATTTTGTTGAATTCTAAATCTCATAGTTCTTTTGAGGGCTTCTAGTTCTAGTTATGTTTTCCTTTGGTATATAACTTTTTCCATAGCACTTGAAGATGTTCTATTCTTCTTGTATTCTACAATATTTATAGCGGGACAAACTTAAAAAGAAAAGAGGAAAAAAGAGAGCAATCAATCTATGGTTGTTACGGCATTACGATGTATCTAACCATATAACTAACACCAGAGAACGGTATTAGTTTGTATGAAGTCATAGATATAAGGAGAACAACTTCTTTTTGGATGTGCATGTACCACTTGTATGTTATGTTCCTATGACAAGCTTCTATAATGTTATCAACGCTTTTTCTTTCGTTTGTGAATAAGTTCCGTGGCAACTCCTGCATCTGGACTGAATTCCACTGGCCCTGCTCCATCTCAACTAACCATCTTCTATGATGGACACGTTTGTGTGTTTGATGCAATTCCTGTGGAAAAGGTTGGCCTTTTTACTTACTAAGTTCTAGCAGAATGAGGTCTTATTACAAAATTCAACATCGATTCATGTCTGTCAGGTGCGGGAGATTATGCTTATTGCTGCAACTGGTGCTGCTAACTCTGTTGACATGAAGAAAGTTGCAACTGATTGTGCCACCACCTCACCTGTTCTTACGAGGTCTCCTTCGCTTCAAAGTACTGCTACTGCAACTGCTCTGGCTTCACCACAGGCACAGGTGTATCCTACTAACAGGACCCCTTTCTGCAAACTGAAAGGTCAGTGACTCTCAACTAATTTATCTGGAAGACGGATGAATTTCAAATGTAAATATTTTTATGATTAATCATTTCAACGCATGTTAGCTAATATAGCTTGATGCTTCTGTAAAAATCTATTGGATCAGAACTACCAATTGCAAGGAGACACTCCCTTCAGCGATTTTTTGAGAAGCGGCGGGACAGGTACCTCTTCCACACTGAACTACCAGCCTCCTTGTTTCTTTCTTTCTTCTATCAAGCAGAATAAAGTCTTCCTTTTTCATGTTTAGGTTTATGTTCTAAGCATTCATGATAGACACTTAATATATACAATAAGATGATGTTATATCAATACAAGTGTTAGTTATTGTTGTGATTTACTTTAGATGAAAACTATCAACTATTCACTAAGTGGACAACATTATTATATGATAGTCATACATCTTCCTTTTCCTTCTCCCTTTATATATATAAAAAAAAAACGGTTATAATATAATATTAGCTATTTAGAATTTGTGTCAAGCATAGGGATTGGGGAATATAGTCGAGGTGGTAAGTGTTACCATTTGCTTGTTTCCTTTTGCAGGCTGGTGAACAGGAATCCATATCCTAATCCATCAACACCAAAATCATTCGATGACACCAAAGCTAACCTCAGTGCTGCAACTTCATCAGAATCGGGTTGCTTTGGTAAATCACCTGTTGCTCAAGAAGAATTCCATCCAAAAGCTCCAGCTCATGTTGCATAAGTTAAGCATATACGAATCCCTATATATATTTGATAAAAACTAAACTAGCTGTGTTATTATTGTGAAATGCAAACTGAACTAGGATAATGACTTTGATCTGTCGGTGGAGTTGATGTTGTTTGCAAGTGTACAACTTAAAGTAGGTCTCATGGTAGGTTTGCTATTGTTTGCCATGAGAGTGTTGTCTAAATGTAGAATCAATTCTCTTGTTCTCCTATTGCCTCTAGGTGGCCGTTGTGATGTCTTTTAAACCTGGGCACCATGTCTATATTCTTTCTGCCAATTAACAAACTAAGCTATCTAGGATCTGCTATGTATGTATCTTCACCTTGGTTGTTTCTATCTGTTATTTTCGTAAGTGAAGACTGATGATTTGTGCGATCTTGATGGAACATTTGACGTTCAATTGATTTGCAATTAGCATCATATGCATCTATAGAGCTTAGATTATAGAAGCATATGAACTAGGCCATCATTTATACGCATCGTGCGCAAAAATTTAATTGAAAAAAAAAATGAAGAAAAAGAAAAGATGTATTAAGTGGCAGGTTTTTATCTCTTCTAACACACTAGAGACGTAAATTACTCGTCTTTTGCAACATAAACAGACATTACCGAGGTCCATTAATGAAAAAGGAGGGACTTACCAAGCCCAAGGGATGAGCCTAAAAGTGGTTTTATGGGTAGCTCAGTAAAGACTAAAGACGTAACAACCCTCGTGCAAGAGGCGGCTTTTGGTTGCCGCTCTTCATGTAGCCCCATAACGCCTCGCATCCGGATTTGGTTCGCTACATGTGAGCACACTTAACCACCTGTCAAACTTTGGGACATTGACAAAACAATCTTTTTCATACTACCGCCATCCAAAAACTTCCCTCCTTCAAGTCTAACTGTCACTTCCACCGCTATTATCCCCATCACCACCGCCTCCTCTTCAGTTCGCGTGCCTACTTCGATGTCAATTCCTCCTCCCTTGGCAGAATAAACAAGGAGGTGGTGCTTTAGCCACTTCTTTAAGCTTTCTTTGGCATAGCTTTTGGCTCTAGTGCGTTGAAGTTAAAGGTACTTTTTTTTTCACTGCAATGCACCAGTCAGTTCTGCTGTTTGGCACACCACCAGTCCAGTGAGATTGTCTCACTGGTTGCCAAGAGCTGAAAATATCGGGCAATCATCACTGTCAAAGGGTATAGCCTTTGAAATGATTGAAGCTTTGGGCTTTGGCAAAAGTGGAAGAAGAGACGTACATTAAACACCTATCTGGCTACTATCAGGTATCAATAAATCAAAATCAAATCTGCCAGTCCCTTTTCTTTTTGAACTTGCCTCTATTTTCTTTTCCCATCCTTGGACTTTCCAGAAGAAAAGGAATGGATTCAGTGGATATTAACCAGGCCTGGGCTCTTGTGTCTAGGAAAATGGGCTCAATCCATAAAAACTTGGTATGGGTTAAGAACTGCGGTGCATCGAGATCCGAGTCTTTCTGTTTTGATTCTGAAAACTCAGCAGAGAAAAGAGATCGTAATTAACGGCTTTTTCTTTTGTCTTTAGAGTTTAGATTAATGGTTTAACTGTTTTTTATTTTTGGGGTGAGGTTTGTAGGAACCGGCTTTTGCTTCTTGGGCATTTTGACTTTTAATAAACAACATATACTAATCTGACTGCGGCCAAAGCCAAATGAAAGAAAAAAAAGGAAAAGAGATGAAAAGATTCCTCAACGAGGAAGGCAAACAAAAGAAAGCAAATTATACCCAACCAGAAAAAAACACTGTTTATATCTTTCTTTCGGTTGCTTTTGCTTTAAGGTGTATATATTATTATTAATATTATTATATATTATAAAGGTCAGCAACCCAACAGAGTCTCTTCAGACAAGCCTCAACCCTTCACGGTCTCACTCCTTTGACATAGAAATGCCATTCTTTTTTGTTTCTTCTTTTCTTTTACTCAACCAGGGTTACGTGTGTTTTCACTTTCTTTTTTTGATTAAAGTGCAAATACAACAAACAAAATTCTTGAGCTTTGAAACTTTGTTTTTGTTCACGGGACGGCCCGACCCAGAATCCAATGCACACACCTCTCTCTCTCTCTCTCTCTCTCTCTCTGTGTCTCTGTTACCCTATACTGACCCTGTCTTGTAGACTACCCTTCCTTGCTAGAGTTGTAGAGTTAAAGAGTCAACTCAGTAGATTTCGTTTTGCTTTAGCTGCTTTTTTTTCCTCTTTTCCTCTCCACTCGTGTGTATGTGTGGGAGTAATGTGAGCCTGTGACTCTTAGAGAGGCTTCACCTTCACTTTTGTTTTCGTATGAGTATAAATCTTTGGTTTTGTTCTCTCTCGCTCTTATGCCCTTCTATTGTCAACGCTTGCAAAAAAGAAGTTTACTACCTCCCTTCTTCCTTCCCCTAAAGCCCATTTACTTTCCCTCTCTTTGCTATTGCTTTCCCTTTTGTTTTGTTTTTGGACTGTCTCCATTTCGACTTTGTCGCTTTGTATTATCCCCCCATAGCCCCCACTAAGCTTCACTCTACGCTTCCCTTTCAGCTTCATATCACCAGGTACATTTGTCCCTCCCTTTATCGTCTCATCTTCTTCTATGTCAAGCTCATTTCTGCTTCTTTTTTTATCAAGCTAAATGGGTTTTTTTGTATATATATATAGTTGAAAAATTAAAATAGTCTCCTGAAAAATGCAAATAAATGGTATTTAACACAAAACTTACCTCTTTTATACTATCTTGAGGTTTCCTCTTTAATTTATGGCTTCCCGTGATTGTTGCTCTTTTAGTAACTTTGTTTGAAGAATTTACTCTATGCATTCATTGAAGTGAAATTGAGTGGAGCTATTTCGTGTTCGAATTGGACCCCTTTCGGGAAAAATAAAGGAAATTTCTATGGCCCTTTTGTCATAACTTCTAACCAAGTTGTTATGATGTTGTCATTTCTTTAATAGTAGTACTATTCTTTGCTCTTCTTTACCCTATTTTTTTCCACCAAGAGACTTTTTGGTGAGTGAAGAGCTTAGGAAAAGGAGAGCCTCTTAGTGCTTTCAAGTCATGTGTGGACCTTTGATGCTTATGTTAGTTAGGTTGTCAAATTTTTCCTAATCTTTAATTGATGTGATATATTCAAGCCTTATTTGCCTTGTTTCATATATACCCTACGATGGGAGATATATTTGACAAAGAATTTGGGTTTTTTGGTTCATCTGTTTAATGGTTAAACGATGATTTATAATGGCCTTTTATTAATAGTGTTGCTATCCTCACTTTTATCATTGCAGGTAATTTTCTGAAATAATCTACCAATGGAGAAGGCTAATGGCTGCATTTCAAGGCCATCTAGGAAGAGAAAGTTGCCACAAGAAGGCAACGATGTGTTGAACTTCACCTTGGATGAACTCAGTGACGACCTCCTTGAAAGGGTCCTTTCATGGTTACCAACCTCGACGTTCTTTCGCTTCAATTTGGTGTGCAAGAGATGGAAATCAGTTGCAGCTTCTGAAAGTTTTAAGCTAGCTTGTTCGAGGATTCCGTCACGGGAACCTTGGTTTTTCATGGTGGATCCCAATCTTAATCAATCCGTAGTCTTCGACTCTGCTGAGAGAAGTTGGAAGAAACTCAGTCATCCGCCTCTCCTCTCGCAGAACTGTAACTGCAACTCCATTCCGGTTGCAGCAGTTGGCGGACTCGTGTGTTTCCGCAATATGTCCGGCGATTACTTCGTATGCAATCCGGTAACAGGATCATGTCGTGAACTCCCTCCGGTGAATCCGGATTCTCACCATCGTTCCCTTCATGCTATAGCAATGAATGCATATTCCAATTATCATGGCTCCTACAAACTATTCTTAGTCTCGGGTGATCTTCCGAAGCTTTCATACAAAGTTTATAACTCTAGTGCTGATTGCTGGGAAGAAGAGATTATGCTAAGGAAAAAAACCGATGACTGCACGGGATTCGAATTCGATTTGAACGATGACGATGATGCCGTGTACTTCCTTAGCAAAGCTGGAAACGTAGTGGCAACTAACATGCAGAGAAGCCCCTCCAAGCAGTTTTCATCAGTTATTACTCATAAAGATGGTGAGGAGATTGTTTATTTCCTTAGCTCCTCCGGAACAGTTGTGGCTTGCAATCTGACCCAGAAGCATTTCTCCGAATATCCCAGACTGTTGCCCGTCTTTTTAGAGTACTCCATCGACGTAGTGGAGTGTAAAGGCGAGATGTTGGTCGTCATGTTATCAGAGTTCTTCGAAAGTGCAAGCATTAGAGTGTGGAGATTTGATGAGAAAACCAAGACTTGGAATCAGATTGCAGGCATGCCTCCTTCGATGTCACACGAGTTTTATGGCAAGAAAGTTGACATAAACTGTCTTGGGGCTGGCAACCAGATATTCATCTGCTTAAGCTCTGCTGAGCTTTGCAGTTATGTTAGGTGTGATATTGTGACTAATGAATGGGTTGAAGTTCCCAAATGTTGTCTGAATGGTGAAGTCATGGAGTTCATGTCGGCTTTCTCGTTCGAGCCAAGGATTGAAGCTTCTGTATGAACACATGGTGTGGACTTTTGCTATGTTTTGAAAGATTTGATAATGCCGTCTGTGATTCCTTATTTTTATATTTTTGCTTAATTTATTTTGTACTTGTATTCTTTTAGAGCATTGATTTTTTATTCACTTATTTGAATTGTTTAAGCAAATTCAGCCCCTTTGCTGATGTATTAATTAATGAGATAATGTTACCTATTAGAGTATTGGTTGCCATAGAAAAAACTTAATTGTCTTTTTTACTCAATGCTAATGTCTCAACAAATTTATTTCATTTACAAAACCAACATAAAAAGCTGATGCCAGAAAGATGATCACTATCTCTATATCGCCTTTCCCAAGTTTCTGAAAGAGAGATCCACTGGTTCTTAAAATATGTAATCCAACGCTGTTCCATTAAAACGGCAATGCGTAGATCACGTTTCGTAAGGCACGCAACCGAGGAAGTAGTTTCAATGTTTGATTAATCTTTGGCTTCGTTAGTGTCCCAAATAAATCGAATCCCATGTTAGCAGAGCATAAAAAAAAAATTCTAAAATTCAGCCACATCTGGAGAGCAAGTGAAAGCTACAGAATGGGGATGGTGGACCAGGAAGCATGCTATAAAAGCATAGGCATGTCATATCTGAAGGTCCAGCGTTTTTTTCCAATGACTTATATCATGATGTTCCTCGCATTGTCTCTTCAACCTTCACATTTCTGCATGATTACTACTTGTACCATCCCTCTCTCTTTCCCCACTTGTATATATATACATAATACACACTTTCTTGCATGTTATGGTAAACTGAATAAAGGTCTAAATCATAACAGGCCGTGTTTACTATGATTACAAATTGAACTAAATATCACCGCATTGAAGATCGACGACAAAAAGCTAAATATCACGACATAGTGAAACATAACCCCTTATTTTTAACACTGATTATTATTTGTGTTCCATTTAATTCAGCATAAAAGTCAATAATTTCGTTTTTCGATGCCAATGCATGCAGACAATGCTTATGGTTCAATTGGTTCCACATTATAATGATGGGTAGGTTTAATTTAAACATGTCTGCAGGTTGCAGCAGCTACTGCACTCTACTGAAAGTTTCTGCTAAACTATATATATATATATTTATGATTGTTCTAATGTTTAACAGGCTTTGAATAAATGTGGTGTAAAAGATAATCATGGCATTCCTCTGATCTTCACAACAGTGGCGAGTGAAATATGATACAAAAAAAACCTTTATTTCAAATAAAGTTAACTTTTAAAAATAACTAAATGACCAATTGAATTAAACTATTTATCATGCAATAAGAATGCAACTTATTACCATATGTTATGGTACTTACTATTTGCTTCTTAACTTTTTCTACTTTTATTATTGCTTCTGCAATTAAATAATCTTTTTTCCTGTTCAAACTTTGACTTAGTTTCTGAAGAGCGACTCTTGAAAAAAATATGAAAGTACACTAAATTGTTTTGAATTTATGGGAATGGGCCATTGCCACTATAACCCAATATCTGAAGTTCGTTAATAGCGTGGGCCTAGCTGCAGGGATTGGGCAGGAAGAAAGCAAACCAAAGATTGGACCGCTTACTTCAATTTGCTTTTATGTGTTCAATTTTGGAAAATTCTACTGTGACTTTTAAGCTCACACTCAAATTTCTACCGTTTTTATAAATATTTTAATATATATATATATGTTAGCAATAAATTAATTAATTAATAGTATATAATTATTTTTATTGCTTATTTCTAAAATGAATTTTTTTCCTATTTCAAATAGATGTTATTTTTTATAAGAATTATTACTTATTTTTTTAATTTTAAGTTTAAATTTATATTATTTATTTTTATTTTATATATAATTATTGTAATACATATATAATAAATAATTTTTTTGTTATCACACTAATAACAAAACAGAGGATTTTATGGAACAACTACGAAGGAAATTTTTGTCAAGTTAGTCATCGGTTGATTTACGCTTGCTTTAAGTCTTTTGTTGACATGGACAGATTCCCTTCCCATTACTACTAATCAAAATTAACATTTAAGTTTTCATAAATCTGTTGTTCCAAGTGGCCTCTGTAATGGACCGATAAAAACATTGTCTCAGTCAGCAAGGGCAGGCTTGGTCAGCAAAATGGAAAATTCCTGTGTTAGTCCTCTAAAATTTATAAAATCTTAAGTTAATTTATGGTAAAATAATTGTTTAATCCCAAAAAAAATTAGAATTTCGATTTAATCCTTTTGAAAACTATAAAAATAAAAATCAATACAATGATAAAATTGTATTTTAACTCTTATAAACTCGGTTTCCTTAAAAAAAATTCTACTTTATCCCTTGTCGATAGAGGTACTCATGGGTTGGGTCAGGTTCGGACCAGGCTTAAATATAATATTAAAACACTTTATACTTGTCAAAGTCTGGCCCGATCCAAAATATGGGTCTGAAATTTTGCTCAAGCCCACTCATAGTTGTAAATGGCTAACCCCAAGCCCATTTTAGACCCCATATAATTTTTAAAAAAAATTAAATATATATTTTATATTTATTTTAATTTAATATTTAATGATTTAATATTTTTATTGATTTATTTTAGTTTTATATATAGTCATCTTAATTTTTTTTAATGTTTACATTATAGTATTTAATTTTTATGTGCTACAACTTACATAATATATAAAAATAACATAATATAAAACATCACAAACTTGATAAATGAGTTGGGTCGGGCTCGAGCCTTGAATGTTTAAGCCCGAGCTTGGCTCATATTTTAAACGGGCCTAAATTTTTTGTCAAAACTCATTTTTCGAACCTAATATTTTTACCAAAAATCCTTCCAAATATTAAGTAATCCTTAGACTTGCACAGATAACCCGACCCGTAAACAAATCTACTTATAAATATGGGATAGATGCAATGGTAATTTGAACAATACTCTTCTTTTTGCTTCTTTATACTTGCAAAAGGTAGCAGTATTGGACAATAAATGTTAATTGCATCAACACCCTCAAATTATAACTCTCGATCTAAATTAGTTTATAGACTTTTGACTTTTTAATTATATCTCAAACTATAAAGGTTATATTAATTAGGTAATTTCGTTACTAAAATAGTTCATATATCTATTAAATGGCACATAAAATCTCATATGACATAATTTAAAGTGAATTTTCAAAGAAAATTAATAATGTAAAAATGGATGTTGTAAAAATTTTGGTTTTGAGGTTTTTAAAATTTTTACAAAAGCTTTATGATTCACTCTCACACATTCTCATTATTTCTTTTTTTTTTTCTAATTTAACTTTTAAAGTTTATGTGTTAATATTTTACTTTTCTTTTAAAAAAATATTTTAAATTATCTTTTCATACCTCATTAACGATTAAATGAAATGATTGATATAATTTAGGTACTTTTGAGGATTTTAAGAATGTATAATAGAATTTAACTTGGATAATAATAAATAAGTAAAAGAGATATTATTTAGAAATTGGATAAAATTAAATCGTAAAGATGACTATACAAATGGATTAGGTTAGGCTGAAGAAAGTCCTTTTTTTATGAAGGAAAAGACATGAATGATGCAACAAACTGAAAAGAAAAAGAAGGTTGTAATAAAAACAAATGCAGATTTGTCGACTTTAGGAGATGTACCGTTTCAAGCGAATGAATCAGCACCCACATCAGCAAACTTAATTGGTTTCAACACTCACTGTAACTCTTCAAATCAATTGAAAATTGCTTAGCAATGGTGTTTTTTTGGACGGCTTTCAATGTTCCAAAATTAATCCATCAACATGTTGAGCTAAATGACAGATTTCATCCCAAATTAAAAAAAAAAAAACACAGATATAGAGCATGAAATTGCTGTCTTAAAGCAGCTAAGTCGAGTAGAAAACTTGTTTGTCTCCTTTGAGAGAATTGAATTTGGAATAACCTTTAATCCACTAATAAAATTGGGTTCAATCGTCTTTAACCATTCACATTAAATGGTAAAAAGTTAAAGAAAGGATGATATATATAAATCCAGAAAATTCCACAGTAATGTTAGCTGTTAAAGCAATTTTTTTTTTTGGTTCATTCATGGATAGCCCATTGCTTCTTAATTTGAATGCATGCATGCGGCTGATAAGTCTCTGATATATTTCTTTCTTCCTGCATGCATGTCACCTCTCACCATCAGCTCCTATCATGTGCTTGCATTAAAGTACGAATAAAATTTACATATCTTTCCAATATTACACCTCAAATCAATGAGAATAACAGTGTGTGTGTGTGAAGAGAGAGAGAAAGAGAGAGAGAGAGAGAAGGATTTTAATTATAAATGATAAGATTGAAAGATATCAGGGACTATACTGCACTGCAGTTTTCTCTTTGTGGTCATCCTTTTGCACTTTATATTTCAGAGAAAAAAGACAGTGTTTTGGCATAGAATTGGATTGATAATGCTGGGTTTTTATTGGCTGCAACTTGTCATTCAAAAACCATAACCAAAGCTGTAATGTTAAAAAAAAGGGTCCAAAACATTTGATGCGATCATCTCTCTCATCTTTGGGGTTCTAGAAAGAGAGTTGTGTTTGCAGTAGTAGCAGTATGTTGTTGGTGGCAGATTGAAAAATAAGGAAAAAAATGGTCCCACCGCCACCACCACCCCCACGCCCTCCCACTTATGGCGGAAAGTGACCATACACTTTGGAGGGTAAATGGAGATGAAAAACAGTACGAGGGGGATGCATCGATATCATATGAGAAAACAACTCAACTCGGATTTAAATTTCAATCACGTCGTATTTATGATAATCGTGAAAGTAACGAATGGTATCGCGGTCAATTGAAAAATCGAAACCGTATCACTTAAAATGACACCATGGACCAGAACTTCATTTTACCAAAATAAACACAGCTGCAGTTATTAAATACTAACAGGATATGTTAAACCCTGAAAGTCAAATTCAAATTGGAAATCATTTAAGCCATTCTTGATGGCAATGGCATTGACCACTGTTTTTAATTTTACCAGCTGATAGAATTCAATATGTGGAAGGGAACTTAAATAACTTGAACGGCAAGTAGTTAAAGAGAAAGAGATAAAAGTTCCACAGTGAATAAGAACGTGCGAAGCAGTATATTTCTAGTTCTCCAGTATTACAGATAAAACAAAATAAAGGGTTTTTTCCAGGGATGAGTTGAAGATAGGCATGCAGAGAAAGGTTTTTTCAAACAAAACGGTTTTAGAATTATAGTGGGTCAAGTTGATTGAATATGATATTAATATATCCCAAGTTTTTAATTTTCTTTCATCATGCATAAAATCCAAACAATATAGCTTGTGGTTACAGGTAAGCTTTGCATTGTTAATTATTGGACGTCTTCTTTTTTATTATTATTTTTATCAACAATATGTTAATTTAGGTGGATTAGAAATGAAGATGTTACGGTAGGGAAGCGAAGAGGAAGGGAGGGTGGAAGGAAAGGAAAGGAAAGGCGCAGGCTTTTTCGGCTGTGGGCAGTGACAGCCAAGAAGTTGTCCCTTTCCGTGCAATCCCACGTGGCAAACTGCCTCTGATTGGAGCCACATAGGTATAACCACGTGGCGTGAAAATGTCAGGAAATGCTCCCTCAGTGGAAAATAGCCGTTTGATTATGACCCATCATATCATGTCCGTCTGTCCTTTGCAGGCAGGCGGTCCCACCCCCATTCTTAGGCAATTGGATAATCAATTCCATCCTCTTCAGCCCTCCCTCAAGACACTGTAATATATAAGAGGAAAAAAAAAAAAAAAAGAAGGAAAAACCTCTGCTCAATGCTCCTGCAATCGCGATAACACCTAAAATGACAAACAAGACACTTCCGGTTCTATCCACACATATATACAAAATCACAAAATACATCAAGAATCCATACTAGTAGTCGTGTTTTAAAAGTTTTATCTGATCAGTTGTTACAAATATATCCAGAAACTAAAATAACGATATAGTAAAAAATTGGGCTAAAAATAGGAATTCTTTTTTAATTTAGAAATTAAAAAATTATTATCTAAAATTTTAGTTATATTTTCTCTATTTGAATTGCTGTCTGATTAATAAAACACATCAATTTAAGTATAAATTTAATTAATGTCTATGAGATTAGTGTATGAGAAAATGATCAATTATTGATTTTATTTTACCTTAAAAGATTACATGCAAAAGAAGAAAAGAAAAGAAAAATTGGGTGCCAAATTATTAAAGGTTTGACTATAAAATTCATCTTCTCTGTAACATTCAATAAAACTATAAAATTCGACTTTAAACTATATACAAATTAAAATATTTTGATTAAAATATTTAAACTATTAATTTCAATCTCATTTTACTTTAAAAGTGTGCAATATCCATTAAAAATATGTTACATGCCGCATTCTTATTCATGGTATAGTATTTTAAGAGTAAAGTGTGACCAAATTTAATACTTTAAATATTGTTTTTATAAATAGAAAAAAAAACTTTAGGTATCTAACTAGAAAAAGTGAAAAAAAATTTATGGTCATTTTTACATTTAAGCCAATTATAAAATTATAAGGAATATTTTTTTATACAATATTTACATTTACCTATAATCTCAAATCATTAAGGGTGGGTTTGGATGTGTAATGCGTTTACTTGCGGTTAGTGTAGAAATAGTGGTGACGGTGAGATTAAATACTACAACATAAAATAAAAAGTAAGCTAAATGCACCGCATTCCACCGTCTATTCAAATCTATCCTAAATTAGAGAAAAATTCATAATTAAGCACAATCATTCCATTGAATATTGTAATAATAACCAAACCAAGTCTCTATTTGCGTGAAAAAATAAAAAAAAATTTAAAGAAAACGGTATTCTACATGTCTTAAAACCTTTTAAGTTCTTAAGATTTATTTACAGAGCATCATGTAATTTGCAATTGAAATTACTCAAACAATAGACTCATTTGTAAGCATTCAAATAATTGTTTGGGGAATTATTTTGTATTCCAAGTAAAAAATTTAATTTTATAGGCAGGTTATTGATATTTAAAGATAAATTAAATGAAACATTTTAATTTTAATTTTATGAATTTTTGTTTAATCAACGAATTACATGATGTCAAATTTTAAAATTAAATTAACTTCTGTTTATGATGATGTATCACATCTAATTTATTAACAAAATTATACGCATCAAATATTAACCATAAGCAGGAGGGATCTAATTAAGAGACCCCAAAAAACGCCGTTGCTGCATTAGGAAAAAGAAAAGGTTGGAATTGAATAAATGTGAAGAGAAAATTCTAGTTTTGATGCCCTAAATAAAATGTGCGGATGGTATAGGTAAGGAGAGCTAGCTGTAGCAGTATTGTTGTAAAAGGATAAAAGGGTAGGTAATTTACAGAGGCAGAGAGGGCAGTGGTGTGAATGGAATCCAAAGGCATGCAGCGATGCTAAAGCTAAGGCATGTATGAATGGAAACAAGTAGGGGGGGATGGATGGATGACGATGATGTGCTTGCTTACCTTAGCTTACCTGCTTAAATAATTATTTGGTTCGTTGAAAGCGATCTTTTTCATCTAAGGGCCGGCATGCCATGCAATTTCTAAGCAACCTCAAAAACCCTCTTCAATGTCGGAATGCTAGTTGCATTGCTACTTGCTAGTGCCTAATACCATGCATCTTTATCCATTTCACACCAACACCCCTGCCCCTCCCCCTGCCCCTGTCCCCTCTCTTTCTCTGTATATATGTATACTGTTTTATTTTTATCCTAGCTATAAATATTTCTGTCTGGTGTCACTTGCAGGTATCTCAATGGCCATGGTTAAACATTTCACATTTTTGTTTCTGTTCTGTGTTTACTCTATATTTTCAACCCTCTCTGCTTAATTTCACCGTAATTATCTAACTTATTCACCCTATGTAATTACCGCCCCCCCCTTTTTTTTTTCCATTTTGTTGTGTATGTTAAAATAACATTCTCACTTAACAGGTGAAATTGAGTTGGGCGGCCAAATTTAGTGATTTAGTTTCGTATATTTCCCAACAATCATTAGCAAGCATTATTGTAAGCACATCATCAGGGTTGGGTTCATTGCTTCCATTCTTAGGCCATAATGATGAGGTAAGCAGCGCTTGACTTTACATTGACTTTATTTTCTTCATAAATTTTTAATTCAAACCACAACCGTCTATATATAATATTAATTAATATATAAATTTCTCGTTTTTTTTTTCAGAATTGCGTATGGAAGCAGCTGATTTGTGCAATATTATTACTTACCATCATTGACAGCAGTAATAATATCTCTTCTCTAGGCTTTATTTTCACTGTTTTTGGTGCCTGAAAAAGCTCTGATAAAAGCAGCAGAAAACCATACCTCTGCCTCTGTCACCTCCAATCGGAGTAAGAATTAAAAGAGTTACAGTAAAAAAAAGAAGAGGGTCAAGTGAAAATGGCAGCAAACAGTTTTAGAACGATATACATAAATGATGAAGACGATGGCATGGGACAGATTCAAATCATGTGGAACAATTTGTTTGATGAAACAGAAGTGGCTCAAACATGTGTTTCAACTTGCCGTAGAAAGGGTTCACAAAAGGTCCAAGTTCTCTGTTTCAAAAACAGATGAGACTCAAATCATCATGTCCAACAATTTTGTTTTTTAAAACAGAAATATTGGAACCCTGTTTTTTTCTTCCCTTCATATATATAAAGGAAAGTTACAACAGTAATGGAGATTCTTCTGTCAGTCTCTTGTGTTTAGGGTGTTGCCGACGTTGCTCATATAGCCTGGTCCCATCGTACTTGCAGACAAAGATACCACATAATAGCCCATCTATCTTTTCCTTTGCCCTAAATTTTACTCTGCAACAAATTACAAACTAAACATTAAAACCCTTTTCATGACAATAATTCACTCTGGTTAATGAGATTACAAACCAAACATCAAACCAATTATTTGAGGAAACAATAATTCCAGACAAATTTTCATGATTAGATTTTCAAAGTGTGGTTAGATTTATTACTCTTTATTAAACTATTCGAGGTTTTATTTAAGGTATTGAATTATTCGAAGTTTTTATTTTAATCACTAAATTATTAAGTTTTTTAAAATATTTGGATAGTAAGTTTCAAGCGATGATTTTATAATCAATATCGTGAATCATTACTCATTATTGAGTATAAGAAATAATTTATATCCAATTCGATTTGACGATCCGTGTCAAAAATCGAAAAAAAAACTATTTAAATTTTAGTTTATAAATTCTTAAAATTAATTTTATAAAAAAGGCAATAATAAAAGAGATGGGGAATGAGAATTTTTTATTGGTACAACAATAAAAAACAATAATAATTAATTTATAATTTTTTAAAATTAAATTATTAAAACATAAATTTACTAATAATTTAATAAATTTGATTCCAGATTATATTTGATTTCATCAAAATCAAATAGAAAGAGACCTTATTTAGGTTGAGTTTGGATGGGCGATTGGGTGCGGTGCGGTGCGGTGCGTTTAGCTTACTTTTTGTCTCACGTTACAGTGTTGCTACAGTATCTAATCTCACCGCCACCGCTATTTTTACACTAACAGTAGGTAAACGCACCGTCATCCAAACTCACCCTTAGTTATTCTCCATTTACCACTTAACCTCATTTTCACCGTCCAAAATCCCCAGCCTAGGAGTCAGAAGCCGTCCCCTTCGACATAATGAGGACCAACAACCAAATCCTCCATTGTTTGTATATATAATTTATTTTTTCATTTTAAAAACAATGCAGGGTAACACAGGCATAAGAAAAACAAATATATTGTTCATAGTGAGATTTATATTTTTATCATGCAAGCATGAAAATATTTGCAAGTTTTGCTTCAATGATTGAGCTAACTTGTCTCCTATATTTGTCTCAATTCAAGCCACACAATTTTATTAGGATAAATTCAATAATTTAAGTTACTGTTCAACTATTAATTTAAACTTTGTTTTAAAAAAATATAATCATAATTTTAGTCTTTAATATTTACATCTTTTATTAATTTAGCTACCAGTAAATTTGGCCCTCGAACTTTTTTAAAATAGTCAATTGGACTATCAATTTTTCAGAAAGAGTTGAATTATTATTTATTAAACATAAATACTGAATAAAACGTTGAATTTTTAAACATGATAGCTTGCATGGTAATCCATGTATAATTCATGATTTTCTTTTGAATTTTTACAAACTTTTTATGTTTTTAAATTATTCGATGTAATATATAAGATAAATGATGTCATGTTAACACGAAGTATCTGTGTCACGCTAGTTGTCATGCTAATATCGTTAAAAAATAATATTTTAATCAACATTTTTGTTAAAAAACGATTTGACTTTTTAAAAAAAATTAATGACCAAATTTAACTTAAAAAAGAAAGAATAAAGACCAATTTAATAAAAAATAAAAACTAAATCTATCTGTCAATTTTTTTATTTTAAAAGCTCATGATTTAAATTATTTTATTTATATTATATAAAAATTAAAAAAACAAAACTATACTACAAATATTTCTTAATTGAATTAGTGCTCCAGCGCAAAAAATTATTAGTAAAAAATAAAAATTCTAGAACTTATTTAATTACCCTGAGTCAGCAAGGGGGTTTGTTTTCAATTTTGGGTTGCTTGAAGGAAGGGAAAGCATCGAAGTTACAATGTCCAAATGGCAAAGGGAAGGCAAGCTTGTTGTAAATGTAGTTGAAAGCCGAGGGCATTTTAGTAAAGGAGGAATCTGAAATCTTAACTGCCCATTTAAAGCATGTAATAAAATGGTAACAAATGTTGATTACCAAAACCAGGAAAAATCCAAAACAATTGAAAAGCCCTAGGCTAGGTGGAGACTTTAGTCCCCACTGCCCCCAAAACCAACCCATGGCTTTTACTAGTATTTATATTACCCCTCGCCTCCGCCCTTAACCATTATCACCCTCTGCAGCCTGTACTCCCTTTTTTTTTTTTTCCCTCTAAGAATATTTGAGAGAAAATCAATGATTTTTTTTTCTCTACCGAGCTCTAAATTGAAAAAACAAAAAAAGTGAGATATGAAGGGTCGATCTTCCAAGCATGAAACAAAAGAAGGAATGGAAATTGATCAAATTGGTAAACTCAAAGAAGAGCCTCATCTGTCTGGTGCTTATATCCGTAGTCTTGTTAAACAACTCACCTCTACTAGAACCAAAACCCAACCCATGAACCTTCCCAAAGAACCTGACGACGGTTTCAATGGCCAAAACTCGGCCAAATTCAGTGATGGTTTTAGTGAAACACCGCCACAAACGACCCACCACAAACCCCAACCTCCTCAACAGCATAAGAAGCAAGTGAGGAGGAGACTTCACACTAGCAGGCCTTACCAAGAAAGGTTGCTTAACATGGCTGAGGCTAGGAGAGAAATTGTCACTGCACTCAAGTTCCATAGAGCTTCCATGAAACATGCAAATGAACAACAACAACAAACCCAACAACAAGAACAGCAATTATCACATGCCTCTCATCTTTTATCACCACCACCTTTTGAACAAGAATCAAAGACAAAGTCTAGGAGAAATCCTAGGATATACCCAGCAAGCACAAACAACTTGTCTCCTTATAATCTAGACAGTTTTTCATGTTCATCTTTCTCACAACATTACCCTCCTCCTCCTCCTCCTCCTCCTACAAATCCGTATTCATGGCCTGCTTCTCTTCAATCTCCTCTTCCATCTCCCACAGATGCTATCAACTTCACTCTGCCAAACCAACCATTAGGCCTAAACCTCAACTTTCATGATTTCAACACCATAGACACCAACCTTTACTATAACACCAACAACCCATCAATTTATTCATCATCATCTCCAACATCTTCATCTTCTCCAACTCTATCCGTTGTAACCGAAGAAGTTCCTTCAGTTGCACTATCGCATGAAGTGGGGCGGGCCGCCGATCTAACTGAGGCCTACGGTGGGGGAGGAGGCCTGCATCATGCTATGGACGATGAGGAGATGGCGGAGATCAGATCATTAGGAGAGCAGCATGAAATGGAGTGGAATGACACCATGAATTTGGTAACATCAGCATGGTGGTTCAAGTTCTTGAAGACTATGGACCTGGGGGCACCTGAACTGAAAACTGAGGATGATGGTGGGTATCAACCGTTTGATCAAGTGATGGAATTCCCTGCCTGGTTGAATGCAAATGATACTTGCTTGCAACACCATTTCACTGATCTTTGTCCTGATGACTACTTCCGGGATCCTGCCTTACCTTGGTAAGAGTCCAAATTTTTTTTATACAAAAATAAAAGTATATCTATTATGGAATATTTCTTAGGTCATGTCCATTCGTACATTGAATATTTACTATGATTTTGATTCTCAATATAACTACTATAAAAGAAAAAACAAAATATTTCGATAAATCCATCAGACGGCATTTGGATTGAATTCCACTCAATCCAATTCAATTGAACTTTGTTTCTCAATTTTTCATAGATAGTTTACAATTTTGATCAAGAAAAGAGTGAATTTACCCTAAGTTTCTTCCACAGACACTTCCAATAAATACAACCTTTTTTTTCTTTTTTGTTATCGTAATAATCCAGAAAATACCAATTATATCCTTATCAAACCCAATGCTGAAATAGCCCATTTAAGTCAAGGATATGGGCTTTCCTTATAGAAGCTTCTCTTCTTCTTTTTTACTCTCTTAGCAATTATTAAAAGGTTTATAAATTCCATTGCCATAATTCAATATGTCTATACAAGAGAAGTGTATTCTTTTTATTATAGAAATTTGAGATTTTATAAGTAGAGGAACTTATTTAATTTTTTGTTGTGATGCACACAGCATGGACATTGGAGAGATTGAAGGAATAGATGGCGAATGGCTGACTTAACAAGGATTGATTGTGTTTTAGTTTAATCAAACCTTTTTTTGGCATTTTATCTCCCTTTGTTTTTCTTTTTTAAGTTCTTATTCTCCCTACTGCTATTCTAGAAATCTAAATAATAAAGGCTTGCGAGTATGTGAAAGGTTGGCATGCATCGCAGCCGATTGAGAAAAATACTATTACATATATATATGTATAAGCAAGAGGAGTTTGTTTTTTTCCTCTACCAATTTTCCAATATCGAACAATTTTATATTTATTTTCTCAACCTTTACTCGGGCTTAATTTGATTCCCCTTTTATATCAATATTTTGAATATATCGTAAATTTTAGATAGAAACACAAATAATTTCAATACACGTAGAGAGTTTATGAAAAAATAAAGGAGAGAAGTGGAAGAAAATCCAAGAGGGAAAAATACTGAGAGAAAGGCAGCTATAAGCTAAGCTTTCAAGCAGAAGCGGTCCAAGTCCAAGTGTACAAAAGCAGCCATGCAAAGGGGCAAGCGTCAAAGCCTGGTTATAAAACACACACATATATATACTGTTAAGCATGGTATTGCCATGCAAATTGCCAGATCAGTTCATGCATCTCTTACTGTAATTAACAGGAAAAAAAAAGACTCTTAGCCAACTTGATTCGAGTAAATAAATGAGGGATACTCTTAAACTGGTAAGTAAAAGTTGAAGTCTGCGTGATGAGAATCTCAACGTTTGTAACCTTTAGTCAAATATATTTTCAAACTATGGAAAAATAAATAAATAAACTCAAAAAACCAGACCAGAGACC
Organism: Gossypium hirsutum; assembly: GCF_007990345.1. NCBI lineage: Eukaryota > Viridiplantae > Streptophyta > Magnoliopsida > Malvales > Malvaceae > Gossypium > Gossypium hirsutum. The sequence continues at coordinate 3,242,226 of NC_053441.1, forward strand.
CAGTTGAAGTTGAGCTTTCATATTGAAAAGTCAAGCTATATGTTATGATATGTTGCAAATTTCAATTCTCATCTTCCCTAATGAAGCAGTTTGATGAATTTGCTGAAAAAGCAATGTGAAGGCAAAGAAAAACGTGAAAACAATGAAGAGCTTCATGCTTAAAGTTTTGACAATTACCGCTCGTTCTAAAAAGAAAAGGTTTTTATATTACCTGATACAACCAAGTAAACAAAGTTACATTCGTATAAATGAAACTCGAAAGTCGTGAGAGCTTAAAGAACATTTTAAGGGGCCCACTTGAACTATGAATGCTTTCACATTTATCACGTCCAGTGTATGTTTAGCTCGTTATCGACATGCAATTTATATTAAAAACAAATGATACCTTGTAAAACACAGCGTAAAACATGTACAAAAGGAAACGGCAAAGAATGTGAACCCAATGATGTCTTTTCCAACTCTGCAATTGCCCAAGCAGGATTTCCATCTATAACCTCCAAAATCTCAACCCCTTTCTTTAGATTTTACCACCCTAAAATGCTCATGAGGATATGTTTCCATCTATAACCTCCAAAATCTCAACCCCTTTCTTTAGATTTTACCACCCTAAAATGCTGAGGATATGTTTACACTGAATCACCCATTTGGCCCTATACTCAACCCACAAAACCAAAGTCTCCCCTAGCTGAATCCATTTATCAATCTACATCATTAGAATCCCAGAACATCTTTAAGTGATTGTTACTCGATCAACCGTTCCTCTTCTTCTTCCAAATAATCTTATCTTCATGGTCACAAGCCATTTCCCTTTAATTAGGAATGGCAATGGGATAGGACAGGATAAATGTTGCTAAATCCACCATCATTTCACAGTTGGTACATTTTGTTCCACCATCTCTGTTGTGGATGTATAATCTTAAAATCTACTAACACTTTTATGGACATTGGATGCATCTAATCCCACTCCGCTTCAATTTAATTTTTGCTACTTATTTTTAATATTTTTAAAGTTAAGTAAATATTTAAACATAATATATATTTATAATATATCATTACATTTTTATTCTTTTAATAGTTATATATATACAAGAACAAAATGATAATTTTATATAATAGAGTAAGGCAGAACAATCAATTATTTCTATACTCATTGTCTAAAAACAATTCAGTCTACTTCACCCTTCCCTATATCTATTTTTCAAATGAAGTGGATTGATTTAAAATCTATGAAACAGTTTGAATTTTGTCATCCTTAAATGTTTCGTGATCAAATCAGTTAGCTTGTGAGGTTTGGGTAAATTAATTTGCTTCTTCAAAACATCAAAAGCAATATCTTCGGATGATATTTTCTGTTCTCTTTTTCGATTTGAAAGTTCATGTGTTCTTGCTTCGTCTACCGGATGACGTCAATGATCGGCTTTGAAACCACCCAAACAATAGTTGTTTGGAAACTCTAGCAAAATATTTCACCTAGGATTTAAAGTTACATTTTCTAGTGTTGATTTCTTGGAATATGTTGCTTCCAGGTTTAGGTAGGAGTGAGTAAAGTCCGATTTGATTCAATAAATTCAATAAAAAATTTAAATTTTAAATTAAATAGTTCAAGTTATTTGAGTTAATCGAGTTATTCAAATAAACTGGAATAAAAAAATTAAAATTTTCGATTTAACTTGAATATGAATTACATGATTTCAGTTATCCGAAAATCCATATAATAAAAAGTAAAATTACATCGTTGTGATAAATGTTTATCTTTTCTAAAGTTAAAAATCAAAATCATTAAGTAAAAGGCAAAACTACGACATTTTAATAAATGTTTACCCATCAACCTTACTTATGTAGTTAAATAATCTTGTACTTCGTCTACTAGTTAAATAATCAGTCGATGTAAACGCAACATTAAGTATAAATAATATGTTTCGTTAACTCAACTCGTTTTGAAAAAAAATTCAAATTGAATTCAGTTGCTAAAATAAGATTCTCAACTAGACTAACTCAAAATTTTCTAACTCAATTCGACTTGATTAAATACTCAACTCTAAATTTAGGCATTCAACAATGCAAATATCTTATAATTAATGGTTATTATTATTACTCAAATCTAAACAGGCCTGAAGAGCCTGTTAACATAAAATGCTCAAATGCAAACAGGCTTGAAGAGGTTATTTTCCTAAAATGTAAACAGGCGTGAAGAGTCTCACAAGGGATCATTATCCCCGCAAGCCCAGCATGGCTGCACAACACTCTGCGCACTCCTTTATGAAGCAGCAAGAATCTTTTATAAACTTACACCAGCTCAAATCATTTGGTAAAATGAAGCATTACCCGAGTAGCTTTGGGCAAACATTAGAAAATCTATAAATATTTGCATCGTGACATTCATCAGGTATGAACTCTCCAAATTCTACACCATTTTAACTCATTTCTTCAAATTTTATTAAGTATCGAAGGGTGCTCTGAAAGATGAATTCGACACCCTTTATCATGTTTCTTGTCTTGTAAATCACTTGAAGCGTTAATCTGACCATTCCGAGTCATCTCGTCAAAAACTGAACTCAACAATTATATTTATACATTATGTTTACATAAGTGGGGTTCCAGCTTTTGTTTCAATGGTTTTTAGAAGTCAACTGGAACTTTTATAGGTTCAACTTCAACGGGTTCAACGGCATGTAAGACTCAGACTTAATCCAAGGATTTAATTTCGTGGATTGATATTATTCTATGTAACATTATGTCATTATCTCAATTTTCTTTATTTTTATTAGCAAGTTTAATGAAGAAAAATAACTTGAACAGAAAGTATTTGAAAATCAATGCAGATTTTTAAAAAGAGACGTCAAGATTTTATGTGCATGAACCCAATTATTTTATCTTACCTTTCCTCGTGAATAATTAACATTAGCATATAAAAAGGGATTAGAGGAATATGTTTTCTTTTAATCCCTTTTATTTTTTGTCAAGATTTGGTTGGTTGAAAATTTTCAGAATTTGTAGTGTACAAAACTTAAGAGACAGAGCGCAGCTCTGAAATCTTAGCTAGCCCACAGTTCGATTTGCAGGCATGGGTTTGCCTTTTTCTAAACCCGATTAACTAGCCAACCCAAGTCCATCCTATTAACCCAGTCTACTAAGAAAGAAAAACACTACAAACAATAATAAACTAAATCCAAGCAATGAGTGTGAGGTACGATTATATGGTTATTGAAGTTGCCAAAAATAAAATTTATTTAAAGAAAAATAATTAGTAGAAATGATAAATAGGATGGAATCTATACAGATTGGTACCTCTGATTAAAATAAATAAAATAAGGAAGGTGGTTTTGTTTAAAGAAAATTAAAAATTAAAATCAGGAATTTAGAAAAAATAAAAATAGCAATAATAAATGTTTTGAGAAAACTAAAGTTTCAGTTTGATTCAAATGTGCAACGATAAATTCTAATGTTCTTTAATTAATTGGTTATAGTTGCTGACAATCGTCATGTAACCTAATCTCTTATTCCTTTCTCTATAATTAAGACAATTGTCTTGACAAACAACTCTATAACAATCACTTAGGAATTTAATTTATCAATAGCATGAAAGAGACCCAATTCTAACCAACAAACGCACAATCAAGATTTATTTAAGTTAGATCGCATGCCCACACTACACAAATTATCATGCGGTCGACACAATTATTAGAAAAAAATCGATAGACTAATTACCTAATTGACAAATCAATTATTCTAACAGAAAAAATTAAGAGTACTTAGATCTCACAAAATTGTGGAATTAAACTTCGAATATCATTTCAACTAAAAAAAGAAGTGTTTAGCGATCCATAAGAAAATAAAACGCAAATTAAATTAAAACTAAAACACCGCAGCAGAGGCTCGAGGTGCTGGATGTTGGGTTGGCACCGCGGCACTGGGTTGTGAGGCCGCGGCCTATTTGTCCTTGTTTAGACTCGCCTTCTAAACTCATATTTACTTAATTTAAGTTACGAAAATACTCAAAATAATTACTTATAACCAACAAACATAAAAACAGACTTAAAAAAAACATGGATAAACAATAATACTAAATGCACAAATAAAACTAAAACATGGAACAAAAAAATATAAAGTAGAAAGATATGAAATATGAATGCTTTTATTTGTTTAATGGAAAAAGAAAAGAAGAAAAAAAAGGTAGTTCCATTGACCCCCGCTCTTGTCTTTTGAATATATACTTTACTAAACTCGATGATTTTGATAACACAACTAAAAAGAAAAGTTTCATCTGTTTCTGCGTTGACAGAATCTTTAACTGCAACCCCTACCTTACTGCTTAACTTTGGCCCCGTGCCTCTACTTCTTTGACCTCCATTCTCCCCAAACATCAATCAATATATTTATGTATGAATGTTGAATATGACAGATATATAATTTTTAATTAAATGAAAAATTAAGCAATATAGATTTTCTATGGTTGGAGCCACAAGCTCTTTGAATTTTACGACTTGTTTGATAATATAGGAATAGGCCATACCCTAAAGCTAGATTAATTCTAAAGACCTTTTAGCTTTCTTCTTCTTTTTTTTTTTTTTTTTGTGCGTGTAGATTTTTCCTACAGGTTTTGATATATTACAGCAACAATGACATAAAAAAGACAGTGGCCAGTTAAATAGGATCTTGTAGGCACTAGATGGTTGAAGAAAAAGAGTTGATGATATATACATGACATGACTCATGTCCATTGTCCCACATATTTGTATCTAGATTTATATAACTGAACACTTCTGCTTCTAAACAGAACTTACATATACATACATGAAAAAATTGGATGGTTTATTAATCATTTCATGGTGGACTCAATCCCCTTCCCTTTGTCATGATGTGCAAGCCAGATGAAGTTTGGCCAATCAATGTGATATCCATATTTCCCATGCGCGTGCACTGCCCTCTCTGATTTATTCATATCTTCATTGGATAACACCTTACATACATACCTCCGTACATGTATATATCATGATCCAACAAAACAAAAACAAAAAAGTACTTGTTGGCAATTTGAGACTAGTTGAGAGTTAGGACAACATTAAATTATTTGAATAGATACATTTGCATGTCGTCCTGTTACTGCTACTCTTGTTTCAAATAATTTGTTTCTTCTACAAGATGAATCATGTTTCTTGATTCAAATTAGTTACTGCTTTTAGTATATATATATATATTAGATTATAGACAATAGTGTTATTTTTCTCATATCATAGAAACTCTATTTAATAAAATGTCAAGAGTCAACGGGACATCAAGCTCAACCAAATTTGAATGAGACTCCTAGTAAATATTTTAAAGGATGCACATTTTTGTACCTATGGTGTCGTTCCCCTGTTTTGGAGGAAATTTGAATCATATTTGGTTTATAGCTGCCTTCATAAATGCAGGGAAATTTGATTTCTAAAACTAATGGAGGTAGATTTAATTTGTGTCCCAAATCGTCATAGTTATGAAGTGGATAAAAATATGGGTCACTTTCAATAAAATATATAATAGGAATATTTGCATATGTTATCTCGTTCTGTTTCTCCTCCACAAATCAAAAATATCTTTCTACTACCACATATCAAATCAATTATTAAATGTTCGTTTGAAATATATTACTTAATTTAATTTTATTTTTATATAAATTTAGCTTATTTGATATTTTTTAAGTGGGTTGGCATCAAGTTACAATATGATACTAAATTACTTTGGTATTTTACTTGCGCAACCGTATATTAATTTTGTCACTTAAATCAAGGCTTAAGACATCATTTAATACTTGAGTTTGACTCTTTTGTCAAATGTAGTATGTGTCTTTTTAGTATTTTTATTTGTCAAAAGTTACATATTTCGGTACTCAAATAACGTGTTTAATTCCAGTTTTATATTAATTTGATGAAAATTAATTGTTAATATTATCATATTTAAATTTTTATGACTTTGTTTAAATTTTTGTTTTTATTTTATTAAATGCAACTTGATTGTTGCGATTACATCAAGTTTTAGAGTAGAATTAATAAAATTTAATTATAATTTTTCATCGAAATAATTCTAATCCCTAATTTTAATGCTTAAAATGTATATTTTTTTAATTTAAGCATTAAAAATGTTAAACTCAAATACAAATAATAAATTAAACCTAAAAATTATATTTATTTTAAATTTAATGATAATTTTTTAGAGGTGGTTTAGATAAAAAGTTGTTAAAGTTATCTTATTTTAATATATTATTTAAGAACTTCAAAGGAAAGTATTTTAAAAATATTAATTAATTTTAATATTGAATTTTATAATTATGAAAATACTAAATACAGTATCCAAAATTACAGCAATTGATACTAAACTAGTTAATTTTCAAGTCCAAAAGTAGCTGCTGCAGTTTCTATATTTCAAGGGGTTTCTGTTTCAATCACAGATACTTTATTTGTCGCAAATGACGGTAATTTTGGTAAAGGCGAAAAAGGTCACATCAATATCATTCATGGACCATTCCTATTTGCTAGGGTTCAATTCAAAATTCCGACCTTCATATTCCGTTTGACTTTGGTCAAATATTTATTTTTGTGTTGAAGTTGGGTTCAAGATATAATTTTATTATTCGAGCTCCATTAATAAATTTTTTCTTTAAAGATAAAATTAGAGTTTAAACTCTGTTAAATAATACAATTTAAGATTAATAATATATATTAAAGATAATTACATAATTTAATAATATAAAAAATATAATTTTTTATAAGATTCGGGAGTCATTCAAATCAAGTATTATTAAATTTAAATTTAACTCTATTAATAGTTTGAACTCGATTCTATAATTGTTGAATCAAATTTTTTCTATCAAACTCTAATAATTTATCAATACTTATATCTTATTTATTCCTTAAATATAGAGTCTAAGAAGGCAAAAAAATATTTTTAATGAATAATTGTATATATTATTAATAAATAAAAATGTCCGAATATTATAAAAATATATTATTTTATTTTAATAATAAATTGATAATATATAAAATTATATACTCAAAAATTAAATATTAAAGTAAATTACAACCAAGATCACTGAATTATTAGTAAATTTATATTTCGGCCACCTAAATTTCAAAAAATTACAAAATATTTATTAAACTATTCAAAAGTTTTTTATTTAAGTCAATGGCCTATAAAAATCATTGTTGCATGACATTTTCTATTCGCATCGTCTGCACTAATCGAAAGCTCTCATTCCCCTTTCCTTTAACAGTTAAGTTTTTTTTAATGAAATAGTTTTAAATATCACGAAGCTGTCAATCAAATTTCAAACAGCTTTCTTCCTCGATCTCCAACACTCATCGTTAGATCGACTTAGATTTAAAGCATATTCTTTTACTCGTCAACGTATACTAATATACCGTACCAATCGTTGGATCGTTACTTGAAACTCATTAGCTAGACTTCTCTTAAAATAATTTAACAAGCCAATAACTTAAATAAAATATTTTAAATAATTTAATTACTTAAATAAAAATTTATAAACAAATTAATAATTTTTTTAAATAATTAAAAATAAATTTATTAATAATTTAATGATATTAGGTATAATTTACCTAAATATCAACACTAAAGAAAAACCAGGCAAGATGCATTTAAAAAAAACAGCTCGGCTTCATTGAAGTCACCACCAGCATTTGGTTTAATGATTAATGAGTAATTCTGTACCTCAAAGAGCGGCGTTGGAATCCTCTTTTATTTTTGAATATTATATATATATAACAGGCTAAAAACTAAAACCATTGCCGCCATTTAAGGTAGGGGGCCTCTACAATGGTGGAGCCCCTGCAAGTCTGCGAACTTGGCTAGGTGCTCGTGAATTCAATAAAATCATAAACCCATTTTAGAGGAAAAAGGAAAAGGACCAAACTTTTGAAAGCACGAGAAATTTACAGTAAAAAAGAGCCAAAAAAAAAACCCCTGTCCCGTGCTCTGGATATAGTTGGCTAAGCTGGCTTTTTTTTCTTCTGCAAACTTTGAACGGTTACCACTTTGTATTCAAAAGATCACTCAATACAGAAAAAAAAAAAACACACACCCAAAGTTGATCTCTGTATTCAATCTATGACTGTGTATGGCAGAGCTCCAAAAACAAATCACTTCCTTCAAAAAGAATTCACCTTTTCTTTTTTACCATAGCCTTTTTGTATATAATAAGTTAACCTACTGATGAAAATATAAACTAAAAATCCTCGTTTGTCTCCAATCTCTGATTCCCATTTGCCTCCTCTCTCTCTTACTTTTATTTTTTTCCCTTATTTGATTCCTCTTTTTTCACATTCAGGATTCCTTCTTTTGACTCGCTTATTTCAAGTTTTCTTTCCTTGGGTTCATTTAAATTCGTTTGTTTTGAAAATTTTGAAGTGAATGAAAGAAAAAAAAAAACATGGGTGGTGTTAACAAGGTGGAAGTGATAAACAGCAAAGGTTGTTCAAAGTTGTTTGTTGGGTTCTCATCTTCGGTGCCATCATTTAGAAGTTTCCAATCGTTTGAACCAATGTCCCCTGCTTCTACTTCTCTTGGTTCTGAACCGGTTCGATCCACTGGTCCATTTTCCGGTTTTGTTATATGCGTTACTGGCTTGTCCAAAGGTTGGCAAATTTGCATCTAAATGAAATCCTCCCCAGAATGTTGTGCTTTGTATTCATGTTAGATGATGTGTTGGTTGCAGAAGCAAGGAAACAAGTAATGGAGGCTACAGAGAGATTAGGTGGTCAATACAGTACCAGTTTACATCCTCAATGCACCCATTTGGTGGTCCAGATATCCTTTTCTCATTGTTATTGTTTTCTTTATATTGGCTGATTGGAATAAAGAGAAAAAGAATGACCAATATGATTGTAATTTTTCTAACATTATTGTAACTGGCAGATGGATAATAATAAGGTTTCCTATTGTCTGTCTTTTATATTGTCTCTGCTGCTGCAAGTGCAGTTGTTGTGTCCATCCTTAATATTAGTCACAGTGTTACTGGACGTAAGTTCGATCACGCTGTAAAACATGGATCGAGAAATGGTCTATTCCTTGTTAAACTTGGATGGTTTGTGGATAGTGTCAAGAGGAATGGTAAGATTAGGATATGCCTCTCATTTCATACTTCCCTGTTGTGTAATGTTCTGTTGCAATATGAAGGATTTGCTGCAATGCTTGTTTAATACGAAAATTCGAACTCAGTTATTCTACTACTTGTTAAGATTAGGATACCTTATGTTACCTGTTGTTGCTTGCCTTGTTAACGGAAGCAGAAATGTTAGTTTATAATTTTTGTGGGGTAATTTGATTTCTGTTAGTTTATAATTTTTGTTTTCTCCATTCATGCAGTAAGGTTAAGTGAATCACTCTACACTGTGAAGGGTGCAGAAGAACATGCCGCATGTGTAGATGAGTTGAATCGGCTTGCTGGGTCTACTGCTTCCGAAAGCTCATGTCTTCCTGCCGGTTTTCATGAAGCAAAGAAACTAGACATGATAGGAAAGCCAAATGTACGGTATTCTGGAAGAGTCCTCAATAGAAGTATGGACTCAGTGTTATCTGGTCATACAATATACATCGATTCTGATATTTCAGTTGAACTACGTAATAAGGTAACATTCTGAAATTCATGTTTCCTTTTTGTAATGCTAGTTTAGAATATGTTGCATCTGCTGCATGGTATAAGTCATAAACTAAGGTCATAGATTTGGTGTATCAGTCTATATATCACTGAAAGACTAGTAAATGATTCACTATTTTAGTTACTGTCGGTTTCTACGTTGCTTTTAGCAATTCTTTGAGACATTTAGTATGTTGATAGGTTCTCGAGGCAGCATCAGAAGAAGGGGCCATGGCAGTAGATGGTTGGTTTGCTGGTTGCAGTGCAAGTCATGTAGTGTGTGAAGGAAACTCTGTACATCGATATATTGGCCACTCGAACAACATAGTTACAGTGAGTGCTTCTGTATTGCGTTATGGAAATAGGGTTCTTTTATGCATAATCATCAAAAGATATACGAAGCACTTATAGGAACAATCAATGTTTGTTATGCTTGAACTGAATTTGATATTAATGTCTCAGCCATTATGGGTCCTGAAAACAGCCGAGGATAGAAATTTGCAAAGGCTTGTTCACATGTCTGCTGATTTGGCCAGGCAAATTGGGATACTGCTTGAAAAATCTCAGAATTACAGATAGTACTATATTATGCCTTCCTTGTGATGCTAGAAAGACCGAGAATGATGCTAATGTTAAGTTTTCACCTTTTCTTTAATAGGAAAATAATGTGGCTAGTTCAACAATATCTACTCGGAGCGTTAGAGGGAATGCAAGTCATGAAGAGAGGCAACAAATTGTACATTTGGCTAAAACGGGGGTTAGAAATCATCGCAGTCTCCGTATGCAGGCAAGTGGTTTAATCATGTTTGGTATGTGCTAGAGCTTCTTACTAATGTGAATTCTTGCATTTCTTTGAACATCTGTTTTTCTTTCAGACTTGTCAAAACCCTTTCCGTCCAATAAGCCCAACCATTCTTCTGGAGACAGTTTGCTGGTCGATATCGGAGCCAACTTCGACTGCCTCTATTTTCACAGACACTGTTAGCCGCGAAGATGCTAGTGAGCATCAATCTGTGTTCTTTGATGCAAATGGTGATGGCAAGGATTCTGAGACCTCATTTACTAACATAACCCGGTCACTTACAGAAAGGTGATGGATCACTCTCTTGATATTCTATTGATTAGCCCTGTAATTTTCGGTTCCTTCTCATGTTTTGATTCAATTCTCCTGCAGTGAGAAAAATGAGTTGATATTCAAGAACCATTTTCTTACCATACTATTTCCAGCTGATCGATTTTCTGAAATGGGGCCTTCTTCACGGACATATTTCAGCAATAATGGCTTTACACGTCTGCAGATTTTGGATTATATATATGCTTTTTATCAGGTATGACTTGTATACGCCTCTAGCTTATTGTGTTAATGGAACCTGTTCAACTATTGCAGTTGTCCTGAAAGCAATCAATCTTTACCCGGATTCTCTTTGCTGTTGCTCATCTTTTGTAGGAGAACATGTCAGTCCATGAAATAGAGGCCGCTATTCACACAGACTCAAGGCATGCTGACAGGCTTCGATCAGCATACTGTAGCAAAGAGACAATAGAACATGGATATACGGTTTTCAAACGAATAGATTTCCTAGGAAGTCGTAAAAGCTTTGAAATGCTGAAGCGTGTTAGCGGAGATAATGACAGTAATGTATATGAACTCTTGATTAGAGCTTAAACATGCCATTTGCATTAGATGCCTTCATATACCACTACCGAAGATGGCTTCGAATCTTCAGTTAGCAGCATCAACATTTCAACGAAAAAAAATAGTTACACATCGTATTATGACATGATCCTTGTTTAGTTATAGTGTGTCCGGTGTGAAAGGAAGAGTGAATGAGCGAACTTAAAACTTTGTTTGTCATAGCTCTATATTTAACATGATGAAGATCAGCTTCGTCCTAAAATACTGTGAAGAAATATGAAGGAAAATGGCCGACTGCCGGATAATACAACATTCTCTATTGATATATTGAAACAAAAAGATGGTAGGACCCAAACATGAGATTCCCCTCCCTTAAAAGTTGATAAAGCTTAAAGGGTGTTGCAGTGTCCCAACAACTTTTGTTTTTGGCAGCCCTTGCTTGCATTCCATCATGCAGAAATCTGGGTGCATTGAAGGTGATCTTTTTTTTATGCAAAGCTGATAAGAAAACTCCCTTTTTTCTAGTCTATCTCAGGCTCAGCACAATGGCCAAATTTCCGAAGGACTACCATCAAGAAAAAAGTGAGAACGATAAGAAACTAGCAGTGATCATAAAGTTGAAAAAACAAAAGATTGGTCAGGTAAGGTTACTCAGTTGGGTTAATATCCTTTCAACAATATCACTCGGCTTTGACTTGAATCTTCATAGTTACACCCCCGTTTTGTTCTCTTCCACAAGATTCCTGTCCTCTGTTATTGCAGACATACAACATGACTTGGACCAAGTATATCTTACAGTGGCCGCTATTATGGACTATATGATACAAAAATGTTGGGAGCCCCCATCCACAGTCATCCCGTTGTTTGCTATTGTTCTTTTGCATTTGGTATGAAATGCTTTTCGTGTATTATTGGATTCCATCATCTTTGTTTTCTATATTCAGAACGTCATTGTTTTGATCATGTCGGCAAATGTGTGCTGTTCAAGGGGTGTTTCCTTCCATTTAACGACAAACTCTTGCACTCAACCACTCTCCATAAGGCCTAAAGGAATGTCAATACAATTTCTTTTTACCAACAAAACCAGACCTAAAACTAAAATGATTATATTCCAAAATTCCTACCCTAATCTAAATCCATCCCCTAATAATGAACCAAAAAAGAGAATCTACCCCCTAATAAAATCTCCATACTAGAGAGCACAGACAAGCAGAGTAGAAACATCAAAGTTCCAGCATGAGTTACATTTCATGAATTGTAATATCATGTAATTCAAATCTATCAGTTACATCTGAGAATTAAACCCAAAATTTAACATAGTAAGATTTAAGATACAAAATTAACAAACCGGAGAAAAGATGTTGCTTGCTTGCAGGCAGTGTCCGCCCCAGTGCAACCCCCCCAACCCCTGATGCTACCAAAATGCAATTCCTGAGGTCATCTGGCTAAAACTTTAATGATACACTTCTGCTTCTTTTTGTTTTTTAAACTTTTTTCTTCCCCTAACTTTCTGTTTTTTGATTTCCTTTTCCAGACTTCAACTACATCCCCCTTTCCATTTCCTCCCATGTACAGATACAAGAATGACTATGGTGACTATGACTTGATGGTTTCTTTTTTCTGTAGTGTCAAAAACTCCTATACCTCAACGCTGTCAAGTCCATGGCTTCAATATATGACAACTCGAAGTAGCCCTGGCTGTGGTTCTGTATAGTCAAGGCCCTCTTCTTCAAGCAGATACCGTTGCACAGCAACTGGAAGTCTCGCTGGAGTACGAGAACCCCTAGTATGGTGGCCAGTTCCAACACATATGTATACCTGCAGACGCTGATCTGCTGCCCGTGCTGTGCTCCGCAGCACTGATAGTTCATGTTTCAGCATATGAAGGGCCTCACTTACATGCAATCCATGCAGGTCTATCATCCGCTCCTGCCCTCTGAAATTCTCTAGAGGAACTGGGTTCCTATATTATCATAGTTCATAAGCAGTCAAACAAGAAAAAACTAGTATTAAGCGACCTAACAATAAAACATGAATTTGGATTATTGGAAATAACAAACGACCAGGCTTCAAAACTGACAAACTCAGTTATATTATGCATCAGACCTGTGAGTATGAAAGATGAACAGATGGATGGATAGTGAAAGAAGAAACGGGGGTCAGGCTGGTAGAAGTGAGGTATACCAACTAATTATACTTAAATGTCGAAACAGCACAGATAATTAATACCACCCCCTCATAGATCTCAGGAACCAATGTTTTTACTCTTCAGTCTCCACACAAAAATATCCATTGATCAAACAGATAATAAAAGCAATAATAATTCATAGCAAGAGAAGAACGGCTAGAAGCCTTGAAACCACCCTGTCAAGGGACCAAGTACAACAGGAAAGAAATGACAAACCTCTGGTGATATATAGATTCCTGAGCTTTTCCATGAGCTGCCTTCATATGCATATTGTGCATTTGTCCTTTCACACTAAGCTCCTTTGCTAGAGCCTTGTTGCCAATGAGAAATGCTTGACGTGCCTATGTTAAATATGCAAGAAGTAATATCACTTAAATATATAAGTAAGATGAGTGGGCCTAGTTCAGTGGGGCAGAAAGAAAGAACGAGAGAGATACAATCGATTAAGAGCAGCCAAACTTTAGAAATTTTCCTTCTACCAGTTAATAGTTGATGCACTCTGTACATGTATAATTCAATCAACTCTCAAAAGCAAGGGCTACTACTCATCAAACACATGCTCATTCAGGATATTAAACAGACTTTGTTTACTTCCTAACGTGAGAAAGCCCAATGATGATGCATTAGTCAACATGAAACGCGTTGAAGCTTACCTCAAGATTTTTATTTTCTTTTTTGAGTGGGGGGAGGGGGTAATACTGGAGTCCAAGTTCTATTAATTTTTCCTATATCTAGCTAAGCCGATTGAAGATTGATATAACTTAGTGGAAAACTATAAAGTTAACAAAGAGATAGCAGTAAAAGCAGAAGCAAAACTCGAAGTGCTATACATGAAAGGAATAAAAAAGAAAACTTATTTTCTAGGGTTGCAAAATGGGGCACAAAAAAATTGAAAGAAAAAAGAAGCAGTTTAGCAATTAGGCTGAACATGTGAAGGAACTTGATTTCATAGCTTGCAAACAAAAATGAAAAACCTACAAAATATAGCAGCTTAAATCAAATTTCCAATAAAACACCTGTTCAAAATAAGCATTACGTAAACGCGCATGGTCTCGAGCTTCTTCCCGTAGTTCAGAGTATAAATTTCCTGCCAGATCAATAATGTTAAAGCATATGAATATGCAGAGAGGATAGAATACTCCTATTAAAAGCTTTATAAATGCATGAATTTTATCAAGTGCAGAATATTACCAACTGCATCTCCAGTTTCAAGCCAAACAGGAGCTGAGCGAGCTGAACCACGAGTCTGCAACCTATTAGCATAAACCCCTCTTCCAGGTGCAGCACTGCAGGAATTAGCTGACCCGTTAGAACTTCTACTTGACCCCACAGTTGAATCAGCAGAACCATTTCTATCATACTTCCACATTCCGGAATCTTGAGATGCCATTTTCCTGACAGCTGATGCAAAATCTATGGCACCTCTAGATGGAAGGGAAGAACTGGTTTTGAACATAAGCAGATTGTCCTTGTCAGAAGATCGATAGGTACTGGCACTATGTTGAAGATCATCTCCTGTATATTTTGGAGGACCACTCTGACCATCTGACACAGTAAGTGCAGGAAAGTCCATTGTACTCAGATTGGGAGCTGACAAGGTCTTTGAATTCAGGTTCTGGTTGAAACCACCATCAACTTGAAGCTGCAATAAGAATCAAAACGACCCATGAAATGCTAAAAGTTTTAGTACAATTAAAAGGAACAAAACATACAACAAAACTCCAAAACCCTTTTGAGCATGCTAGATATTGTGAGCCGAAAACAAAAACCTAAGAAGATATAACTTCAAAAAGGAATAACAAAAAGTGAAGAAAATCACATAAGGAAATCTACCCCTCTACCAGGCCACAGGATATCATGAACTAGAGTCAACATACAAGACTATGGTCGAATTGAGTCACCTCAAAACATCCACGAAATCCATGGTGTCCACAGCAGATTCCCAACATCCCATAAGTACCACATGAGAAGAAAAATGATAAGCAATTGCAGTGTAAAAATAAAGGAATGTGGAAAACTTCTAAAAGAGTTCCACATACAGACTTTAAATATAAACCATTCCTTTAGTGTTCAGCAACTTTCTAGCAAATGATAATCATAAAATAATATATTAAGCAAAAAAATAAGATAACCATAAAATAATATATATCCACATATAATTTGAAGATATAATAACTCTGCATCACTACATAAACAAAGGACAGATGCAAGCACTTGAAAATTGACCAACTAAAAACAGTTGAGCACCACTCACCTCAAGTTGTGTGAGCATCTCTATAGTTAGATTTAAGTCACAACCATTGGCGAAATAAACTTCAGCAAGGCTTTCAGCAGCAAATCCAGGGAATTGGGAAGCCAAAAAATCCACATGATTCATTTCAGTATCATTGATATTTGTGTGCTCACCCAAAATATCACTGGCAAATGCATGCCTAGAATTTCCATCATACAGTTGTCCTTCCCTCCCATTGCCAATCAACCGATCACTGTTAACAAGTTGCTCATCCCAAGGTTTGAGTGGTAAGTTCAAAAAACTAGCTGAAATAGGCTCCTCTCCATAGGATGAAGAAGGATATCTAAATTTTTCATCCAAGTTATTACCATTACCATACTGATGCAGTAGTTCCTGCTGATCACCAAATACATATCCACCAGCAGCAGAAGCAGGAAACCTTGAAGCTTCGCTACCATCATGCAAGGACAAACCTGCTAAGGAGAGGCTCCCAGGCTCCATACTTTGAGAATCATCCTCATTAATAACCTTAAAGTCTGGGGTAATGTCATCAGGGAGCTGGTGTCGCCAGAACTGATGAGCCTCATCATCAGAATTATTTGAAACAGAAGACCCTGACCGATCAAGCACTGCTTTTCCTACAGTACCAGAAGTAGAAAACGTTGCTGTAGCAGCTGCTCTAGTGCTTCCTGATGAAGATGGCGACCTAAGAGAGAAGGGAACGAACTCAGCTGCATTAGGATTCAAAGTTGTTGCCTTGCTAGGGACATTTGATTTTGCGTCACTAATTTGGGTCCCTTTCTTGGACAAGCTCATTCTTTACTTAAAAGGAAAAAGTAGATTCTATGTATATAAAGGAAACTGATGCAGAGGATATACACTTGAGTTCCACTAAATTCTAACCAAAACCTGCAAAACCGTCCATCCGTGTCACAATATTAATTAGTGAAACTTACAAAAGAATCTTAAATTGAAGACAAACACACATGTATAAAATCAACCCTGAGCCGAATATAACTCAATAACAAATCTAGAACGAGATTAATACCAAAAACAGCACATCGCTCTTTATATAAACTGTCACACTAATCATCTCCAATAAAATAATGATTACGAAAAGCCATGACAATCGGAATGACTAAGATAAAGGAAATATTAAACCGTATTTGACTCTTACGCATGCAAAATCCATTGCTTTAAATGAAACAAACATAGTGCTGTGTTTAATTAACAACTGAATGGAGCTCACAGCCAAACGTTTCCTATATAAGTAACATTAAAATTAAGCCTTGAGACTACGAATTAATAGCGAGATTTTCATTAAATAAACCAAAATTATACCAATATACAGTTCAAAGCCTTGAAATTCACTTATCAACAAGACTTTAACCTGAAGAGAAAAGGAAATCACAAAATCCTCAAGTAAGAATTAAATAGCAAGCTCCTTTAATTAAAAACCCTAATTAAAAATAAAAATAAGAATAAGAAAAAAGCTTTCTAGGTATCTAGCTAAACGAATAATTAAAACGAAAAGGCAGCATAAGTCAAATCTATAATCTCCCATTATCTAGTCCCAAAGTATCCGAGATCTCAAGTCAATCCAACACAAAAAAGCACAAAAATAAAAATAAAAATTATAAAAAAAGGTAAATTTTGTAATAAACGGAACGGAGAAAGACAGATGAAAAAAAAGAGAGAGATCTAAGAAGAAAATTATACCTTTGCGAAACAAATCGAAAGGATCCATAGCTAAAGCTTTCAGATGAAAAAGGGAAAAAAACGAAAAGAAGATCAAAGAGGAGAATCGATGAACAAAGTCTGTATTCCCGATGATTTTTGGCTTAATTAAACTGATTGGGATTTGAGCTTTTTGGTTTTTGTTTTTCTCTGGCTGCAGTGTATTATCTCAGCTTTTTGTTTCACAGCACAGGTTTCCCTGTTTCTCTTTTCTTTCTATCTCTTTCTCTTCGAGTTTTCTTCTCTTTTTTTTTTTTTGGTTTGAAAACGGTTAAAGCCCAACACCACAAATATATATATATAATAAAACTACACATCTAATTCCAATCCAACCCCCTTCGCCACTTCATTTGAAGATTTGACCTTTTTTTCCAAATTCAATTTTATCTTTTATTTTCAAAAATAACTCTTTTTTCTTTTTTCTAATCTGACGACCTTACACGTTATTTGTCAATAAATTAAAATCATAAACTAAAGAGTTTGATTATAAAATTAATTTTACATCAATTTATAATACGATAGATTTTGAATCCATTTTAAATCTTAAAATTACAAATAAGGTTATATCATGTTTCAGCAATTATACTTATTATGATATGAATATAAAGCATGATCGTATCGAAATTTCGAAATCGTAAATGATTTTAAACACTCATAACAATCTTAACTTTAATAACAGTTGGGATGTATTGTAAGATTTTTAAGATTTAAGATGTAATTTAGTTTTACAATAATGCTAAAAGTTAGATGTATTTATATTATCATTTATTATGAAAAAGAAGATTAAGGGGTAAAAAGTTCTCAACTTTTTCAAAAAAAGTTTTGCACTCAATTAGTTACTTCAATTGTCAAAATACATTAAAAAAATCTTTTAACCGTTGATTGTTAAAATTAATTATCCCTAATTTATTTCAATTAAAACAACCACGTGTTACAACCACGATGTAGCAAAAAATGTATAAAAAATAAATTTATTAAATTTAAATAAAAATATTTGAAATTTATTAAAAATTAGAAAAAAATTATAAAATATATAGAAAATTATAAAAAATGTAAAGAAACATAAAATTCTTAAAAAATTATTATACCAAAAGAAGCATTTTTTAATTTCCTTATAACTTTTATTTTTTTTATTTTTCGTCACATGTCACGTTGTGTTGCGACACGTGATGGCTTTAACTAGAAAAAAACTTGAGAATGTTAACTTTAATGACCAACGATTAAAGTTAATGAGTAAATAGTCTTTTTGGTATATTTTGTAATTTTTATAAAAATTTACAATTTTTATAAAAATTTACAATTTTTATGTTTTTTATTAAAATTTAAAATTTTTTATTTTTTATATTTTTTTATCACATGTCACGTCGTGATTGTGACACGAAGTGACTTTAACCAAAAAAAATTAGGAGCAGATAACTTCAACGGTTAAAGGGCCTTTTTAATGCATCTTGACAGTCCGAGTACTTAATTGAGTGTGAAAAATAAAGCAGGGGCTTAATTGCTTTATTTGAAAAAAATTGAAGGCATTTTTAATGCATTTTAAAAGTTCAAATACCCAATTGAGTGGAAAAAAAAAACAGAAACTTACTTACTTTTTAAAAAAAAAAATTGAAGAATTTTTATACCTGAAATATAAAAAAAGAAAATCAGATAATAAATTACCCATCAAAATGCAAAACCAACATTAATTTGATATAGAGATCTAACTCTTTAAATCTATCCATTTTAGGTAATCATAAATAATTGTTCACAATACAGTATTTCTAGCAATCATTTAATTATTAATCTAATGTTATTGTATTTTTGAGTTGCGATTTCGGGAAATGAAAGGGCAAAGGTCTAATTTCGCTTTCAGTCCATGTACTCTCTACTTTTAAATCCTGAAAGTTTATCCTTTTTATTAATTTAATTTAATAATTAAAGTCAAACTAATAACACTATCAAAAGAGTTTCATTAAATTAAATTAGATGTAATCAATTTTAAAACATGTAGAAGTTGTGTAAGTAAAAATATGTATACATATATTAACTTTCACTCTCCGTATCTAAATTAGTGCTAAAGAGTTGTACAGCCTCATATTCATAATAAAAATCCTCCCAACCCCATATTTATAACAATAACAAAACTTTCCAGTCTCATTCAATACTTTTATTTGCTTATTTGATCCTTTATGCGTGTAATATTAATCACATGAATAATTTTTTTAAGTTAAAAAAAAAGTCAGTAGTGTCAATTGGATTGCAATTATTAAATTGAAAGAGTAATGGGACTAAATCCATAAACCAAATAATAAACATATTCTTGTTTATTTTTTAATTCTAGAGTAATTTGTAATATTAAAACATGGTTAATTGCTGGACTTATGACCAAAATTTTCCCATTACATCACTAAAATATGTTAATTAAATCCAACATTTGTCATTTGTAGCTATCATTGATTAGTTTGGATAGAAGAATGATAATGTAATAATTATTTATAATTAAATGTTGTGTGTAACAATAATAATATATGCAACAACTTTTTATCTAATAATAAAAATAGTTGTTTCCCTCCTTCAATTATAAAATAAACAATAACAATATATATTTTTATAAAATGGATTGATTAAAAAATATTTTTTATAATATATAACAGAAGTAATTATTAACCACTAATTATATTATAAATTGGTACACTCTATTTGGGAGTAAAAAAGTGTTTAAAGATAATAAAAATACGAGAAAGGAACAAATAATAATATTTTATTAAAGATAAAAGGTGCAAAATAAAATAAAATAAACACCGAAACAAAATATGAATGATTGAGAAACCGGAGATGAAGAAGAAAAATGTTATGCCCACCTGTGATTGGATTCATTGGTCCGGGTATCGCTTTCAAAAAATGTATTAAAGAGGTTGATTCGAAAATTGATATAAATTGATTAAAAGGTTTAAAATTCAATTGAATAAGCGGTTATGTAATATCCATTACTCGATTCAATGGCACGAATTTAAGTGAAGGATGTTACATTTAAGCACACAACTCATCAATTGAAATTACATTCACACACTTGTTTTGTAGTATTTTTATACCTTCGTAGTTCATATTTACACTACCAAACTCAATTATTATGAATCAAAATTTTTATTTTTTATATATTTTGTTTTTATGAATTTTTAATATTTTTTATTGAACCAAACAAATCGATCGGACCGATAAATCAATAACCTAATTAATTTGACCATCTATTTATTTTTGAAAATTTTAGATAAAAATGAAGAAAAAAAGTGTAATGTGAGAGGCGGATGGTTTCATAGATTAAATAGCTTTTAAATTTCAATTTTTATCCTATTTATTGAACCCGTTGACTGAATTGATGTCACCCTCAATCGAATTACCAATTCGGTCAATAAATTACGCAAATATCTTTCTCTAATATAAAAAAATTATATTATTCCAATATATTTTAGTCTTTTCATTTTAACAAAAACCAATTAAAATATGTATGCTGTGGAATTGGAACCTCCATTAATTGAATTACTAAAACATTAAATTTACTACTCAACCAAAGCTTCATTTTAATTTATTGTATACAATTTTGTTTTAATATACACAATTTATTATTTTCACCAATTGTATATATTGATAATATTGTTCATTGAGTTTATATCACAAGTCAACTTTATACTAAATCATAGTCGATGACAACACATGATAAACAATTATAGTGCATTTAATATTATTAATTTGATTTATTCATGAGTTTTAATTTTATTTTACTCATAATTTATTTTTTATTTTAATATTATACATATTTCATGTGATATTATGATTAATTAAATTTCAAATAATATATTTATTTATTATATGTTATTTTTATATACGCGTACTAAATTTATGAAGAATTCCTATTTATTAATAAAATAATTGAAAAATTTATGTCATGATATCTTTAATTTGTTATGATTCTCAAAATTAAAGAAACCCTTTCTTTTTCCAACTAAACTGAGTTCGTTACATCAAATCCAGCCAACCTTTTTTTTTTTACAAAGAGGAAATAGATTATGAAATTCTAAGCCTGAGAAGCCCTCTCACATGCTGTCCCTCTACCATCCTGTGAAGTCAACCATTTTTTAATTAATGAATATGGAATTTTATTTTTTTCAAGTAGACTAATATTAAATTATCTGTAAACTCAATAAAAATTTATAATATTAGAGGATAAAAAGATAGTACATATGTACACATTCCATCCGTAATCTATACTGCATTTAAGATTTAGATTAAATTGATGTAAAATTTAGATTAAATTTCTTATAAATTACTTAAAATATCTTACTTTTATAAAATAATAACTTTAAACCCAGAACATTATAATTTTT
Source organism: Gossypium hirsutum (assembly GCF_007990345.1). Lineage (NCBI taxonomy): Eukaryota > Viridiplantae > Streptophyta > Magnoliopsida > Malvales > Malvaceae > Gossypium > Gossypium hirsutum. The sequence goes on from NC_053441.1 coordinate 3,264,009, forward strand.
AACATCTCAATTTTACTATTTCAATTAAAATTATATTTAATTATTATATAAAATTTATATTTACACGGTAAATGTTTCATAATCTAATACCATACACCTCTCCCCTCGTAAATCACATCCAAACTTCAACTTTGGTCTAAAAAAACTTTATCAACTTTGAGTATTGATGTTTTAATTTATTCTATACATTTTATTTAAGTCCGGAAAAATTTGGAAGGATGAAAGATTAAAAGGGTAAGAAACATAAAATTTTTTTATTAATTACTTGGTAGAATTGAAAAATGATAAGAAAAAATAAAATAATTAAAAAAATGCATAATATACACATCTCTCTCCTCTTATTTTTAATATTTATATATTAGAATGGAAAATGACTATCCCTCCTATTTTATTTCCTCTCAATCAACCATACTCAGGATTTATTTCTTTTCACTACCTCTTATTATTCTTTCACATTTTCACCAAACCAAATACACCATTAATGTCAAAATTTATTTGAAACAATTATTATAATTTCGCTAGGCATTTAAATAATATGCGTTTAATCCTTTAATTACACTTCCTTTTACTTAAAAATAATATTTTTGTTCGTAGACATTGAAAGAGAGAATGTATTTAAAAAAATATCAGTTTTCTTAAATTGCTCTACTGATTTAAATTATTTAATAAATGAATTAATATTAAATAATAATTAAACCAATAAGTATAACATGGTCCCCATCGACCCTAGTCTTGAAATGTACACCAGACAAGCCTTGTTTGGGTGATGGGGAACAAAAACCAAATATGGTTGAGGTTATAATGAAAGTTTTCTATCATAGGCAATTAACATTTACAGGTCAAATTTGCATTTGCTGATTGAATTGCGTATTTTCTTTTTCAATTTCTTTTGTGTAAGCATAAATATATATTATTAATATTTCGAATGAAAATATGATATGTATATTAAGTATTAATGGTATTTAATTTTAGAGTTTAATTATAATATTAATTCTTATAGATTTGTTTAATATTATTTAATCTTTATAATATAAAATTATATATTTGTTTTAGATGTTCTAAATAAATTTGAAACCATTTTTCGTAACAGAGCCTCCCAACCTCCGCTTTAAGTAAATTGTGACATAGAGTTTGCTATCAGGTCACCATGGCTCCCACATCAAAGAAAAACCAATCTAATCAAAGTACCAAACCAAATCGATGTTTTATTTTATTTTTAGAGATAATGGTTATTTAATTTTCAATGTTTATATTTTTTATTAAATTTATTTATTCGTAGTTAAATTTAATTTTAATATTTTGAAAAGAGTTAAACTTAATTATTAATTTTTTAAAAATAGTCAAATTGTTATTTTTAACGAAAATCTTACATAGCCATTCATGTATAATTAATGTTTTTCTTAAAATTTGTATGAAATTTTTATATATATTTAAAATTAAAATTAAAATTATTTTATATATTTTAATTGTTTATTGATATGACATATAAGATAAATATTATTAATAAATTAATATTATAGTTATCATTTACATTAAAAATAAATTATCTATTTTTAGAAAATTATTGATCAAATTAACTAAATAGCAATAACAATCAAATTAAGAAAAAAAATTGAGCTTATTTAAAAAAATCCATAAAAAAAGCTGAATTACTATGAAAACATTTTGTTTCTACATTATTTCCGGATAAATTTATAGGCGGCCTTCCAAAAAAGTCAAATACTAAATCCAAACCAATTTCTACCTCCACCAATGCTTTGCCACCTCTGGCCTTACGTCACATACGCGTTGACACTGACAACGAGACCACCATACACTTATGTATGGCCTCCAAAGCTTGACCAAGCAGCCCAATGACAAAAACCCAGCACTGGTTTTCGTTCCCGACTTGCTCATTTTCGGGCTGTCATTTCGATCGGAAAGTCGATGAATGATGAAGAGGCTTCAAGTTGAGAAAAATCAGATAACACATTACAACTGAAGAGAGCTAGCAAAGTGGGAGAACATTGAGGAAATTAAGACGGAAAACTTTGATGAAGGTGGTGAAGAAAGAAGGGCAAAGGAGACCTCCTCCTATCAATCATGGATAGTTGAATCTAATAGATCGTAGAAGTGAACCAAGAGCTTAATCACAGTATGACACACATATCGCAAAGCTCCGACATCATATTCTAGCTAGTAACTCCGGATATACAGAACCAGTACATGTATTCAAGATTAACTATTATCTAATGAAACCACTTTCATATTTTACCCATTGTGGTTTTACACTTAATGAATTATGAATGGGTGGTTTTTGAAGTGCGTGTCTTACTTTTTATAATAACTATTGCAATTAAAATGTTAAAAGAAAAGAATCAATGACTACGTTTCCCTAACATTGTAATTGGGGTAAACATAATATGATTAAAACAATCTATGAGATGAGAATAGGAATGCATATTTTGAAGTAAAATGCAAGCATATATTAATGTTTTATTAGTTAGCATTGTCGTGCAGCTAAAGCAAATCAACCCACCATCATCACTCTTGCATGATACTAAGAAACGTGCATGTTTTCAGTCGTTTATCAACACTCTGCTTTCCCATTTAAACACAAGCTGCAATATACATATATATAAAATCTAGTATCCATATTCAAGCTCTTTAACTTTTTTTTTTCCTTTTCTGGGTGAATCAAGTTCTTTAACCATTAGTGACCGTAGCAGCATACTAAAATATGGGTCGTGGTCTGGGATCCAACACCATGTCTCCGGTAATGGCACGATTGCTGTTGTTGAGTATCTGCATAGGAATATTGGCGAAGGCGGCATCAGCCCAAGTGAATCCCCCAAATGCGTTGGCCTCAAAACTGGGGGGCTATTGCGGCAAGAGTACCATGTCCTGCTCCATGAAATGCGGTTATCTCGGCTGCCTTGCAGGCTGTGTGACATCTCCCTCGATAGGATGCGGCTATAAGTGCTTTTTCGAAAACACCAGTTGCCAATTTGGCTGCACCCCCTTTGATATTCGAGGCCAATCAGCCCGTGTTAAGACCTAGAGGGATATATATATATGTGAGCGCGCGCGTTGTTTGTTTATTATTAAGTGTTTGTTATTATTATTACAAAACAAAAAACATGATGATACACAATGAATAATGTCTTCGAAATAAATAAACAAGTAAACTTATACAATGCCACTGGATTAGTGTTATGTTGTTTTATGATTAACAAGTAAGAAGAGCATTCAACCATTTAAGTTGATTTGATTTAAAATTATAAAAATAAAATAAGTTGATTGTATATGAATGTAACCAACTGAATCCACCTATTATTCATGATGCATCACAAATAATTAACCTTAAATAGGTGGCCAATTCTGTAGTCTTTGTTTGAGTACGAAATTTGTAATGTTAAAGGATATTCCATCTTTATGCACATATTTTGTCCGCTTTGGTTTTTCAATTATTGTTGATTTATTTGATTTTTTAATAACTAAATCCTAATTTCAATAAATGATCAGATTAAGTACTTAATTTTTTTAAAACCCCTAAATCTATCATAAACCTATAAAATTGGTTTCAATTATAATCCACTGTTGCTTTTCTTAGTAACATGAAGAGCACATTAATCTTAAACTGGAGTATGCTCTTCGTTATGCTTTAGAAAATTAAATTAAAGTGCTAAAAATTATTTCTAAACTATTTATATCAATGTTTGACAGATATAATGATCAAATTTTTATTAAGAAAATGAATTTAAAATTATAATTATAATCAATAAATGATTAGTTTATACACGGCCATTAAAGCATGACAAGAAGAATAAGATGAAAACGCAAAATTATAAAAATAAAAATTAATGCATGAAATAAATATTGATAATACTTTAAACATACAAAAACCTTACAATGTAGTTTCTATATGTTATTAACTACAATGAATGCAATAACTTTGTATTTGGTCATAATTACAATAAACACTGCATGATCCGTTAAATAACAAATATGATAATTACACACGAGAAATTCGTATTTGGGAGTAAAATGCAATTAGGTAGGGGGTTAAAGGGTATGCCATGAAGCAAGCAAGCATGCAATTTATATTAACAACTGGAGTTAGAATTGTCGTGCAGCTAAAGCAAATTAATCCACCATTTATCATCATTCCTCTCGCATGATTTGATATATACTTAGAAACGTGTTTCCATTCGTTTAATCAACTCTCTGCCTTCCCATATAACACACAAGCTGCTATATATACACAAAAATATTCAAGCTCTTTGATTATTATTAATTCGTAATAAAAATGGGTAGTGTTGGATTGAGATCATCTAGGTCCGTGAGCGTGGTACTGGCACGACTGCTGTTGCTGAATATCTGCATGGGGGTAGTAGGGATAGGGGCGGTGGCGATGACCCAAAATGCGTTGGCCACGGAACGGCAGGACAGTTGCCCGGACAAAGTTAGTGGGAGTATAAGCTGCTTCTTAAATTGCGAAATTTTCAGTTGTCTTGCAGGTTGCTTCACGAATCCAAGCATGGGATGCGGCCTAATGTGTTTTGCCCGAAACGTCGGTTGCACCACTACCTGCTCCATTATTGAATTTCCAGACCCATGAACATCACCTGGCAAAAGCCGTATATGGACGCTGTTTCTCACTTTATGTTATTACCGTCTTTGTAATTATTACAAAAGCAAAAATATGATGATAGACAATTAATAAAGTAATTGAAACAAATAAATAAGTAATCTTTCCTTATGTTATTTATGCTAATAAAGAAAAAGAAAAAGGAAGAAGAAGGGATCGGCTCAATCTAAAAGATTATATAAAACGAATAAAATAATTTATGAGTAATTAATCCAACCAAAGGTAGGTAATTGAGTTAATCGATTTGTTTGGTTTTAGTACAGAGTTCAAAGGTATGCATATTTTTTGTTCTTACAAATTCTGTATTATCGAGTTTGGTTTTTAATGATGGTTGTTTTGTTTGATTGATTTAAAACCGAATGACCATTAATTCAAACACTTTTAATTTTAAACAATAATAATAATTAAACAACTTAAAAGATCTAATTAATTATTTTTTTTAAGTTAGAACAGTAACATATTTAATTAATTATGCTTTGTAATTGGAATATCTCCATTATTAAATTAAAATTATTTTAGACCAAACTTGTAGGTGCTGTAATTTAAAAAAGTAACTAATGATTTACGTAGGACGTTAAATCAAAATAATTTTAATTATACTAATATGTTAAAAGAATTTATCTAAAACATTTTAAAATAAGATATTTTATATCTTAAAATTATTTTTAATTTCTATGATCGTAAAATGAGTGTATTAATATTACATAATACACAATGTTGGGGTCTACGATGAATGGTAAGTGGACTGCAAGGAAAGAAATATTGAAGTGAATAAAAGGACAGATGATACATTGGTTAATCTCCTGACTTCAGTATTTATAAGTCATTGTGAAATGTTGCTTAGAGTTCCATTCCCCGACTTGCATAAATCTAATTCGCTGATTTATTTATTTTCACATTTTGCCTAATTTCTTCCATCGATATTATTGAAGTTGAAAAATCGTCTAAGAATTACTTTGAAAAGTTTCACAATCTTTTATCATTTTGTCCAAAAAGTATTTTTTTTAGAAGTTAAAAATGTTTATTTTAGATTTCATATTATAAAATAAAAGATAAGTTGAATTAAGGTAAACAAGTAATTTCATTGTAAATGCCAAAAAGGAAATTTTTTATTTGGCATAAAAATTTAATTCAAGAGTATTTACCATTGTATAAGCCTTAGTAAAATATAGTAATATAAAACTTCTATATCAAATCACAAGATCGAACAAGAACAACATTAATATATATAACTGGAAAATAGAAAACAAAAGTAAATTGAAATAGTATATTGGCAGTTGATGCCTGTTTAGATAGTTTTTTTAAGATAAATTCGGCCGCTCACAACAACAAGATGAGCACGACTGCAGTGATCAACAAACAATAACCTTAAGCTTTTCAATTTCCTCAACTTAATTCACAAGTGACTTACTTTAAGCATCAACTTCTCATTCATCACTCAATCATTTTGAGCATATGATATACCGTTATAAAGATCTCATGGAGTAAAATATAAAACCATAATTTTATGATTCAAATTTCTACCTTTACTAATCAAGAATATCTCTCAAAGCTTCCAAAGTATCTTTTTTTTCCAACATTTACATTGTGTTTGGTAAAAAATAGTGGCGAAGATAGAGTCCCAGTCTCCTTAAAATAATTTTTTTATTTAAATCTCTTTATTATTTATAAGTAAAATTGTACTTTAATATAAAAATGATAAAAAATGAATTTAATTTTTAAAAAATTATAAAAACTTAAACTATTATAAAAATATACAATATAATTTCGATTAAAAAAAATTGTGATTTCACCCGGGGAAAAGATATGATCGTTATCCTAATTTATTTGGATGAAATTAGCTTTTAGGCTGGAGCTTATTTCGGGCAGTCCTACTCTTTGTTGAGCTGTAATACCTCTGAGCTTGAGTAGTTTTATCGAGGTCTTAACACTTTTTTAAATTATTTATTAAATTAATAAATATTAATTCAAACAAAGCATTAATTTTTATTTTGAAAAAGAAAACGCAAATAAAAAGTGCATTATTTTTTCTATGGTCAAAATGTGAGAAGATATTCGAGACTTTGTGAACAGAGAGCATCAGAAGGAAAAAAGCAAAGGAAAAAGATAGGCAATGGCAATGGCAGCAACTGAAGCTGAAGCAGAGCAGAGCAGAGTTCCAGTCTAAGCGCGTCTATGTATTTTCCCGAGACACCCATTTCTCTCGCTATATAAAAACACTATACTATATATTCTTGTGTAATTTATACACATTTTTTTATGAGGGAGGAGGAGGTTTAAAAATTTTCTATTATATATAAAAAAGTACAGATCTTTCTAACTTTGACTGAAGATTGAAAGAAAGAGAAGGCAACCAAAGCCAACACTTTCGGCGCTCCTTCTTTCTTCCCTTTGGCTTTGCTTTGCTTGCGTCTCCATCTTTCTTCTTCCTTGTTTTGCTCTCCAAAATCTCTCTTTTAAAATTCCAATTTTTATTGTTTATTTATAATTTTCACACTTGAACAAAGTTTCAAAACATTTTTTTTATTACCACTAATAAAATAACATATCCATAGTTGGCCCTCAAAAGAAAAACTCTCACTCTCTGTTTTCTTGCCCCAATTGTACGAATCTAAAGCTAACCCTTTTAGTCTATCAACCTTACCAGACCCTTCTTCTTGTTATTGGGTAAGTTTTTTCTTCTTATTTTTGTTTGCGTCTTGTTGAACTTCCAATCTTTTGTGCTTTAGATCTTTTGGGTTTTTTTGGGCCTGCTTTTGGAGATCTCTTTGTTGGTTTTTTGGTGATTAGATCAGGAGGATTTTGGGTATGCTCATTTTTTGTGTTTTGATTTTTTCTTTTGTTTAACTAGTGAGAACCTTCATTCTACTGATTTCCTTACCATTTCTTTGAACTGAAAGGTTTTCCGGTGAGTGATCCGGTGAGCAGCTAAGATTTGTGGGTTAATTTCTGTTTGTTTGACACAATTGAGCACTTTAGTTTCTAATATTTCGTGGAAAAAGTCGAGGAGGCATGAAAATTATGCTGTAAAGGAGGGTAATGAAGTCCCAAAAACATTGTAAACACCTAAAGGACGGTATATTGTTGTTGTGGGTAATGGTGAATACAGAAATGGACGTTCATGTATGGTTTATTAGTTGTTGTCTAGCACGTGGCCATGTGCTTCGATGTCATGTTCACATTAAGTTTGTAGATTCACGTGAAATAAAATGGAATCTGATTGCTGATTTGTAGGCTTACATCTGAGTGGGAGGGGGGAGGGAATTTAATCAGTTATGATATGCTTTGATTTATATTTGTACAGTTTTTTTTGGAATGTTTTGACTGCTGATCATGAGTTTGTTTGTAACCTGAATTTCAGGCAGATTTTCTCATGTTTGTAGTAAAAGAAACTTTCTTGCCATTTTGTGGACTATTGCCAGAAAGCTTATTAAGTTGTTTTAAGAAATTTCATGGTTTCTTACGAAAGGATCTCTTGTAGGAGGAGACGACTGTAATCATTGTTGCCTTAAAATTCATTATTAGTGAATACTGATGGAGGCAAGGGCACATAAGATGCCTTTTGGTGCTTAATTTTATGCATCTTCTATGCTGATTACTGTTCTAGAGAATATGGGTTTATTATGCAGTAAAAATCGTCGTTACACTGAAGCAGATGCCGAGGAGAATGCACAGGTGAACACAGTTTACATGCAACATATACCATCCTTTTATTTTAGTGCAACTGGACGAACCCTTTGGACATGGTTTTATTTACAGAGTATATTTAGTTTAATTTTGAGTTTGTTCATTTTCAGGCTGCAGAAATTGACAGGAGAATTGAACAAGAGCGAAAAGCTGAGAAGCATATCCAAAAACTTCTACTACTTGGTGTGTGCTACTTAGTTTGCTTTCCATTTTTTGCCTTGTTCGTTAGCAAAAAATGAGCTTTGTACTTTCGTATTTTGACTGTTAAATTCTTATTATTATGTTTGAATGGTTGAAGACTTTGATATGGAACCATTCATGTTCTAACACTGTCCAAATTTTATGGATATGAATAGGAGCATGTTAAATGTCATGTGTTTTTCTGTTTGTCTATGGAAAATGTTCATGCTTATAGAGGACTTGGCATGCTTATTAGTCTTTATCACCTAATTTGTTTAATGGTTTGTATTGATAGGTAAATTGCACTTTTTTCATTTGTTTTTGTCCAAGACTGGCAAATAGTAATGGTTATCATAGAATTGTAGATGGTTATGCTTATACTTGCTACACCTAGATTAGTATCAAAGAATGTTTGATCGATTAATTCTTAACAATTGAGATACGAAGTTGAGCAGCCTAAACTGTTCGTGCTGATTTGCAGCAATGCTTTTTGTTTTCTTTCTTGTTCTTTCAATGACTTAAATATTCATTGTTTTTTAAGGTGCTGGTGAATCTGGGAAGTCAACAATTTTTAAGCAGGTAAGACAGATTGATTGGCCTTTTATTGAATTGACTTCTTATCAGTCGACAATGCTGGTGTGTATATTGTTCTTTTATTCTTATCTGTAGATAAAGCTTCTGTTTCAAACTGGCTTTGACGAGGACGAGCTGAAGAGCTATATCTCAGTCATCCATGCAAACATCTATCAGACTATAAAAGTACGCAAAACCTGAAAAGGGTGTGTTGGTTATTTCCCTTCAGGTGTCAGTTATCTATGACGAGGAATTTTATTTATATCATAAGAGGATCTTTATCTATGTTCTTAACTTGAGCTTAACATGGTTTGATAGATACTGTATGATGGATCAAAGGAATTTGCTCAAAATGATGCAGATTCTTCCAAATATGTTTTATCCAACGAAATTAAGGTTTGAATTCATCATTTTCATGTTGCATTTTTTTTGAATAAATCAGTTTTTGATTTGTAGTCAAGGTATTACACACACTTTCTTTACTCTGTCAGGTTATTGGAGAGAAACTATCAGAAATCGGAAGCAGGTTGGACTATCCACGTCTTAATAGAGAACTTGCACAGGAGATAGAAACTCTCTGGAAAGATTCTGCAATTCAGGTACCTATTTGCTTTACCTTAAGCTGTTTAAGCATTGCTCCTTTTGTGTGTGGAATTTACTGAACCTGTTGAAACTGGTCCTTTCGATGGTGTATTTTAGTACTTAATCACTCTGTGTACTTGTAGGAAACCTATGCTCGTGGTAATGAACTTCAAGTTCCAGATTGTACTCATTATTTCATGGAAAATTTGCAAAGATTGTCTGATGCAAATTATATTCCCACAAAGGTATCTAGAAGTTGCAATATTTCCTTCTTAAAGAAGTTCTATCATCTATATATGATAAAGACAATTATAATACGTCCTTGCTCATCAAAACAATTATCATGTATATAATTTATACCCTCAACAAGATGAGTGTGAATGATAAAAAAAACCTTGAAAATGAATTCTTTTTGGTCCTGTCTGCATCTTTATTAGCCTATTTAACATGCAATGTTGGTAACATTGCACTATTTTAAGAACTACAAACTCTGTCCATCGGCTTCCTAATCTGTTCCATATTGCAGGAGGATGTTCTATATGCAAGAGTTCGTACAACTGGTGTTGTTGAAATTCAGTTCAGGTGAATTATATCTAGTCTCTCCTTTGCTTATATGGATAAATTCAATTAGGTACTCAAATAGGTGTTCATGTTTGACATGATCTATGCAAATTATATTTTGGTAAGGTAACTTAAATCAATGGTTAGATCATCGATACAGCATAGGTTCCTGTCTGCATTTTATTGGGTTACTTGATTCATAACTCATGTTGTTATGTATGATGTCTGCTTTGCAGCCCCGTGGGGGAGAATAAGAAAAGTGGTGAAGTATACAGACTCTTTGATGTGGGAGGCCAGAGAAATGAGAGAAGGAAATGGATCCATCTTTTTGAAGGTGTTACGGCTGTGATCTTTTGTGCTGCTATTAGCGAGTAAGACCTTTTTGCTTTTGCCATCTGCAGATTCCATTTTGTCTGTACACGTAACAATACAACACTGCTTCTATATTGAACCTGGTATCAAAATACAGAAATATTAACCTAGAAGTCGTGGTTTAGGTATGATCAAACTCTTTTTGAGGACGAACAGAAGAATCGGATGGTGGAGACAAAAGAACTCTTTGATTGGGTCTTAAAGCAACCATGCTTTGAGGTTTTCCTTATGCTATATTATGCTTTTTGTGTGTCTACAAGGTAAAGGATTTTGGTTATAGCTGGAATTTAACTTAATGTAAAAACTTGGTTGTTTTTTACAGAAAACATCCTTCATGCTGTTCCTCAACAAATTCGACATATTCGAAAACAAGGTTCTAAAGGTAAAAGCCAGTATAATGGGTATAAAATTACAATATTTATGTGTTTGCATGAGTGTGATCTTTGACATTCAACATTCCATAGGTTCCGCTAAATGTATGCGAGTGGTTCAAAGATTACCAGCCAGTTTCAACTGGAAAGCAAGAGATCGAGCATGCATACGAGTAAGCAATTCATCTCCCCTCCTTGCGAAGAAGGAATTTTTCAACTTATGACAATTTTATTAACTCTCTTTCTGTTCAGGTTTGTAAAGAAGAAATTTGAGGAGCTGTATTTTCAAAGCACAGCCCCTGATAGAGTTGACCGAGTCTTTAAGATATATAGAACCACTGCCCTTGACCAGAAGCTTGTGAAGAAAACTTTCAAGCTCGTTGATGAGTCTTTGAGACGGAGAAATCTGTTCGAGGCTGGGTTGTTGTGAACGAGATCACAAAACCCTAATTGCAAAGACTTGTTCATAATATGAAGAATGTGATCATCACACCATCTTGGATGTTTTTGAAATGCTGGCATATCATATCATATCATATTTTCATCACAGGCTAAAAGTTTTGATTTCCCCATATTGTTGACCAAATTTTTTTTTTGTTAAAAATCTTCTCTAAATTCCCCATGATTCTAGGGACTCTGATTTGTTCAGGGTAAAACATTCCCGAGAGGAATTTGTTTTTCTTGTTTGTTTGTTTGTCTTTCAGGGTTTGGGGGGGTGTATCGGATCAGACATATGAAGGAACAATGAACATGAAAAGACATTCTTTATTTCCTAGTAATACAACACATTGTTTATAATATTCTAGTAATTCTCGTCATGATTATTCTTGTCTGGGAATTTGGCATTACACCCTGTTTTTGAAAATATAACTAAGCCACTATTTCATGATTATTAATTGAGCCAAAAAGAAGAAGAAAGAAACTGGAGTTTTCTCCTTTTACTGTTCATTCAACTGAACTCTTTGAGCCTCGATTTGTCCCAAAGTGAGGCCTTTCTTAGAAACAAAAATAATAAAGGGATAAGTTTAGGCGGTCTTTTTGTGGTCTAAACCAAATTCCTTTGGTTAAAAAACTGAATTTGTTACTGGCAGTTGTGTCTGTCACAGTATATGGGTTCTTTTTGCCACCTAAGAAGTGATAACAGGGAATTTTAACCCACAAAATTAAATGGCCTATATTCTTGGTTGATAAATGTTTTAGCTACATCACTACTTCTGGATTTGAGAATTTTAACTAATTCTTTTTTTATGTATTTTTAATTGCTCTAATTCTTCATTTTAATATAAAAAATTTATGATTAATCTGATATATATTTGATATGTTACAAATTGAGAGCACATGCAATATTTTTGTTAGGGCTTCAATCTTAAACCTTAAACTGTTAAGGTAGATCTCCTATGTCTTAATCCTTAGATCCTTTGTATTATTAGTTATATTTTACTATTTAAGATATAATATTACATTTTTGAAGTTATATCCTCATTTTAATATTACTTCTTTAATAATAATTTTTTATTATCATTCTATTATCATTGTCGCCTTTAATTTTATTATTATTTTTAATTTCATATGAAGCGCGTGGCCTTCGATGATGCAGCAGATGGCGAGTAAAATAACAATAAAACTAACCAAAACGTACATTGACAGCGATCTGAGACGGAGAACAAGAAAGACCGAGCCCTTGAACTGTTTCTACTCGTGTCGAACTCTTACGGTCTTCCCTTATTATAAAATAATATTAAATAAAACAACTGAGGCCGGGCCCTGTTAACTAGCCCCACTTACCGACTCCTCTACGCCGATACTACAAAACCCATAGGCCCATTCAAGCCGACTTCCCAACTAAACCCTTCGGCTCTGCTCAACCCATTCTTTTCGGTGTATATTTATGATTTTTTTTAAAAAAAAAAGCTGTTTCATGTATGGTAAAAGTTATAGCACTGGCATAAAATATTATTTAGCCTTAATTATATTTTCATAAGCTGCAATTTTGGCTTATTTTTACAATTACATATTTACAATAAAAAAAAAGCTGATCACATATGACACAAAAATGGAAAAATAGTAAAACATGTTATATATTAAATATATCATAATATTATTGAATAATGTTATCATTAGATATCCTACCTTTAATTTCTTTTTTAAATTTAGATAGTTCATAGTTGTATATTATCTTTATTTAAAACATTGTACTTTATGTTACAATTAAACTGTTTGTTATTAAGTTAATTAATAGAAAACATCAACTTCATTTTATATTACTTTTTTAAACCAAATTTGTTTAGAAATAGTTTTAAAGAAAATATTTATGTTTTGAAAATGTTAAGAGAAATATAATAAATTTAAAAAAAGGTAGGGTAAGAAAGCCAAACTGGAGCCATCCGATTCCAAAGCCAAGCTTCAAAAATAAATAAAGGATATGGATAACGCAAATGCATTGTCAGCGGACATACCCAAAGAACATTGTAAGTACGAACTACCACGTCAGAGTCGGAGACAGACAGTTCCTGAACATGTAGTAAACCAACACCTTGCTTCTATAATTGGACCACGTGGCACGTGAAATTGCCAACCATTCTTGGTATTTAATTACGTAACAGTTGCTCATCACAACTTTTTTTAAGATGAGAACGTAGCTATGACTCATCGCTTCACTTAACATTTACACAGCGATAAAGCACATTCGGGTGCAAACAAACAAGTCGTGCGCTTCGAAAACACCTGATTATACTCTCTTTTTTTAAAAAGAAAAAGAAAATGGAAACATCAACAATGAGTGGGTGAGGATAAGGCCCCAGTTGCTTGCTTTAAACTTTGAGTAATAAACATTTCAGTCATCAAAATCTAACTTATCCTTGTTTTTTTTCTCCAAAGACTTCCATTTTCCTTTCCATTTTGTTTTAAGAAACAAACTCTTCTGTCTTCTTATTCTTACTTTGTTTATCAATTTTAGTAATTTGGCGAAGAAGTGATTAATATCTCGACTGTATCGGGAATGGCGTGTAATGCATCCACGGCGGTGAACCAAAGGAAAGAGGTGGAGGAAGATGATTGGAGGAGTTCATCGTCTACCACCACGACGTCGTCGTCTTGGATCGGGATGAATAGTGATGGATCTGCCGATGGTGGAGATTGCGACGGAGATGATGATGAGGTGGAAAGCTCTTATAAAGGTGGCTTAGACATTATGGATTCGCTTCAACAGGTTTTGCCTATGAGGTTCGTATCTACTCTCCGCCGCTTACATTAAAATTTCTTCTTATGATTTCATAATGTAAACAAAAAATTGGGTTTATGAACAGGAGAGGGATCTCAAGTTTTTACAATGGGAAATCCAAGTGTTTCACAAATTTAGCTGAAGGCTCATCCACTTCATCGATTAAAGAGATAGCAAAACCTGAAAACGCCTATACACGGAGGAGGAGAAACCTGTTAGCAATCAACTATGCATGGGACAAGAACAAGTTCAAAAGACCCATCAAATCCATAATGAATTCAAGAAAAAGCAGATTGACTTTTCTAGCTGTTGCAATGGGTAGCTCTGAAAGTATCTCTGCTACCACAAGTGACCACTCTACTTCTAACTTCATGCCCTCTGCACCCGCCCTCAAACCCCCACTTCTTTCAATAATATAAGACCCCCTTACTCGTCGTAGCCGGAATTTCTCTAATTGGTTGTCCTTTTCGTTGTCTGGTGTACGGCACTGTCATGGGAAGCGTTCATCCCGATTGCTCATTACTTGAGGATAAAACTAACTCTTAAGAAACAAAATTGATACTAATTTGCTTTGCTTCTTACAGAGCTTGATATATATTTTATTGACCCTAATGCATGTGGATGATCATGCATGTGAACCAAAGGAAAGAGGTGGAGGAAGATGATTGGAGGAGTTCATCGTCTACCACCACGACGTCGTCGTCTTGGATCGGGATGAATAGTGATGGATCTGCCGATGGTGGAGATTGCGACGGAGATGATGATGAGGTGGAAAGCTCTTATAAAGGTGGCTTAGACATTATGGATTCGCTTCAACAGGTTTTGCCTATGAGGTTCGTATCTACTCTCCGCCGCTTACATTAAAATTTCTTCTTATGATTTCATAATGTAAACAAAAAATTGGGTTTATGAACAGGAGAGGGATCTCAAGTTTTTACAATGGGAAATCCAAGTGTTTCACAAATTTAGCTGAAGGCTCATCCACTTCATCGATTAAAGAGATAGCAAAACCTGAAAACGCCTATACACGGAGGAGGAGAAACCTGTTAGCAATCAACTATGCATGGGACAAGAACAAGTTCAAAAGACCCATCAAATCCATAATGAATTCAAGAAAAAGCAGATTGACTTTTCTAGCTGTTGCAATGGGTAGCTCTGAAAGTATCTCTGCTACCACAAGTGACCACTCTACTTCTAACTTCATGCCCTCTGCACCCGCCCTCAAACCCCCACTTCTTTCAATAATATAAGACCCCCTTACTCGTCGTAGCCGGAATTTCTCTAATTGGTTGTCCTTTTCGTTGTCTGGTGTACGGCACTGTCATGGGAAGCGTTCATCCCGATTGCTCATTACTTGAGGATAAAACTAACTCTTAAGAAACAAAATTGATACTAATTTGCTTTGCTTCTTACAGAGCTTGATATATATTTTATTGACCCTAATGCATGTGGATGATCATGCTGAGCGGCACTTTTTCTCTTTTACGTATAGACATTAAAATTCAAGTTAAAGTCTATTAAATATTCAACCTTTTTTTTTTTAAAAAGTAGAATGTTCTTGTTTTAATCATTATAATGCTTCAGAGTGAGCACACATAAAATTTTTTAAAGCTTTTATTAAAAATATTGATATTGGTATAAATTAAAAATTCTGATAAACATTAAAAACTTCAACAAAGTTTTGGTAAAAGCGTATCAATCGCTCGCCTCAAAAGATGGAACTGAATAAAGTAAACCGAGAAAGTGTCTTCTACTTCTATTGATTTCTGAAGTCTACTTTTTATCTGTTTGGGTCCTAGGGTGGAGGTGGACTGTTCAGAACCAGCAAAATATCAAATGTGTATATAACTACATATAATATTACTATTTAACTTTATTTGTAAAATACTTAACGTGGCGAAAATAATGTGAATGGATTAGATAAGAATGTCATAGTCAATCAAATTAAAATGGAATGAAGTAAAAAAAAAAAGAATAAAGATTTCATTAACAATAAAGAAGCTAACGATAAGGCGTAGGCTCATAATTGGCTTGATAAATTTTTACTCAATCAAATTCAATTTGATCAGTCAAATCTTAAAAACATTTTTTACTAAACATTTATGTTTTTCTTTAAAATAATTAGAACTTGAAAAAAAAAATAATGTCCAGAACTCAGTCCATGAGCAGTAATGGCAGTTCTATGTACAATCTAAACATTCTGTATACAGGCATAAGAATACAACATGAAAGCATTTCTACAGTTAAAAAAGCAAATATGAAGAAAGGACAAAACAGGAGAGGACAAGCTTCACAAGAAAAAAAACAAGAAGCATCCTTCTCAATTTAAAACCCAAATAAATGGCTATCTCTAAACAATGCCAACCATGTGGTTACCTAAGTCCTACGGCTACCCAATGTGGACGCCATCAAGAGAGATGGCAGTTTATATAGACTTAATTTCACAAGTTTCTAGGTTCTTTGCTGCTAAATCTTTTATCTTCGATGCATTTAACTTTCAATACGAGCTATACTGTGAGTTCAAAAAGTTGCCTTCGGAATCATACGGTAGACTTACTTTTGGTTCTGCGTTAGGAATTGTGCACATGAATATTCCGACAAGATCGCAGGGAGTTCAATGCCAGAAGGGTCTATTGCTGGTATCGCAATATCTATATCTTCAGTTGAGAATGGAATGCTGCAATCAGAAAACGATTTGAAATCAATAGCAAATCAAATTGATATACATAGAAACATGTATTCACGTATAATAATACCAAGTGGGTTCTGGCAGGGAAAACACACTTTCAAAAGGCATGACGTGCCATTACTCCAGTAAGTTCAATTATACACAAATTTGACAGAATGTATTACCTCAGATCATCATCCAGTAAAAATGAGTTTGAGGCAAGATATTGGTTGTCCTTGTTCAACATCTCCCTCATTTCAGCAACAACCTGGCGGTAAATAAAGTTAGAAACCCAAGGGACATTATGGAACACAAATTTAACACGGGCCCTGATTTATATAACTTGCCTCATTTGACACACTTTGAGTGCCATATTTGTCATCCCAGTACATGGTACTTATTCGGTAAATTTGCCTGATAGTCAAGACCTGCACAAGTTCCACAATACAAGGAAACATGACTAGCGTCCAAAAGGGTGAACTTGAGATAGGGGATTCAGATAAGCATTAACTTACCGGACACAAATCATTACTGATCTCATCCAGAGATTTTTTCCTCTTCTGATGTATAACCTAAATAAATGTAGAAGGAAAAAAGTGAACAAACTTCATAATTTATAGTTTAACTAGCCAAAAAAATGTAGGACACTAACCAGAAAGCCAACAGCTTGTCTAATATAGTTTAGCTCATGCCATGAGGTTCCTGCAAACTACATATTGCAATATTTCAGAATATTGATACCATTAGCACAATAACTCACAGAAAAAAGTTATTTACCTCTTCTGTTGCATTGCCTATCCATTTCTCTAGTTCTGCTAGGCCAGATTTAACATATTCCCCATTTGAGAACGAGCAACATTCTCGTCTAAGTAAAAGACTGGAGAAAATTTCAACTTAATAGTCTGGTCATTCAACCAATTGAATCTTAGGATAATTTTGGATACTATGAGCACATACCTGTTGAAAAGAGACATGTTGATGAAGGAGAAAACCTGAGTTATCAGCTTACGAATGAAGAAAGAGGGTACCTACATGCACAGGGGCTAGGTCAGGAAGGTAATTAAAGAAGCAAAAGCTGGGATTATTTTTATCAGTACTGCTCTAAATAAATTTTCTTCATTATTGCACACAAATGATGACCTTCTCAATTAAGGTTTAAGGATCAACTGCAAACTAGTAATTATTGTTTCTAGAAGAGATACACCTTGCTTTAAACTTTTACACCTACATGATTTTCACGCAAACGATCCATAAGGTTATTCAAGAACTTGATGATACTATCCCATTGACTACTAGGTGATTGCTGGGGAAGCCCTCCAGGAGATCTTGATTTTCCAGCAAGCATTCGTGCATTTTTTGGCACCTTCAAAATTAACAAATATTATCCAGCAATTAGAGTTTTGAAGTTTCTAACCAACTAAAAGTCTGATGCTTCCTCACAAGAATCCAAACAAATATACCTTATTTAACTAAATAAATAAATAAAAGGATCGCATATACATGACAACATATATAAAAAACACCGTGATCAAATCTTAATCAGACACCTAATGCCTTTCTGCCTAAGTTACTTGTTAGTGTCAAGTTAACTCAATATAAAAAGCTAAGCACTTGAACCGCACAATGCAGAGATTATTTGGGACATAACACACACAGCTAAATAATAATCAAAACTAATCTTGGGGCCAAGTAATTTATAAATTTGATTTTTGGCTTTAGATTCTAGATCTGCATAAGATATTAACATCTAACATTGAATACAAACCTGAATGCACAGTGCCAAAAGTGGAGATAATTCTTTCTTAATATTGTCACGAATCAAGCCAAAAATCTTCTCAACACAGGCTGTCAATTGTTGTTTGAATAGTATTGCTGGATATCTTGCATCTATATGTGACATACCATCCTCGAACCCGAGGTATTTGAAAGGGGATTTTAGACCCTGGAGGCATCATAAACAAAATCAGCTTACATACAACAATAATGATTATCATTAGAAAAAAAATATATCAAGAGAAGACCAATTCATAAAGGTGTCAACTATTCAGTCATATGATAACGATAACATCATAACCAAAACTCAGGAAATATTTTCAGCTGGAATTGCATTAAAATTTCAAAGAAATAGAGATAAGAAATTAAATATTCTCTACCATATATAACAAAATTACAACCTGAAAAAGTCTTATTTTCAAAATATTGCAACGGAACTCACATAAGAAACTCTCCCAGGTAAACCAGTGTTTCCCCCAGAACGTTGAGTGCCAGCAGACAGAAAGCCATTTGATCGCAAATTTTTCTGCAGCAGACACAAAAGTGCTGAGGTGTTGGACAGCCAATAAGGTAAGGTTTCATTTTCAGCTCCAACCTGCAAAAAAGGCCAGATGAATATGGGTAACATCCACAGAAGGCAAAAAAGTTGCTAAAAATATTATGGGATTGAGCTGAGAGAAGGTATGAAATATGACTCATCATCAGCAGTATCTATTACATATGGCCTTTCAATTTCATGAAATTTGTGATAATGTCTAATAGTACCTTCAGAACATCATTGATTCCTTCTATTATGTAGTCAAATATAGCTGTCCGTTCAGACTCAAGGGAATGCCAATGATGGAGACATTTATATATGATACAAGCAGCCAGCGGTTTACCATTGTGAAACCCTAAATTTTCTTTGATACATCTTGAAAGGAATTCATAATTTTCCTGTGGACAAAGATACTTATATATTAAGTCATGCAAATGTAAAACTATCAATTTCGAAACTATTTATCTACTAAAAGATCTCATGAAAATCAAAAGAATAAACTTAATGATATTTGTATAAACAAGAAACCTGTTGTCTCTCTGCTGTTAGTTTAGGTCTTCTTGATTCAGACATGCTATGTGAGAAAGGTACAATAAGTTTTGAAGGAGTGGGAGACTCCTGCAGAAAAGAATGTAATGAAGAAAGCTTAAAACTTGCACAACAGTTGAGCTAAAATTAGTGAAATGCAGAAATATTTTTCTCATGAAAAAAATGAGAAATTGAGAGGGGTCTTACAAATACTTGCTTCCGGTCATTCAAAGGAAGATTAAGCATACCACCATATTTCTGGTTCATTAAGAAAACAATAATTTACATGAACCACTTCTCAGCAAGTCCAAAAAAATGCAAATTTAATAAGAAAATAAAGAAGAAATTGAAAAAAGAATGCCTGTCAGACCGGCATCATCCAAGAAAAACAAACACTATGGTTAGCGCAGTGATAAGCCATCAAAGACAAAACACACAAGCACTTACATCTGAAAATGACTTTAAAAAGTTAGAACGGTTGCTTTTCGGGGATGGGGTCAATGCTTTTTGTCGTAGAACATGATTTTCATCTTCTAAACGTGAGAGCTTCTCCTCCAAACTTAAAAAAAACCACCAAACAAAATGAATCAGGAAGTAAAATTAATTAACTGTGCAAACCAAATTAATATATTCACTTCAGATGGCAAGACAACCAAATAAACAGCACTCATAGCAGACATGTATGCATTAAGTCTAAAAGTAATATAATAGTTTCAGTTATCAAAGATACCTCTGCATGTTATTCTGGAGCTCAGAATTCTTCTGTTCTAATTCCTGCAACTTGTCAACAGTATCATTGGCATCTTTTAGAGCCTTCTTGAGCTCAAGCTCCAGGGCAGAATTCTTCTTTTCCAAGGTATCCAAAGAACTCTGAAAAAGTAAATGGAAGCCAATGGAAAGTCCTTATTAATAATAAAGCAGATAAAGAATATACAAAAGCATATTCTAAATTCAATATATAAGAAAATATTTAAATCAGACAAAGTAAACCACAAAGTCCCAAAGCAGAACGTAAATAGTGCTCTTAGACTTATCATGAGATACTCATAATCAACACCAAAACACAAACCTTAAGTGATGCATTTTCCTTTCTCATTTCAGCGATCATAGTAAATTCCTTTTCCAAAGCAGATTTCTCTTTTCTTGATAATTCCAATTGATTTTGCAGCACTGCGTTCTTGTTGCACTCACTAATTGTTGCTAGCTTAGCTGCATCTAACTCAAGCTTCAAAGATTCAAAGGCTTTTTGAAGTTTCGAAATTTCTACTGACTTCGCATCTTCATTGGAAACCTGCAGATTGCCACATTTAAATTAAAAAAGGAAATGGAATGTAGAATAATAGAGTATTTTATTAAGGAAAAGAATAGAGGCACTAGAACAAAGATCTAAGAGCCAGATATTTATAGCACAAACTGAACAGTTAGCTTGCCAAGTTTATACACAATAAAGTTAAGAATTCCAGTTCATAATTAAGTGATTCAGCTTTTTATAGAAAGTGGACCCTGTCATTAGCATCACTAGCCATAACCACAAAGAAAAGACCAAAATACAAACTTCCCAAATTTATATGATCACCTAACTTTTCTAAAACAAGAATTCAAAAACTATAAGCGATACCCGCATTCGTTTTTCTAGATGCAGCCGCCATGTTAGGTCTTCTAATTGCTTTTCAAGCTTGCTCTTAGCTAACCGCAAGGCACCTGCTTCATTAGCCTCCTGAAAAATGCACATGCAAAAGTGGTCATGCATTGAAACTTAACATGTGGAAAGTTTGATGATGAATTGGGATTCTAGTGAATGCATAAGTAGGAATATTCCACCTCCTTGTATAGACAGGTCTGATCTTAAATGAATACTCACTTCTCAAGTCAAACTTGAGAAAACTAGGAATCATTACTGATTACTTTTCTACAATTCCTTAAATTCATAACAAGTACAATCAACAATTATTAAAAAGATTAATACACCTGGAAAATATAGGACTTTCCTAGCCTGCTTTATACCTCACACATGAAGATTGTTGACCAAACATTTGACTTACTAAATAAGTGCGTAGAACTACCTTTACATTTAATGAAACTAAAATGAAGTTTAAGGTATTCAAAGAACAGTTTTCAACGAACAAGGATTCTTTTCTCTTCAAGTACTTTTTCTTGGGCCCTAGAGGTAGCACTAGGCAGATTCCACAAAACACATTTAATATGCCATTTACAGTGAAAGAAAACACAAGAAAAAGCAGTTCCACATACTTGCTTAAGCCTTCGGAGCTCTCTTTTTGCAAGTTTTTGCCTCCAACGACATTGTAATGCTATGATAGATTTTTTATAATTATGGAAAGCAGAGCGGAATCTGCACAATCTCCAATGAGCCTGCTCAATACAAGAAACAGAATATATTAAAAGTCACATTGGAGCCTGCAAAGAATTTTACAGAACTCTCAAAAAAAGCAGAAAAGGTGAAACAGCTTCAAAATAAGCAATTGAATGCTAAGCATGCCATGAATTTGAGGACGGGGAAACACATTAATTGTTTATCACTCACGTGCCCAGAGTGCAACTTCATAAAACCATGATGAACATAATCATATACATATTGAAAACCACAAGATAGCACAGAAATGCATATATAAATTAGATGAAGTTGTTTTCACCTGGATTACAGAGGCAGCTCTATGCCTCTTTCCATGCAAAAACTTTTGACGAGTTGAAAAGCCACGAATGTTGGACTGTATACAAACAGCTGCAGAAATTAGTTTCAGATACGCATGCCTCAATAGCCACCTGCGGACATATTTCTGTAAACAAATAGCAGCTGCAGCCTCTCTCCTTGCAGCAAACATCTTTCGAGCAAGGCATCCTGTAGGAATCATGGTAACTTAGTACTACAGCTTAGATGGAATGCATGAGACAATCACATGGAAAGGATAGTTAGTGACTCAAATACATTTTGTTCTCAGAAGAGGCTAATCAAATGAGTATTCTGTAATTTCAATTTTGATTTAAGAATATGTAATTTAAGTTTTGTGCTAGTTTTTTTTTTTTTTAAATCTCCATTATATATTTTGAACATTAAAGTTATTATGTTGATAAATTGAATAATTTCAAGGCTTGATTCTCTAGCCTCCTCTCTTATTCCTCTGTTTACCTAAATTCTCTCGATTCCTTTTTTCTCAATGCTTCTCAATTCATATTCTATCTACCCTCGTGCCATACATCAGAATCAGATATTAATTTTGTGTGAAATGAAAAATATAGCCAAATGTAATCTTTGAAGAATATAAAGAGAATAACATTAAAGAAAAAGAAAGATTCAAGCAGCAAAACAAAAAGTGAATAACAGATTAGTTATGTAAGAAAAGTTGGTATCCAGACGCCAAGAAAACCTCTGCAATATGCCTGGAGTGCAATTGCGGCAACCCTGGCTGAAATAAACTTCCTATGAGCAATAAATGTCCGCAAACGATGCTGAATACATTTTGCAGCCATATCCAAAACCTCAGCCCTTCGTGAATCTAAAACACCAATCTGACCAGCCCTAAGAAACACTTTTGTCCTGCCCAACTGCACAAAATATTTGAAAATGAAGAATTAGAAGAAAAAAAATAGGCAATCTAAAGACAAAATTGCAAAAGATATGCAAAAGAAGCAACAAAAACTTGGAAATAATTTATTTATACAATGTTAATCATAATTACCTGAAAATTTTGAAGGTTTAACTTCTGCAGAATTTTTTCAGTCAATCTCTTTTCATCATAACTGCAAATATAGCTTTAAAAGTTAAACAAGAAACAGAAAAAGAAGTCACAGAGAACTGCAAAACAGAGAAGAAATGGATTTATTTAGAAAAAAAAATCTAGAAAAACACAACCATGGAGAAGCAAGGATGCCTTTTAACTATTCACAAACAAAGAATGGCAAGTTGTAAGCAAATTCTTGGGAGAACTGGATATGCAAAATACTGCACAAGCAGAGATTTTACCAGAGATGAAAAAAGGATTTCTACAAGGAATACGGGGAGATACTGACTATATTTTAACAATCCTAAAGAAAATTAAGGAAATATGCAGTTTTACATGTGCATATGATAATCTGCACGATATGCAGGTATGTTTGGAAAACATATACAACCTTGTATCCATAAATTCTGGAGCTAACAAGCCAAAGCGGTCCACAAATTCAGAATAAGTCCGTCGAGTTGGATAGCCAGCTAAACTTATTCGAACAGCCTCCAGAACACCCTAATTCCAAATCAAAAAAAAATGTTCTCAGCAAATCAAATCTATAGTATTTAGCAAGAATCAAGACCAGGAATGGGAGGATATCCATGCTCCAGAGGGGAGAAATGCACAGGCAGTCAGATTGAAATAAATGTAAAACCAATCATGAATTTGTGTGTCACTTGCACCAGGAACCTCTTCCATAGCATACCAAGTATTTAGCATTATTAATGGCATCGGAAATTTCTTGTTAACAGACTTGCCTATTCTATTCCTTCATCTAAAAGAGACATTTTCAAGTCTGACTGAAAATGTAAAAGATATGCCTTCATTGCTAGTAAGCTTTTACATACTTTCCTGCCATTTATCAAAGAAAAACTCTGCAAATTGGACCGTTTAAGTAGTGTTTTAGAAATTTAGAACCCATTTTCATGTAGAAATTAATACAGATTCATAAATCAACTAGAAATAAAGAATTTCCAGAATGAAATGGAGCCAAAATACATGGATGAGATTTCCATGTAAAAGAAATTGCAGTCAAAGAGATTAGGAAAGTAATGAACAGATAATTATGTAACCATGAAAGGCCAAGGTCAAATGTTACAACACAAGACTAATCATCATCAGGAGCACAAAGCTTTAGACTGACCTTTCCATTTAGATTGCTCGCACTACAGTTCAACATAGGAAGCATACATAAAAGAGACTACTTACCCCACAGCGTAGCTGATGAAGGATACTAAGGTTCTCAAATTTCTGAGGCCGGTTAGATGAGTTTGGCTTCACACAGCGTATATAATGAGGTTCTGTTGAGTTGAGGGTTTCCATGAGTGCTTGAAGTTGTTGCTATAAAGAAAAGGAAAAATAATTATGCCGGATGTGCTTACAGTAAGCAGAAAGCCCTCGTCAGTAAATAACAACTAAATAGGCAAGTTAACAGGGAAATCTTTTTGTAATCAAGGCACTCAACCAAGAACATTAATAAAGAAAATGAATCATCAAAATCTTCAAATATTCCACCCGCTAAAAGTATGATCCAACAAAGAATAATATCAGCACCACAAGAAAGAAAAGATTGACATAGCCAAAAATTCCTTTCATAAGTTTATTCTCTTAAAAAATGCATTCAATAACATGCATTTATGCATGCCTGAACCTTCACAAGAGCTTCCTAAAATAAGTGCTCAACTATGTTACATGTACTCGAGTATGAGTATCCAATAAAAGTATGTGTCCATCTGTCAGACTCATCTTTTGGTAAAATATGTTACTTGCAGATTTGGCTTAAAAGTGAAGGAAAATAAGATACAGAAATGGGGATCATCGTAAAAACTTATGTGAACATAATAGTCCTACTTCTAAAAGTTAGAAATTAGAAAATTCCATTCGACTCAAGCAAAACACCGTGTTAAGAAAAGTAAGAACAAATTGACCCATCCAACTCCAAACCGAGGGTCAGCTCATATTCTTCCTTTCTCTCATTTTATAAAAGGGCTTATGGTGACACAATAACAATTTTATACGACCTAATAATTGTTTCTATTTAACCCCCCCCCCCAAATCTCAAACAAACTTCTATTTATTAGTTTTTTAAACCATTGCAAGTTGCAAGCCACATGTCATTTTCTTTTAACGGTACCCCTGAATGTCCTCTTTGTTTTCTTTCTGCTTGACAATAGCTACCATTCTGCTCTCTTTTTTTTTTAAAAAAAATGCTCAAGCAAAGGTTAAAAAAGGAAAAAAAAAAGGAAAATAAAGCAGGCTGTGATGTGAATGTGCCTCGGGAGCCCAATCCCTCCCATGGCAATAAGCTCCTAATTGCAGCTTTAAACTTCCTCTCAAGCTTTCTTACACTACCCCATCAGAATATCTTTTTTTCCTATAATGTCTGGATTGGGGTTTTAAGATTTGCTGTACATGAAAGAGACCCAGTCTGAATAAGAATCACCATACTGGACACATATGCCACACTCAAATCTGTGTCATGTTGCTTCAACATGGATAGGCGGGTAGAAAATGCTTTGTCCAAGCAACACTGGTGTTTGAAGAAAAAAAAAGGCTAATGTCGCAATTTGACTCCTAAACTATATCTATTTTTTCACTTTGGTACCTAAACTTTTTTATCCCATTTTGGTACTTGAACTATCATTTTCATTTCAGTTTACCTGAAAATATAAAACTTGCCAATAAGGTGACATGTGGCATATTATTATTGTACATAGGTAACTTTTGGTGTAAAATGGGACAAAAATGATAGTTTAGGTAACAAAGTGGCATAAAAAAAGCTTAGGTACCAAAGCAGGAAAAAGAGTATAATTAAGGGGCCAAATCGTGACTTAAGCCAAAAAAATAGCAGTTTTTGACAATAACTAAGAAAAATTATCTAAATATATCATATGACATAATTATTAGAAACATCTTTAAATTTCTGATTCCTTAGGAAAGCCATCAAAAACCAAAAAGAGTCTCGTACCTTAAATCTTGTGGCGACCGAGGAAAACTTGTATGATGATCTTGAAGATTCCTCAGGTGGTGAAGGGAAAAGACCCGCAACAAATGGGCATTTAGAAGAAGCCAAGAGATTGCAATGTTCTACCACAACATAATCCCGGTTTTTGTCTAAAAAGGAATCTGTTTGATAAGTAACCTAGAAAGAAAGGAAGATGTACACATCATCACATTATCTGACATATCAGAATATAGTTATATTATCTAATACACAATGTTCTATTACTTGCCTTGCCAGCATAATGTGAAACGGTAAAATCTGTTTCTGAAAATTTAGCCTTTTCCAACCTTGGGTGACCACGGAAATTCTGAAATAATTTGGTTGAAAATGTTTCATGTGTGGATCTCGGGAACATGCTGCACAAATAAGAAAATCAGGATAAGGACTAACAGCACAGATCAAATAGTATAGAGCAACACGCACCAATTTATAATGAAGAACTTAAACTGTACCAAGCTTCATCCAAGAGAGCAATTATCCCTATCGGTTTCTGCATATGCAAGCACAATAGTTAAAAATATTTAAAAAATGTACAAATTGGGTGTTATATATTTGCTCAAGCACAAATTTACACAGTGAAAATAATAACTGTACCTACATGTACATTGCTAATCAGTAATCACTAAACATCATACAGATGCAAATTTCAAGTGCACATCATTTAAGTTAGATTCATCCTCACCCCCTTAAAAGAAATGCTACTTATAATAACAGCACCATAAAGGACAAAACTTAGATAATGGGATATTGCAAGGTATTCCAAATACACCATGATGATAATGGCAGAACTTAGATAAGGCCTTATGCACTTACAGTCTCCAACATGTAGTAGTGCACACCTTAGGTATACAAGAATGTTTAAACTAAAGGAAAGAATAGTACTTAGTTCCATATTGATTAGCTACCTGATTGTACTAATAGGAAGATAAAAATAGCCAAAGTAAAGCTCTATTGCCAACAGAAATAACAAATAGAACTAAACAAGATAAACATTTCTTTTTAGAAGACCAAGCATGAAAACCTTCTCAATCAAATCCAAGACATCTTGGTTGTCTATAAATTCGATGTAGCTCCAATTAATTTCTTCTTTCTTATATTCATCCTGTTCCATCTTGAATACATGCTGAAACAAATCAAGAAGGGAATATATAAGACTGGAGAGCATAGCACCATCAGAATAAATGTAGACTTCATTGCATGGAAGATTGACTTCTAACCTCGTTGAAATGCTGCTGAAGCTTTTCATTCGCAAAATTAATGCAAAATTGCTCAAAACTACAGCATAAAAGATTACAATCAATCAATGAAAAGAAACATAAAGCTATACATTTACCTAATAATAACGATAAAAATATTAAATAAACATACAAAACCAAAGAACAATATTTTACCTATTATGCTTAAAGCATTCAAATCCATAGATGTCCAAAACTCCAATTTGCACACGGGAATTTGGATCTTGCCCCACGGATATATTAATCTTATCAACAAGCCTTACAAAATAGAAAGAAAATTTTCAGAACAGAAACAGTTTAATCTTGACCCCATGCTGGCAAGGCAAGTAATACAAAATATGAGCATATGATAAAATAAATGCCTCCAAACATGAATTAACATAAGCATACCAATCAAACAATCGAGCATAAACTGTCTTTGCCAACGCATCCCGACTAGCCACAGCAGCATTACAATCAAGAGCTTTAACTATACTTCCTTCACGGGTTTGAATGGTACGAGTACATAATGTCGCCAACAAGAGGTTCACATCACACCTGCCAAATGAGCAATTTTTTAACATGCCTAACAAGAGAATGAAAATCTACAAATTGCATAGATCAACAAGCTGCTGGCTTGAACTACCCAGCAACCTACTATGCCATTGCCAATGTGCAAGTCACAGGGTATTTAATAAACTCAAAACATCCGTGCAAAAACTATTAGTTGTTTAAAGTAGATACTTTTACTACTGAAATTTGAACTAATTATACTACAAAAGTTGTTTCATATACTAGTGAAAATAAATCACAGCTTTGATTTTAGTCTTTTTTGTTCCAAACTATACATGCAATCCAACATTTTTTATTGAGAAAATATTTTATTAAGCCAATTAGCACAATAGTGATAGAACATATCAACATGAACCATTGATTGCAATTAAATACTGTGCTTCCCAATCCAAACCTCAAGTTCCATATGGTAATTTTGTCTTTAAATTGCGAAAACATCCAAGAATCCTCATAGGCTCATCCATGAATTGGAATAGTTGCTTTTATCAACACATACATGACATAAGAAACAACTTTTAACACTTCTAAAAACGTTGGTTGTTACTTTATTCATATTACAGTTTCCAAACCATTACTGAAAACAAAAAGAAAGTTCTATAATTTATACTTTACTCAAGAATGACAAACAAGACAAGATTGAAAGCTATCTTCTAGGGTGACCCACCTAAAAAGATCAGCAGCCATCTGCATATGGAATGTAGATTTCTGATCTTTAACAACTGAAGAATCATGCTCTCTTCCAGGGGAAAATTCAACGTTTCCCAGATGCAAAATAGCAGCCAAGGTGCAAAATATAGCTTCCTGATAAAAAAAATCACAATAGCAAAAGTTAATCCAGGAAAAAATAATTCAAAAGTAAAAGATAAGTGTAATATTTTCAAACCTGTTCCTCATGACTGATGCCAACAATATCCATTGCCCTCCTTGTCTTCATATATTCCTCTGCATTGCTTACTCCTTCAAGGTCATATGTCTTGCTTTGATTTAAATAGTGAAAGTGGCTTGGATGGCCTAATTTGTACTTTTCTGCATCCTGAACAAAAAAAGTGATAGGGATGAAAATATGCCAGTTAAGGGATTAAGTGACCTAAGCCCTTATTTTATATCCCGACATTAATGAAATAACCTTCTAAATTCTAATAATACAATTCAGCTCAACAAAAGCCGTTTTTAAAAAGTAAAAGTAGTATAATACTACAACAGCAGATTTCTTATAGGCGTACATGAAGTATGTTAACAAAAACATTTGTAGGAAAAATTCAACAACATGAAGAGTAAAAAAAGGAACTACGCAATCAAACAAAACAGCATTATAACATGTGTATATGCATACTAATTAAACATAATATTAGCAATAAAAGAAAGTGCAGCAATCTCAACATTAAACAAAACACTCTCAAGCATATATACAGCATGTACACAAACTCTA
Source organism: Gossypium hirsutum (assembly GCF_007990345.1). Taxonomy (NCBI): domain Eukaryota; kingdom Viridiplantae; phylum Streptophyta; class Magnoliopsida; order Malvales; family Malvaceae; genus Gossypium; species Gossypium hirsutum. The sequence continues at coordinate 3,293,634 of NC_053441.1, forward strand.
AACATGGATAAACACGATGAGATAGACAATGAAGAAAAGAAAAAGGGAAAACGAGATATATATGGCCAAAATAACAAGATAAAGGTAAGACAGATTACTTTCCCAGATGCACACAACTGGTAGAAGCAGTGATAATTCCTCTCAGGATCTGTTATCTGAACAACGCGAGACCGTTCAAGAAGGTAAGTTCTGACTGCAGCACCAGATATTCTACCATTTGCATCGAATTGGATCTCAACAAACTTTCCAAAGCGACTGCCACAAACAAATTAAGCATAAGGATTAAACAATAGTACAAGATAAATAAATTATATCCTCTGTCGCTTGTATCTTGTTAGCATACAACTGTAAACTGGAATGTAATATGGAAATAGCCCAAGCTTAACAGATTCTGAGTTGCAATGATATGGCTGTATGTGACACATTCAAATAAAGTCATCTTATATTCTCCCATCTTGATGCATTTAAAACATATACTGATACAGAAGCAAAAGAACAAACTACATGGTTTCATCTATCTTGCATGATTATAGCTATAATCATGATACTTACCACACCACAGATTGAATCAACAATACAGATCACACAAAAATTGTACTCGTGAAGAACAACTATATAAGGACAGTAGTGAAGAAAAAAATCAAAGATTAGAGAAACAACATGGATTAGTAGGATAAGATCAGCAACAATGTAAAAGAAGCTAAACTCTTACTTCGAACTTTGTTATTAGATCTATTTGAAAAGAACTATAATCCTACACACTGCTGATGGAGTATATAAACTCAACAACAAAGTATATGCACTAGCCAGTAGCCACATGTATTTTGTGAAACTTGTTCTAAATCTCACCTCGAATTGTCGTTTCTAACAGTCCTTGCATTTCCAAAAGCCTCCAAGAGCGGATTTGACTGAATGAAAAAGGAAATGAAATCAAGGGCAAGTTGGTAGCAAAGAGGGGTAGCGCATTCCAAGAGTGTGTAAGAAAACATGAACTAGGCTAAACTGCATAATTAGTTTATAGGATCCTCTATTAAGCTTCCATGAAACTACAAAATAAGAAAAATAAAGGTTTGATCCATTCTAAAAGTAATCTGCTATAAAGTTTGATCCATTCTATAAGTAATCTGCTATCAACCTAGAGCAAAAAATGCTAGTAGCTGCCAAACTTTCATAAGACAGCGGGCTACCTGACATGCCAGTCCACCCACTCACCCCCACCCCTCAAAGGAAAGGGAAAACAGAGAGACCACATTTAGCAGTAAGAGAAAAACCTAATAATAGCAAAATCAAAAAGTTTATATATGTAACCATGGTATTTAAGTAATAAGAAAGTTAGTCAACTTATGCCATCTTACTTCCAGAACTTGCTGCTCAACAGTTCGGTCATCACCAGCTGCACGGCCTCCAACAAAAGTAAGATATTGCATGATAAGTTTTGTTGTCTCAGTTTTACCAGCCCCACTTTCTCCACTGACTAGTATAGACTGGCTTCGACCCTCATTCATCATTGCCCTAGGTTATAAAATAAGGGGTTTAATAGATACCAGCTGAATCATGCCATGAGCAAAATTATGGATCAAGCATCCAGACAAAGATGACATACCTGTATGATACATCAGCCACAGCGAAAACATGGGGGCTTAGCTCACCAAATGGAGCACCCTTGTACTGATCCATCATATGCACATTGTAAAGATGAGGAAGTTTTGTGAACGGATTAACGGCTATCAAAATGCTTCCTGTATATGTCTATAAAAGAGAAACATCTTTGTAACTGGTTTGGTAGCTGAAAATTTACCAACTAAGGATACCAAGAAAATCAGAAAATGTTATACAAATAATGCACAAGTGCATGAGCGAACACATCACGTAACCAATGAGAATAAAAAATGGTTTCTTTTTAAACTAAAATATGTTAGTCATGACTTGCTAAAGACCACTGATAACAACACACAAAAGATCAGAGTCAATCACTAATAATCTCATAATGAAACTAGAAAACCAAATTGGAAAAATACAAATTTAGTCAGCAGTGTCTCATCAAATGCATGAAGCTATACAAGTAAGAGAAAAGAACATGTCTAGATAACTAGTAAAAACTCCACATTAACTTGTCCATATGGTACGCTGACTGAAAGAACATATTACATTAAAAAAACCAAAGGTGAGTAAACAATTCAAAACTCTAGCTTTTGCATGATAACCATGGAACATAAATCTCGTTGACCACAATTTACATCATCATGGCAATAAGTAAGAAATAAACAAAAAGGAAAGAAACTAAACGGGTTTCTTAATTAATACGAGGGGATGACTAGTGTTTCAATGCGCCAACACATGGAACCAAGATTCAAGCATTAATGGGAAATATATTTTTAACCAAATTTGGAAGACAGGCTGCATAGTGGATCACAAACACCATAATTCCATTAATACGTAACTCAAAGATAATATATCCAACATGGCGGTTCAGACGTCAGAACAAATGCATCATCAAATTTAAGTAACAAATCAAACATATTGATCATATGTTATAATCATTACCATTTTGAACATCTACAAAGAAAAATGCACGAAAAACCAATAATTAAGTTCACAACTTAGCATAATTTTGAACATCACTTGAGTAGCTAACGGAATCAAACTTCACTTGAGTAGCTAACGGAATCAAACTTACATAAATATCATTCAAAGCATATCTCCTCTGGAGATTATAAAGCACACCGGGCTCATTCAAATAAGTCAACTTCGTCATATCATCAACTCCTCCATGTTCTTCCTCTTCATCCGCATCTCTAGGAAACAATTTCTCTGGCAAAGCTAACACCTGAACAACGAAAATGAAACCAACAAGTTCAAAAATAAGCAAACAAATACTATTCAAAACACCCAAAAGAATTTAAAAACAAACGGAAATGAATGAAATTTATACCGTTTTACCGGAGCCAATTTGGAGTTGGACCTGCTTGCCTCTGCAATCAGTAATTTCAGCTGGAACCCAAGCCAAGTGCTTGTCCTCAACCCAAACCTTAGCACCCTTGCGGAAATTCATGTTTGGTTCCTGAGAAAATTTGGAAAATTCAAGAAACTAAGGAAGAAAATTAATTAAAATGAAACCCTAAAGAATCTCGTTCTGTTTGTTTGTTAGTTAGAGTGAAGTAAAATGTGGGTGCGACGAGTGTGACATTGGAAATTTCAAAGAAACCCTAAACGGACATAGAAAGACAAAAGGAGAGAGAGAGAGAGATTACGGGCATGTTATTAGCTGTGAATTTTTTCGACTTCCCGCCCTAACTGCTGCTGTAGACTCTAAACAAATATTGAACGAGGACTATTTTGATTTTCTTTTTCTTTTTTAATATATCGTATCGGACACGTCACTCTTTACTGTGCCCTTTGCTTAGCTTGTGTTTCTCTTATTTTGGAATGTAAATACAAATTTTTATAAATTTACTGGAGCGGGCGGGACAAGTTTGCTTGTTCTTCATAACTTTGACTGTTTGTTTGGTTACTGGGAAAATTGAAATTTTCAAATCTTGAAAGAGAAGGGAAAACCCCAATGTTTTCGGAACTTTGAATTTGCGTGGGGATGCCCAGGAGCTGTAATCTATTCATATTCAACTGTAGCTTCAGTTAACTTTTGATTTTTCAACGCTCCATTTCTTCTTCTTTTCTTTTTTTTTTTAAACAAAAATGTTATTGAAGACATTTATTTACTTATTTATTTGTTTTCCTCCTTTGAAAATTCAAATTTCAAAATCTATTCGTCTTTCACAATTCTTTTACTTTTAATATCAATAATTTAATCTCTTCATTTTTTTTATTTAACAAAATTTTCATTCAACCGGATAGCAATTTTAAGATGAAATTCATGAAATATCAAATAAACAAATTAAAATGTTGATTTTGTATTGTAACATCTCTATCTAAAACAACATTACAAAAAAGGTATAACGAAAATATTTTAGCAAAAAAAATAAAATAAACGCATTATTAATTGAACTCCAACTATAAAAAAAGAATTTTAATTTACAAAATGTACTTGAACCTTAATTGTAAAGCATTTTTTATTTAAAGCAATTCTGAAGAAAAAGAGGCGGTAGGAACAGTGCAATGAAGTCCACATACATACATATAATTTGAGTTGTTTTAGAACTTATGTAAGTAATTAATCATCCAAACCAGAAAGGAATGTAAGTTGTTTCGTCATTATTGGCTGATGACAACAAGTCCATCTCACTTGGAGTTACCCCCACTGCATTTTCTTCTTCCCTCTCAAGGACCAATCCGTTATCAATTTTTTAAATTAGGGCTTTTATGGCTACACATGCCATTCAAGGCTTAGCATGTACCCAATTTTTAAGGAGAAAACTAAAATATTATGAAATAATAATTTTAAATTTTTAAGAGAATATAAAAAAATTAATCAACTTTAAATACCGCTATCATGCTTCATGGACATTTTAATTTATTTTGAATTATGTATTGATTTAAAGAGAATTGTGGTTAAAATTTTTGTCACACGGATACAAACTATGTTACACCCTTCTCCGTCATATTGTATAAAAAATAAAACTCATTTTAAGGTATAAACGAGAAAAAAATGGATTTAATATTATAATATTTACATTTTAAAGTATTTGTAAATAAAGTGTTGATGGTAAAAGTACCAGAAAAACCCTTATACTTAGGAGCGGATTGAATTTCAATTACCCTTTATACATTTCAAAATATGTAAATTAGTTCATCCTAAATGACAACTTTTATATACAATACGACATATCCCTTGGTCTAGTACTTAGAGTGATTAATAGCTTAATGTCTCGATCCTGAAACTTTAATGAAAAGTTTATAGATGATTTAGTTCGAACTTATCATTAACAAGTAAAACTTAATGGATATATTATTTTGTACAATTTCAAAATTTATACAAATTAATTTACTCATTTTTCTCATAAAATGGTTAAACTGCCACCCTTTTTAAGTAAAGAGCTTTTATTGATGCCGGGTGAAAACAAAAAGCATCGTCAAGAACTTGTTCTGATAATAACATCAAATATTACGCAGCTCCAACATGTTGTCGTTCGTAACCGCATTGAAGCGGCGGCTGCTTTGTCTCACGTCATTGTTATATTCTTTAATTTGTCGCTGCACAGAAAAACATTAATCTTAAGTATGTTAAGAAATATGAAGATTTTATTTAACTTTTGGTTGATTAGTGTTAGCTTTTAAGCAAATTTGTAGACCGAAAAAAGGAAAAAGTATATTAAGTTGATATATATATATTGTGCCACAAATCAATCTAGCTCGTTCTATTATGGACTTTTATAGGTTTTTCAATTCTTATCTCTTTTTAAAAATTTGAATTCATATTTTCAAATACAAATGGTATAGCAATAACAATTGTATATTTTTTTAAACATGAAAATAACATGTCGCTTCTTCTGTAGCAGACTGATATGGAATTTTATCAATTCCTAATATCGTAAATTCATCAATCAAGATATTTCATTAATTTTACAAATTAAATAAAACAATAAAAAATGTGCCAATGAAAGTTAAAATGTTTAAGTTAAACCTATAAATACTGATCAATAACTAATTGGAAGAACTAGAATTAGATTAAGTTTAAATCTTGAAATTATCATTATTACGAAGATTTTACTTAAAAGATCATCCCGATCAAAATAGTACAAATCTCATACCGTTGCTTGTATAATTAAAAGTTGAGATATTTTCCGCTGTTTGTTGTCTTACCTTACCGACATTTTAAAAGGTGTTGATCTCAAATGGCATCTATTTAAACAACTTTAGACATAACTGGAAATTTGCAGAGGAATTCTGCTCCTAGAATCTGATTCCAAACAATTTAAAATGCAACTTCCGGAAGGATTCCAATGGGATATTGGTTTAAAGAAATTGCTCTTTCATTTCACCCCTGTGCCTTGGCCGTTGGATTGGAATGTTTCTCCACCCCAAACTATTTTCCAAATGGATGATCCGAAGGGAAAGTTCACACCTTTCTTTAAAAAAAGAAAAAAAGAGGCAAATATAGGATTATATTACGAACTGGGAAATTCTCAATAAGAAAAAAAAGGGTTGCTCCTAAAGAAATTTGTTTTCATCAATGGAGCCTAGAGGTGCTTGCAGATCAAACAGGTCTTCATTTGAGAAATGGGTGGCAATTGTATTGACCTTTCTAGCTGTGGTTTCACCTCTCTATGTCAACCAAAAGCCAACAGAGCTGGAGCTTGAAGAGCAATCCATGGACTTCACCTCATGGTTATGTCTCCTGTTTGTGCTACTGCTCTTGGCCTTTGCTTTCTGGCTTTACTTGAACCAGAGCTTTACCAGGTTCGACCGTCATTGGATTAGGCCGAGCAGGTATTCATCATATGAAAGACTGGTTGCAATAGGCTTGATAGTCTTAGGTGTTCTTTCTCCTCTTTATATCAACAAGGGCACAAGTGAGCTCGAACCTGACGAGCAGCCCATCAACTTTGCTTCTTGGTTGCCTCTTCTGCTATTGATATTAACCTTGGCCATCGCTACATTGCTTTTCTGTGATAGAGGCTGTACGAAGTTCGATCCTAACTGGATTCATAGAGTTGGGGGTTCTTCTGCTGGGATCTTACTGGTTCTTTTGATTCTTGCTGTCGTTTTGAAGTGTAAGAATGCCGGTTGAAGTTGAATTTCTAACAGGAAGTGATTCATTAAAGAACACAAGTCATGAAACTTCTGTTTCTGTCAATGTCTTGGAGACGAAGGTTCTCTGTTTCATAGTTGCAGCCTTGCAGGTATTAGACCATGTCATTGTAAGAAGAACGAATGTACAGTTTACTGTTAAACTGGTGTTTTATCCAGTTGTGTACGGTTTCCATAATCCCTGTAACAGGGCTTTGCACCACAAAGCCAAGCTCTATACTTGACTATATTGGACGCATGGTGTGAATGTAGTTCAAGTGTTCAACAATGTCACCTGCTCACGTATGCATAAAATGTAGATTCAAGATAAATTTCATGAAGCACCACAAAAACAACATCGAATAGGGGCCTACCAGGGTGCCAAGCATAACAACATACACCATTCCAAGTGGGAAAGGGAAAAGCCAACGCCTCTTTAAATCGTGGTGTATGATGGTTTCACAAGTCAATGATGAACAACATGTACCATTCCAAGTGAAAAAAATAAGTAATTGTCATTCCAAGTAGGTTCACTCAATTTGAAGGTTGACACATGAAACTGGAGAATTCAATGGCACAGTGTGAAACTTGCTCAATGTGAAAAAAGAAACAAATCAATAAAATTATAACAATATATAAACCCCTCGAAAAAACTACTAGAGAGGCTGAGCTATATATGGCAATGGACTGAAGCAGGCCTCAGAATGAACAATCTAATGATAAAGAGTTCGGATACTATAGGATATGATCATATTCCGAAGGCATATCCTGCAGCAACGAAAGCTGTTATGGCGTACAGCCACATTTGATGAAGTCGAGATAAATCATTAGCACCGCTGCATTCATCATTGGCACCACTAAAGCATCCCGGTCTCGAGATTTTAGCCACACCACCTTGTGCAACAAAGCTACTGTTATGCTTACCGTTGCTGAAAAGTACACACCAGAAATAGGGACCCCCACCATCGGAGCCGGTCACACCAGCCCCAACTTCAGTGTGGTTCTTATTGTAAAGGATTTCCAAACTCTTCTCGTTTTTCATCAACATCGAGAAAGCTTCAGAAGGCTTGACGTATTTCGATTGGCATCCAAGTAAACGACCAGTGATTGGAGAGAGGGTTGAGGCTTCCACACCACAGTCGGGGGCAAAAGTTTCAGCAAATTCAGAGTCAGCGGGCTTCTTGGCCTCTCCTACAGCTTTACAGTCACCTTGGTATGCTTTTATATATTGCAAAGCAATGCAGGCCAGGCCTGGGTTGTCGGTGAGAGCCGATGACTTGTGAGCTGTCCTATTGGCATTAAGCGCAGCCACCAATTCATCCGCAGGGTTATCGGTTACTTTGGCTACAATTGAACAGTTCCATCATAAGGGCTCCAGCATAATAATAAAATTAGACCATAAACTGAAACCACAAAGATAGTTCCTCTTCCCTCTTCTACAACAGATGATTATTCCTTATCATAGACAAGCAAGAAGTATACGGTGGAATTAAATGCATTAAAAATGTTTCCAATCAGAATACACGGAAACCTGAGATGCAAAATAAATTTTCTTTCCTTTGTCCTCCTTTATCAACTAAATAAAGGACTGAAAAAATTAAGTCAACTGCCTAAAATACACAGCTTTAAACATGAGATCCACGGGGGAAAAACTGCTTAAAGAAAGTCATATCAAAATGGGCAACCATTCAAGTTTAGACTTTAGAACCGCAATGCCTGAGATTCAGATCAATACTACATCTTACCAACTAATAAATAAAAGAAGCATTTGGAAAATACGAAAAAAAAAACCCAGAAATAAACATGGAAAAAGGATATAATTCTATAGTTATTAAGCAGATTCATCACTTACTCAGACCAACAGAAAAAGAAAAATAAACCGTCTTTTTTAATTTTGTAACAGAAGCTAAAGCTGGATAAGAGAAAGAAGAGGGGAGGGAGACTTACTCTGAGTGTTGGCAGAAACAGATAAGAACAGAAAAGGAGAAAAAAGAAGCCATAAAACCATTGCCATTGTTGCTGGGTATTTCCCTTTTTTTCCTTAAGTTGCTATGAAGAATATAACTCAGTAGATCTGATACAGAAGAAAGAAAGAGTCAGTAAAATGTCTACTTCGTTTCGGTTGCTGTACAACTATGGCTAATCTGTTATTTTGGTCTTTATTTGCCGACATTACCACCATCCGGGTTCTTCTTGGACTTTAAAATAATTATCTCGTGTGTTATACTAATTTAATTTTAAGAAAAATGATTCAATCTCCAACACAGATGCATGTGATGTGAGGAAGGCAATTTTTCTAAAGCCAACTGTTTTAGTTATAAATTATTATTTTATTATTATAACCCCAAACGTGTTTAAATATTATTTTTTATGCTTATATGTGAATTAAATATTAATAACTCTGAATTTTTTAGATGCAATCTTATTTATACAAAATAAAATATCTTTAAGAAGGAAAGAACGTCAACACACAATTAGGTATAAGGTACATGAACTGTAGGTGCATATTGGGCCATTTGCTCAATTAATGGACCTAAGCAGTGCGTGCTCTGAAAATATCTGATATTAAGGTCCCCAACTTCAAATGTTGAATGTTTGTCGTCACAAATTCATGCTTCCAATCAACTGATATCCTTAATGCATATTCCTTCAAATATATGTATATATATCTTTAATGCAACCATTTCTTTGTAGGATCATAGCATTTTTTTCTTTTTTAACAAAAAAAAATCAAAACAAAAATTATGTGACATGATTTAATTGTTTAGAGTTTGCCTTTTATATATATAAAAAAACCCATTATGTTTTGACAAAAAATTATAATGGAAAATACTTTAAACATTAAAACGGTATAAAAATAATTTAAGTATCAAAATAAAAAAATCGAGTCACTAAATTTTTTCACATTTGAGAGAAAATAATTTAATATTGAATATAGATGGAGCAGTGATGAACTTGTAATTTTTAATTATTTCATTTAAAGATAATAAAAGTATAAAAAGATAAAAGTATTATCATAATAATATTAAGTATAATTTTTAAAAATATATTTTAATAATTTCGTAATTAAATCGGTGAATTAATTGAAATTGATATTAATTTAATAAAATGCTTAAATACTAATAAAATATGTAAGTACAGATAAGAAAACGGGAGGAAAAAAACATTATATGAAAATGTGGACATTTGATTTTCACTTTCCTCAAGAACAAACCCAACAGGGCTTCTATTAGGGAATAATTGGGTCTTTTACGTCGGGCTTAACCCTAACACAGCCGGTTGCTGGGCGTCAGGCGTCCAAATGTATCAGCTCAGTTCATCTTTTCTTATCTTTATCTAAGCTCAAAAACATTTTATAGATTAATTGAACTTTCCAAATGAAATTGCATCATCAAGCCCATATATAACTTTTATCATAAGCTTCATAAATATATTCCAAACATAGTGATGATAATATACATAAACATAAATATTTAGAATTTGAAACATAAAATTACATATGAAATTAACAACATGCATACAAAGAAGGGATTGTACGGAATTATGATTTCATTTTATCTTTATCTCTTTTTAATAGGAGAATGACAAATCAGATTTTTATTTCTGAAAAAATTCAAATCCAACTAAATGCTAAAAGTTAGAGGAAAAATTTGATTTGTCATCCTCCTATTATAAAGGGATAAGAATGACGTGGAATCATAGTTTTATACAATTTTTTTCTCCATACATACATCAGATTAACAATACTAAATGCACTACAATTATTTATCACGGCGTTATCATCGGTTGTGAGTTAGTATCGAGTTAACTTGCCACACGAATTCAATTAATAACATTATTAATATACACAATTGATGGAGATAATAAGTTGTGCATTTTAAAATAAAAATGTATAAAATATATCAAAATGAAGTCTTAGCTTAGTGGTAAATAAAATGCATAATGCAATTGGTTTATGTTTAAATCTCATTATATGTATTTTTTTTGTTTTTTTAATGAAAAATATTAAAGTACCCTCGAATAATATAACTTATTTTAATTACAGAAAAACATTTCCGTAATTTAACAACTGCGTTAATGATTCTGTCGAGAGTGACAATAATGCAACATTTAAAAAAAAATTCTAACTAAGCCACTATCCAAAAATAAGTAAGATTAATATATACATTTCACTTAGCCAAATCAAATGAAAAAGGAAAAAGAAGTCACACTCCAACTCTTATCAATAGACCCAAAGAGGATTGAGAGATTTGTGTTTAGCATTTTCACAATACAATCTTTCCTATGAAATCAAGGATCAGTCAGCTGATTTGTGGCTGTCGTTTCTAATATATATTAAAACCAATAATATTCAGTATTAAATTATATCGTCTCTAATATAGTAACATCTCCAAGCTGTATCGCCTTAATAATATCTGTCGTCTTCCTTCCATGTCAGCCACACTGAAGCCCCACATTTCAAATCCTATTACCACACCTACAATATGTTTGTGGCTTCATCCTCGCCCAAGACAGTTGTAGGGAACTATAAGAGAAGGGAAAGTGGACCATAATGAAACTGCATATAATCCGTCGACGTAAGAAAAAAGAATCATTCATGGCTACCAACTGTAAAGTTCACTAACTATAATATATTCATTTATGAAAATACCGATTTAATTTTGTATTTATGCAGAGAAAGGCATGCATGTAGCCTACTCCAACTTTAATCTGCCTTACAAGATAGCTTACTACGTAACGAAGTAAGTGGACTATATGTCCGTGCCTTTTGGCTTTTCATTAGACCGTGACAAGAAAAAAGAGTAATTTTATTGAAAAGTAAAGATAATACAAATACAACCACTAACACCGTCCAAACTTAATTTCGAATGCATGCAAAGTACCGCATTTTTTTTTCTTAGTGTAATATATAAAAATTTATCCTCTCTTGCGTAGGCTAGAATCAAATTGTACCTCAACAAATGTTAGAGGGAGCCATCAATGATTGGTTGGTACATGTGATATCTTACAATAAATCATGATCTTGTAATGAAACTCTAAAGTTGCTATTGGACCCCCTCCATTTTTAACTTTTTCTCTTCTTTTTATAAGTGGAAATTGGAAAAAGGAAAAGACGAAAAGAAAAGGAAAAAGGAAACCAAGTAGATTCGATTTGCATTGTTTCAACGTTCAAACAATTAAGAAAACCTAATGCTTAAGGAATAAATAAATGAAAGAGTATACTAATATGATATTAAAAAGTTTAGTTTTGAGACGCTAGTAAAATTAAGTCCTGTCATCCATTTTAAATATATAATTCGATTTTTTTAAAATTAAATTATTTAAAAATAAAGAGTCAAACTTAATTAGAAATTCAATTCTTGTAACCGTCACATGCTTCTCTGAATTCTTGAGAATAATATTTATTGTTTTGGCATTTTGATCCACAAAATACTATTAAAGCAATGAACTGATCATGTTTTTATGACTTTTGCCGTTACTGTTTTTATAATTTTTTTCACAGCCTAAACCGTTTCCTTATGCACCTGAAGGGTGTTGTTCCCATTAGTTCTTGTAAAAAAGTGCATCTTTCGTTTTCCATGTTTCAATATCCCTTTATTCACGAAACTTGAAATATTTTAAAGCTGAAACAACTGCATATAATGAAAGAGAAATTTGTTGCCTTGTGTGATATTATTTATCTTTTAAATAATTTAATTAAAGTTAATTTGAGTTAGAGAATGTTGCGTAAAGGATCGATTCGAGAACTCCGATATGACTACAAGTAAATTGACCGGAACGAAAAATAAAGTGAACACAAGGATTTACGTGGTTCGGCTTTAATGCCTACGTCCACGGGCAGAGGCGAAAAGAAATTTCACTATAACAAGATGAAGATTACAAGTGTTTTACACTCAAGACACAACCCGAGAACCTCACAACTCTCAACCCCTATAGAAAACCCGAAAGCTAAAATCCTAGCTTTCAAAGAACAAGCTTTGCTCTCTCTTGGTTTGGGATGATCAATATGGCTAATGAACCTCTCTATTTATAAGAGAGTTCAAGGACATAATTGTCCAAAACTTTGGCAAAGATTTGTGGTTGAAAATGGACACCAACAACCATCCACTAATCCACTACCACCAACAACCCACTACCAACAACAACAATCCACTACCAATTTTAAGCCATTTCTTAACAAATCTCCACCTTGGCTTGAAATTTACCAAGCTGAACATCATAGTGAATTCCTCGAACTGGATCACCTCTTCCAAACGCCTCTCTGGCGCTAATCAATCCCGAATACCTATCAAGTCCAAGCAATGCTTGAACTTATATGCAGGGATCACCTTAGTTAACATATCTGCAGGATTCTTCTCGGTAGCAACCTTGCTGATAACAATGTCACCTTGCGTAACATGTTCCCGAACAAAATGATATCTGACATCAATGTGTTTGGTCCGTTCATGAAACATCTGATTTTTAGTCAGATGTATGGCACTCTGGCTATCGCAAAATACAACAGTGAAATCCTGTTGTAAACCCAAACTGCTTACTAGACCTTTCATCCACAATGCTTCTTTCACTGCTTCTGCTAACGCCATATATTCCGCCTCAGTCGTAGATAAGGCTACGGTAGACTGTAACACAGCTTTCCAACTAATGGCTCCTCCAGAATAAGTGAAAACATAACCCGTCAGAGATCTTCTTTTGTCCAGATCTCCAGCATAATCAGAGTCCACATAGCCCGTGACACTGCTAGTGCAGTCACTCTGATCATATACCAAGCATAAATCTGCAGAACCTCTCAAGTACCTGAGAATCCATTTCACGGCCTGCCAGTGTTCCTTGCCAGGACAACTCATGTATCTGCTGACCACACTAACTGCATGTGAAATGTCTGGACGAGTGCAAACCATTGCATACATCACGCTTCCAACTGCACTCGAGTATGGAATGTGAGACATTTGCTGCTTTTCTTCATCAGATTGTGGTGACAACTCTGCAGAGAGTTTGAAATGTGGTGCCAACGGAGTACTCACAGTTTTCGCTTTATCCATGCCGAAGCGTTGAAGAACCTTTTCAATGTAGTTCTTCTGCGACACACGAAGCTTGCCCGCCTTGCGATCTCTGTGAATATCCATGCCCAAAATTTTCTTGGCAGCACCCAGATCCTTCATCTCGAACTCACCACTCAACTGCGACTTTAACTTGTTGATTTCCGACATGTTTTTGGAAGCAATTAACATGTCATCAACATACAGCAACAAATAAATGTGCGAACCATCTGAGAGCTTCCGATGATAGACACAAGCATCATAGTCACATCTTGTGTAACCATGCTGAATCATGAAGCTATCAAACCGCTTGTACCACTGCCTTGGGGATTGTTTCAATCCATATAAAGACTTCTTAAATAGACAGACATGGTCTTCTTTACCAGGAACTGTAAAACCCTCTGGTTGACGCATGTAGATTGTTTCCTCGAGCTCACCATGCAAGAACGCCGTTTTTACGTCAAGCTGCTCAAGTTCTAGATCAGACTTGGCCACCATGGCAAGTAATACACGAATGGAAGAATGCTTTACGACTGGGGAGAAAACTTCATTGTAGTCAATCCCCTCTTTCTGAGTGAAGCGTTTAGCAACCAATCGTGCCTTGAATCTAGTTGCTTCAACCCCTAGGATGCCTTCCTTTTTCTTGAAGACCCATTTGCAACCAACTATCTTCTGGTTACTTGGCGGCTTAACCAACTCCCAAGTATGGTTCTTGTGAAGAGATTCTATCTCCTCACTCATAGCAATTGCCCACTGTGCCGACTCATCACACGTGACAGCCTCATTATAACTGGAAGGTTCTATACCAATGGACTCCGCCACACTGAGCGCGAAAGACACCAGATTAGCGTAACGCGGATTTGGTTTGATTTGTCTCTTCGTTCTTCCAGTGGCAATGCTATATGGTTTTTCTTGAGGTGACTCATCTTCATCGGAATCTTGCACCTCAACTTGATCATCCTGGACTGAAGTACCTTCCGTAGGAATTGGAGCGTCCACCTGACACTCCACCTGCTTCTCAACACCGTGATCTCCCATTCTATCTGACTCCTCCTTTTCCCGGGAATTTGTGGTGGATCGAAGCATGGATGACTCATCAAAAGTCACATCTCTGCTGATGATGAACTTGGACGAAACCGGATCAGGACACCACAACCTGTATCCTTTCACCCCTTGGCCGTATCCAAGAAATATGCATTTCTTCGCCCTCGGTTTGAGTTTTCCCTCATTTACATGAGCATACGCAGGGCAGCCAAACACTCTTAAACCAGAGTAATCAGCAGGAGAACCAGACCATACTTCCTCAGGAGTCTTCAGCTCAATAGCTGTTGACGGAGATCTGTTAACCAAATAACAAGCAGTATTAACAGCTTCAGCCCAAAATTCTTCACCGAGCCCAGCATTTGATCGCATGCAACGAGCTCGCTCCAAGAGAGTTCTATTCATGCGTTCTGCAACTCCATTTTGTTGTGGTGTTCGACGAACAGTGCGGTGTCTCACTATTCCTTCATTTTTGCAGAACTCATTGAATTCACCTGAGCAAAACTCCAAGCCATTATCCGTCCGGAATCGCTTGATCTTCTTTCCTGTTTGATTTTCGATCAAAGCTTTAAATTGCTTGAAGTTGATGAGAACCTCATACTTGCTCTTCAGAAAATACACCCAAACCTTTCTCGAGTAATCATCGATAAAGGTAAGCAGATATCTGTAACCACCTTTAGAAATTGTCGGAGAAGGCCCCCAAAGGTCAGAATGGAAGTAATCCACTGTGCCTTTTGTCTTGTGAATCCCAGTGCTGAACTTTACCCGAGTCTGCTTACCGAAGACGCAGTGCTCACAGAAATTCAACTTTCCTGTACACTGCCCAGACAATAATCCTCGTTTGCTTAGCACCGATAAGCCTCTCTCGCTCATATGCCCGAGCCGCATATGCCATAACTTCGTGGTGTCAGAATCTAGATCATCTGATGATGACACTCCCGCAACACCTGTAACCGAGGAACCATCGAGGAAGTAAAGGCCCCGCTCCAAATTACCACGTATCACAGTCAAAGCACCCGAGAATACCTTGAGAACTCCACCTTCAGCAGAGTACCGAAAGCCTTTCTTGTCCAACGTACTCAAAGAGATCAAATTTTTCTTCATTTCTGGAATGTGCCGAACATCAGTTAGAGTTCTAACAATACCGTCAAACATCTTTATACGAACTGTGCCAATCCCCATGACTTGACATGCGTGGTCATTTCCCATTAGTACTGAACCAGAATGCTTCTCGTATGTTGAGAATGCATCTTTCGAAGTACTTATATGAAATGTAGCTCCCGTATCAAGAATCCATCTCCCACCAGCGTAAGAGTCGGATACTGCAAGAACGATCTCGGCATCACTTGAAGAATCTGCATCAGCTACATTCGCACGATCATTTTGTTGCTCCTGTGATTCTGATTTCTCCTTCCTTTTCGGACAATCTACCTTCATGTGCCCGTACTTCTTACAGTAGTAGCACTGTATTCTCTTCTTGGACTGCGATCTAGGATGGCTTTTACTTGAACTTCCACCCTTTGCCTTGGATCTTCCTCGAGCAACCAAGCCTTCGCCTTCATTGTTTTCGACCACCTTACCAGTGATTTTCTTCCTCAACTCACTGGAACTTAAGGCATTTTTCACCTCCTCTAGAGTCAGGTCATCACGACCGTACATCATTGTATCAACAAAATTCTCATACGAGGGAGGCAAAGAACACAAAACAATTATTGCTTGGTCCTCATCATCGATTTTGTTATCGATATTATTCAAATCCATGATAATGGAATTGAATTTATCCAGGTGCTGGGAAACAGGTGTACCTTCCTCCATCTTCAGGGCATAGAGTCTTTGCTTGAGGTAGAGCCGGTTCGTCAATGACTTCGTCATGTACTTGCTCTCTAACCGGAGCCACAAACCGGACGCGGTTTTCTCATCCGCTACTTCTCGTAGCACTTCATCTCCTAGACATAGCAGAATAGCACTATGTGCTCTTTCTAGCATGTCATCCTTTTGCTCTTCCGAAAGCGTGCTTGGTAATTTATCTTTACCAGACAATGCTTTTAGCAATCCTTGTTGAACCAGCACTGCCCGCATCTTGATGCGCCATAAACTGAAACTATTTTTCCCGGTAAATTTCTCGACATCATACTTAGTCGATGAAACACTTGTAGCCATAATTTGGAACCTTTGAATGAATGATAATATTTTCTTCCTGATGTGAAAGATCAGACAAAGCTGCAGTCACAGGGCAATTCAGAAAATATTATCACTCCTTCAACTACGCTCTGGTACCAATTTGTTGCGGAAAGGATCGATTCGAGAACTCCGATATGACTACAAGTAAATTGACCGGAACGAAAAATAAAGTGAACACAAGGATTTACGTGGTTCGGCTTTAATGCCTACGTCCACGGGCAGAGGCGAAAAGAAATTTCACTATAACAAGATGAAGATTACAAGTGTTTTACACTCAAGACACAACCCGAGAACCTCACAACTCTCAACCCCTATAGAAAACCCGAAAGCTAAAATCCTAGCTTTCAAAGAACAAGCTTTGCTCTCTCTTGGTTTGGGATGATCAATATGGCTAATGAACCTCTCTATTTATAAGAGAGTTCAAGGACATAATTGTCCAAAACTTTGGCAAAGATTTGTGGTTGAAAATGGACACCAACAACCATCCACTAATCCACTACCACCAACAACCCACTACCAACAACAACAATCCACTACCAATTTTAAGCCATTTCTTAACAGAGAAGAGATTGTCTATGCATGTATGTATATTTTTATTTTTATTTCTTTAAAATTTGATTACATAACTTAATTTTATTGATACATGGAAAATAATTTTTTTTTGAAAGTTACTGCCATAAATAAATAAATGGGAAGAAACTTTTTTTTTTGTTTGGCTTGAAAAGTGAATTTGATATGCACTTTTTCGAGTTTTATACTTTTTCTTTTTTTTAACTCCTAAAATGATGTTTATTGAAAAAGGAAATGAGCATAAATTTTAAAATATGTAGTTTTACAGTTTGAAGTCAAATTTTCTAGAATTGTAACATCAAATCCCACTTGAGATTAATTATTAATTCAGATTTGACATGAATTGAACGGTCCAAATTGATTGGTTTATATGAATGACAGAGACCTGAATCAAAAATAGAGTCCAGAAGCAAATGGAAATAGTTTTTGCATGAAGTATGCCCCATTTTGAGATTAAAGAAAAAAAACTTTATAACAGTTAAATCAGATTTTAGGCGATTAGATTATTGGTCGAGTTTAGATTTTTAATTAAAATAAATCGTATATATAATCCGTTTAACTCAAATTTTAATTTTCTTTGGAGGTTTTTTTCTTTCTTCTTTTAAAAAATAATCCAAATTATTTGACGAAGATTTTTTCCCCTTTACAATGATAATGCAACATTCATTGTCATCAATCATTTGCAAACGGAACTGACTAACCCACAAATTAATTAGGGGGAAACATTAAAGATGATAAATGTGATGATATGCAAAAAAAAAAAAAAATTAAAATTCCCTGCTAATTATGATATTCGGTGGGTCCCTCCTGAAAATATTTTGCCCCGGTGCAAGTATGGCCATAAGATCAAAGCTAGCCTTCCTCTCCACAAATCTTGACCATCGATTCCCAAAATGTCGTTCCCAATCCTCTTTTGATTGGTAGTGAGGGAGGTATAACTTGAAATCCAAACCCACTTTGATGCACCAATTTACAATCTCACGGTTTTGAGCAACCGATTTTTCAACAGATGGGCCATTGGGAACGAAGCGTAGCAAAGCCACGATGTAGAAGATTTCACCTTCGGGTAACACCACAGACGTTCGATCATCCCATCTGAAAAAACACATTTGAAAGCAACCCCACACACACACACATATTAGAAGAACAAGAGATTCATATATACCTATCCATTTTATATGGAAAAGAATGAAAGCAGCACCAATAAATGATGCTCTATATCTGCCCTTTTTTATTCATTATTCTATAAAATAAAAACATTCTTTCATCATATCCCATCATTGTCACGCCAACTAGAAATGAATTGTTTATTCTGATAATCAAGCACTTCTCTTTTCTCTGCATTTATCCAAATTTGAACGAAATAAATGACAGGCTTTTATAAGGTATGTAACTATATACAGCAAAAAGACACGTAGGATTGCATGTCATTGGGTCACGACGATCTTATCCTATTCTATAATTGAGGAAGTTGGGACAAAAGAATCTCAGTTTTCCTTGATATCATTTATAGAATTATTTTGATATTTTCCTTTTGTGGGGCGGCAATGCATGTCAAAAGATCTGGTTGCTTGGTTCAATTTTTTACGCCGCAAACCGATACGGTTACCCTTTTTTTTACTGGTCTGAGAGCACCCCCGCCGGCTGCACAAATTCTCGAGGACGGATATGATCCGTTACAGTTGAGCACAGAGTAAGACGGTCCTACAGCCGCCAGTTTGCTTAGGGACAGGTTGATGTTGTAGGCCATACGATATAATACTGTGGGTCCCTCTATGTGATTGACTCTTTTGGGAAAATTTATTAAGAAATTATTTGACCTCTTTCGGACAGCAAAAAATCTTAGCCACAAGAAGCTCTCAGACATGCAGTTTTGACATGGGGATCCATAAAATAAATAAGGGGGAGTTTTACTCACTTGCTACGCAGAAGAGGGTAGATCAGCATGGGCCCACCGACTCCATCTTTCAACATCGTTTTAAACACCGTCCGATCAAAATTAACGACGTCCGATTTAGACACGAAGAGGTTCAACCAAGGGTGAGGACCATCCCAAGTGCCATTGGCTTTCACTTGTTCCTCAGCTCGGTTTACACGCAGTAAGAACTTCGTGTAGCTTACGTCCACCTGGGATTTCAACCCTTCAACGAATCGTAGCCGTCCAAGAAGCCCGTTTACGGCCTGCATAGGGAATACAGTAAAATAGAAGGAAGTCAAGGACAATATCGTCATTCCATTGTTTAAACCATATTGGCACTCGTGAATTACATAGATTCCATGATAGATGATTGCGATGGCGGTGTTTGGGGCCATTTCCGGAACTGTGCCAGTGGGGGACCAAAACGCCACCCAAAATCTCATTCATATAAGGAATAGTTACAGTAGCGTCCCATTCTCGTAATTAAACCCCTTAGGTTTGGCAGTTTCGGCAGCTACTTTATTTTGAATGTCAGAAAATCCGATGGAGGAGTAGAATAACGCCGTCCTCCATCGCTGACGGCGCGAGAATGCTCTGAGATTTTCTTTTGACATTCTTTTTCACTGTCCGGCTACAACAGGGTCGATGATATAGGACCCCACGAATTTCTTTTTTAATGTTCATAGTTAACAGTTTTATATGGGATCCACTTAGTAAACGCCTAGGTCAAAACTAAAAACTCAGTATGCAACAGAGAAATCATGTATGTCCCACTCAGTCATCGACGGTTAGCAATCAAGGCTCAAACTTGTTAGTTAGTCCATGATGCAGGAGATTAATGAATAAACCAAAAAAAAAAATTGTTACCGTATCTACAGTTGGGTGGTCACTGTTGCGGTAATGGAAAGCCACTTCGAGGCAGTAGAGGACTGAGCCGGCGGTTTGAGAGATATGAGTCGGGTTGAACTCATGGCCCGGGTCCAATGGCACGGATGGCCAACCATTGAACGGGTCATCATTGTTACAGAATACGAACCCTTCCACGTAATCAAACGACTCGCCTTCTTTCTGAGTCACCAGAAACTCAGCATCCCGAGTAAACTCCTCAAACTCAGAATACACTACCCTTATCCATCTTACCTAATCATACAGATAAATAAAATAAATAACATAGCTAAGTTACGTAGCGGAAACGTGTCGCTCATGCACTTCAAATTAAAAAATGTAGAAAATTTGAATATGAATAACAAGAATTATTTTATTTCTTAAAACAGAAATACCAACCATGTCTGGAGCTTGTTGTAGCTTAATTCTTGCTCGGGTAATAATACCGAACTGACCAAGCCCGCCGAGGACTCCGAAAAAGAGTTCGGAGTTTAGCGTTTCGGAGCAAACCGTTATTTCTCCTTTTCCAGTTACAACTTCCAATTCCGTCACGTTCGACGTTTGCGGACCATAACGGAAAGCTTGTCCACTAACGCCAGCGTTAGATAAAGTCCCACCCACCGTTAAGCTGAGGTAATCGGTCCACGACCTCGGAGCATAGCCGTACCTCGAGACGCACCGTGTCAAGACGTCTTCCCATAATGCCCCGCCGGAAACATCGATATAATGAGAGCCATTGATTGGCAAGAATTCGAAATGGTTTTTCTCCGTCGAAGACATGTCTATCACGAGCCCCCCCTCGGCCATCGCCTGACCGTTAATTGAGTGGCCGTTACCCCTTGCCGCCACCGTCAAATTGGAGGTCCTCGATGCGAGCTTAACGACCCGACTTATATCTTCCGCTCCAGAGGGTTTGATTAAGAACAAGGGCTTAACCGAATAAAGACCACCGAAATCTTTACTGGCTAAACTGCTAACATCACCCTTTTCGATGCTGCCTTGTAGGTCGAGGGATTTAGATATGCTGGAAACATCGTCGTCGAGCTTGGACTCGGCGTCGTTGTCGTGTACGATTCGCCCCAAGTAAGCTATCATCTTTGTATGCAAAAGCAAAAGAGACAAATAAAAGAAATGGTAGTTTTAGTTTATTTAGATTTTAGAGCACTGTAAAGATGAGCCGTCTTTGGAAGTTAATTGGAGGGGCTTAAATAATGCTTTAATGAAGGTTTTTTTTATGAGGTTTAAAAAATTATTAGGCTAACTAAGCTCTTAGATTATATAATAAGGATTTTTATTACTTAACTAGTGGTTTAGAGTTCGATCTTCGTCTGAGCATAGAGTAAATTTAAAGTTTGTAACTAACAATTACTTCTTTAATAGACTTATAAAATACAAATTAATAATTAGTCATTGGACTCGTTCAAAAAATATTAAATATATTAATATCATTTTTAAAAAGTATATATAATTAAAGAACTTATTTTTAAAAGAACTAAAATATTATTTAGTTAAATAATTATTGTATTACTGTATACTTGAATAATATATTTAAAAAAATTAAAAGAAGTCTTTTCTAGCAATGGTGTATTTTGTGTATGACAAAGAACTGTAAAAAAAATGTACATCAATGTTGACGTTTTATTTATTGTAAAAATAATACATTGAATTTTCGTTTATATATTTATTTTTTAATAAAGATATATGAAAATAATAATGATTGCAACTTTAAAAAAAATGAATCTAGATTTTATTTTTCCAACAATATATTAAATTAGCATTATTAGTGACATCAATGTATTTGGATTTCAAATCTTAGCCTTTATA
The DNA here is from genome assembly GCF_007990345.1 of Gossypium hirsutum. Lineage (NCBI taxonomy): Eukaryota > Viridiplantae > Streptophyta > Magnoliopsida > Malvales > Malvaceae > Gossypium > Gossypium hirsutum. The sequence goes on from NC_053441.1 coordinate 3,315,774, forward strand.
ATTTTTTTCCATTGCAAATATCTTTGAAATTTTTTTCCTCAATTTAAAATGAATGCAACATTTGGATTATTTGTGCATTTACTTTTTTGATTTCTTGTTAATTAATAAATAAAAATGTTAAACTATCCCTACAAACCCTTGCTATTTTAATGCGAAAATGCATCTCACCCAACTTAAGTGAAAATAGACTTAACAAATAGGATTGCTTCTATCACATTTACACAACAAAAAAATAATATAGAAAATGAATTAGGTATACACCTCCCAATTAAGTTTATGAATATTAGGAATTGCTCTAACCATAAATTGTATTGATTCTCGATTTAATTGACTCAAAGTCTTCTTTCGAATTGATATTTTAATTAATTTTCGATTCAACAAGTACTCTAATTCAACAGCGGACCCAAGGGACAGGTAGGAGCCCCAGGCCCCCTAAAATGAAAAATTTTCCATTTAGGTCTTTTATAATTTATAAAATTTTAAATTAATAATGATAAAATTACACTTTAGCCTCCAAAAATAATAAAAATTTGATTTAATCCTTTAAAATTATAAAGATATAGACTATTAAAATGATGAAATTATATTTTTACTATCGTATAAATATACAATTTAATTCCGGACCCCAAAACAAGTTTTCTGATTCCAGCATTCATCAGTCCAATTTAATTCAAACAATATTAGTTAAAATTGAAATTTAAAACTTACACTTTCTCGTATAAATGTCTTAATAATGTACCATAGAATGCATCCTTTCAAATTAGCTTAAGAAAAGTAGCACTTTATATTATATTTTATTTTATCCGTTCATTCAATGTGAATAGTGACTAACTGATAGTGAAACAGTTTTTGGAACAACCCATTATTAAAAATTCAAAGGTAAATCTGGATTATTGATTTTCTTTGAACGCCCGCCATTGATGCCAAACTTGTCTGCGCCACCTTTTCAGAAATTACATCCTTGGAGTTTTAAAAAAATATTGTGCCCCGATTTGGCAATGTGAAACTTGGTCTGAGTGTCACTACCATTTCCAACAGCTTGCTTTTTCATTTCATAATATATGCGTTCGTCTGATTGAGGCTCGTTCAAACTTCAAACGTCGGCACATTTTTATTTAAAAATTGCTTATCTAAACTTTGTTCAAACACAACGGCAATAAATTACATTAACAATAGCCTCACTTATCTGCAACTTACATATTCATATTATTACAATAAACTATATATGTTTTTCAAGGTTATTCCATCTTATATTTTGGTTAGCACAGTCAACTATACATATGTATGATTTTTATACAACGATGGAGAATAGTCTATACGGTTAATAATATAAGATTCATTTAAGCATTGACAAATTGGTTACTGCAATTTGTGTCTAATCCAATATGTATATCCAAAGAAAGATTTAAGCATGATGCCATGCAAATCTATTCGAAAACGAAATGATTTTAGTTAGTACTAACTTCAGAAGAAAAAAAAGGCATATATATGCTCAATTTCCATCACACAATATGATTTTATACCAAGAAAAAAAAAAGGGTTATTCAAAATTTTTAGGTACATGTATTTGGAACATTCATATTTGTTTCAACTTTCAAAGATATTGTCCTGTTCGTAATCTGATATATATATATATAAAAGTTTTAAAGAAATTTTAGAAATCTTTTTTTGATTTTTCTTGACCAAAATTTGGGTGGGTAATAGATTTCGTGTGGGACATATATAAATCTTGTGGTGCTATTTTGTTAAGATATCATGTTTTTCCGAAGTAAGATAATAAGACAATAAACATCATAGTGAAGGTTGAATATTGGGGGATGAGAATCTTATAACATCACTACTGCTGCTGCTTTTTTTGTTTTGTTTTGTTTTGTTTATGAGGAGAATAGAACCAAAAACAATGAGGCCAACAAGTCCATAACTCTATTTGCTTTCCTTAACAAAAGTGTTGGTATCTTGTAATAATGTAAAAAAAAATGATTTGTTGCAGTTTATGAACATGTATAGCAACTTGTGAATACATCATCTTGTGACTTGTGAGTGAATGTCCACGTTTATGTAACAGAGTTGGCTTTGGATATAATGCTGAAGAATAATATATAGTGAGATGAAAAATTCTGATTTTATGATGCCTATAGAATCCAAAAAAAATGCCATTATTTTTCCACCTTTGCTTCATTACATCCAAATACCATTTGATTTCAGATGTGTCCTTTGATTCCATGGATATTTTGTCATGAATGAAAAGCAGATTTCCCTTTCCCTTCAACTCAAATTTTTGTTTATTTCATGACCAGTGTCACATCCCCAATTCATTTCATTCATTTAATCTAACAATTTTAAATATTATCCAACATGGCACAAATTTTGATTTGGGATGGCTGAGCAACATTTTTGCACTTTTGCTATAGGATATGATTCGAGTCTGGGAATTATTAAGTAAAGATTTTGTCGCCTGTGCCTTGGAAAATCCCACCATGGCCAAAGCTCTCAATGACATGTAGCTAGCTATACCCAATCACAATATTGTTTCACAATGGTTTGAAATTTTCTACCCATCATGATTCAGTTCTTCTGAGCAATTGCTATGATGGCTTCATCTTCAGTTTATGGCACACTTTATTCTCTGTAATTTTATGATATTTCTCCTCGCAATTATCAAGCCATAAATGGGGGGGGGGGAAACTTTAATAATGGCAACATGTTGAATCTGCAAAAAATTTCAAGTAGTCCCCCACCTGTAAGGTCTATTAGTTAATCTTATGGTCTCTGATTTTAGCATAGGATAACCTTAAACTAGTAATTAATCATAAAAAAAAGAAGAAGGAAATCTCACAAGGTTATTGATGCAGTCTTTTGGTTTAAATTTCAAGTTCAAATTGCTCCAAATGAGCTTATTGGAAAAGTTGGAAATTCAACTATATATCTTCATGGGGCATGCATTTTGGCGTGTTCTAAAATTATGGATGCATGGTTCATGAGAAAAATACAAGAAAAATCATAAATGTGAAGAAAAAATAATCGTCTGTTTCATCGATGACAAAAAGAGTGAGGGGATGGGTGATTTTGAAAGTTGCTGCTGCCTTGTTATTATGAAATACTAATTTATTGCTGTGTGAATCTTTGATATTTAATTGAATTTTGAGTTTATAAGTTTGGCTATTTATTCAGCTGTATTTAAAAATCATTTTACCAAGAAAGGAAACTCAAACCCAGATTTGGATTTAAAATATAAAAAAGTTGGGGGGATTATCAGTTAAGTCAGTATATGTGGCTTTGAAGGGTGGTTTGCGCTATAATTGAGTTAGATATCCTGTTTGACTAGATTTTCATATCACTTCTTTTTTCTACTTTGAAGTAATTGTTAAAACATAATTTTTTGTATAGTTATTTTTCTTGATACTGATTACTATCAACAAACAGAAGATAATGGTCAAAGAAACAGTAGCGATTCATCTAAGTCGGAGAATTAATGAAAGGGGGGAGTAGGAAGAGGTTCTTGAGGACAAAGAGCAAAGATGGTAATAATGGAGATGGTGGGAAAGGACAAGATCCTCCTACCTACTGTAACACCCCTATCCGTATTCATTGTCGGAATAGAGCACAAGGTATTACTGGAGTTTACTGAATATTTTCAATAATTCTGAATCATTTATTATTCATATTCTGAAAATAATCATAACGTCTTTCTATTGGGCTCTCAAAGCCCAAAACATTTATTAGGAACCTACTGGGATTAAATCGGAATAATAGGGAATTTTTCGCAGAATCCTAAATATATATATAGAGAGAGATTTTAGATTTTTTTTTCTGAATTAGGTGCAGGGTTCATACAGGCGTATCACATAACAAATCTTTTCATAAGAAATTGCATAACTGAAACATTTCCACTCTTTCATAAGCTCAATTATACTTTCATCTAAGCACTTACCATTCCAATGCACCTTATAATTAAACATATTACCATTCAACAGTAATTTGACACTTGCCTAAACTTCAAGCAACAACATTGGTTAGCGTACTTTAATATTGACAAACTTATTTTCTCGTCATGTCTCACTTAAATTTATTACTCGTCTTAATACACATAATTTTCCTTGTATCAACGTATCAAAGATAGTCTCATATTTACATGTCATGATACATATCATTTTCTTGTTGTTTCTTCTTAAATATACATTATTCAATTCAGTATGACAATATTTCATGTACATTAATTTTTTTTATAAGTTCAATGTATATTTATTCCAGTAGCAGTTCAAAATCTTGAATATGCATAATTATCAGGCAAGTTTCACATACATGTATTTTTCATGTCATATTTTAGTATATCAAATAATTATCATCTCTATGTATTTCATGTTTAATTTCATGACTTTAAGTACTTATAATTTTCTATTTTTATCCCGTTGAATTTCTCGGAATTTCGATGGATTTTTAGGGGTACACTTTAGTGTACAAATTCGGGACCGTCAGTTCATATTCATGTGCGCATATTTTCCAATTCAGAGAGCACACTCCCACGAACCTCATTTCTTACAGCGGGATTACCAGTCCAGGCTAAATCCCCTACAAGAGAGCACACTCTCGCAAACCTCATTTCTTATAGCCGGATTACCAGTCCAGGCTAAATCCCCTGTAATATAAACTTAAAGAGTATTGTCAGGATTACCAATCCAAGCTAGATCCCCTGCAACGACAATTACTCTAATAAGCTTGGATCTGAATTACCAGTCCAGGCTAAATTCAGACCTTAATTCGGATTATCCATTCGGGCTAAATCTATTTTTCACATATTCTTCAGGAGGGCTATATTAGAATAGGATCACCCGTCCGGGCTAGATCCTTTTTACCGCCAATTCCTTTTTAGAGATCCATCGAATTTTCTTTCCATTCAACAGAGATTTCTTCCCCTTTTTATCAAATATATCAATGTTTCATCAATTTTCAAACAATGAACATTCAAATCATATTCACATCAATAACATACATTTCAAGCATTTAAGAATATAATTCAAGTTACACGAACTTACCGAGCTAAATTGCAGAAATATCAAAATTTAGGGATATTTTGGTAATTTTCCATTTTTCTCGAATTTCCACCCAAATCTTGATCTAAATTGATATTTCATTTAATTTATTAATTTAAATGATAAAACAATTCATTTCATGCAATTTGGTCATTTTTGACATTTTTATAAAATTACCCTTAAAATTTTACTTTTATTCGATTTAGTCCCTGAACCTAAAACATGTGAATTAGATATTTTAAAATAAACTCATATTAGCTGAACATTCACGTATATTATTTTTCCTCCTCCTCCACTCCATTCCACATCCTTGATATATATATTACCACTATTTACTTGTTTACTCATAACAAGCTGTTCACATGAGTCATAGTCACTAAATTAATTATATCTTAAGCTATAGAACTCCGAATTGAGATACGTAAATTTTATCTGAAACTAAACTTACATATATTATTACCATAAAATTTTCAGAATTTTTGGTCTAGCAAATAAGTACAGTTTATTCTTTAAAGTCATCCCTGTTCTGTTATCTGACAGTTTCAACCCTTCTTCACTAAAAATTAATTATCTCATTGTACAGAATTTGGATGATGTTCTCATTTGTTCCTTTTGAAAATAGACTTATTAAGGATTCTAATCATATAAATTATAACTCATAATAATTTTTTTACAATTTTTAATGATTTTCCAAAGTCAGAACAGGGGAACCCAAATTCATTCTGACCTTGTCTCACAAAATTTATTATATCTCATAATTTATAATTCCATTGATTACACTGTGTCTTCTATGAGAAACTAGACTCAATAAGCTTTAATTTCATATTTTTTTCATCCTCTAATTCAATTTTCATTATTTATGGTGATTTTTCAAAGTTAACTTACTGTTGCTGTCCAAAACTGTTTTAGTGCAAAATGTTGATTACTAAATTTATAACACCCTTATTCCCTTTCTCTATAGTATTTCCCATCACTTTCTCTTATTTTTCTTCACTAACATATCAAGAACATAGAACCTTATATAATAAAACCCTACATTAACATCAATTTCATACTTTTTCAATAATATCAAACTCAAAAATATATTGAAATCTTGATGTTCTTACCTTGGTCTATTGATTTCAATCTTTAACTTAATTTTCTCTCTCCTCCAGCCTCTATTTCTTGAATCTAACTTGATATTCTAGCTCCCCATAGTCTCCTTATCAATTTTCTCTCTTGGTGGCTATGGAAATTTCTTTGAATTCTAAGTGAAAATAGTGAATTTTGGGTGAGAGGACCAAATTGTAAAGAAAGCAAAACTTTCTTTCTTTCTCTCTTCTTCTCACGTTGATGCATGGAAAAATGGTGGGATGGTGGCTTCCATCTTTCTTTCCACTTATATATATATACACTAAATAAAATATCATTAAGAAAAAAAAATCAAATCAAAATATAATAAACTAATATTTATTTATTTATTTAATCTAAAATATCTCCAACATCATCATTATTTTCTAGATTTCTCTCTCTTCTAAGTGACCATTTTGCCCTTTAGATCTTCTAAAATTCCATCCTTGAGCATCACTTAATTTGATAAAATTATGATTTAGTCCCTCATAATTCTTTATCTATTCAATTTGGTCCCAATTCATCCATTTTCCTTAGTTTCTAGATTATTCCACCCTTAAAAATATTTACACTATTGATCCTTCAACTTTTTCATATTTATATTTTAACCCTTCAAATTTCGAGTATTTACTATTAGGTAACAAAACTTTTCTCACTTTTTCAATTTAATCCTTTCTTGAATTAATATGTCATAATATACTTTCCAATGTTGTCATAGCTCAAAATTCTCCTTTTTGTCACTTTATTTCCTTACTATATCAAAAATAATATCTTACTGTAAAAATTTTCAGGGTATTACACCTACCCTCGTACACCTAATGGAAGTTTGAGTTATATGCAAAATTTTAAACTCCCTTTTTAGGTTAAAATTCTATCTAAGTCTAGTCCAGATTTAAAATACAAAATTCAAATCCGACTCGGCTCGTCCGAATTATATTTACTTTATATTATTTTTATATAAAAATAAAATTAAAAATATAATACATCAAATACTCTAAAAATATTAAAATAAATGTTTCCCAACAAATTGAAAATATGTTAAAAAAGTCTTTACACTTAAATAATATTAAAGAGATTTGCAACTTAGTAAGCAAATGTATCTAGCAAAATTAACAATAAAACAACAGTTATATAAAATCCAAACAATAACAACAAAATAATTGTAATATAATAGCGTAAATAGCAACAAAGCAGCAATAGAAAAAAGAAGTTTAAGTTGATTTAGGCTGGGCTCGGGCAAAAAATCAAACCGAGACTTGACCCGTTTAAAAAACGAGCCTTGTTTCAAGTGGGCCTTCGAGTCTAGGCGGGTGGCTCAACACATGATCGAATTTAGTCACTCCTTGTCTTATAGTGTCATGTAGTAAATCGTATGATAACCTGAATATTTATGTGGGTTGGCTAGATGTCAATGTTGTTTAGGTTAGGTGTCACCATGGCATGTACTGTGTGGTATTGCCAGTATCGTAGGTTGTCATTAGTCTGTTCTTAGGTCGAGCCACCTAACTAGGTTCGAAGGCCTATCCTAAAAGTGGGAGGGTTTGAGCAAAAAATAGACCCAAAAAAAGGGCTTGGACAAAAAATAAGACCCGTTTTCTAAACTGGCCGAGCCTCGGGTGATTTTTTTTGTCTAGGGTTGTCCCGACCCGAATATGCATAAATTATTTTTATTGTTGTTGTTTTGCTGTCATTTTGCTATTATATTGCTACTATTTTGTTGTTATTGTTTTGATATTGTATAACTCTTGTTTTATTGTTAATTTTGCTACTATTTTAGAGGTTTGCTTGCTAGGTTGCAACTATATTTGTATTATTTAAGTATAAAACTTTTTTCTTAATGTATTTTCAATTTGTATTATTTAAGTATAAAACTTTTTTCTTAATGTATTTTCAATTTGTTGAGAAATATTTGTTTTAATGTTTTTAGTGTATTTGATGTATTATATTTTTAAAATTTGTTTTTATATAAAAAAATTAATACCGGAGGACCGAGTCGAGCTCGATTTTAGCATTTTTTATCTGGATCGGGCTTGAGAAAAGTTTTAGGCCCTTATTGAGACAGGCCTAGGCTTAAAATTTGACACCGACATGATCCAAACCCGATCCATAATTAAGTCTAGTTGTCATGTTCTAACATTCTTATCATTGAAGTCACATGGGACAACACTACACCAAAACAAGCTTTTAGCTTTGTAAAGCGCCGAAAAAAAATATTATATTATGTTTTATTTTTTAAATGTGAACTTTAAATATACTTTTTAAGGATAAATAAAAAATATTATGTAAATTAAATTTTCTATAAAAATTTTAACTTTAAAACTAAATATAAAAATTAATGAATTTAATTTTAGAATTTAAAATAATAAATTAATAACACAATTAAAATCCAAAAGTTAGAACTCAAATTGCCGTAAATATTAAAGTAAAAATAAAAATTTAGAATCAAAACTAAAATAAACAATGGAAAGATAGCTACAGAAAACATTTATCCTTATGATAAAATCACATACACCAATGCATACAAAATAAAAACTAAATGCTACAGAAAACTTAATGCTACAAAATAAAAATTTAAGCTTCCTATACATACACCAATTTGCTGTAGTTATCTGTCCCATTTATCCTCCTCTCCACTCTCGCAGTCTGAAACATAAAGAAGACAACACCACCAGTGTTTGATGGCTCCAAACCTGAAAAGATTAAACTGATTATTGACTTGATCATGCTAAGTTTATATGCTAAGAAAAGATGTTATAATTGTGTTCAGGAACACTAAGTTTAGGATTATATAATTTTCAGATTCATTCAAATGCAACTTTTAAGACAACTAATGTTAAGAACAGAAGCTGCAGTAACTTTCAAGTTTGAGTCATTTGTTAGAGATGACAAATGTAAACTGAAAGTAAATTATACCTTAAGACATGTATCAACATCTTCTAGATCACTCAAGTTCTCAGATTCAATGTATTCCACGACAAAACCAAATTATAATCCTCACTGGAAATATACAAATTTGGGCTAGCTGCCCCATGATCCACGTACTGCTTTTGAACACAAAGAGCAGCTGCTTGACCAAAAACTGCGGTTGCTTCTTCAGCAGCACCTAAAATAATCGAACACAAAAGAACATAACTTAAATATCAATGAACATATGAGAATAAGTACTAAATGATACTAGAACAGGATCAAATGGAGAGATAAAGAGAAATATTGAGTGAATAAAAAATCAAGCCAATCTAAAACAATCTGCAGAGCCCTTTAAGTGACAAACCTAATATGCTCAACTTATTTTATTTCTGACCTTTAGAAGACCCACATCAAGTTGAACGAACCACATTATTACCCAACAAACAGTTTCATACCTATGATTATTGGAGTCAGCTTCAACTTGGATTTGGACCCACCTATTAAATTACAACATACCACACAAAGCAATAAATTAGTTACTTTACGATTTCAATTATTTAAATAATTTCAACTCCTTTTTTTTTTTTTGAGTTAAACATTCACATCAAATTAATATTACCATCTTAAAACAGAAAATAAATAACATGTTGAATTGTATAAATGGAAAGTACATACATACCTCTGGTATTATTGCTTCCAGTATTTGTTGGGGATGGTGAAAGAAGGGCTCGATGGCATTCGTTGGAATCCGGGGAACTCTCAAAACCGCAGGCTCTACCAGAAGCATTGCACTTCCGGCATACTTATCTGAATGACCAACAAGCAAAGAAAAAGTATTAGTAAGGCAGCCAATTGACAAGGTTAAAAGTTCCCTGAAAAAAGCAGGCATACTTACTAACTGATCTGCCAGCATCAAAACCGTTTTTAAAGAAAACTTCCGGTTGCAATAGTTGAACAAATCTTCAAGGCTTGGTCCAAGAAGATCAATAACCATAATACTGTATTCACCCTCAACTCCAAACCATTTTAAATGAGGAATACCAGCTGCACATAAGAGAAACTACTTACTGACTCCAACTTATGATAATATACAGATAAACATGTAAGAGAGAGTAAACACAACAAAACTGAAAACTCACTCCCTCCTTGAAGAAGCATGTACAGCTTTGACTCATAGTGAAGTTGAGGATGTTTGGTCTTGACAGGTTCCTGGGCAAACAAGGAGAGTACACAGTGATAATTGGTTCAAAACTTCAAGCAGTGACAATACTATAAAGTTCAATTAGAATAACAAATGGAAAAAGAAATGATAAAAACATTACTACAATGTAAGAACTTAAGTTCTAGAGAAATTTCTTAAGCACCATCCCCGTTTTAGCAGCAAACGTCACTCTCCAATTCTAAGACTACTCGAAATAAATCACAGTCAAACAAATTCTTACCTTGACTCCATTTTCACATTACAAAAGTAAACATATAAAGAAACTCTCCATTAATGCTTTGTAGCCAAGTCAACTTGAACTTATTGCATACATATAAACTCCAACTCAGTGAACTATTTAATAAAAGCAGAAAGTTCACTATTTGGTTTTCTTAGATTTCAATGGCATAAAAGAACTGCTTGGATTTGAACAACCATAGGTGCCACCAGATGGTCCTGATCTCCTTTGACAAGGTAGCTCTACAAACATTAAAATCTAGCGTCTCTATCATGGCATATGAATATAAATATACTAATGAAATTGTTTTACACTCCCTAATCTAAAGCACCAAGCAAAGGCTTAATCTAAAGTACTAGTAATCCAAACGAAACACAAAGAAATTCCAAGCAAAGGCATAATCTAAAGTACTAGTAATCCAAATGAAACACAAAGAAATACATCACAGAATAATGGCAAACAAAAGCACAACAGTCTCGGCTTAATTGACCATACTACATGTCTAGTGATTAATCAATACAATCTTTTAAAAAACTCCACCATATCAAATGTGTGGGAAATGCAGTAAAACTTCAAAACATTGCCAGCTTAACAGCCACTTCCTTTCCACTTTGAACATTAACGCCTGCAAAACAAAAAACACCAAAATCAATGAAACAACTAAAAAGAAGGAAAAAAATAAAGAAAAGAAATATGATTACAATAATACCTAAATAAAGTTCACCAAATGATCCATTCCCGATCTTTCGACCAAGCTTGAATTTTCCACCAATAATGTGTTCCATGATCTAATCTTAATAAACTTTGCACACTCAACTATATATCACAGTAAAGGGAAAGAAAAACACCCTTGCCTCTTATTTCACTAAACTAATATTGACAAATTGACTCAATAACCTTGAAGCTTCAGTTAAAACCAAAGGACCCCCTTGGTGATGCGAGCTAACTCCTCCAACCACCGCTGCAAGCGAAGAAGACGAAAGACAATCTGCCACCGCACGACGCAACGGCTCCGGTGGCTTCTTAAGCGACGAAGATCTAAGCCTCGACACTCCACTGCCTGCTCCTAACTGAAGCATTGAACCCCCGGGCTCCGACCTGGACTGAAAGTTGTAGCCATCGGACTTAGGTTGCACTCCGAATCCACGCACAACCGTCTGTCAAACTTAACTCCAATTTTTTAAAAAAAACAAAGAGTTTTTAAGCAATTAAAATCTTCTTTTTCCCCCTCAATTCAATCGTTACTACATTTCAACAGAGAACAAAGAGAGAAAGAGAGAAATTTGTGGAAGATTCAAAATCTTATTTATTCTGAGAGTAAAAAAAATGAAAATAGACGAGGGAAAACTGGGAGGAGGGAAAGTGGGAAAAAAAGAGATTTTGAGACGGTGGGGTTTTGAAAAATTCCATGCTTGCTTTTCTTTTGTGGCGATTTTTTTATAGAAACCCCGTAAAAAATTATTTTATTTTAAACAAAGTGATTCTGTTTTCCTCAGTTAAAAATATTTTATTTTGTCTGCTAAAAATTATTAGTTAAATGATTTTATAAAATATTTTTTATTATTATTTTTTATAAATTTGATTTTTATAATAAAAATAAGTACTTTCAAAATAAATATAGTATATTTTAATAAGAAAACAAATGATTAAATGGTTGTATTTAATTATTAAGTTAGAATTATCTAATGTAAGATTAGTTAATCGTGATTTTATATTATTCTTTTCCAATCTAATCTTCATTTTATTAGAGATATTTCTTCCTAACTAAAATATAACTATATATATTGCTAAATGTTCGATGTGAAATGATTTTAGTTTTTTTATTTCATTTTTATTTGTTATAATTTAGTCCTATCCAAAATAGATAGTTACCTATCCATATCAATTACTTTTTATTTATTTATTTATCAATGTTTTTTTTAAATCTAATATTTAAATATATCAAATGGTTTATATTAAATATTTTTAAATATAAAAGCATTAATTGAATGCATAAAATTTCATCATTTAACAAATCTCAAGTAAACCTTAAATCTTAAACCATTTAATATATATAAATTCAAAAAACTAGTTAATCTAAACCCTAACTTGGCCTCGAATCTCTAAACCCTAAATCACTAACCACAAACCCCTAACCTCTAACCCCTAACCACAAACCTCTAACCCCTGACTACTAACCCCTAAACCTTATTTAATATATAAATTAAAAAATACTAATTAATCTAAATCCTAAATCCTAACCTGAATACCTAACCCCTAAACCTTATTTAATATAAATTAAAACACACTAATTAATCTAAACCCTAACATGACATCGAATCTATAAACCCTAAATCTCTAACCCTTAATCCCTAACCCCTAAACCACAACCCTTAACCCAGAACCCCTGATCCATAGTCCCTAATTCCATAATCTATAAACCTTAAAATTCTAACTCCTAAACCGGCCTTAAATCCTAAATTAACCATATATCCTAAACCATATACCCTAAACCATATATATTAAACCCTAAACTATAATGACAATTACTTAAATATTTTAAAATTAATACTACCGTATATTTTACAATTATATATGAAATTATTTAATATATAAATTAAAAATCAATCAGTCATGTACCCAAAAAATTTTAAAATTATTTTAAATAATAGTATTTTAATTTTTCCATTTTTAACAAATATTTTTCTATGTTTTTTTTATTTCATTTTATTTATACCTGTCATTATTTCAAATTTATCTATTTTTTAAAAAAATTCAATTAAAAATAAATTGAATTTTAATTAATATAAATAAACAATTAAATAGTAATTAGACAGATAAAATGTTTTTGCGGCGCTTTTCCAAAAACGCCGCTAAATCCCCGAATGGTCTAAAAACGATGCCGTTGGGTTTAGGTTTTTTGCGGCGTTTTCTCAAAGAACGCCGCTAATTCTCATTTTAGCGGCACTTTCCCTAAAGCGCCGCTAATGCTCTATCTTTAGTGGCGTTTTATGTAAAGCGCCGCTAATGCTCGATTTTTAGCGGCGTTTTTTCTCCAAACGCCACTAAAACTACCGCTAAAAGCCTGTTTTGGTGTAGTGCAATTAAACTTAGTTGGCTTTAATGAGGGATGTATCACAGACCGTTGATAGGCTAGTCCAGCGAGAGGACCCAAAAAACTTACGAGGAGTCAGTTACGTACCACTTATCAACCTGCCACGTGTCTCATCTTATTAGGGATATAACCATTTTACAAATTAAAAAGTTACTTTTTTTTCGTTATATACTCAACAAATTATAATTTGTGTCAATTAATCATTGGTGTAGTGAAAAATGATTTATGCTGCTTGAATTGTTTATTGATGTAAAATTTTAAGTTGTAAGTGGGAATCTCTTCTTACAATATAATACACTCAAATGTAAAGCTTGTTAAGGCATGGGTGTTGACTCTGGCAAGAGAATTTGAGTTATAAAAAGAAAAAAAATATTTAGTTCCACTTGAGTTTCTTGTTTCAAAGCTTATTGACTTTACAACAAACCATTGGATCATAAGTGGGCGTGGTGTAGGATCGAGTTTTCTGGAGATGATTAAGAATATTAGTTCCCAAACTACAATGTTAGATAATTGTCATCATTATTCTAACTAAACCCATAATACGTAAAAAAAACCGGCTGTTACCTAATTTATTGAAATAATTTACTACACGCATGATCACCGTTACATATGTCGGTAATCATGACAGGGATGTGGGTGCTTGCAACTTGGAACCTCTGTTTCTATATATTCAAATTTAAATTTTATATTTATAACGATTAAAATGTTTCTATGATTGCCTCTCGTGCTGATCACAACAAAAGATTGACGCACCATTATCTCTTTCCACAAATAGTTGGAAAATAAAATTTTAAAAAAATTGCTTCAATCCAAAATCAGAAGGCATTGAATGAAAAAAAGAAGTTGTAAATTTAAATTTTGTATTTTAATTTAATAATTTAATAATTTCAGTACTTTTATTTTTTGAATTTTAAAATTGTATTCCTTATTAAATGGTCAATTTTAAATTTATTAAGTTTTGTTATTTTTAAAATTTGATGTGACAAACATAATACTACATGTGCAATGTTGTGCTAGCTAATTACTTTCACATTTTACTCATAAAAAAAGTCCGTTAATAGATTTAATTGTTATCGTCTGTGCCAAGATTGCAATTTAAAATTCAAAAAGTAGGGACTAAAAATGATCCAATTGAAAAACATGAACTAAGTCCACAATTTTATGCATAGTACAAAATCAATAACCAAATTTAATAAATTGAATTTAATTGTTACTATTTGGTTTAAGATTGAAATTTAAAAATTTGAAGAATACACGAACTAAAATTGACTGATTCAAAAAATATCGAAACTATTTTTATCATTTTGAAGTATATGGACTAAACCCACACCTAATACAAGGACTAATAGGAAAATTTAGCCATAAAGAACCATCTTGACTGGTGGATTCACTTGACCACATGATAAGGCTAAGTTTACCTTCGGAGTTAGAGTATAACTTTATGTTTGTATATGTTTGTTAATTTAGAATTTGAAAGGGATCAAATTAAAAAAAATTCATCTTTGGAGAGGCCAAAATATATTTCTACCACTAAATTAATTTATAATTTAAAAAACTTCAAGGGACTAAAATAAAAATTTACCCCTGCCTGCCCTTCGCGCCGTCCCTGCTTGAATGTATATTATATCACCCCGTCTAAGTTTCACCTTCGATATATAAAAATAATATTAGAATACTTGAATGTATATTATATCTATTTTAGGTAGCCTAGTGGGGTTTAGTTTAACAGGCGTTTGTATCTGAATCTGAAGATACGCACAAGAGGACAGACCCTTCCAAGCCATATATATACATCCACTAAGATACCATTTCTGAATTATATGCTAAATCCATCACTCTCATATGTCGTAAGCGCTGTTTAATTTTCACCTAAACCCATTACATTTTCCAGGGATTAGGTGATTTATCCCACCAACATCCTTTTGTACTCTATCTTCCAACCGTATATAACATGCTCCTATGACCGGAAACTGAATCTCAGGACCTTTTAAGATATATATATATAAAAGGAATGGATCATGTGCTTATAGTAAGAACAAATTTATCCCATTTGATTCAGTGACTTTACTTTAATTACAAATTAATAAAAAGACTCAAAAACAATTTTTTACTTCACAGTTCACACAAGCTAGTGTTATATATTCCCGGACGCGACACAGACAATGAGGGCATGTCACGTAAATGATGGGTTTGACTGACATTTAACTTGACTCTTTGTTGTCCTCAAATCTAGAGGAGCTCATTCCCCCAGTTGCACTTCAATTCTTCTTCTCCACTAAACGTCAGATGCTAATTATATATAAATTATATATACAAAGCTTGAGAGACTACATGTATTCTTCTTCTTCTCCACTAAAAACATCACATGCAATTAATATATATCTATATTTTATTATATATAATATTGTATGTCTTTAACAGCCGCTGGATTGTAGCACTGGTAATCTTTTGTATGAACATAAAATATAATAGATTCCCTTTATTCTACAATCATATATATATATATATCAACTTCCATAAATAATCCTTGCCAGTATAGCTTTGCAAATCCCTACCACCCATCTCAGGGAAATATAGGAAGAAAGTGGAAGAAGATGTCGATGGCTCCTACAAGCACTAAATGCAGTAAGAAAGAAGTGAACAGAGGAGCTTGGACAGCTGAAGAAGACCAAAAGCTTGCTCAAGTTGTTGAAATTCATGGCCCAAAGAGGTGGAAAGCTGTTGCAGCAAAAGCAGGTTCATTTGAGAATACATGTTCAACTCAATTCTTACAATGATCGATGAAGCAGATCATATTAAGCTAGTTTTATTCTGAAACTGTACTTGATGCTTTCCTTTTTGTTTCAGGTATCAACAGATGTGGAAAGAGTTGCAGGTTGAGATGGATGAATTACCTTAGGCCCAATATAAAGAGAGGCAACATTTCAGACCAAGAAGAAGACCTGATACTAAGGCTACATAAACTGCTCGGAAACAGGTATGTTAGTTTATATTATATATATATGTCGTGGTTATGATAATTAAGTGTCTGGGTTTATTGGTTAATGACTGAAATTAATATGACGTTAATTATGATTTAGGTGGTCATTGATTGCCGGAAGATTACCAGGTCGAACCGATAACGAAATAAAAAACTACTGGAATTCTCATTTGAGCAAGAAAATAAAGCAAAATGAGAAGCAAACCAGAATGCAAGAACCGGTGCTTGAGAATTCTAAGGTAAGCGAAAGGGAGGAGCCTCTACACAAGGCGAGTGAAGAAGGTTCGTCCAAGAGAGATGAAGAGTACTCCACATCTTGCTTCAATGGTGATAGTAGCTTGTTCGATTTGTATAACAAGGAGCCTCTGGAGTTGGAGTGGATGAGTCATTTCTTCGAAACAGACGAGGTATGGCTTAACTTAGCTTGATATCTACATTTGTTGGTAATCCAAGTAAAATCCTTGAGTTTCAGTTCTGTTGACAAAGGTTTTTCCTTGGATTAACAAATATTAAAATGTTATGTTTCCCTTATTCAAGTATAATTCAGATTATTATTGAATTCTATTTTCAAAAATAGAGAAATGAAAAGTGTGAATGTGATCATGTTGCTGCTAAACTTCGACCTTGGAATCTGCCATTAAAAGATAAAAGGAAGAAGACTTTTGTGGAAGGAAAATAAGTTTAATAATATATTTGGATGGATCATTGCCAGCACTTTGATTAATCCAATATTAGCAATGATATTTGCAACTCTTTTTGTTTCATTTTTCCTTGGAGATTGTACCCAAACCCAAAGCCTATCGGTATTAGGTTAACAGGCCATTGCAGACATTCATTAACGGAGTTTTATCTACTTCTCAACTCCTAATGGAGTTTCAGAATCTGCTTCTTCTTTTTCTAATTATTATTTATATTTGTATAATTATTTAATCAGTTCAGTAAAAATGATTTTCAAATTTAAAAAATTATTCTCACATCTTTTTTTTTGTTGTAGTTAACATATATCAAGACTGTATGTAAAATATTTTACAACGAATATTTTACTTGTTTTCATGTCAAATATACATTTTAAAATGCATGTTCTATTATTTTAACTCTATTTATGAAATATTTCCATTCTTTTACAATGTATCAAATAATAGTTTTATAAAAATATATATATATGAAATTAAAGGGGTAAATTTGATATATATGCTGTTTTTAGGAAATGGTTAGGGTTTTAGATTGATTTTTTAAATGTTATGTGAAATAGGTTATTTTTTAAGAGAAAAATAGATAATGCATTTTGCTAGATGCGTTTTCCTGTCAAATCAGATGAAAAGGCATCTAGCAGGCGTTGATTATTAAGAAGAGAAAAATATACATGAGAAAATTAAATGACTAGTAAATAAATTTTATTTTGAAAAATATTAAATAAGATTTAATTTTATAGATTTGGAGTTGGTGATTCGTTTGCCCTCTAGTTATTGTCTATATTGCATTTAAAGAATTAATTGAGTTGTTACTTCCTATCAATGGGTCATATAGGCAATTTTCAAAAACTTTTTTCTTTTATAAAATAATAAACATTACTATATTTAATATCAAGCTTTTATAAATATTTTTTGTTTAATGATCCCACATTGCTAACATATATATTTTTCTGAAAACATATATAAAGTTTAAAGAATTTTCTGATAATTGAATTGGGTAACTAGCCTATCCAGTGGGCTTACGTATTCGGCTATTGTTAGGTCAAAAAGATGAATTTTATATATACAATTATTATTTTTAAATAAATTTATTCGAATAAATATAATTTTTCTGGAAATTTATAATATTGTGAAAAAACATTATATAGAACTTAATATTGCTGTTTTTATCATTATGTTTTTGTTATTCTAAGAATTATTGTATCCTTAAAATAGTCAACCACGCTTCAATTCTATTATTTGTTTTCTTGATTAAAAAGGTTTGCACATATGAAAGCCGAATAGTTCATCTGGATGGTATTGCAAACAAGGAAGCTAAGTCCCACATTGAAGAAAACATCTAGGAATTTAGGCGTGGAGTGTGAAATTTCCCAGAAAGCATAGCTGATATGATTGAGGAATTTGTTAATCTGCTTAATTTCTTATTCCGACAGATCAGTTGTATATATCAATTTAGAAGCTTCATGCAAATAAAATGAGTTTTCAGTTTAAGGTCTGTGCCGAGAAAGAAGTTATGGAAAGAGACGGTAGGTATATATAAACTTTTGAAGCAACTTGTTATGAAAAAAGTTGGAAGATTAGCTTCTGGAGTACGACTTCCCTTCCAATCTGAACGTGATAATCAAGGAAATTTCCTAAAATGAAGTAAGAATGTGTACAAGTTACAGGATAAGGGATGGACTTGGTTGTAAGATTTTGAGTATATAATTGTGAAGTTGATACTAAGAATCCTTAACACCTTAGATGTAAGTATTGCCACTATCAACACACCAGACGGAGCACTGGTTACTGACACTTGCTATAAGGCTTTGGCTTTAAGGAGAGCCTCTCTTCTTTCTGCCAAGAATTCTCAATTATCAAGCTCTTTTTGGCCTTTAGGGTTTTGATACCATTTGTCCCCGAGGTGGTTGTTTTTATTGCTTTGGTTTCTTCTATTTTTGGTGCATGTCTTTTGGATTGTTGATGTTTTCAGAGCCTTGGGTCTGCTTGTTACTCTAAGGGTTTGTTCTCCTTTTGTATTTGCTATTGAATTTTATGAAGCAGTATTTTCCAACAAAAGGAATTCATATTTTTAAACTGAATATACTATGAATAATCATAAAAATAATTATTCCATTGAAACGCTTTCATTATTATAAACTATAGCATGACGAAAAATTAAAATATAATCCGCTCATAGTAATTGAGAAAGAATTGTATGGAACAAAAATATTATTTCTTTTCAGTAGTTTAATATTATATTAGTAATTGATGTAATATTAAATTATTAAAAAAATTTACTGTTTCATACAATATTTTTTCATAATAATTAGATCTAAGATTAGAGATATACACCTAAGAAGCTACTTAAATACCTAAGGTCTTGTGACACGTGTAATGACTTTATTGGTACACGTTACTTGGTTTTAACCCTCCTAAAAAACACTAAAATAAGTGATGGAAATCAAAACCAAATGATATTGCCCCAAAAAGAAAAGATGGATCATGGGCTTAAAGTGAGAGTATATTCCCCTGCATGGCACAAAGCCACAGACAAGGAGGTCACGGATCGTAAATGAAGTTTTTGACTGTCGTTTAATTTGACTCTCAGCAACTTGTTCTTACCTCCCGAATTTGATTGGAGAACTAACTGCAGTAATACATATTCACTCCTCTTCCCCACTACAACATCACATGCAATTAATATTGTGATACTGTTTACGTCTTTATGCCACGATCATCTAATTTGGAATAACTTTCAGTCTCTAAATCCCGTCTTTGACCAATAAATGGGTTATGTTAGTTGGCTGCGAATCCCTTGGGTTTATATATTCTACCCTAGAATGGTAGGTACTTATGTATTATATTATATATATGTACCACCTTGCATAAAGAAACGTTTCCATCGCAATCTCGTTGCAGACCCATCTCCTTTTCTGTCTCTGCTAATTAATAGAATTCTGGTTTTGTGGAAAATATAGGAAGAAGGTGAAAGAAGATGCCAGTGGCTCCTCCTATAAGCACTAAATGCAGTAAGAAAGAAGTGAACAGAGGAGCTTGGACAGATGAAGAAGACCAAAAGCTTGCTCAAGTAGTTGAAATTTATGGTCCAAAGAGGTGGCAAGCAGTTGCAGCAAAAGCAGGTTCATTTGAGAATAAATGTTGAAGTGTAATTCTTACAATGATGGTTTTATTATGAAACTGTACTTGATGGTTTCCTCTTTGTTCCAGGTCTTAACAGAAGTGGAAAGAGTTGCAGATTGAGATGGATGAATTATCTTAGGCCCAATATAAAGAGAGGCAACATTTCGGACCAAGAAGAAGACTTGATATTACGGCTACATAAACTGCTCGGAAACAGGTAAGTTTGTTTATATTTTATGTCGAGGTTGTGATAATTAAGTGTCTGAGTTTATTGATCAATTAATGATTGAAATGAATATATATGACGTTAATTATCATTCAGATGGTCTTTGATTGCTGGAAGACTACCAGGTCGAACCGATAATGAAATCAAGAACTATTGGAATTCTCATTTGAGCAAGAAAACGAAGCAAAATGAGAAACAAACCATAGGTTCAAGAATGCAAGAACCGGTGCTTGAGAATTGTAAGGTAAGTGAATCCAAGAGAGATGAAAACTCCACAGCTTGTTTCATTAATGGTGATGATAGCTTGTTCGATTCTTATAGCGAGGAGCCTCTGAACTTGGAGTGGACGAGTCATTTCTTTGAAACGGATGAGTTATGGCTTAACTAAGCTTGATATTTTATTTTTAGACTTTGTCCATCTATTTCAATCCTTCAGTTTCATTTCTGGTAGTAATGTTGTTGACTAAGGGATTCCTTTTCTTGGATTAACAAATTATGAAAAATGTCGCGATGTTAATGGTAGACTCGGACCTCGGAACTGTCTACTGAGTGAGAGAGTCGGCCATTAAAAGACATTGTAAAGTTGGAAAAGTAAAGCTGTATGTTTGATTATTTCATAAATATAAAAAAAGAAAGAAGACTTTCGTGGAGGTTTAATAAATTTAAAATAAGGTTGGGTTTGGATGGAGATGGTCACAATATTTACATTAACCGCCGCAAAACTCACGTAAGTTTACTTGAATGGATCATTACAAGCACTTTAATTAATCCGAAATTAGCGATGGCATTTGCAACTCTTTCTTTTCCCCTTCGAGATTGTACCCACTTTGATTCAAAATGGACCCAAGCCCAAACGGTACTGGTTGGTTAGCTGACAAGTGAAACGATTAACAAGAGATGGGATAATGTCATCATTTGATCCCTACAGTTTATCAAATCTTTTAATATGGTACTTTTGCTTTAAAAATGTCTATTTTGATACCTACCTATCAATGTTGTACCTATGCTTAACAGTATTAAATTAGATATAAAGTGTTGGTCCATTCGTTTTGTTCTCTAGTCTCACCATACATAATTACTGTGAGTTTTTTACGATTAAATTTTGATTTTTTTATCTATTTGTACTTTGTATCAATTTAAATATATTTTTTAATTGGTTATCAGCTAGCTAACGTAAAAATGTAAATATTAAAAAATTCAAGATAGTTGGAAGAACAAAAAAGATAAAATTAAATAGTTGAATGGTCAAAAAAGAAATTGAATAATAGTTAAGTGACAAAAAAGAAAACATTCATAGTTGAGTGACTATTAAGTTGGTTTACCCATTTTTATTTAAAACCATAAGAGTTGACTCCCTCGTAAACTGTGATTATTAAATTTGGTATCCTTCTTTTTACACCGTCCATCTGATTTGGCGATGGCGGAGCAGCAGCAACTAGAGCCATGGACCGACCTCAGTGGCAAAGTGGTGATGGTGACGGGGGCATCTTCTGGTTTAGGTCGTGACTTTTGTCTTGACTTGAGTAAAGCCGGCTGTCGTATCGTGGCTGCCGCGCGCCGCGTCGATCGCCTTAAATCCCTCTGTGATGAAATCAATCACCTCACCTTTCCTTTTTCCGGACCCCAGCCTAGTGGCCCTCGAGCTTTCGCTGTCGAGCTCGACGTATGTGCTGACGGATCCACCATACAGAGCTCTGTGAAAGCGGCCTGGGATGCCTTTGGGAGGATCGATGCTTTAATAAATAACGCTGGCGTTAGAGGTACTCCATTTTCTGTTATTTAAAATTTTCGTGTCCCTTAATTAGTTTTGCACGATCATATTTGCTGGAAAATTAGTAGGGTCTATATTACCTCCGATTTTTATTTTTTGAAAGTCTCCGATGTTAATTTTCAATGGAATAGATAAAGGTGTTCTTTGACAAATTTTAGAATAGATAGAGGCGTTTTTTGAAAGTCTCCGATGTTCTAGGGTTAGGAGCTCCGTTCGACAAGTTTCATATATTAATCATAGTATATTCACATGGTACGAACCACAAGAAGGGAAAGGCTTCCTCAATCGAAGCACTTTTCTATGAATTGTCCAATGAATCGTTCCATAGCTAACGCCAAGTGCCAATCACCAACACTGTAATTTGTAATCGACAAAGCAATAAATCACAGCCAATCAACACCAATACTGCACAAAACCTCCCACAAAGTAGCATATCAATTCACCAAATACTCTCAACCAACAATGCTCCAACAGTGAGCAAATTAGTCAATCTGAGGTTTTCACCAACACTTCAATCACTTGTACACTTGGTTATGACGGGATCCATGAGTTGATGTTGTAGAGTGATCCAAAGCCATACTCTCCCATGTGCCAACACGTGAAGGAAATTCCAGAATCTTTGGTTGGCACGTCCACTTGTCGGTGATCCGGTTACTGGACTCAGGCGGATAGCTTAACTGACACCATGCTTCTTTCTGTGGTGGCATTTAGCACTTCTGGATGTCGACTATATGATCCCTATAAATCATTCTTGATCCCTGTAAATCTGCTTAGGATTATTTACATAATTCCACTGATACTGTTACACAGATAATTGGTATATATGTCACTAAGTGGCCATAATAAGACAATGTTAGTTCTTCGGTTTGGCCATCTTATCTTTTTTGAAAACAAATCCTTGACAAAGAAAGCAAGAACGCTTGTTTAAGTGGAACTTGTCTTGTAGGGTTGGGGCCATTTAGGTTTTACGTACAAAATGTTATTCATTAATAATTTAAAATGGAAAGAAACCAGTTCCAGCTTCGTTTTTTTTACCTGATCTTTGTGAAACATTATCAAGTTTGTCACGATCCTTTTGTTCAGTTTGTGGTCATTATGTCGGAAATTTGTTTATCATTTGCAACTATTATGCATTGGTAGGTAATGTGAAGGATCCTTTGGAATTGACTGAGGAGGAATGGAATCAAAACATCAGAACCAATCTAACAGGGTCTTGGTTGGTGTCAAAATATGTTTGCATGCTCATGCGTGATGCAAAACAAGGAGGATCTGTAATCAATATATCTTCCATTGCTGGTCTTAATCGTGGGCAACTACCTGGAGGTTTGGCTTATGCTTCCTCAAAAGCAGGCCTAAACACCATGACAAAGGTAATTATTTTACTAAAAACTTTTGTAGATGTTTTAAAATTATATGAGTTTTTAACTTTTTCAACTTTTTATGCAATATTGTCTCTAGAAAATCTAAGCATTTGTGAGCATCAAGTTTGATATAGTGTAAGATGATTATCAAGTGGTAGAAAGAAAGCAATTCTATGATGTACATAACACTAATTCAAAAAAAAATGCCTGTGTTAGATCTAATCCAAGGAAGTCAAATATAAAGCAAATACATATAATGAACACTAAACTAAAGCATACATCTAGAAATAATTTCCTAAAATAAAATCTTACAAAAACACATGAATTTAGATGGTTTTGCTTAATGTTTATATCCACGGGTCAGAGTAGAAATTTTCAATATACTCAAGAAAAGATGAAGATTACTTTTAGGTTTCTCTTAAAACTTATCACACCACACCATAAAGCCTCATGTTGCATCACTTCTTTTTCCTCCTATTCCCAAGTTGCATTAAGGGGCTTTAGGCAAGGGAATGAGGATAATAGGGTGCAAGTAGGACAACAATTAAAAAAAAAAAAAAAGATGACATGGGTGGAAGTTGTCATGTTGAATTTTCAGCCATCTACTTCAGTAAATGTCCAAATTGGCTTAAAATTGCTCAAAGCAAGTATTATAGCCAATCACCGCCTCCCCTATATTGACACTTTTGGTACTTCTTTATTAAAGGACTAAGTCCAAGGAATGCTTGTACTCCTACGTAGGGGTAGCTTGGACCAACATTTTCATAATATTCTCCTCAATAGAAGCCTTACTAATCACAAAAGCAAAACATTTTTTTTGAATGAAGTGATATGTGAAATCAATGTGTTTGGTCCTATGATGAAATATATGACTTTTCATTAACTAAATGACATTCTTAATGTGGCAAAAACACAAAACTAGGAACCTATCTAGTGCAAACCCAAACAACCAATTAGAATATGGATTCAAATCTCTTTCAAGGTACTTACTTTTATATGGAAACCATTAAGGGTAGTCACCAAGTTTTTTACAGTTTTCTCTGAATGGATAAAAATAGAAAGGTTGCATCCTATTGTAAGTAATGAGAGGTTGTATCTTAAAATTGTAGAATTTGGTGAACATTAGATCCTCCAACAAGCATATATGAAGTGAATCATGTATTTCTTTATTTTATTAAATATTTCAGGAAAAATGAAAAATTGGTGACTGATTTCAAGTTTATTCTCCCATCACTTTTTCAATCGGGTAGTTGTTTCCGAAATTATTTTTTTCATATTTTAATTAAATTTTATCTTTTTTTCTTTGAATTGTTAGTTTATTAAATATTTCTTTGAAAAATACTTATAGAACGATGGAAGTTATTATAATTAAAGAATGACAATGATTATTATGCAGACCATGGCCATGGAACTGGGGATGCATAAAATCCGAGTGAACTCAATATCACCTGGGCTTTTCAAATCTGAGATCACAGAAGGCCTTCTGAAGAAGGCTTGGCTACAAGAAGTGGCTACAAAAATCAACCCTTTAAGAACATTTGGTACGGCAGATCCCGCATTAACCTCGCTAGTTAGATACTTAATCCATGATTCTTCGGAATACGTAACAGGTAACATATTCATCGTTGATGCCGGGTCTACCTTACCCGGTGTTCCCATATTTTCTTCGCTTTGAAGCACAATTGGAATACTAAATGTTTGTATTCCTTGATAAGAAGCTACCAGAATATAGGTTTTGTATTGGTAAAACTCTTAAACTATATAGCGGAAGCTATGCCTTCTTGTAAGATTGTAAATAAAGGATGGAAGTGATCTAATCCTTCCTTGCTTTTCACCTTGTAATAAGATTTTTGAAGTTTGTTTGCTACCTTCACTATCAGCAAGACACTGGATTTTCTATTTTATGGTTTGCCCTTTTGCAGTTTTCTGTATCATTGATGACATGACTGAGTTGGATTGGAAGTTGATTTAATTATATTTTCTTGATGCTAAAGAATGATAATAGTGGCGGTTCTCTTCAGCCAAGTTCGTATAAGCAAAGAAAAAAAAAACAAGTATTATACATATAGATTAAAAGAAAATATGCCCTATCGAGCAAAGGCAATAGACAAGACGAAAGACAGTATTAGCCATCCCAGCATGAAGTATCCCACCGCTCTTGTTGGTCCGACGTCCTCCGGTTCCTGTCACGCCAACAGATCAATAAACTCTCAGAGCTAGCTAAAATGTATGGTTTAAAAATTAGTACTAGGAACATGTAATTGGCTGAAAACAAATAAGTATAAAAGAAAATAATTAGAAACGATAATGGAAAATGAAAGAGATTTTGGGTTGATTACGTACGCCTGGGGGAGGCTCCTCCGTAGGAGTTTGGGTGATATCCACCTCAAAAGGCCAAGCATATCTATCTGGTTGTTCAGTTCTAGCCAAGCTCCAGTCATACAGCCTTATTTCTTCCACCGACGACAAAATCGAGTACGACTCCTTAGATCGAAACCAAGTTTTTTCAGCTTATCATATATAGTTACTTTGTTGTTTATTATACGGGAGAACAGTTTGAAAAGACTAACTTTTAAGAGATCCATTTTCTTGCTGAGTTCTTCTTCATCTAGTCCCTGATTCAGGAGTTCATCAACCTTGTTTCTGTAGGCCACAGTGACCTGAAACACAAAGGGACCGAACCAAAGTTTAAAAAAGAAGAAGAGAGTTTATCAGAATGGAGTAAATGCTATTGTTGATTTGGCAAGGACCTGTTCATAAGAACACCCTCTTTGAAGGCCGAGTCTACCATAGTGATCTGCGTCTGTGATTGCTGCATGCTAAACTAAAACCTCATCAATTGAGTGCATTCTTTTTCCCAGCAATAACGGTGAAGGCACATCTCGTAAGAATTTGAAGTTGTTGGATTAAAATGCTAGTCCTATAAATAAATAAAAGTGAAAAGGGTTGATCATTGCTTTTACCGATGCCACGAAGAGCTCGTTCAACATTAAGAGCAGAGATCAAAGAAGGAGGTCCTTTAGGAGCTTCATCAATGGACTTTTCAGATTCTGTTTCAGTCGTTGGTGTCTCGGATGATACATCACCAGAGCTCCTGATGCTTAGTCTTCTTCTCTGCTTTGCTGAAAAACTGATGGTAGAATTTGAGAATAAGGAGGCGTTTTTGGGGGTTGAGGCATGAATGTTGTTGCCAGAAATGTATAGTGTTGTTGCAGCTGTGGTTGATAGAGCCATGACTTGTTTGATACTCAGTTTTCTGGTATACTACTTTCCAATAGTTTTTCTATTCAAAACAAGAGTAGATAAGACGTGAGCTTTGAACCAAAGGAACATTATCTTCAAGAAGAATATAAACTTATAAGTAATTTTTCTGTCGAATGCTTTCAATCTGGTCGTTGTAGTATAGTGGTGAGTATTCCCGCCTGTCACGCGGGCGACCCGGGTTCGATCCCCGGCAACGGCGCTAACGTTTTTAATTTTCAGACGACCCTGGCCCAAGCTGAGAATCGGATCCCTCCATCACCGACTGAAATAAATAAATTTTTTTTCTTATGTTTTAAATATATATATTTTATTTATCATACTTTATTATAGTTAAAAAATCAACGTGCTTTTATATTTTGAAAATTGAAAATAAAATTTCTTTTTTATTCATCAAATGTATATTTTAAATTTCCAAAAAAAATAATTTTCTAAAAATGAAAATAAAACAAAAAATAGAAAACCATATTTTCTTGTATTTGGATTTTGGGTTGAAAGGTAATTTTGGGTACCTAACCCTAGCCCGCCACCTATCCATATATTTTCGCCCCATAAAAAGAACCCTAGTTATACTGTTAGCTAATCACTAGCAAAGCGGCGAAGCGATTTGCAATCTCAACTCACCGTTTCTCACGATTGGATTCTCCTTAAAATCATGGCTGCTCAGATTAGCAAGAAGCGCAAGGTTCTTCCTCCCTTCGCTTTCTTTCCTTCATTTCCCAGAATTTATTCTGATTTGCAACTTTAGGTTCGTTGTCAAGTGATAAAATCTATTAGTTCAATTCATTTCTCCCTAGTTATGCAATAAAGCATTTGTAATTACTCGAACGATTCTTACTATGTATATGTTGTTTCTTCTTCATTTATTTGGAAGATATCATATAGGTTAGAAACCGAAATCGAGTTTATACTTGGTTATATAATAAGGTAACCAAAGGAGTATTTTTTTGAAAGAAAAGAAGAAAAATTGCCACTTCACATCCGTTGAGCTGAATAGTCATCATGTGATGCTTAAAGCTTTTTGTTTACGATTTGATTGGGCGTACAGTTTGTTGCGGATGGAGTGTTCTACGCGGAGCTAAATGAGGTTTTGACAAGGGAGCTTGCTGAGGATGGATACTCCGGAGTTGAAGTCAGAGTTACTCCTATGCGTACTGAGATCATCATCAGAGCTACTCGTACTCAAAATGTTCTTGGTAATTAATTCACCCAATTTTTTCTAGGTGTCTATCACCCCTTTTCTGCCGTGATTGTATTGTTGATTTTAATCTTTTAATTCTCACTTGAGGTTTGATGATTTTATGTCAGGTGAGAAGGGTAGAAGGATTAGAGAGTTGACTTCTGTTGTTCAGAAACGATTCAAGTTTCCGGAGAACAGTGTGGAGCTCTATGCTGAGAAAGTTAACAACAGGGGTCTTTGCGCCATTGCACAGGCCGAGTCCCTGCGATACAAGCTCCTTGGAGGCCTTGCTGTTCGGAGGTAAATTAAAGAAAACTTATGTCGTGTCATGGTTTTACATAAAGTTTTATAAGATTTGGGTTTGCTTTGGGGCTTGGGCATGAAAATATGTTTTCCAGCTTATGTTGATGCAGGTGTCCTATTAATCTAATGTCATCTTTACAGCGAGTTGGTAACTTACAAACAATACTCTCTCGTGTCTGAGGATGACTATATTTTTTATTCCATCTAGATTTCTTAGGTCAAGGAAATGAAACATTCATATTCTTGGAAAACAAATTTAGATGGTAGATTTCATCGAATATATTTCTTATAGTTTTGTGTATGTAGCTACAATCCTCTTTGCACGGGCATTGATGCAGTACTATTATTTAGCCCCTCATCTGTTGCATGAAAGCCTGGGGGGGTGTGATCAGATGCCCAAATAAAATATTTCAATGGAGTTTGTCAGGCTTCTTGTGCTCAATTTAAGGTGCTTGGAGTTTGGAATATCCTCCAACATGTTTTACATTTCTATTTGCTTGAACAATGTATGCTGGTCTTGAAAGATTTAGTTTACTCCTGTAAGCTAATTGTCTTTTCTTTATTTTTCCTCATCTAGATGTAGAGAAGTTAATTTTAGTGTTTTTGTTTACCTAACTCTTAAGGATGTTCTCATGCTAGCATTTTAAGTCTTTGTTTTTCTAAATGAAATGAATGCCTGCATTCATTTATACCCCTTGAAAAACAAACAAAAGTCCAAGTAGGGTTTTTTTTTCTTTATTTTTCCTCATCTAGATGTAGAGAAGTTAATTTTATTATTTTTGTTTACCTAACTCTTAAGGATGTTCTCATGCTAGTATTTTAAGTCTTTGTTTTTCTAAATGAAATGAATGCCTGCATTTGAAAAACAAACAAAAGTCTAAGTAGGGTTTTTTGTTCTTTCTGGACCGTGGATAGGGCTTGCTATGGTGTTCTCAGATTTGTCATGGAGAGTGGAGCCAAGGGATGCGAGGTAAATCCAATAGCTTTTGTCATCCTTGATTCTAACTGGCTGCACCCAGGAATTTAGACATCATAGTTATATTTCTGGGATATGAACTCAGGTCATAGTGAGTGGAAAGCTCCGAGCTCAGCGTGCAAAGTCGATGAAGTTCAAGGATGGGTACATGATATCCTCTGGTCATCCTGTCAAGGAATATATTGATTCTGCTGTTAGACATGTCCTTCTTAGGCAGGTCAGTTGAAATGCTTATATTAGTTGCTTGGTATCTTGCTGCTATCATCTAACGGCTCAGTTTAGTGTAAAGATTTCTAACTCGAAGAGTGATCCTTTTTTGGTTTGTGTATTATTTGCAATATTTTCATTCTGGCTCACACAATCTTTTGTTGGATCGAGTCTTATTCTTGTGTTTGAAATGTATTCAGGGTGTGCTGGGTATCAAAGTTAAAATCATGCTGGATTGGGATCCAAAGGGCAAGCAGGGTCCAATGACCCCATTGCCTGATCTCGTCACCATCCACCCTCCCAAGGAAGAGGAAGAGTATACAGAAAAGAAAGACTTTGAACCGCTTGCTCCCCATGCCAATATCGAGGTTCCCGTTGTGGTTTAGAGCCCACCCCAAATGAGTCTTGAATGTAGTGTTTCACTCAAGTTTTCAACTATTTAGTTAAAGGAGATCGCCAGATTTCTGCCTGTACGGATTACTATTTTGTGAATGAGGTGGATTTTGGTCGTGTTTAGTGTACTTGGTATATTTTAAAGGAATATTATTAAGCTTATCTGTTTGCTTAGCGTATCGTCCACGCTGATTAAATCTGAAGCAGATGGTTTCAATCAACCAAGATATTTGAGGTCAATACCTTCACACTACAATTATTAACCATGGCGATATACATTGGGAATTTGATAGAAAGATGTAAATATTCCCTTTTGTAACTTGTTTGTTGGTTATGTGATAGAAATATATATTCGCAAATTGATGATGAATAGAGGTTAAGTTTGACATTTAATAATAGAGCTCAAGACTGTTAGAACATGAGGAAAATTATTCTTGAAACCGGCATAGCATCATAGGTCTTAAAAGACTTCGATAATAGTAATCTTAAATCTGAAAATACACTTGGTTCAAGTTAGATTACAACAGCTGAACGGGCTTCATTACTTACCACTCCTGTCCTAAGCTCCGGGCAACACTGTTCGCCCATTTCATCCCTGGTTGAAACAAAGATGCCATTAGAATTTAGAAGTAAATTTCGAAGAAAGTTCCATTTCATCAATGCAATGCCTTCCTCGACCTCTGACAAAAGTTTCATTTCGACGTAAACTACAATAAATTACAATGATCTAGAATTATTTATGTATCAAATGCAAACAGGTAAAAGAGTGGATCAAATATCATAATAAGTGGCCTCTTCTTTATTATATGCCAAAAGGATGAGGATGCATACCTATAATACGCGATCATGACCAAGTGGTCGCATAGGTTGCATCCGGCCTGTCTTGATTGACCTGGTTGAGATTCACATGCTGAGGAAGAAGATTGTATCGTATACCCAGCTCCTCAAAAATTCTCTTCAGCTCAAGAACCAGTTCGGTTCTACGCCTGTTCTTCTCTCTAAAGTCCTGGAAGTTCATCGTGTGATTACAAAAGAGAGCCATCTTTAACTTATTCACATTCTCGATTTCCTTCACCACCACAAGGTGATTAGGACGCCACAGGGTATTAGCTTCCAAATGCCTGATTAAGACATGGCAGCAGAAACATCATAAATTGTACAGACCAAAACGAACTTGGAACAAAGAACAGTAAGTTCTGATAAACCTAATAAAAATCATACTCAACTATCGAGATCAAAACATAATAAAAAATATTATATAACATGGAGACACCTTACATGCTTGAACTAAAGTCAACTTACTTCTTTATCTCTTCTTTCAGCCTGCCTATTGTCTTTGCTGGGGTCAAAAAATCAATCGAGAACTCTATTGTATCACCCATATCCGGGCTTCTATAATAGTTGCTGATGGGCTTTGTAGCCAAAACTGAATTCGGGTAGTACACCTTTTCATTATCAAGTTTCAGAAAGACAGTCGTTAAAATATTCATCTCCTCGACCAGCAACTGTCAGTTACCATTACCAAGTGATAAGCATAATTAGTAACTTTCCCATAAATGCATGTAAGAATGTCATTTTCAATAGTTACCTGAACACCATCAACCACACAACGATCGCCGACATCAAAAGGATGCATCACAAACACGAATACTATAGCTTCAAAGATAGTCTTGCAGGTGTTTCCGAACATAAAAGCAGCCACTACAAGCTGCGATGAAAGGAGCAAAAGCAGTTTCGTGGTTGCAATTTCCAGCAAAAGAAGCCATATGATGACAGTAACAATAATTAGGACCACTGTCACGAGTGTATTCAACTGCTTTACGGCTGTTTTGGTGTCACTCAAAGCATGTACTAGTGTTTTCCGATCCGTGTAAACCTTTACCTGTACAAAATAACAACAACGGGCATGTTAATAAAAAAATCCTCATCTTTAAGGATGGTTTTCCTTCATTGCAGCAACACCCTATAGTGTCCGATTGTGTTCAAACCATAAAAACTTGCTATTTTCCATTTGCAAGGAAGCACACACACTGTGTAAAATATGAAAAGATTCAAAAAGTTGCTCAAGATTTATCCGATTTTCACAAAGAGCTTTTACCACCCAGTTTGTGAAACTTTTTCTATCAATTTTTCCAGTGCTCGATCCTTCGAACAAAGGGAACACAAGATCCACCTCCTCCTTAATCATGAATCTTAAGAGGTCATCCTCGTTAATGTAACTGATTGTAAAAGAGCAAATAGTTAGGGTAAGGAAATATTAAAATAATAATAATTAGAAAAGTCGGCAGGAAAATCACTAGAAGCATCATGCAGGGCGGATTTTCTCACTTGCGATTTTGATTACTATCATGTTGTGCAACGTGTGCAAAAATTTGATGAGCAACATATTGTGCCTCCTCCTCGTTAGTAATTTCCTGTTCTGCTTCTTTGCCACCTTCATCGTACGCGCTTTCCTCTAATGTTTCGGAGACTGTTGAAAGCCCTGAATTCGTGATGGCATCTACCAACACCTTCATATGCCAAGCTGAAACTTTTTCTCGCTTCAATCTATGGACTTTTCCCATGTCAATCAACCTTTTTGTTTTTGGTTCTTTACCCTTTTTTGCATTACTAACAATCAAATGAGCTGGCGGTTTTTGAATCCCATCAATCTCCATAAATGGTGGTCCCGAAAGGGTCCTAAGTATGTAGTGATGGAAGACTGATTCTTGTATTCTGTCAAAGAACTTGTTCATATGGAAATTCGAAGCCAGTATCTTTAACATCAAAGTCTTCAACAACCACAAAAATGCTCCAATGAGGATGCTCACTAGAGTCCACGTCACATAATCTAGAATCTTTGAGGCAGTCTTCGATCTCTCAACATCAAGAAACAGAAGAACCCAAGTAAGAAGTACTATACTCAGCCAAATGAAGACCTGAACAATCTTCTTTAAACCGTGAACGAAGTATAGCACTTTCTTCCGAAGCAAAAAGTTAATCTCGATCAAGAAGACAACTAGATGCATAAACCAACGAGTAACCAACATACCGCAGAATATAACCACCACAAGTACACACCATTTCCAAACTTCCAAACCCGATAAAAGGATATTTTTTTCTTTACCTACTGTTAAACTAGCTATTAAGCACCCTATGAGAAACAAAAATACAACCCACTCAATCACAACCTTAGCTTTCACTCCCTTATGCTGCTCTTTATGCTGTTTAACTTTCTTAATTATCTCCTCATTTTCATTTTCCCCAGGGGAGCCTTTAGAAGCCAGCGATAACGTTTTCGACACAGCAGAGTCCGTCCTAATACTTCTAGCCGACTTGTTATTAGGGGAGGCCTTATTGATGGGTGAATTACAACCAACTTGTTCTTGATTAGCTAAATTAGTTTCTTCCATTTCATCAGATTCAGGGGTATAAGATTGTTCTCCAAATCTTGACTTGGGTTTAACAAATGACCTTCGTCTAAGAAGAGGTTCATTACCTGCAACTGGGGCTTTTGGTGGCTTACTTGCAGTAACAGCACCAGATTCAGTCGAAGCTTTGTTGGGTGCACCTTGAGAATTTTGCTTAGGGTTCAAAGCCTCTGCTTCTTTTGGAGAAGACCCTTTTGGCCCTTCACCGGCAACATTAATCACCACTTGTCTTCCACCACCGTTTCCCTCCGCCATTTCTTTAATTTTCCGTCAAAACCCTGGTAAGAGATAAAAATATTAAACAAAGAAGTTAGCTTTCGCCTAGGAAACAGAACCAGGTTCACATTTAGGAACAAAAGAGGAAACTTTACATTTAAAAAGTGAGACTTTTCCTTAATCAAATATTAACAGCTGTTAAAGTAGCTTGGAAGAACATCTCCGTTAAATCAATGGCACATTGGCACCATATAGGAAACAAAGAATCAACTTAATTAGCTAAAAAAATAGACTATTAATTTTCAACTTTAGCAAGAAAAAATCATAAATAAATTAGTCGCAGCGAATCCTTTCACTTTTACCTGAAAAAAGATAAAGGTTTCCAGAATAAAGTAAGCATCCAAAAAATACCCAGAAAGCGTACAAAGGAAGAACCAGGAGTGCACCACTCAAAGCAGTGCAAAGATACCAAATAAAGAGCAGGAAAGAACCGGAAAATGAAGGGAAAATAGAACTAAATGAAAGAGACGAAGATTGAGAGATATTTGGTTGAGGCAGTGAAAGACGAGCAATTGCACTAGTTAATTACTCTCACATTAACAAGACAACAGAAAAAGAAAATCAATCTAAGAAGGAAAAATGGAAAACACTACAGAGAGTGGGAAACAGAGATATATATTTGGAGAGAGTCAACAATGGAGTCAAACAAAAAATAAACTATTAAACCGTCCTTAGCATGGCTAAACTCATTGTTCTAGGTGCAGGGAGATGGCATATATATTTATTTTTAATGGGACGAACTCTTACTTTTTATTCGTGGACGAGAATGACCCTTGCTTTTCCTTTTTGTGATGATTACTGTAGAAAACTAGGGCGGGAGCCGGAAGTAAACGGTGAGCATATGAAGGGTAATCTGGGAATTTGAAGATCTGTGAGTACGAGATAGGGTGTCGCTCCTCTGCAACGCGGTCTATAATTTTGTTTGAGCTTTAGGCCATGACGTAGCTTTTATTTGGTGACGCTTGTATTTAATAAATCCAAAACTTCTATTTAACACTATTAAGAAAACGATTAAAATAAGTTAAACCAAAATTATATTGAAATAAAAACGACATAGTATTGGAATATGAGATGAAATATAAAATATACATTGAGCTAACCTCCAGTATACAATTTGAACTACAAAATAAGCATCCACCTAATCTTACATGACAAAAGTCAAATTTGTTTAACAATGTGCATCTAACCTATGCTAATTAGATATGCCCTCTCCTTTTTTCCCTCATACAGGACCAATAAACGTTATTCATGTTTTTCATTGCCTTGGATAAAAATTTGTTGAGATTTTTTTATTTAATTTTTAAGGAAATAATTTAATTTAGGATGATTTTTAAAATTTTAGTTTTTAGGCACTAATCAAATAATGATATTTTGTTAATTTATAAAGGTATAAGATTAAATATTATACACTTATTCATATTTAATATCTTCTCTAATCCAATTTATTCAGAGCGGTGTAGTCAACTTAATTCTCATGATTTTCATCTTCTACAAAAATAACTCTCGAAATGATGAAAATTTTGACCTTAGATACAAAATCATAATTGAGTTTGATCATTTTTGTATTTGACAAACTCTAGGTTGACTAACATTTTATGTTAGATTTCCGCGGGTTATCTTATTTGGAGACAATGGATTTAAATAGAAACAATATCGAAAATTTGCCCATAGGGTCCGTTTGTTTACATGTAAAAAGTTTTACAGAAAATATTTTTTTATATTTTCTTGTGTTTGTTTAACGGAAAACAGCTTGGTCAATGGAAAATGACTCACAGGTCAACGTAAAGCCCTTTTTTCTATAAAATGACTTACCATTTTGAAGAGCCTAAGTCATTTTCCGGAAAAGAACTTATCTATAGATAATTTTATTTTTATATAAAAATTAACTTAAATCAAGCTTAATATTATTATATTGATAATAAATTTTATTTTTATTTTTAAAATATTTAAAGTTATTAAAATATTATATTTTCAAATATTATTAAACATACATATTTAATTATTTATATTTAATCATATAATATATTATTAATATAATAAATATAATTTATTGTTTTAATAAATTTTAAAATAATAAATTTAAATAATATTATTTATGTATTATTAAAAATGTTCAATGTTAATAATTTAATAATAAATATTTATTACAATTATAAATATATTAATAATAAATGTTTTGTAGTATATAAAGGTTAAAATATGTCATAAGTCTATGTACACTTTACAGATTTGTAATTTAGTCTTTGTACTTTTATTTTCAAAAATTTAACCCCTTTACTTTTCAAACTTGAAAATCAAGTCTATTTGTTGACATCATTAAAATTTTTTTGTCAATTTTATTAATGTCGCATTTTTAAATAAAAAATACTCACTTGGTAGTCATGTAATTAAAAAATGACGTCGTAATGAACCCGAATTTAACATAATATTTTTAATATATGCAAAAACAATGTAAAATATAAAATTATAGATAAAAATAAATTTAATTAAATAATATAATAAAAACAATAAAATCTCATATGTATGTTTCTTTCATTGAAAACGACTTTTATGAAATATTTTTAAGAAATCTACCAAACAACAGAAAATATTTTACACAGATTTATCCAAACACCAGAAAATATTAACTTTTTTAAAAAAGTAAATCATTTTTTAGAAGTCATTTTCAGTGAAATAAACGGAGCCTGAGTTGTTGATAGGTTTGTTCTGAATTTGGGACACCAACAAAGATTAATTTTTAGGTTTAGGGAAATGAGTTAAAGTTTAGAATGGGGTGAATTAAAGTTGTTTGATTTGAGGTAAATAGGCGTGAATTGTTTTAGTAAAACACAAATGATTTTAATTGAAATAGAACTTCAGGTAAAATATATATCGGAATGAAAGACTAAGTGGAAGTCTTTAACAATCATTTATTTCCCTTCCATATGTTACCATTATGTGGAAATTATAAAAATATTTTGCATTACAATACAAGATTTTGGACAAAATTGCTAATGAATTTTCCCTCCCCGTGTTTTATAATTGCTTCATTCCGCATTTCCCAATATATATTTTTCTTCTAGTTTTGTAGTTTCCCAAGATAACCCTTTTAATGTTGAAAATGTTATTTAGTGTTGATGGTATTAGGTGAGATCTATTAAGTAGAAGTCAAGTAATTTAGTCGCTTCCTATTCATCACTTCTTGGTTCTTTTAAGTTGAATGTTGATAAAGTTCGTATTTTGTCTTTAGTTTTAGTCTTTTCGACAATAATAGTAAGAGATGAGTCTGGTAGATGAATGTGGGGATAGACGTAGCATTGGAAGATATAGAGGTCTTCGGGTAGCTTGGGATGCTAAATGAGAAAGAGTTATTGCTGAGACTGATTATACTTTAGCTATCAAGGAGATTCAGGGAGGTATTAAAGGTTAACCGAACAAAGATTTGATTTTAAGAATTCAAGAACTATGCAGACGTGATTGGCATGTGAAAATCAAGCAAATACCAAAGGATGCGAATTTCGCTCATCATATTCTGATCAGAATGATGAAAGAATTACCCATTTGGCCCCAAAATATTCCATGCAGCTCGTTCAAAAGTTGTTGACCAAATTCAATTAGATAGATGACTTTATATGCTTAGTCTTACTGATACTAATATTATTTTGTAATTGATACTCTTTCATATTTTGTCAAAAAGAAAATGTAAAATTCTCAGAACTGAAAATTAATACAATTAAACATCTATATAAATTTGAACATTTTAAAATTGCCACTGAACCATGGCTACTTAATGGATGGATGGGATGCTATTGTCATTGAATCTGGTTTGGATATTTGATAGAGTGGAAGTAATGTTCGCAAAGGTGGGCCTAACACAAACATCTCCATCCCATGACTGGCAAATCAGCTCGATCAGCTCCTTCCATTCGCCATTGTCTTCTGGAAGTGCTGGTCTTAGCTTTCCATCTCCAACCTCCAAGGCAATCTAATAATAACAATATCATCCGATGGTTATGTGTTAAACTTGTAATATTTTAGCAGCAGAGATGATACAATGTTAACGAATAATCGATTGAAAATACCTTGGCCGGTCCATAATTGGTCTCAGTATAAGGATAATTGCCTGTGATGAGTTCATTCAGAATGATTCCGAAGCTGTATACATCGCACTTTTCGTTATAAGGTTCACATCTGATAACCTCTGGTGCCATGTAAATAAAAGTTCCTGAGAGGACAAGCAAAATTTCAGAGCAAATAACTAGCTCGGAGTGGCTTAATCAGAGCAAAAGAGATCGGTTCTTGCCTGTTTCGCCTGTAAGTGCCATTTCTTCGTCACTTAAAAACCGAGCATGCCCGAAATCAGCCACCCTTACATGCTTGGCATCGTCTAAAAAAATGTTGCTGGGCTTCAAATCACGGTGAATAACTTTGGGTTTTTGTTCATGGAGATATTGCATTGCTTGTGCAATTTCCACGGCTTTATTCAATCTCTCTTGCAACGGAGGGAGTGGTATCACCCTTTCTTTTCGCCTGTTGCTTCCCGGTCCATGTAGCCAATCCTTCAGCGTCATGCTCAAGAACTCCGTCACTATCCAACCTTGCATAGGCGGCTCGAGGCATGCACCCATTAGCTGTAGTATAAAGCGATGGCGCTGCTTAGACAATGTCTCGACTTCTTGAGCAAAAAATGAAACACCATTTTCATTTTTCTCGAAGAAATCGGGATATATACACTTCACCGCAACTTCAAGGCCTCGCCAAATTCCTCTGTAAATGTCTGCAGTACTTCCTTGGCCAATTACTTCTCGCAATTCAATCTGCTCCAGTAAGTTATAAAAACATGTCATTGACTGCTCTGAAGAAACAAAACGATCATGCAATCCCGTAAGCATTACCTCGATGGGGTCAATGAACCACCCGTTCAACTTGGCTTGGTTGATGAGTAGACCTAGATCTGATTGGTGAGAAACCGGGGCAGGGAGTTGAGGACTGGTGGTATCGATATTTAGGACAACATCCCGAGAAACAGGAGATTTGTGGTTACTTAAAAGGTCCAAGAATCCATTATCCTGAGCTATTTGAAGACAGTACCTTAAATAGTCTTGTGTTCTCTCCATTCTCATTTTGTACATGCTCCGAATTTCTTTCTGTTTCTGGACTTCCTGTTCAAGCTCTGTCACCTTCACCAAAGCCCAAATCATACATAATCAGAAAAACTCTTTAAGGCCCATCTTTTCATGGTCTTTTTTTATGACCCACTTACGTTTCATCTGCTTATAGTTTTAATGTTAATTAAAATCAAATAGATGAAAACAGTGGTTTACCTTGTGGAAGAAAAGGAAAGAGTTCGGGCCTCAAGGGTGAATGGACCACAATATTCAGATGAGGCCTTGTATCTTATGTACATTTTCAATGATAATACCAAAAAAAGAAAGAAAAAATGCAGTGACGAGAATAAGAAGGTGGTCCAAAGTCTATACCTGGTGCTCTAATTTTCGATGTTGCTTTCCTTGTTGGTGTTGCTGCAAATGCTGTGGGTTCGTAGAGGCAACCGACCCATTTCCAAACAATCTTTAAATCCAAAGCAAAATTGCTTAGATGTCGTAGCCTTATCTATTTTTACCACGGGACTCGTTAATAGAGCTTGTTGATGGTGATGCGATACGGTGGTGCCCCTTCTCTGCTCTGGGGTACCCGAAGTCGAGTTCATTTCTATGTTGTATTTTATTTTTGCCTAGTTCATTTCGATGTTAATGGTCCATCCTTATAAAATGGTCTTATTCTTGTTCTGGACGGATATTCTAATGAAACTATAGGCTAATGTTAATTGTGAACTGTGACGTTTAGTCCAATGCCAAAAAGATGATGTGAAAAATGAAGTTGATGATCATTGTCAAGCGTGGTTACCTAAGAAACACATTCAGAATCCATACAAAATTGGACCACCATAAACATGGTCCATACTCTACTCTGCAAATTAGAAAGCGTGCATGGTTAGTGAAAATTAATGCAATTATATTTATACTGTATTCATCATTTCGTCCTTGCAAACCCTCCTGCTATATTGAAATCAAAGCTTTTAATAAGTGAAAATGAATAGACCAACCAGGTTAGGTCATTTGCTTCACTCTAAAAATTGAAAACTGAACTTCAAGAAATGAATAGGGTCGTTGAAACAATGAAGATTACAAGCTACGTTAAATGGCTCCAAAAAGAAGTTAAATATCTTTCTCTTCTTTTTCATTTTCTATATGTTCCTTTATCGCTAAGATTGAATCTTTTGTGGATCAAACATGAACTCACTCGTGCATCTGAGTTCATTTCTTTTACTTTTATGGATCAAAGAAAAGAAAAAGGGAAAGCTGGTAAGGATCTTATGGAAACTCATCTTGGGATCGCCAATCGTAAATCTTTGTCATTTACTATACCAAAGCAACAGTAGCCAAATAATAGACCATCCCAAGTTGCAGAGAAGCAGGCCAGGTCAGGTTGTTTGGCCATTGCTGACTCATACGCGGTTTTTGCTAAGTTAAAAATTGTTAATAGGGGTTGGTTCGACTTAAGTTTATGAATGGTGGTTAAATTTATGAACCCATTAAAGAAAAAAAAACTTGCTGCCATCTTATTCGTTAGCAGATAGTAGGCTCCAAAATAGTGACATTTTCTCTCTGCATTTGAAGATAAAAACAATGGGGGGGGGGGTGGTTCTTGATTTGTTTATGGGAATTGATTCCCACAAAAAGAAAATAATAGACTAAAAGCTGAAATAGTTTCCAAAGCGCTTTACCAGATGGAATACACCCTGGAATGGAACCCTAACCCCCATTGTCTATCAACTCATTGGTTGTTAGTATGTTTGTCTTTTTCCTGCCTTATACGACACAAATAAACTTAGAAACTTGAAGCTAATGTTATGCTCCATTCTCCACAACTCGATTCTATCAAATTACCAATTTATTACCACAACCTTGGGCCTGCCAATATTTGAAACACAAATTATTTGACATAAAAGATTCTTTCAAATATATATAAGATTAAGGATTAGTCAAGTTTTGTGGGTTGATCAGTAGGTAATTTAAGCCCTTAAGAAGATCATGGTTACTCAAAGCTGATCATTAATTTTGTTTAATCCCGGCTCAAATTTTGAACTTGTTCCAAGAGTAAACTCACCTACCCAAACTTCAAACCAATTATACTATTATCCCACACGTTCTAACTTAATTACAAATGAATAAAGCAGTACGAGGGCAAGAACAAGATGATAATTATAACCCTAATGCTCAAAACAACCAAAACTGCATTAAGTAATGCATTCAAAACTACTAACTTTAACTGGTATAATTTTTATGAAAAGTAGCAAGTTTCGCTTCCCATGTATCCATTAGGACAAATTTTGTGACTGATTTTTTATGCTCTATGAATTCAATTAACGAGAACGTCTCTAACAAATAGAGACTATAGAGGGAGAGAGGAGAGATTATCCCAAAATAAATATATATATATATAAACCCTAGGTTTAGAACTGATAGATTCATAACTAATACTGATTAATTAATTTCAATCTTGTTATTACTATATTAGTTGTTGTTTAAACAATGAAGCTTAATTTAGTTGTAACTATATTGGAACCCACCATTGTTTGAAAAGTCAAATGGGGTGGGCACCGAAAGTAGAAAGTAATATTGGTTGGCAAGTTGGGTTAAAAGTTGGCATGGGATAATTGCAATTTTGGTCCCTAATTGTATAGGGACATTGCAAGTTTATCCTTGAACCTCAACTATAAATAAGCCTAACCATTGCTTACTTTCTTCATCCCATAATTGCCATTCTCTACTTAAGGCATTATTCTCTCTCTCTATTTGTAAGTTTCACTTGTAATTTTTGGAGTGAAATATATTTGGTAGTGCCCGAGGACGTAGGCAAAATTTGCTGAACCTCGTTAAAATTCTGGTGTTCTTTATTATTTGTTTTGCATATTTTGTGAATGTGATTGTAGTAATTTATTGTGCTATTAAATTACGATAGAGGGATATTCTGGCTAGGAAAGACTTGGTATTTAAGTGATCTTCGTGATCTACCTCTCTTTCTTGGGAATTGAACTTAGTGTGATTTTTCAGTACAATAATTTTACTCTTTCACACGCTTCCGCGCAACAATTGGTACCAGAGCCAGGTTCGTACTTGGGGAATACGACCGTTTATGGCACTATTCACGTATACGGTACTATTCACGTATACGACACTATTCACGTATACGGTACTGTTCACGTATACAGTAGTTGGGATTGAGGAGAAAAATGGCAGCAGCATCGTCATCAGCAAGGACTACTGTGACAAATGCAAAATTTGAAGTAGAGAAATTTGGCGGTACCAATAATTTTGGTATGTGGCAATGTGAGATCCTGGATGTCTTATGTCAGCAAGAGCTAGATATAGCCATTGAAGAAAAACCTAACAAGATGGATGACAAGGAGTGGGCCAAGATCAATAGACAAGCGTGTGGTACAATCCGCCTATGTTTGGCCAAAGAGCAGAAGTACTCTGCCATGAGGGAGA
Organism: Gossypium hirsutum; assembly: GCF_007990345.1. Taxonomy (NCBI): domain Eukaryota; kingdom Viridiplantae; phylum Streptophyta; class Magnoliopsida; order Malvales; family Malvaceae; genus Gossypium; species Gossypium hirsutum. Next base: position 3,358,047 of record NC_053441.1, read on the forward strand.
CATCAGCGAAGAAGTTATGGGATACACTGGAAGAAAAGTTTCTAACGAAAAGTCTTGAAAATAGGCTTTATATGAAAAAAAAACTTTATCGATTCACGTATGCACCCGGTATGTCGATGAATGACCATGTGAACTCATTCAATAAAATTTTAGCAGACTTGCTAAATTTGGATGAGAAATTTGAAGATGAAGACAAGGCATTATTATTGTTGAATTCCCTTCCTGATGAATATGATCATCTTACCACCACATTGCTTCATGGGAAGGACACGATCACATTTGATGCAGTCTGTAGTGCGTTGTATAGATCTGAGACTCGAAAGAAAGATAAAAGAGATCACAGAGATACAACCGCAGAAGTCTTAACAGTAAGAGGTCGTTCACACAGCAGCAAATCTGGTAGAAGGGGAAAGTCCAAAGGGAGACCCGCCAAAGATGAATGTGTCTTTTGCCGTGAAAAAGGGCATTGGAAAAAGAATTGTCCTAAGCTACAAAAGGGCAAGGCTATTTCTAATGCATGTGTAGCGGAGCATGATGAGGAGTCAGACTTTAGCTTGGTTGGCATGGCAATGGCATGTCAAACGGATGAGTGGATTTTGGATTCAGGATGTACTTACCATATGTGTCCTAATAAGGACTGGTTTTCTAGTCTTAAAGAGCTAGAAGGTGGAATTGTTCTTATGGGCAATGATAGTGCTTGTAAGACAATGGGAGTGGGTACAGTCCAATTGAAGAATCACGACGGCTCAATCCAAGTCTTGACAGATGTTCGCTACGTACCTAGCCTGAAGAAAAATCTTATCTCATTAGGTGCCCTAGAATCTAAAGGGCTCACAATCACTTTGAGAGATGGATTACTAAAAGTAGTAGCTGGGCAACTGACGGTGATGAAAGGCACAAGAAGAAATAACTTGTATTTTTTAAATGGAAGTACAGTTATTGGATCAACATCAACAGTTTCTACAAAAGATGTAGATTCAGAGGCTACTAGATTATGGCATATGCGATTGGGACATGCTGGTGAAAAAACTTTGCAGACATTGGTGAAGCAAGGCTTATTGAAAGGTGTAAATTCTTGCAAAATGGAATTCTGTGAACATTGTGTTCTGGGCAAGCAGAAGAGGGTAAAATTTGGTCCAGCAATTCACAATACGAAAGGAATTCTGGACTACGTTCACAGTGATGTGTGGGGACCTACCAAAGTAGCTTCTTTGGGAGGTATGCACTATTTTGTTACTTTTGTTGATGATTATTCAAGAAAAGTATGGGTGTATCTAATGAAAAGAAAAAGTGAAGTTTTGGATGCATTTCTGAAATGGAAGAAGATGGTGGAGACTCAGACTGGTCGAAAGGTCAAACGACTTCGATCAGATAATGGTACTGAGTACAAAAACGATCAATTTCTACAAGTATGCCAAGATGAGGGCATTGTGCGACACTTCGCTATTCGGGATACACCACAGCAAAATGGGGTGGCAGAACGAATGAATCGAACTATACTGGAGAAAGTTCGATGTATGTTGTCCAATGCTGGATTGGGCAAAGAATTTTGGGCTGAGGCAGTTACATATGCGTTCCATCTAATTAACCGTTTGCCATCAGCTGCAATAAATGGAAAAACTCCTATGGAGATGTAGACTGGTAAATCTGCTACTGATTATGATTCTTTGCATGTATTTGGTTCCACTGCATATTATCATGTAAAAGAATCTAAGTTAGACCCAAGAGCAAAGAAAGCATTATTCTTGGGTATAACTGATGGAGTAAAAGGATATCGTCTCTGGTGTCCTGATACAAGGAAGATTGTTTTCAGTAGAGATGTGACTTTTGATGAATCAACCATGTTGAAGTACAAGGATTCACAAAAGGATGACAAAACCAGTAGTACTTTGCAGCAGGTGGAGCTTGAAAAGGTTAACGATGATCCAACTAATATTGAAGGGACAAATGATGAATAGGTTCCTACCCAAGAACCTCTACAGCAACAAGATTCAATTGCATATAGAAGGCCAAGAAGAGAGATTCGTAAGCCTGCTCGCTTTGATGATATAGTGGCCTATGCACTTCCAATTACAGATGATGATGTTCCTTCTACTTACACAGAAGTAATAAGTAACCCTGATGGTGTAAAGTGGAAGCAAGCAATGAATGAAGAAATGCAGTCTCTTCATAAAAATAAGACCTAGGAGTTGGTGACACTACCCAAGTGAAAGAAGGCAATTGGATGCAAATGGGTATATGCAAAGAAGGAAGGATTTCCTGATAAAAATGAAATTCGATACAAGGCTAGATTAGTAGCAAAGGGTTACGCTCAGAAAGAAGGAATAGACTACAATGAAGTGTTTTCTCCAGTTGTGAAGCATTCGTCTATTCGGATTTTGCTAGCCTTGGTTGCGCAATATGATCTTGAACTAGTTCAGCTTGATGTGAAGACTGCGTTTTTACACGGTGATTTGGAAGAGGAAATCTATATGACTCAGCCAGATGGATTCAAGGTTGCTGGAAAAGAAAATTGGGTTTGCAAACTGACAAAGTCGCTTTATGGATTGAAGCAATCTCCGAGGCAGTGGTACAAGCGATTTGATCAGTTCATGAAAGGGCAAAGGTACACAAGAAGTAAATTTGATCATTGCGTGTATTTTCAGAAGCTACAAGAAGGAACTTTCATATACTTGCTCTTATATGTTGATGATATGCTAATAGTATCTAAGAGCAAAGTTGAGATTGAAATATTGAAGACTCAACTCAATCTCGAGTTTGAGATGAAAGATCTAGGAGAAGCTAAAAAGATTCTCGGCATGGAAATATGGAGAGATAGAGCTCATGATAGAGTTAGCTTGTCTCAGAAGCAGTATTTGAAAAATGTACTACAGCAGTTTGGCATGAACGAGCAGACAAAACCTGTAAGTACCCCGTTGGCTTCTCATTTCAAGCTTTCTGCACAACTATCTCCTTCGACGAATACGGAACGAGAATACATGTTGCAAGTTCCGTATTCTAATGCAGTGGGTAGCTTGATGTACGCAATGGTGTGTACAAGACCCGACATTTCACAGGCAGTTAGTATAGTAAGCAGGTATATGCATAATCCTGGAAAAGGACATTGGCAAGCTGTGAAATGGATTCTACGGTATATTCAGAAGACCGTGGATGTTGGATTACTGTTCAAGGAGGATAATACACTTGGTAAAGATGTTATTGGGTACGTTGATTCTGACTATGCCGGTGATTTGGACAAGCGAAGATCAACCACCGGTTATGTGTTTACACTTGCTGGAGGACCAATAAGTTGGAAGTCTACACTACAGTCTACAGTTGCATTGTCAACCACAGAAGCCGAGTACATGGCTGTAACAGAGGCTGTAAAGGAGGCTATTTGGTTACAAGGTATGGCTAAAACCTTGAGGTTGGTTCAGGAGCATATTAACGTGTATTGTGATAGTCAAAGTGCTATTCATTTAGCAAAGAATCAAGTCTATCATGTACGTACAAAACATATTGATGTACGATTCCATTTTGTGCGGGAAATTATTGAAGAGGGGAAAATTTGTCTTCAGAAGATCAAGACTGCAGATAATCCCGCAGATATGATGACCAATGTGGTAACAGCAACCAAGTTCGAACATTGTTTGAACTTGATTAATATCCTGCAAGTTTAACAGTTGAAGAAGGCACTATCAAGTATTGTTGTCAAAAGCAGAAAGAATTGTGTGAAGATAAGATTATCGTAATCAAATCTTCAAGGTGGAGATTATTGGAACCCACCATTGTTTGAAAAGTCAAATGGGGTGGGCACCGAAAGTAGAAAGTAATATTGGTTGGCAAGTTGGGTTAAAAGTTGGCATGAGATAATTGCAATTTTGGTCCCTAATTGTATAGGGACATTGCAAGTTGATCCTTGAACCTCAACTATAAATAGGCCTAACCATTGCTTACTTTCTTCATCCCATAATTGCCATTCTCTACTTAAGGCATTATTCTCTCTCTCTATTTGTAAATTTCACTTGTAATTTTTGGAGTGAAATATATTTGGTAGTGCCCGAAGACGTAGGCAAAATTTGCTGAACATCGTTAAAATTCTGGTGTTCTTTATTATTTGTTTTGCATATTTTGTGAATGTGATTGTAGTGATTTATTGTGCTATTAAATTACGATAGAGGGATATTCTGGCTGGGAAAGACTTGGTATTTAAGTGATCTTCGTGATCTACCTCTCTTTCCTGGAAATTGAACTTAGTGTGATTTTTCAGTACAATAATTTTACTCTTTCACACGCTTCCGCGCAACAAACTACTTTAGAGGTTTTCAAACTCTAAAGGTGGTGAAGTAAATAAACAAATCATCCTCCGCTTACAATTTTTGAATTTTAGTTACAAATCCACTGCCGTCCTAAACAAGTATAGTTTAAGCTTGTCTATTAGTGCATGATCATACTAGATTTTGATTTTAAGAGATTTTTCATCTGCTGAGTGGGCGGCTCATGCCCATTCTTAACATGCGGTAATTAGTATGGTATTATTACGTATTATTTTAAACCCATTCTTCTTTTTCATAATCTTTTCTATATTTTTGTATAAATTAAATGTATTAATTAAATCAACTTAATTGTAATAATATACCAAAAATACTAACCGATAATCATAAATTTCGATAGGGTCGACTCTTCTTTTTTTTTTTTAACATTACAAACTCTAGTTCCATGCTTGTCACGTAGTACTAATGATGCGTTTATAGGCAATTATAAAAGTCTACTTAAATATTAATATATGAATTGAGAGTTATTGACATCAACCTTAAGTAGGTTAAAGAGTCACTATCTCTGTTTCCTCCATCCATTTCATTACAAAGTTCTTGGAGGTTGCCAAAAGCAAAATTTATACCAATAATAATATAATTTTATATGCACATCTCTTTCTAGTTCTTATTTATTTAATACTTATCGATTGCTTTAATCGTATTCAACCTAAATAAATGAATGTTTGGGACTTTCCAATTTTCTTACCTTGTATCTATTGTCTTGGAAGCAGCGATTGAAATGAAATAAAAAAAAATTTAAACTTTATTACAGATTTTGCGACTAGTTTGGTCCATTAGGTTGATTACAGAGGAAGCAGTAAGTCTACAGTAATAAATGGCAACTTCATAGCGTTTTCAGCTCTCTGGTCGCTGCCTTCTCCAATCGTTTGGACAAAGATGTATTGTAGAAAATGTAGGAAAATTGAAGAGCAGAGTTACAGTGTTTGGTCCCTTTTACCAGGTAAAGGGATCCTAAGATTGAATTGTAATAATGGAGATCAGCAGCGTATAACTCTGTTTCTTGTTGAAATTGCTTCAATCAAATCCCATTAAATTTCGTGGACCATCTTCTTGCTTGCTTCCCTAGGAAACCCAAAAAGAAACAAAGAAAACAGATAATGGTTGTTCCTATTAATGATTCTGACATATTTTTCGTTTTACCTGTTAACTTATAAATATGTTCGTAAACTTCAGTGGGAGATGTACTCTTTTTTTCTCTTTTTCACAGTAAATTATTGTAGCATGAAAAGCTTCATTATTTGGCATTGTTGTTTGCATAGTTAAAAAAAAAGGTTAATTTCATCTGTTAAATACGTTCAAAAATTTTATCTTCCACAGTTAAAATTCACGATGGCTTTCAAACAAGACAATTTTATCATCCTTGTATCTTTTGTTAATTTAAACATATCTTGGTTCAAAACAGGGGGCGAAATCAGGGAGCATGGCCTTGCCGGCTTGCCCCATTGGTAACATGGTATAATTTTATTTCCTAGCCCCTCTTAAAATCTAATAATTCAATTTAGTCTATTTCAACCACTTGATTAAATGGTAAATTTCTGTTTATGGCTCTCTATTTTAACATCGAATTTTTGGGTTTTTGAATTATATCTCATACAAAATTACCGGGGTCGACCTGGTTCAAAAGATCATAGCAAAGTAGGGTTTTAAAATCTTATTGAATGGTTTTATTTATTTACTTTAAGTGGATTCACAAAGAAGCGGAAGGGGGTTGAATGGGTGAATTGGCAACACAGTGTTCAAGAAAGAAAGCAAAAGCTCCTAATCTCAATTCTTAACTTTCGCTATTCCCATGGGGGGAACAAAGATCTGCCTTTGCCTTTACCATCACAATCCTTCTGTCTTTCATTCATTCATTCATTCGAATCTTTCATTTTCCCACTCCTCTTTTTCTTTTTCATTGTTCAATCAAATGCCACTGTCAGTATCTCTTCACTTCAGATCATGATCAAAAGCATTATCAAATCCCCATTTCTCACTTTTTCAGAGAAAAAACAGAAGATAACAAAATTCCATTCTTCCCTTCCACTTTTTTTTTTCTTTCTATCTTACCACTTTGCCTTTGTTTTTCATTTCTTACATGCTACCCATTTGCTAAAATGATACATGTTACCCAAAAAATGAAGGTGAAATCCATTGGAAAGATATTTACACTAAAATTGGCCATAGAATAATGCATAAAGCCTTGTCATTACTATAACCAAAATAACAAAAAAAGAAAAGTGAAAAATTAACTATGCTATCAAGCCATTAGCAATGGCTCGATTTGTTTCTACATGAGTAGTTTCATACACTGGAAGCTCTTCTCGATACCTATCATTACCAATAAGAACAAGATGATCCAACTCGAACAAATCCGAACTCGAATAGCTTGCTGCATCATCTTCATCTTCCTCCATCTCCTCCATCACATAATTACTGTGATTGTCCCTTGAAATAAAGTCCTTCATTTGGTTTAGATGATATTCTTTTAAAAACTTAGTAGCCATTTCTTCCACTCGCCTACTTTTCTCCATTGCTTGTAACTTTAGCTCTTCGTCGAGCTTCCCCGATGGCGATTTCCTAATTTTCCATACGGTAGGGACAGCAACCGACACTGAACTCGAGTCTTGTTCTTCGTATAAGCATTTTTGCCCACAGGGTCTGCAGTCTTCGTCGACAATTACACTCACTGGGCAAAATCTAACACTTCTTTTGACTCCATTTCGTAACCTTTCTCTCGTCGAAGGTGAGTTCTTGCTTAGACATGATCTTGAAAACGAGGAAGCTGAAGAACAGGTTGAAACCTGTCCAGACTTCAATTTCCTTTCATCATCACAATTTAACATCGAAGACGGACCCCTTGCTTTCTTTGTATTACTTGTTGTGAACAGAGAATTGATGAAACTCGCTAGACGGCCGCCAGGTGAAATGGGTTGTTTCACCTTCTTTAAATTGCCGTAAATTTTAGTGGCTCTTGATTTTGACTTGAAAAGACTTTCTTCGAGCTTTGGTGTGTAGTCGGAGGCGGAATTGTAATGATAATCATCGAGCAAATGCGACTCCCTTTGTTCGTAAAACAAAGCCCTCTCTGTTCTCCCTGTTTTCTCTGTTTTAAGTGGTTTCTCCGACCGAGCTGACATTGTGGTCCTTACTGGTTTAGGCCTCGATCTTACAAAACATGATGACTTCGATTTTGAAACATACATAGATTCAGTGTCCGACGATGAGAAACCACCGGAACTGGAATCGGATGAGGTGGAAGTGGAGCTAAAGAAAAGAACATCATGATCATGATCATAATCATGATGTGAAACCTGTTTCCTGCCTGCATTTGCCTTTTCAGTGACCTTCTTTTCCATCCATTTCTCGATCAAACGAGCTCGTTGGAAACTCGACATTTCGTCATCTTCCTCTTCTACTCTGCTTCCATTGCATCTCACGCTAGCTTTGCTTTGTTTCTTTTGCATTGTTTCCCTGTAGAATTTCAAGTCAACATTCCTGGTGTCACCATCATCGATGGAACGGTAGATTTTGTCAAGCAGAGTAGATGAAAAAGATGGGTTGTCTTTCTCCTGCCTGTACACTGTTTTCTCCAATCTGTACATGGCTTCTCTTTTGCCGGTGAACAAGGGTTCAAAAGCAGTGGAAATAAAAAAGAGAAGATTTTCGCTACAAAGAAATGAGATCACTGTTTCAAATTTTCTTTGAATTGCTGGAAATGAAAGAAAGGAAATATGAAACGGAACAGAGAAATCGATGGGTTTTTTTTTTGTTCTTCTTGGATATGAAGGTGGATGGAGAACAGAAGCTAGGTACTTATATAAAGGGTGTTTTACAACTTACTACGATGGAAGGTAATGCCAGATTGTCATCTGTCTATGTGGCACTCTTCCGCTTTTTTTTCGGCAATCCGCAGATTAGCCCTTTCATTTTCATTCGATTTGAATTTTGGACCGTCTGATGAGCTCTATTATGGAAGGACAAGGGTTTGTCAGTCTTATGTGGGTCCAAATGTTGGTTTAAGAATGGAAAAAAGATTTCTGGGTGCTTAAAGATGGAGATGGTAATGCCGTAATGGTGGTCTGGGAAATAAATTTCATATCACAGTCTTTTGGAAAGAAAAGATGAAACGACTTTGAAATAGATTCCATTATTTCGGATTATTTAAAAAGCTATAATTTATCATATCAATAATTACAATTAAAATTAATCATTATATAAAATGAAAAATTCATTATAAATATTATATATAATAACAAATTTTAAATTTATATAACTCAAATTATTCATGTACCAGTATCACAATTTATATATCTATATATATTATTTGCAAGGTTTTTAACTCTTTTTATAGGAAGAGTATATTTGATTTTGGTTACGTAGATTTGGCTGATGGAATGTAGAATTTTTCAAATAACAAAATTATTGAAATATAAGATTATTTAGTATCATTTATGTTACATTATATTGTTTTTAAATTATTATCAACAAGTGTTGGGTGTAATGGTGATGTAGATTAAACTCTTAAGGAGAGAATATAATGTTGAAATACAATTGCTATAAAACTAATATTATAAACAAAATTTGATAGAGAAAATAAATTAAGGTAATTTAATGTAAGGTAAATTTATCAAAATATCACGTTATCAAGAGAATTTAATACTACCAATGAATAGATGGTACTAAAATTACCGTTTTATTTTCACAACTACTAATAAAATCATATTACCGAACTAAAGTACTAATAAAATTTATAAACTTTATAATCAAAAGTTTGATACATTGATTGTAAAGTTTTTTAACTATATAAGTAGAATTAAAAGAACGTTAAATATCTTTAATTAATATTTTAAATTAAGTCTGTTGGAATTAAAATTTATCATGCATCAAATAATAATCTCATTAAATAAAAATTTATTTTTAAATGAATTTATCAAAATAATAGTTATTATAAAAAGTTGGTGTATAATATAACTGAACAAAAATGAAATAAGACAGAATTAAAAGGCATTTTTATTCCTTAGAATTATTTTTAAAATTAAAATAACAATTATAGAATAATTAATCAAAGGAGGAGGGAGGGCAGGAAAGTTCAAATTTTATTACTATGAATTTGTTGTTGGCTAATGAAGGAAGGTTGAGTGTTGCTAGGGTTTTAAAATTGCCATTGAGTTGGCATATTTGAACCATAATAGGCAGGAGACAAGACATATAATGGAATGTGGAAATCCTCGATATATATTTCTCATTCAATTAACTGATTAATTCTGAGTGCATATTATTCACTACCATATAAACATTGAAGTGGTAGCAAATCGTTGTGGAACTGCCGTGAATCTTCAGCAGGGAACAGGTGCTACAGTTTTGAGACAACTCTCTGATTTGTACGATGTACCAGAAAGTAAATCTAATTCGTACAATATTTTTACCTTTTTTTTTTCTCACCAAATAAATAACGTTTATTCGAAAAAACAAAACATATATTATAATGATGTAATCCAGACTTCACTTATTACGAAATAGGTAAAGTTATTTAATTTTTTAATGGTTTATAACAAAAATAGGTAAAAATATTTAATAAATAGGTTGTTGACACGTGTAATTTATGGTTGCATTGTACGTATTAATGGTTTATAACAAAAATAGGTAAATTATGTAATTTTTTATTTCGTAAAGTTATGACACGTGTTATTTTTAAATAAATAAAAATATTTAAAATGAAAGAGAGTTAATATTCGATGTGTTTTATGATTCATTAAAGATTATCGATGAAAACTTTGCAATGAGATTCAATAATAACATTGCACAATTTACAAGTATTTTATAGTCTGTATCTAGTTTTATTCAGGTCAAATATGGTATTTAGGTAAAACTCTTACAATAATATCGATATCAAAATTTGAATTTAATCAAAATATCTAAGAAAATTCCAAGATTAAATAAATTTATTTGAATGGCGTGAAATTATATATTTGTGAAATATAAGTAAAAGGAATGGATAAAAATCAGATTTAATTATGTGGGTAAGTTGATTGGGGGAGGCAGCCTTCATTTTGTTTCAATTTTAAAAGCTCTGGATTCAATAACGGTTCAAAGTTGAAATAAAAAACAAAGGCATTTTCTTCTTTATTATTTTAAAATATCCACTTTTGCACATCTCGTATAGGCTGAGATGCCTTTTTCTACTCTACTTTAAGAGGGAATACTCAATATACGGTCTAAAGAAGTTCATGCACCCATTACTTCCCCAAAAGCAAATCGCATTATTTTTCGACACGATTTGGGTAGCTAAGCTACAGTATTTGACTAAGACAAGAGCGTGTGTGTTTGGCTAATCCAAAGCTAAAACTCGTCATTATTTTAAATTAACTTATTTTTAGATGTTAAATTAAAATTTTGTTTTCACATAATCAGCTGTAAAAAGTTAATTAAAAACTAGATTTGGTGGCAAAAATATTCACTTAAATTTTAAGTTTAGTGGCAAAATTCAATTATTGATTAGTAAATTTGCTCATATTCTAAAAGTGTACCAGCAATCTAATGCCTGAGTAATTAATGAAAGTGACTCTAGACATGCATAAATGATCCGATATGGTATGGATTGAATCCATCAACCTAACAACGAAGGAACCATGTGGACGAATTAAATTTGAAGGAAGGTGCTCATCGAGGAGGCCAAAGACATCACATGCTATAGCAACATCCCCATGCCAAGTTCACTTAACATTGTTAGCAAACCCTATCTAGACATTATCTGCTACTTGCTTTATTTATCGGATCGTTTTTATTGGTAGTGCAGTGGATATTGACAGCCCAAACACGTAATTAGTGATTACATAACATTGTGTTGCAATCCCTATTTAATTATCATTTACAGGGTGGTCGAGGAGTGGCATCGTCTGCCTCGAAACTTCTTGTAAGGATCACTTGTTTTCCTGTTTCTGGTTTACTAATGTACCTCCATTTCCAGGACATAAGCGATAATGGAAGCAACAAGCATAACTCTTTTATGTGCGCTTTGTGGTAGGGAAAAAAGGGAATCGATGCAGAAAGGTCATTGATCTGGTCTCAAGCAGTATCTCTCATTAGTCACCTTTGAATTTTAGAGTTAAAATAAGCCTACAAAATACACAACATGCAAGGGTGGCTTCCACCACTTAGCAAGCAATATTAGACAATGATCGAAGTGTACTTTTTCCTTTTCTTGTTTTGAATATCATGGTTGTCTGTACTTTCAACATATGATGCGAATAGATCTGATTGAACTCTGAAGAGATTAGATATATATTTTACCATTTAAAGAAAAAAAAGGGCTAGGCCCTTGATATATTTGATGCCCCGTGCGGCATTGTATACCTTGCTTTGCTTAAAAAGGAAACGCCATATCCCATTTCCCAGGGCAATACTGAATGGCATTGGCACCTTGGGGAAACCTATCGGCTATCTTGTCTTTAATTAATTTCATGGTGCAAAGAGAGAGAGACCCACGGTTTCAGAACGTTGGTCCCATCCCATTGCATGATTCCTCTCTTCAACCATACTTTGGTCATCATAATTGTAAATCAATTAAATCTTCAACCCATTTTAAACTTGGGTATCTTCCCAAAATCAGATGTAATTTATTTCATTCCTTTTACTTAAACTTTTATATATATTAAAATTGTGTGTAGGATCGGGTCAAGAGGCCAACAAGAATAACAGTCAGAAACGACCAATTAGAGGTTCCAAAAAACAGAAACGGGCCAATATAAGATATTCTCTTTATAAATAAACAAATCAAGTTGCTATATATCTTCGGTGTAGTTTATTGATTGGTTCTATATGAATTTATATGCTAATAATTAATCTAATATAAACCTTATCTAGATTTAGTCGAGGGGATTAAGACTAAGAGTTAACAGCAAAGTACGGGCTGTGGACGACTGACTGATTTTCTTAATTAATTAGAATGTGTAGGGGGGGAGGGGGTCCAATGTGAGCAGAAACAGCTATGACCATAAGCTTTGCACGGGCGTAAATAATTAACGGCTGTTAGGGCATCACGCGCTGTTCTGGTCTGCTGGGGCCTAAAGTATTTGGCCACTGTGGGGAAACGGAATGTGGGGGCCATTTCCGAGGCACGTGAACTATATTCACTGCCTTTGACACGTGCGCTTTAAAGGCTATTAGCCTCTCTTTTCCTTTCTGAGCTTCCGATTCCTTCCCAAAGGTCTAGTTTCCCATATACTCACCAATTGTGACTCGCCACGTGTATAGTAGCCCCTTTCCGATTAAGAAAAATTAAGGCGAAGAATTTTTTTATAATGAGTCAATTAAATTAGAAATATGAGACTATTGGGGCCTCCAAAGGACAATCTGAAAGTGCCCCAACGAGACATATCTAGGGTCTAATCACAAGGGGACATAGACTTTGTAGGATCGAGAGGTTGCCTCCTCAGCAGAGAACTACATGGCCACACCTGATTATATTTTCACCTCTTCAATTTGCAATCTTGCAGACAACACTGTACACCCTGCCTGCCTCACTCACACATGTATTATTTTTTCACGTGGACAGGGCAAGATCCCACAACTGTTAACTGAGAATCAGACGGTGGAGAATGTTGATTAGAGTCTTCTTTCCTTTCCTTTTCGTTTTTGGTTGGCAATAAAGAAAGGAACAGAACAACTTTGTTCTTTTCCAACGAAGCAAACAAGACGAGAGATATAATAGCTTTCTATTTTGGGGGTCTTTTGCTTTTGATTTTGCTTATGTTTGCGAATTGCAGTGGAGTCAGTCCAGCATGATGCATCCACGTGCGGTCGTGCATGCGATGACGCGGCAGCTTTCTAGTCCTCCTTTATGTAGAGCAAAAGGAAATAGTGTGTTTTAGTTTTAGATTATTTGTTTCTTTTGTTAAACGGTATCTTTCTGTTTGAACATTGGTAGGAAACACTATCGCGATTACTCTTCAAAAATAGGAGACAAAGCCACATTTTTCCGGTACTCTCCCATGTAGAATACCCATGTGAATGAAGAGGGATAATATAAGCTAGGGCCTATGGGGCGAGGGGGGAGTGGATATGGAGAGTGAACTAACTAACCCTGAAGGTCGTCGTCTTCTTTAATATTCATGTCTCCAGTCTAAGTAGGTCTATAGTTTTTAATATATGTTATTCTGGGTATGCATGATACTTAATTAAGGTTAGACCCACATTTTCTAGCACTTATCCACAGGATTTGACATGCCCATTCAATCATATATAGATGAAAAACAAATTGAGAATGAGAAAGTAAAATGAAAATGATAGCCAGGAGAAATGGTTGACTTTATCAACATTCGTATTTGATAGTTGACGGTAGGTTTCGGACTTGCGGAAATACTTCTCCAAATAATCATTTTCAAGCCTACATCAGCAATTGAGGTCAAAACTGACTATTTCATATTGGCTATGATACTGTAATCCAACCTTGTCCGAGCAAAGTTGTGATCTCTCCCAACCAAATATTAGATCTTCACAATATATATATGCTGTCCTGGGTAATTTAGCTCGTTTCTTGAAGAAAATTGTAGGATACGGTGTCATAACAACGACTCAAAAATTCTGCAAAATTTAGCTGATTAGATAAGGTGTCATCATTTTTAAGCCCTATCATCCATGTTAGAGTGTTGAAGGCTAAGTCTGGCTAAATTAGCAATTAAAAACATGGCAACAGTATCACATCCAATTATTGTTCAAATATGGGTAGCAAAGCTATCATCCGAATGATAAAATCTACAGATTTTCTTCAACTGGACAAAGGACGACAACAGTCCCATGATTTTAGTAAAGTTGCACCTTATATTACATCCCCACCATGACTCATAGCTATTTACATGCTTCTCTTCTCTAATCAATGAGCACTGACTCTCCGGATGTCTACCAACTGATAAAGATCACCCCGCCGTTGCATTGCCAAAGGGAGATTAGCCCTAAATTTCATACAAGGCACCCAATTAAAAAGACTAGAAAGTATATACGATTGAATAAAACCATAAACATGCAACATGTATAGAACAAATATTATGTGGAAGCCATATCACCTTCGTTGCTCAAGTATTGAGTAATCAATCTCTGCTATAATTATGTCCTCATCATGTTCAGTTGTGGCTAGGACTTCTCCAAACTGTCACATGCAAAAATTTAAGTATGTATTTGTCTGCTCAAAACAGTTCAAGCCATAAAAGATTCAGGAATTCGTATTACAGGAGAAAAGCCTTTCTATTCATAAACCCACAACAGAGCTAAAAAAACAAGTATCCACTTACAGGTCCTACAAGGGTTGAGTGACCCCAAGCCACGTAACCGGCTCCAGTATCTCGAGCAGGTGAACAAGTTGCCACATATAACTGTTATTTAAAATTTTTATTAGAGAAGGAAAAAAAGAATGAAATCTTTTATGAGAAATCATATATTCATGTCCTAGACAGTGCAGAGCTCCAGTGATCTGAAGTCACAGTTCTGATGAATCCATCCCATTTTCACCATCCAGTATATATGGTAACATCAGAACATGAATTATATAAACAAGTATTTTTCAAGACTAAACAGAAGGAAAGAATCCTTCATAAAGAAAAAGGCCAAAGGAAAGAAAGCGGTGTCTTTGCTACCAACCAGAACAGCATCAAAGTCCAGCATGTTAGACTAACCAAATACTGACTGCATTCTAGTTTTGACCATAAAATAACAGGATCTACATTAATTTTCATCTGTACTAGTACTGTCTGTCTTATTAAACCAAATAGTACAGTATGCTAATTACGAGACTTATGAAAGCCTTTACGAAAAATTTTGTTACTATACCTGATTATCCACAGCCCTGCATACAGAATAGCAAGAAAAAAAAATTAGTAGATGAACAACTACTATCACAAAATAACAATTAGCTCACTAAATCATCCAATACGACAGTCCCCGTCAGGTTGAGAAACGGTTGGATGTTAAAAACAAAAAAGAGCAAACGTGGAGGACAAACTGGTACGACTTGATCTAAGTTTTAATCCATTGCTGTAAAAGTAATTTAATTTTCTCTCTTTAAATGAAATGATGGTTTTGGAAGATGATCAAACATGATAAATTCCATTTCATCAAGTAAATTTATTGGTGTCTTGGCAAAGAAAATTCAGAAGGTAATGTTTAAAGATAAAATTACTGCGATGTATGAAGTTCATAACGTCCACCTAAAGCTAAAACTAGGAACCATCTCTGTAAGGATACAAGGCCAAAAGAATTATAACACTGACTTTTATATTGCTTTTTTCAGTGACTGCATCACCTCCCCTCCCCAGTCTACCTTATTTCTCTCTACCTTTCAGTAAAGTTAAAAAGATTAACAAGGAAAGTGAAAGCAGGGAAATAACTAGCACCTTGCTCTCTGCAGCAACTCCCAATGCAATGGTCCGGTTGTCATGTTAAATGCTCCAGGATAACATAGCAAGTGAGCACCTAATTTCAATAAACACAGGAAATAATAATTGCATTCATCAGCTACCAAAAGCCAATATTACAAATGAAATTAATTGAATAACGGTTCGAGGGAGAGGTATACACACCTCTTGAGGCATATATCATTGCCAATTCCTGAAAACGAATGTCATAACAAATCCCTACACCAATTCGCCCAACATCTGCATGAACTATTGATGATTAGCTTCCCACTTACAAAACCATTCACCTAGTATACTCAATTGCTGATAATAATTACTCGTCAGTTAAATCTGATTGTAGAAGATTTGACATAGTACTTCACCAAATAATGGTAAAGATGTAAGAAACATAGGGATGTCTCATGACAGTGGACGAGATGATATACAATATATGATCTAGAAAACGATTCTAAAAAAATTATGGACAGGGTAACATGTTCATGCATGTGAAGTCTAAGGAAACATCAACCTGTGTCCACAATGGTAGGAGTTTCCCCAGCAGTAAGAGTCTTGGATTCCATGAAGGTAATCTTCCCAGGAATATCGATATCAAAAAGGTGAATCTGTAGTTCCAAAGGAATTCATAAATATCATGTGCACTTCAAATGGAATCTTCAAAATGATATTAGTGAACTTTAGAATTGCCTAAAGGAAGCAGCAAACTTGGTATCAGAGATCAGGAATTTTGGTGTTTGCATACTGGTGTGTGTGTATTTGAAACTTTAGCAGCAAAAGCAAAAGGTAAAGATAAAGCTTAATATCAATGTTTTTCTTTCTTCTGACAGGCACATAAGTTTTAATGGTACCAAACAAAAAATTCCACGATTATATCAAGAACTGAGTACTAAATGGCTCAGCCATCTAGCAATATGTGTAGATGTATGAGCTTTTATACAGGTGATGAATTGACAGATGTTGCACCATAGTCAAATTCATTCTACCTAATGAACTAAAAATAAACAGTGGCTCCATAATGCATTGCCAAGTTCAGCCATACACAATGCACAAAATTGGCAATTCCTATATACTACCATATAGGATACGAAGTGCCTCTACCTTGCGGTGCTTGGCTTTCAGCTTTCCATCGGTACCAAAGACACAACAAGTATTATACAATTTATCCCCACAGCGTTCAGGAATAGATCCACCAACTACCGTGATCTTCAGACGACTAGAAACTTCAGACAGCATAGCTGTTGAAGGAGATGCATCATGACCTGCATCTATATCTTCAGCATAAACTGGAAAACCGTCATTTGAATATGGGCTGTTCCATATTTCCTGAAACAGAATAACAGAAAGAAGGACGGGCCTTAAAATGTTAATAGCAAAATCTATTATATGTAATTGAAGAACACCAAAACAACCATTTTGTGGTTTAATATTCCACCATATATTTGGCTCGTCAAGCTGATTTCACCAAAAATAATGGGAAAAAAAGAATTAGGCTTTAGCTTATCTGGTATGCTCAAATTTCTAAGACCCTCCAAGCTTCTAAATTTTCAACCTCGAATCCAATAGCACAAAGCTTAATTATGCACAATTTGTTACCTAACGAAAACCCTCATGCGAACATCAGAAAGGAGAAAACTTGAGACATAGACAATAATAAAACTCACAGGCAAGACAACAAGATGGGCACCCTTTTGAGCAGCCTCTTCGATGGCCTCCCGAGCATGCTGTATGTTCCTCTCTTTATCAGGTGTCACTGCCAACTGACAAATCCCAATCTTGAACTATAACAACAAACCCAAAACAGATCACTTTAACAAACACGCAATCAAAACAACAAAAAGGAGAAGACAGCAAAAGAAAGCAAAAGAGGTTGCCTTGGTGAGAGGAGGGGAGGAAAGAGGAAGAGCAGGTGGTAGCCTCGCTTGTTCAGGCTTGAAAGCTGATGATGACATTATGGATGTTGAGTTGGACCGGATTTGGAATTGGAGGTTTTGGTAACGTTGATTGTACAGGTTTATGGTGTTTGTGGGGATGATTGGAATGAAGAACGGTGTTTGAGAAATGGGTTTGGATGAGTGTTGAAGGAAGGAGCGTGAGATAGCGGATTGAAGTCTTATTAGATTCTTGGAGCTAACAAGTGATGACTTCATATTTGTTTTCACGTTGGTATTTTTTTTATATATATTTTACAAAAGTTATTCGTACTCAAATATCATCTTAAAACCCATGGAACCAACCAATAATAAAGATGAAAACTTAATCCAACTTTTGGTATTTTACTAAAATTGTTATTTATAGGAAGAAAAGGGCAAAAAATCAACTAAAGTTTATAGTTGATATCCAAATATTAAACTGAACAATAATTAAACAGTATGATATTTACATCTAAGAAAACGTTTTTTAGCCGCACCTAAAAGTAGTTTCGTTTTACTAAATTCCATATTTGAATTTTGTATGCGGTTATTTTAATTTTGAAATGGTATTAACTTTAATTGTTTAGCTTTTGTTATATACTAAAAATCTTATATATAAATAAAATTCATAAATTTAAAATAAAAAATGAAAAGTATGATTTGAAATAATACATTAAATATGTACATTATTAAAATAAATTAAATTGTTTATTATGATGTTATATCATCCCGATTTTCTAGTAGTATCAAAAACAGTGGTTTCAGGGCCACTGAATTCGACGAGTAAATTCGTAAATATTATTATTTAATATTTACGAGTCAAATATGATTTTAAAAAAGTTTTTGATATAATGATTTTTGTTATATAAGCGAATTATTAAGTTCAAGTGATTTTAGAAAATAAGGTATCGGGACCTCAAATCTATAAACCGAGCCGTAAATATTTTTATAAATATTTACGGAGTGTTGTTAAAGTGGTATTAAAATTTTGTTAAAAAATTTTAACGTTTCGATAGTTAATTAATTAAAAATTACTAATTTGTAAAAGATGCAAAACCTAGTTGCTATTGAATTTTAATGATTTAAATAGATTACTTAGTGGAAGTAGGTGGACTGATATTACAATTATACCATGATGAATTATTATAGTCTGTCAATGCTTGTTTTTAGGATAAGTATGTGTTATTTTTATTAATTAAAATAATAATAATGTATTAAAAACATTAAAAATAAGTAAAACAAAAAGTAAGAAAAACATTGTATACTTATCATCTTCTCCAAACCACCGAAACACCATGGCAGAAGAACCAAGGTTCGGCCATGCTTCAATTCATGCATGCTAAGTCATCTTTCACCCGTTTCTTTTAATTTTTATGTTTTTGAGATCGTTGCAATTAGGTCCAGTTAACCCGTACCTTTGATTTTGAAACTGTTAAAGATTTTGAATGTTGGCATTGATGAATCTTGTGATTTTTTATGTTAAATGATGAATCTAAGATATTAATTGTTATTTAAAAGTATTTTAATAAGTGATTTTTGATGAATTTTTTGATTAAGGATTAAATTGTTGAAATAGTAAAAATATAATGATTTGTTGTGAAATTATTGCAAAAAATGAATTGTATTGAATACCATGACTATTCGGCTAGCACGGGTTTGCCTTAAAAATGGTTAATTTACATGTTTTGGGCTCAGGGACTAAATTGAATAAAAGTAAAACTTTAAGAGAATTTTGTAAAAATGTCAAAAATAACCAAATTTCATTAAATAATTTTTTTTATTTTCTAAATTAATAAATTTAATGAAATTATTAATTTAGATCAAGATTGGGTAGAAAATCGAGAAAAATAAAAAAATTACCAAAATACCCCTAAATCTTGGTATTTTTGTAATTTAGCAGGTAAGTTCGTGCGGTTAAAATTTAACATTTGTATAAATTGATGATTGATATTATATAAATGTTCTATTGTTGGAATTTAATTATTGTTGGAAATATATTATTGAATTTAATACTCAGTTTTGATTGAACGCGAGATTTGAGTACATTCGTGATTTGGTGCATAACGAGGGTTTGGAGTGGAGATGGTACTGGGGAGATATTGGCATTTTACCCAAGTAAACCAGGGTTAAGCATTTGTTGCGAACTCTCACGCTTTACTTTCTGTTTGGCGTGATTCGAGTGGATAAGCTCTTACGAGCTTCTGTTCAACTCTTACGAGCTTCTGTTCAGCTCTTTTGAGCTTTTTTTCAGCTCTTATAAGCTTCTGTTAGCGTGTTCGGGAGGACCATCTCTTATGAGCTTCTGTTGACGATGTACTCTTACTCGTAAGTCGTTTTTCGTATGGAAAATCTCGGTAAGATAATTTGTTTAATGAATTTGAAAGTTTTGTTATTTATTGAATATTGACCTGAACATGAGATGATGGACAATGCTTAGGTTTGTGCTAAGCTTTTTGTTGCATTATATCATGTTGAATATTAGCTATATATATTGACATGGTAATTGGTTAAATGGAAATATGCTTATGTTCATGAAAAGGTGGTAAGATTCAAAAGGTGTAATTTCTTCTAAAATGGTTTATCATGTGATTGACCCCAAATGAGTTATATACATAAATGCACTAACTTGTGTATTGACTGTAACAGCCCAATATTAGAAATAATGATTTCGGGACCACAAATCCGAGTCAGAAAAATATCTTAATATTATTTTGTGAGTTTATTATGTGTGAATTTGATTGTATGAAATTTTCGTGTTTTAATTCCGTCGTTTAAGTGTCCAATTTAATAAAAATGGCTTAATCGCGTAAAATTAAAATTTAAGGTTTAAATCTAAAAGCACCTAAATGTTGTTGTCTTTTTAAATGGGAGGATTTATGATGCAACAAGACCAAAAGTTAGATAGTGGGTGGCATTTGACAAAACTAACCTTAATATATATGTTATACATAATTATTATTAAAAGGTTAATATAATAATAAGGTAAATATTAACATTATAATAAAAATAAGTCATAAAAAGATGAATATGTTCATCTTTGTTAGCCGAATATTGAAAAGGAAGAAACCATCCATGGCTTCTTAAGTTTTGGCACTTCCTTAGCTTGATTAAGGTATGTTTTGGTTTCGATTTTGGATGATTTTTACGTTTTTGTGATCGTTGCTTCGTGTTCTATCTAGCCCATGCTTTAAATTTAGAATTCGATGGTGATTTTGAGATATGTCATTGATGAATACTTGAGCTTTGTGATAGTTGATGATGAAATATGAAAGATATGTGAAAGATTAACATGTTTTGTCTTTGAATTTTTGGTGAAATTGAGTAATTAGGGCTAAATTGTGAAAATAAATTTTTGAGGGACTAAAATGTGAAATAAATGAAATGTGGGGACTTGTGTGAAGCTTATGAACATTCGGCCCTAGCATAGTGTGTGCAAATTTTGTGTATTTTGTGTTTTATGCAATAGAGACTAAATTGCAAAAAGTGTAAAATGTCGAGGGTAAAATGGTAATTTGCCCATTTATGTGTTTTTGGATTAAATTGAATGATTTGATGAATAAAAAGGCTAAATTTGAATATGTTTAGATCAAGAAATGAAGAAAATGGAGTTAGATCGGGAGAAATCGAAAGTAGCCGAGTAGTCAATTGTGTCCGTTGACATCTGAGGTAAGTATAATAGCAATTTAAATGTTATCAAATTGGAATATATATATAAATATATATATATCATACATTAGTAAGCTAGAACTAAAAGTATTTAAATTGAATAAAACTTTGAGATTTTTCTACATGATAGCCGAACATAGGAATTGATTTTGGTTGGTTGATATTAAAGGTGTAAATTACATGTATATTAGCTAAAATATACTTTAAGTTCAATGATATGAAACTAATAGAAGAATATATGCATGGACATGTAAATCGAATGCAAGATTTAACTTCTTTGAGCCGAATTTGATGTATAATTTCATATATATGTGGTTCGAATAA
The DNA here is from genome assembly GCF_007990345.1 of Gossypium hirsutum. Classification (NCBI taxonomy): domain Eukaryota; kingdom Viridiplantae; phylum Streptophyta; class Magnoliopsida; order Malvales; family Malvaceae; genus Gossypium; species Gossypium hirsutum. The sequence continues at coordinate 3,379,647 of NC_053441.1, forward strand.
ATATATATATATAAATATATTCAAGTTCTTAAGTTGAATTTAATATATAAATTTCTTATACACATGTGGTTCAAACATAGATTGCAAAATCTCTTGAGCCAAATTTGATGTATACATTTTATATATATATGTGGTTCGAATATAGGTTACAAATTCATTGAGCTGAATTTAATGTTTTGAACTATACATATGAGGTTCGAATGTAATATACAAGTTCTTTGAGCTAAAGTTAATGTTATGAATTATATATATTCATGTGGATCGAATATATGATTTGAGTTTCTTGAGAAGGATTTATGTGAATCATAAAGCATTATATGAAAGATTAATTTTGTTTGAGTTATTCAGGCTCTGTGCTTAGCAGGCTTAATGCCAGTGAAATAATTCAAACTTTATGTCTAGCAGGCTTAATGCCGGTGAAATATTTCAGACTTTACGTCTAGCAGGCTTAATGTCGGTGTTCTGAATCAGGCTTTAAGCCTAGCAGGCTACATGCCGGTGAATCATTTTAAAATATGTGATTAGTAAGTTATTTGTCAATGTAATAACTAATGGATTATGAAATTATGATAATCAGGTATGTGTTATTCATCTCTTATTTGATATTAGGTAAGTACATTGATTGATTGTAAATAACAAAAAATTATTGAGGTATATATTTATTTGTATTTGATGAGTATACATATTCGGTTATGTGCAAATGGTAGGTACAAATTTGTGAGTTTATATCATGTTTAATTGTTATGAATAAAAGGTCTTGAGGTTAATAAACGTTTTGATAGTATTTATAAATGGTATTTGCGGCTTAGTAAATTTATTTAAGAAATTATATGATTCATATTTTATTTATGTATTGCTTAAGACTTACTAAGCTAAGGTAGCTTACTTTGTATTTTTGTTTACTCTTGTTTTATAGATTTTGGAGATTGTTACGAGCTCGGGGATTCGTCAGTAAAGCTCGTCACATTATCAATTAACTACGGTATTTTATAAGTTGCAACTTAATTTGGATTATGGCATGTATAGACTAGTTTGAACTTTGTTTAAATTCAAATGTGTATATACTAAAGCCATGCGAAAATGGCTTAGTTATCTTGTGGTGTTCAGTTTTGAATGAATGATGTTTAGGGCATATTTTGATTTGGGTTTAGCATTGTATGAATAATAGTATATATGTATATGTATATATGTATGAAGATGTACCTATAATTGTTAATAATGAGTTTCTTTAGTCTTATTATAAGGGTGAATGAATGTTGACATGCTTATTTATCTAATGACTTGGACTTGTGATTTAAACATAAAATTTGAATATGATATGTTTATGTGGATGTTGAATGTAATTGCTAGTTTGTATGATTAAGTCGATAAATGAATGGGTTTACCATTGAATATAATTTGATATTTGTTTTGCTGATAGCATATAATATCATGATATATATTGGATGATTTATATGCATGATTCGAAAAATAAATGCTTAGTTACTTGGTAATGAATTTAAGCATAAATTGGAAGTAGATCGAGTATGAGCATTCATGTACAAGTATAAAAATGGAGTTTATGCTTATGTCTAATATGAGCATGTTTTGTTGTGGTCATAGGTATAATTTGTATTCGGTAATGGTATGTAAAAATTTGATAGATTAAATTTAGTTATATAGCCTTTGATATAAATGAATTTGATTATGACATATAGTCGAATGCTTAGGTTTAGTTGTAACACCCTAACTCATATCCATTGCCAGAATAGGGTTATAGAGCATTACCAGAGTTTACAAATCAATTTACAGACATTTCATTTCATCAAGCATTCATACTTATAACCAATAAAAATCAAAACATTAATGAGCTAACGTTGGCCAATTTAACTTATACATGTCATTATAACCAGAATCAAACCATCCAAAATTACCGATAGAACCAATGGATAGTGTGATATATGTAATACCCTTTACCCGTATTCGACACCGGAATAGGGTACGAGGCATTACCAGAACACATATACTTATAAACATGTTAAACCGAGTTATAAAATTTCATTCAAATTTAAACTCTTCAAATTTTTAACATGCTTTTATAAATCTTCACGTTATAACTTCAAAATACTATATTTGTAACAAATAGGGCTTTTAATACCCAATACATACTCATGCAATTCAATACTTCATTTCCATTTCATTTAATTCACGATTCTCATGTTCACGATTCAGTTCAATTTCTCAATCCAATATATGTTTCAATACCACAACAATTCATTTAATTCAAATCATATCATTTGCAATTTCCATTTAATTCACGTACAGTTCAATTTCATTAAGTTCAATACTAATACATATTTATCGTTTAACTTTAACGTCCCCTTTTTACGTCATTTTACACTTCAAGCATGAACTTAGTATTTCATTTCCTTTCCACTCCCGTTTCCTATGCATATCACACAAGATATAAACATTACACTCAACCATAGTCGCAAGCTAGTTCTTTTTGAAGACTAACCACATGATAAACCATTTTAATAAATATTACAAACTTTAAACCTTACCACCCTTTTATGATCACAAGCAAATTTCAATCTAGGCATTTACCATCTCAATGCATAATTTTATAAATTTAATGTGGCATAATCCAGCCACAACTTGGCCAAAGCCTAAGCATACACACCAAACATGCTAGCCAAATAAACATATAGTATAAGCATTATAAGCATGGATAAGCATCACATTTATTTATGTATCAAACTTATCAACATGAGTTAATTCATAAACCATTTCTGACATTGCTACATACCAAATCATATACCAAGTATACCACATACACATACTATGAAACTTTATTTTCTCACATGAACTTTAACCATAACTGATAATGCACAATTATAAACATCATTTATTTTCAATCGTTTATCGATTATAATCGAGCATATGACCAATTATACACAAATAATTCATATGTTCTTCCAATTTTCCTCCTCCTCCTCTCCATTCCACATCCTTAATGTACATAACACTCTTAGAAATAACATTTTCTATAGTTTCACTATTCACTTACATGTATACTTAAAACTGTCTCTCCTAGTCAGAGTTACTAAATTATTTTTACCCGAAGTTACAGGGCTCCAAATTAAGGACCGTTAATTTTCCCCAAAACTAAATTCATATATCTTCTTACCATAAAATTTTTAGAATTTTTGGTTTAGCCAAATAGTACAGTTTATTCTTTAAAATTTCCCCTGTTCCACTGCTCGGTAGTTATGACCTCTCTTCACTAAAAATTAATCATCTCATTGTATAGAATTTGGATATTGTTTCTGTTTATTTCTCTTGAAAATAGATTCACTGAGGATTTTAAACATATAAAATTTATCCCATAATTATTTTTTTACAATTTTTGACAATTTTCCAAAGTCAGAACAGGGGATTTTAAACTCATTCTGACTCTGTCTAACTAAACTTCAAATATCTCAAAATATATAACTCTTTTGCTTGCTTTGTTTCTTTTATGTGAAAATAGGCTCATTCAGATTCAATTTCATATATTATTCAGCCTCTAATTCAATCTCCAACATTTTTGGTGATTTTTCAAAGTCACACAACTGTTGTTATCTAAACTGTTTTATTGCTAAATGTACTATTTCATAATTTCACTTTTTCACTTTCAATCACAATTCAATTCAAAATTCACTTTTCCATTTCTAAGTCGATATTCAATTCAATTCCACACCTATATTCATTATTTAATTACACTTAGTCAATTTCCCAATGAACACTTTAGAATAATAACAGATACTCGGTGGATTCAGCACATAACAACCACCTTATTAATTAATGATGTCCAGTGGAATCAGCACATAGCAACCACCTTACTAATCAATCATGTTCGGTTCACATAGTAGCCTGCACATAGTACTACACATGTGATCGAAACTATCCGGTACGCATAGTAGCCTGCACATAGTACTACACATGCGACCTATCATTCCGGTACACGTAGTAGCCTGCACATAGTACTACACACGTGACCATCACTTTCACTTTTACATAGTGGCCTACACACAATCCGTGCCACACATGTGATCATTTCTATCACTTCATTCGTATCCCTTTTTATTCCAAAGGTTCATTCGAGAATTTTTCACTTTTTCTCACTTTTCTTTTTATCGATCAATTTCAATTTCTTGTCTTTCTTGATTTATAACAATACATTTAACTTATATAACATTCACACTATTCATTCCAGTCCAAAAATCATACTTTAGCAAAATTACATTTTTGCCCCTAAAGTTTCACAAAATTACAATTTTACCCCTAGGCTCGTAAAATAATTTTTATTAAATTTCCTTGCATTTTAGGCCTAGATTAACCATTTTCATAATCATAGCAATCCACAATACTCATTTATTCACACACTTGTGACATATTTTATAACTTTTACAAATTAATCCTTTTAGGCATTTTCATCGAAAATTACTTAGTACAAATCGTTTATCACACTCCAAACATTCATATTCTTCCATAAAACATCAAAATACATGCATATCATTCATGGGTAAATTTTTAAACACAAACCCTAGTTCAAAACAATGGTAAAAATAGGTAAATCTTGTTACGAGGATTTCAAAAACGTAAAAATCATTAAAAACGGGGATAGAACGGACTTACAATCGAGCTTGGAAGCTTGAAAAACCCCAGCCATGGTTTCTCCATGCAATTTTCTGCCAAGGGGTTGAAGATGGACAAAAATTGGCTTTTAATTTTGTTTTTAATTCATTTTAATAACTAAATGACCAAAATGCCCTTAATGAAAAACTTTGGAAACATGCCTAACCATACCCATTTTTGTCCACCAACTTAACCAATGGTCTAATTACCATATAAAGACCTCCAGTTTAAAATTTCATAACAATTGAACACCTCTAACATATAGAACTCAACTTTTGCACTTTTTATAATTTAGTCCTTTTGACTAAATTGAGTGCCCAAATGTCAAAATTTTCGAGCGAAATTTTCACAAAATCATTTTGTGAAATCGTAGAATATAAAATATAATGAAAATAAATTTTTTTCTCGTCGAATTTGTGGTCCCGAAACCACTATTCCTACTTGCCCCAAATTCAGGCTGTTACAATATATCTCCGACAAGCTTCCAACCTAATCGAGCTTCCGATAATCATTTCAATGCATCTAATAATTATACATATTACCAATAATAATTCAATTCCAATAATAAAACACGTATTTATATAATATTCATCACCAAATAACATTCACTTTAATTAAAATTATACAAAATATAGTTCATACGAACTTACCAAGCTAAATTGCAGAAATACCAAAATTTAGGGACATTTTGATAATTTTCTATTTTCCTCGAATTTCCACCCAATCTTGATCTAAATTAATATTTCATTCAATTTATTAAATTAAATAATAAAATAATTCATTTCATGCAATTTGGTCACTTTTTGACATTTTTACAAATTTACCATTAAAATTTTACTTTTATTCAATTTAGTCCCTAAATCTAAACCATGCAAATTAGCCATTTGTAATGAAAACTCATGCTAGTTGAATAATCATATATTTTCCTCCTCATCCTCTACATTCCACATCCTTAATGTATATAACATGCTTATATGTAACATTATCTATAATTTTACTATTTATTTATATGTTCATTCAAAGCTGTCCACTTGAGTCATAGTCACTAAATTATTTATATCTTGAGCTACGGAAGTTCGAATTAATATCCGCTAAATTTATATGAAACGACTCACATATCTTCTTACCATAAAATTTCAGAATTTATGGTTCAGCCAATAAGTACAGCTTATTCTTTAAAGTTATCCCTGTTCTGTTGTCTGACAGTTTCGACCCTTCTTCACTAAAAATTAATTATCTCCTCGTACGGGATTCAGATGATGTTACCATTTGTTTCTATTGAAAATAAACTAATTAAGGATTTAAAAATATAAATTTAAGCCCCTAATTATTTTTCTCAAATTTTTTTTGATTTTCCAAAGTCAAAATAGGGGAACCCAAAATCATTCTGACCTTGTTTCACAAAATTTATTATATCTCATGATTTACAACTCCATTGCTTACACCGTTTCTTTTATGAGAAACTAGACTCATTAATATTTAATTTCATATTTTATTCATCTTCTAATTTGATTCCCACAATTTTTGGTGATTTTTCAAAGTTAGACTACTGCTGCTGTCCAAAACTGTTTTAATGCAAGATGTTGATTACAAAGTTTAAAACTCTCTTATTCTTTATTACTATAATATTTCTCATCACTTTCTCTTATTTCACTTCACTGATATATCAAGAACATAAGACCTGATTTAATAAAACTCTACTATAACATCATTTCCATGTTTTTTCAATAATATCAAACTTAAAAATATATTGAAATCTTGATGTTCTTACCTTGTCCTATTAATTTCAAACTTTAACTTGATTTTCTCTCTCCTATAGCTTCTATTTCTTAAATCTAACTTGATATTCTAGCTCCCTATAGTCTCCTTGTTATCTTTCTCTCTTGATGGATACGGAAATTCTTTTGATTTCTAGGTGAAAATGGTGAATTTTTGGTGGAAGGACCAAATTGTAAAGAAAGCAAAACTTTCTTTCTATCTCTCTTCTTCTCACGTTGGTGCATGGGAAAAAATGGTGGGACGGTGATTCTTCATCTTCCTTTTCTTATATATATACTAAATAAAATAATAAAATATTATTTAAAAATAAAAATAAAATATTAATAAACTAATATTTAATTAATTAATCTAAAATATCTCCAACATCATCATTGCCTTCTAGATATCTCTCTTCTAATTGATCATTTTGCCCTTTATGATCTTTAAAAATTACATCCTTGAGTCATCACTTAATTTGGTAAAATTGTGATTTAGTCCCTCAATATTCTTCACCTTTTCAATTTGGTCCTAATTCATCCATTTTTCTTAGTTTCTAGATTATTCCACCCTTAAAATATTTTCACCATTGGTCCTTCAACTTTTTCATATTTACACTTTACCCCCTTAAGTTTTGAGTATTTACTCTTAATTAACAAAACTTTTCTCACTTTTGCGATTTAATCTTTTCTTGAATTAATATATCATAATATACTTCCCAATGTTGCCATAACTGAAAATTTCTTTTTTTTGTCACTTTACCTACTTTCTTACTGTAGTAATTTTGGGGTATTACAGTAGTAATTTTCGGGATATTACATTAGTCTTATTGAAGTTGATGTATTGAATAGTTATAATGTGCTGATTATGCATTTTATTATTATATAAATTCATGTTCGTTTTTACGCAATTTGATCTTAAATGGACAAGTATTAAATTTAAAGTTTATGATGTATTAGTATATTTATATATATGCATTAACTAAGATAATTCAGTTGTTTTATGATAAAATGAGTTATGTACATGTAATAACAATAGAGAAGTTATTTACAACCATATCTTAATGCAACTATATGATTAAATTTTAAATAGTATGCATATCATTTGAATGTTAAATGTTTGTGTCCTATCATGCTATGTTCGGTAATGCTTTGTAACCCTAATGCGGTGACGGATACGGGTTAGGGGTGTTACATTGACGATGGTGATTAGGCTTATGTCAAGTTTGAGATTATGATTGATGCATGTGCTTATATCTGGTATTATATAGATGAAACGGTAAGTTCATAATTGAAATGTGATATGATGAAAATGGGATTGATGAGTTGAATAATGTACTTATATATGAGAAAGTATGTATGTTATGGTTGAATTTACCTATGTTATGAATAAATATATTAATAAATTAATTGATGTTATTATTTAAGTTTATGTTAGGTAAATGAAATGGAAAGTAAAAGAAATTTTTCGTAGTTTTATGAAAATGTTAGTGATGGTGTAAAATGTTTTATAAAATCTTATTATTTTAGGAATGATTATATATATGATGTTGATAAACTTACTCATTTATGAGTTGATGGTTATGTAGTTGATAAATCTCGAGGCATTTGTATAGCTTTATATTTATCATATAAAGTTTATTATTGAATTGGAATATTATGTTTAAAGTTTGTACCAGCTTACTAAGCATTCATTGCTTACATAGTTGTTTATCCCTTACTTTACAGATTATCGGAAGTTCGATCGTGTTGGAAGCTTGTCGAAGATCTATCATACTATCCATCGGTTCTATCGGTACTTTTGGATGTTTTGGTTTTGGTTATAATGGCATGTATATGTATTCTGGTTAATGTTGGTCTATATGTATTTTGTTGATATCAGCCACTTCTTTGGCTTGTGTTTTGGCACATTTTGGTTTGTGCATATTTGCCTTATGTGGTTGATGTGTGGTTTGGTTTATGGTTGTACAGTGAAAGGTAAAATATTAGCTAAATGTGCATTTTATACATGTGTTTTGGGATGTGATGAATTGATCATGAATTGGTACCTTGATATGTAAGGTATATATATCTAAATATGTTAGTATTTGAAATACATTTTGGCACCAAATGGTATGTTTTGGTAGGTAAGTGACTTGGTTTGAAATAATGCAAAATAGCAAGTTAGTTATACATATGAATATATTGAATACACATGTTATAAGTTGTCATTTGAGGTGCCTAAAGACATATTGGTTGTATGTGAAGATATTATATGTTTAAAGCTTGATTTTGGCTTGTTTTAGATGCCTAATTATGGTGTTTTGATATGCATAATGTTGATAGTAGGTTAACACCAATTTGGGTGAGAAATATGGCTTGAAAAATGACCTATTTTCGTCCACACAAGTAGAGACACGGGCATGTGTCTCAGCCGTGTGTGACATACGGGCAGGTGACACGGTCGCGTGTCTCATGTATCTTTTAAAGAGTGCAAGTCAGTATATTGACACGGCCTGGCACACGGGCATGTGGCTTGGCCGTGTGGTACAAGTTAGTGAGTTACATGGGCATAGGCACGGGCTGGGACACGGCTGTGTGTCCCTAATTCGAATGTCCACACAGCTTGAGATACGTGTGTGTCTCTTGACCGTGTGAGCCACACGGCCGTGTGACCCCTGCAGTGTTGAAAAATTTCAAATGTTTCTAGAAAATTTTTTGAGTTTTCAATTTAGTCTCGATTTGTTTCTAATGTGTAATTTGGGGCCTCGGGGGCTCATATAAGGGACAATATGTATGATTTTAATTGGTTTTTAACATGAATGCTATATAATATGAAATATTTGTATTTTCTGTCTGTTTGATTTGTAAATTAAGCCAAATCTCTTAATTTAATAAATTAAAAAACTTATTAAGTCAAATTAATTCTATTAAATTGGTTCAATTTAATCGATTAATTAATTTTTTTGCACACCTTATTTAAAAATAACGATGTCAATTTCTTAGTGTTTAACTTTGAATTTTGAGATTTATTTGTTAAGAATTCATAAAATAGAATGATATTGTCAATTAATTTTCATCATTTTAACCCTAAAACTCGAGAAAAATCACACCCATAATTTTTTTAATAATCAAACACAAATTTAAAAAATTAACATTTAACACTAAATTTATTTGATTAGTAAGATTATAAAAATTTAAACCGAATAATATTAGGAACTTTAAAAATTAACTATGTTATCTTTAAATACCTTATACAATATTAGTGTCATATTGAACAAAGAAAAAAACTAGATTTTAATAAGAATAAAAATAAAAATAATCTAAAAATTTAATATGAATCCAAATAATATGTATTTTGTCTTTATATGATAAAATTTATAAAGCTTAGCAGCCATTACTATTGGACAGACATTAATAATTATAAAACTTAATTTAAGAGTTTAATAAATTTTGATGAGGAGTAATTATTTTAGAATTTTTTTTCTTAATTATATTATTTATCTATCTCTAAAATTTAAATTTGGATTTAATAATAAAATGATTTATTATTATAGATTTGAGTTTAATTTCGTCAAAATGGGCTTTTCTACTTAGGTTTTTTTTCTATAAATAATTTATTCATATATGGGCCGGTCCCATTTTTTTCCCGGATTGGTTCACATATTTCTGCCTTTTCCTTCTTTCTCCCTCCATAGAGAGAAACAGAGAGAAAGGGTCAGTTAATTTTACTCTTAAAAACTAAAACGAAAATTCCCCTTTGCAAATCTTTCATTTCCCTCCTTTTCCTCTCTCTCTCAGACCGTCTCCTACCCTTTTCCCTTCCTCTCTGCTACTCGATCTCCACACTGCAACACAATTTCTCTTTCAAAGAGAAGACAAAGAAAGGAAGAAAAGTATCAGCCCGGATTATGGACGGCGGTGTTCCGTACAACCCACGTACAGTCGAAGAAATCTTTCGAGATTTCAAGGGTCGTCGAGCTGGAATGATTAAAGCCCTTACTACCGGTAATACTACTATTTTTCTTTTCTCTTACTTGACTGCTATTTTCTCAACCATATTTGTTTTCGCCTATGCTTTTGAAGTTTATTTTTATTTAATTACTATTCGGGAGTGGTTGTGGTTGCAGATGTGGAGGAGTTTTACCAGCAGTGTGATCCAGGTACTGGGTTTTTGTTTTTGGAGAATTAATTTCTAGATTTTAATAGCCAGATTTGTTTTGTTTGGTTGATGACATGATTTATCTGGAAATTGAAGTTACAATTTTTATTTTGAAGGTCTTTGTATATATAAATGAAACAGAGCATTCAGGCCCGGTGACTGAAGTTGTTTAAAGTTCAGTATAAATTACGTTATTAGTGCATCCCGTGATATTTGAGATCGTAGCTTTATTACTGTTTAAATCTATGGCATGAAGAAACATTTTTAATTATGGGGTTACTGTTTCTGCTTAAATTGTACTTTTCCCTCTTAAATTGTACTTTTCCCTTTGAAAATAGAAAAGAATAGTTTGAGCTAAGTATGATATGTGTATGTTTAGGATTTAACAATTTAGACAATATTGCTGTTATTCCTTGCTTGCTCTTTTAGATACGTATATTCTTTTTCTTTCTTTAAATAGCTTTACATTTTTAAAGGTTTTTTAGGATTGTTGTCATTATTTGATTCTTATTGGGTTTTTTAGATGGCTTTAATTTCGATAAAAAGCATGTTCATTTGAAGTTGAAAGGCAAATTGATGAACGAGAATGTGCTAAATTCAATGTGGTTTCCCTATGCTTTCACTAATTCTCCCTGGTTAGGTTCTAAATGCACAGAACGGAATGGGTTAATTAAAATGTTAACATTGTGATTACAGAAAAGGAGAATCTTTGCCTTTATGGATTCCCTAGTGAGCAGTGGGAGGTGAATTTACCTGCCGAAGAGGTACCTCCGGAGCTTCCAGAGCCCGCATTGGGTATTAACTTTGCCAGAGATGGAATGCAAGAAAAGGATTGGTTGTCTTTGGTTGCTGTACACAGTGACTCGTGGTTACTCTCTGTGGCTTTCTATTTTGGTGCTAGGTTTGGATTTGATAAAGCTGATAGGTAATTTTCACCTTGCCTGAGCACAGTCCTGATTTGGCTTTACATACACATTCTAAGTGTAAATAAGCTAATTTACTTGGTTAGCATGCATACCCTCCCAGCCTCAGTTTAGCCAAATAATTGATATGAGTCTCTTGTAGTTTTGGTTTTCTGTTATTTGCCAAGGTAATTTTATATGTCCATTATGAAAATTATTACATGTTGTCCTTCCCCCTAAGTTGGCAAACCCTCTGTAAATGGATCCTCAGACTTAGGCTTCAATACGAACCACTTACAGATAATGCCCAAATATTATATACAAGGCATAGCATGAGTGAGCTTGATTAAATTGGGATGCTTTGCCCTGGATTTGCTTTTGTGTATAACAAGTGTGCCGTATTTATTTTGAGCTACAATTTATCCTCAATCATACCATGTTGGTTGAAATGATGCAGGAAACGGCTTTTCAATATGATAAATGATCTTCCAACAGTATTCGAAGTAGTAACAGGAGCAGCTAAGAAACAGACAAAGGAGAAATCTTTGGTTTCAAATCACAGCGGAAGTAAATCTAAATCAAACTCTAAGGTGGCAAGCTTTTTCCTACTACTGTTTCTTTATATGTTTAAGTGGTGCTAGTTCTAGGGTAAAGGTAGGTTGGTGTTAGTGCTAAAACATAATATTACATTGTTGATTGTTTCTCACTATTTGACAGCAGTTTCTGACATGGTAAAAACTATGGTCCTGGAAGTATTGTTGGCATTTTGGCTTGTTTTATCTAATATTTCTGTGAAGTCCTTTCTTCTTGTGCCGATAGCTGACTGAAAGAGGGAAATAACTTGAAATTTTCAATGTAACCTTACAAATTAGTTTCTTTCTTTTCCTTTGTGTTTGGAGAAATTGCAGCGAGGTTCTGAACCTCTGCCCAAATATTCAAAGGCAGTGCCATCAAAGGATGAGGATGATGATGGACTAGAGGAGGAAGAGGAGGAGCATGGAGAGACACTATGTGGGGCTTGCGGAGAGAGTGACGGAGCTGATGAATTCTGGATTTGCTGTGATATATGTGAGAAATGGTTCCATGGAAAGTGTGTCAAGATTACACCAGCAAGGGCAGAGCATATTAAGCAGTACAAATGCCCATCTTGCAGCAACAAGAGAGCACGGCCTTGATGATGACAGGTCGGTGGCCCTGGCCTTGAATTCTGTCATCTTGGAGTCTGCTAATTGTCTCGAAGCTCATGTACTCAACTCAAGTATGTTGGTAGTAGATTATGTTCTTTAATCTTAGCAAATCTTTCTCAGCTTTTTATTTGTAGGTCGCAAAGCTGTTTAAGTTGTTCTCTGAAAATCATTGTTCTTCCTGCCGTAGGAAGGGAGACTTGACTTTTGTTTAAGTTTGATCTTATTGTGTTTATATGCATGCAATTGCGTTTTTCTTTTGGTATTCTATGAGCTTGTAAAGTGTAATGCTTTGGCATCCTTTGAAAGGAAAAAAGATGAATGAAATAATGGATTAGACACCTTTCAGCCCACCACAACGGCCTGTTAAGGGACGGTTCTTGGTCCAAGTGGTGTTTCTATCATACGTTACGAATTCATTTGAATGCTAATCAAATAATATTATAAAATAAAGATGGTATAGATGGAGAAATGAAAATCTTGTCCTTTTCCGCCATTTTTTTAACTGTTCAACCAAATATTGTTTAAGGCGTTAGTATCGAGTTACGTTTTATTGCTGTCGAGAATTCTTTAATCTTAATTAGATTATTATATTTGGTTCAATGATTTCGTTTAAGATAATCAGTTTTTATGTTTTTCGAAAACTGTTACATTTCTTTAGTAAAATAACAAACTCTCCTGATCTTTGATTTTCTTGCTAGTTTTGTTATACAACCTCTCACATCATTGTCGTTGTAAAGAGACAAGATATGACTTTGCTACTAGTAAGTTCAAGACGCATAGCATCCATTATCTCTCATATATAAACTCCTTCAAGATATCATCGGACACAACATTTAGAAACCTTCCTTTTTAATCATATAGACCCTCATAAAACAAGCTTCTCTCTACATTTCCCTGACCATCACAATGTACAAGGGTTCTCTGCCCCAAACTAGTGTGAATTGTCATAATCATCACTATCTACTACTTTCTCTTGTTGATCTCACTTGAGAACAAGTTTAAAATTTTTTTTCAGCTAAAGTTTTGTGGTTTATTATTATTACATGAAATTTTCGTTTTGATTTGATTATATGCATTAAAAAAATAAATACATAAATTTATATTTATATTAGATGAATATAATTATATGTATGTAATATATAAAGATAAAATGATTCTATAACAATAATTGTGTTGATAATTTGTGATAATTGGATCGAATCAAAATTTTATGTATAAAATTACACAAAATCAAAGTTTATGAATAAAATTACATTTTAGACCAAAGTTCATTTATAATTTTGAGATAATAATAAGTTGATAAACTTTAACTTTATTACATTTTTAATTGTTAATTGATTAATATTATTATAAGTAACTTTTCTTATTTATTTATTTAAAAGAAGTTAGACATTTTGTATATTGTTATCATTAGTCTTATCCCCTTTTTTTTATTTTCATAATTAACTTCACTCTTAGTACCATTTAAATTTGGTTTCATTTTTATTCATGATTAAGTATAATTCGATAAAAATTCTATTAGGTTATTTCATATTGCCTCAGTCAAATTAATGAATTTTACATTCCAACCCATTGTACCAAACCCAAGTAAGAAAAGGTTTCTGAATAACCTAATAATAGAAAATAATTTTATACTTACATGTTCTTTGATCCAAACTGTCCCTAACGACAAGGATTAGATTAGAGGCGATGCTAATCGTATTAAAATAGTACTTAGCATATTGTTTTATATATGTGTGTGTTCTCGATTGAAACGCCTTGTCAACCATGGGAGGCAAATGAGTTGCATCATGTCATGTGTGAACCTTTGTTTATAACATCAGTTTGGGTATTGTAACTCCATTGAAATTTAAAAAGAAAAATATGAAACTCCTAAGTAAAATAAGCATGAAAAATGAATCCAACGGTGGGCTTTTCTTTTCTTTTTTTAAGGATATTATGACGGCTCTAACTTGGTTTCGTTTGAATGTCAGCATCCAGTTTTCTGAAACATGTAACCAAAAATGAATCCTGTTGCATTTTGTTCGAGATCTCTCACCTTTGTTTTAAAAGAAGAGAAAAAACAAAAGAGAAGTCGTCCTCAAATTGGCTTCAATCTCAGTTGTTTCTTTTAGTCACTGAGACGGACAAGTATGCCGTATGCATGCTGTTGAGGTTAAAAATCGAACAGGACACAGAGAATGGTGGGAAGGTCTGCCTGTAGTTTCTGCTGGTGTGGTTCGTATTGGGTGGTCCATAGTAAGTAAAAAGGGCAAATGGGTTATGTTATCAGCCCCTGGTTTTTCGATCCCTGTCTGCTTTTCTTTGATTGTGTCACTCTGACTCCTTATCCCTATCATTTCTCTCTGTTGCCTTGCCCGCCCCCAATCACTGCTTCTTTACTTCTTTGCATTTACCGATGCAGATGCAAGTTATTGGGTTTAAACTCATATGTTGTAGATTTGCTTTCGGCAGTATTAAAGATGAAAGTGAACGGTAATGTACTAGATTTCATTAATATATATTTTTTATCCTGTTTTAAATCAAGTATACATTCAAAGAACGGAACCCATTACCAGCACCAGTATCTATATCACATTACTGTAGTTAAAAAGTGAAAATTTCAGCACACTAAATTTGAAGCCTTTAACACAATTTCATTACCATTTAGACTAATGCATTTTTGGATAAGTGAAAGAGATAAAACTTTTTTTCCCTATTAATTCGTATAACAGGATTGCTACCCCATACTATAAGGCTAAACTAACTGGCCATGGGTTCGCATAAAGGAGATACAGTGAAACATGGGCTAGAAAAATTATTCCAATATGTACAGTGTTCTGCAGTAAGAGGGCATGTGATGTCTCTGTTGCATTTCAAGATGCCGTGCAGCTCAGGTCTTGTTTAAGAATACCCTGGGAGTAATTTCCTATACATATGACTGTTAATCTCTAGTGCACCGTGCAGGTGACCAAAATTTAAAACGAAAGAGACACGGTTTATTGTTTTATATTCAAAAGCTGGTTGACTGCTCAATCTTTGGATGATTTACTTTTGTCATTTTTTTTGACCAAGTCTAACTGTACGATTTCTTTTAACAATTGGGTAATGTTGGGGCCGAGATTTGAGAAGTTGGGATGCGTTACATGACCCACAGTGAGAAGCTTTAAGTATTAACCCTTCGTATCCAAAATTTTCTGTCTTTTCAAGTTTTAGAGGGGCACAGCCAAAGATAGTATCATATTGGTTAAAGTAAAAGCAACTTCTTCATGTCCTTAAACTGAAATAACTTAGAATGAGTTTAAATGAAAGGTGCGTTTACGGTTAATATAAAAATAGTAATAGCGGTAAAATTAAATACTGTAACAATACTATAGAGTAAACTAACCGCACCGCACCCAATTGCCCATCCAAACCCACCCTTAAACAATAGATAGACAAAATTCACTTATTACAGAGTGACTTGTTCTTTTTCAATCATAATTAGAATGAGAAAAGGATGTAGTTATAATAATAGATTGAGAACATGAAATTATTAAAGAGTGAGCCAAATGAAAAAGAAAAAAAATCTTATTCATAGATATATGTTTTACATCGATAGTGATACTCATCATTACAGAGCCAAAGTAAGAAGATAAAAATGTACAATTAACTAAGGAATAGGGTCACAAACTTCTCAAGTGTGAGAAATCTGTATGTTTTTCATTCATGATGATAAGCTGTCTTGACTCTTAGCTGATAACCGTTTTAAGAACTCATAGGTAGTGATCATGGTTGTGGCAGACATAGACATTGATGCCCACCTTGGTCCCAGTCCCCTGTAACAAGCAGACAATCCGCCTTCTTTAACCAAATTCCTTATTGTCTGCAAAACCGTCATAGGTCTTCTTACCCCATTGTCTTCTCCATCCAGGACCTGTAACCTGGTTTTGATGGTGTCAAGTGGCATAGTGATTAAAGCTGAAACACCACTAGCCATGGCTGCACTTAAACCTTGGACTGCCACCACGGCCCTTGAATCAGGCTTGAAACCAGATCCTTCAATCACACCAGTTTCATCTTTTTTACCCATGGAGCAACCAATACCACCCCAAATGAGCTTGTGAGCAAGAGAGTAAGATGTCCACCAAACAGCATTAGATGGTGCATATGTCAATATTGAGATCCCAAATCCCCTATACAACCCTCTAGGACCATCTGCATACAGAATCTTCCTAAACGCATCAAGACCATTCTTATATCGACAAGAATGCACGTTTGAAATTGCATTCTTGCAACTGTTACTATTGTTGTAACCTTGAACCATAAGTCTTTGGCTCACAACATCGATTGGGGTCCAAACGAGTTGTGCAGCCATAGCTGAATTTAACCCAGCAGCAGCACTAGCTATAGCCGTTGCTGTAGTGTCTGAAAACCCTAAACGAACAGTTGCAGTGCCAACACTGCTCTTGGTAACCTCAAGGACTCCCATGTAAAGTGCTCGAGCTGGGATTGTCCCCATCAAGGAGGTACCAAAACCCCTATAGAATCCTCTCAACCCTTCATATCTCATAATAGAGAGAGACATCTTAGAGCAAGAAATTTGAGCGGATGACACCTGTTGCCTAGTTTTCAAGACTACTATAGGGTAAAGAGCAGCAGATACACCTGAAAATAAAGCCGCACCAAGGAAAAAGAACTTGGATTTATCAAGCATGTGCCAATCTATATCTGCCGGTATATGAATCTCTGACCTTGAATCATCCTCAGCTGCACTTAAACTCATTTTCGCCACTTTTGTAAGCTGTTTAGTGCAAATAACTAAAATCTGCTCTCTTTTTGTTATCCTTTCACCAAAATTAATCAGAAACCACCTCAAAATCCTATTCAAAACTCAAATGTAAAACAACCCAGCTCTATTAAAATATAACTCCAACTACTTGGGTTTTCTATAAAATTAAAGCTACAAATTAATACGAGAGCGATGAAAGGATCAAAAGGCAAAAAGAAGGAAAATTTATGAGGGGTATTTATTCTTCCAGTATTTGGACTGTACAAAAGTTAGGAAATCTAAGCGGAAAGAAAAAGGAAAAAAAAAAAAGATTTCTTTCGTTAGTATGATTAGGTATAAAAAAAGAAGAAAAAAGAATGGGGTTTTGTTGGTTTTCTTTTCTTCCTTTTGCGAAGCCAAATTTGTGAGCGAACGTGGATCAGCAGAAATAAGTCGAACATTCACTCACCATACAAGAACCCCAGATTTTATTTTTGATTCTTACCAGAAAAAGTCCAAGCCTTTGCAACATCTTCAATCAAGGCTTCATCTTAATTTGTCAAATAGGCAACTGGGAAATCATAAAGAGAGAGAAGCACAGATCTCAAAAGCGCAAAGAATATAAATGAAGTGAGGCAAAAAGGGGCTTATGGGGGTGGCGGGTTCACGGAAAACGAAATGCTGAAGAGGATAGTGTCAATAAGAAGGAAATGGAAAGTGAAGGAGTGGGAGAGAATGAGAAAAAAATAGAGCGCTTTAACGGTAGAGACCAGAGAGCAATGGGATTGTAGCAAAGTGTTAGCGTATCGAGGAAAATAGACACGTGTCGGTAATTGCTTCTATAGGTATTAGTTTTATAGGCTGATTTCAAGGTTCAATTGTTTTAAGCAGCTTGATTGTTGGCAGGGATTAGCTTGCTTGCTACCCTCTGATTTCCAACTAAACTGTGGGTGAGTCAGTCTCAGTAATATGTTTGTGTTTTATAAATGGATGCCTCAAATTTCATATACAGGATGTCAGTAACCAGTATCTCACCATTTATGGCAACAAGGAACCCTCTGATTTGAGTCTGTTTTTCCCTTTTCTCTTTGAGGTAAGTTAAATACAGCAAAGCAAGCCATTCTATCTATTTATCTATCTATCAAAAGACTTCACCTTTTACTCATTGTTTTGACCTATAAAACTCTGTATTTCAGTCTTGACTTTGATCCAGGGAACTAAAAATTAACCTTCGACACATTAGGTATTAAAGTAAAAATGAAATTGGGTAAGATTCTGATAAGGAATTTTGATCAGGACATTACATGATGAGATGAACCTTTTATGCTGGTCAAGCTTGGCCCAAGAGCAAATTTGGGTTATTTTTAGCCTTGTTACACATGAAATTACTCATTGCAGATTTGATCCAACCTATCTTGCATGGCAACACGGGCCCTGGCATTGTTAAGTACAGTTTGGACCCAAAATATTAAAGAAATGGAAAATTACAGAACAATTGCTCGTCTTCTTCAATATTCTAGACAGAATGTTACAGAGCCCCATTACCAAACTTTTCCATTTGCACCGATTAATCTCTAGAACTCTCGTCTCTCTTGATTACCTCCTATAAATATGAATCAGCTCTTCGCTTCCCAAATCACTCTGAAAATCAGCTTAAAACTCATTACATAAACGGCTTTCTTTCTATATCCCTTGTCTGTTTATATTTTAGAGCTTGAATTATGGCTTTGAGGAACTTTGGCTTCGATTCTCCACTCTTTACAATCCTGGAAGACATGCTGGACATCCCGGAGGAACAAGAGAAGTCCCGAAACAACCCATCTCGAGCCTATGTTCGAGATGCAAAGGCCATGGCTGCCACTCCAGCTGACGTGATAGAGTACCCAACATCTTACGTCTTCATCGTGGACATGCCCGGCATAAATCACGGCGAGATCAAGGTGCAGGTTGAAAACGAGAATGTGCTTGTGGTGAGCGGGGAGCGAAAGCGTGAGAAAGAGAAAGATGAGAAAGAAGGGGTGAAGTATGTGAGGATGGAAAGGAGAGTGGGCAAGTTTATGAGGAAGTTCGCATTGCCTGAGAATGCGAATATGGATAAGATATCTGCAGTTTGTCAAGATGGGGTGGTGAGAGTGACGGTGGAGAAATTACCTCCACCTGAACCTAAGAAGCCCAAGACCATTGAAGTTAAAGTTGCATAAGAGAGTTATGGTTGTTGATCTGTTCGATTTGAGAAAAAAAAAATCAAAGAAACGTCAGTGTTTCATTCTGGTTGTGTGAGTTTTGAAGTTTATCAACACAGTAATAAAGTTAAGGTTTCTTTATTTTGATTTCATGTTGAAGAAGATCGAATGTTGCGTATTAATGCAGTATAACAATAAAACTGGATTTTGGTTACTAGTTGCCGCATTTCTTTACAGCACAGAATAAAATTTGTTTTACCAAAAGACAACATCCCATTGAACAAACCTTTAATTTACTGCATCCTAAAGCAACAACTTAATTTTCAGCTAAGCTATTCTTCAACCTAGCTTCGTCATGCATATTATAGATGGAGTTGAGAGTCATGGGATTCCATCCATCTATCACCTCTCTTTTTTTTCAGTCTTGGCTTCTTAAGATAACTTATTGTAATGATATCTGTCTCATTTTAAGAATTAGTGTAAGCATTTGTATGCTATGAAAAATTATTAATAGTATACTTGTTGAAAAATGAGAGCTGAAACCATTACAACTTTAAAAAAGAAAGAAAAAATAAAGCATTCTTCCTCTCCTTAGGATCTTCGAACTTTGCTTTCATTTTTTATCCTTTAAGAGAACTCTTTTCTTCCTTCATTTGATCACTAAGCTTACGTTTCAATAGATAATAACTCGAGAACTGGTTTGAAATCAGAAAATGAGAGAGCTGGGTGTGTCATTGATTCAAGAAGCACTGCTTGGATGTCTAGGCCTTAGAACCGGTAGGCTGTCTCAAGCCTTTGAACTATTGTATAATAATACTATTATTTGATGCGATCAAACTCTTATTAAAGATCTTTTTGCATTAGGTTATGAGTTTCTTCAGGAAAAAGAGCATATGAACTCTAAAATGTTCGATTTTATAGGAATTTTTGGACTTTGATTTTCGATTTTTCTCTAATTTTCTTCTTTTTGGAAGTTATTTTTTGCTGTTCTTTGTAGTTGTGTTGTTAAACGGTAGGGCAAACCGTTTAACTCTAACCAATGATTAAATAGAACCATTCCAAGAAAAACAAAACAAAATCCGGCCCACCGCACCGTATGTAGTGTCAATCAATGACTCGCTCTTTCCTGTAGTGTGTAAGAAATTCTAGACCTTCCCAAAACATTCTGGAAGAGTGGAAATCCTTGAAGAATATGTGACATTATAACCCAACCTTCTCGAAAACTCTCGACGTCTTCTTCCAGAAACTTCCTACCCAACCTTATAAATGAGCTAATACCATTCATGATTCTCTATCCAAGCCGAGAAACGTAGTGAATTTGCAACCGAAAACCGAATCAAGATCTTCGCAATCTCATCGAGCTACAAAAAAGAAAAATGGATCTCAGAATCATGGGTTTCGATTCTCCGCTCTTGAATACTCTCCAACACATGATGGATCTTTCTGACGATACGGAGAAGATCCCGAACGCACCATCAAAGGTTTACATGCGGGATGCCAAAGCCATGGCTGCAACACCAGCGGACATTAAGGAGTACCCCAAGTCTTACGTGTTCATCGTCGACATGCCGGGGCTGAAATCAGGGGACATCAAGGTCCAAGTGGAGGACGACAATATGCTCTTGATCAGCGGAGAAAGGAAACGAGAGGAAGAGAAAGAAGGAGCCAAGTACGTGAGAATGGAGAGGCGGGTCGGCAAGTTTATGAGGAAATTTGCGTTGCCTGAGAATGCTAACGCTGATGCCATCTCTGCAATCTGTCAAGACGGGGTCTTAACTGTTACTGTGGAGAAACTGCCACCCCCTGAGCCTAAGAAACCCAAGACCATCGAGGTTAAAATAGCTTGAAGCAGCTTTAGATTTACGGTTAATTGTCAATGGGGGCTTTAAATAAGTTGGGGGTTAGCCCTGTAAGTAGTTTCTAGCGTTTGCCGTGGTGGTTTCTGAGTGCGTTAAACGTTTGATGTCAGAGTTCTATGTCGTGTTGTGTTGAAATCATGAAATGCAGATGTTACCGTTAGTATTTTCTTGTATTTTCCGTCTCTGGTTTTAATCACATATGTTTTTGCTAACAATGGTCAATGGAATTCCTCATGCCAAGCAGAAATTTATGGCTAAAAGAGAAAGGGAAAGACTTGCAGCAAATTGTATTAAAACTTGGGAGGTAACATGACAAAACAGGGTTGATAAAAAAAATTAAATCAAATAGCAGGCTGTTATTTCAGGTTAACCCTAAAACAAGGTTTAGAATATAAAAACATTTTAAACATTCCGCCAAAGAGGGTTGGCATTATAATTCTCGCCTCTTTCTTGCTAAGATTTTTCCTTTTAGTACGCTCTACACGAGACAGATGAGATGAATCAGGGCTCAGCGATGGGTGGATTACGGATCCTTCTTCCTTGATAAACAGAGCAATGAAAAAGCCTTCTTTGTCCTCAACCGGGTCAGTCCGGAGCAAATGTTCAACTACAAAGCAATAACGCAGCGGAATTTTAACTAATTAATACACACCAGATACCAATGTCCAAAAAGCAGCTAATCACAGACATGGATATTGTGGGGATAAATCATCAACTTACAGCCTTCTAGAACCGGAAGACCACGACGGTGCCACTGGGGAAAAGGTGTTGCTAGTCGAAAACCATGAGATGCAGCAAGGGGTAAAATAGACTTGACAACATCTTCATTTTCAATTTGGTGGATGGAACAAGTGCTGTAGACTATTCTCTCAGCTTGTGGAACTGTAGTTGAGAATGTAAAACATATAATCAGCCCATAATTTAAATGCCACATAAATAAAAGCATGAAACATATATATACTTAACAGCACAGTGCATGTGTTAGCGCTTTCTTTTGAAAGGAGGCCAGCTTGGTAAGTCTCTCTGTTTCATCAACATTTGCTGATAGACCTGAATAATTTAATATGCAGATAAGAGAGAAAACAAGGAGCAATTTGGACAGAGTTAAAATCTATGAGCAGCATAATGTTCACATTGTAATGAAATAATAGTAACTGCAAAACTCATTTGATAATAAATACTTAAATAGGAAACTAACTTGGTATGACAATATAAGTAATACCAAATAAGAAGTTCGCATCAGTAACACTTGCTTCTAGAAAGTTTTATGATTGGAAAGATGCACATAATTACCTTAATCACTAAAAAAAACTAAGAAAGGAAGCTATTACCACACTACAAAGATGCACATAATTACCCGCAGCATGAGATGGAAGCAGATGGTCCAATCTCTCAGCAACTGTACCAGATCCAGAGCAGGAAGGATCTAAAAGAATGGCACGGACCTGCAACGTCAATTTGCTTGAGAACTTGAAGAATAAGTAAGACTGTAGCATTAAAAGAAGCTAGAGGAGAAAGACATTTGATGTTTAAAACTAGTGAATGGAACTTGACACACTGCTGAGGTGAGCTGCTTACGCTTCAATTGAAAGCACAACCGGCTAACAAAAGAGCCATGCAACTAAAACTCATTTAGTCTCTACTTCTGAGACTCAAACAAGTTTAAGTATTGCACAAACATCTGCCTTTTGAAAAAGGCATGTCTAACCTATTTTAACTCAGGACACAAACGAGTGCATGCTTACCTTGGAGTATGGAGGATCTTTTGGGTCTAAGCTTAGAAAATCGCTATGAAAAACTTCAATATCTACAACCAATTAAGAATAACATACCACAGCAAAAATTTTCATTCAGAAGCGAGGATGATGATTAACAACATATGCGAGCAGTTGACTGAAATGAAAACAAATAATTATAAAACAAGGATAACAGGAAAAGAATGCTTTACAATGAGAACAGATTTTAAGTTGTATATAGCAGGCTATTCCATGATGAAAACCAGTGTTATATAGAATAAGAGTAGTTCTTAAATAGACAAATATAAACAATCAAAAGATATTTGCAAGGATACTACATGCGCCAGATAGTCTGACAGTGTCTGCTAAACGTTTTATCCTTTCCTTGTTCAGTTCACAGGCTATGACCTTTCCTTTCCCTCTCATAAGAGCAGCGAGATGGACAGTTTTATTCCCTGGAGCTGCACATGCATCAAGAACCTTCACAGAAATATGGAAGTAAGCATGCTATAAATAGCTGCCAACATCAAACTCAAGCAGGAAACTTATGAATATCTACCACACAACCAAAACGAATCTGCATGGGTACAGAATATTTATATAGTCACAAAGTAAGGATGACTCGATATACCATGTACAACATAAAAATGATAAAATAACAATTTCTCTAGCGAGAAGACTTGGTAAACAATCAATGTCTGATGACCATTAACTAACCTCCCATCCTGGTTCAGGATCAAGAGCCGCTGCCACCATAGAACTTGCTTTCCCCTGTATGATTGCAAATTCGAATCAAACAAAAAAACTAAAAAAAATTGAGAAACTGCTATTAGTGCATAGTAACAATATTCCAACAGTAGACAACTATAATAGTCGCTCATTTATGAACTTATTAATGACTTACTTGCATAAACACACTTCCATTCATGACCAAAGGGTGATCATGAAGATCACATTTTGGTGGGAGTTTTAACAAGTCAGGGACCAGGTCATCTTTCTCCACCTATTAAGAAAATGAAAAGTTTTAACAAAATAACACAAAAAAAACTGACTTCGAAAAGTAGACACAGATTAGAGATATCAGCAAAGTAAAAACATAAGAAAGAAAAAGAAGAGGTAACCAGACCTGCAACCATGGACTTTTTATTAAATATATGATAAGAATAAGCAGCAAAGAGAAAGGTAAGAATGGTTGCTTTAGAGATTACTCTATATTACATAAAACATTCAAAATAATGCATGACACCCCACTAAGGTTTAGCTTTAGCGTAGGTTGCAAAAGTACCATGTATTGTTTCCTCAATTCAATTAAGGCAGAATCAACATCCAGTTTAAGTGTGTTGACACGAACATATCGTGGTTTTGAAACATCTGCAACACATTTATGCTACGCATCAAGTAACGAAAGAATGACACACTTGGATGTAAGAAAACATTTTACTTAACACATACCAGGAGTTTGGTAATGGTCTAACAAATCTTCAATGCGCTTCATCTTTTTCCTCACCAAAAGCCGAGCTAAAGCAGACTGAAGAGAGGCTTTTCTCTGTAGCAAAAATTTCTCCGCTTCACCAACAAATGAAATTTCCTAGAGATCAGAATCATTAGACGAGATTACCACAAGTACAACAAAAAGGACACACAACATTGGCAAAAATAGCATATAGAAGATGAAACCTTTAGCAAATAACTTCAAAACCTTTCTATTAAAAAAGTCACTACAACTCCTCAGCATAGCTCACTCCCTCACATGAACTCAGTGAGACAACCTTAGAAATTCAGGAATTCTGAGGAAAGAAAGGTAAATAATATCATATTCACTTTTTTCACATTTGAAATAAAAGTTCCTTCTTAGAAAGCATAAGATTCTTTGAGACACTAGGCATAAAACGGCTTATCGTTAATTGCAAAGAAAGTTCACATATTGTCTCGAGAAATGCAGAAAGTGAAAAGAAAATGTAAAAAATGGAAATGTGAAGCTAATGAAGATACAAAAAAATAAAAAAATAAATATACCTGACCAAAAAGAATATCATATGTGATTATATAAACCAATTCCACTTGCCTCTGCAACATTAAGATAATAATCAGAATTATCAAACACTTTACAAGGCAAATTCAGGAAAAACAAAAATCACTAAAACTCATAAATTTTTACCTTCCATCTACTATTCAATATGTTAGCACCCTCCAGCACATCCTTAATGATAGGAAGATCTGAAAACAAGTCAACCCAAATGTGAAGCGTAAACCAAAAAAGAAAAAGAAGAAGAGCTATGTTAAATAAAGCTTCAAATGGTTCTGCTATTATCATCGAACAGAAACACTGATAGAAATAAAGAGAAGAATAAAGTTAAGTTACGTTTGAGGGTTTGACAAACGAGAGCGAAAGTAGCCTTCTTGTTCTTAATAGACGGGCTATAAACGAGGGACTTTATGGAGGCTACGGCTCGTCGATGAGCGTCTCCTTGAAGAACTGATCGCAGTACCTTGGCCGCCTCCCTCCTCGAGAAGTAAGCAGACCTCTCGGCGTTGCTCATTCGAGGCTTCTTCTTCTCGGCGGCTCCCGATGATGGTTGCTTCGCCTTGAAACGGGCCATTGTTTGCAAGAGAGTGGGGAGAGCCTAGGAGGGAGCAAGCAAAGAAAGAAACCTCTGAAAATCCCACGCTCGGATTCAACTCGATCCAAAACGCACCGTTTCCTCATTGTGGAGCTAGGGCTCTCCACACCGGGCTGGGAAATAAGTTTCAAGCCCAATTTTGACCCAACAATCAATGCAGTGGGCTTCATGAGCCTCAAGGATCTGGATGTTGTGGTCACTGATATGGTCTCCATCACCAACAATTCCAGCCGTAACCAACCATAGAAAGGCCCATTAATCTATTTACATAATCCATAGCGCGTAAACCTGCACCTCCCTCCAAACTGAGAGAATCTTTTCCTGTAATAAATGGGATGTGGATAGTGGACCACGTTGAAATCTAGTCATTGCTGACATACAGAACCGGGACCACCTATGAGGTCTGAAGTCACCTAATTGTAAGACCAACTGCATTTTTGGGGACAAGTTTGTAAGTTTAATAATTTTTAAGATTACTTTAAAATAATATTATAAATTAATAATTAAAATTAAATTTTAAAATAATAAAATTTATTTAAATATTATTAAAAAATAACATTACAATTTACAAATATCTAATGAGCTTCGAAAGCTCTTTTCCAAAAAGGAAGCTTGGAAGGAAAAAAAAAATTTAAAAGCACACTTTGTGTAAAGGACTAGGAAGAAATAAGGAGTGGCGGCGCCCGCACAAGTTTTAAAATTAAAAATTATAAAATAAAAAGAAATTTAGTTGAAGTTGAAAATATTAAATATTTTTACCTTTTGTTTTTAAATTAATACTAAAAATAACATGTATTGATTGAATGACAAATGATTGATGGTTGAGGAAAGAAAGTGTGAAAATTGATTTTTAGAAAGCCGATTTCCTTTTCCATTATAAAAGTATGTATTAGTTAGATAATTAATATATAATGAGCATTAGCATGGAACGTTTTCCGAATAATGACAAATTAAGCTTTTTAAAAATTGATATATATATTTAAATTAAAGTTGGTTAAAATTTAAACTTAGGGCTGAAGTTAAAATTTTTTTTAGGGGCTGAAATTAAATTGTAATTTTTATGATAGTAAAATTATATTTTTTTTATTTTAATAGTCTCTATCTTTATAATTTTTAAAGGATTAATCAAATTTTTATTATTTTTAGGGGGGTCAAAGTGCAACTTTACCTTTACTAATTTAAAATTTTAAAAATTTCAAAAAAGCCTAAATGAAAAATTTTTCATTTTAAGGGGGCCGGGGCCCCTGCCAACCCCCTGTCAATGTAACAATCCGATTTTGGGCCTAGTCAGAACAGTGGTCTACAATTTCACGGAATAATTTCATGAAATTTTCGTTCGAAAATTTCGACGTTTGAGCAATCAATTTAGTAAAAATGACTAAATTGTAAAAAGTGAAAAAATTGAGTTCTACATGTTAGAAGTGTCCATTTGTTATGAAATTTTGAATTGGAGATCCTTATATGGTAATTAGACCATTGGTTAAGTTGGTGGACAAAAATGGACATGGTTAGGCATGTTTCCAAAGTTTTTCATTAAGGGCATTTTAGTCATTTAGTAATTAAAATGAATTAAAAACAAAATTAAAAGCCAATTTTTGTCCATCTTCAAGCTAGGGGCCGAAATTTGCATGGAGAAACTATGGTTAGGGTTTTTCAAGCTTCCAAGCTCGATTGTAAGTCCATTCTAACCTCGTTTTTAATGATTTTCACGTTTTTGAAACCCCTTTAACATGATTTATTTATTTCTACCATTTATTTGAGATATGATGAAGGTCTTGGTTTTGACCCATGTTAGAAGTTTATGTATTTTGATGGTAAATGGTAGATTATGCATGTTTATGGCTAAAATGATTTCGAAATCTCTTGTTCTGACTCTGGAAAATCATTAAAAATTGTACAAAAATAATTATGGGATAAATTTATATGTTTAGAATCCTGAATGAGTCTATTTTCAAAAGAAATAAACGATAACATTATCCGAATTCTGTACTATGAAATAATTATTTTAGTGAATAAGGATCAGAACTTTCAAGCAGTGAAACAGGAAAAACTTTAAAGAATAAACTGTACTTATTGGCTAAGCCAAAAATTCTGAAACTTTTATGATAAAAAGATATATGAGTCTAGTTTCAGGAAAAATTAACGGATCTTAATTTAGAGCTCGGTAGCTCGATATATAAATAAATTAGTGACTTTGACTCAGACAGACAGTTTGAATTTACATACGAGAAAATAGTGAAAGTATGGATAATGTTATTTAAGTGTGTTATACACATTAAGGATGTGGAATGGAGAGGAGGAGGAGGAAAATTAGAAAATATATGAATGATTTGTGTAAAATTGGTCATATGCTCGATTATGATTTATAAACGATGAAATAGAAATAATGCTTATATTTGCGTATGATTGGTCATGGTTTAACCTCATGTGGGAAAATAAAATTTCATAGTATGTGTGTATGGTATAATTGGAATATGATTTGGCTTGAAGTAATGTCATGAATGGTTTATGAATTAACACATGTTGGTAAGTTTGATACATGAACAAATGTTGTACTCATTCATGCTTATAATGCTTATACTATGTGTTTATTTGGGTTAACATTTTTGGTGTACATGCTTAGGCTTTGGCCAAGTTGTGGTTGGATTATGCCATGTTAAACTTATAAGTTATGCGTTGAGATGGTAAGTGCCTAAATGGAAATTGCTAGTGATAGGATTTGAATTGTGAGCATGGGAAATTGTGAATTGAATAAAAAGAAATGAAGCATTGAATTGCATGAGTATGTATTGGGTCTCGTAGGCCCTATTTATTATTATTATTATAATATATTGAAGATATATTGTGAAGAATTATAAAAGCATGTTAATAATTTAAAAGTTTTAATTTAGATGAAATTTTATAACTCGGTTCAATATGTTTACAAGTGTATGTGTTCTGGTAATGCCTCGTACCCTATTCGGTGTCGAATACAGATAAGGGGTGTTATAGTCAACTTTTCAAAAAGAATGGAATTATTTTTTAAAGAAAATATTAACTAAAATGTTAAAATTTTAAACATGAAAGCCCCTATAACAATCCATGTGTACTTTATACTATTTTTTTTACAAACTTAATATTTTTTAAAATTCTAATTTATTTTTTATTTTTATGAAATTCAAATTTTTTTTTGCTAATTTGACATTTAAGATAAACAATATCATATCAGTATGTACACGTGGGTTGCCATGTAAGTTGACACACCAACGCCATTAAAAAATTAATGTTTTAATCAATATTTTTATTAAAATATTATTTGACTCTATTTGAAAGATTAATAATAATTTTAGCTTTAAAAAAATTAGAGCAAAATTGATAAAATATATAAACATTAAAGACTAACGGTACGTTTATTTGGTGTAAAATATTTTACGAAAAATAAAATCTGGAAATTGAATTTATTTTCTGAAAAATCTTATACCTTTTTGGTGTTTGGATAATTTTGAATAAAATAATCAAAAAATAATTTTTAATATTATTTTATTTGTATTTAAATTAAATAATGATTATTAATGGTCCAATACAAATTAATTACATTCACTAACATAAGCATATATTTTAATTAAAACATCTACTTCAAATTATCAATTTGAGCCATTACTAAACAATGTCATAATAATTTTTGGCCAAAGACAGAATATATAGAGAACTCAAACAAATGGAGTAAAAAGACAGAATAAATTAGTACAATCAATCCCTCCTAATCTAAAAGCATTCATTTGACTATTGATACACCAAGCTATAGTCAACCAAGAAACAAATTTATTCAATGGTTAGGCACTTTTTAGGTGATTGAAATTTTACTAATAAAAATTTTATATTGTAGGAGTTGGGCCCCTGCCACCCCTGTAAATGGTTAAGATTTGAACTTCTAATCAAAACAAAAACAAGCAAAACATCTGTCCAATCATCAACGCCAACTCTACCATAAAACAACTACATAATCTGATGTTAATAAAAATAACAATGGAGCAACAATGTCTATAAACCTTCCACCTCATGAACCGCTTTAACACATCTACATGCCCACTTTGAACACCTTTAAAAAAAATCAACAAATCATCTCTTTCAGTAAGTCTCCTTCGTTAGAAAATGCATAAGATGTCACTCGGACACATTTCTTAGAAACAAACAACAATGCTTTCAAAATCATCAAAATTTTCATTAGTAAGTGAGCTAAAATAATACAAGGCTGTGAACAAGCTAAAAAAACACATAAATAATGCAAATACACTCCGTACAAAACGGAGGTGTGTTGAAGTTTTCCCACAAGCTTGTACAATTGATTGAGAGAGACTGGAATGGAATGGAAAAAATGAAAAATAAATAAAGAACTCACCTGATTGGAGATGCAAGGAGAGGCGTTTGGCTGAGAGAGAATGAAGCAGAGAAAGGCATCTGAGAGAAGAAAGAATGGAGAAGCAAAACCACAAGTCCATTATATATATAATTTTTTTTGTCTAAAGAACATTTTACTAGAAAACACGCGAATTTTGGGTACATTTGTAAAAATATTTTACCTTCACTAAAAACATCGGATAAAGTGTTGCCGGTCTCATGTTTATTACCCATAGAATGGACTTTTGTCTGCCGTAAGATTAATTTAATTTTTTTAAAACAAAACCACGATCAATCATTCTAAATTTAGATTGGGTGATATGGTTTTTTATATATAAATAATTATAAGATATTAATTAATTACTATTATAATTTAAAAAAAATTATATACAAAAATGATTCATTTGTTATAATGAAAGTTGATATTGTCTGATCAACCGGGGACATCACCTCTTTTTCCCTTAATCATTACTCAAACCATCAAATTTTTTTAAAAGATAATTTTAGCATCCTCAATGTATCAAGCGACACATGTATGTATTTTTTAGAATATTTTTAAAAAATACGGATATTTACAGTAAAAAAAAAAAGAAGAAAAACTATATTTCCCTATATTTCCTTAATGGTGCCTCTGTTGACTACACCAGTAAATTTTTAAAAAAAAGTTTCTGTCAATTAAAATAAATTGAAAACAAAAGAAGAAAAATTAGTAATTCTTGACACCCACTTTCCCAGGCCCATTAACTGTTATAAAAGTCATACCAAAAAGCTCGTTGACAAGGATAACGACATCAAAGTCACCTACAATTTGTATGAAGCATGCCACTTAGGCTGTTAACTTGTTATCCTCATCCAGTTCTAGCAACCGGCCATTAGCTACTGCCAGAAAATCCAAGCATCAATCTAGCAAAGCAAAGCGTTTGCTAATGGAGGGTCTAATTCAGGTGCCTTATGATGTTACGGTCAGGTTCATGTTGACTTCCTTGGAGCGCAATTTGTTGCCTGATGCTATTATAAGGAGGTTGACTCGGCTTCTCCTGGCTAGTCGTCTTCGTTCTGGTTATAAACCCTCCACTGAGCTCCAACTCTCCGATCTCCTTCAGTTTGCTCATTGTATGTAACATTTCTTAGATTAAACCCTTTTTTCCTTGGATTTGATTTGATTTGATTTGATTTGACTGTGTCCAAACTGACTTGTTTGTTTGCTTTGTAGCCCTAAAGGAGATGCCTATAGCTATCAAGACAGACAAGCCTAAAACTCAACATTACGAATTGCCAACCTCTTTCTTCAAGTTGGTTCTTGGGAAGAACTTCAAATACAGGTTCTTTTCCTTCTTTTTTTCCCTCTCTTTTTGTTTGATCTTGTGTACTGCTTTTTTAGTTGTTGGGTGAATTTTTTTTTAATGGGATGATGCAGTTGTTGTTACTTTTCTGACGAGTCGAAAACTTTGGAGGATGCTGAGGAAGCAATGTTGGAACTGTACTGTGAGAGATCGCAATTAAAAGATGGCCAAACAGTTCTTGATGTGGGGTGTGGATGGGGTTCACTTTCTCTATACATTGCCCGTAAGTACCCCAATTGCAGGGTTACAGGGATTTGCAATTCCACCACTCAGAAAGCTTTTATAGAGGAACAATACCGGTAAATGCTCCACTTGCTAAATGAAAAGTATTATTACTCCATGTTAATTTATTACTTTTTTACTCTTGAAAACAAATTTATGGTTACCCTTCATAGGGATCGGCAATTGCAAAATGTGGAGATCATTGTTGCGGACATAAGCACATTTGAAATGGAGGCATCATACGACAGGATATATTCGATTGAAATGTTTGAGGTTCATTGTTTTCGACTTTTCGTACAGTCTGTGCTACTACACAGTTTTAATGTTGGTGATTTGAAATCTTATAATTTCTGCTTTTTAACAGCATATGAAGAACTATCACGATCTTCTCAAGAAGATATCAAAGTGGATGAAAGAGGATAGTCTTCTTTTTGTTCATTATTTCTGCCATAAAGCATTTGCTTACCACTTTGAGGTGTGCAAAATAATCTGATTGTGCCGAGTAACCCTAATTGTTATTGCTAATATGGGTTTATGCAATAGCTAGACGTCATCCCGTTTTCGAGAATCTATTTTAAATCCAAGGGATTTTACCTGGAATGACAATATCTTGTCAAATTATTTTAATCTAGGACATAAATGAAGATGACTGGATAACCAGGTACTTCTTTACAGGAGGTACAATGCCTTCAGCTAATCTGCTTCTATATTTCCAGGTAAAAAGCCTTTTTACATCTCATATATGCTATGAATTCTGAAAATTGAAATTCAATAGCCGTAGATTTTGATGTCATATTTATGATCTGCGTGACCCAACTGATTTTAATGCCTAACAGTCCATCCTTTGTACGCAGGATGATGTTTCTGTTGTCAACCATTGGTTTGTGAATGGGAAACATTATGCAAAAACTAGGTGAGAGCAGTTGTTTTGTAATACCAATATAAAAAAACATTATAATCTTTCAATAGCTATACTAACTTGTTTAACCACCCTGATTCCTCCCTGAGAAATAGCTATAGTATTTGTTTCCTTGTTAGCAATTTGAAAGTTCTCAGAGAACATTTTTATATTGCAGTGAAGAGTGGCTGAAGAGGATGGACCGAAGCTTGGCTTCCATTAAGCCAATAATGGAGTCCACCTATGGCAAGGATCAGGCTGTGAAATGGACAGTGTATTGGAGAACATTCTTTATTGCTGTTGCGGAACTCTTTGGATACAATAATGGAGAAGAATGGATGGTTGCACTTTTCCTATTCAAGAAGAAATAAAGCCGTCATCAGTGCTCATTTCCACCAATAATCAACTTTGGGCATTAGGGGACTAAAATAAGAGCAACTGTAGAATCGCTGAATATTTTATGCAACTCCTACTCCATTGGAAAGACAAATGCATTTTGTATTTTGGACGAAATCAAACAACTGCATCAAGAACCATCAATGTAGAAAATAAATCACGATAGAAATTAAATAACTGATGAAAGTATAATTTCAGTTAGCTACTTTACCTGTTTTTTTTTCACTATTTAGCAACATTCTTAACTGGGTTTCCACTATTATCTTAAAAATGGAACCGACAGCATCACCAGCTTCCAAGGAGCCAGGCTATGACTGTTCTCCATCATAGACCCAAGGAACTCCATAAAGAAGTTGCAATGAAGGCAGGCTATCAGGGATTAACAGGCTAAAAATTCAATGGCAAGTACTTGTTTGGTTTTCCTTCTCATATCTCAGGCACTCTAGTGTGGCGTGGAGGGTCATACTTGATAGGCTTCCTATTACTGTTAAGTTGCAAAGCTTAGGTATTCTAGTGATTAACAAAAACTGCTTGTAACGTTATGATGATATGGAGCCGAGAAATCATACTTGAAAAACAGACTTTTGCTTTCTCTAATGAACTCCTTTTCATTTCTACTCTGAAACAGATTATTGATGTCTTTATATTTTGACAACCATATACTAGTTTTTCTGTAGGTTCCATCTTGTCCTTTCTTAGGTGCGGTTTGCCTTTTTCTTCACTGTTAAAAATTGATGCTTTGTCATTACTATTATTTTCCATTGCTTTCTTTCCTTCTCCAAGTAAAAGCAGGAGTGAATTTCGAAGCTCACATTACCTTGTCTCCACTAGACTCACATCAATCAGTAATGGAAGAAATGGAACAAGTAATCAAGTAAAAATGGGATGAAAAACATTCAAACCAGTGTTTATTTGTATTATAATCGAATGAAAGTAAGGCAACGTAGATAAACATTAACACCAATATTTCTACATGCACCATGCATTATGAGAAAAGAAGCACCTTGCATAGCCAAAAATGATCACTTCCAAAACCATATGCATTGGCCGGCTTATTGTGCTACAAAAACTAGAAACATCTCGTCAAAAGCAATCATCAATTCATTCAGACAATGGAAAGATGAAGAAAAACCCTAGTATCTTCCAAATTTGACAAACTTTTTATAAGCACCATAGGTTGAAATTATACAAACAAATACCTCTCTGAGTGATTTCTTTTTAACTCGGAGGCTCAATGAATACAAATTTCCCACAATGTCAGTAGGCATGGAATTGACATAATCTCCTATTTTCCTACGGCACAGCTAAGATTTACAATACAATAGCCAGAACCTCGCATGGTTTGCATCAAGACTCTTGAAACAATGGAGAGGTGCTAGAATGGTGCATGTTCTATACTACATAAGAGACTGATACTGTGATACAAAAGCCTCCTCTCCCTTGAGAAACAAATGGGAAAAACTATATTGAAGCATATAAGAATATGCCATATAACAAGATTGAAGACCAAACGATGGTTGAGAGATCATCAGGTCTTACTCTTGAACTTCCTTTGAGCTTTGAGATCCACCACAATTACTGTGATGTTGTCCTTGCTTCCTTTTTGAAGAGCTCGGTTCGAAAG
Source organism: Gossypium hirsutum (assembly GCF_007990345.1). Classification (NCBI taxonomy): domain Eukaryota; kingdom Viridiplantae; phylum Streptophyta; class Magnoliopsida; order Malvales; family Malvaceae; genus Gossypium; species Gossypium hirsutum. The sequence goes on from NC_053441.1 coordinate 3,414,278, forward strand.
GTATTCTGCTGCAGATTGAGAAGCTGGATCGACCGTCTCGCCCCTTTCTGGAGTCAGTGTAGCACCGTTCTTTTTGTGCCATTGAAGTATTCGTCTCCGAGCTAGGTCACATGCTTCTTCATTTGACATTACATCCCATAGACCATCACTGGCCAAAATGAGGCATTCATCTTCTTTAGCTCTAGGAACAAACACTACTTCTGGATCTGGAATGATCCATGGCTTCAAATATCTATCACCTGAAACAACAAGAATCACCATCATCATTTCTTCTTTTTAATTATTCTGTCCAGTCAAATTATTTATAATTAATTGTGACATGCATCAATCCAGTACACTTAAAAAAAACATATCAACATGGTAACACCTGCAATCAGGTGCGTTATAAGTTCGTCATTTGACAAGAGGAGCTTATATTCTATTATCCTGCACGGACTTTATAAAAGAAACACCTAAGAAACTATCCTCAGAAATAGCCAAGTAATGCTTACTTCTTGAGAAAAACGACACACTAATAGCAATTTGAAGTTAATTGCAAGTTAAATCATATAAGATTGATGCCAAATTATAATTTAAAAGATATCATACTTCCAAGGTTTAATACTCAAAATGAAACTTCTAAATCAGTTAGGACACATTGTTTCATCGTGCAAACTTTAATCAAGAGAAAAACAAATGCATGGATATTTACAATTTATTTGATTATAAAACAACCGTACCTTGTACATTTTGAACAGTTTATGCACCAAAAAAGACTTAAGACACGCATATGCCAGAGGAAGCTAGAGTAAAAATTTCAAGAAAAACAGCAATATATTTTGATTTACTACTCTGTCACCCGATTAAGGCACTGCAATGATTAGTTTACACAAAACTAAGACAAATTCATCAAATTCTGAAGTTCCTCCACCCTTGTCTCTTATTCTAAATTATGGTTTGAAAAGAAAAAATAAAAGCATATGAAAAACATAAAACGGTAAGCAAAGAGTTCAATTCATCATAACTGAAAGACATACCAATGGACCTTGACATTGCAAGAACACCGAAAACTCTATGACCATTCCATTGGATAACCTTGCCTCCAGCGGCTTCAATCCTTTCATATTCATCTTCTCGATTTGGCTAAATAAACAGAATAAAAGTTAAATGGGTATAAGTTACTAACAGTAAGAAATACAAGAGGATATAAAGGCAGAATTTGCAGTCTCTTACTTTATGGTCCACAGACAAAGCCATGGGCTGTTTCCCACGACATAGAACAGCTCTTGAATCTCCACAGTTTGCTACAATAATATGAGAAGAACAAATGAGGGCAACAACAGCAGTGGAACCAACTGTTTCAGGAGCAACAGGTTCCCGATCAGCTTTTCCCACAATCTCAGCATCAACTTTAACAAAACAATTTGTGAATGCCTTTTTCCATAGCTCTTGGCAACCATCTGTAATGTTTGCATTACTCTGGCATTCCTTAATGGACTCTATTTCCTCAGCCAAGGCAGAGTGAATACGCCCGCGACAGTAGTTTGCAACCTGTACAACGGCAAAGACCGGGAAACAAAATTACTTCCAGGACATCTCATGCATGATTTAATGGAAAGATACAAATCAAACAGTCCAACTAACCTGTGAACCTCCATGACCATCATAGACACCAAAGAAATGAGCGGTCTGATGAACAAAGTCCTTGCTAAGGCCATCAACTACCCGATCACCAATTAACAACTGAATTGGAACCTTTAAAAACCGAGGCACAGTAGCAAAGGCATCCTCCATCTCAGGTCTCCTTCCGCATATAGAGGTAGATCCCCAAAGAGGCACATATTCAACCTCAAACACACTGCGCCCAACCTGAGCTGTTGTACTCGGTTCCTTTTCGAGAGCCAATTGAAGAACCACTGCAGATGGCTTCTGTTCAGACCCATCTCCAATCTCTTCCTCAAGGTTTACTGGCACGGCAAGGGGATCACTTGCAAACACTGTTGCAACATTTGACTCCACAAACTTGGTGGCTTTTGCAATAATATCAATACTGCAAATGCTTTTCTCATTGTCCATGGTACTTGGTGTTCCTACCTCAGAAGTAGCATCAAAACCCAAAAAATCCTCTCCGCAAAGGCTACTAGTTTCACTGGCAACCGATAATGAACAAGAGCTATCAAGATCGAAAACCCGATCACCTTCCAGTGAGAAAGAATCCTCCTCCCCGCTGTCTCGGTCCATAACATCATTACTAGAAATCCAACCATCTTTACTATCAGATATCATATCCATGGAGGTAGTAGCTCTTTCTCCCTTGACTTCTCCTGTCAGTGGCAGCTCTACACTACTTTCTTCAGTCTCCATACCAGCATAGTTACAATCCACATCTTCAGCAGTATCTAAATGGTTAGTAGCCTTGGTTTCAGAATCAGTTAAAACAGGAGCAGGACTTGCCGTAAGCTTAAGTCTTGTGATGTCCATACAGGTAGCAAAGGTAGAGTTTTCACACACTGAGTTACCTAATCTAAATGGCACTGCGACCGTCAAAGACATCTCCTCCATCAAAATCCCTATATTGGCAGTACAAAAAGTTACCCTCCAACCCTTCAAACATCACACAACCTGTCATTTTTCAACGAAACTATGACCTTCTGATGAAATAAAGAATAACAACGGAATGTGAATGGTGGGTTTTAAGAGGCCATTTCCCATGCCTTGATCAACTAAAAGGTGTCCAAAAAAGAAGGATACGAGTTCAGGTGTCGCAACTTGTTGGTGAGCAAAAACGGTAATGAAAGGGATATGGGTTAGTCAGATCTGGTCAACTGCAAGTGGATCCAAACTTCCATTTGTGGAAATTATTACCCAAAAATAGTAACTTTAGACTTTGATTATGCTTTATTTCCAACTTCTTCTCTGGAGCTTTCTTTAATCTTTATCTCCCTTCATCAACTAAACACAGAAGAACCAGAAAAACAACTTAATATCCAAAGTCCATATAAACCATATATTTATAATAATTTTCAAAAAAAAAAAAACTTTAAGAGAACCACAATTACATCAAAATTAAAACCAAACCCTTATCCTCAAACACAAAAAGAAAGACTAGGAGAGAGAGAGAGAGAGAGGAAAAAAATAAAAAGGGTCATGAGAAAGAACTCAAAGAAAGGTGATCTCCCCCCGCCCCCCAAGAATCACAGGAAAACTCTACATAGTACTTTTTTCTTTCAAATATCAATTAAAGAGTTCCCTGGATCTGAGGCAACCTTCCCAACCTCATGTAGTTTTGGACCTTTGGTTTCCCCACCAGTTACCGCTCAGTCCCTCCCCCTCATCCTTCTCCCTCTCTGTCAAATAATTGGGTACAATTATAATAAAAAATGAAAATAAATGTAGAAACTTTAACCAAAAGAGAAAGAATGACTACTACCTAATTTTGTCAACTGTAGTTAAGTCTTCTATTTCCCTCTCGGTATAGTTGTTCCAAGCAAGGACCATTTAACAACTGGGAGATGAGACATTGAAAAAGAGAAAAAAATCAAGTGAGAAAGAAAATCAAAGATATGGATTTTTCAAAAGAAAAAAGATATGGACCTAGCTTACCATTAAAAGAAATTAAAAGAAATAAATGGTGGACAGCTCAAGTGGTCATTAAGGATTCAAAAAAGACTTAATTTTTTTACTTCACTAAAAGGGCAAAAAAGAAAAGAACTTTTATATTCTTTTATCTTTTATTTATGCTTGCAATATCAATATTCTGGGGTATTTAGAGAGTTGAAGGAGCCAAAGAAAAGGTGCTGGGGAAGAAAAGGAGAAGTGAAAAAATTAATAGAAGAAACTGCATTGGTAAAATGAAAAAGACAGAGAGAGGAAGATTAAAATAAAAGAAAAAAGAGATGACAAATGTCAAATCTTGAAAAGCATATTAAAGCATCTCTTTCTTTTGTCCTTATTTTAATTTATTTTTTATCCTCCAACCATACAAGTTTCTTTTTCTAAATTATATCTTAATTAATTTTTAATAAATACGAAGAAAAAAAATAGTACTACTGTTAGATTTTTGCTAGGCTTTCTGCTTATCAGCATCTGGCATCTTTTATTCATTGTTTTTCTTGGCCATCTTTTTTCTTGATAACTTGTTTGATTTTATCAACCTTTTACTGGTTTATCTTTGTTTTCTACTTCATTAGTTTATCATCCAAAAGCAGTGGACACCTAGTGAAGAAAATGTTGGTCTTTACACCTATTTTTTTATTTTACTTTTTATGGATTAATAAATTACTATAGATGTAGAATTTCTGAAATGAAATTTATTAAAATATAATATCTTAATGGTGATCTTTAAATAAACTTTTTAATGGTATCCGTGATCTAAAAATTGAAGATCAAATTGATATCAACTAAAAAATTGAATACAAATATTTTACTCTACCAATAGTTGAACCGACAGCTTTTTCCTATAATTAATCTGTTAATTATATTAAAATTTAGGTTTGGTGCATGAGTATGACAGTAAGTCAAAATCAACCAAAATTTACCTGCCTCAAGTGAAAAGTATAATCCTTGGCAACCTCTCAAACAATCACAACATATCTATCTCACCTAAACAATTGATTTATATGTTAATCATAGTTGATTTATTGGCTCAAACTTGACCTTTTAATTAGCCTATTTGGTTTGGTTGTATTTTAGGTAAGGGCCAGCTTTGACCTCCTTTTTTTTTCACCTCTAGTTTCCTTGTTAGGACGACAACTGCTACTACTTTCTAAGTCAATGCAATGGACTTTTTCTTCAAGGCACGAAACCTTTGGTTTTTCCATGGTTTCAGGATTAAGATGTTTTAAGCCAATTTGCTGTTAGTCTTTTGGGTCAAACCACAAGATTCAATCCTAAAGGGCCTGATTCAGACCATTCTAGATTCTCAGATTCAGACCGAAGAAAATCCTGTTTTAGATTGAAGGAAAGGTTGATAATCCCTGTCACCTAACAGAAAAAATATATTAGAATTCTAAAGTGTCACAATGAATTAGAGGTGTTCATGGGCCAGGCAGGGATGGGCCCAGAAAAAATTTCGGCCCGCATCCTAGGCCCGAGTTCGGCCTGAAATATGGGCCTGAAATTTTGTCTAGACCTGGCCCGAGAAAAATTTCTAAGCTCGAGCCCAGCCCAGCCCGGCCTAGCCCATTTTTTTAATAAACACCAAAAAAATATTTAAAAATAAAAAAATAAAATATATATTTATTATATTCGGGCCGGATCCGGGCCAAAAAAGTGGTACCCAAGGCCCTGTCTATTTTCTAAACGGGCCTCATTTTTTTACCCAAATCCATATTTCGAGCCTATATTTTTACTCGAACCCTCCCATATTTTGAGCGGGCCGCCCGGCCCATGAACACCTCTACCATGAATACATGTCTGTCAGATGATTTGAAGGAAAAAAAAAACACTTACCAGATCGTAGTCTTCAAGTTGGTTGATCGTATTTTTACATGTTATAATCATGTTTAACATTATATAGATTTTATAAATCTTAGCATGATAATAATTCTAATATGAAATAGTCATTTCTAAAAATTATTTTCTGGTGTAGTTGTGCAGTGATGGCAATTATGAGGTCAACTCACTTCAGCAAAATTCAGGTGGTGTTTCCCATGATGGAGGAGCACTTAATAATTTGTATCAGTGGCCAAAGAAAGAAACAGGGAAGAATTGCTTAAAACTGTTCACTGATATAACATTTGCAAAAGTGGACAAACTTAAAAATAAAAAAGGCAGTCATGCAATAAAAATGGTAGGGGAGTACTTCAATGGACAAGTTACTGAAATGAAATTTTATCAGCAAAATGTTATTTCCTCGCAGCTGATTTCTAGTTTTTTGCTAATAAGTTTACACACAACTATAGGGGGAATCACTGTTCCCAAAATGGCTTAATAGAGTTTCTCAGGAGTTTGATATCACTTAAAAATTTTGACCAGAAACTGCCACTAGAGAAGGCAAATTTTACTAAAGCCAACCTGGGCAGCCAGTGCCAGTGCATCAGCAAGTTCAGAACCCTGATCTAACTTCTAATACACAGCCTATTTGGCTGAAAAAAAAGGGTCTCAGCTTGTTCTACCAGTCAACTAGGAACTGGGTTTTTAGATTTTTCTTTAAATACTTCTGTACACTTAACAAAGTGGTTCCATAAATCAGATGGCAGCCACTGCACAAGAACTGAAGATCTTGGAGGATTGCCTACTTTAAAACAAGCAGAAATATCCATATATCACTGTAACAGGTTTTCCCTTCAGTTACTTTATGGCAACATGGGATCACCTGCTGATGCAAGCATTTGCATCTCTGTTTCCTCAGCTGATTGCTTAGTAGAATAACCTACCCCTGAATCACCTGCAGATAATAACAACTTAATCCATTTAATAGTGAAGAAAGGCAAATTATAACATCTATTACTCTAATGGTAGGAGGAGAAAGAAGAAGAAGAAAGAGAAGGTACATTACCATAAAGGCAAATTATAACATCTATTACTCTAATGGTAGGAGGAGAAAGAAGAAGAAGAAAGAGAAGGTACATTACCATAAAGGCAAATTATAACATCTATTACTCTAATGGTAGGAGGAGAAAGAAGAAGAAGAAAGAGAAGGTACATTACCATATATAGAACCATGGGATTGCTGTTCCATTGATGGATTCTTGAAATCTGCAAAAGTAAAATAAGTTTAGGTAGGTGTTTTTTAAAAGAAAAACTGGACACTGAACAATAAGAAAATTGAATATTATATTTCTAAAGCATTGGTAGATACTGCAGTTCACTTTATATTCTTGTTCATAGCGATATTAGACAAAATATCAAGAATGTTACTTTCTTTTTCTCAGAGGCTCCAGGAATAGAATACTGTCAACATACTCCAGCATTTTGAGGTGATTTTATTGCTATTGGAGAATCATTTTCAAGTTGTTAGCTGGACTAGTTCATCTTGCATGCCTACCTAATTGCCCTTACCTAAACAGTTTCAATCCAAATCTGTATTTGCGTCAGTCAAATACTGCATCAAGCCTATATTCTCATAAGAGAATTTTATCAATGTTTATCAACTAGCAACAGTTAATATGAGCAGTGGATTCAGCACTTCTTAATAATCTTTCGTGCAAGCACCTTGTTTGCATGTTACCACAACAATTTCAACTATCACTGATCGGTTCTGCATCCTAGCTCCATTCTCATTGTCATCCACGGGTCTATTCTAAAACTATAATTTCTTTAGACAGATTCAAAATGGGATAGCAACTTGACTACCTAAAATTATAAGCATACCAATCCTCCCACAGGAAAAAGCTAAAGCTGCAAAGAAATCAAGGCTCATTATGCCATTCTATATGTCTGCTGCTACAGTGCTTCCATATGAGATGAATAAGAATATGAATAAGAATTTCAAGCTTATAATCAACATTGATAAGAATAAGCAAATTGAATTCAACACCCTTAGCTTTTCTGACCAAAACCCAAACTTTATTTGTTTCTGCCCAAAATGCAAGTGCATTCCCCCCCCCCCCAAAAAAAAAATAAATAGGGGAAAAGGTTGAAATCTTGAGAACTTTGTGAAATTGCTTACCAAAAGTATGGCGTAGCCCTTTGACCGCATCAAAGTTCTTGTATGTATAACCAACAAAATTTAGATCTTTGGGAGTTAAAAGCATCTGCATTAAGTAAGAAAAAAGATAGATAAACTCCAACATGTTTTTGCATGTTAGTCGATACTCGCAACTATGTATAAATAATATCAAGATATAAATATAACATGAAACAAGCATGTTGGTTTTTGTGGACAAAAATGCATACTCATCACATCTATGCAATTGTCGTTCTCACAAGTTATTAATAGAGATTTTTTTTTAAGAAGAGAGACCAACAATTGTTTTGTAAATTGACATATTTTCAAAAGGAATAGAAGTTCAATAATTGCATATTCATAGCCTTATCAGATCATATTGCATGACAAAAACTAGCCACATACTAAGAAAAAAGTGTAAATAAAAAGAAATACACTAGTTGGAAATTTTATATGTTACAAACCTTCCGTGAAGGTCCTGAGCTAGTTCTTGCTGGTGCTGGAGCATCCAACTGGTGAGAATTCCAAAAGTATTCAATTTATGAGAAAAAAAGATATTTTTAATTTCGCCAAGATGGATAAAAAAATAGTGAAGGGATTAGTATTTGGAATAAGCAAAAACAAAAGAAACAGAAAAGGGGGGGTTCAAGTTATACTTCATCAAACTTCATAAAATTTTGAGTATCTAACTCCCCATTCACTTCAGGTTTAAATGCTGCCTCCATCTCATAGAGTTTATCCCATACAACGTCATTGAACCAAGGATGAGCCTGATAACATCAAATGTCAACAACCTAATTAGGAACAGGAAGTTGGTAGAAAAGGAATAACATCTCAATATATCATGATCTTACTTTAATTTGATGTGCCCCTCCAGTACCCAATCTGTGGTCAACATCACACAGCAATCTACATATGAGATCCTTTGCCTCATGACTTATCCTTGAATCTTCAGGAAATCTTAGGTGACTTTTCCAGTGCACGATCTAAAAATGATTTATGACCGATATGTTAGGGAAAGAATGATATCACCATCAAGAGTAACATGGTGAAAATGTTCTTTCTAAAACTTGGGTAGGGGCAACAGACATAATGCAGCATGCATAACAAAATCAAAAGCAGTCATGGTGCATAGGTGTTACAACTAAACTTTTGAGGAGAAAAACACAACAACTAGCTTTTTCAAAAAGCTCGAAGAACACGAGATCAATGATGGTGCTGGTAAGACACCAATAACATAGTTATCCTATACAAGTAAGCATTTGTCCTGCATTAGAATTCTTTAGTAATAGCAGTCTCCACCTATAAAGAGAAGATTCTATACAATAAACTAGCCCAAACTAGAGAAAAGAAGTTCCATAGTGGAATATCTGGAATTTGGGGAGAGCACACAAGGAAGATAATCATAAGAATACATCTATGGTAAACCAGAACTAAGAAAATAAAGCCAGACATATGTCTTACCTTCCTGCAGGTGGTAATTGGATCATCTGAATAAAATGGTGGATATCCAATTAGCATTTCGTACATTATTGCTCCTAATGACCACCTAAAAGAAATCCAATAGAACAGTCAGCATTACTTAAGTTATAATAAGTTAACATCATAGAAGAAGCTCTGTCTACACAATAGAAAGTAAAACAAAGGCAATTGTTAGTTCCCACATTCAAATTTGTTAACAGGAAAAGGTGATAGATGATTCACAATTAGAAAAGTAGAACAGATCCCTTCAAAAAATAGAAAAAGAAAAGTAGAACAGGTATGCCTCATACTGGTTACAAGCATGACTGAAAGAGACAGAAAAGAAATATAACTAACCAGTCACATTCCATGCCATATCCTTTCTTCAGTAACACTTCAGGAGCTATGTAATCAGGCGTTCCCACAGTTGAAAATGCCTTCAAAATAATAATAATAATTCTTATTATAATATTTCAAATCTGCTCCACAAACTGTATGCTTTCATAGCATAATCTGATTGCATTACTACTTATTTAGATATTCAATGAGTTACCAAAATCTCTTGTCACTCTTTGAGTTTTAAGATTCATTGGTAGTTAACAATGCTGCTATTGCAAATACCTTTTAAGGAGAAGAAACTTTTAAATGCTTAAGGAATGATGGTTGCCATTAGTTGCCATCTAGAAAGTCCAGTACATAATGGAATTGTTCACATTTAGCAACAAGAGAAGTTAGGCATGGTTCGAAAGAAGTGATCAGATAAAGTAAGGGAAACAGTGCCATTAGTCCAAGCATCAATCAAGCATCAAAACTGGAAAAATTTGCTGCTGCCTTATTGCGCTTTACCGATACAATTGGAATGTACTTTGAGAATACATGCATTAAAAGATAAAGACTGGAGAAAAATATTTACATACCAACTTTCTTCTGTTCATCTGCCAATGCTGAAGCTGCTCACGAGGGCTTCTAAAACTGCTCTTATCAGTAATACATCCATCAATATCCATAGGTTCTGTCATATTCTCATCATCCATGGGCTTATTCTCATAGATTGCTGGTAAATTTGCACAATCAATAGGCTTACAAAGGCCAAAATCTGATAACTTCATGTGACCATTTTTGTCCAGAAGAAGGTTGTCAGGTTTAATGTCTCTGGAAAGTGAATGTAAAGAAATAAGATAAGGAAAAAAATTTACTTGTAACAATTATCAACGTAAACTGCCACATCACCCTAGCTCAAAATGGACTAATTACGCAACATAGTAGGGAAAGCTAAAATATTAACCTGTGAATGTAATTATGCTTGTGAATAGACTCAATGGCCAAGACACTTTGCGCAATGTAAAACTTGGCTACATTTTCAGTTAAGGTATCCTCCCTCATTAGCAGAGTCATCATATCACCACCAGGAAGATATTCCATGATCAAATACAAGTACTCGGCATCCTGAAATGAATAATAAAGTTTTACTATGCAGTGGCTTGCAACTTCTGCCAGCAAGTTCCTCTCAGCTCTAACATGTTCTACCTAAGGAGTGAAAGTACATTTTAGATTAGTAGTATGGAGAGGAGACTAATGGAAGCTGACAAAATATTAGAATTTGAAGCATGAGATATTTATAAGAAGGTTAGGTATCAACCAAGGAGCAGACAACAGCTGAACATCAGAGAATAGACAAGGGATTCAAAAGCATGAAGTTAACATGTAGAGAGTGTGTGTATAAGTTTTAAAACCAAGAGGTGTAATATAGAAGCAGATGGTGGGCAAAAGTTCCACTCTCCTCAACTCTAACTTTACAATTAAATGAATGTTAACTGCATGATACCTGTCCCCTCATAAGCATTTCAGATTTCTTTAACTTCTTCATTGCAAAAATATTTCCAGATTTCTTCTCCCGGCACAACCGAACCTGCAGAACAAGTATGAGCAGTAAAATACTCCGGGCAGACAGCAAATGGTGATATAAATAAGAAGCCCAAAACAGAATGTAGTTCCAAGACTATGAAGCAGCTTATGTTAGAAGCAACAAATAGTTTGGCACATAACAAGAATTAGCATTCTAACCTCACCAAAGGCTCCCCTGCCAATAATGGTTAAAAGATCAAAATCATCTACACAAATCTTGTGCCTTTTAAGTCTCATAAACTCTGTCTCTTTCCTCTCTAAATCCTTTATCAGATTGATCTGTTCCTCCTTGGGCACATCTGAAGCAGCTAACTTTCTCTCAAGGACCCATCGTCTGCAATGAAATTAAATCATGTTATTTAAACTGAAATTGGCATTACCAACTTCAAGCATACAAATGCAGAGAACATTTTGGAAAAGGCTACATCAGGTTGAGGAAAACAGTGTTACAACTTACAAGGAACAAGAAACTTCATAGCAATAGATCTCATTTACAAAATAACCCAAAAGTCATTCTAGAATTGATTTAAAAATCCTTTATCAAATAAAGCTGAAAATATCATGTACCACATGAAATTAGTAAGTTCTCTAAGGATAAAACTAAAAGTAATAATTTGACTAGCAAATCAGATATTTTAATCTGCGCACTGCACGTGCATGCACTCACACAGAAAAAAATGAAAAACGAAAAAGATAACCTGATGTCATGGTTGTTGTGAATTGGTATGAACCAATCCAAATCTATCAGTTTTCTACAAATAACATCTGCATATCCTGTAGATCAATGAAGCAAAACATGCTTTCCTTCATTGTCTTAATCAAATATGTGTTGGACAGCACTGCATATGTACCTCATGATAAGTCATTTACATTAGCCCTAAATTTTCCATATTTTCCAAAATAAAAATTTTGCTTTTAACATTTTTTATCTCCTAAGGACACAAGTAACAGGAGTTCCCTTTGAGGTGATTGTAGTTTCTTTTGTTCCGAGGGAGCTGGTTTGGGGCTTCAACTACAAAATATCAATGATATAAGGAGAAGTTTGGATCATCAAAATTATCAACTCAAAGAGAACTGTAAAAGACATTAAATAGAAGCCTCTTACTGGAGCAACTTTGCATTATAACTAAAGCATGCACCAGATCAGTTTTAATAAGCACATACCATTAATTGATGAGAAAAGCAAAGGAGAATACATAACACAATTTTCTTTTCCTGATACTTCGAAATCCATTTTTCGAAAAATTACCTGATTTGGGAAACTGCTAAATTCTCCTATTAACTGCCCCAATTTCCTATCATGGAAACCTAGTTTGACATTAATCCACTCCCCAAATACTAACAAAGGGGAAAAAAACTAAGCCTCATACATAGTAAAGCAAAGCAAACACCAGACTCATCAGCTCAAAACCGGAAAATTGAATTAAAAAGAAGAAGCAGTTGAAATTAGGTTCAGCTGACGACAAAGTTCATTGATTCCACCAACAAAAATGCTCTAATCTATCATCACAAGTTCCTGTCTTTCTCTTTTTTGATTTCACAGCAACCAAACAAAAATCGTAAATAATGCAAAAAAAAAAGGAGAAAGAAATTGCAATTTTTTGTTTAAGTAAAACAATACCTTTCTTTGCGTTCTTGAATATTCTTCATCTGAGCTCTATAATGATTCTCGATAAACTGTTTAGCAGCCGCCACTTTCTCCATCGTCAAGCTTGACCCTAACACCTCCTCTTCTCCACTCTCTTCTTCCTCTATACCCTCCATTTCCCCTCTCTCTCTCTCTCTCTCTAAAATCTCCCGTTCTCCGTCTGTCTCTCTCTCTCTCTCTCTCAGTATATATATTTATATATTTCCTCTTCTAAAAGCTTTCAACTTTTTTCTGTATATCTCTTTACTTAAAGAAAGATAAAAACTTTCTGATTTACTGCAACAGCCAAGGAAGAGAGATGATGGAAGAGAAAACAGAGAGCTCTTTCACTGATTTTCCTCTTAATCTTCTACTTCCACTCTCACCATCCTTTCCTGTTTATACCCAATAAAAATCATCCACGTGGATAAATACATCATGGCAGCGTATTGATTCTTGTTTTGGAGCGGGTTCAGGGTGGGACTGGGAACAGTGGAGGATATGTTTTTATTTTATTTTTAAGCAATAAATTTAGCGAGTGTTGTCAGCGTAGGAATGGGGGGAAAGAAACTCTCACGCGCGGCGATGAAAGCGTGAATTCCCTTCGAGATGCGGTGGAGAGAGGTGTCGTTTTCCGGTCATAAATGATTATTTAACACATTTTAGGACAAGAAAGCTGCAATCGGGCCCACTGGGTTCTGGGCTATGATTGGACAGTGCCGCTCACTCGCCTCGAATACAATGTGGGTTTTTGTCTGTTTCTTTTTTTTTTAATTATCCGGTCAGTGATTGGCTGTCTTTTGCTGCTTAAAAAAAAGGGCTCGATCTCTTCTATTAATGCTCACACACAAACTCACTGTTTGCATTATTGTTTGTTCCCTTTGATCTTAGTTGTAACAAAAGAAATTCATATACTGAAATCTTACGACAACCTTAACATGCTGCTGTCTTTTATATTTATTGTTATTATTTCCCTTTCAAGATTATAAAGGTGGTAAATAAATCATGGATTCTTCAATTAAATTATTATTTATAAGAATATTTACCAAATACAATAGTTTGATGATTTCTATGCGTTAGAACTTACAATTCTAGACATGTTTAATTTAATTGATTTTTAACTTAAGGGGACTTGTTAATAAGAGCATTAAATTTGTTTGAAGTGAATCATTTTTACTGAAAAAAAATAAAATCCAATAGTAAAAAAGGGGAGCTTCGAAAATTACTCTTTTATTAATTAATGTTAATACTGTGTTAACTACATATTTAAAGCTCTAATAAAATAACTGATTATGGGAATCAAATCATTGAGTACAATAAGCTAACATAGTAATTAAAGCTGCAGTCAAACACTCCTCTCCTAATATTTTACTTTAATTAAAAATAAAATTAAGTTGTTATGTTTAATACATATATATATATTTGTATTAATCAATAAATTAGAGTTAAAATTATGGTGACTTGACTAAAAGAGAGCATATATATGTATATCTCATGTGTCGTGAGTTGTACTTTTTGGTAACACAGAAACCGGTAAAATCTAATATCGGTAATCTAGGATTCTAAATAAGATGTGCTTTTTGGACATGTGAGGGTAGGAAAGATTACCTGTATCTATGCAGGCAATATTGTCTTAAAAAATAATTAATTTTCACAGTGAAATCTAGCTGTTAAACCAGCAACACTCTGCCATAGAACTCATATATGATATGTATATCTCATGTGTGGTGAGTTGTACCATAATTAGACCAAATGATTCAGTACTCCAAAAAAAAACCAAGTTCACCTGGGTCTCTCAACTTGTCCATTTTTTATTGGTCAATGACAGTTCTCGGTCATGTGATGACATCCCACATTAATGGGTCACTTTTGTAGTATTTCAGTATTTTTGTATACAGATGAGAAAATCATTGAAGTTGTACATTTTCTAAAGGTGGGTGACATGAGAGAAATCAAAAATTGTAAACAAAGAGTGGGGGAAAATGAAATTGTTTGATCTTCCTTTCATGTTTGACAGGCAGTTTAGCAGCAGCTCTCAAAATGACAGCTGTTCCATTTGGTGTAGTGAGCAAGTTTTCAGAAGAAAAAAAGCCCTGTCTGTGGTTGCCTTTGTGCAATCAATCTAATACTTTTTGCAGTGTAAGAAGAACAATAGCTGCAATTTTAGTTTCAGATATGAGGTAGTGAAAATTGCTTAGACTACACTGTGACCCTCTTTGAAGCTTTTTAATGTCTTGAAAATTAATGTTAATTTTAGTTATAAAGCTTTTGTCATATAAATTGATCTTTAGTATATTTATTCGCCCTTGAAATCCCAATTTTTAACAACAAAAAAAAATTATTCCATGAAGACTAAATATTTTTTTAAATTCGTAAGTATTTCTTTACTATTTTCTTAAAAATTAAAATATATATCATCACTGAACTCAACTCAACACAATAGATGAAGCAATTAGGACTTAAAAGCAAAACCAAAACTTTCTTCGAATAAAAAGAAAACCTTTTGGACCATTCGATCAAAACAAAAGGGTAAAGTTTCATTATTGGGCTGTTTAGAACATTTTAAGCCTGAACAAAACGGAGCCCAGGTAGTCCTCCCCTACTCTCAATCACCAAAATCGCCAATGGCAATAGCTGATAAGCAAAGAGGTTTCAGAAACACATGGGAGGGGGTGGGGGTACCTTATTACAGGCAACGTGCTGTTACAGCTGACAGAAGTGCTCATGCTTGTCTTTTTAACATGTTTACGTTTTCTTTCTTTTGATTACTGGAATCTCGCTTTTTTGATTATAAAGATTGTCTTCTGGGATCATTGTCTGCAAATTTTCAATCTATATGATATTTTGAATTTAGCTTCTTCTTCTTTTTTCTCCCGTTGTAGTGGATGTGATTATTATGATATCATTTAAACTGGACTTTGCTGGAGTTGATTACGTAAACCTTTCATGAATATTTAAGGAAGGCTCCCTAACGCCACAATGACAACTTATTTACAAGGAACAAAGACATGTAAGTTTACTAATGGGTCTTTTCTCTCTATTTGACTTCCTAGTTATCGCTGGAGCTCTTTCCTCTGTTAGAATAACACCTAAGTTGTATCAAACCAGTTACCATACATTTTTCTGCTTAAAGCTTTCTATGCATCATGATATCGACATGTTTATATCATGTAATGGTTGCTATAATTGCCCAGTTCCCATGCAGATTGCAGCCCAATGCCTGTCTGAATCAGGCAACTCAAGGCAAGCTATTTTGCATAACTCAATACAATTTCATTATAAACGTGGGGTTGACAGCTAAAACTGAAATCTCATATTTTTTGGGCATCATACACCACGAGAGTGGTAGATTAAACGTGAAAAGAATATTTAGTTTGTTGAAGAATGTTCAGACAAAGACAAATCAATAAAACAGGGGCGTTTGAAGTCATCCAAGAAAGATTACAGGTTTGACTAATAAAAGATGTTATGCCGTGAAATTCGCCAAGGACTTCAGCATTCCTATGTCTTGGGGATGAAGTCACCACGACAGCTATTCATTTATTTGTTTAATAAACCAATAAATCAGGTGATAAACTTGCATCTCCTGTCCTATTAGAATCATTTTGATTTGTCGTGTAGCTTGTAAATTTAATACTCAGTTGCGATTGGATGTCAAGTATTAAAATAACCATAAAATCACCAGGCAACCTAACCAAGGGCATAAGCTCATACTGTTAATATAATAACATATGAGAAAAATGAGAAAAACAAACAGTGCTAAAGCTTGAACCATATTTTGATTTTAAGCTGGTCTTGAGAGGAGATATGCAAAGATAAATCTGAAAGGGGCACTCCCAAAGTAATGGTAACAAAAATGGGCCTAAAGGGTCCCTTCCATTCATTTAACTCAACAGGCTAAGTTCGTTCACAACAAAATTCAAGAAGAAAAAGAAAATTTTCATATAACCTTGTTTGAAATTGAACATCTAAAAGAATAATTTTGATGTTTGATTTCATTCATATTCTTTATTCCATAATGGAAGCAGTATAGAACCAAGGAATACACATATCTTAATGTAAGTGAAAACCTAACAGGCTAACACTGTAACTCAAAACTAAATAAATGTTTCATTCATTGGAGGGAACAAATATAGAATTTTACACATCCCTTCAAACAAATTTACAATTAATCCCTACAATAATGTCATACTACCTTGCAAAAAAAAATGAATTTATAATCTTTCAAAAAAACAAATATTGGATATTCTCTGCCCCCCAAATTCCATTTTTGTAAATTACAGAAAAGCAGTGCCAGCAAGACCATGATGTAAAAGATTATGAGCAATAGCATCTCTAGCTTTCATCGAACTTACCGATTTCAAAGCAACTTCAGGGACCATTTCATCATCAGCAAGCGCAAATTTCAAGTCTGGGTCGATTCCTTCATCCATCATTTCACAAATATTATGTAAAACACAACAAGCTCCCAGCACAACAGGCAAATCCTGTAACTTAACCTCTGTCCTTTTCTGCAAACAACACCACCTCCCTTTAAGTCTCCCAAATGCTTCCTTAGCAATCTTTTGAATCTCCCCAATCTTTTCATTGAAAGCATGTTGTGTCCAAGTCAAATGCTGTTGTGTGTAAGGAACCAAAACCCAATCCATTAATGGATACCCTGAACTCCCAACAATCCAAACTCCTTTTAGTAATCCCCCATTTGCCCTTTGATACAAAGCTGATTTTTCAAGCACTTCATCATCGGTCATCGAACCCGGCCACCCTATACAAACATCTGTAAAAACTCCCCTAGGATCGACCACGCCTTGTACGGTTATCGAGTACGAGGTTTTCTGGTTCCGCTCCGTGTGTCTCTTGTTGAAATACGCCGCCACGCTTATTTTCGGTGCGATAATCGGGATGTGCGTTGTGTACATTGATCCGACGGCGTTTGGTATCCCCGAAATGCCCTCGAACTCTTCTTTTATTTTCCGCAAGGAATCCTCTTCTGGCCAGTGTAAGTATTTCGGCATCAAAACGCTGCGTATTGCCGAACACACTTCGAGGACCAGCTTATGACACGTCGAGATGCCTAAACCGAACCGTTTCGAAACGAGCCGTAACGGTTCGCCTGTGGCTAGCCGCCAAATGCAAACCGCCACTCTTTGCTTAACGGGGATCGCGTTCCGTAACGTCGTGTCTTCTTTGGCGATAACGGAGTTGAGTTCTTCGCAGATGAGCTCGAAGGTTGACTTGCTCATCCTGAAAGCCTTCTTGAATTCTTCTTCGGGGTAATCGGGTCGGTTGCAGTCGTCCCACCAAGCCTTCGATCTGTCTTTTACCCATAATCGCCTTTGCTGACCCGACCCGGATTGTTTGTTCTGTTGGTTGGGTGATTGGTTTTCCGTTTGGCTAACGGCAGCGACAGCGACGGATGCCGCCATGGTTCGGGACTTCTTCCGCTTCACACGGTCGGTTTCGTCGATTTCGGAGTAATAGTCTTGGAGATTGGTGTAAAATTCGAGCATAGTTCGAGTTTTTCTCTTGTGATTGGACTCCAAGATCGATTTCTCTTCATTGGATGCTTCGTTTTGCTCTTCATGGTCTCGCTTTTCTTGCTCTTCAAGCAACAGTAGCGAAGTGATAATACCGTTCAAATCTTTCTTTTTGGGTTCATTGTCGGTGGAACAGCTATCTTCATCGTCGGAAAATGTTTCCTCCCGTCGTCTCTTATAATTCTCGCCGTTAATCATTTCAAAGCAAGAAATAGTGAGGAAAAAACAAAAATTCGTTTCTTTGGGGAATAGCAAAGCTGGGCGTTTTATATATGAAAAGAAAATGAAAATAAGGGAAAATATTTAATTAAAACAGGCGAAATTTTAAATAAATTAAAAAATGAATTTTGCTTTTGGTAAACTGCATAGAACTTTCATAGATTCTCATTTTGTGTACCATTTGCTAAAAGGGCATTGACGTTAACAAATGTTTTCATTTTAGTCACTCTCGGTTATAGAGATTGACGAAAATTCTAATTGGCACGTCAAATCATTCTTTTTATTTTCCACATAAGTATATAATTTCCACCTCCTTATTCTGGTTCTATCTCTTTAAATCTTCACCCTCTAATGCATCCCCTCCACTTTGAACCACCATCAACTCATTATGCTAGTCTAACTCGAACCAACTTCCATGAAACCCAAAATCTCAACCACTGGTCCCATCATCCACAACAATCCTCAATTACCACCGTCAAAACCAACCATCACCCACCTACACCACATAAATATAGTTAGAAGCCAATGCCAAGGACGACAAGATTTGTAGATTGAAAATGTTTTCAATCATGACTTAAGGGGTAAACTTAGAAAGTTTTAAGCCATTCTTTAAAGAACAAAGATAACAAATATATATCTTATGGAGAGAGAGAGAGAGAGAGAGAGAGAGAGAGAGAGAGAAAGAGTGAGGAGATTTTGGGCTATCGAACAATTGTGCCCGATCAAAGTTTCGATGCTGAAGAAAGGTGGTTCTCATGGCATTGCTAAAACAATAAGGGATAAAGGGAGTGAAACTTAGCTACTTCAAGGAGATTTGCTCCAATAAAGTGAAATAGGAGGATGAGAAGCATTTTAGTGATGTCAACAATTGGAGATGGTGCGGCGATGACATCACAACAATGTTCTTTAGGGTTTCAAAAAAAAAGAAAAATGGATGATAAGATATCCAAAATTATATTATGAGATTTTTTTTGTGTTTAAAACAAATAATGAGGTGGAAATTGTATACATGAAAATAAAATTAAAAATGAGTTGGCATGCCAGGTAAAATTTCCGTAGCCCTTACAATCGATAGTGACCAAACTAAAATATTTGCTAACAACGGTGCCCTTTTTGCAAACTTGTCTTTTTAATGCTCAAAATGAAAATTTACAAAAATTGGGTGACTTAATTGTGCAATTTATCATTTGTTTTTCTTTTCTTGTGGGGTTTGGAAAGTGTGGGGGAGAAAGGTATGAAAAGATTGGAGTAAGTGTGAACGCAAAGAGATTCAATCATTCAATTTCGATTGTGTGTTTTTGTGGGCAATTTTATATAAAAAGCAAATTCAAATACGATACATGTATTTAAAGAATATAATAATATTTGAAAGAATTAATCATAAGAAATAAATTCAGCTGGCAAAAAGAGAAAAGTTTTAAATTTTTAACTACTTCCAAATACAAATTTTAATTATAGGCATGATCGAAGCTTTAAAATATTATAAATACACTATTTTTTCTTATAAGAATAATTAATAATTAAATGTAAAATGCTTCCTTAAAATAACATTGCATTAATTGTGCTAACTAAATAATTCATCAATCATGTTAAATGCATTGATAATTAGAAAAACTAAAAGACATTTCCCATTAAAATTATTAAATTAATGGTCATAATAAATAGGGAGGGAAAACAGAAAGTCAAACCTTACAACTTTGGATGAAGGCGCCAGCCAACATAGAGTTGCAATTTGTAAATAGGAATAAACATTTTTTAAAGAAAAATAGCGACCAGTGTGAACGAGGCCTTTTACTTTTTTTAGTTAAACTGTTTAGATAAGGAGGTGGTAGGCGCCTAGGCGGTAGGTGTGGGACGGTGGCCTTAGATTGGAATTAGATTACGTGGATTTTCCTATTTTCTTTTCTTCTTCTTATTTTTTTTTATTTTGGGTAATTTCAGCTCTCTTAAATTTCAAAACTTGTTTGACGATAAGATAGCTCCACATTTTATTTGTATAATTTGATAAAATTTTAAAAATATATATATGAAATAAAAATAATTAATTTCTCTGATTAGTAACGGACAAAAAAGAAAAGGCACGAAAATGGTTGTGAAAGTTTTAGGCCCACAAATCGGTGCCTTGAGTCATGGCATTGGCAATTATAGATATCCATCTTAATTATTAAAAAATATATGCTTGGCTTGGCTTGGCTTGATGATACTTTCACATTGACATTGACATTTATAATCATATCGTAAATATTTTATTTCATATTGGAATGAATTTTCGGAACAAGTTTGTCAATACTTATACATTGTTAGTGTAGAAAATGATAAATAATGTTGAAAAAAATATATTACAATGATGATGTATGTTTTATTTGTTTTTAATTTTTTAAATATGTTTGGAGAGACATATTATTTTAATTTTATTAATTGAATTTTTACTCTTATATATAAAGGAGCAAATGTGCATAATATTCGAGAAGAATCTTGATTTCCTTTGGTACAAGTAAAAACATTACGCCTGCCTGGATGGAATCAAGGATAAAACTTGAGTAGAATCTATTTATTTATTTATTTATTATTAGGCTATGCATAAATGCAATATTTCGAAAAGAAAATTAAAATTATAATAAAATTAAATGAGGTTTTGATTAATTTAAAAATTTTAGTGTTTTAGGTTAAAATTAGTGAATTTAATTTGATTTTGAATTAATTTTATAAATATAAAAGAATAAAAATATATATTTTTAAATTAATATATTCATCAGCAGTAACTAATCCCTATGAGTGAGGGTTGGTTAAAAGATAGAGGTAACTAACTATCGCATTATATTATGGGTATAAAATTTTAGTTCCGCACTCAAAAACACTTGAAGTTAATCTAACTCCTAATAATTGAAGATTCAAATAAAATTCCTCCAAGGCATTGACGCAAAGCAAAAGTAAATTGAATGAATGCTCTCAATAATTCTATTACTCAATGAGGCGACTTCTATTTATAATTGAGCCTTCAAAATTAATGGTACAAATTGAAGTATATCAACGGCTAATATTAAAAGCTATCTACAAAATCAAATATTTAAGATTATAGAATCATATTTTCTAAGATTACAAGTCATATCTAAGATTGTATATCTTCGAAGATTACATTCCATATTTGTCATGCTTTGTAGATGGGCCTTCAATCTCTCCAAGCAACGAGCCAGTTCGATTAAGCTAAATGATCTCCCTTAAACATGATGGATCACACAAGTGTGTCATGGTTGCGGGCTTCCATACGCAACCCATAACAACTACACCATGACAAAAATATTACTATAATAATATTTATTAATTTTTAGATAAATTTTAATTGAATTGATACTTAATTCATTAATGTTATTAACTAAATAAAAAATTTAAGTTTAGTAATGTATATTACATTAGAGGGTTTTTACTAAAAAAAGTAAAAGTAAAAGAAAAACACTCATCACCTAAATAAAGCTAAGTTCAAAAACAAGAAGAGTGTAAATTGGAATTTCAAGAAGTCTAAAATGAACACAGATAACAAACTTAATTGCTTGATTAATGGTGTGCTGCTGAATGAATGTTACCTGATTTAGTGAAGAGGGGCTCAAGTGGGGTACACAAAGGTCACCATTTTTCAACATTTACTGCTACTTTTGTTTCTGCCAAAATTTGAAAATAAGAAAAGATAGCCAAGATTTAAAGCATAACGTTAACTGTCCTTCGATTCTCTGGGACCAGTTCAGAAAAATCAAACCCAAAATAGGTAAACAGTAAAAACGAGATTGGCCAAATCTGAAAGGCACATGCATAGTCAACCATGCGTGTCTCTTTTTGACTTTTTATATGCATCAAGTTTCGATTAGTAACATTAAAAATGAGGGTGCAGTGGCAGTGAGTAGTTGTTGAATGAGTCTTTTACCTAGAATAAAAGATTGCAGGCAGCGTGCATGCTTCCAAAGCTATTAATATAAGATAGACAATTTTGCAGGTGGATGGATGCTCCATGAAACTCTTAACGTGTCAAATGGTTGAATTTTCCGAATCTTTGGTGGGTTTGGCAAAAACCCAAATGCCATTCATATTCATTTAATCATTATAAAGTTAAAAGATGATCATTTCCGGGCATGTACATCCTTAACTAGATAAAACCCCATTAAAGATTACTAATAAATTAAGGAAATCTCCAATTCCTCTATTCGACTCATTATGTTATGATTCTAGAATATGCAAAACGTATGAATAAATATCTAAGCCCATGCCTATTACCATTTTTCTTTCTCTCCAATATTCAATTAAGAGAAACTCTAGAATTTGGTATGGTATGTTGGCGGCTATGGAAATTAGTAAGAAAATAATTTCTTTTTCCGAAGACATTAATCATAATGTTGATGAAATTGTGGGTTAGTTTAGGTAACGCATATCTTAATAAGTCGGGAAAGAGTTTTAAGTAAACTGGGTGGATATCATCAGGTAAAATTTAATGTTAATTTAACGATAATTTTTTTTAATTAAAATATTCTCTCTATTCGTTCTAAAAATGAAAATAACTCTTTTGAAAAATATAATTTTATTTTTGTGCTCAACATTTGTAGATAGAAACATTGGAATTTATTCCCAGAGATGTTCTTTGAAATTTAAATGATAATGGGATTGTTGAATTCAGAATGAATTTAGAAATTTGTACCATCACTCAAGCGAAATTGTGAGTTTAGGGTGATGGGATGCTAATAGCCCAGGGTGGTAGGAAAATCGTACTTGAGATTGATAATAAATTAATGCTTCATATGCTGAATGGAGCAAAGGAAGACGCCAGTAATTTTTCTTTGGCCAAAAGCATACACGAGTTAAAATCAAACACATCTACAGGGAGGCAGATTTAGTGGCCGATTACATGGCTAGTTGGCCCAACAATGCACTAGGGGTCAAACACACATTACTTGCCGGTCGTATGGAAATTACATATGGGAGATAATGTTGTCTTTACTCTTTAGTTTGATGTAATACAAGGCTTTGCCTTCTTTTCTACCCCAACAAAATGCATGCGCAATCATCTCTCTTCTTTTTCTAAAACAAACTCTCTGATTTGTCTCTAAAAGTAATCAAGCTCTAAATCTAGTTTGCTAGGTGGCTTGCCGTTACACTTTCCTCTCCTCTCTTCCTTTCCTTTTTCTTTGTTCCTGTTAGAATTGTGTGACCTAAATTCTAAGAGATTGCTTGCAAGTCAAGATAAACAAAAATATATTTTCTTTCTAGAAGATTTAGTATTTATTAGTATAATATATTTAGCATTTATTAGTATAGTTTATTTGACTTACTAATTTAGCCTATAAATAGGCTCCTTTACAATCTTAGAATTAAAAACAGACACCCATTAGATTAGAACTCATAACACATTTAGAGAATTTTGTGTTTACGTTTGAGGGTTCTTTGTTTTTCGGGTTTTCGGGGTTTAGTTTTTATCTCCATCTTTTGTACTCTTCATTCTTTTGCCATTATAGTAAAATTATCTTTGCCCGTGGTTTTTTATCCTCTTTTGAGGGGTTTTTCCACGTTAAATTTGTGTGTTCATCTTCTCAATTTCTTTTACTATTTTTACTTGTTCGTTGCTTATTCGGGACGATCCTAACAAGTGGTATCAGAGCTAGTTTAACTTTCATAGATCAGCCCGGTCAGAGATGGTAGCAACAAGGTTTGAAATTGAGAAGTTCGATGGTGAGACAAATTTCAATCTGTGGCAAGTTCGGATGATGGCAATTCTAGTTCAAAATGGCTTGAAAAAGGTTGTTACAGGGAAAAAGCCTGAGAATCTAAATCAAACAGAATGGGAAGAGCTTGATGAAAAGGTCTTGTCTGCAATCCAGTTGTGCCTCGCGAATACAGTATTGCAGGAGGTATTGATGGAGAAGACCTCATTCGCCTTGTGGAAAAGGTTAGAAACTCTTTATGCGACTAAGTCTCTGGCTAACCGTTTAGTGTTGAAACAACGTCTATTTACGTTTCGCATGAACGAAAGTGAGCTTCTTAAAGATCACATCAGTCAATTCATTACTCTTTTAAATGATTTAAAGAACGTTGAGGTTTATATTGACGATGAAGATCAAGCTATGCTATTATTGTGCTCTTTACCCTCTTCATACAAGTCTTTCAGGGAGACCTTGATTTATGGCAGAGACAAACTCTCGTTCGAAGATGTGAAGGGTCATTTGTTGAGTAGAGACAAACTCGACAATGAGTTTGATTTGAATAGCAAAGCAGATAGACAAGCTTCCGTTTTGGTAGCATCAAAGAAACGAGACAAAAGGTGTCGCTATTGTAAAAAGTTAGGTCACGTCAAAGCAGATTGTTATAAACTGCGAAATAAAAGAGCTGCTGAGAGTAACGAGGAAGATGTAGCTGGTGCTAATTTGGTCGATGAAGGCGGTGATGATTTCTTGTTAGTGTCAACGAGCGATAACTCCAAGCTTACGTCTGAGTGGATCCTAGATTCAGGATGTTCTTTCCACATGTGTCCCAATAGAGAATGGTTCTCCACATACAGTTCAGTTGAAGGTGGAGTTGTGCACATGGGAAACGATTCATCTAGTAAAATAATCGGTATTGGTACTGTTAAAATTAGGATACACGATGGGACGATTAGGACACTCTCAGATGTCAGGTATGTACCTGATTTACGAAAGAATCTCATCTCCTTGAGTATTTTAGACTTGAAAGGATGCAGAATCAACATCGAGTCGAGCGACATTAAAGTATCTCGTGGAGCTCTCGTTTTGTTAAAAGGTAAAAGAACCGGCAGTCTTTATATTCTGGAAGGTTCTACAGTGACCGGTGAAATCGGACGTCCCTCGTCCGTTACGGAGTCAAAGTCAACTCATTTGAAGCGGAGGCAACTTGGTCATAGGAGGGAAAAAGGTATGACCGTTTCGTTGAAGAGAGGTTCTCTTTTGGATGCAGGTTTTGAAAAGTTAGGGCACTGTATTCGTGAAAATCAGACCCGGGTTAGTTTTGATTTGGCAGTGCACAAGTCGAAGGCTAGAAGTCTTCCAGCTTCTAAGCATAGATTCGACTCAGTTAATTCCCTGCATAGTTCAAGATAGGCCCGTGGCGGGTTTTGGCAAAGATGGCATTGAAAGAATTCGTGTCAAGGTGGAGATTGTTAGAATTGTGTGACCCAAATTCTAAGAGATTGCTTGCAAGTCAAGATAAACAAAAATATATTTTCTTTTTAGAAGATTTAGTATTTATTAGTATAATATATTTAGCATTTATTAGTATAGTTTATTTGACTTACTAATTTAGCCTATAAATAGGCTCCTTTACAATCTTAGAATTAAAAACAGACACGCATTAGATTAGAACTCATAACACATTCAGAGAATTTTGTGTTTACGTTTGAGGGTTCTTTGTTTTTCGGGTTTTCGGGGTTTAGTTTTTATCTCCATCTTTTGTACTCTTCATTCTTTTGCCATTATAGTAAAATTATCTTTGCCCGTGGTTTTTTTATCCTCTTTTGAGGGGTTTTTCCACATTAAATTTGTGTGTTCATCTTCTCAATTTCTTCTACTATTTTTACTTGTTCGTTGCTTATTCGGGACGATCCTAACAGTCCCTTTGTTTCTATCCTTTATGAAAAGTTAAGCCTTGAACTGTGGTTCAGTTATCTACTGGCCTCAAGGATGGATCCATTGATGGGATGCTACTATCCATTGATGGTTAGTAGCTCTTTTCTCCTCTTTTGCAATAGAGTTTTTATTTATTTATCGAGGAGGATGAGATTGTTGTGAAACTACATGACTAATTAGTTTGGTCGATGTTATCTTTTTCTTTTCTCTCCTTTCTTTGTACTTTTTTTCGTCCTATTTTCTTAAACTTTTCCCTATTTTCTATTTTCGGTGTAATTTCTTGTATTTTCTTTGTTTCTGTTTTATTTTGTCACTAAATTTGACTCTTTCGTTGCGACAATAGGGATATAGTTGATCCACGGATTCAACGCTCTCACACGCGAGTTTTATGCATGTACCTGTCTATAAGTCTTGTTTCCAAACATTTGTTGTTGATTTGGGTTGAGTTCTGAGTTGGGTTTTACGTGATCTTGAGCTCTATGTTTGGGGTTCTTTTGGTCCCCATTTTTGATCGCCTTCAGGCAATGTACTTAATAGCTATATACTAGTAGTATTGGCCACCTTTTTACAAGGAAGGATGTTTATGTTAAAAAAAATTAAGAGAAATGATTTTCATAAGCAACAAAGCCTATAATCACTCACTTTGTCCAAAACTAAGTTGAATGTGAGATTCTAACATGTGAGAGCTTATTATATAGACAGAAAAAATAAATAAAGAGACGCAAAATAGTAAGGAAAAACATTGAACAAAAAAAAATTATAACATACTTCATTTTCATGTCCTTGAAGTCTATACTTCTTCAGTTTTTGTAATAACTTTCTTCGTGTAGCCTTGCTGAACAACTGGAAATCCGTATCACCATTAGCCATGCACACATATTGCTGAACAACTGGAAATCCGTATCACCATTAGCCATGCACACATACTTGGCTTTTGATGCTGTTAGATATATCATATTGATAAATTAAAGGTATTGTTATCTTTGAATGATGCTAAAAGATCAACACATTCTCAAGATTTTGTCCACTGACTCTGAAAAAAACTTAAAAGGCACCTCTTGCACCAATGAAGAAATCGAACGTGGTGGAAACTCATGACTGCTAAAGCTGGTTTAGATCCAAATGGCACCTTCATTGCCCATGAGTCATTTATAGAGGTCATGTGTCCAAATCATACATGCGCTAGTTTTTTAGCAGCCATGTTACCATGCACTCTTACTTTTTAGTGGTCATAGTTTCTACTCTTTGACCACTTCAGACAAATTCTCAAACTTTATTCAAAGTTTATTAACATGATACTCTAAAATAACCGTATGCAAAATTTATTTTAGATGATGCATTCAAGCTATATAAATTCAATGTCTCATGTATCTCTTTCTGTAAAAGTTCAATAATTATGGTTTGGGATCTAATTATAAATTTTAAAAAATTTCAAACATCTAACAGAACATTTAAAAGTTTTGCTAATGTGAGAGAAACGTGTATATAAAATTAAGTGAGAAATTCAATTTTTTTTAAAAAAATAAATATAACTTATCTATTTTTATTTGAAAATTTTATAAAAAAAATCTATTATTATATTAAAAAAACAATCCAGAGGGATGCATATTTCTCTCAAGAAAAGATCCACTTTGATTTTTAAAAAAAAAACTATCCAGCCATATATAAATAATGGCGGGGAAGTTATAGTTAGAATCCACAAAGGAAAATAGCTTTGCTCTAATTTTAGTTCCTTTAACATCGTCTGAACTGATCCATCCAACCATTCCAAGGAAGAGCTGAAGTTGAAATATCCTGCTTTTTGATTTGATCGGCTGATGGCCAAATGCTCTAATTATAGTAAAAAATAAAACAAACAATAAAAACTGCTGATAAACTCAAATGGCAGCCATTTTTTCTTTTTCCTTTCGTTTTACAATACAGTTGTTGAAGGAACGGGCCAGGTCAAATTGCCTAAAACAAGGCAATGGCGGAAATAGATTCTTAAAAGTTCATTTCATGACCAAATATCGCATTGCATTGCGTCTAAACACCGGCAGAAATAAACCCCTCAACTAGGCTTTTTCTCCCTTCCCATCTTTCTTTCTTTCTTTTGTCTTACAAATAAAATATTATAAAAAAACAGTTGTATATCGGGAGGTGGAGGGGCGCGTTTGTGACGGTGGTCGTGCCGGTGACAAAAGTTCTGGATTTGTTCCCTTGAGATATGGCTCCTCCTTTCTCATCTGATGATAATATACCGACCAACACCACCGCGGTGGCCATCGACAAAGATAAAAACAGCCCACATGCTGTACGTTGGGCTATTGACCATCTCGTGGTCTCCAATCCCTACATCATCTTGATCCATGTTAGGCATAGAAACCGTAGGTACCCTCTCTCTTTTCTCGTAGTAGTATTATTGTTATTATCTTCGTTGCCTTGTGACGCAAGAAAAGAGTTAATGAAACTATTGATCTTAAACCTTCCTTTTTCTGGTATATTTTTGTTCTGAAATCCAACATGCAGTGGGCGAAAGCGAATCTGATTACGACATAAACCAGCTTTTCATTCCTTTTCGCGGCTACTGTGCACGCAAAGCGGTAAACAATCATCATGCAGAACAGTATTATAATTTTTTGTAATCAAATTTCAAGCTGATATCCAATTTTTCATTGTCAAGTTCAGATTCAATTGAAGGAGGTTGTCCTGGATGATGCTGATATCTGTAAAGCACTTATGGACTATGTGAACAAAAACTTGATTAACAACCTAGTTATTGGCGGAGCAACAAGGAATGGTTTATCAAGGTTAAGCAATATAAATCTTCTTTCCTTCTTTATTCAAGCTCGAATTTATGTCTTTTCATCATTTTCTAACGATCAAAGGGGTTCAGTTATTTGACGTATAGGAAATGCAAGAATGACATTTCGGCAAGCTTGATCAAAAGTGCACCGGATTTTTGTTCTGTGTATGTGATTTCCAAAGGTAAGATACTGACAATGCGTACGGCACAGCGACCTATATCGAACACTGCTACCCCACCAAAGGCACCATGTGGAATGCCACCGCCAATTCCGTCGGATCAAATTGAAGACGATGGAAGCAGGTGAAGGAAATTTGGTTTTACATTGTTGTTTATTGATTGGATATTAGTCCGTTGTTGACATTGTATCTAAAACAGAGCATATTATGCGCGGGGAGGGTCGAGAAATGCAGGAGCGGATAGAATGTCAGTGGATAATACCCCGAAAGCCCCTATGCGTGACCGTGACAGGCAAAGAAGCTCGCCAGCAAATCTGTCATTTGACATTGATTCAGCTATGCGAGCGGCACAGCCTTCATCTAGCCAAGATTCTTTGTCTAGTGACTCGAGTTTTCCAAACAAACGCTCCCATGGATCTATCGATTTTTCAGACCAAAATTTAGATTTTTCTGTGATTTCCGGTCCCTCTACGGGGCAACTCCCGCAAAGCTCTGTAAGAAGAATTGACAGATAGTGAAATTTTATTCTATTTTACAGTAAAGCATTGGCTGTTTAATGGAAGAATTGCTAACATTCATGGCCGTGAATTGCAGCGAGACATAGAAGCTGAAATGAGAAGGTTGAAGCTTGAACTTAAGCAAACCATGGATATGTACAGCACAGCTTGCAAAGAAGCTCTTACAGCCAAGCAAAAGGTAATCTTATACCAATATAGTCTCAACTTTTAAATTTCTATCAATTAAAGCAACAAGATAATACCAAGTGTCAATAACACTAATTTGAGAACATAATTAATGGACTTTTTCGAGTCCAGGCTAATGAGCTTCATCAGTGGAAGATGGAGGAGGCTCGTAAGTTTGAGGAAGCAAGGCTAGCTGGAGAGGCAGCTCTTGCCATGGCAGAGAAGGAGAAGGCTAAGTGCAAAGCTGCCATTGAAGCAGCTGAGGCAGCTAAGAGGCTAGCAGAGATGGAAGCACATAGAAGAAGACAAGCAGAGCTTAAAGCCAAGAAGGAGGCTGACGAGAAGAATCGAGCTTTGAATGCTTTGGCTCATAATGATGTTCGGTATAGAAAATATACCATTGAAGAAATAGAAGAAGCTACTGAAAACTTCGAAGCACATAATAAGATCGGAGAAGGAGGCTATGGACCTGTTTATAAAGGCAAACTTGATCACACTCCGGTTGCCATCAAAGTTTTAAGACCTGATGCTGCTCAAGGAAAGAAACAGTTCCAGCAAGAGGTTAGCTGTCAATGTTGGGATATCAAACAAAGATTATCATGTTCTTAAGATCATTTAATTTCAGTTGGAAAAGACCAAACAGGATGTTGGCATGGTTATCTTAAGCTAATACTTTGTTACCTGTACAGGTTGAGGTTCTTAGCTGCATGAGACATCCAAACATGGTCCTTCTCCTTGGTGCCTGCCCTGAGTATGGATGCCTGGTATATGAATACATGTTCAATGGCAGTTTAGAGGATAGGCTGTTCCGAAGGGGCAATACTCCTCCACTTTCATGGAGGAGACGATTTACAATAGCTGCTGAAATCGCAACTGCCCTTTTATTCCTTCACCAAGCAAAGCCAGAACCACTAGTGCATCGGGACCTTAAGCCGGCTAACATTCTCTTAGACCGAAATTATGTGAGCAAAATAAGCGATGTCGGCCTAGCACGGCTAGTTCCACCTTCTGTAGCTGACAGTGTGACACAATATCACATGACTTCAGCTGCAGGGACATTCTGTTACATAGATCCGGAATATCAACAAACAGGCATGCTAACAACTAAATCAGACATATATTCCCTTGGAATAATGCTGCTTCAGATTATTACAGCCAAGCCTCCAATGGGTATTGCTCACCATGTTGGAAGGGCCATTGAGAAAGGAACTTTCGCCGATATGCTTGATCCAGCGGTACCAAATTGGCCAGTTGAAGAGGCTTTATCATTTGCTCAATTAGCACTCAAGTCTGTGGAGCTGAGAAAGAGGGACAGACCAGATCTTGGCACTATCATAGTGCCGGAACTTAACCGATTAAGAGACTTGGGAAGTAGCTCTGACTCGCATAGCCATGGATGCCAGGGTAACAGCGGTGGTTATAGCAGTGATGGTAACACCAGTGCTAATGGTCGCAGTTCGAGGTCGATGCTGTCAGCAGATAGTCAGGTTTGAGACTTATCTATCATTCACATTAAATTAGATGCATTGCTTGAAAAGTTTATGTATTTCAAATCATAGCCAAATAAACAGAAGAAACAGGAATAGTTACAAGAACGTCTTCAGACAAGTGACTATTACTCAAAACCTGGTTTACTTACATAGTTTTGTTGTGTAATGGCTAGGAATCATTGACTAAGACTGCAAATTCTGACCCTTAAGAAACGGCAAACTGTAATGAAGATGGCACTAACTGAAGTTCCAACATAGATTGAAGGACTGAGAGAAAGAAACTGCTTGCATCTAAAGAGAAACAAGATGAAGAGGGATGGATGGATGCTGGATTATACAATATAACATAGGAATGTGTATATTTACAGGATCATTTTAGTACTTACAAAAGCTGCTTTCGGAAATTAAGCCTTATTAAAATTACTTCATGTCTGTGCTTGCAGAACAATTAGCAGCTTTTTTTTTTTTTTAAATTTATCTTTAAGAATTGAAAACTTACTTCCCGTCTTATATTTAGATGTATAATATATGAAAGTCGTTCATTAGTATCACAAATCATAATGATACACACTGAATCATCTAATAACACAGGTATTTTTTTCTTGTTCTGGATGAACATGGCCTGACAATTAGTTCCAAGCTGGCCTATAACAATTAGTTCCAACTCATACAAAATGCTGCTACAAGCAAAGAATTCCCTAGAAAGCTGCAATGAGGAAAAGGAGAATCAGGAGAGCCCTCTTATGAAAGAAAAGCACAAACAATGAATAAAGTTTTAAGGGTGACATATTAAGCAAAGTTGAACTTATGATAAGAAAAAAGGTATAGAATGGTATTACCAACCAAGTTCAGCTTTGGATTCCCCCCTGCCATGAAAGCGAAAGCTTCAAAAGCCAAGCAGATTAGCACTAATGTATTTTTAACCATCTCATTCGATGTCTACTTTTTTTCAGTAGTATGATGTAATGCAATTGTATTTGAAGGGTTACCAATTTCAAGCTATTTAGTAATCAATGCTACCTAGTGTTATTATGTGTCCAAAATATTGGCCATTTCGTTGTTTAATCCGATCTGTTTAACAATTGAAAAAAAAAAGTTGTGGAAGTAAATCTTTCACTTTACAGCAAAGCATCATAAACCATCATTAAGGAAGAATCTAAGCCAGACTTTTAGAAGAGCCATACACACGCTTGTATAAAGGTGCGTAGTTTTCATTTGGCATTTGTGTCGATAAAGCTTCAGAACATATAGCCATAACTGGTTTCTTTCAACTTATGTTACAAGAAAACTAAAGAAATGGTGATGGGTCGAGTTTTCCAAGGAAGCAAATGGCTGAAAATAGGGATCATGGGCATGATCATGCTGGCTAGAGTAACATCCGAGCATGAAATGGGGACACCATCAGACGGGTCACTATGCATCAGCGAATGCACAACATGTCCAGTCATTTGTTCACCGCCACCTCCGTCGCAGCTGAAGTCGTTTTCACCACCATCAGCATCAGTTCACGACTCACCACCTGAACCTGATTACATCCCACCACAATTACCTGACTCTCAATGCTCACCACCACCATTA
The DNA here is from genome assembly GCF_007990345.1 of Gossypium hirsutum. NCBI lineage: Eukaryota > Viridiplantae > Streptophyta > Magnoliopsida > Malvales > Malvaceae > Gossypium > Gossypium hirsutum. The sequence goes on from NC_053441.1 coordinate 3,446,946, forward strand.
GAATCGGTATCACTTCCATCTCCATCTCCACCTCCACCTCCACCACGGCCACCCTCCCCGCCACCACCAGCACCTTCATCGTATTCCTCAAAGGCTAGTCCACCACCACCTCGTTTTGAGTACTTCTACAACGCACCTAATGGTCAAGGGCCACCTGCAATAGTAGGACCAATCCAGTATCCCTATCCTTACTACTATGTATCAAAGGCTTCCCCTCTTTCTTTTCAGGCATCCTTGTCACTTGTAATGCTGTTTTGTTTCACTGTTGTGTTATTGCGTTGTTGAAGGGTTGACGTTTATATGTTCTTTTATGGGGAGTAATGGTATCTCACAGGTAAATGTAGAGAAATCAGGAAGCCATTTGGCCTCTTCATTTTTTATGCTCGTTTATCATTCTATTTCTGGGGATGTTTAGACATAAATTAATTATAATATATCAGGTTTTTGTTATTCCTCATTTGTTTGGAACTTGTGCAAGTGTTCTTAATCTGTTCATCTATCATAAATTTATAACTTAGCAACAATAATCACAATTCCTAAAAAATTAGTTTTCATGATTATAAAGCATAAAGAATACCTATTAAGCTAATTAAAACATTTCATCATAATTTACATAAAATGAAAAATGAATTAATGTATATACATTGACGGTAGAATTTTAAGATGATTAAAAATAAATGATATATTTCATTTTTAATCCCCTTAATTTGTAAAATTAAATAACTCAATCTATACTTTAATTCTGCATTTTCTAAGTTAAAAAAAAACAAATAAACTCCAAATTACAGTCTAATGTTCATCTTCGTAAGAATAGTTTAGGTTGGAATCAGTAAAAATAAAAAAATAATTATAATAATACATTAACACAGCGTTTTGTAAGTTAAAAAAAAGGGGTCTAAATCGGGTACCCGCCAGAATGCTGACATGGCCTGATATGATCAAGCTAACCGCTAACTCCTCGGAAGTCGGAGACTCACTACCAAAAAGTCATCCGGATCCAGAAATGTTCTAACTGGAAAAGAAGCTGTAGCAAACTAAAGTTGTACCGACTTTTTTTTTTTTCAATCTCCTTTAAACCAAATTCCGGATCTGTTCCAGGATCCAGCAAACCATAATTTGGCAATGGTAATGGAGCTACAGAATGGAGACATCGCCGTTTCCCTATCAGCGTCAGTGGCCTCCGCCATGGCCAGTCTCCTCCCTCTCGCTTCCGTTTCTTAACAGCCTTACGTCTCCGAGCTCCTCTCCTTCACTCTCGATCGCCTCCATAAGGACATAAGGTCTCTCTTCCTTTTTTCCTATTGTCTTTCTTGTTTTCTTCTTTTCTTTGTATAAGTTGTTTGATACTGAATTAAGTTTATTGTTCCTGAATGAGAAAGGAACCGGAGCTTCTTCGAGTTGACACGGAGAGGATCAGAGGCAAATGCTAGAAGTGGCGGTTGGTAATTATCGCGCTTTCATCTCTGCTGCGGATGCGTTGGTTGCGATCAAAGAGGAAGTACCTTCTATCAATAAGCATCTAGAATCGATGGTAATGACCCTACTTTTTCAATTCATTTGATCTATGGTGTTATGTAACTGAATAATAGTGGTACAGGCCACCTAGTGAATCTCAATTATACTGGTTACCTTTGCTAATTAATATGAGTAAGAGCAAAAAACTTGAAAAATAGCTTCAATTATCTTGTGTTAGAAAGTATCTTTGGATAAAGCATGAGGGCATACACTGTTTTTTTTTTTGGTTTTCCTAATGTGTTTGCTTCTCTTTCTCTGTCCCCATATTTATAATGGTGAAAGAAGGCACAACTTGTACATCGGGTAAAGTTACTCTACTTAAGAGGAGGAATCAATCACAATATCTCATGGCTTTTCAGATAACTGTGATCCCAAACCTGACATCCGGTTGCACAGAGTTTGTTGAATCTGCAGAACATATCTTGGAGAAGAGGAAGATGAATCAGACTCTGCTAGCAAATCATAGTACTTTGCTCGACTTGCTTGAGATTCCTCAGCTTATGGACACTTATGTGGTTGAATAAACTGTAAATGTTATTGAGACACTAATTGCTTCGAATGCACATTCTAGGATGCATAATTAAATTCAAAATTTCTGCAGATGTGTACGAAATGGCAATTATTATGAAGCTCTGGACTTGGAAGCATTTGTTTGCAAGCTCTCAACCCTGCACCCTAAGGGTGGGTTTGGATGGGCAATTGGGTGTGGTGCGTTTAGCTTATTTTTTGTCTCACGCTACAGTATCGCTACAGTATCTAATCTCACCGCCTCTGCTGTTTTTATACTAACCGTTAGTAGGTAAACGCACCGCCCATCCAAACTCACCCTAAGTGAGTTAACTCCTATTATTTCCTTGTCAACTTTAGAATACAATTGAGCGAACTTTGCTTTTCCCTTCTTAAGAAGATTACCTGTTATTCAAGCAGTGGCGGCAGAAGTTAGGCAGACAACCCCATCTCTACTCTCTCAGCTTCTCCAGAAGCTTCGCTCTAATATTCAGGTATTTATTTGCAAGCAATGAGTGAAATTTTATTTTACTTGGAATTTAGTGAAGTACATGGTCCATGTATTGCAGTTACTGGAATGTCTTCTAATTATTGGATATTTACGCCGAATAGGAGTGTTTGGCGAGTATGAAATGCGATTGCAGGTAACTTTTTGCACAGCTACTTCATCAATTTCCATCTCCGTTCCCTTATTTCTTTTTGGTCTTCATCATGTGTTGAAGTAATTGAGGGAGCAAATATAAAATAACTTAAATAATAAAAGGGAGGGACTGAATAAAAAGAAAATAAAACAAACTTGGATACATAGAAAATAACACCAAAACTTAAGAAACCATTTACTTCCACTTTTATTTTCCTTTTAACTCATGAATATAAATGAAGAAATTCATAGCCCATTTATAAGCTTCCTAAGCCGGTTTAGACTAGATATACATACATGTAATAATATTTTAATTTATGGATAAGATTATATGATGATAAGTTCAAAAGTTCTCTAAAAACAATGAAAAAGATTGCAAAAGAAAAGAATCGGTGACTTCAACACTTTCTCTCATCAAACTTTTCTCACTCATTATTGTTTTTTATGTCATCTTATTGTGATAATGGATCAACAATTTAATTAGAAGAATCCAATCTTTCATATACGAAATTAAAATAAAATATATTCGTATAAAAAATTAAATTATCGATAATGTATCTCCATATGTTTCATTCATGAGTGAAAATCAAAATTTTCATTAATTAAATTAGTGCTTAATTGTTGCAATTCAATTGAAATAGCATAAAAAAATTATAGTAAAAAAGAAAAGTCGATGAGGGAAGTGTTGAAGTCACCGACTTCTCTCTTTCCCGATCTTTCTTACCGTTTTCAGAGAACTCTTATCATCTAAGCTTATCCATAGATAAACTTATCCATAGATTAAAATGACATACTAACTCACGCATATAAATGAAGAAATTCATAGCCAATTTATAGGTTTCCTATCCAGTTTAGATTAAATATACATGCATATAATTATAGATAAGTTTATCTATGAATAAGCTTAAATGATGACGAGTTTAAGAGTTCTCTAGAAAACAGTAAGAAAGATCGAGAAAGAGAAGTCGGTGACTTCATGTGTGCCCTTCTGACAGCATTACTTAATGTTTCAGTTTTTGAGATGCCGAGAGACGTGGCTCACTAGGATTCTTACGGATGTGGACCAGAAAATGCTTATGAGTATTTAAAAGGGATGATAAGCTGTTATAGGATGCATCTTTTTGATGTTGTTAACCAATATCGAGCAATTTTTTCTGATGATGCATCTGGAAGTGAAGAGAACTATGACGGTGGGCTTCTTTTTAGTTGAGCCATGCATTAGATTAGTTCAGACCTTAAAACTCTTTCATGCTCCCAAAGATAACAGAGGGTGAATCACTGTCAAGTATTCTGGATCAGTGTATGGTGAGAAAAATTTTCGTTTCTAACATGATCATAGTCAATATCAGCTTGTATTAAAAGATTTTCACTTTTTGAGCGAACTTGAAAGGTAATCTGGTTTCAGATTTGCAGTAATGCTACTCTAACACCACTTCATTTTAGAATGGGGTTAATTGTGCAAAAGAAACGCTGCTCCTAGGTGGCTGATTCATACCTCATGTGAAACAAGTAACTTTGCTGCTTCCAAATTTGGTAATAGTCTGTTTTGTTCTTTGTTGTTGACACTTGACAGTATTGTGCAATAGGACTAGGTTGGGTTGGGCTGGATTTTCGAGGTTTGCTTCCATCTCTTTTTGAAGAGTAAATAAATAATCCTCTTTTTCTTGTTTCCCAAAACTGCGTTTTTCCTATATCTATGAGTAGTTACATTGATTTTTTTCGAAACTAAGGTGTTCATTTTGTCAACTGGAGTGATTAATTTTGTCGTCACAGTCTTCTCTAAAGAGATAAATAATAAGTATGAAATGTGCTCCATTTTTATAAGTGGGAATCTAACCTCTATACGATTAAAGGAAGGACGAGGTGAGCAAATAACACATTATACCTCGTGATTAATTACATTGACTTTCACCCTTTACAGAACAGTGCTGAATATATTCTCAAGGAATATGAAAACAGCGGTTGATAACTCTCAAGAATGCGGGAGGAAGTCAAAGTTAGGAATTATTGTTTTATGATGTCCTCAGATGAGTTTACTTTGGCTAAGTGTTACAGTTTGGGCTCACAACTTTTTCTGAACAATCTACATTTTGTTGATTAGTAACTTCTTGTGTTACTCGGCTCCAGTTAGTTTTGGATTCACACCGTTGGGTTCCACTGCCAGCCGTTGGCTTTTCAGCAACAAGTATTAGTGAAGATAGTCGGGAGGATGTAACTCCTCCATCTTATCTTATGGAACAGCGCCGGTTGCAGTGTTAATTAACAGTAAGTTTGATCCATGCTTCTCAAAATGCTCAGTCTTATTTCTTGAGTCATAGTTTTGAACATTCAAAGTTGGAGAGTGGTAGGTGAATTAGAGGTTCTCACTTCTAAATTCAAGCTAGTTTTATCCATAATACTCTTGTATTGAGTGCAAAGGCAAAAGAGAACCAGTTTTTGTGTCTTAAGTTAACTTTTGACGTTGGACCATAAGGAATTGAGGTGTCTCCTGTGTATCTGTGTTTTTTCATTTGCTTGCTAGCTAAAACTAGAAGAATTATATAAATTATCTGCAAAACTACAAACTATCGTGATAATTTTCATTCATTTACTTGAATCTTGTGAGCAAAAGCTTTTTATTTTTTATTTGTTGTAAATAAAGTGATTATAAATTATTAATCTCTTCATCACAGACTTTCCGAATAAATAAATGGTTGGTCATGAAATATTTTTCATTCCATAAGTGGAAATTGACACGCTTTATTTCTTCTCTCCGGTGATTTTAGGTGTTTCTGTGGCATTGAATGAGCTACGTAATTGTGCGCTAGTAAGTTTGAAGAAAGTTCTTGCTCAAGAATTAATTAAGGGGTTGCATTTGGATGCTCAGAGAAAACGAGTCTGGGCTTTTCCTCTCGCTTTGCCAAGCATTTATAGAGGTGCTTTCTAATGAAATTTGGCAGACCGTCCCCCCTGCCATTTCTCTTCACAAAGCATATTTGACAGCTTTCATGTAATTAAGTTCTCTTATTCATAGGTTGCTTTCCCACATAGTGCAACATGCTTTGGTCGTTGTTACCCTGGTGGAGCTGCTCTTATCATGGATGCGAAGAATTTATATGATGGATTTGGTCGCCTGTCGACAATCGCTTCATTGAAAGAACCTTCGAAACCAGTTAGTAACGTAGAAGAAAAGACCACTTCAGAAAATGGTGACTTTCGTCAGGCTGTTATGGAAAATGGTGTTGAACCCACAGGCACAATTGATGAAACGAGGATCTCAAATGCAGATGAGAAGGAAATAGAACAGTCCCATTTTGCAGATTGATGAAAAGCTTGGGGAAGTATCCTAGGTAGCGCATCATTTAAAAACTCTTTTACTTTTAACCACTCGGTTTTTTATCTTAGTTGTTTGTAATTATTGGTCCATTCTTGCTGCCCGTAAAAGAAAAAGCAAATTTCATTTCAGAATATGGTATAGATATGTCCTACTATATATACAAGAAAGATTGAGAATACTATTTCACTAAGTTAGAAAACAGCAACATTTGCATTTTCAATTTACATTTTAAAGCCAAAATACTTTCTATTTTTGTTTGCTGAATACAGAGATTAATTTTTAAATCAATATTAATGACTTCATTTTTAAGTTTTGAATTTTAGTTATTTGCACTTAGATAGATATAAGTCTTAATCTATGTAGTTTTAAGTATTTTTTGAAATTCAAATTCGTTTAAGTTAACTTTGATCTCAAAAAAATGACAATTCATCGTATAAATTTTCTAAGGTATCGAAAATAAAACGGAAAAAGTCATAAGAAAACAATGCTTATAAAGTTTTTGAGTAAATGTTATCAAAGTATTATATTACTCAAAATGAAGTATAATAGGAAATAAAGTATGATTACAAATGAGGGAAAAACTCTTATTTATAATAGAGTTCTTTTAGATCCAACGGTAGAATTTACTTTACAATTAAGATTGTTAAGAGATTTTATCTAAGTGCTTCACTTTACTATCAAACTTTCAAATAGATGGATTTTTCCACATCTTTCATGAATTAAGTTAATTCAAGTGGATCGAATGAATCCAATTCAATCAATTAACTTTCCTGCGACGTTTTGTGTATATTTATTATGAGTTTTGATCTGTGAATCGTCATAAGTAGATATGTGTATATTTTTATGAAATTCTTTTCCTATTAAATAATTCATTATCACTATAAAAAAATAATGATTATATTGAGTGTATTAAAGTTATGATATGAGATCATGCCTAAATTCACTGTACATGATCGGCATGTTAGTTAATTCAATTTATTTTTTTTTGGTAAAAGGAAAAAAATATAGATCAATTACAAATGAGCAGTAAAGTCATAAATCCAAAATTTGACCATCATTTTTAATTTGATCAGCAATTTTTGAAGGATTATTTGTCTCCTTCGAAACTTGTTTAATTTTTACCCTCCAATCTCTTCTACAAAGTTCTTAAATTCTTAGAATCAATCTTCTATATTTATCTGTTCTTGGATACCATTAAGGGCTTCAACAGCTAAAGCATAATCCGATTCAACAATTATATTATTCCATTAGTAGACCAAGTCAATTGGAGACCATCATAAATTAGCCATAACTTAACTTGTTTAACACTATATCTGCCAATATTTCTTCCAATACCAGAAATCCACTTATCCTAGTCATCCCTCACCACTAGCGTTGAGAAGGCTAAGCCCGAGCCTGGATTTCGTGCCCCATTCAAATTCAACTTAATAGAACCTATAGGTGGGGGATTTCAAGTTTGATCACGAATCTGTCTTCTAGGATTTTGCCCAACACCATGTTGATTGAAGAACATGTATAGTATTAGCTTTTGCTCAACACCCTACCTCTTCTGCAACGTTCAGCGTTAGTGAGCAAACGTTCTTTAAAGATTAACCAAAGAAACTGTCGAACACGTTGAGGGCTAGAAAAGGACCATATGCAAGCTTCCATTTGTTGTCATCAATTGAAAAGAATCTTTCATAAGAGTATTATAAGTTGATTTAATAATAAAACTACCATTTGTAGATCACTTCGAAATCAAAGTATCACACCCTATTAAAGGGCTCGGTGCTGGAATGCCTACAATATAAGAAATAATATTATTATTCAAATAACGACCCAAGTAGTTCCAATTCCAAATACCATCAGTAGTCGTCACCTCCCTAAGAGTAATAGAAACATCAATCAACTCGGTATTAAGACAGAAGTTAATTAATGGACCAAGCTCCACAATCCAAGAAAGAGTCCAGAATTTAATTAGACCTCCATCACCCACTGACCAAACAAGGATTTGATGAAACCTTAGCTAGAGATCTCAAAAAAAAAATGAACACTGACCTTTAGAAATCTGTGTTTGAGAAATCATCTGTAATCGTATATTTAGCTTGAAGGACTCTGACGCATAGAGCATTTCACACTGTTCAACCATGCAAAGAAAGAAAACCAAAATCTTATCTGTATTGATATACTTTTATAATATGATCCATCGTTCCCTTTGCCCGCGAGAAAAAAAAATCTTTTGAAAGGGCCTATGAGATTTTAATCACCAAGTAATAGTGTGTGTATATATACATGTATTCAAAATGAAGAGCAGATAAAATTGCATCCAAGAGTTAAGATCGGATGTATTAGTTTGACCTTATTATATTATGCACGCTGGATTGAAATTTTTTTGTAATTTATATTTTGAGATTGATTAAGCCAAAACCCTGAAAATGATTTCCTTTTTATTTACCCTTTCATGAGACAAACCACAACATATGCATTCATTATTACACCCAGATCTGCCATTAGTCTGTTAAATGAACTTTTTACTTTATTAGATTTGCTTCATCAAATAACAACAAAGACGAATTTGGATCAGATTAAAATAACATAAACGGTACAACTTACGAGAAAATCAATGTTCTGTTTTTAAAAAAATTAATGCTTCGGTTTCCTTTTCTGGATTGAATTTACAAAGGAAATCGCATCGAATAAACCAAGTAAAATTACGAGCCGTCACAGATAGATCAAAATAAAACATTGAAAAAAGCAAAGGAAAGTGATTATCATCTTCTTTACTTCTCCTTAATTAAGAGAACTTCCAACTTGCTTGCTTAGAAATGTCAACATCAACATGGTTATAAGTTGAGGGTTTTTTTCAGATGACACTAACACTTCACAAACTAAGAAGAACCAGTTATTTGAAAGCTTGCAGATTCTGGGTTGTGCTTCTCTAACACCTCCATATCCACAGATCTGATGCACACATGCAAGGAACTGGAGAAATTCATTTCGCATATCTTTCATATATACACCTTTATAAGTAGATCAGGAAGAGTAGGAATGAAAGACAAAACAAAAATTCAATGGAGCCATTCTTCTTGTAATTGTAATAAACACTTGAAACAACTGCGTAGATCCACCATTGCACCTGCATATATCTTCACCTTCACAAGTTAACTACATATACAAACTGAACCATATATATATGCATATAGCAACATGCTAACTCTGATGTCGGGATTATATGCTACACACTCCATGTATCCATAATTATAGCTTATAATAAGACTGAAAGATCATGCACCTCCATCGAATTCAACTTAGATCTAGTCAGGTAGGTAATGAAACCCTAACTAAAGATGAAAACGGAAGCTGGAATTCCTAACAGCTAGAAAATTTATTATATTTTGGTCTTTGTTTCGGGCTATGGTTTCGATGGAGTATGGTATGATTCAGCTCTAACACTGTAAAAGTGCAAGCCAAGTACAAGATCTTTGTAGTCCTATCAAAATGAAACGACCATGACTTTTTTTCCATAGCCACTAGTACACAAGGTAAATGAATCAAGTACTATGCACAGTATACATGTGGAAAATAAACAGAAAATCCCTAGCATAGCAGCAGCTGGTCTTTACACAGATTCATAGAAAAACATAAACAACAAAGAGAAAGAGTGAGTGAGAGAGAGAGAGAAAAGTGGATGACAGATAGAGGGTGAGCACGCAGAGCTTCAAGCATGAAAGGCTCAAGCATGCAAGAAAGTACCCTGTGTGCTCACTCTCTTCTGTCACCTCCCTTACCCTAGAACCCCCTTCTTGTTTTTTCTTTTTTTTTTTGGCAGGCCAAACTCCCATGCCCTGGAGCTGGATTCTATGACTTCCCTAGCTAGGTATACATATGATCCCTATATAACATAAAAAATTGTATTTATATACCTAGAAATGTTTCAATATTAGAGTACTGAAACATGTCTTGGCTTTGTTTTGCTTTGGTGTGGGAAACAATGGAGGATTTTGGGGGCTTTATATAGAATGGAAAAGAAGGTGGTTGCATCACGTTTGGAATAAATGTGGGTGTCACTCCCCATTTTTTTAATGCCATTTCCGGAAATTGAAAGAAAGTATATTTTTGTTAATTAGCTGGTTTTTATACTTAGGGTTTTCTTTCTCATTTACTATAAGATTAGGAATTAAGTTATATAATCCTTAGGCAGTAGCACCAATAAAATATTTATTAATGGAATTTCTAATATATTATTATAAGAAGACATATGATGAAGACAAAGGCCCATACAAATCTAACCACCCTCCTTTATTCAATTACAGATTACTGTTGCCAATGCATCTAGTAATTCTAAATCTTTAAAAACCCTGCCCTCCCCAATCCTCAACCTTTCCCTTTTATGGTGGTCTGATGATATAATCAATTTCATCTTTCCCCATTAAATGCCTTCTTGTCTTTATTTTTGACTCTTTGCTTGGTTTAATTTAGAAAGAATGAGTAAAAACTAGATCATATATTTTACTCTTATTCGCTTGATTTCTTCCTCATTGGAATTACCACACAACCATGTCTCTTACTATATATAATCTTGCTCCAAACATTTCTTTTAATTGTTTTCTTCAACTTAACATAACTTATTGCCACAGTAACATAATTATGAAGTTAAAAGTATTTCATTCATTTGTTTAATATTGTTTTTTGAATAATATATCAATATTACTCACACTCATGTTGAAAGTTATAGACTTACGTGTTTTAACCTGGAAAATTTTCTATTTAAGTACTTTATTATTTATAAAATTTTAAATTAATAATAGTAAAATTGTATTTTAGCCCTCTAAAAATGATAAAAAATGATTTAACCTTCTAAAAATTATAAACTATAGACTATCAAAATGACGAAATTGTATTTCTACTATCATAAAAATATATAATTTAATTCTAACCCCAAATTTTTGTTTTGACTTCTCCCTACTCATATTTTATATTAATTTTAGCTTTGTCTCCGTAAAACAAGAAGTTTCCTAAAATTCTCTTACCCATTTTTTTCTACATATAATCCCCAACCCGACTCATGATTGTATCGCATCTAATATGTTTAGTTCAATTAATATTTTGTGTTTGAAAAAAAAATTGAATTCCATTTTTCTTTTATCTTTTTCACCCTTCTTAATTATTGTGACCAAAGATGCCATAAATGAAAACATAAAATTTAGAATGTTATATAACATGGTAGTAAAAAAAATTAAAAATAGAAATATGTGCGTTGACCTAATAGTTAAGCTGTTCATCACTCTAGGTGTGGTCTGGATTCAGATCATGTTAGCCGTGTTGCTGTTAAGGTTTTGCCCCCTCTTATCATTCATCAAAATAAAAATAAAAATAATTAATATTTTCTATTACACTTGTTAATTCTAATTTTTGTTTTTTTACTAATATTATGATTCAGTCACCTGGTAATATTAATGAATTAATAGTACATAACAAATGAAGTTGGGACCCAAAATTGCAACTGGTCCTTCCCCATTGCCTTTGAAAAAAGATAAAGAAGAAAAAGAAAAGGTTAGTAAATAAAATAAATTAGAGAATGAAAGAGTGGTTTTCGTTAAAAGTAAAAGTTATTAGGTTGAACCAATGAGAGCTCAACACAGCGCATGAGAACGCAAAGCTCCAATACGGCGCTGCTGTATACTATAATGTACCTTAAAGTATATATGCTTTTATATTTAATTAATTATTAATTAAACATAAATAAATGATGCTTTATATATGTAAAAGAATCATATCACAAATGTTCCGACCAATCACTCCATACCCAAATGCTTGGTTCGCTACCCCCATTAGATTTTGATGTTAGCGTAAAGTAACCCCCCCCTCCCTCCAACATTAACATATAGTTTTTTACATTTTATATATTAAGAAGAATTAAATAATGGTATGTCATTAAGAATAGAATTAATTTTTTTTAAAATTTGATGATGTGTCTCATTAGAATTTATTATTTATTGAAAAATTAGAATTTTTATTGTTTTAAGTCTTTTCTTTTTCCAAATCAAGCATGCTTCACCTTTAATGTAATGATGCAATCCGCGTTGATCTAATTACTTAATCATAATTAAGATTGTAATCAGATCATAGACATACATATATATCATATATGAAATATTATATAATCATTGTTTATAGATATTTACCCTAAAAAATAAGTTAAGAATGATTTAATCCATTATTTTTTTATTGTATTTTTTAAAAAGAATATCATTTTAAGCAAATGCAAAGTATAGTATTTTCTTATATAATAAAAAAAAGTGTACTGACTTGGCAATTAAACCTAATTTTTTTAAAAAAAAAAGAAGATGATGATTCCATAATGGAGAATAACCTAATTTACTAGTGTACTTAAGAATGATGGCATCTAGTGGGTACAAAACAAAAGAATTATAAAAGTTTTTTTCCCATTATGGAAATGGGGGGAGTATTTCTAAACCCTAAACTTTCCCTTTGAAGTTGGTCGAGAGTTGAAAATGAGGCTCCCTTACATGTGGGATCCCATTTCTCACCACAAACCCCAACTTCAACAATTATGATAAGCATCTTCTACATATGCAAAGGCTAAAGGCTAACACCTTTTCCTTTTCTTTTTTTCAAATTTGGAACTATTTTTATTTGTAACAATAATAATATTTTATAATTTTCAATATGAAATTAAAAATATTATTGCATATAATAATATTGAGTATTCAAAAGGCTGGTAAAATTTTATTTAATTATTTTTCACGTGTATAGAATGAAGAGAAAGTTGGGGTTGGGGTACCCTATCTGTTTCTACAACTTTCGGCAAGTTGGTACAGAGACTGGATTTTGATGTGTGTGTGTGTGGACTACAAATGGCAACACAGGGGGAAGCTTGAAGGAACCTGCTCCCAGCTTCACACATACATACCCATCAGTTTGTTGTTTTTGCCTTTGCCATTTGCATCTCCTACCACTGTCTATTATATTCCCCCTTCTTTCAATGATCTCTCAGCTTTGAATTTTGTCCAATCAAAAAAGGAAAATATATTCAAAAGCAATTAATCTGAATCTCAGCTCTTGACCTAGCAACTAGGTGTTTACTTACTTAAAAGTCATGCTTGTCGTGGGTAAGTTGTTTGTCTATGTATATAATCAAATTAATCAGTTTTGCGAGGAATGTATATAAGGATAAGATCAAAAACTTCATAAACTTACTTAAAACTCGTTTCTAAACATAAAATTGAATAAAGATATATAACCCAACAACTTCAATGCTGGACTATATATTTAACCTAATATTACCTGCAATACTGTCCAAATTAGGACAGTTTTTTTAACAGCAGTAGAAGGATGAAGACAGTCAACTGTTTGTTCCCAAGAAAAAAAGAAAAGATGGAGCATATTAAATTAATTATTCTCTTGTCTGAGAAAGTGTAGAAATATGAATTAAAAAGTAAAAGAGAGATATGTGGATTGTGGAGGACCATGAACCAACCATCCCTTATGGCATTAAAACAGATGAAGGAATGAGGAAAAGGCCGGTTTGTGGGTCAACAGTCGACAGCTTAATGCGAAGCATGTGAGGGTTTTCAGGGTATCAGATGCATGTGCTTCACCCACATGCTTCTTTAACTTTGTAACATCAATGTATGCATGCCATTGGCTCTTCAGGGTTGGCAAACAACGCCCTTCCCATGCATGCATGCGTCCCGATCGTTTCAGTCTCCTCTTTTTTTTCAATTTTGTTTCAATTTTTTTTTTACCTTTTAAGGAAAAAAATATAAATTGTCGTTGAAAAAAAGTGCATTTACAGATGTGAAGTGTGAAGACAATCGTCCATTTTTTTTTCTTTTTTTTTGGTTTATGGAGAAATTATACAAGACTTACGGTCAAGTTTACTTCATTTAGGTTTCATTTTTAGATATCAAGAAAATTAAGTTTTACTTTAAATTTTGAAAGAATGAAATAATAGATTTTGTTGTGCAAGGTTATTATTTTTCTTCCTTGTAAATTTGTGTTAAAGATGTTAATTGGGTTTCAGCTCGATTGATATGGATATTATTGTCAATGTAAGAAGATGTGTGTTTGAGAGCGTTGAAATGTGTTATCTTTCTATTTAAGAGTTGAGGAGCAACTATAAAAATTTAAAAAAAAAACCCGTAGTGTTTGGTGTGACTATTATTTGATACTTTTGGTTTGGTTAGTATTAAAAATTCATAATTATTCAAATTAAAATTTATTTTTATTTAATTTATAATTATTTTTATTTTTATAATATAAAAACATTTAAAAAATAAAGGCTGATGAACTTAATCAAAATTTAAGACTTAAATTTATCTTTGTTACGTACGCTCAGAATTTCATATATATATATTGAGGAACATATATTAATTTATTTTTTTCTAAGAAAGCAACTAGTCCCCCAAAAAACTAATATATTGCTTATTAATTGGAACAAATTTAAGTAGATTTGGGAGTGTAATTATTAAATTAACCCAAACATGAATAGTATTATTACATGTTAATACAATCCAAACGAAATTTTAATTTTTGGATGCGATTGTAAAATTATTTTATGATTTGAGTGTGATTATAATTATATATGTGTGGTTTGTTTCTATAATTATTATAATTAGTGAATTCCGTTAAATTGAGTGTTTATATTCTTCAATTTTTGGAGGAAGAGGAGAGTTGGAGCAATTATACTGGTAATTACAAATAATTACACTAAAATCTAATTAGCTTATGCCATTCCAAACACTCCTACATAATTTAAATTTAAGTTTTTAATTTTATAAAATTATAATAGTACATATATTTTTTAAAATTACAATTATATTTTATTTTGAAAATTGAAACTTTTATCCATAAAAGATATTTTTTTTTGTACATTTGGCCTACTAAATATTTAACTAAATTACATAATATTTATTATAAATTATTTATACCAATTTTAACTAAGGTGTTGTTTGATAAACTGAAAATTTAAGTATTGAATTTAGGTTATACAAATTGTTTGGTATATTATTTAAAATTAAGCACAAAATATAATTAGATCGATCCTTTGATAAATATAAATTTTAAATTTTAAAAAATATTTATTTTATATGTTTATCCTTATTTTTTTAAATATTTCATATTATTTTAAAGAAAGCCAAAATTTAAAAGTGAAGTCTTTAAAGAATAATTTTTAAATGATAATAGGATTTTAAAATAAAATAAAAATGATTAGAAATTCTGAATTTATTAAGAAGTAATTCCTTATCTAAAATTATTCTTTTTTATTTTGATCTTGGATTATAAATTGAATATATTAATTTTCAGCCAAATTATTTTTTTCAATGACTTATCGAACATGACCAAAATTATATATTATTTATTAAATTATTTACACTTGGTAAAGGACAAATCAATAATAATAATGAATTTATATTTAATGTTAAAATGAGAATAATGGAATTATAGATAATCAGATAAAAGAGCATAGGATAGTTTTATTAATTTTATTAGTATTAATGATATTATCAAACACTTTCTTGAACTAATATATATGTTGTACCTCACATTCATCCCATATTAAGGTATGGAGGACCCAATACTATAAAACTCAAACCCACAAGGTCTAGCTCAGGCAACTCAGCTTAGATAATGGTGATGCTACCCCATAACAATCATGTCTGACAAACTTCACCCTTTAAACCTCTTTACACCCTCGTACAGACACTACCTTAAAGACCACACAATCCAAATAAGATATATATTGAGAAGACTCCTACAAGTACCCATGAATGTATCACATCTAGTAGTTCCTCCATTTGGTTTTTTCAACTGAAGTACAATAAAATCTGAAGTTGACACTCACTACCCTACTACAACGCCTAGACTTGAGGGATATGAGTGTATGACTAGCCTTCATTTTCGTATAAATACCACCTGGACGATAAGTAAAAGTTAGTCGTTCTATAAGACTACCCTTCATGTCTCTTCGCCACCAACTGCTCCCTGCAACTCTCTCAATGTGAACTGTCTTTACAACAGCGGCTCTTCACAATCTCTCTTCGCATGGCTTTCTCGATGGGTTCTGCAAAAAGCAAAGCCTGATACTGAGCTACATCATAATTGTGCAGTAGCAAGATTACAGAGTAGATTCAGCAGAATGTTGCTGTTTTACCAGTACCAGACCATGCTGGCGGAATTATATCTACACTTCTAGTGAAGAACACAATTCCCCTTTGTTGAATAACAGACTGCTTCTCGAATTCTATGTGCAAGAATTATGACTTAAATTTGGACCACCAAACCCCTTTTATCAAAAGCTCTCATAAACACTAAGCATGTAATCATGAGCCAGTAAAACTCAGAAAATTGGCACTAGTAAGTTTGTTGGAAACGTGATGGGCCGAAAATTTACTTTTTATTACACACTCAATATATTACAATACGAAGATTACAAATATTTTCTCAATGACTAGATAGTCTAGCTGCTGCTAGATTTTAACTCACTCAAGGTTTGCTAACCTTCTCACTCTCACTCACGTTGCTTCTCTTATTTCTTTTTTCTTCTCATTTTTTCTTCATTACAACACAAGTTCAAGCCTCTATTTATAGGCTGATAAAGTGACAACAAATGTGGCTATTAATCCACTTAATTTCCAGCCACAAAACATCTCAATAATGGAGCACTTTGTATGGCTAAAATTTCAGCACTTTGCATGGCACAAAATTGCTCCACGTCTCATGCTTCTAGATTATGCTTGGAGTGGGTTTGATTTCTAACACTCCCCCTCAAACCCAACTTTCATACCGAGCTTCTCTTTGAATTTGTTGAATGTCTCCACTTTCAACGGCTTTGTGAAAATATCTGCCAGTTGATCTTCTGTCCTGCAATGGACCAACTCCACGTTTTTGTTTTTCACTTGCTCTCGGATAAAATGATACTTCGTATCGATGTGCTTGCTTCGGCTGTGCGACACCGGATTCTTGGCAAGTGATATAGCGGATTTGTTGTCAACGTAGATGGTAATTGGACCTTCATTTGAAACACCTATTTCTCCCAAAATATTCTTCAACCACATTGCTTGGCATGTACAAGTTGCTGCGGCCATATACTCTGCTTCACATGTTGAGAGAGCAATTGTTTGTTGCTTCTTTGACGACCATGAAAAAACTGCGGAAGTGATGTGAAATGCATATCCGGAAGTGCTTTTCCGATCATCCAAGTCTCCCCCATAATCGCTATCTGAGTAGCCAACTAATTTTGAATCTTGTGAGTGGGTATAGAATAAACCATGGTTCATCGTACCTTTGATATATCTCAAAATTCTTTTTGCGGCAATTAAGTGGTCTTGCTTCGGCTTCTCCATGAATCTGCTCACCATCCTACTGCATATGTAATATCTGGTCGTGTGATTGTCAAATACCTTAAACTTCCAACGAGACTTTTAAACAACGTCGGATTTATCGACTCCCTTGTCGAATCAACACTTAGCTTCATCCCTGGATCAGCTGGCGTGACTACTGGCTTGCAATCCTTCATTTTGAACTTGTTCAAAATCTGCTCCGCATACTTCTTTTGAGAGACAAAAATTCCATCTTGCATTTGTTTCACCTCGACTCCAAGAAAGTATGACATCTCACCGATATTTGTCATTTCAAATTCTTTAGTCATAGCTTTCTTGAAATCATCAGACATACCTGGATTGTTTCCGGTGAAGATCATGTCATCCACATATAGGCATACGATCATGATATCTCCATATCCATTCTTCTTTGTGTACAGGATGTGCTCGTGCGGGCTTTTGATGAATCCATTTCTTCGGAAGTACTCGTCGATCCTTGTGTTCCATGCTCTTGGGGCTTGCTTCAATCCATACAAAGCTTTCTTCAATCGGTAGACTTTGTCCTCCTTTCCTTGTATGCTATATCCAGGTGGTTGTTCTAT
Organism: Gossypium hirsutum; assembly: GCF_007990345.1. Classification (NCBI taxonomy): domain Eukaryota; kingdom Viridiplantae; phylum Streptophyta; class Magnoliopsida; order Malvales; family Malvaceae; genus Gossypium; species Gossypium hirsutum. Next base: position 3,464,850 of record NC_053441.1, read on the forward strand.
GTAGACTTCCTCCTCCAAGTAGCCATTCAGGAATGCAGACTTGACGTCCATCTGATAGATTTTCCATTTGTATTGTGCTGCGACCGCTATGAGAAGCCTAATTGTGTCTATTCTTGCGACTGGAGCAAATATTTCATCATAGTCCACTCCTTGTCTTTGCTTGTAGCCTTTGGCGACTAGTCTTGCCTTGTATTTCTCTACTTTTCCTTCTTTGTTGGTCTTCGTCTTGTACACCCACTTGACACCAATCGGGCTATGTCCTTCTGGCAGACTTGTTAGCTCCCACGTGTCATTCCTTCTTATTGCAGCAATCTCCTCGTCCATGGCCTTCTTCCATTTATTGTTTTCAATTGCTTCTTCGTATGTCACTGGATCACATTCTGTCATTAGACAGAATAGTGAATAATCGAACTGCGTCTCTACAGGTTCCGTAGAATTGTAGATGTCGTTGAGACTCCGTGTTCTTGTGGGTGCTTCATCTGAGCTGCTGCTTCCGCTGCTGCTGGTTGGTGACGAAGGGGCTGTTGTACCAGGACTTTGATCATCGCCTTGTTCTTCTTGGTTATTGTCGTCTTCGTTGAAAAATAATCCTTCCACTTTCTTTTCTTCTTCACTCCATCTCCAGTAATCCGCTTCATCGAACTCGACATCTCTTGAGATAATCAATTTCTTAGTAAGAGGATTATAAAGTCTGTAGGCCTTACTTCTTTTGTCATAGCCTATAAAGATACACTTCTCTCCTCTATCGTCAAGCTTTTTCCTCTGTTGCTCAGGAACGTGTGCATATGCAATGCATCCAAAAATTTTGAGGTGTCCAACTCTTGGCTTGTGACCGCTCCATGCTTCTTCTGGTGTCTTGTGTCTTACACTTTTTGTTGGACATTGATTCAACAGATAAACTGCGCATTCAACGGCTTCAGCCCAGAAAGTTCTCGGAAGGTGTTTACCTTTTATCATGCTTCTTGCCATATCCAGAATTGTCCGATTCTTCCTTTCTGCAACTCCGTTTTGTTGTGGAGTGCGTCTGGCTGTTAACTGATGAATGATTCCATGATCCTTGCAGAAACTTTCATAAAGCTTTGCAGTATACTCGCCTCCTCTATCGGATCTGAGTATCTTCAAATATCGACCACTCTGTTTTTCCACCATTGCTTTGAACTCCTTGAATTTTTCTAGGGCTTCCGATTTTGCTTTGAGAAAATAAACCCAACATTTTCTGCTATAATCATCAATAAAAGTTAGGTAGTACCTGTTTCCACCGAGTGATTCAATGTCGTACGGACCAGATATGTCGGTGTGTACAATTTCCAATGGTCTTCTAGCTCTTCGAGATTTTCCTACTTCAAATTTCTGCCTATGCTGCTTTCCTTTGACACAGGCTTCACACAGTTGATCTGGATGATTAATACTTGGTAATCCATTCACCATATTTGTCTTCGACAACAGCTTCAAGCCAGAAAATCCGAGATGTCCGTACCTTAAGTGCCACAACCATGATTCATTCTTCAGATCCGTCTTCATGCATTTTACTTCTCCAGACTCGATGTCGAGGGTGAAAAGACGATTTCGCGTCATATCAACTCGAACAACTAATTCTCCACTTTTGTTCCTGATGGCGAGTGAGCGGTCTTTCATATGAACTTCATATCCTTTTTCTAGGAGTTGACCAAGACTGATCAGGTTGCTCTTCAAAGCTGGTACGTAGTAAACGTCTGAGATGTACTTCTTCTCTCCATTCCTTTGTGTTATAACAACCTTGCCCTTTCCTTTGATTTCTGCATGTGAGTTGTCTCCAAAAGTTATTTGTCCATGAACTGTTTCATTTAATTCTGTGAACAGCTCCTTTCTTCCACACATGTGGTTGCTTGCACCGTTGTCGAGATACCACACACTTCTCTTGCGATCTTCATTTTCTCCGTAAGTGAGAAAGACACTTGATTCCACTTTTTCGTTGCCTTCTGCTGCGACTGCTACATGGTTTCTTTCATCCACTTTGTGTGTTGATCTGCACTCGTAACTGAAATGTCCATACTTGTTACAGTTGTAGCATTGTACCTGAGATTTATTTTCTTGAAATCTGCCTCGGCCACGACCTCTAGATCCACGTCCACGGTTGGATGTTTGATAATCTTTATTTTCTTGATATCTCCCATATGATTGATTTCCACGTCCTCGTGATCCTCTTCCTCCTCTGTTTCCACCACGGTAGCCTCCACGGTATCCTCTGCGGTTTCCTCTTCCTTGGTTAAAGTTATTACTTGTTTCTCCGTCGTCGACGGACAACTTGCTATGCAAGGCTTGATCAAGATTTTCACTATCTTCATTTAGCTTCATCTTTTGCTCATGGGCTTGCAGAGAACCCACAAGTTCTTCGAGCGACATCTTTGACAAATCTTTTGATTCTTCGATGGCAACAACTACGTACTCGAATTTGCGTGTGAGTGACCGTAGAATTTTCTCCATCACTCTTACCTCGTCAAGAGTTTCTCCATTTCGTTTCATTTCATTTACCACCGATTTTACACGATTGGCATAGTCATCGATATTCTCGGAGCTCTTCATTTTTAACATTTCAAATTCAGCTCTAAGTGACTGAAGGCGTACCTTTTTAGCTTTTTCTACACCTTGAAATGATTTTTGCAAAATCTCCCATGCATTCTTCGCGTTCTTCACATCTGATATTTTCTCGAAGGTTGATTCATCCATACCTTGAAAGATACTATTCAAGGCCTTTTGATCCTTCTTTCGTGCTTCTCGTAACGCCTTCTTAGCGTCATTTGATAAAGCTGCTTCTGTAGCGGCATCTCCGGGCTCGATGTATCCTTTTTCAACGATCTCCCAACAATCTTGCGAACCGAGCAAAGCCTTCATTCGAATGCTCCAATTTCCATAATTTGTCTTCGTCAATTGTGGAACTTGTAGCTGAATTACGTCGCCCATATCGACTTGTTAGATGAACACCAAAGGTACTCCGAACTGGACACGAACCGGACACGAACCGAACTCCGAACCAAGCTCCGAACCGTAGCTCTGATGCCACTTGTTGGAAACGTGATGGGCCGAAAATTTACTTTTTATTACACACTCAATATATTACAATACGAAGATTACAAATATTTTCTCAATGACTAGATAGTCTAGCTGCTGCTAGATTTTAACTCACTCAAGGTTTGCTAACCTTCTCACTCTCACTCACGTTGCTTCTCTTATTTCTTTTTTCTTCTCATTTTTTCTTCATTACAACACAAGTTCAAGCCTCTATTTATAGGCTGATAAAGTGACAACAAATGTGGCTATTAATCCACTTAATTTCCAGCCACAAAACATCTCAATAATGGAGCACTTTGTATGGCTAAAATTTCAGCACTTTGCATGGCACAAAATTGCTCCACGTCTCATGCTTCTAGATTATGCTTGGAGTGGGTTTGATTTCTAACAAAGTTCACATGTCTAAGAATTAATCACATAAAAATTAGGGCTGATCGTAAAACTTAAAATTCATTCATTTTGTTGTTATGATTACGAACACCATACCATGATCCTCCAAATTCCAAGTCCACACATGAGTATAACAAGCAACAATAAATGACAAAAATTAATCCTGCAAGAGATGGTTGACGGTCCAAATTCAAAGTTAAAGGAACCTAAACATAAATGACAAGTGTGGATTCACGGAAATATAGCAACCTTAAATTCTTTTAACTACAATAAAGTAAATTTAATTAACTCAAAGGAATAGCAGCAACATAAGCTACTTAACTTATTCAAAACACACTAGTGTTATTTATGGTACACTTCAAGTCAGATTTAAACATAATATTAACATAATTCATCTTTGTTTAAGTCCGATTCGGTTCAAAATATGAGTTTAAAATTTTAACCAAGTCCGTTCGTATTTACAAAAGACTAATTCAAGCTCATTTTCGGCCTGCTTATATTATTTTATTAAAATTATATTTATATTTTTAAATTTAATATTTAATAACTTTATATATATTTATCTTAACATTTTTTTATGTTTACATTATAGTATTATTATATATTGCTATAGATTTAATTTTTATGTGTTATAAATTACATAATATAGAATATTACAAACTTAAAAACAGGTCGGACTTGAGTCTTAAATCACTACACCAAAACAGGCTTTTAGCGGCATTTTTAGTGGCGTTTGGACAAAAAACGCCGCTAAAAATCGAGCATTAGCGGCGCTTCCAGGAAAGCGCTGCTAAAAATGAGCATTAGCGGCGTTTCTTGGAAAAACACCGCAAAAAACCTAAGCCCAACGACATCGTTTTTTGACCTTTCGGGGCATTAGCGGTGTTTTTGAAAAAGCGTCGCTAATGCTCAGGCTTTTAGCGTCGTTTTTGAAAAAGCGCCGCTATTGCTCATGCTTTTAGCGGCGTTTTTAAAGAAGCGCCACTAATGCTCTGACTTTTAGCAGCGTTTTTTAAAAAGCGCCGCAAAAACATTGAAAAATGAAAAAATTAAACTACTATTATTTAAAATAATGTTAAATTTTTTTGGGTACATGACTGATTGATTTTTAATTTATATATTAAATAATTTCATATATAATTGTAAAAGATACGATAGTATTAATTTTAAAATATTTAATTAATTATTATTATAGTTTAGGGTTTAATATATATGGTTTAGGGTATATGGTTAATTTAGGATTTAAGGCCAGTTTAGGAGTTACAATTTTAAGGTTTATAGATTATGGAATTAGGGATTATGGAATAGGAAATCTGGTTTAAGGGTTGTGATTTAAGGGTTAGGGGTTAGGAATTTGGGTCAGGGTTTAGGGTTTAGATTAATTAGTATTTTTAAATTTATATATTAAATAAGGTTTAGGGGTTAGTAGTTAGGGGTTAGGGGTTAGGGGTTAGGGGTTAGAGGTTAGAGGTTAAGAGTTAGTGATTTAATGTTTAGAGATTCGGGGTCGGGTTAGGGTTTAAGGTTTAGATTAATTAGTATTTTTTAATTTATATATTAATTAAGTTCATATATAATTGTAAAAGAGGGGTTAGGGGTTAGGGTTTATGTTTTATGATTTAGGGTTTAAGAGATAGGGGTTAGGGGTGTAGGGCTTAGATTAATTGGTGTTTTTTAAATTATATATTAAATAATTTCTTATATAATTGTAAAAGAGATAATTTTAATTTTAATTTATTAAAAGTATGATTATAGTTTAAATTATTTAAGAGATAATAGATCAATTTTATATATATTAAATGGTTTAGGATTTAATGTTTACTTTAGATTTATTAAATGATGAAAATTTATACAATTAATTAATATTTTTATATTTAAAAATATTTAATCTAAATTTAGATTTAATGGTTTAAACCATTTGATGTATTTAAATATCATACCATGGTAATTTATCCCGACTTTACCCTACTTTTTAAACCATGGTATGAGATAGCCTAGTCTCCCAATATTTCCTTAACCGCTAAAAATAAGCATTAGCGGCGTTTTTCGAAAAATGCCGCTAAAAATGAGCATTAGTGGCGTTTTTAGAAAAGCGCCGCAAAAAACCTAAGCCCAACAAAGTCGATTTTCTGAGTTTTGAGGCTTTAGCGGCGTTTTTGAAAAAGCGCCACAAATGCTCTATTTTTAGTGGCGTTTTTGAGAAAGCGCCACTAATGCTAATATAAAACGCCACTAATGCTAATATTTATTCTAAACCATTTGATATATAATTTTTTGTGGCGTTTTTATGAAAAACGCCGCAAAAGATAAACAATAAAGGCGTTTGCCACAAAATTCATTTTGCCTAAAAAAAATTGGCGCTGCTTTTTTCCCCAAATTTCCCCCTAAAACCCAAAAACTAAAAAGTCCCAAATTCGCGCTGATTTGTTCACAAAATCCCAAACGAAAAAATTTGGAGGAGCAGAACGACGCGCTGCGATTCCTCCCTCTGCAATTCGATTGTTAGCTTCTCCCACTCTATTTTCACAGCGGAGGCACTATTCTCAGCTCGTTAAATCTAATGGAAAGCGATTGTTTCTCATCGACACTTTAGCTTTGGTAAATTACAATGATTCCTTCTTTTGTTTTAGAAACTGTATTTTTGTTTGATTTTTGGAATCTTGAAAATATTTGAAGACATGGTGCATTATACTTATAGGTTAGGAGATTAGAGGCGGAAAGTCTGCCTTCGAAGCAAGCCGAGGCAATAACAGCAACCATGACTGAAGTTTTGAATGACAGCTTAGAAAATGTGTCTCTTTCAGTTGTTTCCAATACTACTTGCTCAATTCCTTCCCTTCCATTTCAATGAAAAAGAATTCAACCATGGTTTACCATCCTATTTATTTAGAAAAAAAAGAGAGAGAGAGAGAGGAAATCAGGTATATTTAATTGTTTAATTTGGGTTACAAACTTTGTCTGTTTTTTATATGTTTATCTCACAAATTTTCTTTTATCTGTTTTTTACATGTTTATCTCACAAAGTTTGGTTTATCAATTGTTTTACCTTTACTTTTTTAATGTGTTTCATGTGTTTATCGGCTAATTTTGCTTCTATTTATTATTATTTCCACTGAGAACAAAATTTGAGGGATTCATTTATTATTATTATTATTTGATTCATTGCACTGTGATCTTTGGATGGAAAACAAGTTTAATCAGGGTGGCTTGGTGGTAAGGTTTAATGGTTGCTCATGAGATTGAATTATTTATGATTAATTCATATTTTTTTACCAGACATCGTAGCGGGTTGTATGGTAAATATGGAACTGTTGGTTTTCTTTTGGTACATATCTATCGTTATTTAATAAAAATGATGAAATTCAATTCTTATTTTGTTCTTCCCAAACTTTTATCATTTTCTTTTGTAATTGTTATAGTATTTAATTTTAGGGTTAGTTTGTTTTAATCATGTTTTCTTGTTTAGGATCATTTGAATGGTTGGATGAATGTTAAATCTCTCTTAGATGTGTCATTTTAGGGCTTCTTTTTTTTTTCTTTTTTAGCATAGGGATTTGTTTTTATAATGATGGTTGTACTTATGTGTACAGTGTGTTTAAGAATGAAAGTGGTGTGGAATTATGCAGGCACATATACCTCCTCCCTCTGGCTACTTTGTGCAACTAGAAAATCCCGACGGTCTGTTTTTGAAGAAAAGAACGAGGATGCGTCGGTGGCTTTGTTGTTCGTGTCAGGTCAAGGAGAATTACCAATCGCGTGAAAACGAGCATTTGAAGTGTAATTCAGATGGTATATGTTACTTTGACCTGAACTTTTTCTTTGTATTTCTGATTTACTGTTTGGAATCTCTTGTAAAGTGTGAATTGTGCAGTTACCTAGCATGGTCGGAATCAGACCATCTTAATAGTTTATATTTTTTTATAATTTTTAATAGATTGAATCAAAATTTTATCATTTTTTAGAGCCAAAGTACAAATTTATCATTATTAATTTAAAATTTTATAAATTATAACAGGGATAAAAAGAAAATTTTTCATTTAGGGGGACGGGCCTAGTGTGATTTTCTTGCAAATATAGATGTTAATATTCTTGTTAGACACATTTGTGGACATAGGTATGGAGATATTACCCTTCAAATACATATCCCTATAAGATAAATGAAAATGACATCCGGGTTTGAGTAACATAGGACTTCACTCTTTTTTTTTTTAAACGAAAAAGAAAAAATGTAAACATAAAGTTTACTTTAGTGAATGCAACTCAGGCATATTATATATTTGTTAGCATTGGTCATCTCCTAATTCTTTTACTTTGCATAGGAAGTCTTAATATTAATTTCTATATATGGCTTTTACTTGATAATATATGAAGATTATTTTTAAGATGTTTGACATGTATTGTCTTATATTCCAATCTGGCATTTTGAAATATGAATTTCTCTGTCAAAGGTTCTTTATAAAGATATTTTCTTATTACGGTTTAATTTGTTTTTTCTTGTTAGCATGGTTGTGTTATGTTTGCTATGCTTTCAGGACATCAAAAGAACTCAAAGGTGGTTTCTCCTATCAAACCTGAAGAGCGAAAATCGTCGTCACTTATTGAAGTGCCTGCATTATCATTGGAAGAACTGAAAGAAAACACAGACAATTTCGGATCAAATGCTTTAATTGGGGAGGGTTCCTACGGAAGAGTTTATTATGCAAACTTGAATGATGGAAAAACTGTGGCTGTTAAAAAGCTTGATGTTTCCACTGAGCCCAATACTCTTTTGTCTTAGATTTGTTTATATTCTGATATGTAATTTGGGGTCTTTTATAGGATGCTGAACAGTGTCAACTTTTATACACCCTTTCTCAGTCTCTTCGATCAGCTGGTTCTAGGTAGGTTTCTTGTTCTTTGTCATTTAGATATACTGAGTTATACTTACTGGCAAAATTTGAGCAAGTCCATGGTGCCTTTAACAACTGAAACAACTGAAACAGTTTGAAGCTGTTGCTTTTGGTTTATCAAACTTTTTCTTCAAAATTAGGGATCTCTTATTTGGAGCAGTGTTACCTTGCATAGTTCTTTTGCCACTGCAATGCTTCTCTAGCATATATCTTTCTAATTTAGCAGCAAACATCTCTTTTAGAAAAAAAAATTCTAATCTCTCGCTGTCTTTTTTTTTTCTTTCTACAGTGAAAATATAGATACTGTAAAGGACCTTCTTGGTATTGACCTTGCAAGCAGGTAGATATCTACAGATTTGATAGTCATTTTTTTTCTTTTTAATAATGATGGCATTACCTAGTTAGACAATTTATATATGCTGATGCCATTTTCTATAACTGTTGAAGAATTGTTGCTGCTATTCAAATTTTCAAATACCTCTAGTGCCGTTCATGTAATGGCCCAAATTCAAAATTATCGGAATAGTGGTTTCGTAACCACAAATTCGATTTAAAGAGAAATTTATTTTAATATTTTTGCATGAATATTGATATGATAGGAAAAATCGTATGAAAATATCGATAGAAAAATTTTACTGATTAAGTGGTTAGTTAGAAAAAGAAATTATTGAAGGAATTAGGTAAAAATAAGATATTGAGACTTCGATCTCGTAAAACCGAGTCAAAAATATTTTTATAAATATTTATGAAGTGTTAGTAATATGGTATTAAAATTTCGTTAGAAAATATTAATATTTGGGTAGTCAATTAAGTGAAAAGGACTAAATTGAAAAAAATGTAAAAGTTACTAGAGGGATTAAATAGCTCAATTGTGAAATGAGGAGGGACATAAATTGCAAATAACCCCAAAAGGAGATATTCTGGGCGGCATACGCTGAGAAAAATCAGGAGAATTGAAGAAATAAGGGTAAAATTGGAATATTACAAAATTTGCTTTAAAAGCTAGGACTAAAGTGGAATTATCTAGATTTCTCTTTAATTTTCTGCACTCTCATCAGCCAAAAACGTCCTAAGGGTTTCTTCAAGCTGGTTTTTCATAATTTTTGCACCAAGTGAGTTAATTCTTGTCTTTTTCTTGTAATTTTTGCGTTTCTAAGACTTTTACAACTAGGTCCTATTACTTAATTCATTAGTTTTTGATTTTATGAATGATATTGAAAGTTGATATGAATATGTGCTGGAAGTTTATGAGAAAATAGGATGAAATTGATGCTTTAATTTGTTTTTGAGATGATTTTATTAGGTAATTCCAATAGAAATTGATTTGTAGGACCTAATTGTGAAAAAGTTTGGAATTAAAGTTTAGTGCTGAAATTATGATTTCCAAAGGTTATAAGGTAGTTTAAAGTGATATAATAAAGTGTTGATTGAGAAAAATCAGCTCAATTGAGAGGTTAATTGAGCAGAGACGAAATTATCATTGTTGAAAGTTTAGGGGAAAAATGGTAATTAACACCATGCACTAAAACAGTTTTGGACAGCAGCAGTACTCTAACTTTGAAAAATCATCAAAAATTGTAGAGATCGAATTAGAGGATGAATAAAATATGAAATTAAAACTTATTGAGTCTAGTTTCTTATAAAAGAAACGGTGTAAGCAATGGAATTGTAAATCATGAGATATAATAGATTTTGTGAGATAAGGTCAGAATGAATTCGGGTTCCCCTGTTCTGACTTTGGAAAATCATTAAAAATTGTAAAAAAATTATTATGAGTCATAACTTATATGTTTAGAATCCTTAATGAGTCTATTTTCTGAGGAAATAAAGGGAAGAATCATCCTAATTCTGTACAGTGAGATAATTAATTTTTAGTGAAGAGGGGTCAGAACTGTCATACAGTGAAACAGGGGAAACTTTAAAGAATAAACTGTACTTATTGGCTAAATCAAAAATTCTGAAATTTTTATGGTAAGATATGTTAGTATAGTTTTAGGGAAAATTAACGGATCTTAATTTGGAGTTCTGTAGCTCAAGATATAAATAATTTAGTGACTGTGACTCAGTGAGGCAGCTTTGAATGCACTATAAATAATAATAGAATTGAAGAGAAAGTTACATATGAACATGAAATGTATTAGATTAATGATTAAATTTATTTATTTAGATCCGGAAAATTCAAATACGAAGTAAGATCGAGGAAAAGAAAAAGTTCGGGATTAGTAGATTTTTGTTTACAAACAATTGTCGAGGTAAGTTCATGTAGCTTGAATTATATTCATAAATGCTTGAAATGTTTGTTATTGATGTGAATATGATTTGGATGTTTAATGTATGATAATTGATGAAGTATTGATATTATTGATGAAAAGAGGAAATAAATCCCGGTTGAATGAAAGGAAAAATTCGATGGATCTCTGAAAAAGGAATTGACGGTAAAAAGGATCTAGCCTGGACGGGTGATCCTATCCTGATATAGCCCTCCCGAAGAATATGTGGAAAATGGATTTAGCCCGGACGGGTAATCCGAATTAGGGTCTGAATTTAGCCTGGACTGGTAATTCAGATCCAAGCTCATTAGAGTAATTGTCGTTGCAGGAGATTTAGCCTGGACTAGTAATCCCGACAATACTCTATGAGTTTATATTACAGGGGATTTAGCCTGGACTAGTAATCCCACTGTAAGGATGAGGTTCGCGGGAGTGTGCTCTCTGAAATGGAAATGTGCGCACATAAATATGAATTGACGGACCCGGATTTGTACACTAAAGTGTACCTCTGAAAATTCATCGAAATTCCAAGTAATTCAACGGGATAAATATGGAAAAATAACAAGGAAATGGAAATCATGGAATTGATGAGCTCATCAATCATTTATCTTTGTAATGAATTTGCATGAGGTTGAGTTTGTATGTGATAGGTATATGTTTATGTGAATTGGATGTGTGCTTGTGTTATTAAATGATGGATGTATAAGTATGGTAAGTATAATTCCTGTTGCATGAACTTACCAAGCACAAAGTGCTTACCCTGTTTCTTTTTCCCCTGTTTGTAGAGTTAAGAGCTCGGAGGTCGAATTTGGTCGGAGACACATCACACTATCAATCTCGAGATCTCGGTACATAAAGGAACTTTATTTTGGAAATCAATGGCATGTATAAGCTAGTAAATTAGATGTTAATGTGAAATGAATTTATGGTTAGCAATTGGTATGGCTAACAAATTTTGGTTTTGGTATGTGATGAAATTATCTTATGAATATGATAAATCTATCTTGAAAAAAAAATTCGGTAAAATCTGGTAATACCTCATATTATATTTCGGCGACGAATACGGGTATGGGGTATTACAGTTCATGTAAGAAATACATGTAAAAGTATATCATCTATGTACAGGTTTGATTGTGGCATGTTTATGTTAAAATATATCGACTTCTATAGCAGAGGCTTAAGTCTTTGTTTTGAGCAGGTAAGTCCATGGAACAATTTTTCATCCTTGTAGTTCATGTTTTATTTTGATTTTTCTGTGATTAAACTCTAGTACTCAGGGCAGTAGTTGTTGGGATGTAAAATCTGTTGTCCATCTGCCTAAATATATGACAAAAGGCAGAAGTACATATTGGAGATACTCTCACATGCACATTCATTCGTTTGAAACCCAATATTTGGTTATTTGTCTTTGAACTGAGTTGGATTTTTCCATGCTTATGTAGGAACACATGCCCTATTTTCGTTTAAGGACCACCAAGGAAATTCTGAAACTGAAAGCTGATTGATCGGATGTGTATGTCGGCTTTCATCAACTACTTTCGAAGGCCTTCCTTGGTGTGCAAAGAGATTGCTTCTTCTGATTTGATTTTTCAATATAAATACTGGACAAAGTATGGATATTTCTTGTCAGTTGCATTTACTGCTGTTAGTAAAATAGGATTCTCTTCTTAGGATCTTAGTTTCTTCACTTGTATTAGACTCAACAATGGCTTGCATTGCATTGCATTGGTGTTGATTTTACAATTTTTAATTTTTATTAATTATTTACGTTTTCTCACTTTTATTAATTTTTATTATTATTTAAGTTTCCTTTATTTGCCTTCTTTTATCATTTTCATAGAAAATTTAATTTAAATAATATTTTTTATTTATCCTTAAAAGTATATTTAAAGTTCAAATTTAAAAAATAAAACATAATACAATATTTATCATAAAAATAAATATTATTTGATTAAAATAATTTTTTTAAATGTTATGTTTTTTGTGGCGTTTTTGCAAGAAGCGTCGCTAAAGGTTTGTTCTTTAGCGGCGTTTATGATAAAAGCGCCGCTAAAGGCCATGTTCTTTAGCGGCGTTTGTGACAAAAGCGCCGCTAAAGGTCATGTTCTTTAGCGGCGTTTATGATAAAAGCGTCGTTAAAGGTCATGTTCTTTAGCGGCATTTGTGACAAAAGCGCCGCGAAAGGTCATATTCTTTAGTGGCGTTTGTGATAAAAGCGCCGCTAAATGCCTAAAAAAATGCCGCTAAAAGTCTATTTTGTTGTAGTGAATGTTCAAACTCAAGCCAAATCTATATTTTAAACAAGTCAAAATTTTTTGCCCAAGCTCATTTTTCAAGTATAATATTTTTGTTAAAACTCTTTCAATTTTTAAATAAATCTTTGAGCCTGAACAAGTAACCTAATCCATGAACAAGTCTAACTACAACTAAGTAAAACACTCAAGGCTTAACAAGTTAATGAGCAATGCAATACAATAAGCAATGAATAGGCTACTAAACAATTTAGGGGTGTTAAACGGTTGGTTCGATTAATACCCGGACCGAATAACCCTAAATATGAAAACATTTAACCGTTAATCGAATCAAAGTTTTTTTCAAATACATTAACTAAATTGAAATCTTTCGGTTAATTTGGTCAGTGAACAGAATTAACCGAAATTTATATGTTTTTGTCTTTTGGTTAAAATAAGTAGAAAACATATTAAAAAAATACATTGCTAATGTTCATTTTCTTTTATATATTTAATAGTTAAAAAACTTTAAATAGAGGTAAAAATAACAAATAAGACATTAGAAACATTACATATATTAATTATTTATATACTGGAGTGAGTTATATATATTATATATAATATATATTATTTATTTCGATTAATTGGTTAATTCGGTCAATTACCCGGTTTTAAACCGAAATAACCGATAACTAAAATTTCAAAAAATCATTAACTAACCTCCAACTAAATTAAATTTGACCATCAACCAATTAACTGAATTAAATTTCAATTAATTAATTCAATTTTAACTGAAGTATGAACACCTTACTAAAAAATATTCAATCTCTCTAATCACTCCTTACGAAACATAATCAACAAACCGAATCCAGACACTGATCAGAAAAGTCAGCACAAATTAGTGTAATAAAACAAACCAAACAACGCCTTACCTGACTCATAAGTCATAACGATTATCAGACCATAAGAAGAAAAAAAAACAAATATAAATCTAAACAAATATAACAAGCCAGATTATTACAATATAGAAAAACTTGCCGACGTTAATATGTAAAAAAAGAAAGAAAGAAATTTTCCGACTAGACCTGTCCATGGGCCGGGCCGAGCCAGGTTCGGGCCGGGCCCACAAAAATTTTCAGCCCGTTACTAGGCCCGGGCCCGGTCCGGCCCGAAATATGGGCTTGAGATTTTGCCCAGGCCCGGCCTGAAGAAAAAATATGGGGCCCGAGCCCGGCCCGTTTTAATTAAAATTAAAATTAAAATTATTTTTTTAATAAAATTAAAACTAATTGTTATTAAAATTAATTGTTAGTAAAATTATCAAATTATTAATTGTTAATTGTATTAATTGTTGTAATAAAATCTAACATTTGATTAGTAAATTTATCAAATTATTAATTGTATTAATTGTTGTAATAAAATCTAACATTTGATTAGTAAATTTATCAAATTATTAATTGTATTAATTGTTGTAACAAAATCTAACATTTGATTAGTAAAACAAACTTGATGTTTTATTATTATTATTTTGTAACACTAGTCAAGGAAATGAAAGTAAATAAACTTAAAATGAAAAACTATTATATTTTAAAAATAAAAAATATATATTTAATATTTTTCGGGCCGGGCCGGGCCCGGGCCAAAAAAATCTTTCCCGAGGCCCGGCCCATTTTTTAAACGGGCCTAAAATTTTGCCCAAGCCCATATTTCGGGCCTATATTTTTACCCAAACCCTCCCATATTTTGGGTGGGCCGTCGGGCCGGGCCGGGCCGCCCGGCCCATGGACAGGTCTATTTCCGACGTTAAATTGAAACAAATAACCGAAAAACTTTTAAAGGTTATAGAGATTTTTGACCAAATAGAAAGATATAAAATTGTATCGTGATCATTGGGTCTAAATATAATATTAATATATTTTATGTTTATTTAAGTTTGGTTCAGTTCGAAATATGAGTTTAAAATTTTGTCCAAATCCACTCATATTTATAAAAGAACAACTCAATACCATTTTAAACCCGCCCATATTATTTTTCTAATTTTTTAAAAATATTTATATTATATTCTTTTAATATTTAATAAATTTATACATTTTTTATTTATTTAAAATTTTTATCTACTCGTCTTTAACACTATTTTAATGTTTATATTACAATAATATTATATATTTAATATAAATTTATTTTTTAATGTGTTTTAAATTACATAATATATAAAAATAACATAATATAAAATATTATAAACTTAAAAATGGGTTGGCCTGTAACACCCCCTACCCGTATCCGTTGTCGGAATAGGGCACGAGGCATTAACGGAGTTTACTAAACATTTTCAATAATTCTGAATCATTTATTATTCATATTCTAAAAATAATCATAACGTCCCTCTATTGGGCTCTCGAAGCCCAAAACATTTATTAGAAACCTACTGAGATTAAATCGGAATCATAGGGAATTTTTCGCAAAATCCTAAATATATATATAGATTTTTTTAAAAAAAATTATTTTCGAATTAGGTGCATGGTTCATACGGGCGTATCACATAACAAATCTTTTTATAAGAAATTGCATAACTGAAACATTTCTACTCTTTCATAAGCTCAATTATATTTTCATCAAGCACTTACCATTCCAATGCACCTTATAATTAAACATATTACCATTCAACAGTAATTTGGCACTTGCCTAAACTTCAGGCAACAACATTGGTTAGCGTACTTTAATATTGACAAACTTATTTTCTCGCCATGTCTCACTTAAATTTATTACTCGTCTTAATACACATAATTTTCCTTGTATCAACGTATCAAAGATAGTCTCATTTTTACATGTCATAATACATATCATTTTCTTGTTGTTTCTTCTTAAATATAAATTATTCAATTCATTATGACAATATTTCATGTACCATAATTTTTTTTATAAGTTCAATGTATATTTATTCCAGTAGCAGTTCATAATCTTGAATATGCATAATTATCAAGCAAGTTTCACATACATGTATTTTCCATGTCATATTTTAGTATATCAAATAATTATCATTTCTATGTATTTCAAATTTAATTTCATGATTTTATGTACTTATCATTTTCTATTTTTATCCCGTTAAATTTCTCAGAATTTCGATGGATTTTCAAGGGTACACTTTGGTGTACAAATTCGGGTCCGTCAATTCATATTCATGTGCGCACATTTTTCAATTCAAAGAGCACACTCCCGCAATCCTCATTTCTTACAGCGGGATTACCAGTCCAGGCTAAATTCCCTACAAGAGAGCACACTCCCGCAAACCTCATTTCTTACAGTAGGATTACCTCATTTCATGATTCTATGTACTTATCATTTCATGCAATTTGGTCATTTTGATATTTTTTACAAAA
Source organism: Gossypium hirsutum (assembly GCF_007990345.1). Lineage (NCBI taxonomy): Eukaryota > Viridiplantae > Streptophyta > Magnoliopsida > Malvales > Malvaceae > Gossypium > Gossypium hirsutum. The sequence goes on from NC_053441.1 coordinate 3,481,055, forward strand.
TTACCCTTAAAATTTTACTTTTATTCAATTTAGTCTCTGAACCTAAAACGTGTAAATTAGCTATTTTAAAATAAACTCATATTAGCTGAATATTCACATATATTATTTTTCCTCCTCCTCCACTCCACTCCACATCGTTGATATATATATTACCACTATTACTTGTTTACTCATAACAAGTTGTTCATTTGAGTTATAGTCACTAAATTAATTATATCTTAAGATACAGAACTCCGAATTGAGATCCGTAAATTTTATCTGAAACTAGACTCACATATCTTCTTACCTTAAAATTTTCATAATTTTTGGTGTAGCCAATAAGTACAGTTTATTCTTTAAAGTCATTCCTGTTCTGTTGTATGATAGTTTTGACTCTTCTTCACTAAAAATTAATTATCTCCTTGTACAGGATTTGGATGATATTCTCGTTTGTTTCTTTTTAAAATAGACTTATTAATGATTCTAATCATATAAATTATAACTCATAATAATTTTTTTACAATTTTTAATGATTTTCCAAAGTCAGAACAGGGGAACCCGAATTCTGACATTGTCTCACAAAATTTATTATATCTCATAATTTACAATTCCATTGATTACAATGTTTCTTCTATGTGAAACTAGACTCAATAATATTTAATTTCATATTTTTTCATCCACTAATTCAATTTCCATGATTTATGGTGATTTTTTAAAGTTAACCTACCGTTTTTGTCCAAAACTGTTTTAGTGCAAAAGGTTGATTACTAAATTTATAACACCCTTATTCCCTTTCTCTATAGTATTTCCCATCACTTTCTTTTATTTTTCTTCACTAACATATCAAGAACATAGAACCTTATATAATAAAACCCTACATTAACATCAATTTCATACTTTTTCAATAATATCAAACTCAAAAATATATTGAAATCTTGATGTTCTTACCTTGCTCTATTGATTTCAATCTTTAACTTGATTTTCTCTCTCCTCCAGCCTCTATTTCTTGAATCTAACTTGATATTCTAGCTCCCCATAGTCTCCTTATCAATTTTCTCTCTTGGTGGCTATGGAAATTTGTTTGAATTCTAAGTGAAAATGGTGAATTTTTGGTGTGAGGACCAAATTGTAAAGAAAGCAAATTTTTTTTTCTTTCTCTCTTCTTCTCACGTTGATGCATGGAAAAATGGTGGGATTAAGGCTTCCATCTTTCTTTCGACATATATATATACACTAAATAAAATAATAAATATCATTAAGAAAAAAAATCAAATCAAAATATAATAAACTAATATTTATTTATTTATTTAATCTAAAATATCTCCAACATCATCATTATTTTCTAGATTTCTCTCTCTTCTAATTGAACATTTTGCCCTTTAGATCTTCTAAAATTCCATCATTGAGTCATCACTTAATTTGGTAAAATTACAAATTGGTCCCTCATAATTCTTCATCTATTCAATTTGGTCCCAATTCATCCATTTTCCTTAGGTTCTAGATTATTCCACCCTTAAAATATTTACACTATTGATCCTTCAATTTTTTCATATTTACATTTTAACCCCTCAAATTTTGAGTATTTACTATTGGGTAACAAAACTTTTCTCACTTTTACAATTTAATCCTTTCTTGAATTAATATGTCATAATATACTTCCCAATGTTGTCATAACTCAAAATTTTCGGGGTATTACATGGCTAGGCTTAAACATTTAAGCTCCATGCCCAGCCCATATTTTAAATGGATGTAATTTTAAGGGTCTGTTTTTTTATCCAACACAGATTCTTAACACCAGACACTGACGTTCATCAAGTTTGGGAATTCTGCCCTAAATTAGGAACCCCGGAAGAGCTTTCTAAGGTGGAAATGGCTTATCAAAGTTTTCGGGATAACCGTTTCCATACAAAAAACACAGTTCTGATCTTCTCATGAGAATTCAGGTTAATCTGGGTGCTGAAATTGGGATTTGGGGTTTTTTGTTAATTGTTGTTCATGTAATTTGTTTTCCAATTTTGGAAGAATTGGTTCTCTACTGTTGGGATTTCCATATAGTTCTCTTTAGTCTTTCCATTGTAGGGAAATTTTACTTCTATGATTGATTTCCATATAGTTTTGTGTCTGTTGAGTGTTATTACTTGAGTGAAAGCATATATTCACTTATCTGATTTTAATCAAATATTAGCTAGTAAATTGTAGGTAAAATCGTGCATCCCTACATCTGAAATGGATTTTTCATATGACTGATTTCCGAGTTTCTTTATTGTTTTTAATTTATGGGACCACATTAGCACCCGCAAATTAGTTTCTTTGTTTTTTTTCCATTTGGAATTTACAGGTGTTTCTATTTCAAAAAGCTGCTGTTTACAAGTGCAACATGATGGGAAAACCTGCAGTGGTCACTTGTGTTGTGGACAGTATGACAGACAACCTAAGACCTACTCGTGCTGAAGTAACTGATGTTGCCAATGCTGTGTTGGATGGTGAATTTTTGCTCACTTATACCATGCTTTTTTCCTCCTTTTTGTCACATTTGTGTCAAGTTTGATGGAATCTCTTAGTTACACTGCCTTCATTTTTTAATCTCATTGGTCCTTGTTTAATAAATGACTTCTGACATGGATTATATCAATTCAAATCTTAATTTTCTGTTTACATTTTGGTTCAGGGAGTGATGCAATACTTTTAGGGGCAGAAACCTTGCGTGGACTATACCTTGTTAAGGAGTGGAGAAAAGATTTCTTGTTTTTGACACGTCGTCTAAACCATTGTTGTTTGTTTTAGCCATTTTGCATTTTGAAGGTCATTATAGTTCTTTCTGGATGTAGTTTGCGGAAGAGAAACAATCTGTCAATAATTTACCACAAACCAAACTGGAAGAGTTTGAAGATGTAAGGAAGAGGCTGTAATGACAACATTGCACAGTGCCCTTGATTTTTATTCAACAATACAAGCAGATGATGGTCATTGGCTAGGAGATTATGGGGGCCCTATGTTTCTACTTCCTGGTTTGGTAAGGCTTAACAAAGCTATATCTGATTCTGATCTGTCTGTTAATGTGGAAATTACTAATGTCTTTTCTGTGGCTTAATCTACAAAGAAATTAAATTGCTGCTTCTCAAAATCTTTTGACATTTCACATTTGTACGTGTAGTGGAAGAACCAATCCTTTATTTTGTCATTATGTCTGTCTTTTTAACTCTGAGATCCCCTGATAATTACATTTCAATAGCTTTCTGATTACCTTGACATTGTTGCATTCTCAACAACTAATAATTGGATGATATGTAATTTAATCTTTGTTTATAAGCTGCAACAGGTTATTACATTATATGTTACTGGAGCCTTGAATACTGTCCTATCAAAGGAGCATCAATATGAGATATGCAGATATCTGTACAATTATCAGGCAAGCAATGTGCACTGTGTGTGTTTAAGATTTTATGATTTCCACTTGTTGAGTAGATATTATGTTATGAACTAATTATGACATAATTATGTTATTATTGTCTGCTAGCTCTCTGGAATGTTTCTCACATCAGTTGAGCTTGTTCTAAGCAAGCATAGTGCTATCTGGATGAAAGGAAAACCAACCCACTTAAGTCAATTGCCTTTTACTAACTAGTCGATGTCAGTTGGCATTGTCATTACCATATAAACAAATGAAGAAAATTGCTCTGTTTTGAGAGTTGATTGTTTTCTTGCAGAATAGAGATGGTGGTTGGGGCCTTCACATTGAAGGTCCAAGCACCATGTTTGGTACTGTGTTAAATTATGTTAGCTTGAGGCTGCTTGGTGAAGGTGCTGAAGGTGGAGAAGGGGCAATTGAGAAAGCACGTGAGTGGATCCTAGAACATGGTTCCTTTCAAAAGTTTGTTAGTAAATAGTCTCCCTTTTACAGGTCTTATATCTGTTCCAAAGGTTCTACATTATTCTACTCTAGACAATAATTTTGTATAATTCTGTAGGAAGAATGTGGTGTCATTGTCGAATGGTGTATCTGCCAATGTCGTTTTTGTATGGGAAGAAGTTTGTGGGTCCTATCACACCCACAATTCTATCTTAGAGCATAGCTGATTGCATGCATATGGTTATGTATTTGTTGAATGCATACATATATACATATTTATGTCTGTAAATGTGTGCATTGGGATAAATTTTATAGGAGATAGCTTTGTGTTACACTGTAGATTGGTTGGCTAAGGAATTGGTTATACTTGAGAGTGGCTGAAATTTGATAATGATGCTATCTGTGTTGTTTGTAAGACAACAAAAAAATTGCTTTTATGCTGAGCGTAATTTCATCAGGAGATCACTACAATTGATTCACTACTAATTAGTAAATTCCGGAAGTAGTTTGCGATACTTTTATATTTTAATAATTGAGTATTATTATATATTTAATTTGATTTATTTATTTATAAATAAATCATTGCAATATATGTAAAAACAAATTAAAATATAAAAAATTATTAATATATATTAATATATGTAAAAACAACTTTTCCGGAAAATATTTTTAAAAAATCTGCCAAACAGCAGAAAATATTTTACACAGATTCAATCAAACATCAGAAATCATTTTACGGAAAACATTTTACTGTCAATCAAACGAACCCTTAATATTTTTATTTAAATCCTTCTAAATTTTGAAGAAATTTTTAAAACTAGAAGGATAACTCAACCATGAACCGGTGTACTGACTGTTTATTTATTTATTCTGGTAGTATTAAATTTATAGAATCAACAACGATAAGGAAACGACGACCTAGAATGAAAGCAAAGGGGGTAAAATCGTCAAAACAAATATCCCTATTGAGGGTTTCTTTTTCTATGTCAGTCTTACAAAAGTCACAATAGCTGATAACTACATCCTCTCCCTCTCCCTTACTTGCACAGAGACAGAGGTCCAAGGAGTTTGGGGCAAAAACCCTAACCCCCAAAACATCACCCCAGTAAGCTATCTATCGTCTCTCAATCATCTTTATTATCAGGTAATTCTTTTTTTTCTATCCTTTTTACCCTTGCTCTAGTTCAGCTTATGCTCAGTATTTTCTTAGCATTATGAGTTTTCTTTTTTGGTATCGTCTTTGCTTGTGGAATCAACATGTAAGAACGGAGACCAGCTGGATTTTGTTTTTTTAGCTGCGAGTTTTACTTTAATCCGACAGATCTTTTTTCGATACTTGGATTGTTGTTCTTTTCTGACCTATTGCAGCTTATTCATCCAAAAGTACTTCAAACGTCTAAATTGCTTGTGTTACTTGTAGAATATAGGTTTACGTATACTGTTTTTGCTTTATATAAACGATCAGCGACCTTGTTGGCATTTAGCTCCATATGCGAATAGAAGATAGGTGAAGTTCATGTGTTGCCTTGGTTAATTGTTCTGATTAAGACCAAACTGAACTGTCTTCAGCTTGATGCTTTGGCTTTTTCTGGCAAGACTGCCACTTTAAGTCAGATATTAAATTTGTAATTATGTATGAGTTATTTAAATATGGGTTGCTATTTGTAGTCATGGCTGCTGCAGCTCCAGAGGGTTCTCAATTTGATGCTCGCCAGTATGATGCTAAAATGGATGAGTAAGTTTACTGTTTCTAGGCATTTGGCTTTCAGATTCATTGGTGGTAAATGAAGTTTTTTTATTTTTTATTTTTATTTTTTATGTTTCTTCATGGTTTATTTGATTATTTAACTGGCGCTTTTATAGTTTGCTAAGCTTCTGAGTTCTGATTTTATTGGAAGAATTCTAAGGCTTTGTTCGGTACATTGATATGAGCAGACTTGAAGCTGTGGGGCAAGATTTCTTTACCTCATATGATGAGGTTTATGACACTTTCGATGTTATGGGATTGCAAGAAAATCTTCTTAGGGGCATTTATGCTTATGGTAAGTTGGATATATTTCAACTACTTTGTTAAGAAAAAAACCCTGAAGGTTGCAGAGAGGATACTATCATTCTTTACTATGTGAGGTAGCACTGTTAAAACTTATCGCGCCTTGCAGGTGATTCAAAATCAATTACCTTGTTATCAATTTAGGCTTTTAGCTTATATGTCTGCCAGTTAAGATCTTGTGATTTGCGATGGTGAAAAATATAGGCTTTCATGTTCTAGTGGCAGCTTCATTTCTTTGTATTGTTCAAGAATTGACCCTTTACATGTCTGCTTGCTAAGTCAAAATTTTCCGTGAAGGTTTTGAGAAGCCATCTGCAATTCAGCAAAGAGGAATTGTACCCTTTTGCAAGGGACTTGATGTAATTCAACAAGCACAATCCGGAACAGGAAAAACTGCAACTTTTTGCTCTGGAATTCTACAGCAGCTTGACTACAGCTTAGTTCAGTGCCAAGCATTGGTCCTTGCACCAACCCGTGAACTAGCACAACAAATTGAGAAGGTCATGCGGGCATTAGGTGATTACCTTGGTGTCAAGGTTCATGCTTGTGTAGGTGGGACCAGTGTCCGTGAAGATCAACGGATTCTCTCCAGTGGGGTTCATGTGGTTGTTGGTACACCTGGCCGTGTATTTGACATGTTGAGGAGACAATCTCTCCGCCCTGATCATATAAAGATGTTTGTTTTGGATGAAGCTGATGAAATGCTCTCAAGAGGCTTCAAGGATCAGGTCCTTTTTTTCACTTATAAGCTGTATGTATTATTTCTTGTGCTTTGCCTAGAAGATGATGGCTCTAGTTGGAAAGCTACTTATTGGATATAATGAATATTTAGGCAGGTTTTTGCATGTTTATGCTTGAGAGGAAGTCTTTTACCTCTTAGCATTTTAGTATTTTGGATGTAGGAATTTTATCGGTTTTTTCCTAGCTTTTTTCTTTGTATCTCTGTTCTTCCATTTGTTGTTTTGTTGACTTCTATTGTTCGCATGTGCTAGATCTATGATATTTTCCAGTTATTGCCACCTAAAATTCAAGTAGGAGTGTTTTCTGCTACAATGCCTCCTGAAGCCCTAGAAATCACAAGGAAGTTCATGAACAAACCTGTGAGGATTCTGGTGAAACGTGATGAGCTTACCCTTGAGGGTATCAAGCAATTTTATGTCAATGTTGAGAAGGAGGAATGGAAGCTTGAGACACTTTGTGATCTCTATGAGACCTTAGCAATCACCCAAAGTGTCATTTTTGTGAACACTAGGCGTAAGGTTGATTGGCTTACAGATAAGATGCGTAGCCGTGACCATACAGTGTCTGCTACCCATGGAGATATGGACCAAAATGCAAGGGACATTATCATGCGGGAATTCCGATCTGGATCCTCTCGCGTGCTTATCACCACTGATCTCTTAGCTCGTGGTATTGACGTTCAGCAAGTCTCACTTGTGATCAATTATGATCTCCCAACACAACCAGAGAACTACCTTCATCGAATTGGTCGTAGTGGAAGATTTGGGAGAAAAGGTGTTGCCATCAACTTTGTAACCACAGATGATGAGAGGATGCTATATGACATCCAGAGGTTTTATAATGTTGTAATTGAGGAGCTGCCATCAAATGTTGCTGATCTAATTTGATTCTGGTTCAGGCTGGCTAGGTAAATGGCTCTCTGGGAATGACAAAGCTTAGGAGGTCCAGTTACAACTGGGAGGGATTTCGTTCCTGCACATTTAGTTGAGCTCCCATTACCATATAAAAAACCCAATGTTCAAATTTTGATTTGGTGTGTGTCTAAGCAAGAAATATCTGTAGTATTGTTCTAGTTTATTCTAAATCATGTTGTTTTATCTATGTTCTTATTTCTTTCCATCTGTAGTTTCTGTATGTGAGACTTGAGGGGAGATTATGTAGAATGGAAACGTGATTATTTTAGATCATTGGACTTGCCTTTATGGTAAGTTTTTCGTGTCCCCTATCTTTCTATTTCAATAGCATATTATTGTTTGAGAATTTGGATCTGATCAAGAAAGTAGTGACAGGAGATTAATGTAAACCTTTTGTAGCTTTAGGTGGTTTCTAGTCATCTAGGCATTGTGGCCTATTTTATTTATCATTCTTTCAAGTTTCAGCTATCGAAATATTCTGCTCATCTCTGCTGCACCAATACCTAATGACAAATTCGGAGTCGTGGAGTTGTCTAGCTTCCCTAGCCTCATCATTTGTCGGGTTCATAATTTTGTGAAACATGCATGTATCTGAACATGTTCGATGGCATCTGTTCATTCTCTTTCCAGAAGTGCTGTACAGCTAATTTAAGATTGTGTGATCTACCTGTACAAAGTAAGATACTGGCTAGACTATTTCTTGGTCATGCCTTTTTGACTTTTGAGCCTTTCGGATGGCACCTTGCTTCACTTAATCCCTTTCAACCTGCACTGCAGGCAAGGGGTAAAGGCCTATAGCCCTACAATTAGTCAAGTTGATAACTTTTGTGGATCCTGATGCACCTTATCACTATCACTTGGGAGGGTAGAATGCCGATTTAGCTTTTGTAAAGCATATGAAAAAAGGTGTTAGCTTTATTTTTCTACCAACTTTAGTGCCCCTCAAAATAAAGAAAAAAAAAGTACTGAAATTTTACAAATGAGTGATGGCCATTCGTTTGCTTAGCCATTGGTTTCATTTCATATCAGAAAGTAATTCCAAAATGATTTAAGAAAGCATTTTGAGAATGCATAAATCTCTCATCTCAAGCTTTCAACGAGTATGAAGAAAAAAGATTAAAAGATGTATTTAGTTGAGTTCTTGGACTGCTTCAAAGGGTATGAGTTGGATTAGTGAGCTGGTTTTAGTTTGTGAAACAAGCATCATACAATGACCACAACTTGGCTTTTGGTTTAGGGTAGTCGGGAGTGATTATTGATGAGGCAAACGTAAAGAAAAGGAGTTGAATGAAAGGCACAGATTAACAGCAACTTAATTGAAGTGCAGCAAATAATTGTTCCACCACTTTTAATCTCAGTCTCTGTTGTTAGGAATAGGCTTAAAAGAATAGCAAACACAGGGCAAGATAGAAAAAAACATTGGTAAAGCTCTTTAAGCAACCCAAAAAAGTAGACATAATAAATTTTAAATAGGTTCTGCTTCAGAGTACGACTGGTCAATGCAAATGTATAGTACCAAGAACTAGGACAACATAAATAATTGGTGTAGGCATAGGACAACATGATTCCCCGTTAAACACGCCGAATATAGGTGTCTCCCAAAGTCGGTCACAGGATTAGCAAAATGGGGAAAAAAAGGGAAAAGTAGCAAATGCTAGCCTTAAATTAATCCAAAAGATCAGTTTATAACTATATTATCACCTCCATAACTTTTTTCTACTCTTGATAGGAACCCACCGTTTCTAGTATTCTTGTTCCTTCCCTTACCTGTCAAGATCAAAAGAAACTCAACTACCAAAACAAAACCACTCACCAGGCCACTACCTTCTGGAATCTATCTGTCTTGAGCCTACCAAAAATCCAACATGGAAGATTACAACAGATCAAGGTCATATGGCAATGGAATGATGCAGCTGGACACCTACCATGGACCACCTAGGCCTTCAGCTTCTTATGACCTCAGGTGCCATAGTGCTGCTGCCTATGCACAGTCCCAGATGGCTAACAACTACAACTCGGGGAACAACAGGGACTTCAAGTTGAAGAAAGGGAAGAGTACTTCAGCCTCATCTTCTTCGAATCCATGGAGCTTTGGTGACCCTGAATTCCAGAGGAAGAAAAGGGTTGCCAGCTACAAGATGTATAGTGTGGAAGGTAAGGTCAAAGGATCCTTGAGGAGAAGCTTTAGGTGGCTTAAAGATAAGTACACACAAGTTGTCTATGGATGGTGGTGATTTTGGTAGTTGGGCTCTTGTTCCCTGTTGCTCTCTTTTTATGTTTTTCTTGCTTGTATTCAAGGTATTTGTGAAAAAAAAATTTGTTTCAAATTTTTTTTTGTTAAAAGGAAGATTTTATATGAAGTTATTGATGAGATTGGCCACATTTTGCCGAGCTCGATTGTAAATTCAGTTCAGTTCCTGCTGTTCTGTTAATTGGAAAATCTTTTATGGGTGTATATCTACATGTTATAAATTCTTTCAAATTCTTGGTGGACTTATGATCAGAAATGGGGTCAATTAGGTTATTGATGTTAATAACTGTGTTGATTCACTTGGGTAGGGAGGTTTGATTAGCTGTAAGCATAGGCTTCTTCAGCAGCTGTTTTCAAGGAACTTACGTCATCTGCATATTGTATTGTATTTGGAGTAAGCATTTGATGCTTGGTTGCTGTAGACAAATATATCTACCATTAAGCCTTATTTGAACCTTTAGGCTGGGAAATGGGACTAGGATAGGAGAAAAGATTGCAGATGATGTTGGATCTTATCTTATAATGATCTTATAGTATTATGAGTTTAGCATATATCTGCGAATCGACTGTTTGGTTTCTGATTACATTGTCTTCTGCTTTATCTGCAATATTCCTCCATTTGTCATTACCTTTCTACAACCCAAGCAGTCCAGTTTGGAGTGCCATTGCTTTATCTGCAATTTTCCTGTCATGTTGGAGAGTTTCGTCTCCCATCATCTCCATATAGTTTGAGGTATATATCTGATCTATACTAACCCAACATCAACCCAGTTCGAAAAAGTTTAAAAGATCTCAGCTTGTTTTAAAAAAATTCTAATGCAGTTTATGGTGTTATAAAACATGGTTAATTTTATTAGAGTTTGTAAATTAACATGTGTAATTAAACATTTAAAACAAACTATAGGTGAATGGGAAAAAACTCAAATTAATGTAAAAGATTTCAAACATGAATCATAATCTTATTTTATGATTTGAACTATGAGCTAATGGAATTGGGTTCAATTTAATTTCTATCTAACCTGTAGTTTTAACATGTGAATGCGAGAGTTTATATTCATAAACAATGAACATACATGAATGTCTTCATGTATTATGCATATTCGTGTATGGGTGCTAAATGTTTAGAGCCAATTTTAGAGGACAGAAAAATTTATTCTAACAAGTTATTATTGTTACTACTCTTTTCTATTGTCTTTAAGATTTTATTATTACGAAAAAATTAAGTGAAATTTCATCAACGATGTTGATATTTTGAGAGACAATTGTATTAAAATTATGTACACAATTTTTCCTAAGCACAAAGTATTTAACCGTTGATAATAATCTATTAAATTTTCTATTTCTCAAATTTATCTTCTCTAAGTAAGTTTCTTTCAATAATTTTTATTTAAAGAAAGTAAATTATTCAAAAGAGTTTAAAACTACATAAATTATATATAACTTTTAATAGGATTGGCTATCAAGTGTGAATGTGTGATGTTATTGAAGAAATTATATATGGCATGGAACCTGGAGAGTTTTGTTTTCTTGTACATCATATCCGAGATGTTGGTGGTTCGTAGTTATATTTCATAATGAGACTTTACCGTTTAATGTTGTTGAGAGGGTCAACTCCTTTGGGAGAAATCTTGAAGTGTCGTCCTCTGGACAGACAATCCGGACCCCTAATAATCAAAGATATTGTCCTCGTGTTGGGTTTTGTCATAGCCTCTACAAAGAGGCGAGTACGATTCATGGAAGGGGTGCTTTGATTGGTAGAGATATGTACCTGCAAGACTCGGAAAATGTGATAGTAGTATATGGCGTGTGAATAATAATGGAAGCACTTGGACGTGCCGCGACTCGAACCACCAACCAAGACTTAAAAGCAAAATGTCTACAAACATTGTACCACTTAAGCTATGTGGCTTAGGTACCCCATTATTATTCACATATATTATCTTCACTGATCGAGGCTGTCCCTCTATGAACCGTGCACAATTCTCCGTGGAGGTTGAGGATAAAACCCTCAACACGAGTATAATACCTTCAATTGTTGGGGGTCAAGGTCAACCACCCGAATGACGACAGTTCGAAGACTTCTTCTAATAGAACTGATCCCCTCTCAACAAATTCAATAAATATTGTGGCTTGGATGTGTGCTTAATCCAAACTGATATGTAATTGCGGTTCAAGATGGCCACGAATTTCATCTATGTGCTGAATAGCATCAATGAATGAAAGATGAGATTTGTCCAAAATGAGTCGGTTCATGTTGATAACCTTGCCGTCAAGCTATTGACTCGTCAAGCAGATCATTTATCCTGCATAACTAGTACATATCCATGTGTGTGATTGAGAGATTTCACAATACATGCACTTTGTTCCCTCATGTGGCCATACCATAGGTGGGGGGGTATATGGATGGCTGATGCGGTGCCTTCCATGGCCATTTTGGAGTGGATCAGACTCTAATCCAAGGTGATAGGGTGTCATTGAGTCAAGGATCCTAGTCCAGATGCTGTTATGCAGGCAACCACGCTGCAACCGTCCAACACCAAGAGCAGCAATAGAGAGATCACAAATGATCACTGCATATACGCGTACGCCCATGTTACAGTCAATCTATGATCAAATCTTGGGTCATGATCCAGTCGGGGGTATGCAGTACATTCAATCTAGTTCATTTCTCTCCAAACACGTGATAGCAATTTCCAGGAATTTAAATTGCACCATAAGTTTTCAGTTGCCTCGTGTTTATTGTGATTACAGTCCATAAATATGACAACAACAAAAAAAACAAAACACCTGCTAAGTAAGTCCTGACAAACTTCTAAACAGCAATAACAAGAGTACAGAAACATCCAATTGTCACTTATCGCTTTGCCCTTTGCTTCATTGAAACCATTATTCGGTTGTGGGGCAAAATGTTGAGTTGATTGGTTATTACCGGATTCAGATGAGTGGAAAAGGTGAGCAATCATCGCATTTTTTTTACTATCGCATTTTTTTTACCAACTGTTGGGGGAATCAAATTATTCCACCAACATGAGCACGCGGGAATCACAGGCAAAGCCAAGAACCTTCGTAAGTGTTACTGTGTTTTCCAAAGCATATACAATGATCATTCTCTATTTCACCCACCATTTCAAACTCCGTAGACAACAGTGAATGTTCTACGTCGTCGATTTGACTTTTAAGTGCTAAACAATAGGCAGGCCCCTCCCTCTCTCCCCAAGTACAAGCTTTAACTTAATCAGCTTTTTCAACCTTTCTCTCAACTTTCTTCGTATGGAAAAACACTTCCTAATTTGCTACTAGCAAGGATGCAGCAAAAAAGAAGAAAATGTCAAGTTTTGGAAGTGAAAGTATCATTTTTTCGTAACTTAAAAAACCCTTTTTATTCCTTTCTTTTAAAGAAAGGAATATATTTATGAAACAATCAACTCGGAATTCAGAATCAGAGGACAATAATGAAAATGATGATGTCTGGTTAGGAAAACGAAGTCGGATTTTCGAGTTGAAAGGACGGTCCCCATGATCATTTTGATAATGAACAGTGAGGACCAAGGGGAAGAACAGGAGGGGACCCCATAGCAAACAACTAATGGAAGTGAATGTTTTTGCAAGGAAAAGAACAATAACCCAATTTCGAGAACCAGACCAGGCAATGATGGGGCCACTCCCTGCTATGAGGTGGCATGGCTCACCATGGAAGTAGGCTGGCCCGTTCATTTTTCCTATTCTTGACAAGTAGTAGTGTAGTAGTATGATACTACTGAAAGAAATGATGGAGAAATTAATTACAAAGATGCCTGCTGCCGACATGCATTAGGACCCCCCCTTTGGTGGCTTATCTCTTGAGGAGTCCATGTGAGAGGCAGTTGGCAGATTGGCATCTTCATGAAAGGCCAAGCTTTGCCAAGGTAGACTACCTTATGGAAGCTTGATTTTAAGGCCAAACATCCAAGGGGCTGTATTTGAATATCATTCATTCAAAGACTTGAAGAAATATTATTGTCAAAGTTTTACACTAAGCTCCACAGTATAAAGGGATTGAACCCTTACCAAAATATCAACTGAATTCTAAAAAGTAGCAGTATAAAAGGTGGGAACTGAAATGAAATGATTGCTTGGGCACTAGCCTCTAGGAATCACTCTCTTTTCAGATTAGGCCACAAGATAACCCAAGGCATTGTGGTCCATCAGTAATGGTCACAGAAAACGATGCATACAAGTATGGGGAAGTTGTCAAAAACAATTTTACCTCTGCCTTTGCCTCTCCTTGAATGCCTTAGAAAAGCCAGATTACCTTCAAATACATAGAACTATCACCATAAAAAAAAAAAAAACTGGCAGTTTTTATTGTTAAAAACCAGATTTAGTTGCTTGGGATTCTATAATTTTGACTGCTAAATCCAGAAGATGTCCCCAATTTCATGCACCTTAACCACCAAAGCATTTGCATAGTGGGACCAACTCACCCACACCTTAGAGGAATCTACAATAAACTTTTTGCATTTCAAACTTTTTTTGTCTTCCATATTTAGTTGTACTAGCAACTTCATATGACAAAAAGATCTATAGCAGTTTAATTGGCCATAAATCAGTGAATGTATTAGGATTAAATCCCTTTTTTTATGGTGATAAAAGTACATGGTAAACGACCAACATTTGGTCCATCCAAATAGATTATTGTACACAACTCAATGATGATGAATCACATCAGACAACAGTGGGAAACCTACCATCAATGCTTTATTGTGCATTTACTTGCTTTGGATAATCACCAAGTTGCTCCATCTGCCAGCTTTCTTGAGGAGCCACATGTTCATGTGAAGGTGTGTATTGCTGCCAAATTTCCTATAAACTTTTAGATAATTGTTATCGAAGTCTTAATAATATCTCCTAAGAACAAAGCAAGTTCCCTCTAATAACATTGTACAGAGAAAGCACATACAGACACACAAAAAGGGAAGGAAGATAATTGACAACAAAGCAGAACACTGTCATGCCGGACTTAGAATCATTCACACATTCCTGTTCAACAATGTACTTCTTGGAAATTTTGGCAGACTAGCCATTTCTATTAATGATCTCTTGTCGTTTCTTTCTTAGAGTGAAAGTTTTTTTAGCCAGGACAAAATAAGGCCAACCAATTAACCACATGATTTGGTTAAAGTTTCATACCTCCATCTTCTCCAAAAGTTCATTGGCCGTTGGAGCAGAGACAATTATATGCCTAGCACCTGGCTTGATGAAACCCTCTTCGACACCGTTGTCGAATAAAGCAAGCAAATTATTGTAGTAACCATCAACATTTAGCAAACCAACCTGCATTTAAGTATAACGCATAATTGCAACATTGACTGACTATCGACATGCTTAGCTTAGTTCTTCAAGCTTGATGAAATGATGCCTTACTGTTTTCTTATGTATTCCAAGATGGGACCATGTTATCATCTCCAGCAACTCTTCCATTGTTCCATATCCACCTAAAACATCAAATGTTACGATTAGAAGTCAATTTCCATCATTAATTAACAATTACTTTCACCGAACTTTCCTTTCTTGTTCTCTAGTATCGATGAAAAAGGCCAAGGTACTTTTTTACCAGGAAGAGCAATAAAGGCATCCGCTTCTCGGGCCATTTCAGCCTTGCGCTCATGCATGTCTAAAACAGTTCTCACTTCTCCAACCGTTTCTCCTGATATCTGTAGAATTATGCACCAATGATCAATCACAAGTGTACTGAAGACAGTAATTTGAATGATAAAACTGGACAAAACCTTTAAATGGTGAATGAAGGAAAGCATAAAAACCTTAAACTAAGAATTTATTTTTAAAGAAAGCTAATTAAAATGATTTACACAGGAGACTAGGATCCAATAATCAGGAAACAATAGTTAATACAATATCGCAAGTTGAAAGTAAAGATACCTCAAAAGGCATGAGAGCTTTTGGAATTATCCTGCATGTAAAGAACGATTAATTTACTTAGTAACAAACAAATTGCAAACAAGAAGGAAGCTACTTGTGCTTGCAACTTGTAACAGTTTTCTGCAGAGAAAAAACATTAAAATAAGCTTGTTCAAAAATCAAAAACCAGGCAAGTTGTTTACTTATCCAAGAACATGACAACCTCCATCATACACTGTCTGGGATATCAAACCCATCAACCCAACACTTCCGCCACCATACACCAAGTCTATCTTCCTCTTTACCTGCAATCAAAACACAAAGTCCACAACTATAAACAAGGGCAAACATTTAATACATAGAAGACTTAGAAGCCAAGCTAAAGAAAACTAGCAAAGACCCATTCTGTCAAATAACTCCCTTGCATCAACCAAGCACCTAATATTTGAACTCATGGATGGTCAACTGAGTCATGACTGATACACCAAACAGAACTATACATGAAGCACCAACAACTCACACCATCAAAGAATAAAAAGAATAAAGAAAAACCATCAAAAACCTCATCTTCCTTACTGTAAACTGACACACAATTCCAAAAATCGACAAACACCCACCTACCATCACTTGAAGTTAAGTACTAAACCTTTAAACACTAAAAAGTTAAATCTTTTTAGAGACCAACAACACGAACTTTTTCTTTCTCAAAATGATGTGCATAGAGATAGTGTTAAAGCAAAAAAAGAAAAAGAGCAAACCAGTTCATTGCCCAATTCAAGAGCAGCATCACTGAAGACTTTTCTACGGCCAGAGTTGCTTCCACAGAAAACACATACTCTTTTGAACTTGCTACTGGCTTTCTCTTCTTCCATTAACAATATATCTCTCTCTCTATCTATATATCGGTTTTTTGTTTTTATTCCAATCTCAAATCATTGAGTTCAACTAAAAGGAAACAAAAAGCAATGGCCTTTCTCTTTGAGAGATAAAATTTGGTGCTCCTGACAATGAAAAAACTTCCTGAAAAGAAATAAAAGACCAACCAAATATATGAATATTAAAAATATGCAAAGGCTAACAAGAAACACTAAAAAAATCACTTCATTTGAAAGCAAAACAATCTGGGTTAATCTTGAAATGATAAATAAATAAGAGAAAAGAAAAAGGACATTTAAAATGAAATCAAAGACGGACGTTTTATATTTAGAGAAGAGAAGATGAGGAAGCCCACATGCTTTCAAGCCCTTTCTAATCCAATGTCTCTCTGTCGGCTTCAACCTCTCATTATGAGATTTTATTAATGTAAATTAAATTAAATTATTGCATAATAATTGTACAAACTTTACTTGCTAAATGCTAAGTAGTGTTTGTTTTCTCAAAGCCAAAAGGGCAAATCCAAATCAGAATTTTCATTCATAAAAAGCTAAGCTACTGAACTTAAAATTAGGTGAGAAAAAGAGCCAAGTTGTTGCTTTCACTAACAAGACTTTAAAGTTCATGACTTGCATCAATTGTATTTTCATTTCTTTTAAAAAAATTATATGGAAATGAAAATATTAAAAATATCATGTTGGGAGAAAAAAAAAAGATTTGTTGGAGACTTCTTCCATATTAAATTTGTAATCATGATGTTTTGGGCTATTTTCATTTCTTTGGAAAACAAATAAAGGTGGACTCTTGTGAATTCATTTATATAATTTGACATCATTATTTCATAAGCAGAAAATATATATGTTTTCGGAAAGGGGACTAATAATGGTAATATTAGATCATAGATGTAATGGTAATATATATTGTACTCTCAATGAGAAAATTTTAAGTTCAAATTTTGGAGACGTATTGTTGAGAGAACACTGCCACGAATCTCGAACATAAACGGTAAAACGGATATAAAGAATATTACAAAAAAAAATATTATTAGTACTGAAAAGGATCCTACTTAAAATGGCTTTAATTATAAAGTTTGGTGTGACAACTATCTTACAGATTTGATTTAATAATTTTTAAATTATACATTTTTCTTTTGAAAAATAACACCACGACATCATCCATTTTTAAAAAATATATATTATGTACTGATTTTGTTAATTATTTCGCATGAAAAAAGATGTTAATAAATCAATAAACAGCAACAAATATCTATTTGAGTAATAAATATTGTGGAAAAAAAGGAAGTTTTATTTTCCTTTATAAAATAGAAAAACAAGCTTTTTCATTTTAATTCTCATAATAACATTTTGATTCTAATTGGATCCTATTCCTATTTATTATCTATTTCTAGGAAAGAGCCGTTACCTCTAAACTTGGTTAAAAAAGATTAAACAAATTAAATATTTCTTAGCGATTTTGACTGATTGGAATCAAATAAAATCCGGCTTACTTTTAAAAAGCCCTTAAATTAGTATAATTTATTCAAATAAGTCCTTATAGTTTTTTTTACCTAAATAACCCCCGATTCTTTAGTGGATACTCATAGAAACCCCTTAATTTTAATTATTTGACTTTTTTTGTTAAATGATATTGACAAAAATTACACGAATTTGTTTATGCTAACTTGTACAAATACATAAGTAACTTATTTCTTTAAAAAAACACATTGAATAAAGAAATAATTATGTTTTAAAATACAACCCATCTTTTTCAAAACCTACTCCTTAATAAAATTTTATATTTTCGATATATATCACTAATTTTAGATAATAATAATAATAATAAAGACTTTATCTTGATTATAAATAAAAAAAGTTAAAAGAGTCAAAATTTAAATTGGGCCAAGGTCCATTTTTAGGTTATGACTCAACAATATAGAATAGTAATGACTGAAGGTTGTGAATTTCCAAATTAATTAACTACCATTAACTGCCAATGAGTTATTAACATCAAAACACCCACAAAAACTGGAGAAAAAAACTAAGGTAAGAGTAATTATCTAACGTTTGACAAATTATGGAAAGCATTATTCCCTTAAATGTTGACACCCCATAGTAATAGTAATTACTTTCCACATTGCCAGGCATGGGCGTGACTGCAACAATGGCGATAATCACTGGTCTTTGCGGGTTTCGACGAAGACGACCACCTGATTCACCTCCACCTGGTCTGTCAGAGAAACCAGATATACAATCAGAATTAATGGAAAAAACCCAAGAAGCAACAGCAATAGAAACAGATGCAAAAACTGGGGATAATAATTCAAAGCAAGAAATGGTGATCAAAGAATTGCCTCCTCCGCCCGGGATGATGACGAAAGACGCTCATTCATGCAACAATTTCACGTTAAAGTCCGACTACACGCGAAAACTAGGCACAACCTTGAGCATAAAAAGCATATCGGTGAAGATTCGGGAGAAAAAAGCTAGACCTAAAGATGAAGATTCGATATGGAAAAAGACGATTATATTAGGGGGGAAATGTAAAATATCAGATGATGATAATGATGCTGTTATCTTTAATGGCAAGCATGATACTGTATTAGCATACCATCCGAGGACTTTGAGTACCATATCTATTTCTAGAACTGGTTCCTTTAAGGAATCAGATAAGACAGCTTCAAGAATGAATTCCTTCAAACATTAAAATCACCACAAAGATCATAAGAAAAAAAAAGAAGAAGGTTGTTGATGTTAGTTGATAATCTATATTATTGTAAAAGACCAAACCAATGTTCAGACTGTTCCTTCAAACTTGTGTCAGAAAGACCTTATTTGTCCTTGACATGTTTCACATGTTGTTGAATTTTAAGTTCTAAGGCTGTTTCCAGGATGATTATTTCTTCCCTTGAAACGTTCGACAAGATGCAACAGTTATTGTTCCAAAACCTTGATTTGTAACTAAGACCAATGTCTATTGGGAAATTGTTGATATCATCAATCAGTCTGGAAATTAAAACAATATATTGTAGCTTTCATTCAATTCCATCTGCAACTTCCACTAATTGAGCTGATCAAAAGTCTCCAACGATGAAGTCAATCTTCTTGGCCTGCTGACAGATAGCTAGCCAGCTCTTGGACTAAATCTATTGTTATGATCTCAACTCAAAAATTCAATTTAATCCAATATTTCATCTTAATATACCAATTCGATTAAAAAATTAATAATATAAATTTATTCAACTCAATTTAGACTTGATTTAAACCCGATTTGAATAATTAAAATAAAAAATTATTTCAAAAAATTATATCCAAAATTAAAATAATTTGAATAAAAAAAATACTTAAATCCGAAACAACATAAATTTAAAATGATTTAAATCTCAAAATCAATCTAACCCATCCAAGTAACAAATTTAAAATTAATTATTGCAAACCTTGAATAAATAGATAACTCAAAGTTTTTAAAATAAAGTTGTGGATTCTTTTAAACTAAAATTTCGGATTTAAATTTATAAATAAAAAGTGTCAAGAAAAGAAAAGTACTAACGTTGCTTGCACTCCGATTCCGCGAATGCATGCATACATGATGTGTATACATATATACGGTGTACTACTCCCCATGGGAACTTCACGAGTGGTTTTAGATTAGGTATAATAATTTTTTTAACCTTTAATTTTATAAAAAAAAGGTTATTTTAATCATAAATATAATTTTTCGTTTTTTTAGTCTTAAAATTTAGTTTTTTTGGTCAAATTACGTTAAGAAAAATAAACATTTGTCAATTTTATTGATAACAAATGTATTGTCATGTAGATGAGATATCAACATTTTTCTTTTAATTTATAATTTTTACAAATTTTTAATAGTTTTAATTTTTTTTAATTTTTAAAAATAATAATTATAGTTTTATTGATTTTTTAAAATTTTTTTAAAATTAGTTAAATGTTGATGTATCATCCACGTGGCAATCCGCGTGTATGCTACGTCAACAAATTTAAAAAAACATTACTTTTTCTATCTATTTTGAAGAGATTCGATAAAAAAATATAAATTAGAAAACGAGAAAATAAATAAAAAACTAATATATTTTTTTAAGGTTGAAAGTTGAAATAAATTATTAGGATGTAATTGATAAGCGAATTATGTTGAAATTAGTGTTTATATATAGTTTACTTCGCTTGAACCGAATAAAATTCCAAGAAAAAATTTTACACACTTTCTTAGAAGGTTTCCCTTACAATACTTGCCAAATATTCAACTTTAGTACAAACAAAGAGACACAGGAATCAAGTAAGCCTCAATATCTAAAAAAAAAAAAAGAAGTAAAAGTAAGAAAAAGTGAAAGTGGAAACTATTAATTATATGTTTTATATGAAATTAAAAAGAAATGAATACCCTTAATTTATTATTTTACATTTATATAAAATTTTGATTTTTTTTGTAATTAAAATTTACATACGCACTATGCCAATGAATTAAAAAAAACAAGTTGCTTTTAAAAAGTAAATATAAAGACATTTTAAAAAATATATATGGATATGTTTTAAAATAAAAAAAGGCACAATTACCTTATTTAAAATTTTATTTTTATTTTATCAATTGAAATATGTATTTTTTTCACGGTATTAAATTCAATAAAAGTTATTGATAATATAAATTATCTTTTTAAAATTGCTATCAGAGTAAAAATTAAAATTATCAATAATTTTTATTGAATTTAATACGGTGAAAAAAATACTTATAGCCTACATCAATTTTATAAGTTATCTTTTTAAATTCAATTGAAATGAATACCCTTCAATGATTTTTTTATATTAAGTAAAAATTAAAAGTCAAAACACATTAAGGAAGACATCATCGTCCATCCAAAAGCAGCGATCTCCTAAGCCTAGGATGTTGGGCTGTACAGTGAGCATATCCAAACGTGGGCTACTTTTGAAGATCCACCGACCCTTGATTTGCACCGTAGACCCACCACACAACTCGACTTTCTCCTTCGAATTTGCAGCAAAAGCATCGCTTTTGAAGCTAACGACTTTCACATACATACGAAACTCATCAAGGAACACCCCCCCCTCTCCTTTCTCCCAATAAGAGCAGGTATTTCAGATTTTGGTTCTAACCCAAATATTTGCATGCCTGTTCTTCTTTTCTGGTACGTTTTTTGAACTTGGAATCATGGGAACTCTTTAAATTGATTGGTTCTTGGGATTGCTTAGGCTTATGTTATCTATTGCCTTGAAAGTGGTGGACGTGGGTGATTTAAGAGGAGACTTTTTGATGAATCTAGATTGAGGGTATGGAGGCAGGTTTATAACTATAAGGGTAGCTTTTGGATTTGGCAATTTGTGCGGTCTATCTTTCTTTGTTTCTTTGAATGTATCTTATTGTTATTGAAGAAAAGGATCGGCTTGTGAACCTGCCCGGCTTTCATCTGGATGTTCTCAAGCCTTTGAATTTACTACCCTTTGAACAGAAATCGTTTTCTTTTTGTATCCCAAGAGATAGATGGGATAAAGAGTTCTTCAAGCTTCAGGGTGGGTAATTATAATTTGACCAAATTTATTAAATTGAGGAAGATCTTGGTGATATAATTGGTCTGAGTTGGATATTTCGAGATGAATTCTCCTCAAGGCTCCACATTGACAACAAATATGGCTGGGCTTGTTGATGGTTCAACAGCACGTGAAGAGGTTTCCCATATTGATTGTTTCCCTGTTTATGTCAAAGAGCTAATTGCTGGTGGTGGTGCTGGAGCTTTTGCTAAAACTACCGTTGCACCTTTAGAACGGATTAAAATACTCATGCAGGTGAGTGATATTATATGTCTATGTAGTTCTATATTATATATATATAGAGAGAGAGAGATTATAAGCATCATCCGAATACAAACCAAAAGTGTCATTTTTTGTTTTAGCATTTTGTGATGCTGAACTCTGTTAGTTGTTTAGCTTGGTTTTGGGTCCTGTAAAGTTACAAATTTGTCACTTGATCCCCCCCCCCAAACCAAAAATTATATATATTTATGCTTCATGCACGTTACCACCGACAGTTTTATATGATTCACTCGCTATTTCTTTATTGTGCAGACAAGGACCGATGGTTTTCGGTCTCTTGGGGTGTATCAATCCTTAAGGAAGGTACTAAAGCATGAAGGTGTTCTTGGATTTTACAAGTAAGTTTACATATTATTTTACCATTTTGCTTTCTCTATTCCCTTCCATAAAAGTTAGATGGGTTCATGCTTGTTCTTACTGGCAGAGGAAATGGAGCTAGTGTTGTTCGGATCATTCCATATGCAGCCTTACATTTCATGACTTATGAGCGTTATCGAGGTTGGATCTTAGATAACTATTCGTTCATGGGATTAGGACCTATTATAGATCTTTTAGCTGGTTCTGCATCTGGAGGAACTGCAGTAATATGCACTTATCCCTTGGACTTGGCTCGCACTAAACTTGCCTATCAGGTAAGAAGTGTACATAGGAATGGCATAGTTTCTCATAAATATTTTTGAATCCTTTTCGATTATTTGGTTGAGGTTGATCTGGTTTGTGGGTATTTACAATAAATTAATTCTGTCATCTTCTTACACTGGTTTAGTCAAATCTCCAATTTCTATCATTTAATTGTTGATTCTGGCTGTGGAATTGCATCACTAACGCACTCACGGCATTCGTACTTGGATAAATTGATTAACCTTGCTATTTATTAAGTGCTCCTTGGATGAACTGAATTACTAAAGGAAATGAATGTTCGTTACCCTGCTTCATATTTCTCATTAACTATTATGGTTTAACAGGTTACAGACACCAGAACAAATTTCAGGAGTGGTATAAGAAGTTTATACCCTCAACCTGCATACAACGGCATAAGAGATGTACTGACAAGTGTTTACAGGGAAGGGGGAATACGTGGATTATATCGGGGTGTAGGTATGTATGTGATTGTTTCTAATTCTTCATATTACAGATTAAGAATGAATTGATTTGACAATGACTCCTAGTTCTGTGCATTATTCTTATAACTGGCACAATCTTTCTTATTTCCCTGTTTAAAGTATCTACAGTTTTCCATTGATAATATATTCATTAATTTAACTTGCAAACTTGAAATTGTTTTAGTGTAGTTGCTTTGTTTTGCACTTTGCAATTTATGCTTGGACTTGATGGAACCTTTTTCATGCATAGGTCCAACACTCGCTGGCATCCTCCCATATGCTGGTTTAAAGTTCTACATTTATGAGGTACTAAAGCTACATGTTCCTGAAGAGCACCAAAAGTCCATTGCGATGCATCTTTCTTGTGGAGCAGTGGCTGGGTTGTTTGGGCAGACCTTCACATACCCATTAGATGTTGTAAGGAGACAGATGCAGGTATTGTGCCATAGCTGTACATTTCTATGAGGGTGTAATTGCTATTCTCTAGTTTAATGGAATTGGCATTATGTTGTTGTCTCCTCTCAGGTGTTATTATTATATGCTTGGAATCTTTTCTGGGGTCTTTTAAATGTTTTGTGAAAAGATGCATATATTATATTGTTTTCTTGCTAATGTCAACCATGGTTGAATGATTTGAGTTATTAGTGTCTCTATCTGCTGTTTAACTGGCACCTGGCTTTGTCATTGCCTCATCTGGGATGTAAATTTTTAATGTTATCCTACAGGTTGAAAGTCTTCAGTGTTCAACAATTCAAGGTGGTACAAGATACAGAAACACATTGGATGGGCTTACTACAATTGCACGTAATCAAGGATGGAGACAATTGTTCGCAGGCATGAGCATTAATTATATAAAGGTAGTTTATATACTCAACAATAATATCAACCTGGCTGCTCACTTTTGCGGATTCTTATTTGTTAGTTCTATCCTCTTCTGTCGTAACTGCTTTGAAACAAGAAACATTCATTAGTTTGGGTCCAACCTTTGTTTATAATCGACAAGTTTATGTGATCTTGGGATGGTTGTCATTCTAATGATGTGTGTTACAATTTGTTGTCAGATGGTTCCTTCTGTGGCAGTTGGATTTGCATCATACGACATGATGAAGGTTTGGCTTCGCATACCACCTCGACAGAAATCACAGACAGTATCTTCTTAATAAACGGAGATGGATTTACAATGGGGCCACCTGAAATCCTAAAACGCTTAAATAAGAATTTCAACCAAACTTTAGTTCCTTGATTTTATGATGTTTATTTTCAGATTGTTTATATCATATAACAAGAATGAGATAAATGGAGTGTGTTGATAAAAAAACTGTGCTTATTGTAGTTTTTATGAACCGCTGCTATTAAGCCAGGCATACAAAATACCTTATCTTGTTTCACCTTTTCTGAAAATTATTAGACATGGGCTTTTTCAATGATTTAGATAGCACTCATTTATTGATTTTGGATTACTTTGTTGCATCACAATCACAGTCGGCCATGGTTATTTAAAAGGCACTCGAAGAGTCAACTAATGCCCACTTGTTAGATGGAACAGGGTGAAGGGACCATCGTCCATAATTCAGAAAATGAGCCTTATTTGTTTATATATAGGTAAGAGGAAGAGATTGGAACTTAAGTAATAGCTTCATCAACCTTTTTAGGCTCCCTAAGATGTTGGTTAGATAAAGTTGGATCCAAAAAGTCACATCCCCGATTATTGCAGCAGTTCTCCAGCGGCATACTGCGTGTGATTCCATAAGACTAAACCTTTTGACTCTTTTTATCATTGGAAAATGTATATTTACTGACTGTATCTGCAAAACTTTAATTACTTGGAACTGGAGAAAAGAGTTTCACTAGATTATATTTCAAGTAAAATCAAAGAAAGAAGATCTCAATGTTGGAAATTTGAGAACATCTTTGATTTGAGGCAAAAGAAAAGAAAAAGGTAGATTCATTAAGTGGTCAAAAAGTCGTAGTTTATTGCAACTTGAAGGTGTTGAAGATTCTTCAATTACGAAGTAATGTCTGAAAACGAAGTTCCATCTACAACAGTACAAATATGTAAAGAGCAGAGTCCCCACCGCAACTAACTCGTCTTCCTACAGTTTCCACGACCATGCAGAAAATAAATAAATAAATCAGTCGTTGTAGTAAAATAAGTAACCTATTTACCCGAGAGCTTCATACTATAATTTTATTATTATCTTCTTTCTTCTTCGTTCTTCTTTTTTTTTTTTAATTTGCTTTGGTTTAGATCATATTTCTTCTAATTGTGGCTTCTTAAATCCTTGTTATGAGCCGCTTTGAAGGCCACTAAACCCCACCATATTCACTTATGTCCCTCCCAGCTCAGCTATTTCAGCTGCTTTCTCATACGAACTCAAGGGTATTAATATGATAGCTTTCTTTTAGTCTAACGAGCATGTTTGATAATTCTGATTTTGCAGGTTTGAAGTCTGTAAAGAGATTTTAAGATCAATGGGTGTTTCCCTTTCTTTGCTTTTATCAGCTTGGAAGGAAATCCTGAAACTTCAAGTTTTTAGTTATGCCATGGAAAAGGTTATTGTAAGGTCAGAGAAGGATGATTCTCAGTTTCCCATTAAAGAACCAAAGCTTGAAGCTTCCGATTCCTTCAAACATTTAGCATTTGATCAAGGGAATGCAAATTCAGTTCCCTCAAATGATAAAGCCAATGGAATCGTTATACCAGTAAAACCCACTATAAAGCTCCCTAAACCAGTGATAATGTTTTCTCCAAGGCCCCTAAGTGAGCTCGATGCTGCTGCAACTAAGCTTCAAAAAGTCTATAGAGGCTATAGGACAAGGAGGAATCTTGCAGATTGTGCAGTTGTGGTTGAGGAGCTCTGGTTTGTCACCTTTTCTCAATATAAAATCTGAATCTCCTGTTACACTTTTTGGTGTTTTTATTTTTTTTATTTTTTGAGTAATTTCTTTGGTTCTTCATTCAAACATTGTAGGTGGAAGACCTTAGATTCTGCAGCACTAAGAAGGTGTTCTGTTTCATTCTATGAAATTGAGAAACATGAAACTGTCATATCAAAGTGGGCACGGGCTAAAACAAGGGCTGCCAAGGTACTTTACTAACCTTTCAACAATGGCTGCTTTCTAAATTTGTTTTAAGGCTGACAATATCATCATCCCATTGATCTTTTGTAGGTTGGGAAGGGTTTGTCTAAGGATGAGAAGGCTCAAAAACTAGCCCTCCAACATTGGCTTGAAGCTGTAAGTTCATATAATCTTTCTTGAATTAGAATTATCCCTATTCCAGCCGAGTAAGTTTGTTTTGCTAATTCAAGTTTCAAATTTGCTTACTGATATCCTATCACTCCATATTTTCATATATAGTTATAGCATAGGAAAAGTCTTGCTAAGATATTGTATCATTTGAACATATATTGTATGTTATGCAGATTGACCCACGACATCGTTATGGACACAATTTACACTTCTACTATGATGTTTGGTCAGCAAGCAAGAGCAGTCAACCTTTCTTCTACTGGTACTGTACTCAATTAAACAATAAACAGACTTCAAAATGACATTATTGAAGGTTGCTCCATTATACCTTTATGTTCTGATATCTGAAATTGAAGGTTGGATATTGGCGATGGCAAAGAACTAAATCTCAAGAAGTGTCCAAGAACAAATCTACAAAGACAATGCATCAAATATCTTGGACCAGTGAGTCTTGTTAAATGCACTGATTATGGCTAAAATGTTTTGTACATTCCTTACCCATGTCTGGTTTTCTTGGTTGCAGAAAGAAAGGGAAGCATTTGAAGTGATTGTGGAAAATGGAAAGCTTGTTTACAAGCAATCTGGGATGCCTGTTCACACCACTGAGGGTTCTAAGTGGATTTTTGTGCTTAGCACAACAAGATCCTTGTATGTTGGGAAAAAGAAGAAAGGGGTATTTCAGCACTCGAGTTTCCTTTCAGGAGGTGCTACAACAGCTGCTGGAAGATTGGTGGCTTCTCATGGATTTCTTGAGGTACATTTATTGCATTTCAAATACCAATCACCAATAAAACCGATTTGTTTAAATTCTTTGAAGTTCTTCTCTTCCTCTCCAGGCTGTTTGGCCTTACAGTGGTCATTATCTACCAACTGAAGACAATTTCAAGGAATTCATTATTTTCCTTGAAGAACACAATGTGGATTTAACCAACGTTAAGGTAATAAAAAAGAAGTCATTAGACTTTAACTTAAGCTTTGTGGAGATTTAACAATATAGATAGCTACCAGAATTTGATTAATCTTGTCAGGATAGTGCTTACATTCTCATTTCTGGAGCAGAGATGTGCAGTAGATGAGGGCTACACCTCAAACAAAGTTGTCGGCTATGAGTCCAAGCATGGGGTAATTAAAGATACAATGGAAACAGAAAAATCGAGAGATTCAAAGACTGTAGAGGTCGATGATGAGCCCGCAAATGATGAGTGCATCAGAACTGAAAGTCTTGAAGTTAGCATAGACAGCAGTGCAGCACAAGCATTCAACATGGCCAAACCTTTGTCTTGCAAGTGGACAAGTGGGATTGGTCCTCGAATTGGCTGTGTCAGAGAGTACCCAAAAGAACTGCAATTCCAAGCTCTGGAACAAGTTAACCTGTCTCCCAGAGTCACCCCTGGTCGCTTTGGAACCTCTGTTCCAATACCTTCACCACGACCGAGCCACAAAATTCGAGTCTCACCCACACTTGCATACATGGGACTCCCTAGCCCAAGGGTGTCACTTCTGGCTGCATTCACCAAGTGATAAAATAATTTTGCAAACTCTCTTTTAAGGTTATTAAATATATCTTTTACTGTAATAGAATTCATAAAATACCCTTCGAAGCACTCCATAGCAACGTCCAATAACTTTTACAGCAAAATTGTACATAGCACTAATAAAAATGTAAAATAGGTGAAGGGATCTGACCAAACATTTCTTTGTTCTTTCATTTGTTTTAGAATTTTAGGCGTATAGTATGACACCTTTTTGCATTAATACGACTGAGGAAATATAACTCAGTCAGATACAATAATCATGTTCTTTTTGTGACAGTGAGTTTTACACCGTGTTTGAAGTTGAGAACTATGCCATATTCAAGCTCCAAAGGATTTTCCATGGTTGAAGAATGTTGAAATGTATATTTCCGATATAGATGTATCAAGGAAAGTTTGATTTCCTGTAAGGAGAACTTCCGGCCGACGCATGCCCGTGGCCCAATTCCAAAGGGTATGAGAGCATACGGGTGCCTTTGTTTTTCTTCTTCACAGTTTGGATCAAACCGTTCTGGTATAAACTTATCTGGGTTTGGGAAATTCTTTGGATCTTTTGCTAAGACCCCAACTGCTAACCACACCCAAGTTCCCTGCACGTCAAAGATCATAGACAAGGGCATTAGTCCATAAACAGGAATGAAATTACATTGAGATTCTGATAAGTAATACCTTAGGCAGAAGGTAACCTCCTATCTCCACTTCTTTTGATGTTTCTCTTGCAACTAATGGAGAAACTATGTAGAACCTCATAGCTTCTTTGATCACCTAAAGTCAAACCAGATACAAGAATAAATCCAGTCTTGAATTTTTTGTGACAATGCAAAAAAAAGTCAGAAAATGAAGAAGCGCCAGGGACTTACCTGATCAAGATAAGGAAATTTATGTTGGAGATCATAAGCAGTTGGCACCTGGTCATGTGGACCAAACCCATCAATCTCTGCAACCAACTTTTTCTCAACCTCTGGATGTCCAGCAACTAAATAAACAATCGATGACAATGTAAAGGATGTCGTTGCTGAACCAGCAAGGAGGTGTTCATAAGTAACTGCACTGATATAGTCAGGAGTGAAAACATTCTTGGCCACATTCTCTGATTCCCTTGCACTCAATATTTGAGACAAGAAGTCCTTTGAACCTCGGTTCTTGTCTTTCATTCTGTTTGACACAATCTCATCAAGCCTGCCACTCAGTTTCTTGTTAGTCCTCTCAACTTTCCAGTCCATGGTTCCCGGTATTCGTTTCAAAATCTGCCTGAAAGGCTCCTGTAATATGGGAACAAGTAAACCTAATATAATCGACACAGAACCTGACAAGTCCATCTTAAGTTGTGTTGTGGAGTAGATATGTTGATTGATGAAGTCAGAGACTTCATCATCTTGACTGCCTTGTTTATCCACGTTCCTGATTGATTCATTGATCGATTGTGGTTTAGAGAGACCAAAGTTAACCCCAAAAGCAGCTTGTCCAATTACATCAGTTGCCAATTTGAGTGAAAGGTTAGAGAAAACAATGTCTTGTTTAGATGAATGGAGATTTTCAGTAGCTGATTCAATGTAATTTTGCATGGTGGGAACTAGGCTAGCCAAGTGTGATGGTTGATAGACAGATAATATTGTGTTCCTCATGGTGGACCATCTTGCATCCCTGGAATTTGAGATGTCATCAAGTTCATAATCTTAAAAAGAGACCCTTTATGGGGTTAGCTATATATATGTGAGAGTACCTGGTGAAAAAAAGACCCTTTTGATGAAGTGGGGAGGCAGCAATAGGTGAAGGAATGCTTCTATTTGGAATGTCCTTGAATTTCTTTATTCCAACTTCTTTACAAAGCTCTGCATCTGCAACGATTATCAAGGGTTGTCTACCCATATGAAACCTGTGCCACCACCAAAAAACCAGCCCATTGTTTTACTATTAAAGTTAATTTTGTGGAACAAAGTGGGGTGGCCGTAATGCAACATCTTGTATAAATTTGTAAGATGCAACCAATCAGATACCTTTTAGATGTAAAATAACTAAAACATGACATTATCAAAAAATTATCACTCTTTTGGCTAGCCTTCAGATATGATCCTGGTAATGCTAGGGACAAACTATTGGGGCTTCTAAAGGTCAATTCAGATTCTTATTTTATCTGTTCTACATCTTGTACGAAAGACAAAAGATAAGGCTCATCCCACTCACTTTCTCCAGAGTTTTTTTTCTAAAAAAAGACACAAAATGATTTTCTGTTTATTTTCTTCAATGGTCGATGAACCGTTAAATGAATAAAACCATGCTCATTGAAGAAGAGATGTATATTATCAAGAAATTTTAAAATATATATATATTAGTTCCAAGTAAAAAAAAAGAACTTCTTGTTGGGTGTTGACTTTTATAACTGATGCATCAAATCAAAGTATTTCCTGAAGAGGAAATGAGAAAAAAAAATGAAAACTGACCTGAAAATAGGACCGTATTGTTTAGCAAGGACTGAAAACACATCAGGGCCGTACTTAGCCATCAAGGGCAGGTGTCCTACCAGTGGGATAGTTGGTGGACCGGGCACCCTTCTCACCTTCCAATATGGACCATACAAATACCCCAATACCATGGCTAACACTGTGATGATTATCGACACCGTAGTTCCATAAGGATAGTAGGACCAGAACCCTTCTGCACCAACTGAACTTTGAATAGTTTCATGAACGAGAGCCATTTTTCCTTCGCTTTAGGTGTTGCAAAGAGGAAGAGGGTGTAGTAGATTATTAATAAGATTCGGCAAATGGAAAGTGGGAGTACACAAAGCATATTAATGGCGTTTGGTCTTTGTCAGTATGTGAATGATTATATTGATGAAATAGATAGCCCATTTGTTTTATGTTGGACCAGAAAGTGAATGAATAAATAAAATAGAACATATTAGTACCGAGCATGTTTATGGTTCTTTCACAGCAACATCATTGTAGGGCCCCTTATAAAACCCCAAAAATGTTATAAGCTTCGATGCTTTTTCAAATGAGTCGTTGATTCTCCTCGGTGCAGGACAAAATAAACCACCACCTCGATTGAAAATGATTTGTTTGAACTCATTCGGATTGCGAATACCTGTCCCTGTTTGAGATTCCTTGGGGCGTGTTTGTCTTACCATTTGATGTTGACGAATGATGTATGATCCACAAGCATTAAAAAGAAAGTAGCTGATCAAGTTTAGCAGGGGAGTGATACTGATATGCTGCTTATACCAGTAGTTTAGTTCTTTTAATACACGCAACTGCTCCGTTTCCACTCACTTCGAATAGTGCGATGCTCTTCCGGGTTTGAGTTCCAACTCAAGGCTTTAAACAAGAGATAAGTTCGTTTTGTTGGGATAAAGTATTGTGCCACACCAATGCTTATCTTTTTCACATTTGTAATATATACTGAGCAAGATTTGGGTGTACAAGTTTATTTTTCATGTTTTGCAGAATAAGCATTTTTCTTTCTTTTTCTGCGTTGAAGTGCGGAACTCTCCTGATCTGAGAGCATGACATTGCAACGAATCTGGTGACTCCACAATAAAAGGTACGTATTACCTTGGCTGTTAAACCAGGTTCTTCTCAATCCACACAGCATAACCAGAGTTGCAAATATTCTCTTGACACTGATCGATGTGATGTCGATTTATCAGAAAAAATTAACACACAAAATATCCAAGGAGAAAAAGAAATGGGCCAATACAGTTGCTTGCTCTTACAAGGTTTCTTTTAACTGGATCAATACAAGAAAAACTTGGGCCAGAAATTATGTTCTTCGTCTTCACCCGCAAAGGGCCTTTCGTATGTATAGTAATTTTATGATAATAAAATAAACGCTAATTTTCTTTCACCAATCCAGTAATATAGTATATCCTACAATGTATTTATATGAAATCATATATAACTCATTTATATGAATTACTTATTTTTCTGAAGTAAGTCTCTTTTTTTATTTATCAGATTCAATTGTCTTGAATCCAACTGAAAAATATGTTTATTTATTAACATGAACCATCCATCCAGGTGATTTTGTAGACAGGACAAGATTTGTATGTACTACAACTGACACTATGCTATTTTGACCAACATATTTTATTGCGATAAAATGAAAACTAAAATTTCCAAATCGAAAAGGATGAAGCTTGTTGGAGAAATGGGTACCCAAATATCATTTCATTTTCCAATGACCTGTCACTTATCCATGCGTTCATGCCCCCCCCCCTCGCCTCTTGTCTTGTATTTTTCGTACGGTTAAAATGAGGTCTAGCTGAGTGATCGCCACCTGTGTTGTTCGACCTTCATCTTATCTTTAAGGTGGTGTGAAGCCAAAGCAGGCATCATTTTAACCATACGCCCCCGCAACTTAATTACATCTAATCTGCCACGTGTGTGGCATTCATCATTTAACCCTTGATTAAATTCAAGTAATCCAGATATTCACCATTAATTTCACTTCTTTTACCAAATATTATGTTGAAATTTTATTGGGACGGTTATGTTGCAATTTTAGAAACCACAATTTGATATCAATCCGTTCCAAGAAAACCAATTTATACAACTACATGAAACTACCTTGCGATTAAGAGCCGACAGAGATTCAGATCATGACACCACTGGGTCCCACCATATGACTCATGTGTCAACTTCAATCAGTCAACGTTATAAAAATAAAGTAAATTTTTACTAGCGGCGCCGACAAGTGAAAGAGCCGGAGAAGAGAAAAAAGCCAAGGGGCTCGGCTAATGTGCGGCAGTGCAGCGGCACAGGGGTTATTGAGTTATTAACTACTAAGCACTAATAAACCAAGGGACGTGGGTTGCCTGGACCCAGTAAGGATATGATACGGATCCGGGTAACGGGTACGGATTTGCAGTCAACATCATCTCCTAGATCACCGCCTTATTGAAAGTACGGAGCATGTGATTACTCACGTGCGGATTGTCTTAAAGAACGAATCGTGTAAGAATGGCAAACCTCATCTTCTTAAAAGAAATTCCACCATGAGCGCGTGCACCTACTTCTTTTAAAGAGTTATTGCGAAGAATATGATAAGAAATTATTTTTAAAAAAAAGGAATGGTAGTTTAGAGGTTTTCATAAAGAGTATTTAGAATATGATAGATTATGATTATTTTTTCCACGTTAATCGGAAACTACTGTTTTCTTTTAACGTGCGTTTGGTGGATATATATTTTTTGTTAAATTTATGTATACAAATTAAATACATTATTAAAATTAAATTAGATATTTTAAAATATAAATAACAGTACAATAATTTATTTAGTGCTCATAATACTTAATTTTAATTAATAATTTATATTTATTAATTAATAATAAAATTATATTAAAATTTACAATTTTATAAATCTACTATTATATTGTTTTTTATTTTAAAAATAATTTTAAAGTATTGTTTTTAAATATTAAATTTATGTATTATTATGTTTTAATCTTGTAACAATATTATTAACGAAATTTTACAAAATTCATATGTAATTTTAAAAAATTATTAAATATAATTTAATTAATACTTACAATCAATAATATATATATGTTACATATTGTGAAAAGAGATAACATTACCCAGGTTAGATGACAAATGAAAAGGGAACGAAAATATTTTAGTACTTGGATTACTTTACCATGTGAAAATTAAGGTTATTCCATAAATAATTTTAAAAAATTAATATGCATTTTTTAATATTTTATTATATGACATTGATAATGTGCCAAATATGTTCTGTGTATAAAAATTTGAGTTTTGAGAAATTTGTGGATTGATAATATCTTTTATTATCTATTCTATTATTAAAATAGGTTTCAAAATAATTTATTAGTATATTTATAATTATTATGTGATAATAATAAAAATTATGTTAATTAACTATTAACATAATATATTAATATGAAATTTAATTGATTTGGTTATATCTACTAAAAGTTATAGTAAAGTTTCCCTACGACAAATGTCAAACCAAGACGAAAAATGAAAGTGTGAAGTGAAAAATTGAAATTACCATTGCAATAATTAATTATTTTATATATTTACTTTATTTAAATTATTTTTGTTTATCAAATAATTTAATTAATTAACATTTCATTATCAATTGCTTTCTATTTTTTTAAATTTAAATGTAATACCTCTAACCCGAATCCGTCGCCTGAATAAGGTTACGGAGCATTACCGAAATTTACAAATCAAACAAACAGAAAATACAAACATTTCATATCATATAGCATTCATGTCAAAAACCAATCAAAATTATGCATATTGTCCCTTAAACGAGCCATTAAGGCTAAAATTACGCATTAGAAACAAATCGAGACTAAATCGAAAACTTAAAAAAAAATTCAGAAACATTTAAAATTTTCAACATTGCAGGGGTCACACAGCCATGTAAATATACTGACTTGCTCTCTTTAAAAGATATAGGGGGGCCACGGCCGTGTGGACGAAAATAGGTAATTTTACAAGCCATATTTCTCACCCAATTTTGAGTCAACCTATAATCAACATTATGCATATCAACAAGCCATAATTAGGCAACCAAAACAAGCCAAAATAAGTGGCTAATCTCAACAAATTACATATAGGCCAACATTAAACAAAATACTTATACATGCCATTATAATCAAAATTAAAACATCTGAAAGTACCAATAGAACTTATGGATAGTGTAATATAACTCCGACAAGCTTCCAACCCAATCGAGCTTCCAATAATCTAAAAGTAAAGGAAAACAACTACATAAGCAAT
This sequence comes from Gossypium hirsutum, assembly GCF_007990345.1. NCBI lineage: Eukaryota > Viridiplantae > Streptophyta > Magnoliopsida > Malvales > Malvaceae > Gossypium > Gossypium hirsutum. The sequence continues at coordinate 3,516,087 of NC_053441.1, forward strand.
GAATGCTTAGTAAGCTCGTATAAACTTTAATCATATCAATTCTTTTCAAATATGAAATTTATACATATCAAGAACAATCCAATATCGATACCACAAGATTCATGAAGCTATATTCAACAACTCACAATGTGAATAATTCCACAGCATCACTTATACATATCATCCCTAGCATAGTAGGATTTTAAATAACTTTAAACCTTACCACTCTTTCATGAGCTCAAGCATATTTTCATTTGAACACTTACCATTTCAATACAACTTATAATTAAACATATTACCATTCAACCAACAGCTTGGCATTTGCCTAAGCATCAAACAACAACACTTATTAGCATAGTTGAACATATTTCATATAAATTTAACATCGATAATCATATTATCTCAACATGTCACACTTAAGTTTATTACTCGTCTCAACTTACATAATTTCCATGTATCAACATATCAAAGATATTTGTATATGTTCATGTCATGATACATATCATTCTCTTACCGTTTCTTCATATACATATATCATCCATTTCAATATATCATTATATATCAATATATCATATACCATCATTTTCATGTATTTCATGTATATACCTGTATTAGTTTGTATCAAACTCATATAGTCTCGTAACAGAACATTGCCCGTTGAACAATTTAGAATATCGTTGGATAACTTTCAAATTCATTAAACAAATCACTTTACCAAGACTTTCCCAAATCGAAGAACGACTTACGGATAAGAGTACATCGTTAACAAAAACTCATAAGAGCTAGTCCTTCCGAATACACCAATAAAAGCTCATTAGAGCTAAACAGAAAGTAAAACACGAGAGATCGCAACAAATGCTAAACCCCGGTTTACTTGGGTAAATGCCGTTGTCTCCTTCCAATACCATGATATACCAAATTATGAATGTACTCAAATATCGCGTTCAATCAAAACTGAGTATTAAATTCGATAATATATTTTCAACAATAATTCAATTCCAACAATAGAACATATATATAATACCAATCACCAATTAACATCCACTTTAATCAAAATTTTACATAATACAATTCATACGAACTTACCTGGTTAAATTGAAGAAATACCAAGATTTAGGGGCACTTTGGTAATTTTTCATTTTCCTCGATTTTCCACTCGATCTTGATCTAAATTAATAATTTCATTCCATATATTAATTTAGACAATAAAATAATTCATTTCATGCAATTTGGTCATTTTTGATATTTTTACAAAATTGCCCCTAAAGTTTTACTTTTATTCAATTTAGTCACTGAGCCCAAAACATGCAAATTAACTATTTTTAATACAAACCCAAGCTATCCAAATGTTCATGATATTCAAAACATCCCATTTATGCAATAATTTCACAACAAACCCTTGTATTTTTAACATTTTTGTAATTTAATCCTAAAATCAATATTTAACAAAATCACTTTATAAAATCATCATACTACATAATCAAAGCTCTAAATCCATGTTATTCATCAAAAAAATCTAATGTTTATCAATGACAACTTTCAAAATTTTTAATAAAATCAAAAACTAAGGTAAGATTTAGTTATACCTAATTGTATCAATCTCAAAAATATAAAAATTACAAGAAACGGGTAAGAATTGAACTCACATGAAGCAAAAAATTGAAGAACCAGATTCAGCTCTCTTCTATGTCTATTTTGAACTGAAAATTGAAGAAGAAATGTCTAGAAAACTATCCAAATCTAATTTGTTTTAATTTGATTTCATCAAATTTACAATTTTACCATTGAATGGCCTTATTTTATTATTTTTTTCTCTTATGCCGCCTCATCATTTTAATTTAGGTTTAATTGCTTCTTAAGTCCTCCCTCATTTATTTATCAAGCCATTTAATCACTTAAATATTATTATTAGCAAGTTTTGCACTTTTTTCAATTTAGTCCTTTTTAATTAATTAACTATTGAAACATTAAAAGTTTTGAACGAAACTTTAATACTACCTTAATGGCACTCCGAAAATATTTATAAAAATATTTACGACTCGGTTTATAGAAACGAGGTCCCGATACCTCACTTTCTAAAACCACTTGACATAATAAATCATTATAAAACACAATTTAGTAATTCAAAAACCTTTTTAAAACCATATTTGACTCGTAAATATTATATTTAATATTTACGAACTTACTTGTTGGATTTGGCGGCCTCGAACCACTATTTTTAATACCACTGAAAAATCAGGCTATTACATTAATTACTTTTAAAGTGTTATTTTGTGTTTTAAATTATTTTTAAAATTAATTTATTTTTACTAATTTCATTTAATTAGTAAAATATATATTTTGAGGTTATAAAAATGTACTATTTAAAAATAAAAATATACATTCTTGCTTTTTAGAAAAATAAAAAAAAATATTAAAAAACGTGTTTAGCTTATAATTATAATTTTTAGAAAATAAAAAATATTTTGTTTTGAAAATCATAAAAAAAATTATTTTAATTATTCTAAATTTTCTTTATAAAATTGAAAGAGTCGAATACATTGGCTTTTAACTTTCAATTTAATTGGTCACTGTTCAAAATCATATATATTTGAAAATATTATTCAATAATTTTTTAATATACAATATATTGATTGTAGCCATATTGATGTACTAATTTATATTATTTCTCATTATTCTATCACGAGAAAATAGGGGTAAATTACATAAAAAAATCGATTTTAAAACATATTCAGTAAAGTAAACTGTTTTTTTTTTCAAATTTAGGGGAATATGTCAGATTTTGGAGAGAAACAGGAAATACTTCCTACAAGAAATGTTTTCAGCTGACTTGTCGGAAAACGTTTTTTACAAAACGTGTTTTCTTTAAATACATCTACTCTTTTAGTTAGATAGTTAAATTTGTTAATGAATCGACAAATATATTGTTTTCAAATTTTTTAATTGATTTTTTAACACTATTTAAAAATATAAATAAAAAACTTGAAAACAATATATTTGTCAATTAAAAACATTAATTAAAATTTTTAAAAAAGTTTAAAGCAACATGAAATAAAAATACAAATGTAAAAGAAAAATTGAACCCAATACTCAATGACAAAACCACTAATATTTAACTGACATGTCAGCTGAAAAGGTTGACTGCAAGAAGCATTTTCTATTTCTCTTTAAAAAAATTAACCTATTTTCCTGAAAATAAGAAAAGAAAAAACGACCTACTTTTCAAAAAAAAGAAAGAAGACTTTTTTTTTTCCATAATTTCCCCCACAAAATAGGTACTAAACAAGATTTCATATTTTTATTATAAAAAATATTTTTATTTACCAAATAAAAACTTCAAATTTAATAAAATAGAAAATAAAAATACCTTTCCAAAAATGAAACTAAAAAAATAAAATTATTTTTAAAGCTAGAGGGAGTCTTTCTCTTTTAGAAAAAATGGCAAATCAATTTTTTTATCGCATCAAAATTTATTAGTTTAGTGTTTTTTTAGTATAAAAAAAAATCTAATAAAATCCAACATTGGTTGTCTATTCGAATTTTATTTTCAACTATGGTGTAATACCAGCAATAAATGTGAAGTGGGTTAGGGGATATTGATTTTGCGACTTTCCAACTTGCTACAATAAATTTTCTTTTTATCGATAATAATTGACAGCTGAAATGATTTCGTTGGCCAAGGTCTATGATGGATGCACCGAACCCATTATTTTTTTAATTTAGAAAAATGAAAAAAAAATAGGAAAAGCTTGTGAAGGCAATTAAAATTTTATTTATAATATTATTTTTCATTTATTTTTTTCGAATTTATAGATAATGTAACATCACTTTACATATATTATCAACCAACTCAGCATTTAATTGTATGAATTAAATGGAATTCCTTTTAGAAATGATCCATGAAAAAGAAATTTTATGGGACCCTACAGTACTAGTCATTGACCAATGATCAATCATCTCAAGATAATAAATTTGTAAAAAAAAATTGCACTTCAATGAATAATTTCATTTATTGATGGAATTTAAAAAAAGAAAAAAGAAAAAACTTCCACATCCCTGTTGGTAAGTTTGATAAATTGAAAATAAAAAAATAAAATTTGAAAAAATAACTAAACATAAGTTTAAAATTGTTGGATATATATTATTTAAAATTAATTAGGAAATATGATTAGATCATTTCATAAATATAGAATTTAAACTATATTTTATATTTTATCTTTAATTTTTAAACAATTCCTTAGCAAGTAGTATAAATTTTAGTAAAGGCATGTTTATTGCATTTAAAAACAAAAATTATTTGTTAACAAGGACTTGGCTTATTAGCAAAAGCGGAGATTTTGAGTTATGAGTACTAAGTTTGAAATTCATCTTCTACAATTATACGTGTAAGTTCTAAAATTTCATGATGTTATGTGTAAAATTTAGTTTGCTTTGTCTGAAATTTTCAATTATTAGTCTACTTATACTCTTAACAATTTGAGAGCTGTGTTGTAATAGTTGGATTCCATTGAGTATTTATTATTACACGAAGCAGCTATTATTTGTATGCATGCATAAAGGAAACGAAGTAAAGAGGGGCGTACTGGCATTCTTTGCCTGCCAATGCTGTAAATGGGCGAGGCTGTGTGGCATCCGATTCAGCCTTGTTTCTTTTGGTATTTTGTCTTGGATCGGGTTAAAGAAATGCATGTTAGGCATGCTTTTACTTTCTCTCAGTTCTGGCAACAGCGTTTAAATATTTTCGTCCAATCCTCCCTCATCTTCGGCTGATGACGCTTTCAGCATGACGACAAACACCTTCTTCTTCTTCTTCTTCTCTCTTTTCCTTTTCCTCTGATTTGATTTTCGGATTTGACCCTTTATGCATGATGACCACCTTCTTCAAAGCCTGCTACTTTGGTCTCTTCTTTTTCTTTATATGCATTTTGTCCAAGGGAAAAAAAGAGGGAGGTTTTTCCCATCATTCGCCATTGCCATTATAGCTGCCTACATTATACGTCCTCTTCTGTTTTTCTTCTCTATCTCCAATCAATATCAATCTTTTTCTTTTCTTTCTTTCGGTTAAGTAAAGTCAAAATTCAATGCTTCGCATACCACAATATTCATGTTTTCATTGATTGTTCAAGTGGAAGAAATGGTGTTTGCATCCATGTTTTAGTATATAAAATAATAATAATAATAAATTTAATTAGTAATATTTAATCACACTTATGCCTTATTTTGAGTAAAGAGAAAAACATTTTCGCTTATTTAAAGAGATTTTATTATTTACAAGAGTTATTATCCACCTTTATAATTTCAAGATTAAAACTATACTAATTATGCATCTTTTTTATTTCAAAATTAAAATGTTTAATTATTGTCATACATAAATAATAAGTAATTTTTTCCCTTACGTTGTTACACTAATAACCAAATAAGACATAAATTTTAAAATTATTAATTTTATTTTACTATTTAAAATAAAAATAATCATTGAATATGTAAAATATGTTTTTTTTGTAATTTAATATTTTCATTTATCAAACCTTATAATTATATTATAAATTTAATTTTCATTAAAATGTCAATCATGGATTAAAAAAATACCACTAATATTACGTTGATCTCTCTCTCTATATAAAAAAACACCACTAATAAATAACTACATCTAAAAGTAACCATTTAACTTAAAAAATGATTTCTTTAATTTTTAGGTTTTGTTTTTCAAATTATTTTTTTGAATGAAGCGATGAATTATAATACATTAGAAAAACTTAGGATTTTAACAATTTCCTATGATTCATTCATCGCCCAAGGTATTAAGTATAGCAACACTAAATAATAGAGATTGGTGCAACTCCCCCCAAAAAAAACAATCATAAGTGAGGAGGTAAGGTGAAAATAATTAAAGAAAGAGGGTTAAGCGGGACCAAAGTTGAAAGGTGATGCTGATGCTGATGCTGACGCCATCCCCTTTTTATTTATATCATCATTTTTATTTTATCACCATCAACGGTCCTCCTTTAATGGGGACTCCTTCCAGCTCCGCTTTACCGTTTTACACTCCCATATCCAATAATGGTGGGTCCCCTCCTCCCCACGACCCCCAATCCCCTATCACCATAGAAGCATGCTCATCATCCACGTGTCACTCACTCATTGGCTATACCATTGTGACCCAAAAAGGTTGGGGTGGCCCCACATTTGCGTCTCTATCTCTAATTAATCTCTCTCTTTCATCCCCCCGGAAGCCCTCCATGCCTGAAGGAAATCGAAACACAGCTACCACTTGTCATGCTGGGAACGTCACGATGACGTGGCCGGTGTTATTTCGTTCCGATGGTTATGTCATGCTAGTGGACCAGCCACCCCAGCTCTCTTTTTTATTCAGCCCCTGCTTGCTTTTTTCACTGTAGTATCAGCAGCAGTACGATTTAATTTAAAATGGGTTACTCACAGTTCAATATACGGGTTCCACGTGGCGTTGAAGGTGACGTAAGGGGGGATATTTACTACGATCATCAACCAACCATCCCATGTGACCGCTCCGGCAAATATCCAGTATTTCCGAACTACCGTATTATTGTGACGCACGATGTATTGTCCCCTCACTCGTTTGCATCGGCATGTGTAATCCACCCTCTCCAATCATTTGTTATTTCATTTTTCTTTCTTTAATCTTATCCCCTTGTATTTCATACGACTCAAATAGAAACTATATGCAGCTCTTATGTACAATTACATATGTAAACATGTCAAAATCCGACAACATAGAAGAGAATCTGAATAGATATTTTCTTTTTTTTCCATCTAATTTTAAGATGGTAGCCTTTAAATTTTACTCTTGTCATCTTCAAAAATATCCAACCCACGCCATCATTTCCCTTTCTAATCTTGGCTTCGAAAAATGCCAATGTACATGCACATGACTTTGATCAAAACAAAACAAAACACAAAAATATTACTAAATATATCAATTCCAGCTCTCAGAATTTTTGATAAATTTAACATTGATAGGATCAACCCGATTAATCAATAAATAAAAAAATAACGAAATAAATTAAAAAATTGAACATACAAATTTAATGTAGAAAAATCCTTCTAAAGAGGATAAAAAATCACAGATAAAAATAATTTTACTATAATGGTAAAAGAACAAAAAGTGCAAAAAATAGAGATAAAAAACTAAACTCAAAAAACTCGAAAACAAAATACAAAATTCTCTAAATGGGTTATGAATTCTAATATTTAATGGATATATTTTTTATGATTATAAAAGAACCTATTTATAACTTAAATTACTAAGTCAAATAAATTAAGCTAATAATTATTAAATATATTATATTAATAAATATTAAATCTTTTAAAATATATATATTTTATTTAACTTAACTTATAAATAATCTTCTCACAACTCTAAAGTATAATAAACTTTTGATTTAAAAAAAAAACACCTATGTAACATGGTACTTTATGATGTAAGCAAACCATAACCGAAGCAAAGGCACTTTTCTCTTCCCTCTCACTCTGTTTTATACGTAGTATTTAACTCTCCCATCGCACTAGTTTTTCTCTCGTTGACATTACCACAATCACACACAAAAGCTTCCTTGATTTTTTTTTGTTTTGTTTTGTTTTGGCGATGCAAAGGTTAAGGAGCTGGTCGAGTGACGTTGTGCAGCTTGATCTAAGTCCACTGCCACCACCACAACCTCCTCCTTCCTCAAACAGCACCCCCATGAGCACCACGGCCATCAGCGGCGCCGGCTTTTCCATAGACGAGGAGGAGCCAACGGAGGCACGAATCAGGAGGTTGATATCGGAGCACCCAGTCATCATCTTCAGCCGCTCCTCCTGTTGCATGTGCCATGTGATGAAAAAACTCTTAGCCACCATCGGGGTTCACCCAACTGTCATCGAACTCGATGACCACGAGATCGCTTCCCTCCCTCCACCTCCTGCCCACGATAGCCTCTCCTCTCCGAGTCCTGCTCCCGCTGTCTTCATTGGCGGAACATGCGTCGGCGGTCTTGAATCCCTTGTGGCTCTCCACCTTAGTGGACACCTAGTCCGCAAGCTCGTCGAAGTTGGCGCTCTCTGGGTATGATACACATAATTAATAGCATAAGAAAAAAAAAATATAATCAAGCTGCCATTTTTTTATGCTTTCCAAATCTGGGTTTTCCTTGTTAAAACTTCTTTGTAAGTTGATCATAAAATTAGGCAGTCCAGTCCCCCCTCACCCCCCCCCAAAAAAAAACAATTTCTGCTTTTTCTTCCCTACTAGCTTTTTTGGTCAAAGAAAGCATATTGAAGATAGTATTTTAGGGAAATTGTAGTAATTAAATCAAATTAATGAAATTGTATTGTATGTGTGAAATTTCTTCTTCTTTTTTTTCTGTTGAATTTGAGGGTTTGAGGGAACTTACTCCGGTGACCCAGGGGGTTGATCTGAGTTAGTACAATGAGCAATGAGTGGAATGGGACCCATTAAAGGTGGGGTCCGTTGCCAATTATTGAGCAATCAGAGCCGTTAAAATTTGTTCCAGGTGGGCTCTAGATGAAAAAGAATGGTTAATAATGTGATCTGGGGGGGAGTGCTGGTATTAGAACAAGAGGAGGAGGAGGTTTTTAATTTTTGTTAGTGATGCTTTTTACTGACAATGACGAGCTCCAATCAAAGAGGGCATTGTCATAATCTGACAAAATTCTTCCAATTATTAATAACGTAAAAGAAAAGAGAAAATAAAGAAAACAATATACTGGGAATTCTTACACGGCTCTTTTTTCTGCTTGATTCTCTTTCCCACAGATTTCATTCCACAATTTGTGGTTCAATATTTTTCGTTGTGATTATTGCCAACAATACTTCTTTTTCTGGGTTCAAGCTATATAAACCTAGCCAGTTGTCTGCAATTTGTATAAATTAATTACTGCTTTAAGTTCAAACATAAAGTAGACCTTGGATTTTGGTTTTTTAATGACTAATAAAAAAAGGGTTTTGATGATCCCAAGAACGTTTGAAAATGAGCTGTGAAACAACCCAGAATTCCAGGTTCTTAAACAAGTACAGTGATGAAGTGAAAAAGCTGTGGTCTTTAGTATATATATTACTTTAACATATTGGGAGCAAAGTGAAGGGAAAGCTGACAATTAACATAAACTAAAATTGAAGGCAAAGAAGTTGTCACCAAGCTATCAGACAGTATTCCAACGCATATCATAGCTTCAGTTCAATCGCCTTACACCTCTCATTTCATTACAAATATTCTTACACTTTGATCTCGAAATTTTATTTAATTTTTTGAATTTATTATAAATGTATATATATTTGAATTTAACATCTAGTTATTTGTGTTAATATGGATTAAAAACTAAAACGTCTAGTTTGAAGTCAAATGAGATGAAAATATATTTATATTTATTGTTGTTGTTGTTGTTCCTTTGGGTTTGGAAAAGACAGCACCTACCCACGAATCACAACCACAATTGAAGAGTGGGTGGCAAGGTCACTTACGGATTTTGGTTTTTTTTTTTTAAACTCGAAAAATTTACATACGGCAGCCATGCGAATGTGATGTTTTGTTTGATTTTACCCATCAATGGTCCCCATTTAGAATCTTTACAGCCTAACGTAAGAAGAATCTCTCCTTCTGATTCTCTATAATAAGCAATTTGGGGGATGAAAAAGAAAAGCTAAAAGGAAAGTAATAGTTTCTTTCTTTTTTTTTGGGGGGTATATATTTTAATGGAAGTAATGAAAAATGGGCAACTCAAGTGCCCCACTGAAAGTTCCTTAATGGTAGGGTTTTAGGTTAAAAACTTAGTCTAAAAGTTGGGGGTGAGAAAAAAAAAGCATCTTTGAGTACTTTATTAGTTCATCACCTCTTTTGTTTTCTTTTGCTCTTTTTCTTTGATGGGGGTGAAGTCATGGTTTTGCTTTGGGTCTCTTTTATGGTGTTCCCACTTGCATTCATGTGTTTATATTATTATCCAAATTTTTTTTTCATACCTAATCGGTCGCAATAATATTTTTTGGTTTAGACCCATTGTTTATGGCTCACAATCCTCTCCAGTTAAGACCTTCCCCAGATCTTACTTTCGACAATCCTTATATGCTACCTCTTGACCTCAATAGCTTACATCATTTTGGGTGGCAACTTAAGTATTTTACTGATCCTTTGACCTATTCCATTTCCCACAAAACTAAACATCGTATAATGTTAAATTTATAGTACTACTAGTTCATTACAACTGTTAAGTAATACCACATTTTACCTGTTCCCTTTACTACTTTGTACTACTTTTCTGGGGCTAATATGTTCATCCTGAGATTGGGATTTTTTCTCTTTCCTATAATATTAAATTTTCAGGAAGAAAACAAGCAAATTTATGGGGTTTTGGCTCAGGATATCCAGAAGAATATACCAGACACAGGAACGTGGATGTTGTTATGAAAGGAACAACTGCACAGCACCCATTTTATATCCCTTCCCCAAAGACAAAATTGTAAAGAAAATCACACAAATCTGACAATGACATCGACCACAACATCATGCAACAACTTTTGCTCTTTTTATTTGTCAAGGAAAATCAAGGTGTGTGTGGATTGCCATGTTTGGTAAATGAATGTCATGTTCGGTTGAACTTTACAAGGCTTTCTATGCTGTAACCCTGAATCTGGTTCTACTACTCTAGCCCTTTTGTTTAAAAGAAAACTATAAAAAATTGCTTCCGACTAAGATCCACCCCAATTCATGAACTTCTTGACCTCATCGTATAGAACCAAGATGGCCGCAGTACCGGTGCTCCTAAAAACATTAGACACGGCTCCACGGTAAAATGAAGTCACCCCTTCTGTCCTATAAATCGTTCTCCAGCAGTTCAGTGTGCTATGGTACATTGGTTTTTCCAAGCCAGATTGCATCATCATCCGCCTCCTAACTGTATCTAGTGGATACGACAACAATCCAGCAGAAGTTGTCACAGCTTGGGCCACCACCCACCGTTTCCATAATGCCAATTCATTTCTGGATTTCTCAGACAAAATTTCCTTCATTGTATCAAAACCTCCAAAATATAGACCCCGATGAACAATCATCCCATGTAGAGAGGCGGGAAGACCGCTGTAAATTCCCCAGATTCCATCCTTTTTATACATAGTACTCAAGAAATGATAAATACCTCGGAACTGACGAACATCAGTTCTCCCAATGTCCGCAGCAAGACGTGTATGGGCAATGTCAAGAGGGTAGATTATGATCAATGTTGTGCAACCAGCTGCAGCTCCGGCGATAAAGTTTGCAGATGCTCCTGAGAATACATGACCATCTTGAAAACAGCCATTTCTTAATATGTTTCTGTACAGATCCTGCATAAAGAGGTGCAAAGTAAGAAAAAAGATAACAGGAGATGCTGTAAGTTGGAGTTTTCATTTTTGAGGCACTGGTTTGAAGGTTGTTTTTTTGTGTACATACAGAAACTTTATTAGGCCTATAGCTACTTAAAAGTAGTTAACTCTGTACCAACTCATACCCCCCAAGGATATCCCCTTGGGACTTTCAAGCTTGGTTACAATAAAGTAAATCTTCATCTTCATTCAAATGTGTCGTCTCAAACTTGTCTCAATGCGTTTATCAAGTGATTCTTTGAAATTGTTACTGATGCTGAATTGGCAATATGTTGGGCAAATTCATCTCACCTATTCCTAATGCTCTTCCAGGGAGTAACACTATAGTTATTTCTTAAAGTTGGTCAGTCACCACTTAGGGCATTCTCTGACCTTTCCTGTCCCTATTATTCCAACATCATGATTATCTTTGATATCGGACTTAGTTTATGCACCTTAGAAGGGAATTTTTTAAAGAATAAAAGAGAAACATGCAAACACTGCGTGCGCATGGACATATATTTAGGGGGGGAAAATCAGTTTACGTTTTGATTTGATGGCAACTTAAAAACTTTATTATTACAAACCTATAATGAATAACACTATGATCGGGTCTTTTAACAGCATCTACAAAAACACAAACAAGTAAAGTTCCATTTGAATTATCCACAATTTACGGCTAAAATGTACATCTTTCTAGGTGGAATAGTCAAGTTTGAAAATCTTTATCTCTTCAGACTCGCATGCCTCTATTATATGCTCCTATATAGTATGAAAAGCCAAAACATTGAATAACGACATATTAACAGTAGCTGATAGCCTGATACTCTGCAGTAAGGCACATTGTGGTAAACTAACCTTGCCGGTTAATGCTCTCTTCACCTGCCAAGGCCCTGAAGGGAAATACTCTATAGTCTCCACCTGCTATAAAGGCATAACATCATTTTTCCTAATACTCTGTGGAGCCATTGAAATAATATTCCATCCATTTTCTGACAAATTCCTGAGATTTACAATACACCCAAAAGGGTGCTAGAAGCTTCAAACAGTTCTCAACCATGTATAAACTTGGGTGATATTCGACCTCACACAAGAATCCTAGCATGGTAAACTATGTATTTTTTTGATTCGTCATTAGATATGGTTGACTATTCGGATATATTGCATCCTTGTGTTCAATTCAGGCATACATCCTTTGCAAACTCATTTAGGTTTGTTTTTATGTTTTCCACCCAAGCTCCCTCTAGTCTTAATCTGTTTCTCATCACACTCAAGTTATATTCTCCATCAAATCACATCTTATTTAGCATCAGTATATCTTACTTACATGGCACCTTCAGTGAGATGGCCTGTCCTCAATGGGTATATATCTTGTATCTTCCCCTTGTATTCCTAATTGTATCTTCCATTATATATAGAGACATCTAGAGTAGATTTTCACCTCAGTGACTTAAATTCTATTTTTGGAATATTTTGATACCTGAAGCCTAACACTGAAACTAAAACAACATTGATACTTCGACAGCCATACTGTAACATTTACCTTCAAATTTATGTGGAATTCTATAATCAGATAAGATTTTGTAGAATTCCCCTGTTCCATCCATCCTACCTGGATCCAATGAGTGACCTCTCTATCAATCGTCACATTCTCCAAGAAAAAATTCACCTAACAGCATTTTCTATAACCGATCCTCAATTCGGAGCAAAGCCTGCAATGAGTTTGTATTCTAACTACGCTATTTTGATCAATTAAAGGCTAAGATCCTTGTATTTCGTAACAAAAAGCCTCATCTTAGAGTAAAGTTGTTCACCATCTAATCAATAGCAAAAAGCAGCAATGACAGTTGAATAAGGTAAAGTATTAGGATGAGAAAGTCAAAGGTCCTCCATGGGAGTAAAATGTCTACGAAGATTGAACTTGCAGATAAAAGAAGTTTGGATGTTATAGACTAGCATGTTTCACAAACTCTGCAGAGCGGCTTAATAAGATTAACTTAAATGAGGACAGTTACAAGAACAAGGTGTTATGGAAACAGGGCAAAAAAATACCACAGCCCATTGCATTTTGTTCCCATATAATGAGTAGGCTAAATGAAATTCAGTTTGGAGATTCGGGCATTGTTACGGGTGATAAGTTTTTCAAGTTATCAATACAATATGGATAAGATTGACTTGGGAATTATAACAGGAATTGCACAAATAGCAAAGCCCTGAAGAAATTAAAGTTGCAACTAGCAACGTGGACTAGCAAATCAGCTTAAATTTCAACAGAAACATTCTCTGTATTATGACCATATAATACATACAAACAAAGCAAATCACATAAAAGTGCACAAATTGGTATCCAAACCTCCCAAGCTATATAAGAATAACATCATCATCGTCTCCAAGAAACATTTTATCATTCACTTCACGTGCATATATAATATATATTATTTTTTTAAAACTTTTAACAACCCCATCTCCAAAATAACATCTGGCAAGACTAAAACGACCCATTAATTCACTATAAATATCAACCAAAACCAAGATGGAAAACAAAAAAGGAAAACAAGAGAAATTTATTACCTTGAGGGAGAAATTAAGAGCAACAGAAGGGTAATATCTAAGAACACTACTCCCATTGCCTCTCCATAATGAAAGAGTGCCTTCTTCTCTAACCGTTCGGAAGATACAATCAAACATCCCTTTGAATTTCCTTCTTCGACCAGCTACGATAGCCAAATTGCTCTCTTGGGTTTGAAGCAATAACTTTGCCCTCTCAATGGGTGCCACGATCGTGTGCACCACGCCACCCATCACCGCTCCCGCCATCAGATCACGGTGGAAGCTCGCCAGCCATTTATACGCCCCTGACGACGATCTTAACCATCCCCTGTTGTCTAATCCACCATCTTCTTCTTTGCTCATAACTTCCCAAGACCCAAACTTCTTTGAACAGAACAAAAAAAAAAACCTTTTTTTCTTTCTTCTAGTCAGTAGAAATGGTGGGAAAATAATTGTCAACTAAAAAGATTGAAGCTTTTGCCTACGAATGGGATCATAGTAATTGCTTTGTTTTATTTAAACAACCAGAGTTTTTGGCTATCCACGGAGGGCTTCTCTTGTTTTTAGCTTGGCAAATGTTGTTCCCTCTTCTGCCAAAAGACAAATTAACAAAATTTGTCATACGAGGTTTTTTTCCCAATTATATAGTTTGATTGAAAGGAAAAATTAGCATTTTATAGATAGTTTTAACAAACGGAAAACATATAAAAATTAGTTTAAAAGAAATGAAAGGAAGAAAACAAAGGGGAAGCAGAAGAATATGAAAAGAAAAGCAAAGTTAAAATAATATAAAAATAATTACTCAAAATGAAAAAAATATAGGGATCAATTGTAGAATTTAACCTAAAATTTTTGTTTGAAATGATAATTTAATTTGCCACGTCAGCTTACTACTACATTGTTGATGGTAATTAACAGTTCAGTGATTAAAATGTTACAATACGATAACATAATTGACTACAATATAATATTTTAAACATAAGTGACTGAAATATAACTTGAAACAAATAAAAATGACTATTTTAATAGTTTACCGCTTTTGATAACGGTTGATGTCAAAATTTCTCTTTAATTACGGTAAAGTTCATCTACCCTCTCTAGATTTTGCCAACTCATAAATTTAATCCAAGTATTGACAAAGATCTAATTGGAAGAACTGTGGATTTTTAATTGTTTTTTTTCACTTATAAACTCAATTTATGAAGGGCATTAAATTCTTTTTAAAGATTCAAGTACCGATTATTTAGATCTACCAAAGCTAACAATACTATTTTTTAGGTCTATTTGACTGAGTATTCTACTTTAGATAAATTTGTTAATATTTTGTTATTAATTCAAATAGGTTGTTACTTGGTTAAATAGGTTGTTAAGATTTACTACATAACTCAGGATCACATTTGTAATCTGTATATATATATTCCATACTCTATCAAATATAGAAGCAAGCTCTTCACTCCATTCAATTACTTATCTCTTTATGGTAATCAAAGCCTCTCAAACTCACCCATGTAGAGTTCTAATTAATAAATTGACCAAAAAGTAGTTAAGTATCACTAAAAGTTGTATTATAATAATGTGATATTTGATAAATATGAATTAATACTAAGAAAAGGGAAAATTACATATAAAAGCCTTTTTTTAAAAAAAATTTACCGGAATGGCCCTATTTCACCCAAAGTGCGTCCACGTTAGCGCGATGTTAGGGGATGTGGTAGGAAAACGCATCCCTGAGGAAGCGTTTTGCCTACGTGGACAGAAATCACTCTCTTAAAGGCGCGCTTTATGTCAGAGTAGGCAAAACGCTTCCTTAGGGACGCGTTTTGCCCGCGTCTCCTGCGTAGTGGGTTTTTGGTTTAAGGTTAGGGTTTTGGTGTTTTAAAGTTTAGGGTTTTAGAGAAAAAATTAAATAAATAAGGGATTAGGATTTAGAGCTTGTCAATTAAATTAATTATAAATTTTCAGAATTGGATTAGTTTTCGTGTTTATTATTTTTTAAGAAAAATCAATTTAATTAGGGTTTAGGGTTACTAATTTAATTAAAAAAATTTTAAAAATTAGATTAGGGCTATAGTGGTTCCTGATAAAATAATTTCGAGTAGATGTTTCTGAGCAAACAGTGTCAAAAACGCTTTAAGTAGGATGCTTTGTCAGCAGAAGTACTGAAAAAAGCTCTCACGTGGACGCGCTTTTGCTACAGTGGCTCCTAATAAAAGCTCCCACGTGGACGCACGGATTCACTATTCATTGATATTTTCCCTGATTTTTAGCAATTTAAAACTAGTATTGATTAGCGAACCCCAAGAAGTTATACAGGCCAGATGCAGGGAGGCCATGTATGGTGCAGTAAGGTAGTGCAAGAAATTAGCAAGGCCAAGGCGCGGGCGAACACCATGCACACAGTCTGTCACGACCGAGATGACTTATGGTTTTGCGTGACATAGTTTGACAGACCATACCAAAGTGTTATTGGCAGGCAATATCGGGTACACTTGCGAAATAGGACTTGCGACAGTAGGATGTTTGACGCACTTCGTTATCCATGCGCTCATGTAATTGCAGCTTGTCAGAATCTTCGTCTGGATCCGATGAGCTATGTCGACGAAGTGTACAAGTTAGAGAACATGTACAACGTCTAGAGACACGTATTCCCACCGGTCTCAGATGAACGTAAGTGACCGTCTGTATCGCTTGCTCCCTTTAAGCTGTTACCGGATAGAGAATTACGTCGCAAACCAAAGGGTCGACCTTGCTCGACTAGAATACGTAACAATATGGATATCCGAAAAACAGTCACTCAACATAAGTTGTGCGAATGGTATAGGAACACAGGCCATACAAGCCGATCATGCCCAAATCGCAATAGTTGAACGTTATTGTAAAAATTTTTGTCTTATTTATATTTTTTTAAATCGAAATTTGGTACAAATATTCAGAATATTAACTTATTTAAAAGAAAATATATTTTATTAAAAATATTAAAGTAAATTACAATTACTTTATTCAAAACAACGTATTCACAAATATTCAACATATTACCTTAATTAAAAGAATTTCTATTATATTAAAAATGTAAAAGTAAATTTCTATTTTAGTACATGAAATAATATAGAAGAATTTCTATTTTATTACATCAAATAATATCAAAATATTCAAAATATTGGTACAAATATATTAAAATAAAAATCAATCTCCGTGCCCGCCAGATTCAGTGCCACATGGCGGCCGTCGACGGTTACGCATTGGATTCCTCCTTTGTCCAGCTTCTGGCGGGGGTTGTGGTTGCTCCGGCGGGGATTCTGGTTCCTCCGGTAATGTATTTGGTTGTCGGTGTTGGGACGATGAGCCATCTTGATAGAATAGTGACTGTGGAGGTGTTTGCATTACCAACGGCGAAGCTGTTTGAAACCCATACGGTGACGGGGATTGGTAAAAAGAAAAGCTTCCCGACGGCCCCTCTTGTGATCCCTCGTGCGACATTGGCCTATACATCGGTAGTCCACTCGGCTTAACGGAAAATGGAGATGAACCGGGCCATAAACTCCAACCTGCCATAGGACTCGAAAAAGGAAACATATAAAGGTTAAGATACATAAAAGGGCTAGGATACGCACCTGACATCTGTGCCGTGGGTATCATCGGTTGAACTGCTGGGTCAGGTGACTGTGTCGGTGCTCTCGCTGGGCCTGGTGATTGAATGGCTGCTGATGATGGGCCGGGTGAATGCCTGGGCCTCGTTGATGGGCCTGCGTCGTCGTCCCTTCGTCTTGGATTTAAAGGGTCACGTCGTTCCCTTTAGACACGTAATTATCGCTGCCTCTCTTCTGCCGACAGTAAATACGGCTTGCTATGGATCCTAAACCATGGCATGTATTCCAGCACGCACGCTAACTCTGGAACGATGGTCGGTTCCCGAGTAGGTATATAATCATACTAATCTTTCCACATTTAAATGTAGTATGACCAGAATCTCGGCCAATCCGTATGCAATTGCCGTAGGTTGATTTTGTGCTAATCATCAAACACCTCAGGTGCCACAGGAATCGGTTGTCGGAATGCAATTTGCCGTAATACTCTGTCTGACTGATGCATCTCTACGGTTGCATAGTTGACCAACGCGACTTTCACGTGCCAAGCGTTTGGATTTTGGAAGTACTCATTCGGAATTACTACCTGAACTACCGGATCCTCGTATGGTGTCCATTCAAACTATATGAACATGATAGAAGTATTAGTTATATACATAATACATAATACTAAATACTAAATACCAATAGACTAGCTCATGATGGAAATATCAAATTTATTTAATACTTACTTGTGCTTCCGACTTTTGGTCTAATAGAAGTCGTATATCTTCAAGACAGCTAGGTAATCCAGCATAACTTGCCAGATGGTTCCACCTAATTAAATAAATTTTTAGCATACTATTATATTTTAAATCTACATAATAATTGTAAAATCTAATATAAAATTTACCTCATTATGAGTGGGAATGTATATGGGTGGTCCACTCGAGGACGTAAAAATGGAAAGCGAAACCGTACTCATGACTGCAGTAGTGACAGGAAACTTCTGATTTTCACTTTATTCGGTCGCGTCGCCTCGCACATCTCCCGGACAGTGTTGCCAACACGGCCGACCCCCAACTCAATTCACCGGCTGCTCTAAAATCAACGAGTTTCAGCAACCATCTTAGATGTATGAGGTTTCGTGACAAGTTCGACATCAAATAACCTCCAATTATCTGAAGAATGTATGCCCGAGCATATCAGATTATTTCTAGTTCGGTTGAATCATCATCCGGATTCGGGAATGTGTCTTGTAATCAGCCTATCTCGATCCGACCTCCGTTAATATTCTCCATAATAGCGCCCAAAAGCTCGTAGCATACCGCTCCCCAATCGCCAGATTGAACAGACCCGGTGACTGGGTACCTGTCCACCGGCAATCCCAATTGCAGATTCACATCTTCCAAAGTGATAGTGCACTCTTTACATGGAAGATGGAATGTGTGCGTCTCGGGTCTCCACCTCTCAATCAACGCACTGATAAGTTTCGGGTCCAACTTGCATCCTCGGCCTACGGTCGCCACGTGCCAAAAACCCGCTTCCCGCAGGTAATTTTCTTCCAACAGTGATGGAGGACCATGCATATTACGGATATAGCATTGCAATATCCGATCTACACACTTTTATAACAAATAAGAAATTAATAATTATTTAAAATTGCATAAATAAAAAAACTTTAAATAATATTTAAAAATTAAATTTAACACTTACCATTTTCATTTGTTCGACAGATATGTGCTTGTCATCAAGACGAATCAATTCTTCGGCCATTGTTAAATTCGTACAAATTTTTACGATTTAAAAAAAATCAAAAAAATAAAATTTAAATTTTTTTAAATAATTAAAAAATTAAAGCTCTTTTAAATAGGGGTTTGAGAGAAATTTGAGAGGAAATTAAGAGCAAATTGAGAGAAAATTAGAGAAAGGATTTATTTGTGAAAAAAAATGAAAGGGTGGGGGGTTTTATAGTTTTTTTTACCGTTGGGGGGTCAACAACGGTAAAAAAAGTAGCTGTTGCTACTGTCCACGCATAGCCAAAATGCGTCCCCAGGGGAGCGCTTACGTGGCAGGAAAACGCGTCCTTGAGGGTGCGCTTTGTTGCCACGTAGGCAAAGCGCTTCCTTGAGGAAGCGTTTTCCTATCACGTCCCCTAACATCGCGCTGACGTGGACGCGCTTTCGGGGAATTGAGCCAATCAAATAATTAATTTATTATTGGGCCCATTTCAATAAATTTTTTAAAAATTAGGCTTTTTTTAGTGTTTTGCCCCTAAGAAAAGACATGGATGGATGTTGTCATGTTAGAAAAAAAAACATGGACATGAGCAAAGCCACAAAGGTTGCTTTAGTATTGCAAATTTGAATGGAACCAAATACCAAATGTGTTGGCATTTTATAGGCATGAAAAAGGTGGCACGGCCTAGCCTACGGGGACAAACGGCAAAGATGCTTTGTGATTACAATTGCAAAAGCAAGCATTAACAACAGTGTGAAAGGGATGGCTAGTGGTGGTAATAACCATGGAATTGCTTGTTTTACGTAGTACTTTACGCAAAAAAAGATGGAGAAAATATGCAGGGGATGGTGCCTTCTTTGGGGGCTGTTATGAGAACCGAATATATTTGCAGTAAAGTCTGTTTCTTCTTTTTAGCAAATTGATTGATACCCTAAACCTCAAAAAGGAGAAATGGTTTCACAATCAAGCCATACACACCATCAACCATAAGCTGCCCCAATGGGTGACTGAAGAAGAATAATACTCGATACTTGTTAAAATGACAGGGCTGTGATATTGTCTTTGTCTATTTTTGGTTTCAGTTGAGTTCAGATGTAGCACTCTTCTCTTTAACCCTATCTTTGATGGTTAAAAGTGGGGGTGGAAAACCAACAATAATGCAGTCTTATCATACGTGAAGAACAGGAATGATGATCCCATTTCTTTCATGATTTCATATTTCTCAGTTTCCGTTGCATTTATTTTCTAACATCAACTCATTATTTTCCTCAGTAGGACGTACACATATACATGATTCATATAAGAAGTGTCTGGCACATGAGACTTTGTATCAATTGGGTCTTTAACATGTGGATCATTTGGCCCACCATCTGAACCAACTACAGCTTGCTGTTCGTGAACCAACCAGTCCCATAGCCATAGGATCCCAGACAACTTTTGTCGGTAGTATTTATAGTTATGTAGAAAATGTATATATATCTGTTAAAATGACATTAATTTTATCTTGTCTTCACATTGTCATTTCAAAGTTTAAACCCCCCCGGCAAGCCAAAAATTGAAAATATTAACCTTAGTAGAACCGAAATGCTATCCAAATAAGATTGATATCTCAATATCTGAATCTTAATTTTCAAGGCTGGTAGAGCCAAAATCCTGTCCATAAATCCAACAATCTACAGTTTTTCACAAGCTGTGTAATGTGTATCTCTTAAACACTGGGTCTGCTTCTTCTTCTTTTTTTTTCTTTTTTTTTTCAGGTTCTTTGATTGATTGAACCCTATCCATAACTATCCAAGACCCATTTAAAAGATTTTCATATCCTTCAAAATATCTTATGTCAATGTCTGTCAATATTCCCTTGTATTATTGAAACAGCCTACATCAAAAGCAGTGCACCATGGTAGTGATTAAGGAGAAGAAAATTTTCAAAAAGAAGGCTATATCTTTTTATGGAAATCCATGGGAGTTTTTGTTCTTGGTTTACAAAAGAGTGGCGAACAATTCAGCCTTTCATCTTACCTTTCACTGTGACTATATATATGGTGAATGATAGCACAAGCGTTTGACTCTGGTTTTTTTTTGCTCCTTTCTCTTACAGTACCGCATATGCATGTAACATTACTGTCTTCTGTTTGCAGATATGTTCATTCACTCAATATGTAAGTCAATGCAAAGAAGAAAGTTACAATTTGATAAAAGCTGGATATGACATAGTAAAAAAAAAAAGAAGAAGGATATTGGATGCCATCTCCAATTACACTATAACAACATCCAAAGCCTTTTTCACATCACGGGGGGAATCAATCACAATAATAATTAAATCTTATAATTGGTGTGTGTATATATATAATGTGCTATATGGCTATGGCTGCGAGGGAATAAATTAAATATTTAATTAACTGTGTTTAAGCTTGTTAATGAGCTGGAAGCAAGTAAACAAACTTAAATTGAAATATTTATATATAAATACATAATGCAAAAGGTGAAAATGACAAATGAAAACAAATTAAACACAACTTTTGTTTTAATGGACCCATTTTCTTTTCTTTTAGTGTGAAGACAAAAAGGTACTGTGAAGAAGCATGAATAAAACATATATATAGACAGTGTATCTCCAAAACATGCCACATTAATATTTTCTGTCTTGTAATATATATGTATTATCGGGTGAGTGGTTCTACATTTTCTTGTATTTTTGCTTTTGCTGGCTCCATGATCATCTTATCTCAAGCAGCTAATTTCTGAAATAATTAATATATTTGTTTCAATAATTCATCATTCAGAACCTGGACATTTCTTACTTTCTTCAATCCCTGGGGATTACTCTTCATGTTGCTTGTTGCAGTCAAGTGCAATAATTTAAGTGACTATATTTATGGGTAGGGCAGCATATATACATATACTCTGAGTTTTTCTCCACATGGTTTAGTTTAAAGAATATTAAAAAAAGATTTTGGGAACATGTCTGCTGGAAATGGAATTCAATCACTGAAGTTCTAGTAGGGTTTTCATAGGAGAAAGAGGCTTTGCTTTCTAAATTATTTAACCCACATTTTATGTTAAAAGCCTGTAATCAACTTTCCTTATACTCATCATCTGTCTCAATCTCAATCTACTTTGTGATTTGGGTTACTTTATGTCTACCTTTTTATGAGAAAAGAAGGATGAAAGTAAACCAGTTTTTTTTTTTTAAAGAGTAAAAAATGAAGAAAAAATTTCACAAGTAAATTACAATTTTTTTTTTCTTTTCTCAAAGAGTTATATTATAAGAGTACACTACAAGGTGAGAACAAAAGAAAAGACAGGAACTGCAAAGTCAGTGACAAATCCTGTTAGCTTTGGGTTCTGATTTTGTATAAGTGGAGTGCTTCTCAGGAATCTTTTCTCATCCACATCTCTCTCTATCTCACGTTTTCTCAGTTCTTGTTTACACACACACACACACACACACACACACAGAGATCATCTATATATTATATTTTTGCAGGAAGTCCTTTTTTATTTATTCAGTTTGTAAATTTTTGTGCGGCTTTTGTTCAATGATCTTCTCGGTGTTAACATCTCTAGCAAGCAAAGATATTGTGTTTTTTTGGGAACTTGAATTTGGAGAGTAGCTATAATAGTTCATTTCAAGGTTTTTGGAGTTAATCCACTTTGGGACCTTGTACTAAAAGCAAATCAGGGTTCATACATAGATCTCAATCAGGACATTCTGTCATGTATTATAAAGTTGATACATACACCTATATATAATGTAGAGGGCTATATAAATATTGACTGCCATTACAAAATCCAGTGAGATGATGAAAGGTTTGGTGGTGGATGAGAGCATTTCGAATTTGACTTCAACATCTGGTGAAGTAAGTGCTTCGACAAATCAAGAACCATTATCAAAGAAGAAGAGAACTCTACCAGGCAACCCAGGTTAATTAATTTTTCAAACTCAAATTTTAAGAAATTTTCTTTTTTTTTTTTCTTTTTAACATATGGGGTTCAATTATCAGACCCAGAGGCTGAAGTCATAGCTTTGTCTCCCAAGACACTGCTTGCAACAAATAGATTTATATGTGAGATCTGTAACAAAGGGTTTCAAAGAGATCAGAATCTTCAGCTTCATAGAAGAGGACATAACTTGCCATGGAAACTAAAGCAAAGAACAAACAAGGAAGTGGTGAGGAAGAAGGTATATGTATGTCCAGAGACAACATGCGTGCACCATCACCCATCTAGGGCTCTTGGTGACCTCACGGGAATCAAGAAGCACTTTTGCAGAAAACATGGGGAGAAGAAATGGAAGTGTTCAAAGTGTTCAAAGCGTTATGCTGTTCAATCTGACTGGAAATCTCATTCCAAAATTTGTGGCACCAGAGAGTATAGATGTGACTGTGGGAACCTTTTCTCCAGGTATACACATAATTAATTAACAAGTTCATACTTCATCACAATCATATATCATGAAGTTTAAGCTGGATTCTTCAATCTTTATTTTCATCTCTCTTAACTCTTCTGCATGCATCATAGTTTACTGCTTTCATTAACATTCAAGAACGGCAAGTTAATTACATGTCTCGTGTACTGTATGTGGTAAAGAATGGTTACCTCGTGAAGTACAATAGTACTGCTTAGATTAGGGATTACAAGCTGCTATGTCTCTTCATCCTATCCCTATGGGAAGAATATGAGAAAACTGCACTGTCTCACTGTTCTGTCCTGGACATTGATTGCTCTCTTTGTGTTTTTTTTTTTTTTTTTTTGTTCTGCTTGTTTTTTGGTTACAGGAGGGACAGTTTCATCACTCACAGAGCGTTTTGCGATGCTTTAGCTGAGGAGACTGCTAGAGCAATTACAGCTGCAAACCAACCTGGTTCTTCTGTTTCACACATAAATATGACCAATCTAGAATCCCAACCCCTACTCCATGGCTATGCCCTCAATGCAACATCTTTGAATAGAGACCAAGATCATCGTTTCAATGCAAGAGTAGAAGCTGCTGGGCCTGATTCTGGTCCCCCCTCAATAAATCTTTCATCATCACCATTTCTTTTAGGCCACCCACTGCCACATGACGAAAACCCTAGCCAAAACCCTAGTTCTACTACACTTCTTCCATTCCAAGCTCCGCCAGCTTCTCCACACACGTCTGCAACCGCACTCCTACAAAAAGCAGCTCAAATGGGGGTGACTTTGAGCAAGCCCTTACAATCACCAGTGGTATCCATGCAAAGACCTTACTACTACCACCACCAGGCTCACATGTGTGGTTCCACAACTTTTGCCACGTCTAGAGCTTGGGGTTTGTCGGCACGTGAAGAGTTGGGAAGTGAGTTCACCCACAGTTTGTCATCTTTTGGGAATAAAGCTCGTGTCACCCCTGGTTTCTTGGAACAGGTGGCTAACGCACCAAAGAGTAATGCAGGTGCTGGAGCCGGTGCTGCAGCTCCTAGTTCTCTACTCCATGATATGATGACTTCTTTATCTGGTACAAGTGAGCTAGAAGGGTCTTCATCTTTTGAACAGTCTTTCAATGGGACATGGATCACCAAAAGAAACAGCAATAAATTTCAAGAAAATTATATCGATCATCATAATTTCTCAGAAACAAAAGAATCCCAATCATGCAGAAGTGATAATCATGAAGGTAAAGGAAGTGGTAGTAGTAGTAGTAATAACATAAGAGGGAACGATGGGTTGACAAGAGATTTCTTGGGTCTTAAAGCTTTCCCACATACAGATATCCCCAACTTAGTAGGGCTTAATCATCACGTAAACTCTTCTTCAGCATATGGACAACCGAACCAGCACAGTGAAACACCATGGCAAGGTTAGGTTGTGGTTTCTTGTAACTTTTCAAGTTAGATATCCCAATCTTTTCCCATAGAAAGATGAGAAAATTGGAGAGATTATGTAGCACTGCAGCCCCATGTGGCCATATTTCCCTTGGTAATAATTTTAAATAATGCATCGCTTATACTGATGCTGAATATATCTATATAT
Source organism: Gossypium hirsutum (assembly GCF_007990345.1). Classification (NCBI taxonomy): domain Eukaryota; kingdom Viridiplantae; phylum Streptophyta; class Magnoliopsida; order Malvales; family Malvaceae; genus Gossypium; species Gossypium hirsutum. The sequence continues at coordinate 3,541,284 of NC_053441.1, forward strand.
AGTTCTTCTTGATTGTTACTCTCATTGTTTTAAGCTCTTCATTAATTTATTTCATTTTGTATCATTTTTATTTCAATTATTTATTTTACATATGGAAGTGGAACGACTTTCTCATCTGTTCATCACACCTATATATATTTTTTATGTGCACTTTTCTTTTGCCAACGATATAGTTAGGGTTTTCTCGTGATAATTATATGCATATATTTGAAATGCTTACCGCAGAATATATATATAGCCCTATATAATATATACACAAGTTTTGCAGCCATTTGGGTATTCACTTTCATTAAAAAAAAAAACTTTTTCGAATTTTGCTCAAGCTTTTAATGGCTGGTACAATCAAAGACCAACCCTAATATAAAAGCCAAAAAATGAGAGAAAAAGAAATGGTGCAAGTGGAAAGAAACCAAATAAATTGGGTATTGTGTTTGCTCATTGCTGGTGTAGTAATAATAAGGCTTTTTTTACTTAAATATTATAAAAAATAAATTATTTACTTAAATGTATTTGAAATTATTTAATAAAATAATTTAAAAAATTTAACATCAAATTACAGCAATTTGGGAATTCCAAAGAATTTTTTTATTTCATTGATGTTGAATTGAGATCTCAAAATGACAAGTTAACAAGATGTAAAATATCTGCCATTAAAACATGTTATATAATTTTTTTAAAGTACAAATTAAACAATATTTTAATAAATAATTTGACACCATGTTATTTTTGTAAATAATTGTACTTTCATAATATTTTAGTAAAAAAGTCTAATAATTTTCAGTAAAAAGATAACAATAATAATACTAGAGTAGTGCATTAAATTCAGTAAAAACCATTATTTAAGTACGGTACGTAAATTCTTTGGCACAGAACGGTCGAAATGGAACAAGATTGGGTTTGGGCCCAACATTGTCTTTTACTAACGTATGGGGGTAGTTATGGAACAGAGCAACCTCGATTACAACTTACAAGCTCCTTCCTACCCCTCCTTGAGTCTCAGTCTCAGTCTCAGATTTACCTTCAATCAGTGCGTTCTCAACACGCACCTTCATGACTTCAGGTAAGTTGTTCAGTTTATGAGTTTTTTTTTCGTTCTTCTTCTTCTCTTTTTTGGGAGAAACTAAAATAATTAAGGAACACGAATGATGATTTTCTTTTTTTATTTTTTACTTGATTTTGTTGAGGGTTTATTTGTTTAACCATTGATAACACAACGTATCATTCCATTTCTTCAACAGTAGAAGAGCGGAGAATTGTAATCCGAAACGATCATGGGGAGAACCTTGTTGGAATTTTACGCGAAACTGGTTCTAAGGATCTTGTCATCATTTGCCACGGTTTTCAATCCAAAAAAGTGAGTCTAATTCTTACATTAATTTTAACATTTATTAAAATCAAATCAATGTAATTGTAACCTAAACTGAAGATCATTTCACAAAATAATTCTGGGTTTTTATTCATTTTCAGGAACGAATACCCATGGTGACTCTTGCCACTACTTTGGGAAGAGAGGGAATCAGTGCTTTCCGCTTTGACTTTGCTGGGAACGGGTAAGAAGATAACTGGAACAGTGTTAATTGGGAAACAAATCTTGGTGTAAAATAGAATGTTTTGAAATTTCCGAAGTTGCAAGTTGTTGATACAAACAATGGTTATTAAGGTTATTTGTGCTGTTGGCTTCCAGGGAAAGTGAAGGTTCCTTTATGTATGGTAACTACCGCAGAGAAGCCGAAGATTTACGAGCTGTCATCCGACATTTCCGCAAGAACCAACATCTAATAACTGCAATTGTTGGCCACAGTAAAGGTTTGTTTCATATATATAATTGTGACATGAATCAGTGTAATCAAACTTTATATGAAATGAGCAAGGGAGAGAATTGTTGAGTTCCATTCTTTTTTATGTGTGCATGAAAATTTTCAGTCAAGTTTTTGAACTCAGTGCTATGAAGGACTTTGATTCTAGGAAATTAAAAGTTCGCCCCTCAACCATAAGAGAAGGGTTACTTTGTTATTGCTGAAAAAGTAAATGCAATCTGCTGATGATAGAGTTTCTTGCTTTCTCATATTTTCTCTCATGTTCTTTGAGAGAATCTGATGTTTTGATTCATTTATCATTTCTTTTTTAAGTTTCTTTAATGCTGAATAGGGTTCCTGCAGGGGGGAATGTGGTGCTTCTCTATGCTTCAAAGTACAATGATGTACCCACCGTCATCAATATTTCTGGCCGGTTCCATTTGGAGAAAGGCATGGAAGGTCGATTGGGTAAAGATTTTTTACAAAGAATCAAGCAGAATGGGTTTATTGATGTTAAGAATAGAAAAGGTAGCTACTGTATTATGCTTCATTTTTCCCCAATATTTTTATGTGAGGTTCTTTTGTCACACTCCAATGGACAATTTTTGTGATAAACTAGTTAACGTTTTACCCGAAACCAAGCATTCATTCATTCATTTTTTTTCAGGACAGTTTGAATATCTTGTAACTCAAGAAAGTTTGATGGACCGATTAACCACCGACACTCGTGCAGCATGTCTTTCGATTGATCAAAATTGCAGGTTAGGAAAAATGCTAGCATTGATTTCTTTTCTGATGTTCATGATACAACCGGATCGGTTGCAATGTCCTGGATATACTTAAATTTGATCCCCATCCTCTATATCAGATTCAGCAGTTTGCATTTGGAATTATTAATATGCATTTTCACTAAATATGTGATTAGTGGCATAGATTTCTTACTTGTTTGCCATTCTATTCAGGGTATTAACCATTCATGGATCCAGGGATAAAATTGTACCAGCCAAAGATGCCCTGGAATTTGCCAGGTTTATACGAAATCACAAGCTGCACATAATTGAAGGAGCTGATCATGAATATACTGCACACCAGGATGAGTTAGCTACAGTTGTGCTCGATTTTGTAAAGGCAGTTCGTGAAGACAGAAACACAGCTGAACTTCTGCAATCATGCGAAAGAGCAGTTAATTTCATCAAAGCTCGAATCTGAAGATTGTGGGAACTTGTATACAAAGGTTTTAACATTGTATTAAAAAGTACACACTATTAAATCCAAAATAACTCAAATTGTTCATGTAAGTATTCAGCAAATCTAAAGTTTGAATCTTAATCATTTGAAGCCCCTTTTATTTCCCTAGTTGTCTATCGTTGTACTTAAAAAACTGAACTCCATTCCGAAATACACAATGATATCAAGAAGAACAGAATATAATAAACGCAGCCATTGCTGATGGCCTCAGTTCATGTATTACCAAAGAACAAACAAGGAGCAAGACATTACCGTCGCTTCAAATTATTACTACTGAACACCTGCTTATAGCAAATGCTTATATGTTTCGTACATAATAAGCAAATAAATACAAAACAAGCTCACAAGTAGTTCCTGGACCAAAAAGTCACGACTCAGGAGCTCAAGTAATATTACTCTCTCACGTTCAATTGATTCATAACCGAGTTTTGATTTTGATGGCACATACAGACCATGCTTAACATGAAGAGTAGAGAGGACTGCAGCACCATCTACGAAGCGCAGAAAGATACAACAGGATAAACAAGAAGTTCCTCTCATTGCCAACCACCTAATTAGCTGGTACAGTCTGTGGCGTCACCCCAATTTTTTTCCATGAAATGCTGGGCATAATCTGTTTTGTGTCGATGCGATCCTTGAACTCGATAGCAAAGTTGAGCAATGAGTCGAGAAGAGAGTCTGAGAGGAGATGTGGTTTTAGTCCCAGCTCAATGAGTTTAGTATGCTTTGCATTGTAATAATGTTCCTCTGCCTCAACTCTTGGGTTGGGCACAGATATGGTTTGCACGTCAAGTCCAAGCTTCTGTCCTGCTTTTGTTACAAGGGCAGCCAGTTCATTGACGGAAAACTGCTCGGTGAATTGATTGAACACCCGAAATTCACCAGGCTTTGCTGGATTTGCAATGGCAAGTTCCACGCATTGAACCGTGTCTCTTATGTCAAGGTAACCCCTAGTCTGAATTTATAAATAAAACAAGAGGGAGAGGAAGTTTTATATCAAAGCAGGGAAAACACCACAACTAAATAAGCATATGTCTAATGTGTATGGTAAAACATCTACATGTTAGAATGAAAGGGCCCGAGCTATCTGATAAATGCAGCATTTGTATGTGCCAAATGTATGATGCATTATATAAAGATACAAGATTATCCAAGTAAGTAAACATTAGGTTAATGGAAACCAATTCAGTTAACTGTGGACTGTAATCCTCCCAAATCAGCATCACAGCATAAAGGCATTGCTTAAGTTACTTATCAAAATGAAATAATAAACAAAAAGTGGAAGGCATTGATGCTTTAGTAGAGATTTGAAAGAGGACACTCACCTGGCCTCCTTTCCCATAAACTGTAAGAGGATGACCGACAGCAGCCTGAACACAAAACCGATTCAATGCTGTTCCAAATACTCCATCATAATCTAACCTGTTATACAGCTGTTCATGCATTGAAGTCTCATCGGTCTTAACCCCATAAACCACTCCTTGATTCAGATCAGTGGCTCTGATCCCCCAAGCCTTGCAAGTGAAGGCTATATTATTTGAATCATGAACCTTACTGAGATGATAAAAGGAGCTAGCTTGCTTTGGATAAGGTAAAGTATCAGTCCTTCCATTGTGACTAATTGTTATATAACCCTCTTCGATATCTATGTTGGGAGTTCCATACTCTCCCATTGTTCCAAGCTTTACAAGATGGCACTCTTCTCTGAATTCCTTCATTGCAAAAAGAACATTAAGCGTTCCAATCACATTATTTTTCTGAGTAAACACAGCTCTTGATCGATCAATCATTGAATATGGAGCAGACCGCTGCTCTCCAAAATGGACAACAGCATCAGGTTCGAACGAGTTGAAGGTTTCAGATAAGAACTCAAAGTCACAAATATCACCAATGTAAAGTTCAATTGTCTTCCCAGTTATAGCTTTCCAACAACGGAGTCGGTTATGGATGGACGAAATGGGTGTTAAGGAGTCAAGACCAAGCTGGTGGTCAAAGAGCCGTCGAACAAGGCTATCCACAATAGCAACCTCGTAACCTTTGTTGGACAGGTGAAGGGCTGTAGCCCAACCACAGTAGCCATCCCCGCCAATAACCATGACTCGCTGAGGCTTTGAAGAATCATTTGGGGACCGATCAGAACCAGACCTGGGATTAGCTGAAACTTCTTTGCTCACAGAGGCAGCAATTGCAAGAACCCCACAACTCCTTCCTGCCCTGTGCCCTTTCGAAATGAGCCTTTTGAAAGGTGACTTGGAAGTCTTAATGGTAAAAGAGTTAGGAAGTACGGTTCGATCCTCACTTAGAGGTTGACCAAAAGGTCTGTAGCTAGAGGAGATCTTTATTGAGCATGAAGTTGACATCAGATGTGCCATTCTTTTACTCTTAGATTTAACCAACAATATGCAAAAATGCACCTGCCAAATACCAATAAGGTCCAAAATTAGTTTTAAAACCAGGAGAAATATATTACCTACAGGCAAAAACGGCAATCAGTCTACTTCAATCCTATACAACTCTCTCTTTTACTTTTCTAGAACAAGTTCCACTTTTTCAGCTTTGTTGGGGGAAAAAGAAATCAATTGTCTAATAAAAAAGTTAAAGAGTTAAAACCGAAACTTCTAGTAACCACCATAGCTATATAAGCTCATACTGAAATCTGGGTTCAACATTATTTCCTACAAAGGGACAAAAAAATCAAGCATTTAATCTACGTAACTGGATCATTCAAGTAAACCCACTCGAAAAAAATCATTAATCTTAAAGACCAAACAGTTTAAAAGTAGTTAGCTTTCCCATTTAAGAATAATCACACATTTCAAAGCATCCAAGAATGAATAATAAACATATAAAAGAACCAATCAAAGACATGGATGAACTGAACAGTTATTACCTTGGGAAAAGCCAAGCTTAGGAATGAAGTTAAGAAGAAGAGACTGTTATAAACTGGAAACCGGACATCCGATGAGAAGAGGGGTCTTGTGCTTCGGGTTTAAGCGACAAAAGAAGGGGCTTTTGGTTCTTTATATTCAAACGAAAAAGGTCTATAGCATATTCTTATCTACACTGAGACTACTGTTTTTGCTTTTCTTTTTGTGTGTGTGCATTTGGGATCCGAAATAACTTAAACGAAGCCCCGTTGAACCATCTTTGGGCTTATGAATCAAAGCCCACTTTTTAAGTAAGAGTGAGCTTTGGATTGGATATGCCATTTTGAAGGTTTAAGGATATTCTCTTTTCATGTTTTGTCTTTTAAGAAAGAAAAAAACCACTTGCCAGCGTAATAATTACAATTTACAACTAGTTTCTCAGTATCTCTTTTTGGTATTACTGTGTAAGCAAATATTTATTCAAACAATCTTAACTTAGCTATCTTGCAAGGGGTGAAAGTGCCTAATAAGTCCTTTATTTTAAGGATTCTATCAAATTAGTCCTATTATTAGGTCAACCAATTTACTCTTTATACTATTTAAAACAATCAAATAAGACTAAATTTCAATAGAGTTGTCATTTAATGTTTAAAAATTATTATTTAATGTTTAACAAAATTAATTTTTTTATAGATAGAATCTTTTGTTTGGACTTGAAATGAAAATGAAATGTCATTTTTTAAACAATAAATATTAACTTGGTTACAATTTAATTATGTTTATTATTAATAAAATAATTAAAATTTTATAATGGAACAACTTAACAAATACATTTACCCTTTGCAAACCTTTACAGTTGCATTGCATGTGTTTTTTTTCCCGATTCCATTAATTGAGTTTTCAATTTTTTCCTTCAAATTAAAAGTCTTCTAATTTCATCCTTATTTTGAGAGTGTTAGTGTGAAGTGTGAACCCAAAGATATTTTAGTTTGTTTGCATCTCTCTTCTCAGCTTTCTATTTTTTAAAGTAAACTGTGGCGCTTCTTCATTTTTGCTTCTTTATCTTCTTCATTTATATATAAGCACCTCCTCGATTTGCTTCTCCATCATTCACACCCGTAAAGGCAAAGGCAAACCAGATAATAATTAAAAAACTACTTTTTTTTAGTGAAAGAAAACACCCAGAAAAAGCCTTTCTTTTTTTTTTCTTTATCAGGCCATAATCATTTCACAAAGACTCCTCCTTTAATATCATAGGAAGGAAGAAAAAAACACTAAAAAGTCAGATCCCCTTCTTTGGTTCCTCGTTTCATTCTCCAATGGCAGAGTCCAAGATGTATATTTCTCAAACAGAGCTTGAAAACCACAAAAAACCAGGAGATCTATGGATCTCTATACAGGGAAAGATCTACAATGTCACTGAATGGAGTCGAGAACACCCTGGAGGAGCACTTCCTTTGCTGAATCTGGCTGGCCAAGATGCCACCGATGCCTTTGTAGCCTATCATCCTGGCTTAGCTTGGCAATATCTTGACAAGTTCTTTACTGGGTATTATCTCAAAGATTACTCTGTCTCCGAGGTATCCAAAGATTTCAGAAAACTTGCTGCTGAGTTTTCAAAAATGGGTCTTTTTGAAAAGAAGGAACACGGGACAGGCATTTTGCTTTGCATTATAGCATTGCTGTTTTCTATCAGTGTTTACGGTGTTTTATGCTCTAACAGCGCTTTGGTGCATCTCCTTTCGGGTGCTTTACTGGGATTCTCATGGATACAGAGTGGGTGGATTGGACATGATTCCGGGCATTACCAAGTTATGTCAAGCAGAAAATTCAACAGGGTTGCTCAGATCCTTACTGGGAATTGCCTTGCAGGGATCAGTATTGGTTGGTGGAAATGGAACCACAATGCTCACCACATTGCTTGTAACAGTCTCGAATTCGATCCAGACCTTCAACACATGCCAATATTCGCGGTATCTTCAAAGCTTTTTAGTTCACTCACATCTTATTTCTACGAAAGGAAGATGAATTTTGATTCCATTGCTAGGTTCTTGGTTAGTTACCAGCACTGGACATTTTATCCTGTAATGTGTTTTGCTAGGATCAATCTATTTGCACAGTCTTTCCTTTTCTTGTTTTCTAAGAGGAAGGTACCAAATAGGGGTCAAGAGATTTTGGGGATTCTTGTTTATTGGACTTGGTTTCCCCTACTAGTTTCTTGTTTGCCTAATTGGGGTGAGAGATTAATGTTTGTGGTTGCCAGTTTTTCTGTAACTGGTATCCAACATGTTCAGTTCTGTTTGAACCATTTCTCTTCTAGTGTTTATGTTGGACCACCTAGTGGAAACAATTGGTTTGAGAAGCAAACTGATGGGACACTTGATATAGTATGTTCATCATGGATGGATTGGTTCCATGGTGGTTTACAGTTCCAGATTGAGCACCATTTGTTTCCAAGGTTGCCAAGGTGCCATCTCAGGAAAGTTTCCCCATTCGTTCAGGAGCTCTGCAAGAAACACAACTTACAGTACGATACCGCTTCGTTTTGGAAGGCTAATGTAATGACGATCGAGACTCTTCGATCAGCAGCCTTGCAGGCGAGGATTCTCAGCAATCCAATTCCAAAGAACTTAGTGTGGGAAGCAGTAAACACTCATGGTTGAGATGGAACTGCATGTGAATGAATCAGCTTATGTTTGTTATGACTGTAGGTCTTAAAAGTTGTGTACTGATTCCAGTAGACTGATATAAAAATTTTCCTCCATTCGTGCTCTCAGGTGCAGTGAGGGCATTAGTTGGATGTAAAATATTGCATTTAATTTAGTGGTTTTGTTTGGATAGTAATATTGTTTTGAGGCTATGGTCCTCTCTCTATGAATGTTTTGAGAATTTGGTATGGATGTAACATTTGCTGGCTTTTTTCAAGTCAATGTGGAATTTGAAGATGTGTTGTTTTTCAAGGCTTTTCTTTGATTGGGTTTCTTCGTACATTTTATCCCTTCAGAATGCTGCTTGTTTTGCTTTTTTACAAGCAGGAATGGCAAGTTGTGCTTTGTATGTTCCCCCAATAAACGGACAGCTCCGTTATGAAGAATTGGACCTTGAAACCAGCCTTGGCAGCCTAGAACAAGGGCATTTTTCTCTTGAGCTGCGAGCCTGGCTGGCTCCTCCACATGTAATAAGCCACAAGGGAAGAAACCAGTGTGTAATGCTTATTGGTTAATAATACAGGACAGATATGAGAGAAGTTCAACAGCCCAAGCTGACATTTTTCAAGGCAGATATTTAGCCCACCTCCAAATGCAAGGTCCAGAAATAAGGCCTAGATTACAAGAAAAAAATCTAACCCAAGCTGACATATCCTATACTATCACGTAAGATGTATTTGTTTCCCATCTCCAATAGTAAAATTTATAGATCTGAAATCTTTTTTTTTTTTAACATACCAATGACCTTGAATCCAAAATAAACATTAATCTCGAGTTTAATTTCTAAATAATTCAGCACTTAATATTTTAAAAAAATCCAAATGGTCCCAATCCATACTTTGGTGGTCAAGTTGGGTGGGAATTGAGCACCAAACTTGTAATGAAAAGTCTGCAAACATTTGATAAATTTCCAATATCATAGTAAGAAAAGATTTATAGTGATTTATAGTGAAATTGAATCTTACAAGGATGAAATTAGAATTAATGATGGGTTATGTTACTCTTTTTATTGGACATTATTCCTTTGAGAGTAAGACAGTGGTTACAGTATGCGGAATTCCCGACGTTGAAAACCATGGTTAAATTGCACCGACAAAACGTTTATGGAAGCTCATGTTGTTTGAAAAGCTTTATCTGCATTTTGAATTCAGATTTCACGGAAAACAAAATTAGAATCCATTGATTTCAGCAACCTTTTTAAGACATTTGAGCTGGATTATTCTATCATTAAAAAGATAATCATCAAATTTGATACCCTGATTCACCAACCAATATCAAAGCCTCCTTTTTTACTTGAAAAAATAATAGCCAAAGCAAAAGTTGAATCCTTTATCATCCGTTACCCTCCTCGATGCCGCTTCACACTTTCATTGTCTTCCTATATTCTCAAAGAGCCAAAAACTATCACTTTATTGTACAATTTCTTTAAACAAAGTTCTCGACAATAGAGCTTGTCAGTTGCTAAAGTAAGATACCAGTAATGGTGGAAATGAAATGAAATTTCCATAATTATTGATAGTAATTCTTTCAAGGTATTATAATGCATTCATGAAATAAATAAAATTGAAAAAACACCAGAGCAGCAAAGCTATATAAAAATCTTTAAACAAAACTAGTTTCACCATCTTCATCTCTCTTTCCTAAATCTAATGACCCTCCATTGATTCTTTGATTTGTTTCATAATTTCCTTTTACAAACACAAAAATAGAAGTTATTTAAAAAAAATCAAAAGCATTGAAAAAAGTAAAAAATGAAAAGAAAAAAAATACATGTAAATAAAAATATTTGGGATTTGAGACTTTGTGATTGAGTTCTTAAAAAGTCCATCTCCAGATCTTGATTCGGAGATCAACCTTACACTTGGCTCCAGAAACATTAGCCAGCGATGGCGATTTACCTTTTGGCAGGACCCCTTTAACCCCATCACACGAAACCCTGATCCCAACTTTCTTGCTCTTCAATCCACCCATTTTCACTGTCACTTTAGTATCCATCTGAACTTTCAACAAGATCCCATTCTTCTTCTTCAAATCCGGTCTCAAATTGTTGACCGTCTCTGCATCTAGATCAATTGATGTCGTTACCACCACCCCTTTGAAAGTTGTCTCGTTTTTGCTGTTACTCACGAAAGCGGGTAATGTCCCGTTGCCTATAAAAACATCACTGTTGCTCGACACGCATGAAACGACGAAAGGGTCGTAAGAGAAGGAAAGGTGGGAGTTGGGGTTTTTGGAGGAAATGGTTAAGTTGAAAAGGGTTGACAGATGGGAGGAAGAGGAATCGGCGGTGGTTGTTAAGTTCAAGCGGTGGATACGGAGGGAAGCAAGGGTAAACGAAGGTCGATTAGGGCGGTAAAGGACGTAAAACACGGAACCAGCTATGGCTACCAAAAGAGAAAGGATGAGAATTATAAGGATAGTCCAGAAACAGCAGCAGCAACAATAGTTCCGCCGTGGACGGTGGCGACGGGGATAGGGTTGTGGACGGTAAGGTGGACGAGAAGTTGGATTATAAAGGTGGGATTTTGACGTGCCACCGTTGGCTGTTGTACCATTCATATTCACTGGAGCTCCGCCGTTGACAGCAGGCGGAACCGCCGTAGCGGCTGGCTTGGCGGAAGGGAAGACTTTCTCCGACATTATGAAAAACGCAGTATGGAAAGCCTTTGGAAGAGAGACAACGAAAGATTAGATTTGTAAAAAGAGGAGAGAGAGTGAATGTGAGGAGAAGAATCGAGGAGAAAAGAAAGATACTCTCCACCCAAAGTGGATGTTTCCACTTCACCAGATTTAGATTTACAACCCAAACATATAACCATACGAATACCAATATATTTAAATTTATATAAATATATAATCTTTTATTCCAATATAAAATTATTAGATCCAGACATCTTACACGTTGATTATGTTTGTTAACTAATTTACAGTAGCTATGTCCAGATAAATTTTAGTAATGAAATTATTATTATGGAAGAAATGATTAATTAAGGAATATTGCTTGGACCACTTAAATCTGGATTTGATTCCTTTGATTTCGTCTTGTTAATTGCGTCTGTTAAGGCAAGAATCAAATGTTGACAAAATGAACTTTTTGTTATTAACTGTAAAAAGATGAACAGTACATTATTTTTAAACCGTGTAAAAAGTTTGTTTGTAAAGTAATTTTTTTTTTTAAAAATGAAATAAATAAATTGGGAGAATGTCCTCCAAAAGCCACCGACAATGTAAGGTTCAAAAATTAATTAGTTGTTAATTAATTTAAAATTCGAGTAATTGCTCCATTAACTGGAGGGTCGTTAAATAATTCGCTAATTCATTTTATAAAATTTAAGAAAGGATTGGGCTGACGCAATTTTGGTTATGATCCAATATTTGATATCGAAATGTATAAATCAATTAGGTTTTGATTCAGAAAATTAGGATGATTGCATTGATGAAATGATGAAATTTGTACTTTCCTGATTGGATTACATCTGTCAACACATTGGATCCTTTATCAAATATAATAATATTTCTATTCTTTAATTTTAATTTTAACTCGACTCTAGTAGACTTGTGTATGAGTTAGGTCAGATTTGGTTTGGGCTGGATTCTATCAAAATTTTAGGCTCGATTGAAAAGTTTGGGTTCTGTTTAGCCTTAAAATGGGTTTAATTTTTTTTTCAAGCTTAACTTGAATAAAAAATGCTAAAACTTGGACTCGGTCAGGCCATATTAATTTTTTAAAATTTTATTTTTATATAAAAATTAAAAATATATAATACACCAAATATTTTGAAAATATTAAAATAAATATTTCCAGACAAATTTTAAAAAAATTAAAAAATAATTATACTTAAATAACATTAAGATAAATACAATTTAATAAGAAAATACTTCTAAAATAATAGTAAAATTAACAATTGAACAAGTGTTGTACAATATTCAACTATTAACAACAAAATAATAGTAATATAATAGTGAAATTGTAACAAAACAATCATAAAAAGTGGGAAAACAACAGCAAAACAACAGAATTTTTATTTATTGCAAATTCAAGCTAGGCCAGAGAATCTTACTCGAGGCTCAATCTATTTTTTAAGTGGATTTTATTTTTTTACCTAATCTCATTTTTTGAGTTTATATTTTTTTTAAACTCTTATTTTTTAGGCGGCCATCTGTCTCCACCAATGGACAATTTTAGACTCTACCTATATTGTTATTTAAAATTAATCTTAAAGGGCAAATTATACTTTTGGAGACAAACAAATCAAAATTAATCTTCTTGATTAAGTAATTTTTGAACGGATTTAAAAACATATAAATAATTATTGAAAGAACAAAAATTAGGGGTATATTTATATAAATTTAATTATTATTACTTCATACTTGCTACTTGAAATAGTTAAATATGCTTTATTATTAACATTATTGTTTTTATTGACATGAATGAATGGAGTAAACTTTGAGTTGGACACAAATGACATTTTATTATTAACGCGTCGAGGCACGGGGAAGGAGCCAATAGGCAATAAGAAAATCCAACTCATCTTTCCTGCTTGACTTTTCTTTCTCCTCTTTCTAAATTTGAGGCATTAATATTGTTGGTTTTCCAGATTTTGAAAGTATATACTCGGTAAGTGTGTATATATATAGTTTGAGTTTAAATTTTATTGTATATGAGTTTGTATTACGTCTGTGTATTGTTTATGATTATACATTCCTAGCTTCTAATTTATGTTAAATAATATTTTGAATTAAATTTTTATGAATAAAAAAAATAGTATAAGGCGAGTTTTATTTCGTTTAGAAATTTAATTCGATTTAACTTCAATTTTAATCAAAATTTCGAATTTAATTTGACTATTGAAATCAAAACTTCTAGATTAAATAATAAAAAAATGATTTCAGTTCAACTAATATTTTAACTTTGTGTTTTTTTTTTTCGAATTTGATAAATCAAAACATTAGTTTGTAATGAGTGCAAAATTATGATTTATAATTAATTTATGAACATCTAGAAAAATTAATAAAAAGCAGAATGTCAAAATTCGAATAAGTTATATTTGGAAGTAGAAGTTAGTCATGCTAATAATGTGCCTTTTAGGCACATGCATATGAAGCATAGGCATGTGAGTAATTAGTAAAACAAGGTAATGGGCATGACCAGTCGATAAATTTGTCCGAATCAACAACCAGTATGCATGTGAAAAAACATAAGTATGTTTGTTATCTAAACACGCTTCTCATCCTATAAATGCATGTGCCACGAAATTCTCTATTCCCATTATCATCACTTTTTTTCCAAACAAAATCAATCATGACCACATCTATTACTAAGTGATGTCAATACAATACTTCTTTTTAAATACGAAATTTGAGGGCAATTTACCAAAAAAAACTCTTTTTTTTAAATTACCGGAATGGGCCCGGTATTTTATTATTTACCGGAATGGGCCTTTTCCGGCAAATCGCGTCCACGTCAGCGCAATGTCAGGGGACGTGCCAGGAAATCGCGTCCACGTCAGCACGCTTTGTTGATGTGGCAACAAATCGCCCCCTCGTGGACGCAATTTGTCCCTGCGCTTGAACAGTGCAATGGTCAAAAAAGACTATAAATACTCCCCCACCCTTTTTTTTCACAAACTAATCATCTCTCAAATTTCCTCTCAATTTCCAGGACCTGTTGTAGCAAAAGCGCGTCCATGAGAACGCGATTTCACAAATTCTTCTCAAATAGCATCCTGTTAAAAGTGATTTTATACTATTTGCTCAGAAACGTCAACTCGAAATTATTTCTTCCAGGACCTACTATAGCAAAAGCGCGTCCACGAGGCTGCGATTTCACAAATTATTATCAAACAACATCTTGCTAGAAGCGATTTTATACTATTTGCTTAGAAACATCAACTCGAAATTATTTTTTCAGGACCTACTGTAGCAAAATTGCATAAACGTGGGCGCGACTTATTTGTTTACCTTTTTCTACAAAACCCTAAAAACCCTAAACCCTAAAATCCAAAAACCTAACGTGAGAAAAACGGGCAAATCGCGTCCCCCATAACGCGCTATGTCAGGAAATCGCGGCCACGTCAGCGTGCTTTCCTGACGTGGCAACAAATTGCCCCCTCGTGGACGCGATTTGTTGCCACGTCAGGAAAGCGCGCTGATGTGGACGCGATTTTCTGGCACGTCCCCTGACATCGCGTTGATGTGGACACGATTTTTCGAAAAATGGCCCATTCCGGTAAATAATAAAATACCAAGCCCATTTCGATAAATTTATAAAAAAAATTAAGCTTTTATTAGTAAATTGGTCGAAATTTGAACCTTCAATTCATTTGTAATTGTATTTCTAAAGGAAATAAAGATGGGATTCTTTTTATGTCACTTTGATTAATTTTGATTTAGTCAATCAATTCAATAATTGATAATAGTTGGTTTTAATTGATTTAATATGTAATATTTAAATGTTGATTGAGTTTTAATTCAATTGATATGAGTGTTATTGTTAATGTAGAAGAACGTGGATTTAAATGCGTTAAAGTACATTATATTATTATTCATAGGTTGAAGAGAGATTATGATTTATTTCAGGTATTGCATAAAAAATTTAATATTTAAATTATTTTAAATATATTTATATTTTTATTATCCCTTGTGAATTTCAAACCATTAAGATTAATGAGTTATTTAAAAATTATTATATTATTATATTAAATACTAGAGTTATATGATATTATAATTTTGTTTACCAATTTCATATATTGAATAAAAAATATTACTTAATAATTCTAAAAATATTTACAAACATATAGGCTTAAGAGTGTAAAAAGCCTTCAAAAAAAAAAGCAATTAAGCCATTGTTTCTTTTTTGCATTCAATTAGGTACTTAAACATTCAAAATGCATTAGAAAGACCCTCAAACTTTGTCAAAAAAAGCAATTAAGCCCCTATTTTTTTCACTCAATTGGATACTTGATCTGCCAAAATGCATCAAAAAGGTTTTTTGACCGTTAACTTTAATAGTTAACCGTTAAAGTTAATTGGCCCTAATTTTTTTCAATTAAAGCCACCACATGAATAACCATGGCATGATATGTGGCAAAAAATGATAAAAAATAAAAATCAATAAAAATTATAAAAATTATTAAATTTTAATAAAATAATATAAAAAATATTTAAATTTTATTAAAAATTAGAAAATATTTTATAAAAATCGTAAAAAATTACAAAATATATAGAAATATAGAAATAAATTATAAAAAATGTAAAGAATTATAAAAGTTATCATACAGGAAAAAATTGGGGATCGTTAACTTTAACTAAAAAAATTTGAAAGTCTCTTTTATATATTTTAACAGTTCAAGTATCAAATTGAGTATAAGAAAAAGTAAATACTTAATTTTTTTTTTGAAAAAATTTGAAGAACTTTTACACATTTAGATAAAAATATATTATATATTTATCTAAACTTTTTTAAATTTGAAGAATAACCCAATCTATTAACAATCCTACTATTTAGTGGGTTGATTTTTCCTTTCTCTGAATGGTTGGGGGGTGGTTTGGGCCGTCCCTTTATGAAAATGAAACTTAAAACAGGAAAGGATCAAAATTTGTCATTCAGGCTATTAAAAAAAACTGATAAAATGGAAGAAGGTAAACATAAATGTCGACATAGTGGAAATGACATGTTATCATAAGGTGGTAACTGGTAACCCTGCAGGCCATGTGTTTGTATGACCCTTACGTTTTCGTCAAACGATGTCGACACTCTCTCCTTTATTCCCCCTTTCATTTCTCTTTCTTCCCTACTCTGTTTTCTGATTCTCATGCATGCCTATGTTGCTCCACATCATATATATACTTCCATTTTAAACCACCACCATCATCCTTCCATCTTTTTTCGTTTGATTGCCCGAGAGACTTTTCACAGTCTTTATTTGTATACATTTACAATCCAAACGTTCTTCATTCGTTTTCTTTACTTTGATTCCTCATTTGCCATTGCGTTTGTGTGCATATTTATTGAGCGAACCACCCTTTATTATTATTATTATTATTATTATTATTATTATTATTATCAAGATTTGCTCTTCCCATGTTCTTCATTGAGGTTAACTTCTTTATTTTTTTTATATTCTTTCTTTGTTTTTCTTTTTATTCCTGATCTTATCGGGTTTTCAATTTTTGTTTTGTTTTTATCAGGATATCTGGCCGCTCTGCTGCATTGATTCCTTCGGATCAAAGGCTAGGTTTTTCTCAGGTAATTTTGAATACCCTTTTCTGGGATTATTGACTGGGAATTGGGGAGCTTTTGCTAATGAATTTTTTTTTTTAAAAAGGCGATATCTTTGATATTTTTTTATATTTGGATTTCGTAATTCTACCTAATTGGACTAGGAAGGTGTCCACTTTCATCAATGTTCAAGAATTGGATGGTAACTAAATCAGTTTTACTGTTGATTGATTAAAAAATTCAAATGTAGAAATGAAAAAGATACTAATACTATTCAAAATGAAGACACATTTATTCAATTAATTTCAAGTTTGTACGTATTGAATACTATTTAATTGGAAAAAGAAAAACAGAGTCCCTTTTGCAGACAATAACAGATTCAATGAGCAATGTAAGCTGCCAGTCGTCGGAGCAAGAGATTTGTCGTGACGAGTCAGCTGCTTTGAAGTTAAAACCCATAGCTATAGCCTCAATCCTCGTCGCTGGGGTAGCCGGCATTGCTATTCCACTCATTGGCAAACACCGTATGTTCCTCCGCACAGATGGAAGCCTTTTTGTTGCCACCAAGGCCTTTGCGGCCGGCGTAATTCTAGCCACTGGCTTCGTCCACATGCTCGCCGATGGTAACGAAGCTCTCACGGATCCTTGCTTGCCCGAACACCCTTGGTCAAAGTTCCCATTTTCAGGCTTCTTTGCTATGATTGCTTCTTTGCTTACTTTGCTTGTGGATTTTGTGGGGACTCAGTATTATGAGAGGAAACAAGGTTTGGGTAGGGGAAGTACAGGAGAGTCAGGCCCAGTCGAGTCGGTAGAGTCGGATTCAGAGTTCGGGACTGTACCGGTCCTGGAAGGAAGGGACTTGCATGCGAAGGTTTTTGGGGCAGAAGAAGGTGGGGGCATGCACATTGTTGGGATGCATGCACATGCTGCACACCATAGGCATAGTCATCCCCATGGGCAAGATGGCTGTGATTGGTTGCTGAGGAGTCGTGGACATGAAGAGGGTCATCAACAGGGGCATAGTCATGGACATGGGCATGACTTTGGAGTTGAGGATGGTGATAATGGAAGGAGGCACGTCGTGGTTTCCCAGGTAATTTGTTTATGCCTTGGTTAAATTGTTGCAGCACTCTCTTTTCAAGAAATGTGTTAATGAAGTGAAGTTTGTTTTTGGATTGTTGCAGATATTGGAGCTTGGAATTGTATCACACTCAGTTATCATCGGGCTATCACTGGGGGTATCCCAGAGTCCATGCACAGTAAGGCCTCTAATTGCAGCATTATCATTTCATCAATTCTTTGAAGGATTTGCACTTGGAGGGTGCATCTCCCAAGCTCAATTCAAGACTCTGTCTGCAGCAATCATGGCATGTTTTTTTGCCATAACAACCCCAGTTGGAATTGTCATTGGAACTGCCATTGCTTCGTCCTACAACCCTTACAGCCCGGCAGGTTTGCTTACGGAAGGCATCTTGGACTCTTTGTCCGCTGGAATTCTAGTTTATATGGCTTTAGTAGATCTAATTGCTGCTGATTTTCTGAGTAAGACGATGAGCTGCAATTTCAGACTTCAACTAGTATCTTACTTGATGCTTTTCCTAGGAGCTGGTTTGATGTCTTCCCTTGCAATCTGGGCCTAATTTTTAGATTAGATTAGACTTATTCATCACTTCAATTTGAGCTATTATAGTTGTTTTTTAAATTTCTTCAAGAAAAGGGAAATGATAGATGGATAATATATAAATTGACACAGGCTCCTCACTATTTTCACCTGTTGTAAAAGATTCAAGTCCAGATTTATAAATATTGGAATCAACGCCCAAAGTGAAGGGTATTGATGGCTCAATGATTAGCTGATGTGCTGTTCAAAGAGTTTGGTTGTAGATAAAACAAGTGTCTATGTAATCTGTCTTCAAATTGCTTTACAGGTAAGGCTAGCGAGCTTGGTTGTAATAACGAATCTTTCCCTTCTCCCCAATCCCTGCATTTGCAACCTCTATAGAAAAAGAAAAAGAGAAACACCTTTGTTGCAAATTCTGCATGAGCAAGACATGACCAAAAGAACATAAAGGTACTCGAGTACTTTAATGAAGGAGCCGAATAGTAAAGGTCTTTCTTGTTGTTTAAGGTTGATTTCATTGGTGCATCAAATCAAGTTATATCAAATCGAACACAGGAAAGAATTCCTGGATTGATGTTTGATTGTGATAAATGGTTAGAATAGGGAGGTCTTTGCAATCCCATGTAACAAAGCATGTCAGGCCCTAAAATTGGTGTATTTGCAATCCAGCTAGCAACTTTCACGATATGGATTGTGGACCTCTCAAAGCCCAACTTATGACAGATAATATCTCTTTTAGCCGTGGTGCTTTTAGTCCTGCAAGGTAGGTTTGCTTCTTAAAGCAACCTCCGAGCTGTTTCTTGAGAAGGCTAAATAGTATAAACACAATATAAGATATTTGATAGCAATAGAATCTTATATGTTTTAATAAAAAAATTAATAGTCTATTATCATATTAGTTGAACTAGTATCCAAAATGTAGTTATTGGGAAATCGTTGTACTTCGCTTGTTAATTGATGTACTATTAAAGATTAAATTAGATAAATTAATTGCTCCTAGCACTCAACTACATATCCCTGCCTAATTAATTATTGATTATTGATTATGATGTAAAGATGTGATTAATATCAATTAGTTTGATCTAATTATTATTAATTCTAAAAAGCCGAGAAAACAAATGGTATGAGAATACTACTCCATAAACTAGAACAGAAAGGCATAAAGTTTTAGACAGGAAGATTTGAGAAGGGCAATCTCGTGAACTTCAAATTTATTATTAAAGTATTAAAGTTGTCTTCCTCGACGCATGCCCCATTCCTTTTAGTTTCCTTCAATTATATTCTTCCTAAAATCTAATCTTCCTTTTTCTTCTATATTGACAAATATTTTTTGTCCCTATTTTCGTCACCTCTTTCATCCTCTGTTTGCCACGTCATCTCTTTTCCACCTACCATCCTACGTGGCATCCAACGCCCCCCCCCTTTTCTCTTATTTATAAGGATTATTACGAGTTTCTGATCTAGTCTCTTCCCAACTCTCAACTCAACATATAATTAAGAAATTCAATTTATGATGATGCTAGGAGGAGGTAAAGAAGACTTGAATTCGCCGGAGATTGGACTTCGCGGCAGCGTCGCGGGGAAGTTGAACGTCTTGTTGACGGACTCCGACGACGGAAGCGAGTTCTCCTATGAGGGTTCTGTCGAAGAAGAGAAACTGGAGGAGATAATGCAAGAGCTTTACAAAGAGATAACATCAACATCACCGCCACCTTCTGTAACTTTTCCGTCGCTGTCATCGTCTTCTTCTTCACTGGCGTTCTCTCCCGTCAGCGACGTTAAGATCAGTGAGAGCTGTGGGGCATCAATGTCTGACTCATCGTCCACGGTGATGGCCGGCATTGCATTCGTGGGACCCACCGGTAAGTTCCCCGACGTAAAAGAAGGGTCACCGGAGAAGGAATTATGGATAGAGGGTATGGAGAGGTGTGGTGAAGAAGAAGGGGAGGTTGGCGATGATCCATGGCTAGCAAGAGTTCTAGGATGGGGTCCATTGGAACTGGAAGAATGGACTTGAAGTGAAAAAAAGCCAAAGATTGGAGATGATGATCTGTTGAGTCTCATCTCATCTCATCCATGGAGATTACCGTCCGTAGTACAGTGAAAGGATAGTGTCGTTTCTTTTAAACCTGAATGTACTTCTCTCTCATGGTAGTTTTGGTATCTCTTTGTTTTGCAGACTAGTCCAGAATCATGATGTACTAAACCACTCACACCTTTTCTTTTGGCATCTTTCCTTTTGTCTTGTTGGGTTTCAAGTTTATCTCAAGTCAGTCCCAAGTAAATGTTAAATCCAAAAGATAAAATGCTTGTTTTGGGTGCTTTTAAGTTATTGAGTTTTGATTTAATCCCATAATGCGTTCCACCACAGCTAAATCATGTGATAATTATTCCTTCCAGAAGCAAAAAAACACTTGAAACCACTTATTGCATCCACATCGGCTGAAAATCATGCATCATCACTTTTTCTATTTTTAATCTCATTCACGTATTTCCACCGTCGACTATATTGCATGATATTCATGTAATAGTGGGGGAACGAAAATATGCTTGCAATGGCAGCAACTAATTAAAGAAATAATGTGTACGAAGTTGGGGATGTGGTAATTGAAATTATTATTGCTGGACCAACGCCCCCAAGAATATATACGGTTGAAATTAAGTAGCTACCCCAATGCGTGGTCCTTTGATCATTTGCTCGGCCCATATAATATATCCAACTAATTTCTACCTAAGGACATGTAACCGCGTCACCCTCATTACTGAAACACTTACCTACTTAAACCCTCAACTCTTGCCCCTTTAATTTTTGGCTTCTTAATATATACTATGGCATGTCCGGATTTGTTGATTATTGCTGTATTAAGGCCTATCTCATGCTTTCTTCTAGACGATGGACTTTGCTGGCTAGCTAGAGGCAACTTACTATCCATAAGTGGTGAATTTAATGAGGTTAGTTTTAGTGCTTATATATAAATATATATCTATATTTTGAAATTTGAAATTTCATTATTAAAATCGTTAAGATAACTCATGCTATTTTTAAAATTTTATGCGGTAAATATATCATATGTGTAATGTTATGTTAATTTGTTATTTTTATATAATACTCACAAAAATACCTCGCCATTCTAGTTAATAGATTTAATGGCTACTACTTAAATTATGACTGGAATTTCAAAATTTAAAAAATATAGTGTTAAAAATGATTAAATATATAGCAAAATTTAACCTAAATAGATTTAACTGGTACTTCAAAATTAAAAAAAAAGTATAGGGCTTAATTCTGCGACTTACATATATAAACTAATAGCAAAAATCTTCTACCTTCTTCTATTATAAACTAGAAGTTGAATAAAACTTTTATAATTTGGATTAGTTCAACTTAATTAATCTAAAATTTAAACCTCAGACCATTAATTAATGCATTTGTTGTGAGATGTTTATGATCTTTTCTGAATATTCACGTTAGAAAAACTTCACTCATGATTTGCCTAATGAATGTCCATTCTACTTATGGTAAAAGTTGTATTAAATATCTACCCATCAGATCATTCTAACATAAAATCAGAAGTGACTTAATTTCGAAAAATAGAAAACCAACCAACAACCATAAAAGTTATCGACTAATTCATAAATCAAAATATTTTTCATTTTATTATTTTAAATAACCTTTTCCTTGTCTTCCTCACCCAAAAAAAAGAGAAAGAAAGTGAAACCGCCATGACAAGCCAACCAACAATAATCATTGAAATGTGATGCACTTACATGTTTACAAACGAAAGATGGCTGCAAGCTGCTTAGCTTTGTAGACTTTGGTCCACCCAATGGTCAGGCCTTGGTTGTAACTAGGTTCAGGACCATGATCCAAATTTCCAACAACAATTTGGTGCAGTGGTTCGTAGGTTTAGGCTTCTATTATAAGAAACTCCTTCCACTTAGCCCTTTCAAGTTCCGACCTTTGTAATCAGTGGTCACACCACGGGTTCAAACAATTTTGCTTGGCTTAGCTGTTATTCCAACTAGACTTTCCAAAGCTCCATTTACTTGTTAAACTTAAATATTTGTTGTCGAAACTTTTTTTTTTAAAAGGGTTGACTTAGATTTTGAAAAACGAAACGAAAACGAATATGTGAGTCGCCACCAATCTTTTTTTATGAGGTGTGATCAGGTCACCTCGTAACGGTTTAATTTATCAAAACAACAATTTTAATCTACAAAATCTAGAAAAATGAGTTCGGGAGTCGGTTACGTTCAAGGAAGGATTAGCACCTTTGTAACGCCCAAAATTGGTACCTAGTTGATTAATTAGTGTCTTAGTGTCGAAAATTAAAAATTCGAAAAGAACTTAGAACACGATCCTTTTTTATTAATATTAATTAAAAATTACTCGGATAAATTGTAATATGTAAAATGCCTCCTTATCTCGAAGAAACTAAATGTCACATCCCGTAAGTTAGGACACAACACATCGTATTTTTTAGAATAAGCTCGCCTTTATTTTTTATTTAAACCGCATTTATTTTAATTTTAAAAGGATATTCGGTTATTTAGGTTCAACGCAAGAAAAATCGAAACTAAGTAAGTTAGGGCACGACTTCTCGAATTTCCAAATACGGAATATTGCCTTTATTTTTCAAAAGTTTTGAATAAATACACATGTAATGTTTAAAACTATACATATTTATTTTTATTTGGATTATAGTGTAAAGAATGAATATTTAAACACGGCTCGTGACATGATTGGAATAATAATAAGATGATAACACGAATAAGTAAAATGACGATATATCGATAATAATGAGACAACAAGTAAGTAATGGGCTTTTTAGCCCCGTTTTCAACGATTTGAAAGCCAAGCATTCTCAACCCCCAAAAAATCGAAAGAAAAGGTCCCTCCTTCTCCCTTTTAGGTCCGATTTCGACGACGGAGAAGAGACCTCCGACGATGAGGCCGCAGGATGACTCCGGTAAGGTTTTCCTTCTTTCTTTTTATTTTTGTAGATAAAATAAATAAAAAATAAAATAAAATCCTAAACGTAAAAAAAAATCAAACGAAAATCACCTTAAAGATATAAAAGTTCGAATATTTTTTTTTGTATTCAATCCCTTTTTTTGTATTCGAAAAACTGTCCCCCGATTACATTGAATTTTTGGCTTTTATAGCCAAATGCTTTACACTATTTGTCTTCATTTCTGCCACTGTTTCTCTGATGTTTCTTTTGGTTTGTTTGCAGGTTTTAGCGAGGTCAACGGAGATGAAGCTTGCTGTTTTGGTGCAAGGTGGCTAGTCCTCGGGCGGTGAGTGCGCTAACACCGCATGTGGAGGCAGCGACGCAAAGGCTAGGGCTAGGGTTTCTTTTTTTGATTTTACTGAAAATGTGTAAAGTTTTGGGCCATTTGGGCCTTGTTATTTTGGGTTTGTAATTAATGATATTTTTGTTTGTAAATCGGGCCCAGGCTAAATTGGGCCTCTACATTTGTATTATATTTTGGAGAGGATTAAATATTTGCTTGGTTAACATGATTGTTTGAATTTGAACGCTTAAAGCACGTTTGAATCGAAAAGTACGTATCTATTACATTTCCAGAATTCACAATGCAATTGCAGAATTTATGGTCAAGTATGCTTCTACAAGTTGTATGGGTTTTTGATTTCATATTTGTTATTGTAATTTCCTAATACTATTTTATTTAAAAAAAATACTTTTTTCTCCATTTACTTGAAACAAATTATGAATAGAAGTTTGGGAAAATAAATCATATCAAATTTAATATATAAGTGAGGGTTGAGATTCGAGTCATTTTATAAGGTAAAAACCTAATTTCAAAATAAAATAATAAATTAAAAGGTTTTTTTTTAATATACATGTAGATGTATAGTATATATCCATAAAATTCGACAAGGAGATAGCATTCAAGTTGCCAACAAGAACTTCAATCACTTATTTCATTGGACTATTGGCATTCTATATAAGGGCTCATATAAATCATCATAAAAATAAGTATATAATTAATCTAAAATTTATCTAATTCCAGACAATTTTCATGCATACAACATAGGAGTGATTCACAGCAGTCTACGTAGCATGCCTTATCATCATTAAAAATTTATATACGAAGATCAATCTGAGTCAGTTATCCCCAAATACACATATATGTTAAGATCATTCAAGTTTTGTCTGGTCACTGAAAACATTATTGTAAAGGATCTATGTTGAAATGACTTGACCTGAAACCTTGTCATCAAATGGTGTAAGGCTGTTAGGACTTGGCGATATATATATATTCCAGTACCTTGTTTATCAAACATATCTTCAACTTGAGACAATAATATCTTTTGTCTTTTCTTTTCCAAATGTACGTTTATAAATGATCGGCCTCTATTTTTTCGACGTTATTTCCTCTCTTATACTAAATTATGTGAAAGATAAGGTTCCATTAAATCCATAAATTTTTTTTTTGAGGTTATTAAGCTTGTAGTATGAGACAAAAAGGCAAAACATGTGTGAACAAAAGGGTATGTATAGAAAAACACATTGGATCTGCAGATTCATATGTAATGTAATGATTGCTTCTTCTTTTTCTCAACTAGGTAACCTGAATATATATATTGAAAACATACACACAGGTATTACTGCTATATATTTTAATAATATTTATCTGGATGTGTTTTGGACTCTTGGTTCATTGCATATGCATGGTAAAAAATTAGGAAAGATGAAGAAAAAGGGATGGATCAAGTTGGCAAAAAGGTGTGGGGACTGAATTGGGGGGCAGCAACAGCCAGCAGTGTCGCTAGCCTGTGGAAGGCATTTGATGGGTTTTTGGCGATACATATTGAGAACAAGATATGTTTCCATTCCGTTCCATGCAGATCTACAACCCCATCTCTTTGTATCGGCAAAATCTGGCCCTTACACCGCTCATCATTTTCCTTCCCAGTATCTTCCAGGACTGCATATGTTTGTGCAAATCAATCATGCTTTCACCGCTACCTAGCTATGGCCGCCTTTTTGCACTCTTAATTTGTTTAGGGTTCATTATTTTGTACATTTTCTGCTTTGTTTGTTTATCAAAGATTACTTAAAACCCAATCTAAACAAAACCCTAAATGCATAAAATGTAAATGGCTTAATTCAGTGCCTTTTTTAATAAAAAAAATCTATATTTAGTGGTAGACTCATAGGTACTCATAAAAGCTTTAAATTAATGTTAACCTAAAAGATGAAAACAGAACAACACAAGCTAC
Organism: Gossypium hirsutum; assembly: GCF_007990345.1. NCBI lineage: Eukaryota > Viridiplantae > Streptophyta > Magnoliopsida > Malvales > Malvaceae > Gossypium > Gossypium hirsutum. The sequence goes on from NC_053441.1 coordinate 3,566,997, forward strand.
AAATCGAGAAAACATAACTGATATATTGTACTTTCAATCCTTTTGATTTATAACAAACGAAATTATAAATATAAAAAATCCAAATTTAATTTTGAGGTGCCAATTTTTATTTAAAATATAAATTCAACTTTTTTTATGTCTATTATAGAACATGTTCGGGATCATCCCCTACCAATAATGTATCTCCAAAACTTAACCCATATCTCTCATTGAGAATGCAATATACATTTTTGCTACATCTAATACTTATTAATATAAATTTAACTTTATAAATCTTAACTTGTTTAGTATCGTTATTATAACAAATTGAAACACTTAAAATTTTGAAACTATTCAATCATTATATATATATATAATCAACATGCTCTCAAGATATGGGGCCAAGCTGACTCCCATGGCATCAATAGTACTCCAACTTTTATTTTTTGAAAAAATTATGTTTGATGCATATATGATAAAAGGATATAAAATGTTCCAGAACCTTAGGCATACGTGAAAAATTTTCGAAAAAGAAGAAGAAGAAGATATAAACTCGTATATATTCGACAGTCGACACCCTCATCCGAAGCAGAATGGTACATTATCTGATAATCATCTATTCACTGCTACAGAGATGCAAGCAAACTTGACACTGTATATATCAATAAAGCAAACAAATGGTGGTGAGAATTGTTCATGTACCTTTTTTCTTCTTCTTCTTATTATTTTTGTCTTCTCAGATGAAAAAAATATGATGCAAATGAATGAAGGAGGATAAATTAGTTACTTCATTCGTAATTATCAATTTTCTTTTTAAATTAACGAAATATTCACTATTTTTTAAAACATTAAAGTGAGCCTTATTAAATAAATTTTTATTAGTATTTTTTTTTTACAAAAAACAAGTGTTATTCTAAAAATGTTTTAGAGAGGCAAAGTGATAAAAGGTTATTGCAGGTAGGGTTTTAATTTATTTTGGCATCATATACTGGTGATGAGCACCATTCAAACCTCTTTTTAGCTTTGTCTTGTTTATCTTGTTTTTTGTTTGGGTGAAATGAAGTCACGTGAAGGCCTCTCAAGCCTCTTCTTTAATCCCTCTCACATCCTTAGTATGTAACTCCCCCTTTAACACTAATATTAACCTCCATTTCCCCATATATCCCCATTCATGGTTCTTGCTTTAATTAATTACTCCACAATTTTCTTTCATCTTAAGATCTTCTTTTGCCAATGACACCGCTCTATGATCTCAACTCACCACCCTCTCCCTTTCCCCTCGAGGATCTAAAACACCACCACCACCACCACCATCTTCAGCTTTTTCTTTCACTCCCCCAACATACTGCTTCTTCTTCATCTGCTCATCATCCTACTTTCTTCAGCAGTACTGATGCTGCTGCCACTCATAAACCTCAAGAACCAAAACCCTATGATCTCAAGGTAATATATAATGTTCTTCATATTTATATATGTCCATATGGTAAACTCATGTTTCTGCTTTATTATTAAATGATGATCTTTGATTAATATATTGATTTATGTATGTATTTTATGTGGATGTAAATGTTTTGAGATTATCTTATCTATGGTTTTTGTAAATATAGGTCAATAATTACGTGAGTCATGATGGAGGAGGTGGATCAAGCGATATTCAACAGGCGATAAGCTCATCGTCATCATTTCTTGAGTCTGCTGCGGTGGATTTATCCTTAAGTAGAAACAGAAAAGATGATGGAGATGATTATGAGAGTGTAAGTGATCGTAATAATGGATCATCAGTGGAACTGAAATGGATGTCTTCTAAGATGAGGTTAACGAAAAAGATGATGATGAACTCCAATTGCAGTGGTCCTCCTCCATTACCACATAATAAAGCAGCAGTGAATGATAGTAAATATCAATATCCGATTCAGGATAGAGATGAAACAAATTATTTCAGTAAAACTAATAACGCCATTAGAGTCTGCTCCGACTGCAACACAACCACAACGCCTCTTTGGAGAAGTGGGCCTCGAGGTCCCAAGGTACGTAAATGCCTATTTACCCTATACTCGCCTTGTTTCACTCTATAAATTATAAACGTGCAAGGTTACTAATATTGAAAACTTGGGGCAGTCTCTTTGCAATGCTTGTGGGATTCGGCAAAGGAAGGCAAGACGAGCACTGGAAGCAGCGGCGGCAAATGGAGAGACTGTTGCAGCATCGATGAAGATTAGGGTACACCACAACAAGAAGGAAATAAAGAAATCACGTACTGTTGGACAATATAAGAAAGAGTTGAAGAGTAAATCAGGCAATACCTGCCTTCATCATCATCATCACAAGAGGAAGCTTTGTTTTAAGGAAATTACTCTAAGTTTGAGCAAGAATTCAGGTTTGCAGCGTGTGTTTCCTCAAGATGTGGAAGACGCTGCAATCCTCCTAATGGAGCTATCTTGTGGCCTTTTTCACACTTGAGATACTTACTACCAATATTATTATTACTTATTATCATCATTTTAACTGGTACACGGCGGTTGACGGCATCGTTAGCGAGTTTGCAGGTTATCTTGTGACTTTTTTCACTGATAAATTTTGTAGCTTTTATGACAGAATTGAAGTGTATGTACCCAAGTTGTATGAATTTATAAATGGTTTTTTTTTTTCTGAGATTGAATCTCAGCATGTTGGGAGAGGTAACTGAGATCTCCGACCAGTTTAATTAATTCAAAGATGGTGTTGATTAAGTGAAATCAGGCTAGCGGCCCTCCATGTGCTTTACATGGATTTGGAAACGTACAACAAAATTTACAAAGGTTCTCAATAGTTTGGGTTCCAACTGATTTTTTTAAGCCATACCAAATTGTTAAGAATATCTCTGGCTATTGATTTTTTTAAACCAAATTATTCTATGAATTACGGAATACAAATCTCCCATCCAACAAAAAATCTTCCATTTATTTAACGTCAGCGCAAAGAGAGACTGGCATGTGCAGTTTTCATTTTGAAGAGATGAATGATGAAATTGAAGTCATCAGAGACTTTTTTTTGTATAGATGAAAATTATTCCTAGAAGTAAATAATATATTGCTATCATTGGAGCAGTATTTTGTTGTTGCTAAGCAAATTTTATAATATCGGTGAAACTCTTATATTATTGTGTTATGTAAATGATCATAGGTCATCATGTTTAATTGTGTTGTATGCAAAGAAAATAAAAACCTTACCAAGCTATTACTTGCGGTGGAAAATAATTGAATAAAGAAAAAAAAAACCTTATCATAGATTTTTTTTTAATCTAGCTAACAAAAACTTTTCGGTAAATATGAGAAAAATATGAAATTTTTATTAGTGCAGACTCTGGCATAAACAAATTCTTTCTTAGGGAAATCTTATTTAACGTGTTAATTTTTTTGGGTGGGACATACGTAGCAGAAACAAGGGATCAGACATTTTTATTTATGAATTACGGTAAAAAGTGTTATGGATTTCAGTAGTCAGATTGTTTTTTGTCCTCTTTGATTAAAAAATGAGTAAATTAATTTTTATATATTAATTTAAAGAGCAATCTGGTCATTTTGTTAAAGATTCTATCTATTTCTACAGTTAAAAATTGGCCCCTATACGTCAGAATGAGATACATGTGGTATGTCACGCTTAACTGTTTGATTATTCTATCAACCACATCAATTTTAATAGTATAAAGGATTAGTTTGCTCTTCAATATAATATATAATAACTAATTTGTCCATTTTTTAAAGTAAAATGGACAAAATGCAATCTGACTCCTGATATTGGAGCCTCCATGATACTTTTACTTATGAATTGCTTTAATTTTTTAAAAATTTATATATAGACACCATAATCTTAACAACGGATTACTATAGATTTTTGGCATAAAGATAAATTTAGTCCCTAATGTTTACTCATTTTGTCATTTTTGTCCTTTTTCTTTGGGTCATTTTGGCCCTCAACCTTTAAAATTTAATCAAATTTTTTGCTTTTTGACAGAAAATTTGCCTAAATTGTTAAATTTTTAATGATATTGATGTGATAGCTCATGTGGTATTTTACATATACTTCATTGGTAATATGGATAACTTTTCCAAAAGTTTTTATGGAGTTTGTTGATTTTTTAAATATTTTTTACTAAATTTTTATGAATTCTACGTGGCCACATCAATGCCATTAAAATTTTAACAATTCGGTTAGTTTGTCCATAAAAAAACAAGCAATTTGACTAAAATTTAAAGATTGAAAGTCAAAATGATCCCCCAAAAAAAAAGGAACTAAAATGACAAAATAAATAAACATTAAGAACTAAATTTATCTTTATGCCTAGACTTTTTTATGACAATCTAAGTTTAGATTTTTTTTAATACTAAAATACTACTAATAGACATAAGGGAAAAAAAGCTTTTCATTTGAGCTAATTATTCCATTAATTATAATTTTTTATTAATTTATAAGAGCTTTGTTGATATGATTTCGATATTTAAAACAAATTGAATCCTAGTATTGAATTTATAGGTCAAGGGTGTTCACCCCATCTCAAGACATGAGATCGATCTATAGGCATAGTCTGTGTGAAAGTTTAATAATATGCGTGGATGTGTAAGTTGAACTTGAATGATATAAAAAAATTAAATATTCTTTAGAATTTATTTTAATTCTATTTCGAAACTTTTTCTTTTAAGCTTCGATTTTTAAAACTTTTGGACTTCTACACATGTAAAATAAATAGCTAGGAGGTGATGCCAATCAATTAAGTAAAAATTTTGAGTGATTTATAAGAATTAAACTCTTTTATTTACTTTTTATTTTATTTTATTTTAATTAGAGTTAAAATAATTATTTAATAATAATTTTTTATAAAAAAATTAATTTAACTTAAATAGAGATAAATACTAATAACACATGTTCAATTCTAATTTATTTTTGTTAGAGTTGTGTAACCTAAATTCTAAAAGATTGATTACAAGTCAAGTTAAACAAAATATATTTTCTTTCTAGAAGATTTAGTATTATGAGTATAATATATTTATCATTTATTAGTACAATATATTTGACTTTGATTAGAATTAGGTTTTTTCAACCTATAAATAGATGTAGTCGAAACTCCTCTTGTAATCACTCGAATTCGACATAGTAAATTTTTTTCTCCTCTACTCGTGGTTTTTTCCCCCAAAGAGTTTCCATGTAAAAATCTGTGTGTTATTTATTTTTATTTCTCTTTTCTTTGTGATATATTGTCATTACCGACGTTCTATTTTTACAAATTGGTATCAGAGCTTCTGGGTTATTCATCTCGACCACGGTAATGGCGTCTTTGAAATATGAAATTTCACTGTTAGATCGCAACACCAGATTTGCGTTGTGGCAGATTAAGATGCAAGCGGTTCTTACACAGATGGATTTGGAGAATGTCCTGCTATGGATAGATAAGATGCCTTCAACATTAATAGATGAAGAGAAGAATCGTAAGGATCGAAAGACGTTAACACAATTACACCTGCATTTGTCTACCGAAATTTTGCAGGATGTGATGAAGGAGAAGACTGCCGCTGCATTATGGAAGAGGCTGGAACAAATATGTATATCGAAAACTCTAACCAGCAAGTTGCATATGAAGCAACATTTTTATGCTCATCGTTTGGAGGAATGTGTGTCTATGCACGAACACTTAATAGTATTTGAAGAAATTCTCTCAAACTTGGAGGCCATGGAGGTTCAATATGATAAGAAAGATCTAGGGTTGATTCTACTTTGTTCGTTGCCCCCGTCTTATTCAACCTTTAGAGACATGATTTTATATAGCCGCGAGTCTCTCACAAGTGATAAGGTTTATGATTATTTGACCTCGTATGATAAGATAAAACATCTTGTGGTTAAACCCGACTCTAAGGGAGAGGGTCTTATTATTCATGGAAGACAAGATGGGAATGCTGATGATGATCGTAGAAGGACACAGAATCCTCGCGGTAAATCTAAGGGTAGATCGAAGTATTCAAATAGAGGTAAAACTTGAAATTTCTGCAAGAAGAAAAGGCACATTAAATCTGAGTGCTATAAGCTACAGAATAAGATCAAAAGGGAGGCTACGAATCAAAAAGGAAAACAACTAGAAAATTCTGGTGAAGCTGATATTGTAGAAGACTACAGCAATGGTGAACTTCTAGTCACTTCTGTCAACAATTCTAAAGTGAGCAAGGAGTAGATCATTGATTCAGGCTGCACCTTCCACATGAGTCCCAATCGGGATTGATTTACAACTTACGAAACAGTGTCTAAAAATGTTGTTTCGATGGGAAATAATGCTTCATGCAAAATTGCACGTGTTGGAACGATTAAAGTTAAGATGTTTGACGGAGTTGTCAGAACACTCAGTGACATGCGACATGTTTCAGAATTAAAGAGAAATTTAATTTCGTTGAGTACTCTTGATTCAAAAGAGTATAGATATACAGCTGAAAGTGAGGTTTTGAAGATTTCCAAAGATTCCCTCGTTGTGATGAAAAAACAGAGAAAGACTGCCAAGTTATATGTTTTATAGGGTTCTACTGTTAGTAGTAATGCAACTGTTGCTTCCTCTTCCTTGTCAAATGATGATATTACTAAACTTTGGCATATGCGTCTAGGGCATATAAGTGAGAATGACATGACAGAATTGAGCAAAAGAGGACTTCTTAATGGGTAAGGAATTTTCAAACTAAAGTTCTGTGAGCACTGTATTTTTAGAAAGGAAAAGAGAGTTTGATTCACCAGAGGAATCCATAACACGAAGGGAGCGTTGGAGTATATTCATTCCGATCTGTGGGAGCCATCTAGAGTGCCTTCGAGAGGTGGAGCTAATTATATACTAAATTTTATTAATGATTTTTTCAGAAAAGTTTAGACATTTTTCTTGAAGTAGAAAAGCTGTGTTTTCTGCATTTAAGTCTTGAAAAACTATGATTGAAAAACAGACGAGAAAACAAATAAAACACCTCCGCACAGACAATGGGTTAGAGTTCTGTTCTGATGAGTTTAATGAACTATGTAAGTCAAAAGGGATCGTGAGACACTTGACAGTTCGCCATACTCCACAACAAAACGGCATTGCAGAACGAATTAACAAAATGATCATGGAGAAAATTTGATGTATGTTGTCGAATGCTAAATTAACGAAGTCATTTTGGGCCGAAGCAGCCTCTACTGCATGTTTTTTTATCAATCGATCTCCATCTGTTGCCATTGAGAAAAAGACTCCACAAGAGGTATGGTCTAGTAATCCTGCTAACTATTCTGATTTAAAGATCTTTGAGTGTCATGCGTATGCTCATGTTAATAATGGAAAATTAGAACCGATATCCATTAAATGTGTTTTTCTTGGTTATAAAACTGGTGTAAAAGGGTATAAGTTATGGTGTCTTAAAAATAGAAAAGTTGTAATTAGCAGAGATGTTGTTTTTGATGAAACTGCTATGCTACCTAACGTATCTCTTAAAGACTCTTCCAATAAAGAAAATCAAAAGCAGGTGGAGCATCAGATTAATCTAGAATCTACAACAGAGTCAGCTCCCCAAGCTAGTACAAAAATTCAGAATAGAGTTGCTTCTTCACCACAATACTCTATCGCTAAAAACATAACTAGAAGAGAAATCAAACCTCTAAAGAAGTATGCCGAGGCTGATCTAGTTGCTTGTGCTTTCAATGTGGCTGAAGATATAGATGCAAACCAATAGCCATCTAATTATTCTGAGGCGATTAGCTGTGAAAACTTAGAAAAGTGGATGTTTGCTATGCAAGAGGAGGTGAAATCACTCCACAAAAACAGAACATGGGATCTTATGAAACTTCCTAAAGGTAAAAAGGTTGTTCGTTGTAAATGGGTGCTTAAAAAAAAAGGAACTCCACAAGTTGAAGAACCCAGATATGAAGCAAGGCTTGTTGCAAAAGGTTACAGTCAAATTTCAGGAGTGGACTTCACAGATGTGTTTTCCCCAATTGTGAAGCATAGTTAGATTCGAGCTTTGCTTGGTATTATGGCCATGCATGATTTGGAGCTTGAGCAGTTAGATGTAAAAATTATATTTTTGCATGGAGAACTTAATAAGGATATTTACATGCAACAAACAGAGGGTTTTACAGTCTCAGAAAAAGAGGACTGTGTTTGCTTACTGAAAAAGTCCATTTATAGTTTGAAACAATTACTAAGACAGTGGTACAAGAGGTTTGATTCCTTTATGACTTCTCATAATTTCAAAAGAAGTAGCTTTGAGAGTTGTGTTTAATTTAAGAAAAACAGTGATGGTTCTTTTGTGTATCTACTCCTTTATGTTGATGACATGTTGATAGCAGCAAAAGATAAATGAGAGATAAGAAAGGTTAAAGCCCAATTAAGTGAAGAATTTGAGATGAAAGATTTGGGACCAGTAAAGAAGATAATTGGTATGGAAATTCTCAGAAATAAATAAACAAGTAAATTGTACCCAAGTCAGAAAGGGTACATTGAGAAAGTTCTTTGCAGATTCAATATGCAGAGTGCTAAGCCTGTTAGTACTCCTTTAGCAGTCCATTTCATACTTTCATCTGCTTTGTCTCCACAATCAGATGATGAAATTAAGTACATGTCACATATTCCATACTCTAGTGCAGTGGGATCTCTCATGTATGCTATGGTTTGTTCACGTCCAGATTTATCATATACAGTCAGTGCAGTTAGCAGATACATACTACTGATATTTGTTTACAGTTTGGAAGAACTAGAGATAGAGTTATTGGGTACGTTGATGCTGATTTTGCTGGAGACCTTGATAGAAGAAGATCTCTCACAGGTTATGTCTTTAAAATCGAAGGTTGTACAATCAGTTGAAAAGCCACGTTGCAAACTACAGTTGTTTTGTCTACCACTGAAGCTGAATACATGACGATTATTGAGGCTTGTAAAAAAGCTATTTGGTTGAAGGACTCTTTACTGAACTCAATGAAGACTTTCAAATCGGTACAATATTTTGTGACAATCAGAGTGCCATCTTCCTTACAAAAGATCAAATGTTTTATGAGAGAAAAAACACACATTGATGTTCGGTATCATTTTGTTCGTGATATTATTGCCCGTGGTGATATTGTTGTGAGTAAAATCAGTACTCATGAAAATCTTGTAGATATGATGACTAAGTCGCTTCCTATAACCAAGTTTGAGCATTGCTTAGACTTGGTTGGTGTTCATTGTTGAAGTTAAACCCTTAAGGGGTTTTATAGAAGAGGTGAAGACCTTGTTCATTGATAATTTGTGTCAAGGTGGAGATTGTTAGAGTTGTGTGACCCAAATTTTAAGAGATTGCTTGCAAGTCAAGTTAAACAAAATATATATTCTTTCTAGAAGATTTAGTATTTATGAGTATAATATATTTATCATTTATTAGCACAATATATTTGACTTTGATTAGAATTAGGTTTTTTCAACCTATAAATAGATGTAGTCGAAACTCCTCTTGTAATCATTCGAATTTGACATAGTGAATTTTCTTCTCCTCTGCTTGTGGTTTTTTCCCGAAAGGGTTTCCACGTAAAAGTCTGTGTGTTCTTTATTTTTATTTCTCTTTTCTTTGCGATATATTGTCATAATCGACGTTCTATTTTTACAATTTTAAAAAATTTCATTCTACATAATATCACATGTAAAAATTGTAGACTTTATAGTAATATCAAATATTTGAAATCTTAAAATACAAAAGCATTTTTTCATGAGATTTTAAAAAAAATTAATCTTAAATTTTTCTAGTCATTACTGATTTATTTTACATATTTTTTATCATTAAAGAGAGAAAAATTTATATTTAAAACCGTATCATTTAAGTGAAACACATAAAACTTAAGCAGTTAAAGTAAGTATTCACCCAATTTAAGTAAAGTAAGTATTCACCCAATTTAAATAAGTATTGTATATAAATGTCACATATAAATATAAATACACATATGACTATATTTAAACTCTCTTTTTTAATGTTTAAACTTTTGGTTTTATATTTATATTGCAATAAGTGTGAGTTATAACATTAAATTATTAGTAAGTATACATTTTAGTTACTTAACTTCAAAAATTTATAAAATGGTCACTATTTAAAACTTTACATTTAAGTCGCTCAACTATTTGAAAGTTTTTATTTAAATCATTGGATTATTAAGTTTTTTTTCTTCTAAAAGTCTGACTAACTATCTCTAAGGAGCGATTCAACGATTGATATGGTGAATCAATATCCATCGATGACTGGAAGAACATAACTTAGATTCAAGTCGATCTGAGGGTCAATTTCGAAGATCAAAGAATAAAGTTATTTAAATTTTAGTTCGTAAATTTGTGATATTGAAAGTTGTGTCATGAAAAGAAACTGAACTGTAGAAAAGAATAGACTTTCAAATAATTTAATATCTATTTTGTAATTTTTAAATTTTGAGTAATGAAAACTTAAAGTTACTTGTACTTAGTTTATAAAAAAAAGTAGAGCAGAAAAAACGAGAAGGAATATATGAAAATGGATGTGACTCAATTTATTGGGCATTTCCTTTTCACATTCATTGATTGATTGTGTGGCGGGTATGATATCTTCAACCCAACCATTCTCGCTATTGCTAGCCTCCCCATCTTCTCAAATTTCCACAATTTTTGGTTATTTAATGAGGCGATGAGGCCTTAAAGTTCCCCTTCCAACATCAATGGAGATTTAAAAAGGGGAAATTTTATTTAAGATATCTTTCCCGTGTTTCAGCAGCAAAGCCCAACAACTCCATTGTTTCTTCAAAACAGGAATAATATCTACTATATATAGATAGTATTACAATCAATTAATCTTTATTTTTCCTATTTTTTGGGCATGTGTAGTTTTAATTTCTGGGTCTTATCTAAACCCAGGAAACTAAAAAAATCTCAAATAAAAAATTTTTATTTGTGGGTTTTATTTCAGTATGGAGGATGAAATATTGTGATCCACTGAATCCCAATCTGTTTTCCAGCATTTACTTCCATTCATTTGTTTTGAGGATTTTGTCATGTCTTTCATTTGCAGAGTGTCATATATATTTTATCCTTAAAAAATAATAATAATCTCTCTTTTCCCACTTAGGTGTAAAGTCACCCACCACCCACCCCTCATCACTCACCATATTTTGAAGCCCACAAATTTCTTTATTTTTCTCATAAAAATTAAAACTTGATAATAATTTGTAGATATTCATTTATAATTTGAATGCAACCATACAAATATTTTCAATATATATGTATATATATCACTAACAAAGAGTCCACCAACCTTCTTCCTCCAACAACTCATGTTTAACAAAAAATGGAATAAACCTCTAGCCTCTCTTTTTTTCCTTTAACAACCCAAGTTTCTATTTTTCTTCTTCTTTGCATTTCCATTACTAAACCTTGTAAAAGAACAAAGAAATAAAACTCTTTGATGGAGCGCGCAAGGAAGGTGGCTAACAGGGCAATCCTGAAACGTTTGGTTAATGAATCCAAGCAATCACGCAATGGTGAAATGAGTTCTAGATCACCTGTTTCCTACACTCCATCAAGGTATGTATCTTCATTGTCACCTTTTGGTTCCAAGAATCATAGCAGATCAGATTCATTAGGTGCTAGAAATGTGTCGAACAATGTTGGTTTTGGTGTTGGGTCACCAATTCGATCCATTTCTGTCGAGGCATTGAAATCAAGCGATACTTTTCCTCGCCGCCATAACTCTGCAACCCCTGAAGAGCAGACCAAGATGGCTGAGTCATGTGGGTTTGATAGCCTCGACGCTCTTATTGACGCAACCGTGCCTAAAGCTATACGTATTGATTCCATGAAGTTTCCCAAGTTTGATGGAGGATTAACTGAGAGCCAAATGATTGAACACATGAAAGATTTGGAATCAAAGAACAAGATTTTTAAGTCTTTTATTGGAATGGGTTATTATAACACTCACGTTCCTCCCGTGATTTTGAGGAATATAATGGAGAATCCAGCTTGGTACACTCAATACACTCCGTACCAGGCCGAGATATCTCAAGGACGCCTTGAGTCTTTGCTTAATTTCCAAACTATGATTACGGATCTTACTGGATTGCCTATGTCAAATGCTTCGTTGCTTGATGAGGGAACTGCAGCTGCTGAGGCAATGGCCATGTGTAACAACATAGTGAAAGGAAAGAAGAAGACTTTTATTATTGCAAACAATTGTCATCCTCAGACAATTGATATTTGTAAGACAAGAGCTGATGGTTTTGATCTTAAAGTTGTTACTGCAGATCTTAAGGATATTGATTACAGCTCTGGTGATGTTTGTGGGGTTTTGGTTCAGTATCCGGGTACCGAGGGTGAGATTTTGGACTATGGGGAGTTCGTTAAGAACGCTCATGCACAGGGTGTTAAGGTTGTCATGGCAACTGATTTGTTAGCATTGATAATGTTGAAGCCCCCAGGTGAACTTGGAGCAGATATAGTTGTTGGCTCAGCACAGAGGTTCGGGGTGCCGATGGGGTACGGTGGCCCTCACGCTGCTTTTTTGGCTACTTCCCAAGAGTACAAGAGGATGATGCCAGGGCGAATTATTGGTGTTAGTGTCGATTCTTCAGGGAAGCCTGCTTTGCGTATGGCGATGCAAACGAGGGAGCAACATATTCGCAGGGACAAAGCTACTAGCAACATCTGCACAGCTCAAGTAAGATATTTTTGCTTTTTCCTATAGTAAACTCTTAAATGCTAAGCGTTAAAAGCTTTTTGTTTGATTTAAGTCGTCACTCATTAGTACTTTAGTGAATTGTATTTGCTTTGCGTTGTTTGATTTGATATCTTGCTCTATCTAGGCATTACTAGCAAACATGGCTGCTATGTATGCTGTTTATCATGGACCAGAGGGCCTAAAAACCATTGCGCAACGTGTCCACGGTCTTGCTGGGGCATTTGCTGTGGGACTGAAAAAACTTGGAAACATTGAAGTTCAAGGTCTTCCCTTCTTTGATACTGTGAAGGTTACATGTGCTGATGCCCATGCTATTGCTGATGCTGCTTACAAGAGTGAGATTAATTTGCGAGTTGTAGATGCCAAAACTGTGAGTCTGATTCCATTTATGATTTTATTTGGTCAAATATTATTATATATCACGAGATTACCAGGACTTCGGTTGCTTTTCAGATCACTGTTTCATTTGATGAAACAACTACCTTGGATGACTTGGACAAGCTTTTCAAAGTATTTGCTGGTGGCAAACCAGTGAGTGCTAATAATCTTTTCTATAGTTATAATGTTCACACTTATTTTTTGCCCTATTGAATTAGAATCACCCTGTATCTAAACTTTCAGGTCTCATTCACTGCTGCATCTCTTGCACCAGAGGTTGAGAATGCAATTCCTTCTGGGCTATTAAGACAGAGTTCATATCTTACCCACCAAATATTTAACATGTACGGAACTTTCATGAAACGACGACCTACTTGTAGCTTACAAATCAAATGTGCCACTCTCACTATTATTTGTTATCTTTTCAGGTATCACACAGAACATGAGTTGCTTCGGTACCTTCACAAGTTACAATCAAAGGATCTCTCATTGTGTCATAGTATGATTCCATTAGGATCTTGTACGATGAAACTAAATGCGACAACTGAAATGATGCCCGTGACATGGCCTGGTTTCACTGACATCCACCCTTTTGCCCCTTCTGAACAGGCTCAGGGTTATCAGGCAAATATTCCTTTACCTAGAACTCCTTGATGCTTTAAAAGAAAATGTAGCAAAGAGTGAATTTTAAATCCTCAGTTTATTGATGAATTATGGTTTCTGGTTTATTAGGAAATGTTCAATAATTTGGGTGACCTGTTGTGTACTATCACCGGGTTTGACTCCTTCTCTTTGCAACCCAATGCTGGCGCTGCTGGCGAGTATGCCGGACTAATGGTTATCCGTGCATATCATAAGGTAAGTGACACTAACCAGCTTTTAATCCTCTTCACCAAAAGAAAAGGAATTCCTTTTATTAGTATAATGGTAGAACTGATTATGCTGATGCATACTCCGGATGAATACTGCAGTCAAGAGGAGACCATCACCGGAACGTGTGTATCATACCTGTTTCAGCACATGGGACAAATCCGGCCAGTGCTGCAATGTGCGGAATGAAAATTGTTCCTGTAGGAACTGATTCCAAGGGTAACATCAACATTGAAGAATTAAGGAAAGCTGCTGAAGCTAACAGGGACAAGTTATCTGCTCTCATGGTATGAATAATTACATAATTCTGCACAATTCTTTTAAGGCCAGGCAATTGTTCATGCAAATCTAATTTTTAATTTCAATTTCAGGTCACTTATCCTTCAACCCATGGAGTGTATGAAGAAGGGATCGATGAGATATGTAGAATAATCCATGACAATGGAGGTCAAGTGTACATGGATGGGGCTAACATGAATGCCCAGGTCTTTTTTTTCTTCCAACTTATTTAACACTTTTTACTTGTTCTACTTGTATAATGTAAAGAAAACGTTTTTTCGGGTCACAGGTTGGTTTGACAAGTCCGGGTTTTATTGGAGCAGATGTTTGCCATCTGAATCTCCACAAAACCTTCTGCATTCCACATGGAGGTGGTGGACCTGGCATGGGACCTATTGGTGTCAAGAAGCATTTGGCACCCTTTTTGCCTTCACATCCAGTGGTATATACTCCCTGAGACATGCATATTATGGATATTTAAGCATCCCTATGAAACTGTATCGTTCACCTATTGTTACCAATGCTGATTTTCTATTAATCATACTGTTAGGTATCAACTGGAGGTATCCCAGCCCCTGACAAATCACACCCTCTTGGTACCATTTCTGCTGCACCTTGGGGCTCTGCACTTATCTTGCCGATATCATACACTTACATAGCCATGATGGGGTCAAAGGGACTGACTGACGCTTCAAAGATAGCTATTCTGAATGCAAACTACATGGCAAAACGGTTGGAGGTACCTACCTTGTTTTCCTTGGAACTATGTGCTTACAATCATCTCAGTCTTCACATTTGTATCTCTTTTTGTGATTGATTTCGTGTTTCCAGAACTACTACCCCGTTCTTTTCCGTGGTGTCAATGGAACAGTTGCTCATGAATTCATTGTGGACTTAAGAGGATTTAAGGTAGTCAAAGTAGAATAGTTTTTCAACTTTCCACTCTTTTAGCCTTTTGTTTGTTTCCATGACTGATTGCAAGTCGCCATTGTTGCAGAACACCGCTGGAATAGAACCTGAAGATGTTGCTAAACGTCTTATGGACTATGGATTCCATGGTCCTACAATGTCATGGCCTGTTCCAGGCACACTCATGATTGAACCCACTGAAAGTGAAAGCAAGGTATATGATTCACCAAATATCTTTCCGCCTAACAACATCCGATATTCCTCCACTCTCTCACATACGTCCGTGTTCACTATCTTGTACAGGCGGAGCTCGATAGGTTCTGTGATGCTCTCATCTCCATTAGGGAAGAAATTGCTCAGATTGAGAATGGAAAAGCTGATATCCACAACAATGTTCTGAAGGTGAAATGGCTCTTCAATACCCCATATTTTCTCTCTTTTCTTTCTTATATGACAATAAGCTATAAGCATTATGCATAAAATATGCACATGCAGGGAGCTCCTCATCCACCATCTTTGCTCATGGGTGATGCATGGACAAAGCCATATACACGTGAATACGCCGCTTTCCCTGCTTCCTGGCTTCGTACTGCTAAGTTCTGGCCAACTACAGGTGTGTATGACACCATCATCATTACTTGCGTTGTTGCTTTCTTCAATATTTTCATCATCATGATATTGAAGCATCATATTGAGCATGAATCTGCATGCATGTTTATTCTTTAGCATGCTTAGTTATACTAACAACTTTACATTGGTGTATCAGGACGTGTTGACAATGTATATGGTGATCGCAACCTCATTTGCACCCTTCTCCCAGTGTCGCAGATGGTTGAAGAAGAGGCGGCAGCCAACGCGTAATCGTTGAATCTGTGTATCTCTGCAGCCCTTGATCTGATATACATCTATCACAAACATGGAAGTTGAAACCAACATTTTATTGTCCATCAGAAGAAGAAAAGGAAAAAAGGAAAAATACCCATCGTCTCTTTCTGGCTCATGTACATAAACTATCCACCATTTGCATATATGCTCTCAGCTACAGTTGTGACTGTTTTATACTTAATTATTTGCTTTAGTAACAAATATTGTTGCTAATTGCAACTTAATCGCTGTAATTATCGTTGCTCTACTTTGTATCTCTTGGAAGTTGAACTTCAGTTTTATTCCAATAAAAATATTTCTAGCCGAGTAAAACACAAAACACAAGCACTTGTGTTTATATCAATCAAGAAATATCTTTTGTGCAAGTAGAACTAAAATAATGGGTAATATGGCTTGGTTTATAGTTTTGTTTGTTGCTTTCGATATTTTATGAGATCAATGAAATGTCTTAACTTTAGATCCCTCACTTAAAATTTTATTTTTCAGAAATTTAAATAAAGTTAATTTTTTTATAATTTGAGGTGGATGATATATTTTAGGAAGATATAATTCAGATTTTTATTTATTAAATTTGTCATTAAATTGCTCATCTAAATATCAGAAATAACAAAAGTCATCTTTATTTCAACAATTTATTTGCAATAAATTAACATAAATCAATAGTACAAAGTTTTTGTATTTGTTAATAATTTGATTAATTTTTTTAATTTTTATAAACTACAATGATCAAATTTTAATAAATTAATGTAAAATAATTTTTTTTATTTTTTATAATGTAAAGAGTTAAAGATTTATAGATAGATTGTGTCAACTGAGTTTTAATTTGATTGATACTGATATTATTATCAATCTAAGAGGACGTGAGTATGAGCGCATTGAAATGCATTTGAGGAAGAGTTATGTGTAGTTTTACGTTTTTTTATAAAAAATAATTAATTACACAAATAGGGTAAAAAACAAATTGATTACGAAAATGGGGTGTTTGGTACAGTAAATTTGGGGTCCACTTGATACATTGGCGCGCAACCAATGATTTTTTTAATTGGTGTCGTCAATGTGTCAAGTTGTACCTCCTAGTTAAATAAAAAATATTTAATGGTGTAAAAAGTCTTCGAACTTTTTCAAAAAAAGTAATTAATCTTTTTTTTTTACACTCAATTTGGTACTTGAACTGTCAAAACTCTGTAAAATGATCCCTTGATCGACATTGACCGTTAATTTTTAACGATCTAGATGATGTGACAGATAAAATGGCCCATGGACAACGTTGGTCGTTAATTTTTAACGGTTAAGATGATATGACATTAATGTCATCAACAGTACACATGGCATCCGAGGTGGCATATTAGTTGGCAAAAACAAAACAAAAAAAGTTAAAATTATCTGTCACATCATCTTTTAACGGTCAACATCGTCAATAGGCCATTTTAATGAGTTTTTGGTAGTTGAAGTGCCCAATTGAATGTAAAAAAAATGTAGGTGGTTAATTGCTTTCTTTGAAAAAAATTAATGACTTTTTACACCGTTAAGCCAATAAAAAACGCTCTTATTTTAGGGATTAAATATAGGGAAAATACATTAAACGTAGGAAAAAAATTTAAGGTATTAAATGCATGGAAAAGGTTATTGCCTTGTGTAACCACAAATTAGTTTTTTTTTCAATTTTTTAGTTTTTTTTTTTTTGCTATCAAAACTTTTTTAAAATTTATCGCTATTAATGTATTAAGCGGTATAAAAAAATTTCACTTTTTCAATATGTTGCCAATGTATCAGACGATACCTAAAACTACTATAAAAAACATTTCATTTTGTAAGTAAATTGTTTTCACCCTGTTTTAATAATTAATTAATCTTTTAATATTTATTTTTAAAAAAAAATATAATAAATTTACATATTATATTCCTTGCTTAAAAAGAAAACCAAAACGGAGGAAAGTTAGAATTAAGAGTTTACTTAAAAATGAGATTCAGCAAAATTTTCCAAAATCAAGAAAATCGATTTCCTTATTCAAAGTCTTCTGCTTCAGTCAAAATCCAGTTGGCTATTTATGTTGTTTGCATTAGCACAGTTCATTGCCAGCTCTATTTATGTCCTGTGCAGAGATACTTGTGGCACAGTCAATGTCACTGCTACTCTGCTAGATTCTTGCCAGCTTTCCTTCTTTTTGTGCATGGAAGAGATTAAAATAAAATAAATATTATGATTCCAATACCGATTCTGTTACGTTTTACCCATATTCTCAACCATTTTAAGGACTAGAAATGAATAAAAAATATTTTTTAAGTAAATAATTTTGTTATTACATTAATTTATACTTTTATAAAAATTAATGAGATTGTATAAATAATTTTTTATTTTTACCACTATCAACCTCTGTCTTTATCCCTGCCGTTGGCTAATATAACTATAATTAAAGATTAATAAATTAACTCTTAATTTGATTAATATAAATATTATTGTTAATACAGTAGGATGTAAGTTCGAGTTTAAATCTATTTGACATTATTACTTTAGAATTGTACCAGATTCTAATGGATAAACAGATAGACAGAAATGTTGGTAATAAGATTTACTTACAGGTTAGTTTACACTTCAATCTTTAGAACAGTGTTGCTTAGCCAAACATGAGCCTGTATTGATTTAGTAAATTTCTATCAAAGTGGACAGTTGAAAATCTCAACTGCTACAAATAACCAGACAAACAAAGAGGATAAGAAGCTTATTAGGTTTTAATCCACTACTCTTTTTCATTTTTTTGCCAATTAATAATTTCTATTTAAAATTCTCAGACTGTAAAAGAATATTTGACAAATTTATCCAAAGGTGTTCATGTTTGGATCGAGCCTAAGTAAGATATCAACATATTTATGTTTATTCAAGTTCGATTCAACCCGAAATATGAGCATAAAATTTTATCTAAATTCATCAATATTTACAAAAGACTAATCCAAACCTAGTTTAGGCCCGTTCCTATTATTTTAATTTAGTATTTTTTAATTTATTAAACTTTTTTATATAGTCATCTTAATATTATTTTAATATTTACATTATAGTAGTATTATATATTTAGCATATATTTATTTTTTAATTCATTATAAATTACATAATATATAAAAATATTATAAAATATTATAAATTTAAAAAAAAATCGAGCTTGGTCTTAAATGTTTAAGCTTAAATTCAGTCCATATTTTAAATGAGTCTAATTTTTTTTTACCTAAATTCATTTGTTAGGTTTAATAGTTTTACTTAAACTATTTCAAATTTTGACCTAACGTTGAGTTTAAACGGATAGTTCTAACTCATGTACAGATGTAGCAGTAATTAATTCATTAAAACGTCTTAACCAGGCACGTGTTCGAGTACTATAGGCTTAGATAATTCTACTGTATTTGGACATCGGAGGCAAAAAAAGCTTATCCATTATCCAGGAATTGGAACTGTACCGCTTAAAAAGGTTGTAATTTCAGAATATGGAAAGTTACCTTTAAGCTTGGGTGGGTGGTGGATGTTGGGCTTTAATTCCCTATTTATGTCCTAAAATGTTTATGTTCCTTTTCCACTTTTTGTAGACACCCCCAAAAGATACAAATATATCAACTCTAAACCCTAAATTTATAAGAACAAAACCATAAACCCCAATAAATCATAAATTTATTTTTGTTTCTGTAAAACAAACCATTGTTCTAATTATTATGTTTTAAATGTCTAATAAAAGAATTAGATTACGAGGAAAAAAAAGTATGAGTCAGTTATACAAATGTTCACTTAATTATGTCCGCATTCTTATTTTATTACTCATTAAATTGATAATAGAAATAATGATGTGACTTTTTTTAATTAGTATAATAATAAATTTAGTCTTAATACTTATTTATTTTATCAATTTCATCTTAATTCTAAATAATTCAATAAATTTAATCATTTGTATAAATTCGAATTATTTTACACCCAAATAAAAATACAAATCTTTCAATACTCATACCTCTTCAGCCAAACAAATGAAGATGGGATGTGGGTACCTCTTCTTTCTTTGTTTTTCTTTTTTTTAGATGCCAACATTATAGGAGGAGATGCACGATTGGAGCTCCATGTTGCAACTTGGTTTTCTCGTGTCGCCATTTCCATAACGAATCTGTGGTATTTTTTTTTCTTTTGCATTCCCCTGTTTTAAGTTGAAAAGTTTATAAATTTTTTGATTGTTTATGTAACTTCGTGATTTGGGTATTTATTGTATTGGCTTCAGAGCCCCTTTGACAGGCACGAGCTTCTTCGGCAAGATGTTAAAGAAGTATGACATCGGAAATCCAAGCTTTTTCACTTTAGTTTCATTTTTCTTCTATATATAGGTCTGGAAAACATAAAATGCTAGCAGGAACCATCATCAACTTGCAGTTTCGCCATTGTTGTCTGCAATTTTGTGGTGAACGAAGAACATTAGCGGCCTCCAAGGATTAAAACGAAATTTTGATCAAAATGCAAGAAACGAATTTTTTGTGGTTGTGCTATTGGGTTTTTAGAGAGAGTTTAGAGGAAATATGGAATTATATTATTAAATTATTTAAAATTAGAATTAAATTGACAAAATGTATAAGTATTAAGAACTAAATATGTTATGATACCAGTTAGAAAAATGTCAAATAATTATTTAGTTATCAATTTAACTGCAGGCGACCACAACAAAAATGAATATAAATGTTAATATCTAAATTAAAAGTTTTTAAAATTAGGTGACTAAAACAAGAACTCGAGTATAGTTGAATGATCCCATTATTTTTTTAATTTACATCATTTTCTTATTTTGTTACAATAAAATTTCATTCTTTCGAATAATAAAATCAAATTGTCAATATTTTATTGCGAAATCTTTAAATTAAATTACTGATAATTCGTAGAGTTAGGCATCGGGATAATAAGAAAAAAAGATAATATAAAAAAATATTTTTTTAATAATTTAATGCCGTATAACTATTTCCATAAAATATAATTAGAACTTGTGCCATAATTTTTGGAGTATCATCCTTTTTATTCAATCATGTTTTTTCTTTATGTACACTACGAAGAGAAAAAATATATTGTTGTTGAAGGAAGAATTAATGGAATCTCCATTTTTCTAATCAACCGGCTCTGTTCATTGTACGTCTAAAATTTTTTATTATATTATTTTGGGTGTGAAATTTTGGATTATTTTCTAAATATATACTTTTAAAAAATCAATAAGATACAAAATAGGATAATATTTTTTAAAATGAGAGATGTTAAAATCGGTGGTATATATAAAAACCTAAATGTTATTATACTAACACCAACTTAAATTAAAGATTTTATATGCATACATATAAACAATTCATAGATGAATGGTTATTCAACCGTCTTCTACCAGGAAAAAATATTACCAATTTTTTTTATTAAAAAACAACTAAATAACAAAATAAATAGTAGTATTATTGGTTAACGAATTTTTAAATTCTCAAATTTGAATTTCACATTTTGTAATTATGATAGGTCAATCTTCAATAATACGTATATTATGAATACATATTTCATAGATAAATCGTGTTTAATTTTACATGCGTTGCATTGCATTTTGTATTAATTTTTTTTAGTAAATAAAATCAGCACTAGATGATTACACTAACAAACTTAAAATCAAAAGCCCGTAATATCTTTTTAAATTAACTCATGCATAGCTTGAGGAGGTTTGAAGAACACCTGAATACTTATGAATCCTATAGTAACATGCTTGACCATAAAATCTACAACTACGTTGTAAATTCTAGAAATGTAACGGATAGGTACTTTCCAATTCCTCTGTACCAGCTTATGAATGACCGATAATTCTATAATATAACTATCAATAGATTTACCAGCTAAAATTAATTCCACTAACAAAGCATTATCAGATTCAACCTTAACTTGTCGATTACCTTTGTCCCAAGCTAGTCGAAACCTTGTAACATTAACCTTACTTCGATCTTGAACACTTCATCTCTCTCTAATGTCATTGAATAACCTCATAACCAATTACTATTGGCATCTCTAATTTAATTCTGCATTATAATTATCCATATATATGAGTATATTATATTTGTAACAGCAAAACCTAAAAAAAGGTTACATATTCTTTTTTTTTTCTAATAGAGAAGCATTATAAATTGGGTTATAAATTAGAAAGTAAAAAAATAACTATAAATTTAATATTTGTTAAATAAAAGCAGCAAATTTTTGTGCTTTTATTTAATTTATAATGATAATGATTTTTTTCTTTATTTAAATTGTAACGTGTGAGGGGAATCAGTCATAGATGAAAATTAAAAATAAATGAATTGTCGGCGTAATGAACAAAATTTCATAGTTGTTAATTTTTAGACATTTACAATTCGAAAAACTAGCTAGATTTCACTAAAACTACTCAGACAATGTGAAATGACTCAAAATCTCTCTTTGATCATCGTACGGTTTTCTATTCTTTTTTATTCTGGTTGTTTTCCGATCACAAAAAAACTAGCTTTATTTCACTAGAAATCAATCAGACGGTGTGAAATTATTCAAGATAAGAGGTATGGCATGGAGCATGATTAGACCTTAAATTGTGGCAAAAATATTACACATAAATAGTAGTAGTAGTAGTAGTAGAAGAATACTATTTTAAAGTCTACTATTTTTGTGTGCGTATTGGAGGGAATGAGTGAACGGTTAATTTAAAAGTCTTTCAAGTGGTAGCTTGACGGCGAAGAGTGCGCAGGTTAAGTGAATCTGCTTAGTATTGGGCGTAGGTTATTAGGAAGAGCAAAATCAAGAACCAAAAAGAAAAAAAAAACCAGTAAAAAGAAAATTTTATTTCTTACAAAGGAAAGAGGGGAATCGAAATTTTAAAAAGAAAAAAGAAAAAGAAAAGAAAGAGAAAGGAAAATAAAAGTCGCCGTTGATGTTCGATGCCGAAAATGAAGCATCTGTTGAGGAAACTCCACATCGGCAGTGGATTAAATGAGCAGCAACGGTTGGCGGAGGCACAGCCCGTGATCAGCTCGATTCCGAGCCCGAGTCCGAGTCCTAACTCGAACTCGACGAGCGTAACGGGAATGGAAACGACGACTTCTTCTTCATCGTCTTGGGGTAATACGGGGACAATGGGGAGAGTTGGGGCCGTTGAACCGGTCGGGGGAGATAGGACAGCTGGGGATGAGGTGGATTTTAGTTTATTAGAGGAAGAATTTCAGATGCAGTTAGCTTTGGCGATCAGTGCCTCGGATCCCGAGACGGTTCAGATCGACGCTGCTAAAAGGATTAGCCTCGCCGGAACCGATACCAATACCTTCGTTGAGTTCCTCTCGATTCGTTATTGGGTAATATAATTTTTCGTATTTCAATTTTTTGAAACTTTCATTTTTTATAATTAGGTTTTTTCGAAATTGCATTTCCTCTTTGAATCAGTAGTAATTGACAATTTCATTGTCCAAAAAAAGTATTAATGGCCACTTTGTGTTTATTTCCCCCCTTAATCTGATTATTACCAGGTTTCAATATTTCTGTACCTTTTTGTCATTTGGAATTTGAATAATTTTGTGAATTGATATTGGTATTTCTTTTTTCCTTTTGAATTACGATTGCATTTCATGCTTACTCATTACATATTACTAGTATATTTATTAATGTATCATCATATACGAGGAGTTTTCAACTGCGGATCTCATTTTTGGACCTCCTATTTCATGTGTTAATTTTGGAAAGTTCTTATCTTCGATGCCATTCTTATTAACCAAGGGTTGATTGGGAGAAAAAAAATACTTGTTATCTTTCTTTTATTGTTTTTGTTTATAAATGCTTTTGATTTGCATGTCAAGCTCAATTAATTGAAGTTTTGCAACATATAGAAATTGGTACATCCTTATTGGTTTTATTCATTTTCTATGATAACTTATCATCTTTAACTTCGTGGAGTTATGCTTTGCACTGGCCAGCAATAGGTTGTGTTTCAATTATATGACAAATTTACTTTATTATATAGTAATGACAGTTTTTAAAAAAATATATATTAATAGTTCCTACATAATGCCAAAGTCCTTTTTAACCATAGCTAGTTGGAATGGGAAGCCTTTTTCCTTATTCTTGTTTGCCATAAACTTTACATGTATGTTTGTATGAGAAGTTATATGTTTGTATGAGAAGCACTTGTTATTGGTTCAGTTATTATGGTGGTGTGTTGTGTAGTAAATGCCACTATGGATATGAATACTAATTGATGTTAGTTTTCATTATGGGTTTTTCTATTGAACTAATTTTGAAATCAATCGATTTTCCTCCTTTGGTTTACTTTATAAATGCTGTACATGCTTTTTTTGTTGTCTTTTGTAAGACAAGTTCTAGGATTCATTAGTTAATATATATCCTTTTTCTTCTGAGAAAAAGAAACCTAATTTCTATTTTGTGTTATTTGCAGAATTATAATGTTGTAAACTATAATGAAAAAATTGTGGATGGATTTTATGACGTGTATGGCATTGCCTCAACTCTGGGTGCACAAGGGAAAATGCCTTCTTTGGTTGATCTTCGAGCGGTATCAGTTTTAGATAATGTGGATTATCAAGTAATTTTGGTTAACCGGTTGCTTGATCCTGAACTGCAAGAGCTTGAGAAAAGAGTATATAACATTTATGTGCAGTCTCGATCTTTTGGCCGCAGCCCAGTTGTAAGTGGCATGATTCAGAAAATTGCGGAAATGGTTGTTAATAGAATGGGTGGTCCCGTTGCTGATGCTGAAGAGATGTTGAGAATGTGGACTTCAAGAAGTTATGAGTTACAAAATTCTCTTAAAACCATCATTCTTCCACTTGGACGCCTTGATGTTGGACTTTCCCGCCACAGAGCTCTGCTTTTTAAGGTTGTAAAAACCCTTTACTCGTCTTATTTTCACAAGTTAAACTAGCTCAGGAAATTTTCATTTGATGACTACTTTTACACTGTGTTTTGCTAATTGTAGTATCATTGTCACTTTTGTCTAATTTTACCATGCATGAAGAAGGAAGGTGTTTGGACTTTTTACAAGGAAATTGCTTTTTGCTTCTTGTTCTAGGTTCTAGCTGATAGAATTAATCTCCCGTGCATGCTGGTCAAAGGCAGCTATTACACTGGTACCGATGATGGAGCAGTGAACTTGGTTAGAATCAACAATGGAAGGTATTTTCCTCCAGCTCTGATCTGCAAATTCTTCTATCCTTGATTTTGGTAGGCTTAGCATTTCTACAATTTGTCCATATTAGCGTCTATTTTCTTAAGTTGGTCCCTCACCATGGTATCTTACCAATTTTGTTTTGGCACATTGCTGATGCAATTAATTATCTGAAAAAAATGCAGTGAGTATATTATTGATCTGATGGGTGCTCCTGGGACGCTAATTCCTGCTGAAGTACCAAGCTGTCACCTCCTAAATTCTGCACTAGGTGTAAGGGGCTTTACTGATCTTACTGAAGCCTCTCGAGGTTCATGTTTGCTGCTTGATCAAGGAATTGAAAATATGGCAGTTTCAGCCACTCTAGATACAAGCTCTAAAGCTGGTGCCTTGAGGTCAGTGGAATTGGTCAGCAGTCAGACAAATAAAGATGAGAGGAACTTTGCTGGAAGAGCTGTCTCTGAGAGATCTGAACAGGACTTAGGGAAGCTTCTTCCCTCGGCTTCTAAATCCAGTGAATGTGTTTCTGCCATTCATGACAAACCATCTGCAGCTCAAAAGAGGAAGGTTAAAAATGTGTCTAAGTATGTTATTAGCGCAGCAAAGGACCCAGAATTTGCTCAGAAATTACATGCTGTTCTGTTGGAGAGTGGTGCATCACCACCTCCAGATTTGTTCATGGATATTAATTCACAGGACCTTGGTGAACAATGCATGTCTGACCAAGTAGTGAAAGGGACAAATGTAGATGTAGCTTCTAGCTGCCATTCAAATAAATTGTCAACCAATGAGCTCTCTCTTGTGTCATCTGGAATGGAGACTTCAGAAAATACTAACTTCACTCTTAGACAAAAGCAAATGGCTGAACGTCAAAGAGAGTTGGAATTGAATGCCGTAAAAACTAATGTTGCATCTTCCTCTGATGCTTCAAAAGAGGGACTTCTTGTTGGTTATACAACTAATGATTGGATACAAATTCACGAGCCCTCCTGCTCCTCTGATGAGTTCTGCCAAATACAACCAGAAAATGTCTTGACCACGGATGAGAAACTAATACAAAGGGCTTCTAATTTGGATTTCTGTAAAGAATCTGCATTAGAAGGGATAGAAACTGCAGGTAGTGACTGGCATCTGGTTGGCAATGATCCCAGTGAGAAGATTTATCCTATGCCTAGGGAGGTTTCTGAATGGGAAATTCCATGGGAGGATCTTCAAATTGGTGAACGCATTGGTATTGGTAAGGCCTCGTAATCACCCAATTAATCTTATTCATTTTTATTCGTATCACCCAATTAATCTTATTCATTTTTATTCATGTCTGGCACACTTTCCATTTTTCTTTCAAGTTCTGGATATCGTATTACTATTATTAGTGTGATACAGCTTGTAACACAACTACACAAATGCTGGCTAGGTTTCTTTGTGTTTCTGTTTTTATTGGATGGAAATATACCATGAAAAGCTGGAGAATATGCCAAATATATAAAAGTTATCTGCCAATGCTTCCTACTCTCTACCAAACCTATCAATAGTTTATAACTCTTGCCTGTTCTTTCATTTTACTCAACACAGTCCTACTGGTCAATCCAGTATGGTTCACATTCTGTATGAACAGAATTGTCGAAGCCTGCTAGAGTTGATAGCTGCAAATGATGTTTGTGAAATACGTTGAACCTGCTTTTTTGGTATACTGAATTTAAGAATTGGATCTAGCTTACTTGATTGAGCCCTTTTTGTATTATGTTTAATTGGCCCTACAGAGTCATAGAATGTGTAACTTGATTATCACTTTGACTGTTCCTTGCCAGTCATTCTTAATAGATGAACTCTTGTCTTGCAGGATCATATGGCGAGGTCTACCGAGCAGATTGGAATGGCACTGTGAGTTACATTTGCTATTACTCCATTTTATTCATGGAAATTTTAGTAGTATACTACTAGTAGATGATATGATGACCACAATAAAATTGCTACATCCTAAAATGTCCAAAAGTATTAATCTTTCGCTGAGCAGTGATATTGACTTTATTTCATAGTAGGAAAAGGGAGTTGGTCATGTGATCGAATAATTGTCATAATATATGGTTCAAACTTATGAATATCTCAAAAATCTAACAGATGCAGAAAGTCTACTAAGAGCATCAGCATTAGTTATTTAGTTTCTTTTAAATTATTCTCTATTGATTGATAACAGTATATGTTTTATTCAAAAAGTCTCTTTAATGTCTTTTAATTGCATTTTCATTTGAGTGTTTGTATATTTTTTTTGTTGGCTCTTCAGGAGGTTGCTGTGAAGAAGTTTCTAGATCAAGATTTCTCTGGTGACGCACTAGTTCAATTTAAATGTGAAGTGAGCCCCAGAAATACCTTCTATAGCATCATGCATGTTTATATCCTCTCATGCTTGTGAGCTCAACTTTCCTGTAGAATTTACGCTGAAATCATATCTGTTTGATGATCCTTGCAGGTTGAAATCATGTTAAGGTTGAGGCATCCAAATGTTGTTCTTTTCATGGGAGCTGTTACTCGCTCCCCTCATTTCTCTATACTGACAGAGTTTCTTCCCAGGTTGATTTTCTTTATACAATCCAAGTCTACAAGCCAATTAGTTGTATCTTTAGTCTTCAATGTTTTTTTGGTTAGTAATTTTGCATTTTTTTTGCACCTTGTATTTAGTAGGTATTTGAAATTTTATGGTGGTTTTACATTTTTTGGTTTTCAGTGTATGAAAACACTGAGTCCTCTAGATGTGTGTTTGCTTTTTTATTCAGATAAATACTAGACCTCTATTGTTGCTGTCGTTTCTGCCAAAAAGTTTATTTATTAATTCTAATTGCCAAAGTTGGCCAACCTGTCTTACAGCTTTTGTGCTTCTCCCTCATTGTTATGCAGGGGAAGTTTGTATAAGCTACTGCATCGACCCAATCATCAACTTGATGAGAAGAGACGAATGCGAATGGCTCTTGATGTGGTAAGAGTCTCAAGTGAATAAATTATTTATTTTCTTTTGCTTCATATCTTGTATAAAAGTATCTCCGTCTATTTTCCCTTTCACTCTTCTTCCATTCTTGGTTGTAGTTTCTATTTAAGCATTGCTTTTTTATTGTTTGCAGGCTAAAGGAATGAATTATTTGCACACAAGCAATCCTACTATAGTGCATCGAGATTTGAAAACACCAAATCTCCTTGTTGATAAGAACTGGGTTGTAAAGGTGCTTATCTCAAACCTATTTTCTGGCCAAAAGTCTTCCTTGATTTTGGTCATGGTTTATTTAAGCAACTTTACAGATTGCTTTATTTCTTCTAAAAGATGTCAGTTGCATTATCTGAACGTGTTTTGCTTGGCTATTCAGGTCTGTGATTTTGGGTTGTCACGCTCAAAGCATCATACTTTCCTGTCTTCAAAGTCTACTGCTGGAACGGTAGTATTACTAAAGGATAATCCTTGTTCACTTTGTGTTTTCTCTTACTTTCCGATTTATCCAAATCTGTCTTCATTTTTTATAAAGTAAAAGTTTTCTGTTGGACTGCAGCCCGAATGGATGGCACCTGAAGTTTTAAGGAATGAACCAGCCAATGAGAAGTAAGTGACTTCAACACCACAATAGCTTGCATGTGTATTACATTTCTGTTTTGTTCTTAAACAAATAGACTGGCTTGGTTGCAGATGTGATGTGTACAGTTTTGGTGTGATATTATGGGAGTTGGTTACGTTACGCATTCCCTGGAAAGGTTTGAATCCTATGCAAGTTGTTGGAGCTGTTGGATTCCAGAATAGGCGTCTAGAAATTCCCGAAGATGTTGATCCGATGGTTGCACAGATTATACATGAATGTTGGCAAACGTGAGTTCTATACATCTCTGTTTTATCTATGCAAGGAGAATGATTAAATATAATGCTTTCAGGTGGTCTTTGCACCTACTCAATCTCATTTGAATGTTTAGTCGATCTTTCCTGGACACTGGTATAATAAACATCTGAAAAGAAATCCTGGTAATCTTTTCCTAACATTAAGTGAAAGAATTTGTGATCATAATCAAGTGAAGATGCTATAATAACAGATTGAAATTGGGAGAACACGTAAGATTATTAAAGCATTCCGATAAATCTTGTAAGTCAGCTCTTGTTATTTTAGACGGTGTGCCACTTACAAAATTTTGCATTAGTCTTACTCGGGTCTTTTCTTATTTACAGGGAGCCACATCTACGACCATCATTTGCAGAGTTGATGACACGACTGCGACGTCTTAAATGTATGTATATTGAAAGGCCAAAATCCAAAAACCAAATCATATAGGATGGTAAGTGGACAGTGGAGTGGGGTGTGTTTTGATGGAATAAGTATTTTGTTAGCTGTTTCCTGGCGGCTACCGGAAGGTATCCATTTTTATGTGCAAAGAAAGTGAATAGAGATAGGATGGGGAAGGTGTTGGCTCATTCGAAGTGGGGGATCGGCACTTCCCATCCCCATTCAAAGTAAAGCCGCTGCATAAAGGAGCAGTAGGGTTGGAGGAGGATCCATACCACTTATAAAATTTGTGTCTAGTATTTATGAATAGGTAGCGTCTGTCAAAGTGTAAGAAAAGTTACCTATAGGGAAAAAAAAAAAAGGAAAGAGAAAAATAAAGTAGTGTTACAAGTTGTGGCTGTGGGGGGATCTATGCTTTGGGTAAGTAAATGAAATCCCAATCCCTAGAATTGTAAACATGTGATCTCTACAGCTCAGTGTTGAAAAAAAAAAAGAATTATCTGCAAATAATGTTATCCTTTGTTCTCCATTTTCCTTTCTAACTTACTCGTCTAATTTAAAATTTTAATTTGACATTGGAGATAATTTCTTTAAAAAAAAAGTGGATTTCACTTTATTTGGTCCAAGATTCAAAATTTTAATATATGAATGAAACTATTTTATATTTAATATAACGTCTTTTAATATTTTAACATTTAATTAATAATTAGTATCGTAATATTAATATAGTTACCGATAAACAATATCATATTAGTTTATAATGAAGGTTTAACAAAATGATATTGTTTTTATAGTGATTTTTTAATAATGTGCGTTTTTAATTTTTTTTCCTTTTTGAGAGTTTAAATGTAACAGTCACTTTTCGTATTATTGTAATGACCTAATAATAAATATTCTTTCGGGATAGAAAAGTTATTACAAGTTGTTGAATTATTCATAAGTTTTTATTTAAGTTATTAGCTTGTTAAGTTTTTTTTATAGAAAAGCCCGACTAAGGATTTTCAAGTGAAAATCTGATTAGTATGGTGGATTAGTAGTACCTATCGATTTAACGGTTAGTATCAAATATCGAAAAAAAAATTGTTTAGATTTTGGTTCGTAGGCTTTTGACGTTTAAAATTATTTCATGAAAAAAACTAAACAATAGAAGAGAAGGAAAATAAAAACTTTCGATTGGTGCTAGTAATGCGAACAGAGAATGTCATATATCAACAATTTTAATAACACAACCACTTATATAAAAACTTTCAAATTATTTAATAATTATTTTGTAATTTTTTACTTTCAAATTATTTAATAATTATTTTGTAATTTTTTTAAGTAAAATACCAAAATGTAAGTTTACTTATAGTTTACCCTATAAAAATTGTCAAAAAAATAATAAAATATTAATCTCGATTGTCAGGTGAACTGCAGAAACCATGGCCACCACACTCCTCCACCTATCACCAAAATCGCCACCAGCCTCCGCCCCAAGCTTCCCCGTCCTGAACTCACCGTTCTCAAGACCCAGATTTCTCCCTCTTCGGCCCATCAAAACGAATAATTCAAATACCAAAACAATCTCATCTTATAAAAGTGGAAATGGCAGCAACACGCCTCCCTTGCCCGAAACAGAGTGCCCTGTACCACCCGAACAACAGCCCATAAACGAATACCAATCCCTCTCCACATCTTTCCCTTTTTCTTGGGCTTCAGTAGACGTTGTTGAATACTGCTCTCGCCTGTTCGCTACGGGTGCTTCTTTCGCCCTCTTTGTTGGTCTACCAGTTGCCTGGTTCGGTTCGGCGGGGCCCATATCCGATCCGGTGAGGCCGGTTCTTGCCTCCGTTTCGAGTGGGATTCTTTTGGTTACGGTTGCTGTTTTGAGGATGTATTTGGGTTGGGCTTATGTTGGGAACCGCTTGCTCAGTGCCACTGTCGAATGTGAACTTCCTCTCTTCTCTTTCTATGTTTTTGTTTCATGCAAAATTTTGCTCCCACTTTGATGGTTTTCTTATGGGATTTCTCTTTTGCATGACTTGCAGATGAAGAAACAGGGTGGTATGATGGACAGGTATTGCAATCGGTTGGATAACAGTATTTGATACAGTATAGGTCCAGAATTGATCCTTCAAATGTGTAACCTTTACTTGCAATAAAAGTCTAACTTTCATTGCCTGCATCCTTAATTAGCAGTAACCTAAGAATTCATTATTCAGTCATCCACTTGCCTTCCTAAACAGTTAATTTTTATGTCCCTATGATTTTGAGCATCTATGATTATTACTTTGTTATGTCAAAAGTTTGTTTATTAGAATGAAATAGCTTCTTATAATTTGGGATTTTGTAAAAGCATGTTTTCTTAGTCCTCACAAATTATCGAGGGACTGCTACCAGACCAACTTTGCAATATAGAGACTGATATCGTTTTACTCCACAGATATGGGTGAAGACTGCTGAAGTTTTGGCACGAGACAGGCTCCTTGGTTCATTTTCAGTATGTATACTTATATTGGATTCCCATTTGTACCAGAGTTCTTTCTTTCACTTTTCATTTATTAGACTTTGCTGCTCTATGCCTGTTTTGACAATTCATATACCAACAAAACCATTTCTGAATAAATTTCCTCTGGCTTCTATTGACAAAAAAATGTCATTTTTATGAACTTCCAAGGCTGGTAAGAGCTTAATCCCCATTTTTTACATTAAAAGAAAAAGAATAGAATGAGGGTCATCAAAACAATCTTATCTAATAACATGTAGTTTTTAGGGTTAGAAGTAACCTTGAAAATTTTATTAAATTTGACATAGAATCCAATGCTCTTTGACACTTGCTCTATAGAAGGCAACCTCTGTTGGTGTATCGACTCACTAAAAGCCGCTCTATGTATTTGCTACCGCAGGTCAAGCCCGTGCTGATCAGATTAAAATACACACTAGTAACCCTAGCAGTATCCTTACTTGTATGTGTTCTTCCCCTCATAAATGTTGATCAGGGAGGTCAAGACAGTTCCTACATGACATCTAAAGAAGCTAGGGTTCAAGCTATACCAGGAGTTTACGATGATGATTCAGCAAGATCATTTGAACCAGATGCATTCTGTGGTGAACCTGATCTTTCCTAGTTCGATCCTTGTGCTGCTGCTGGTAATACTTTGTACAGTCCATTAATCATATATACATGTATAGATATTCAAAAGTATATCTCGTCTACTGTCAGTTCTTTGTGTATAGTTTAATTTTATTTATTGCTGCGCTTAATTCTAATTACAGTAGCTTATGTTTCTTTCTTCTCTGTTATTCCGAAAATAAACGAGAAATTCAAAAATATTTCTATTAGTAATTGCAAAATTTGGAAAAAAATTCAAGTTAGAGGAGGTGAACTAGAGAAACTGTATTAGTAATGAATTTTTCTCATAGTTGATTGCGTTTGAATATAGTTCATTAACATTTTTTTTTACTAAAGCAAATTGACTTTGATTCTTTAGAAATCCGTATCTGCATCCCTTGTGTTTCTGTGGTAACAAAGTAGCAGCATATTTATCTTGTTAATGCAAATTGTTTTCCCAAAAAGGCCAAGCAAAGCACATGAAAAACAATCACACCAGCTAAAAGACTGGATTTAATTAGAACCTTAACCCATATAATGATGAGCAATATAAAGTTGAGATCAACTCTGCAATACGTGACCATTAACTGGCTTGGGTCAATAGTGAGCAAGTGTAACATCATATCCCACTTATACAAAGACAAATATCGTCAGCTTAAATTAAGGTGAAGAGTAACACCACCTTGGGAAAAAGGATTTCAACAGTACAGGATCCACCATAACCTTATCTATATCACCTTTCTCTTATTTTGGAGCTTATATTCAAAAGTTGGAACTTTAAATCATGTAAGCGGAGACAGATAAAAGTCCCTCTTAGGCACCATACTTGGGCGCCTTCCAAAGCTTAAATGCTATCTCATGCAGCAACCGGTCAGCCGGTATAGTAAGATTTCCTGAACACTGCAACCAGAAATAGGATACCACGGTTATTTCCATGTTTTCTATGTACGATTTCACTTTGGGTTATGAAGATTGAAAAGATGCATGTTTAGACTTTGGAGACATGACAAGTAAAAATTACTTTGCGACCTAAACCAACAAGCTACAAACAGGTTTCCAAAATTATCTCTCGGTCAGTTTGTACCTCTTTAAATTCTTCAAAAGAAAAAGTCTCTACCATATCCTTGCGGGTTACAGCATACTGATATTGAGCAAATAACATTGGACCATACTGCCTGTTCATCGTAAATTAGTTAAATGATCCACACAAAATGTCAAAATAAGAGCTCATAAAGATTTTTCCTCACCTAACATCATTTCTTTGACTTTCCCCTCTCATGGTGTAACTCTGATTAGGGAAAAGTGCTGAAAGATTAGGATTCTTCTCATATTTAGTGCTCAAAATGGACAAACCCAGCTCATCAGCCTTTGACACAGACCCATAGCTCATTACAAGGGACAAGAGTAGACGAGAACGAATTTCAGTTCCAGGCTTAGCTATACTCATAATAGCACCAAGCAAAGCATTCAAGAATTCCACATCATTGCCACTATTAGCATTCAAGTTCTCCCCAGACCCAATATGCAAAATCACTAAATCAAACTGGTTGGATTCCGTTACCTTCCCTTCCTGGAATGCAAGTAAGGACAGCAACTTAGAAGCCAAATTATCAATCGATGAAACAGGGGGAGTATTACTATTTCCAAACAATCCATTCAAGTTCAATACATTGAAGCCAAGTTTTTCTCCGAAAGACTTCAAACCAGAATTGTTACTCAATATAGCAGCTTTCATTCCCATAAACCTGAACTGAGATAAAAGACGCATGTTGAGTGGCATATTATAGCTTCCAACAATTAAAACCCAGCAAAATGTATATGATAATACCTCTCAGACATGGTTGGAATCAAAGATGACTTTTGAGACTTTACCTCACTAGAAAATTGGCCGTTCTGAGAAAATGTCATGAAACCAAAGAACATTGAAGAATTTATCATGAAATTCACTTATCAAATAACCTAGAATTATAGGGCATCTCACCTTGTTCAATGTCTCAAAGGCATCCACCAGCACAGCAAACTCTCTTACAGTCCTATCATCCTCGCTTTCTGCAGTTTAAATCCAAGTAAATTTCCATATGGTGGATGAATAACAACAATTAAAAAAATATGTGAAAAGAAGCATGAATTAATTACTAAGAAAGGCAAGGGGAGCTGTTAAATTGAGATGAATTATCAAAGGAATGGAGCAAAAACTTACACTTTGACTAATTATTGAACTAACATAGAACCTAAAGCTTATTCTGTCAATCAGTAAGGTTCCAACTTCCAACCAATCGTTGTAATCTCTAAGTACCAAATTAAAGAACGAAAAACTAAGAAAATCCATCGTAATTTCATCCATTCCAAAAAATTATATTTAATTACACTAAAAACAGCCGAATCAATTAGGAAAATCCAGAATTTTTCATAGCAATCTGAAGAAGAAGAAGAAAGCAAAAGAATCTATCTTTCAATGTTTGGGTGCATTTTAAAGAGATTATATATTGATTACCCACTGTTAAAAGAGGGAGCTGCAAATAAAAAACAAGAAAAGAGACAAGGAATTGAAAAGGGGAACCTGAAGGAGGAGCATTAGGGAGGCTCAAGAAACCACAGTTGGCAGTAGATGCGAGAGAGTGGAGATGGGCATGTGATGGGTGAATGAAACGGGCCAACCCGTCACCGTATAAAATCAAGGCTCGGCTTGGCTTGTCCGCCATTGCTGTTACTCAAATACTCAAATAATAGGATCGAAGAAGAAACCGAGAAAGAGAAACAGGAAGCAAAGATGGAGAATCCACTTTCTATGGGCAACCTGGAACGAAGGGGAGGAGGAATAAACGAATTAAAAAAAAGGGTCAATTCTACTAGTAGACCCTGTACTTTGCATATGTTGTGAGTGTAGTACCTGTAGTTTAATTTGGTCATTTTCAGTCGCTGTACTTTTAGAATTTGAAAATATTAGTCCTAACTATATGATAGCTATTAAATTCATTAAATTAAGTTATGTTATTTTTAAAATTTGATGTGTCAAATATATGATCACATGTGTAATGCTATGTTTGTTTGTTATTTTCACATATTACTCACAAAAGATCAATTAATAGATTTAACACGTGTGGTTTGCATTAAGACTAAAATTTTGAAATTTAAAATATATAGCCACTAAGAATGATCCAATTGAAAAATATTGACTAAATTTATAACTTTACGTATAATACAGGACTTATGACATAATTTAACCAAACAGATTTAATTGTTACTATTGGATCAGGACTAAAATTTTAAAATTAGAAAAGTATTGAGACTAAAATTGATCAAAATTAAGTATAGGTACTAAATCCACAGTTTACACAAAATACAAGGTCTAATAGTAAAATTTAACCAAAAAAAGTATATTTACTTTTATTTTTAATCGAAAGAATTATGAATTTATGATATTTGTTACAAGTATAAATTTATACGATGAATTTAAAATGATTAATTCACAAGTTATTTGCATCACGATTTAAGATTCATAATTGATCCATAAAATGTTGAGCAAAAGAAGCAATAATACATAATGCAGAAACTAGCTTGGAAACATTTTAATGGCTTATAACAATGCTTCATGATTCATGAAGACAAGGGAACTAATATATTGCATATTTCAACTGATTCCATCCAGGCCCTTGCTCAACTACAGATATCCTCTTTCCTTGCAGCACTGAATGGCTCCATCAAACATTTCCTCCAGCCCATTATTAAATTCGAAACCTATGCCCAACAGTTTCTTTGATGACACACCAGGAAGTTTCGGACCTTCGATTTCTGCCAAGGTTCTGTGCAACACACAAATAACAAGTTGGAGTATAACTCTGATTTTTATCATGCAAGTTTGGACTGTTACTCACTCTGGTGATGGAATTGGGAACTCTGGGTACTTCCCACCTAGGAATTCAGACAACTTGTCAAGGCTTATGGTGTTGGAAGAATAATTGTATCTCCCTTTTACATCTGGATATTCAAGCAGGAATATATGTGCCCTTGCCACATCATCAACATGCACCATGGGAATATTCAGAAGGATACCATAGTCAGATCGGTTCCCCGTACAGATTATTCAGCTTCCTCGTTTAATAAGTCTATTTAGGCTGAAACTGAAAAATATTACTAAGACAAGTAGCAAGTTTGTACCTAAGACCAGCGCCAATGATGAGCGCACTGAGTCAGGGAACTTGGGGCATATGAAAGGACCAACAACCAAACCAGGATTCACTGTCACCACATCCAGTCCATGTTGTGTACCAAATTCAAGAACCGCCCTTTCTGTGAATGTCTTGGAAATAAGGTAAGGATGTGTTTTTGGGTTTAATTTTTGCGTAACGAAATCCACATCAGTCCAGAAACTCTCATCCATCATGTCCGTCTCTTGGCCATTGTAAATAACAGTGGCTGCACTTGAAGTATACACAACGCGCTTCACTGTTTTTGATCTTAAGCATGCCTTCAAGATGCCTAGTGCTCCACTGGTTGACCTCTCTGTTACCGCTTCCAGAGATTCTTTACCATCGAAACTCAAAGGAGTGGCAACATGGAGCACTGCCTTGCTTCCTTCAATGGCTGCATCGAAACTGTTGGGGTCATTAAGATCTGCACTAAAGATTTTCAGCTTTTCGGCTACTCCAGGCAGACTAGTGAGGAAAGTAAGGTCTCTTTTGTTTTCTGTAAAATTTCAACAGGAATATGGGAGTAAATCATGTACATCTGCTCAAAATATTAATTTTCTCAGCTTGAAACTGAAATATTTAAATGGATCTGCTTATAAAACGGTAGTGTTACCTGGATCAGCCCTGACAGTGGTACGAACAGAATAACCCTCCTGAAGAAGCCTCTTGATGAGCCATGAACCTATGAACCCAGTACCTCCAGTCAGACACACTGTTCCTTTATCTCCTTCCATTTCTCTCCACTCTATCAGAACATTTGGCATGAAAATCCTAAAACTATATATAAAAGCTATCCCAATGCATAGGATAGCGTCATTTAACGGTTACATTTATTAGTTTCATGTATGTTCATTATTTTATTTTTCTCATGTAACACGTGTCTATATTTTTTAAAAATTATATAAATTTCCCACATTAAACATTATTTTGTTATTCAATAAAATTTTGTAGACACTACGCCTTATCAGAAACAGTTGAAAGAAGCCTTGAATGAATATTGGACCAACATACCAGATCCAAAAGAATGGTCTCAAGAGTATCCCATGTATTGCAGCCAGGCAGTGCAAGACACACCAGCATGGAAGGATATACATGAAGCAGGATCAAGCCAAAAATCAAACAGGAAATCAAAACCCACTTTACTTCCCAGCTATGATGATGATGTGATACCACCTGATGACCTTGAAAAAAGAATTGAACAGTTGGAACTGAAAAGTTACAGAGCACGTGAAGAAAAAAGGAGGAAAATAGAAGAATTTAATATCACCTCTCACATAGACACCGACTATGACACAGAAGAGACTGAATCATTAAGCTGAAATCAGAAAAGCAGATTCTCCCTTATCTTAATGTAAATTATTGTCCTTTATCTTTTGTTAAAGTTTGTTGAGTCATATCCTTTAAAGTTTGCTGAGTAATGTCCTTTAAGTTTGATGAGTCAGGTAAAACCAAAAAAACAGATTCTCTCTTATCTGCTTACTTAGCTTTCCTCCTCTATATAAAGACGGAAAAGCTCAGTTGTAAGAAAGGACCAGTTTGAGAAATAAAATCTTAGTGTGTTTCTATAAACCATGTCTTGCTAAATCTCTTTAATCTCTTTCTGCCTGAATATAGAATATCTGTGAAAGAAAGACTCTCGTGAGTTTAAGAGTATGCTCTGTGCTTACTATATTTATGGATCCTGCACATCAGAAATTAAACTTTAGAAAAAGATATCATTAATTCCAAATGAGTCTGAAGAAGTAGTCTAGATTAATTGTGATTAACAGCTAAAAGGCAGTGCCTTGTTGATGGCCAAGAAGAGAGAAAGGCCTGTGTTTTGGCATAGCATACCTGCTGTTATGATCCATTAATCTGTAATATCCCGACTTCTTACTCCAAAACGGCTCTAAATTAATTATATATATAATCTTGAGCTTTTCCTCATTTTACATAAAAACAAGTTGAAATTACAACTCCTTGGAATTCGAACCCATGGAAATCATTTTATCATTTAATCGAATTTTTATTTTACAATAGATATATAAAATTTAATTTCTTTTTAACTTGCAAAATTTTTTAAAAACTTACGAAATTGCAAATCATACTTAATTGATATAAAATCATGTATGTAAAATTTTGACTAAACCAACCATATCATATAAAAATACATAAATTTTTTAAAAAAATATAATAATAAATTTAAGGTCTTTTACATAAATAATATAAAAGAAATACTAAAATAGGATAAAGGCACACATATTAACGAATCTAGGCGAATTCTATGGTAAAAAAAATTGGTGCCCTCTAATTAATTGCTGACCCCTTCTTTTTAAAAAGAATATAATTTTTTTAGGTATAGCCTGATCAATCGACGGCACTTTCATTTCAAACCCAAAATACTTTTTTTTTTATGTGTAACAAAAATTATTATTTTTTATTAGTGTCACCAATCACGGCATAAGTTCTAATATCTAAAAATTATTATACCAATCTTATTTTCAACTTTCAAAAAATATATATAATATAAGTATTATTTTTAATTATTATAAGTGGGAATTGGTTTGGTCTCCCAACCCCACCCAAATTGTTCCGCTGAAGGTCTCCGCTACCCCACCACCGAAGGTAAGCTTCCCCTTTGTTTTATTGTTTTTTTTTTACTTTATTTATTTATTTATTTATTTCTGTATAATTAGTTATTTTAACAGTAGGTTAGTATTATTGAAGTATGTTATTTTGTTAAGAGGTTAGTACTTATTATCCTTGAAAATCAAAATAAATTAAATTGTAAATAAATCATACATTTTTCCCTGTAAAATACAGTATAATTAATAAACATACTTCCTTCAGATCAATATCAATAATAATCTATAAATCTTTCAATTCAATCACATAAGTCTCTTACCATTTCTTATTGAATCGAAGAACGACTTACGGATATGAGTACATTGTTCTTTTTATGCCATAGTCCAACTATGGTTTTACACATGCATTGCCATGACCCTGCCATGGTCTTACATTTGTAGTGCCATAACTCAGTTATGGTTTTACCATCAGAATG
This sequence comes from Gossypium hirsutum, assembly GCF_007990345.1. NCBI lineage: Eukaryota > Viridiplantae > Streptophyta > Magnoliopsida > Malvales > Malvaceae > Gossypium > Gossypium hirsutum. The sequence continues at coordinate 3,606,730 of NC_053441.1, forward strand.
CCATAGCCCAACTATGGTCTTACACATGTATCTATACCGCCATGGTCCAACCATGGTCTTATGTTTAATGTGCCATAACCCAGTTATGGTCTTTTCATTAAAATGCCATAGCCCAGCTATGGTCTTGAGTGACAACACATCTCCACAAGTTCTCTAGGAAAAATTCTCACGACTCCATGTTCTCTCATTTGAAAATGGAAAATACTGTCAGTAGCAAGTTTCGATTCCCTTCTTGTGCAATCGCAATGAGGAGAATCCGCATATATTTCTCGTACAGCCAAGTCTCATATAAGTCTCATATACCTACAAAAGTGACTTATAGTGGGGAAAGGCCCGAATGCATGGATCAGATGTCTAAAACATACGGTGAAAAGTTTTTTTCCCTGGATAGAGTTGGTTGTCTTGGTTGTAATAAGGCAACTTCTGTAACTCAACGATAATCCCTAGAACATATGAGCACATTGCAACAATCCACCATTGGAGTTTGTTGTACAAAACATCCCAATTTCTGTGCAACTGATCCATGATAATCTATATAGCCAACCATGCATTCCGATAAGAAACTCGTTACTAGAATCGTTCTTATATGTCGGCAATTAGAACCAATACAGTAATGGTGGATGAGTCTTTAACCATTGCAGTATGCAGTTGCGGATGATTTTTGAATCAAGCTTGCGATGGTCCTGAGTCATACGAGCAGAAGTACATGTATGAGGCCCAACATATTTTCATATCTCCTACTGATAGGACCTCTAGATAAATGCAATTCGTACTTGCCACTTGCACCCTTCTATCAACTTCCAACACTCACCAACATAGATTGTCAGTTTAGAGTCAGCCACCCTGTAGTCGACAGACACCTTCAACCTATAGCACTTAATAGCATCAACACACTCGCCTTTGCTCGCGAATCTTTAACCCACGAACAACTCTTCCGATTCATGATCTTCTAACATCAGGTGAACAGGTATGATGTTCAGGTACTCAAGGAACTCGAAAGCATGCACTGCATCGGGATGGACAACCGACATATGGGCCCCGGGATCATTGCATATGACGATGCCACGATATCGATGACGAAGGTCCTGATGATATAAAGAACACAAAATCTTAATAAAACAACAATAAAAAAAAAACCATACACAATTATAATAAAATAACAAACTATTCTTTTAAAAAAAAGGAACATCAGACTATTCTTTAAACCATAGCAAACAAAATAAATTGTAATATAAAAAAAATTAAAATGGCAAAATAATTACTATTAACATTTTAACACAAATAACATACCTTAATACTAACAGTCTAACCTTAATAAACTATTACTAAAATAATATAACCTTAAATAAAATTACAAACAAAACAGTAAAGAAGCTTAACTCCAATTTTTTTAGGGGAAGAGGCGGCGAACCTTCAAAAATTTTTTTCTCACTTCAAGTTAAAAACTGATGTGTGGGGGTTTGGGACCAAACCAAAACCCATTTATAAAAAAAAAATTAATGTAATAAAATTATATTTTTTATGAAAAGAAACCAAACTGGTACAATAATTTTCAAGTATTGGAACTCAGGCCTATGATGGCTGGCAGTCTGTTGTGGATGTGACCCGTCAGTCATGGACTCGAATTCCAATATCCGAAAATTAAAATGTCAAATTTTTTCAGCTTTAAAAAACATAATTTATTATAAAACAATAGGGTATTGCCTGACACATCGACGACATCAATAAAAATATTTTTTTCTATTATACATGTAAAAAATGGTGTATTTTGGGTTTGAAATACGGGTGTCGCCGATTGATCTGGCTACACCCAAAAAAAAATATTTTTTTTAAAAGGAGAGGGGTGTTGCTGATTGGTTAGGCGATACCAACTTTTTATTGTAGAATTTGCCTAAATTCATTAATATTAATGCCCTTATCCTATTTTGATATTTATTTTATATTATTTATGTAAAAAACCCTAAATTTAAGTTTTGTGTTAATATTTATATTAATATTAAAGAAATATAATTATATTAATATTAAATAAAATAAAAACCGTCCCTCCCCCTCCCCCACCATTGGAACCTCCCATTTTCTCCGTAGTCATTGGTAAAAAATAAGCAATCGAAACAACCGAGATGAGAAAACAAAACCAAAAACAGAGATCATAGTCCCAAAGTTTCAATCTTGTCAAGTTTATCTGCAACCTGTCTAAACTTTAAAATAGAACCCAGACCTCTTAATGTACAAAGACATTTTCGATTGCTTATTTTTTTAGAAGTGACAGATATAAGGGGGGACGGGGACGGTTGTGACTGGTGAAGGGAGCTCCGGTGGGGAGGGTATTGGGAATTATCCATATTTATGGAAAATCAAAGATATGGGTATCAAATAATGGAAAGTCAAAGATATGGGTATCAAATATTGGAAAGTCAAAGATATGGGTATCAAATATTGGAAAGTCAAAGATATGGGTATCGAGATATTGGCATAATAAAATCTGAGATATTTGCAATATATGGTCCCTAATTGTAAAGTGACTTTGTAAGTTGATCCCTGAACCTCAACTATAAATAGGCATAACCATCTCTCATTCTGTATCTCAAACTTGCCATTCTCTACTTAAGGCATTGTTTTCTCTCTCTCTCTTTGTAAATTCTCACTTGTATTTTGGAGTGAAATATATTTGGTAGTGCCCGAGGACGTAGGCAAAATTTGCTGAACCTCGTTAAATTCTTGTGTTCTTTATTGTATTATTCTGCATGAATTGTGTGTGTGATTGTAGTGATTTATTGTGCTATTAAATTACGATTGAGGGATATTCTGGCTAGGAAAGACCTGGTACTTAAGCGATCCTTGCGATCCACCTCTCTTTCCTGGGAATTGAACTTAGTGTGATTTTTTTAGTACAATAATTTTACTCTTTTACACGCTTCCGCACAATAATTGGTATCAGAGCTAGATTCGTACTTGGGGAATACGATCGTTCACGGCACTGTTCACGTACTGTAGTTGGGATTGAGGAGAAAAAATGGAAAAGTCATCGTCAAAGACTACTGTGACCAATGCGAAATTTGAAGTAGAGAAATTTGATGGTACCAATAATTTTGGTATGTGGCAATGTGAGATCCTGGATGTCTTATGTCAGCAAGAGCTGGATATAGCCCTTGAAGAAAAACCTGACAAGATGGATTACAAGGAGTGGGCCAAGATCAATAGACAGGCATGTGGAACAATTCGCCTATGTTTGGCCAAAGAGCAGAAGTACTCTGTCATGAGGGAGACATCAGCGAAGAAGTTGTGGGATACACTGAAAGAAAAATTTCTAACAAAAAGTCTTGAAAATAGGCTTTATATGAAAAAGAAACTTTATCGATTCACGTATGCACCCGGTATGTCGATGAATGACCATGTGAACTCATTCAATAAAATTTTAGCAGACTTGCTAAATTTGGATGAGAAATTTGAAGATGAAGACAAGGCATTATTGTTGTTGAATTCCCTTCCTGATGAATATGATCATCTTACCACCACATTGCTTCATGGGAAGGACACGATCACATTTGATGCAGTCTGTAGTGCGTTGTATAGATCTGAGACTCGAAAGAAAGATAAAAGAGATCACAGAGATACAACCGCAGAAGTCTTAACAGTAAGAGGTCGTTCACACAGCAGCAAATCTGGTAGAAGGGGAAAGTCCAAAGGGAGACCCGCCAAAGATGAATGTGCCTTTTGCCGTGAAAAATGGCATTGGAAAAAGAATTGTCCTAAGCTACAAAAGGGCAAGGCTATTTCTAATGCATGTGTAGCGGAGCATGATGAGGAGTCAGACTTTAGCTTGGTTGGCATGGCAATGGCATGTCAAACGGATGAGTGGATTTTGGATTCAGGATGTACTTACCATATGTGTCCTAATAAGGACTGGTTTTCTAGTCTTAAAGAGCTAGAAGGTGGAATTGTTCTTATGGGAAATGATAGTGCTTGTAAGACAATGGGAGTAGGTACAGTCCAATTGAAGAATCACGACGGCTCAATCCAAGTCTTGACAGATGTTCGCTACGTACCTAGCCTGAAGAAAAATCTCATCTCATTAGGTGCCCTAGAATCTAAAGGGCTCACAATCACTTTGAGAGATGGATTACTAAAAGTAGTAGCTGGGCAACTGACGGTGATGAAAGGCACAAGAAGAAATAACTTGTATTTTTTAAATGGAAGTACAGTTATTGGATCAACATCAACAGTTTCTACAAAAGATGTAGATTCAGAGGCTACCAGATTATGGCATATGCGATTGGGACATGCTGGTGAAAAAGCTTTGCAGACATTGGTGAAGCAAGGCTTATTGAAAGGTGCAAATTCTTGCAAAATGGAATTCTGTGAACATTGTGTTCTGGGCAAGCAGAAGAGGGTAAAATTTGGTCCAGCAATTCACAATACGAAATGAATCCTAGACTATGTTCACAGTGATGTGTAGGGACCTACCAAAGTAGCTTCTTTGGGAGGTATGCACTATTTTGTTACTTTTGTTGATGATTATTCAAGAAAAGTATGGGTGTATCTAATGAAAAGAAAAAGTGAAGTTTTGGATGCATTTCTGAAATGGAAGAAGATGGTGGAGACTCAGACTGGTCGAAAGGTCAAACGACTTCGATCAGATAATGGTACTGAGTACAAAAACGATCCATTTCTACAAGTATGCCAAGATGAGAACATTGTGCGACACTTCACTGTTCGGGATACACCACAGCAAAATGGGGTGGCAGAACGAATGAATCAAACTATACTGGAGAAAGTTCGATGTATGTTGTCCAATGCTGGATTAGGCAAAGAATTTTGGGCTGAGGCAGTTACATATGCGTACCATCTAATTAACCGTTTGCCATCAGCTGCAATAAATGGAAAAACTCCTATGGAGATGTGGACTGGTAAATCTGCTACTGATTATGATTCTTTGCATGTATTTGGTTCCACTGCATATTATCATGTAAAAGAATCTAAGTTAGACCCAAGAGCAAAGAAAGCATTATTCTTGGGTATAACTGATGGAGTAAAAGGATATCGTCTCTGGTGTCCTGATACAAGGAAGATTGTTTTCAGTAGAGATGTGACTTTTGATGAATCAACCATGTTGAAGTACAATGATTCACAAAAGGATGACAAAACCAGTAGTACTTTGCAGTAGGTGGAGCTTGAAAAGGTTAACGATGATCTAGCTAATATTGAAGGGACAAATGATGAAGAGGTTCCTACCCAAGAATCTCTACAGCAATAAGATTCAATTGCATATAGAAGGCCAAGAAGAGAGATTCGTAAGCCTGCTCGCTTTGATGATATAGTGGCCTATGCACTTCCAATTACAGATGATGATGTTCCTTCTACTTACACAGAAGTAATAAGTAACCCTGATGGTGTAAAGTGGAAGCAAGAAATGAATGAAGGAATGCAGTCTCTTCATAAAAATAAGACTTGGGAGTTGGTGACACTACCTAAGGGAAAGAAGGCAATTGGATGCAAATGGGTATATGCAAAGAAGGAAGGATTTCTTGATAAAAATGAAATTCGATACAAGGCTAGATTAGTAGTAAAGGGTTACGCTCAGAAAGAAGGAATAGACTACAATGAAGTGTTTTCTCCAGTTGTGAAGCATTTGTCTATTCGGATTTTGCTAGCCTTGGTTGCGCAATATGATCTTGAACTAGTTCAGCTTGATGTGAAGACCGCGTTTTTACACGGTGATTTGGAAGAGGAAATCTATATGACTCAGCCAGATGGATTCAAGGTTGCTGGAAAAGAAAATTGGGTTTGCAAACTGACAAAGTCGCTTTATGGATTGAAGCAATCTCCGAGGCAGTGGTACAAGCAATTTGATCAGTTCATGAAAGGGCAAAGGTACACAAGAAGTAAATTTGATCATTGCGTGTATTTTCAGAAGCTACAAGAAGGAACTTTCATATACTTGCTCTTATATGTTGATGATATGCTAATAGCATCTAAGAGCAAAGTTGAGATTGAAAGATTGAAGACTCAACTCAATCTCGAGTTTGAGATGAAAGATCTAGGAGAAGCTAAAAAGATTCTCGGCATGGAAATATGGAGAGATAGAGCTCATGATAGAGTTAGCTTGTCTCAGAAGCAGTATTTGAAAAAGGTACTACAGCAGTTTGGCATGAACGAGCAGACAAAACCTGTAAGTACCCCCTTGGCTTCTCATTTCAAGCTTTCTGCACAACTATCTCCTTCGACGAATACGGAACGAGAATACATGTTGCAAGTTCCGTATTCTAATGCAGTAGGTAGCTTGATGTATGCAATGGTGTGTACAAGACCCGACATTTCACAGGCAGTTAGTATAGTGAGCAGGTATATCCATAATCCTGGAAAAGGACATTGGCAAGCTGTGAAATGGATTCTACGGTATATTCATAAGACCATGGATATTGGATTATTGTTCAAGCAGGATACTACACTTGGTAAAGGTGTTGTTGGGTACGTTGATTCTGATTATGCCGGTGATTTGGACAAACGAAGATCAACCACTGGTTATGTGTTTACTCTTGCTGGAGGACCAATAAGTTGGAAGTCTACACTGCAGTCTACAGTTGCGTTGTCAACCACAGAAGCTGAATACATGGCTGTAACAGAGGCTGTAAAGGAAGCTATTTGGTTACAAGGTATGGTTAAAACCTTGGGATTGGTCCAGGAGCATATTAATGTGTATTGTGATAGTCAAAGTGCTATTCATTTAGCAAAGAATCAAGTCTATCATGCACGTACAAAGCATATCGATGTACGTTTCCACTTTGTGCGGGAAATTATTGATGAGGGGAAAATTCACCTTCAGAAGATTAAGACTGCAGATAATCCCGCAGATATGATGACCAAGGTGGTAACAACAATCAAGTTCGAACATTGTTTGAACTTGATCAATATTATGCATGTTTAACAGTTGAAGAAGGCACTATCAAGTGTTGTTGACAAAGACAGAGAGAATTGTGTGAAGATAAGATTACTCGAATCAAATCTTCAAGGTGGAGATTATTGGGAATTATCCATATTTATGGAAAATCAAAGATATGGGTATCAAATAATGGAAAGTCAAAGATATGGGTATCAAATATTGGAAAGTCAAATATATGGGTATCAAATATTGGAAAGTCAAAGATATGGGTATCGAGATATTGGCATAATAAAATCTGAGATATTTGCAATATATGGTCCCTAATTGTAAAGTGACTTTGCAAGTTGATCCCTGAACCTCAACTATAAATAGGCATAACTATCTCTCATTCTGTATCTCAAACTTGCCATTCTCTACTTAAGGCATTGTTTTCTCTCTCTCTCTTTGTAAATTCTCACTTGTATTTTGGAGTGAAATATATTTGGTAGTGCCCGAGGACGTAGGCAAAATTTGCTGAACCTCGTTAAATTCTTGTGTTCTTTATTGTATTATTTTGCATGAATTGTGTGTGTGATTGTAGTGATTTATTGTGCTATTAAATTACGATTGAGGGATATTCTGGCTAGGAAAGACCTGGTACTTAAGCGATCCTTGCGATCCAACTCTCTTTCCTGGGAATTGAACTTAGTGTGATTTTTTAGTACAATAATTTTACTCTTTTACACGCTTCCGCACAACAGAGGGGGAAAGGGAGAGGGTCGGGGTGTAGGTGTGGGTGGGGGTGGGGGATTTTTATTTTATTTAATATTACATTTAAATTTAAATTTAAATTATTATATGTTTTTAAAAATATTTATGTATTTTTTTAATATTTTTAGATTTAGTGTCAAATGAAAGTATTTGTAAATTTTGAAAGTTATTTTTTAAAACTTATGATTAAATTAATATATTATATTAAAGTTGAAAGTTAAGTTGGTTGTTATACTGATTTTAACAGAAATGACCAAAATGACTTAATTGTGAATGCTTAAATTGAAAACTTTTTATTTTTAATATCTAAAATAAATAAAAAAAATTATAGTTAGATGATTATTTGTGTAATTTACCTTATTTTTGAAATTTTTTTATAAATTTCTTGCATTTTTATATTTTCTGAATATTTTTTATAAGTTTTAAATTATATACCGATTTTATTTTTTGAAAATTTTTATAAATTTTATATTATATACCAATAAATAATATCATACAAACATGAAATATACCTGAATTACTGCACCATTTAATTCTTTTTTAAAGGTTAATGACTAAATTTTTCTTAAAAGAAATTATGATATAAAAATTGGGAACTAAATTTATCATTATATTTATTTTCTTTCACGAGATAAAAATTTAAAATTAACAAAATCACAAAATCAAGCATAAATAAATCCCGGAAATTCTACGATACGCTAAAGCGCACACCAAAATTTTTAACTTTGACTAAAGTTGAGTAAACCCTAGTCGAGAGAACAGTAGTGAATGCACTCAATTTCAAGTCTTTGTACTGTACTTCATTGTGGGCATACAATGCACTCCGGACTTTTTGTTTCTTGTAAAGTATTCATATCCAACATAATATGATTATGGGATATGAGCCTTCAAAATTAGCTCCGGATAACATAGACACATATACAGTTGGAGAGCTTAATCAAAATGATTTGGTTGCTGTCACCGTCAGGCAGTGTTCGCGCGGACCGGACACACTATATTTACTTCATCGCCCGCAATGAGGTCTTTGTGGCATTTTAGCCTAACATCACTTCGGTTAGAAGTCTTCAACTCCAGTGTTGTAAACGAAACTGGGAAAGAAGGTAGTAATGCACCTGAGGATCAATAATAACATAAACCAGAGAGACGATAAATTACCGGAGATAGGAAAGGGCCAAGGGGTCAATCAAAAAGACTAGATTGGGAGTGCAATACTGGAAATAGGAGTTCTTCACGGACTTTAAATGCGGAAGAGTCATGTTCCTCAAGAGGTTGGGATTACGAAGCACAAATGCTTTCCATTCTTCTTTGTTTATTTTACCATCCTTGTCCGCGTCTGCATCATCAAATGTCTGCAGAAATATGAAAATCCTGTAAGCCATTGAATGCTTTACAAAAAGAAATTACAACAGTAAAAGCAAAGAATTTAAACTTCAGAGAGCGACTTTGTCAATGATTTCCTCGAGAAGGTCATCCGACAAATTCATTCCAGATTCCATCAAAATGGCAATCACCATTTGCTTAACCTGGCATTCAACCAAAAAGTTAATTAGCTAAAATGTGAAAACTGCAGGAAGGCCATTGTCCCAGAGCCATTTACAGGACACTGAACTCAGGTTAGAACTGCTTACTCACTTCTTCTCGCTCGATAAAACCTGTTTGTCTCAGGTCATACAATCTAAATGCAACTGCAAGACATTAACAAGGATGCAGATGAGACAAAGCTATAAATCAATATTTAAATGGTACAAAGCAAATGATTTCCTAAGAACCCTTACAATCAATTTTATCTTCTAAAGGGGCACATGGATGAAACACGTTCAGTGCATGGACAAATTCCTCAAATTCGATGACACCATTTCTCTTTTCATCAAAAAGATCAAAAACCTGCAATAGAAGGGATTAACAGGTAGGAAATTCTAGGTAATTGATCAGTCATTAATTAAAGCACACATCAAGACAAAAAACGAACTCAACTAAGTAAATTACAACAATAACAATTTCCCAAATTCTAGATGAACAATTCATCTTCTTTTCAAACTTGGTTCCAATATCAATCATGGGATATAGAAGAAACTGGTATTTTTCAAGGAAAAGAAAAAAGAGAGAGAAACTCTTACCCTGTCAAGAAAGAGATTGCTGCCTATGGGTGTCTGGAACAAGGCTAACTGAAGCTCTTCCTATAACACAAAGAAAGAAATTGGAACTTCATTAATATTTTTGACATTTAATTTATGGCATTGTAAACAAATTCTGCTGAAACGTCAACTTGAAGCAATGCATTCATATAAAATTAAGCTATGAAAAAGGAAAAATCATAACAAAGTTTATGACACCTAATTGCCTCTGAATCTCAATTTACCTTGTGAATTAATCCATCATCGATTATTGAGCTACTCAGCTTCTTGAAGAGTTCGTACAATGCCTCGACTTCATTCACCGAAACTGAATCACGAGTTCAAAGGAACCAATCAACTATGTTAGTTTTCTGGGGAAAAAAAAGCTGGGGAAAAAAAAGTAAAAGTAAGAATATACTCTCCAAGTTTTAATTTAACAATAGATAATACCTAAGTTACAAGAGTTGAATATTGGATCTGGGTATGCATGATGCATCCAGTGTAAAGTATACTCAATTTTTCAAAAGATTTTTTATATATTTGAAGAATCAGAATCGTATAAGGCATAAAGTTTGATCCAATACCCGTCAAATATACAATTTTACCCCCACTGTTGGAGCAATAAAGACATTGTAACTAAACCTCAATAATGATAATCAAAAAAATTTTGAAGGAAAAAAAAAAGGAAAAGAAGGAAAATCAGAAATACATCGGGATTCATGAGCGAGCCGGGTAAGATCAGTGAACTCATAGATGCATTTCTTGGGTCGGGGCCGGCATCCAAAGCAATTAGACGTTGCATAAATCAAGAAATCGATCACTATAAGGACCGGTAAGAAAGCAGATGCACAGATCCGTTCTCCCGCCGTTAGGGAACTCGACCGCTGCTCATCATAATTAAAATGCAAAGAAGAAAGGCACTAAATCAACCACTTGTCACAACTCATTCCAGCAAAAGAAAAAAAAATCCGTAGTCTCTTATAACAACGAACAAAATAAAAACTCTGCAATTTAGGAGATTATTTAAATGGATAAACAAAGAAGAAAGATGGGTGATAAAGAAGTACAAAGAATTGGGTTTTGCCAGTTGAATCCATAGCTTCAAACAATCACACATCAGAGACGAAGATCCTTATGTCCTTAGACTCTCCTTTCCCAGTATTGTTGCTTAATCAACAGATTGACAACTCTTTATATCTCTCTCAACGAGAGATTCTGATAGGCTTCATAATGAGAAGACGAAACGCTTAAAGACTTGCTTTTCTTTCCTGGCTGACATTGATAAGCATTGACACGTGGCTTTCCAATCATATAATTTTTAACATTTAAAAATGTTAAAAAGTTTCGTTACGTTTTCGTTTTAAGATATATCACCACAAGATTTGATGTTTGAATTTTCTTTTCTCGATGTAAGGTGTGATAAGTAAACTTTGTTGGATGAATATATTATTTTATTTTTTAACTATTTTATTTTAAATTTTTTTAGGTAATATTTAAAATTATTTATAATCACTCACTAACTCATAAATAGGAAAATAATAAACAGCAACAAAGCCAATAAATTATTTGGAACAGAATTAAATAGTATATTTTGATGATAGTACTATTTTAATAATTTAAAAAATTAAATAAATTTGTTGCCATTGACATAAAGCTTCTCAACCAATCATATTCCCTTTGCAAAGTTGAAAAGGGAATCAAATATAAACAAATTGTCTAAATACATATTTTATTAGCAATAATGCAGCCATTCAATAATTACGTGGATTAGGTTTAAAAAATAAAAAAAGGTATAAAGCAATGTATGCATTGATTATTCGATCTCGTGGCTAATAATAACCTAGTATTTGTTTAATAGTATCATTCGAACATTCTCACAACATAATTAATAATATTGTAAATTTGTGGATCTACGCATTTTCTATGCAATAACCTCAATGGCCCGACCGTCATTGGGCCAAAGCATCCAAAAGTGCTGATAAATGACAATTATTAATAGTATGATTTCATAAGTTAACTTTCCATGTCAAGCAAATCATATTCGAACAAACCCTGATAATTATTTTAAAATTTCCGCCCTTCTTTGGGTCGAGTGAGTAGTAAATTTTGATTTCTTTTAGTCATTAATTCGATTGTATTTATATTCTATGTAAGGGTTGGACTTACTTATAAATATTTAAATGTATATCATTTATATTTATAATTATAATTTTAAAAAACTGAATTCATAAATTAATAAGCTGAAAGTCGTCGATTCTCATTTTCTTGTAAGGCATGATCTGTGGCAGAGCCAAGTTAAAGCCCAGGGGGCTACTTATGTAACAGCTCGATTTTGGGTCTAGTCGGAACAGTGGTTTCGGGACTACAAATCCGACGAGAAAAAAATGTAATGGCCTGAATTTTCAAAGGTGTCGGAATGGTGATTCGAGATCACTAAATTCGACAAATAAGTAGAAAATATTATTAATTTAGTGAGTATAAGTTAAATGTGAAGTTAGGAAAAATTTTGAAATAGTGAATAGTGCACTAGAAATAAATATTAAAATAATTAGAATCGAAAATAAGGTATTGAGACCTCAGAGATTTTAAACCAAGCCATAAATATTTTTATAAATATTTATGGAGTGTTAAAAAGTTGGTATTAAAGTTTCGTCAAGAAATTTTAAAGTTCCGATAATTAATTGAACAAAAAGGACTAAATTGTAACAAATGCAAAATTATAGTAAATGATTAAATAGCTTAAATGATAAAAGGAAGATGGCTTAAAAGGAAAATAGACCCAAGTTCTATTTGGGCTGGACGGCAAAGGCAGAAAATCAGGAGAATTAAGGGTAAAATTGGAATATTGCAAAATTTACTTAATAAAGCTAGGACCAAAGTGGAATTATCTGGATTTCTCTTCATTTTTCTGCATTCTCATCAGCTAAAACACCATGGAAGGGTTTCTTCAAGCTGGTTCTTCATGTTTTTACTGCAAGTAAGTTCAATTCTTGATCATTTCTTGAATTTTTTGTATTTTTATGACTTTTACAACTAGGCCCACTTGTTGAATTCATTAGTTTTTGATTTTATAAAAGAGGTTGAAAGTTGATATGAATATGTGCTGGAAGTATATGATGATTTAGCATGAAATTGGAGCTTTAAATTGTTCATATGCTGATTTTATTGAAAGAATTGAATAGAAAGTGAATGTTTGGGACCTAATAGTAAAAGAGTTTGAAGTTAGAGCTATATGTGGAAATTCTGAATTTCAATAGTTGTGAAATAACTTATAATGTCTAGGTAAAGTATTAATTGAGAGAATTAGATCAATTGAGGGGTTAATTGAGAAAGAACTGAATTGTATAAACTGTGAAATTTGAGGCAAAATAGAAATCAACATTTTGCACTAAAACAGTTTTGGACAGCAGCAGCAGTCTAACTTTGAAAAATCACCAAAAATTGTAGAGATTGGATTAGAGGATGAATAAAATATGAAATTAAAGCTTATTGAGTCTAGTTTCTTATAAAAGAAAAGGTGTAAGCAATGGAATTGTGAATCATGAGATATAATGGATTTTGTGAGACAAGGTCAGGATGAATTCGGGTTCCCCTGTTCTGACTTTGGAAAATCATTAAAAATTGTAAAAAAATGATTATGAGTTATAATTTATATGGTTAGAATCCTTAATGAGTCTATTTTCATAATAAATAAACGGAAACATTATCCGAATTCTGTACAGTGAGAAAATTAATTTTTAGTGAAGAGTGGTCGGAACTGTCAGACAGCAAAACAGGGGACACTTTAAAGAATAAACTGTACTATTTTGCTAAACCAAAAATTCTGAAAATTTTATGGTAAGAAGATATGTGAATCTAGTTTTAGGAAAAATTTACGGATCTTAATTTGGAGCTCTGTAGCTCCGGATAAAAATAATTTAGTGACTCTGACTCGGATAAACAGTTTTGAATATACATGTGAGTGAATAGTGAAATTATAGTTAATGTTGTTTAAGTGTATTATACACATTAAGGATGTGGAATGGAGAGGAGGAGGAGGAAATTTGGGGAAATGTATGAATGATTTGTGTATAATTGGTCATATGCATGATTATAATTGATAAACGATAAAATAGAAATGATGCTTATATTTGTGCATTATTGGATATGGTTTAAGCTCATGTATGAAAATAAAGTTTCATAGTACGAGTGAATAGTATATTTGGTATATGATTGGGCATGAAGTAATGTCTTGAATGGTTTATGAATTAACATCTGTTGGTAAATGTGGCACATTAATAAATGTTGTGCTCATCCATGCTTATAATGCTTATGTTATATGTGTATTTGGCTAACATATTTGGTATACATGCTTAGGCTTTGGCCAAGTAGTGGCTGAATTATGTCACGTTAAATTTATAAGTTATGCATTGAAATGTGATTATTGAATAGAAATTGAAATGGTTTGAATTGAATTATTGAATTAAACTGGAATATTGAAATTGGTGATTGATATGGATTTTATTGGAATTGAAACTGAGAAAGTGGAAATTGATATGTGAGACTGATACTGAACTGAATTACGGAATACTGAATATTGTTATGTATATTGCATTGAATTGTGAAATTACTGAAGTAATAAATTGTTGTAATACTGTGAAACTGATTGAAATAAGTAATTTATAATTGATACTGAACTAAGATGAAAAATTGTACTGAAAGTGAATTAAATACCCTATTAACTCGTCGGGTTAGTCGGATATAGTTGGCATGCCATAGGATATGGAAGAGTACGGGGTAATTGCCGGCTTACTGATTAGGCACTTATGTGCTGACTACTGTTACTGTTACTGATTCGGCACTTTGTGTGTCGAATACTGTTACTGTTACCGACTCGGCACTTTGTGTGTTGAGTACTGTTACCGTTACTGTTACAGATTCAGCACTTTGTGTGTTGAATACTGTTACTACTACCGTTACTAATTACTGTATACTGGTATGTTTGGTTGGAATCCGTGTATCCGTCGAGTCCGAGTCAAGTTAATAGGGGCAAATGAAATAAAGTTACTGATAAAACTAAATCTGAATGATAAGACATATGTGAAAAGTGAAATTTGAAATAAAGAAATAAGAATGATAGTTATATATAATTAGTTGATAATATTAAAAGATTGAATTATTTATTAGTAGTGATAATTGTAATGAAAAGTATGTGTGTGAATTAATGTCAGATAATGATAAATTTTATGAAATATATTTTGATAATATAAAATGATGTAAAAATGAGAAGTGAAAATGAAATAATTTGAAATAGTGAAATAATATTTGAATTTAATTGAATACAAGTTATTGAAAAATATTTATGGATTTAGTGTATGAAGTGAGTATTTAAAGACTCTAACTATAAATTGATTATAAAAAAAGCGAATTGACAATGGAAATTGATGACGGATAAATTATTAAAATGGAATGGGAAATTGAAATGAATGTGTAACAGCCCAATTTTTAGTAGTGTCAGAGCAGTGATTTGAGATCACTAAATCCGATGAAAAAGTTAGGAAAAAAATATTAATTAATAATTATAAGTTAAACGTAATTTTAGAAATATTTTTGAATTAGTAATTTTTGTGATTTACAAGAAATTATGAGGTAAATTGGGTCGAAAATGAGGTATCGAGACCTCGATATTATAAAATGAGCCTTAAATATTTTTATAAATATTTATGGAGTGTCATTAGGGTAGTATTAAAGTTTCATTAAGAAATTTTAATGTTTTAATGGTTAATTGATTAAAAGGACTAAATTACAATAGGGGTAAAAGTTAAATAATAGATTAAAGAAAAGTTAAAAGGACTAAATAAGTAAATATGCCAAGTCCCATAAATGAGGCGGCATATGCATGATAAAATCTGAGATTTTTTTTAGTATATTATTATTTTATTATATTGTAAATTGTATTAATTATATTATATTATTATATTTCAAATAACTGCATGGTGTATATGATGACATGTGGAAAAATGAAATACATACATATTAGTAATGATTACATATTTCCTTATTATTTAAGTAAGTAATATTATATTATTATTTTATTGTTATTATATTAAACTAACTAAATAAAAGAAATAAAAAGATGGAAAAAGAGAAATGGAAACAGAATAGGCAAACGAAAACAGGGGAGAAAGGAAAGCAAAAGAAAAAGGGAAGCAAAGGAAGAAAATTTGGGATTTCAAGATTCCAAGCTCAATTGGTAAGTTAAATTAAGTCCTTTTGTATAATTTTTGAGTTTTTGGTATCCTAGAACAAAGTATTATTGGATTTATGTTGAAATTTGGGAAGTTATTATATTTCTAGACATTGATTATGTTGAGTAAATGAAAGAATTAGGGGTTAAATTGATTAAATTTCAAGTTAGAAGTTAGTAAAAGGTTGATTTGTAAAATAAATTATAGGCTTTGAATTAATAGGGACTAAATTGAGAGAATTTTAAAATTAGGGATTTATGGTGAAAATGAAGAGTTAAAGTGAATTTATAGTAAGAATTAAGAGAGAATATAGAGTTAGAATGGGAAAATAAAATTAGTATTGATAAGGGATTAAATTGGAATTTGGGTAAAGTTTAGGTATAAAAGGAAATATTTTAATAAAATTGTGTATTAATGATTTTAATTGTTTAATTACGTAGCTAATGTCATGCAAGAGTCATTGTCCAAGAAAGGAAAGGAGAAGGTGAACAAGGAGTGACTCGAGAAAATTTACGGTTAGTATTACCATAATTCGAATTTAATTATTAATTGTTAAAATTTAAATTAATATACATGATAAACAAATTGAAGTAAGTATCATGATTGAATTGAATGATAAATAAATATTGATATTGAATTTATTAATAGCAATTGTTGAAATTTGAATAATATGTTTAGTAAATAAAAATAAGGTGAATATCGATATTGAATTAAATGATATTGAATTGTATGTGAATTGAATGAAATTAAAATGAAGTATGAATATGTATGAGCAATTGAAAAATGTATTGAATTAAATTGTGATTAAATTGGAATTGAAAGTATGAGAAAGTGATTGAATTGAAATGTGATTCGAATACCCTATTAACTTATCGGACTAGATTGGATACAAATGGCATGCCATAGGATTTGTGATGTGATGAGGAGATTTGTAGCTCGGCCGAGAAGATGATTATGTTATTATATGCTTCGGTTTATCCGAAGAGGCATTTAATGTCTTATTGGTGTGTTTGGGAGGATATGATATATTGGTGTGTTATGGAGGATTTATATTTATTTCGGGTGTGTTTTGGTTGGATATTCTAGTGTGTTTGGATGGAATCCGCGTATCTGTCAGAGTCCGAGTCAAGTTAATAGGGGCAAATGAATAATTTTGATAATATAAATTTTATTGAATGATCTTGAATATGAATCGAAAAGAGATAGTAAATTGAGATATAGAAAATGAAATGTATAAACTATGGGTTCAAGAAATAGATAATGATATAGTTCATGAAGTGGTTTTGGTAGTATGAGATAATGTAAAAAAAAAAAATCTAAGTGAATAAAAGCAAATTAAAATAGCTATTGTTAAGAAATGAGAAGTGAAAATAAAATGATTTGAAATAGTGAAATAATATGTGAATTTAATTGAATACAAGTTATTGAAATTTATTTATGAATTTAATGAATAAATTGAGTGTTAAAATATTTTTAGTGTAAATTGATTATAATGAACAAATCGAATTAAAAGATAGTTATTATTGTTGTTGTTGTTGTTGAAACAAGTTGATTTAATGTATTAAATGTTTATTGAAAAATTAAGGGTATAAATTGAATTAAGAAATAGTGTATGAGTTAATTTGAATACAATTTTATAAAATTAGTTATTATAATTGTTGTTGTTGAAAAATCCAATAAAATTTAGATAGTGAATAAGGTATGAATACAATTAAGTATAAGATTGAAATATTGCTTATTATTATTAATTATCAAGTTAATTTAAAGTACGAGATAATTAATGAATAATTGTAGACATAAATTTAAATGTGTATAATTTATCGATTAATGTTATTAATTTGAATTATGGTAATACCACTGAGTATTCCTATACTCAGCGTACGGTTGTTTTCGTGCGCAAGTTAGTAGAAAGTCAGTGTCCGGTCTAGCATCCAGAGTAATCCCGACCTCAGAGAAATTTTAGTGATGTACCTTTGTTTGATAATGTGGCATGTACCTAGGTGATGTATAGGTTAAGTATAAAAGTTTTGTTATTACGGTTGTAGAATAATGTTTAAACTAGTTATAAGTTATTTGATATATCCGGTAATGCTCCGTAACCCTATTCTGGCGACGGTTTAGGGTTAAGGGGTGTTACAGAATGTGAAATAATTACTAAAAAACTAATGTTGTAAGGTTTAGATATGAAATAGAATAAGTTATTGAATTGAGAATTTCATAAACGTGTTAATGAATGGTATAGTCTATAAACATTGAATTAAATGGTAATTACGTATTAGTATTAAACTTAGTGACATTGAATTGTACGTGAATTAAATGGAAAATTGCTAGTGATATGATTTAAATTGTGAGCATGAGAAATTACAAATTGAATTAAATGGAAATGAAACATTGACTTGCAGGGTCTCATAGGCCATTTTAATTAAGATTATAATATTTTGAGGATATATTGTGAAAAGTTATAAAAGCATGTTAATAATTTTGAAGTTTTTAATTTAGATGAAATTTTATAACTCGGTTAAATACATTTACAAGTGTATGTGTTCTGGTAATGCCTCGTACCCTATTCCGGTGTTGGATACGGGTAAGGGGTGTTACAACTTAGTCCTTTGTAAATTTATATTATGGCCTTTTCAAAAATATAAGTAAGCCCTCAAGGTTTAAGATTTTTGTAATTTTTCCCTTTGTATATATATTACGGCCCTTTTAAAAATATAAGTAGGTTCCTCCAATATTTTTATAGGATTAAAAATAATATTAAAAACAAAAGAAAATCTTTTCTGAAGAAGCTAAATTACTCATGACTTTTGAATGATATTTTTACTAAATAATAATAAATTAATGTTTACTTAATAGCTTACTTAACATAGTAATATTTTATAAGTAATATGATAATATATAAAAAAGAAAAAAAGAAAAGATGAAGAGACTTTTATCATCTTTCTTCTTCATATTGATGCTTAGCAAGAAAAGAAGAAAAAAAATTTTCTTTATCATTTTTCCTCCAAATTTGAAGTATAAGGTATGTTTTTCTTCAAACTTTTCATAGATTTTGAATATTTGAAACTTGTTTTACATATATGTGCCATTAGTTTTTTGTTTTATCAAGTATATTAAAAGTTGTCATTAAAGGATATTGATGGAACTTGGAAGTTTATAAAATTAAGTAAAATGTGTATTTGGAGACGGTTTTTAACTTGTTAAAAGTATAAAAATGAAACAAAAATAGTCAGATAAAGTTATAGTAAGTTTTAGCCAAAGTGAAGGGGAGGAAGAAAACCTTGGTCACTTTGTTTAAAATTATGTCAAATGATAGCTTGTGAAGTTGTGAACATTACTGTGAAAACAGAATAAAAAATAGTTAATCCAGTCAAATGATAGCTATTTCGTCTTAACTGTTGGAATATTGCTTCTTTTGAATATATTTTTTTATATGTTTAAATTGATCTAATTTTAGCTTGGCCCCCTCAAGATTAATATCCTAGCTCAGCCACTGGGCATGACTGCGTCTCAAAAATCTCATTCCAAAGCTTCACTACAAATTTTATTATATGCGTGGAAATTATAAATTTAAAATATAAATATGGGTTTAAAATTAATTAATAATAAAATGAAAAAAATTAAATTAAAATTATGATACAAACTCAATCAAATGGATTAATATATATACATACATAATTGATGGAGGTGATAAAGTATGCATAATAAAGATTGAAATGTATAAAAATATCAAAATAAAGCTTTAGTTAAATGATAAAGTAAAAGCTTTGCTAATGCAATTGGTTCGGGTTTAAATCTCAATATATGAAAATTTTTATTAGTTTTTTCAAATAAAAAACTAAATTACCCTCGAATAATATAACTTATTTTAATTACAGAAAAGTATATGGGTAATTGCCTCACCGAGTTAGAGACTTGATTGAGAGTAACACCAACTCAATAAAACACTTAATAAACAGTATAGATATAATATATAATATTTGTACCAAATATGAAAGGTCTAAGATCAGTGACGGAGCCAAAAAAAATTTGGGGAGAGTCGAAATTAAATTATATATTTTTACGATAATAAAAATGTAACTTTACCATTTTAATAGTCTATACATTTATAATTTTTAAATGATTAAATCAAAATTTTATCATTTTAAGGGGTCAAAATGTAATTTTACTATAATTAATTTAAAATTTTATAAATTATAAAGGGTCTAAATAAAAAAATTTCTATTTTAAGAGGATCAAGACCTTCTAACTACTTCACTCCGCGAATGTCTAAGATAAAAAATTGAGTACATTGTAATATATATTTTACTCTTTGAATGTTTGCGTATATGTACACAACTATAGTAAATCAACATCAGGAAAGGATACAACTTGGGGTTGCTTCAAAGTTCAAATCTACAATTATTTTTACCTTGAATTCCGTTCATCATATTTCTTTCTTTGCTTCAATATACTGTACCCTACAACGACAAAAAAAGAAAAAGAAAAAGAGCTTGAAGTAATCAAGAATTCCCTGGTACAAGGGGAAAACCGAAAAAGGTCACATGATCACATGCTTACCAAATAATTGGTTTCTCTTATGACCAAACTGATTAAAGAAGTAATTAAGTACACTATACATAATCCAAATATATACATGTTTATTAGCATTAGATTTCATCGTTATTTGTTTTATCATGTGGGCAAGTGAATGCTTCAGCTTCGCTGCCTACAGCCTTGGCAGCTACCATTTGCTAGCCTCTACGGTACCCCCTACTTGTCCTTGTTACATTACATGCATGCATGCATGTGAAAGTGGTACGGCTCCGTGCCGAACCCATAAATGGCCCCTACAAGTTTATCATAAAGATTGTTTCATATATAGAGTATTACTTTTAAAGTCCCCATATGTCCCCTCTATTAGAAAAATGGATAGATTAATTCATATATATTAAATTAAAAAGTAAAGTAGTTCTTTCTATTTAAAATTTCATCTATTTGTGCTGTTAAAAACTAGCATACTTGATGGAATAACTAAACTGTGACATGTGGTGTGCCACGTATACATCATGTTGGCATATATGAACCAATTTGTAATAGTAGAAATTGATGAATTTTTTAACAAGATAGTTAATTTGCTCTCTAATTTAACATATACCCCTTTTGGTTAACCCGAGACAAATTGATAGATCTATGAGAAATCTCATTCAATTAGATATATGGTAAGGTAAAAAAAATGGGATACCAAAAGAATTGACTGCCGAGCAGTATGAGGTAGGAAACTCTCGAATACAGTTCTAAGGGAAAGAATTGAACCGCCTATTTCGACCAGGGAGAACAGGCCATTCGACAGGGAGATTCTGAAATAGCGGAGGCTTGGTTCAATCAAGCCGCTGAGTATTGGAAACAGGCTATAGCGCTTACTCCTGGTAATTATATTGAAGCGCAGAATTGGTTAAAGATCACGCGGCGTTTCGAATAAAAACAAGAACTCTCTGTTTATTTATTATTTTAGTTTTAGGATTCGAAAATTAAATTAGAGATTAGAGAATTCTATTAAATTCTATTCTTATTCTATTTAATTTCTATTAAATCCATTTGTTTAATATTTAATTTAATTAAATAAATCACGATACCATTTAAATTATTAAATTTGATTTTCTAGTAAATTTGAATATTTAAATAGTAATATTAATTTAATTGGAATTGTTAATTGTGTAATGGTTTGGTTTTGTTGGACACATGGGTCACAAGTAAAACAAAGCATTTCTCTCTCTAGAAAAAACCAATCAAAGAATTTCATTATATCTTTTCTCAAATCGTTCTATTTTGTAAGGATAAGTAATACACTAATATAAAAAATAAAATATATTATATAATATATATTTTATTTTATGCTTCTATTTCTATTAAAACTAAAACTAATAAAAACCTCTCAAATGACTAACTATCGATACGGGAGTATCCTGTAGTAATGAATGCGCACGTGATTTGAGATAGAGTAATATTGTTTGTTCTATCTATGTAAGACAAAAAAAACTCCACATCAGAACTTCTAATTAAGATATGAATACACTACACCGGTTGCACAAAAAAATGGGTTTTGCACTAAGTAAAGTCCGAAAAAAATTTTATAAGATTAAAAAGGTCCGTTGAGCGCCTCATGTATATGTCATAATAGATCTGAACACTTGCCCCGGATCGACTTTCAGATCATAATTGCCTATTTTTTGAATAAAAGGAACAAAATATAATCTGAATCCTACTTTTAAACCTTCATGGTACTTTCAGACCCGACCCTGGGGTTAGTCTGGGAGGGGCCCAAGAAAACTTTTTCTTTAGCTTTTAATGTGGGGAAAAAAATCTTCAACCTTTTAAGTCTTTTGATCAACGCTTCGCTACAAGCAAGAAAAAGAAAAGAATAGAAAAGAAAATGAGCCTTTAATTCTTCACCATAAACGCTTCATCTCCAACTCCTTGGCTTCTCCAAACCTCCTCTAGTTCCCAAATTCCAACTCTTGCCATTAAAGCTAATGGAGAATTTCAATTTTCCCCCAAAAAATCACTGGTTACTAGCATTCAACTTTCTCTATTTTTCTATAACCATGGCAACGGGAGAAATTTTCTAGAAGTTAAATAGGACCAAACTTCATTTGAGTAATACATTATTCATCAGTCATTAGCATTAATCAATTGAAGTTATTAATTTTTACTTGAGAGTTTGAGATTGTAAAATAATTTTTCTAGCAGTCGATGGTGGCTTTGGCGTGATAGTTCTTTTCTCTTGAGTTTGTCAAATTTGCAGGTTACTATCCGAATGTTTCAATCGCTTATAATTTTTTTTAACGATCCCTCTGACTATGGTATCATCTGAAAGAAGTTTTTCAAAGCTAAAGTTAATCAAAACCTACTTGAGGTTGTTAATGTCACAAGAACGGTTGAATGGTCTAACAATTTTATCAATTAAGAATGAATTTTTTGGAAAATATTGATGTTGATGTTATCATTAATGATTTTGCATCTTGGAATGCTCATAGAATCTATTTTTTATAAAATTTTTTTAGTTTTTTTTAGTTTATGGCATAGGAATAGATTGAATGAAAAATATATATATATTAATTTTGTTAGAAAGATATTATTTGACGTATTATTTCAATGAAATTATTAATATGTATTTTTGTTTTATTATATTACCTTTTATAACTTTTTTTTTAATGGAATCCAATTTATTATTTCTTCCCTTGAGAGTGCTTAATTTTACTCCTAACTCTAGATACAGCATGCATGCGGTAGGAGCTAGCTGTCGTCCCTAATGGATCTTCTTTTTTCACAAACTAAGTTTTGTGATGAAACTAAAACTATATAATATAATATAACATAATATAAGACGTGACAAATTAATCACGAGCTTTGCTTATTTCAACCATTATCAGCAAAACGATTACACGGCTTAAAGAGAAGGGAAAAAAAAAAGGTGGCGATTGGGGGGGGGTCCAGCAAACTGCAAAGTGGAGTTATAGATCACAGGAGACCGGTTTGTTAGAGTTGTCACATGATGCTCGAATCTCCTGGTTTATTTTTCTTTAACTCCCTTACCTCAGAGATGCTTCAAGAACAAGATCATCTTGTGTTTTGTGTGTTTATGTTTTTTTTTTAAGGGCAATGAGCTAAAATGTGTTGTTCCCAATCCCAACTTTGTCTTTGTTTTTGTCAACTTGTTGCTTACTAACGTTGTGTTCAAATTATGATTATTTTAAATTCGTCTTATTTTTCCTCTTTCCTTGTTTATTTTTCAAAAGTAATACAAAGGGATCCATGCATTAAAATGGAAATAAAATTATTAATAATCATATTATAGACTAAGCCAATGGAAACCTTAAATAAAATATATTAATCATAAAAACACCAAAATTCAATCTGAATGTGAACAACTTTCCAACCTTTTATATGAATTGTTTATGAAAATAGACTTCACTTCAAAGCAAAAAAATGTTAATGTTTTAGATATGATTGCCAAACTAAGTTTTAGCTGACTAAAAAATGTAGAGTAGCACGCATAATAATAAGTTATAATATAGTTTCCATGCAAATGTCTCTTCAACACACATTTCATAGGAAGCAAAATATAAAAGTAAAGCTAAAGACAAAATACTTTCCCAAAATAGCCATTTTATAATGGTCCCTAACTCCAACCAATAAATCTCTTAATTTAGAAGTAAACACACTTTTAGAGAAAAGACAAACAAACACAGTCCAAAGTGCACTACCAAAGGGCATATATGTCTAATAACAACAACGACCAACGATCTTATTATAAACCCGGTCTTTTTGTCTTTAATGAACTCAAAACCCTTGATTTTTCTTTATTAGCCTCATCTTGCTCCGATCCGATAGCAACCGTGACAGGTGCTGCCCATGGATAACTCAAGCGAGAAACCGCCGCCTCATTTGGGTCTAACCCGAGAAGAGTATGTGGAGCTGAAGCCTCTCATTGACGCATACCATAATTTTGAGCCGACGCCGAACACATGCACGTCGCTGGTAACTCAGCGCATCGATGCCCCAGCTGAAGTCGTTTGGCCTTTCGTTCGAAGCTTTGAAAATCCACAAAAATACAAACACTTCATCAAGGGTTGTAACATGAGGAGCGGCGACGGTAGCGTTGGGAGCGTTAGAGAAGTTACCGTGGTTTCGGGCTTGCCAGCTTCGACAAGTACGGAAAGGCTGGAGTTTTTGGATGATGAAAAGCATGTGTTAAGCTTTAGGGTGGTGGGAGGTGAGCATAGGCTGAGAAACTACAGGTCGGTGACATCGGTGAATGAGTTTCATAAGGAAGGGAAAGTTTACACCATTGTTCTAGAGTCTTATATAGTGGATATACCAGAGGGGAACTCTGGGGAAGATACAAAGATGTTTGTGGATACAGTCGTGAAGTTGAATCTACAAAAGCTCGGGATTGTGGCAATGGGATCTCTACATGAACCGAGACATGATTGACTACAACAAGATTGAAATAAGTTTGCTTAGGGTAAGATTCTCTCTGAATGAAAGCTCTAGTTTATTAATGGGGATTTGACAGTTTGCAAATTGGTTTTATTAATGGGGATTTGACAGTTTGCAAATTGGTTTGTATATCTTAGATTTTGTTGGGTGATAAACTCAGTAATATTATTTTAATCTAAGATTAAATCTTTATGATTTTCTGATTCTCTTAAATAAATGATTAAAATTAAGCATTCATTTTCATGATAAATTGTAATTAATATTTACAAGAATAAAATATAAGTTTAAATCTGAAAAAAAGCAATCATAAGATTCAACCATGGAATGAAGAAGAAGGATAAGAAAATTGTTATATTTACTATTCTGACGTAGCCTTCAGTATTAAACATGAAAACAATTTTATATATCTATTCCTTTTAACTGTCTCCTTTCACAGATTAAACAGACGTGAAATTTTCTCCTATAATGTTCAGACAGTTTCCTCTATTTG
Source organism: Gossypium hirsutum (assembly GCF_007990345.1). NCBI lineage: Eukaryota > Viridiplantae > Streptophyta > Magnoliopsida > Malvales > Malvaceae > Gossypium > Gossypium hirsutum. The sequence continues at coordinate 3,632,173 of NC_053441.1, forward strand.
AGTTATTTCTGATGATGGATTTGATCATGAAAATTAAAGTACCAAGTTGCTATAGATATATTTATATATTTGATGCTAGAAAGGGTTTTTTCCTAATGTTGTTGTTCAAAGATGCTGGAAAGAGTTGAGCATTGAATTTTTCTGAGGGATTGTTCGAGGGAAATTGGGAACTGTAAGATTTACGTATGTGCCTGTATATATATATATATGAAAGTATCTCGCTGAGTTAGCGTAACCAGTTAGTGACGAAATTGGCAGGGGCGGACAAAATGATTTTTTTTTAGGTAATTTAAAATTTTTAAAATTTTAAAATTTAATGTAATCCTTTAAAATTTTTAAAATTTAAAATTTAAAACCACCAGAGGAGCGAAATTTTATTAACAAGCCACAATTTCTAGTATGACAGCACGTAATGGATGGTTGCTTGTTCAAAAGAGCACACTAGTTATTAGTTTGAATCAAGCTCCCCTTAAATGCGAATATTCATCGTAACTCTCAAGTAGAAACCCAAGTCAGAACTTGCACCAAAACATCCTAAGTTACCGACCAGCAGGAGCGGAGGAGGCAGACGGCTGCCGACAAAAAGGTCAGCCAGCCACAGAAAGGGGAGACAAGGCAAACCATTAAAGTTTTGGGCTTCCATTCGATGAATATCCGGTCGTCTCATCCTTGGTTTAGTGACATGATCTATATATATAGTAGGAGAAATTAAAACTAATTTCCTTACATCGTTTCAGGTATGATTTGATTGTGGATATCAGATAGGTTTTCTTTTTCTTTTTTTTTTCTGTGGTTACTTGATGATTTTTTTTAAAGTTTAATTTAAGGTCATTATGAATTATTTTTTTCCACGTCAAATTGAGTGTTTAAATTAGTTGACTTAGACCACACTTCAAAGTCAATGTCAATTTTTTCAACCTTACTATGAAGCTTAAATTACAATGGTAGGGCAATTTTAAAAATACTTAATCAATGGCAATAAACTAATTTTGACGAACCAATAGTCCAAAATAGATCTATGTCCTCGGCACTTATTTCAGCTATCTAATTTAATAAAAATGGGGATGTCATCATCATAAGCTCAAATGCTAAATATTACAAATATTTATCATTATATTATTGGCGGTTTCTCTAGTAAATAATTATTCAATGATTTACATGACTTCACCTTAGCTAAGCATCTTATGATTATAAATAAAAGAATTGACAATATCTCTTCTTTTTTTCCCTGTCTCTATTGCTTCTTTATCTACAACCCTAATGCCTTTCTCTTTTCCTTCACCAACATGTCAAAACATGTTACAAAATCACCTTATATAGATTACAAAATGTTGTTGATTTGCCCCTTTTTTTCCCGTTTCATCTTCCTCTCAAACTTCCAAAGAAATCCGGGTTTTAATCGGTTTCAACTTCAACCCCATGCTTTCCGGTGAAAGAAGCTCCGGAGAGATGCAAGATGGACTCAATGGGCTTCTAGGACTAACACTTAGGGTCGCTCTGTATAAACCGTATCCCGTAAGAAAGTACTCTATTGGTATCAACATGGCATGGGGTTGCTCCTCCGTCACCATTGACCCACATGCCTGTACCTGCAGGTTCCACCATTTTCCAGGTTGTCAGGTTGTGCTAGCTCAATTTTGATTTAAAAAGTTAAATTCCTTTTCGAATTTCAAATTAAACAAATTTAATTATTCGATTTTTTTCAATTCAACTCAAATAAGTAATTCACCTTCGAGTTGTTTTGTAAATCAAATAACTAGAATAAATACTCCTTTGGTACTTGTAAATTTTAAAAATAAACAAATTGGCCTCTTAACAAAAATTTAAAAAAAAATTCAAAATAATTTTTAAAGTTTAAATATTTCTAAAAATTTCAAAATTTATATTTTTAAAATATATATAAAAATTAAAAATTTTAAAAAAATCTAAAGAATCTATAAAAAAAGTTAAAAATTTTAAAAGAAATTCTAAAATAATAATATTAGGACCCAAATAAGATAACCATTCAAGTTTCAAGCTATATGCTCTAACATGAAATTAATTATATTATAATAAGATTATAATTTGACATATATTTAAATCGAACAATTTCACTCAATTCGAATTGTCATTTCACTTGACTCAGATTCGAAAAATTTCCAAATCAATTTAAGATGATAAAATGGAACTCTCAACTTAATTAATTTAAAATTTTTTCACTCCGATTCAATAGAACACTCACCCCTATTACCATATATGTTTTTGCAAGCTATATAAATGTAAGATATTATAACATGGTTAGGCAATAAAATGTTTTGCGTACCTCCACTAAGGCACTATATCTTCTATCTAGTTTCGATGTCATGTGAAGAGCCTCGGAATGGAAAGGAGAGTTTTCGCCAACAAATATTAATGAACGGCAATGTAGTTTCCTTAACCCTTCGCTAAGGTCAGGTCTCCTGAAAGACAGTGAATAAATGTTTCGTGCTGGACCAAAAGTGGTAACGACATTTATAAATCGAAAAAATTTCTTTCCATTTCCCCTGGTAAAGGAGAAAAGATGATCAAACAAGCCATGTGAAACCCGTTTGAAGAGCACTTTCAAAAAGGAACATGGTTCTACTATTTATGATGGGGACAGCCTTACCCGTTCATTGCTTCTAGGAATTGCCAAATATTTATACTCTGCCTTTCGTCTAGCAACTGTGGAAAACGAAAAAAATCCCATCAGTCAGAAAAATGCCATGAGCAAAATAACCTTACTTCATTGTCAATCGAAAAGTAAATAAGAGACAAACACGAGGAGTTCAAGAACTAACTCTTCTGCATGCCTGAACTATATCTGATTCTGGTACTTGAACATTACCACGAACTTCCTGCCATAGTCATTCAGAACCTCATCACTCAACTAGTCTGATTCTAGAACAAAGCAAAGCGGCATATATTTTTGGAGCTGAAAACTACCTTACTAAAGTACCGCTTAAGCAACAACTCCTTCACCACTCCACACATGCCATAGAAATATAGTAAATTTGACATCACCTGAAATAATATGACAATCCATCTAAGCACTTAACTATTTAACCCCACCCCCCAAAAAAAAAAGAGAAAAAAACAAAAAAGCCCGGAAGAGGAACCTTATTTAACAACCACTCTGTCCATGAGGGTGCTTTGCATAGGGGCGAAATAAGTATTAACCCAAGGACACGTTGCCGGTATTTCATCTATTAAGAGAATGCAGAATAATCATTTCCAAGAATACAACAGAATATTTAGTTATTTATCTGGAAAATGGGGAAAGGGAAAAAAGGAAAAATTTTGCATATGCCTAGCTACTTGACTTACAGCAAATAGGGTAAGAATATATGCTCCAGCTGTAACCCCCATACACATTACAGCACCAAGCCTGGAGTAAAGAGAAGAAAAAAAAGAGTTAAATAATTGAATAAAGCTTGCTTGCCTTCATTCTTTTCCATGTAAATGTTTTAATGATAATAACGTATTGATGAAAACGACAGCTTAAGAACCTATAAGTGGGTAGTAGGTGCATCAATTTACATCATTTTCAGACAACTACTGCAATAATTACCCCCCAACATAACAAACTATGGAGCAGAAGAGATTACAGTAAAGTAAAATTCTAACCAGCTGACGCTTAGAAAGAGAGAAAATAAAGTAACCATGAAACTATATAATTACCCAAAAAAGTTGAGAACCTCAACAATTTGATCTGCCAAGTCATCAACGGAAGGCATAAAACCATCGGGACAGATTGGTGGAGCTCCGAACTGCAATATTTCTTGAACAAAGTCCCGGATAAGAAAGGTGTGAATTATGAGATACAACCACCAAAAGAAATTGATTAGAATAGCAAATACATGATTAAAACATGAATAGAACTGACCTCATGCCCTGGAGGACTAATATGATATATGCAAAAGTTGTGGAGGAGTAACGAACTAGCTTCTGGACAAAAGAACAAGCCTTGAAAACAGGATATATCTGCAAAATCTCACAGGATCAAAGGTTTAGGTAAGAAACATGAAGAATCATTGGATAAATGGTTTTGCTCATCCTGGAAATCCAACAAATTATAATGTTATGAACTTCAAGCATATTATATTGACATTGAAAACTTTATTCAAGCCTCAAAGTCTCGTGTGTTATGATGAAAACACAAAAGATCTCACTTTTAAAATAATGTCTATGTTTAGGGAGAAAATTCATAATTCAAAAAATAAAAATAAAAAAATAAAAAGAGCAACCCTTTTTACCCAAAACTGTTGGCAAACATATACACACAAAATATCAATTTTCATAGGCGAGACACAGGGATAAGGAAACAAAGCAGTACAATGAAGTTTCTTGCATTACTTACGATTTAGAGCTAAATCGGGATAGGTAATAAGAGCCGGCTTATCTTGGTCTCCAAACACAGCAACTAAAACTGTACCATGGTGAGTTTTTACTAGGTACTCCTGCATATAGATTTTACAATGAATTGTTATTCATTTAACAAACCTTCTGGAAAGCAACCAAAGTAATCAAATCAAATTACCATCTACGGAACAGCCTGAGAGAGACTTTCAACAAATAATCAATGCGGAGAACCTATAACATATGATCTTGCCAGGCAATAAGAGTCTAACCAACTTGGGTTTCATTTACTTTGAAAGGAGAAGTATTCCAAGCATAGCCCAAGCTAAGTATATTCTAGCTAGAGAGAGTTAGCATGTGCAACAGAACTTTTTAAAGAGACCTAACTGTTTTGCACATTTAGGCATATTCTGCATCATCCAAACTCCAAAATTGACAAGCCATTGACATAACACTAATGAAAATTACCAGTCTAAGATTATTTTTTCTTTCCCAGCACACAAAGCAAATAAGTAAAAATAAATAAAGAAACATGTACTATAAGTTTCAAAATCATTGAATTAAAATGAGAAATAATTAAAGCTCAGAAGTCATTAATTGAATGGACCATGAAGAACAAATTATGTTATCATTCAAAACTAATTATAACATAAACGTAAATAAACTAGACTGTTACAAGAAGAAGAATGAAAGAATAATTTCAATATATGCTTTAAGCTGTATTAGAAATAAACAACAACAAAAAAAATCCAGCCTATCTAAGCATAAGACAGATAGGTGCATTGTATAGCTTTAACAAGGAAAGCATTTTTTTCCCATTTCTTTTCCTCCTTGATTCTCGCATTTTCCCGGTAACCAAACAAGACGATAAATGGAAAATGCAGGTTACCTTGCCGCCAAGGGAGATCGATTCCATATCAATGGAAACCGAATCGCTAGAATCTGCCATTTCCCCCCCTCTTTCTCCCTCGAAATGAAGACGTATTTTAAGAGTTGGCTTCCATGCCTTATATACCAAATCTTCCACTCTGTCCCTCCTTTTAGAATTTAGATTTTCTTCTTTATTAAAATAAATTAAAAAATATTCGAAATCTTTTTAATATAAATATTTTAAAAATTCATTATCTTTTAAACTGAAAGTTTTAACCCGGACCGAGTCACCGACGCTTCACAAGGGTCCGTACCAGGGGACCTTAACCTGGGACTCGGGTTTACTTAACCCCAGTTAAGAGACCGACAGTTTCTTTAAAGTTACAACATTACCCCCATTCTCTTTCTCAAATCACTCCTTTACCATAGGGATTTATGACAGTTCGTGTATATTTCGTGTCCCGAGCGTGATCAATAAAATGTATTTATATTATTATTTGTTATTTTCTAAAAAAAAGAAATTATTGATTTTTTTAATTGAGTTGATATTTAATTGAGCTGTGAGATTAATTTAATTAAATAATAAATTTAATAAAATTTATATGTATATTCATATATATTTCCAGGAGAAAAAACAGGAATTATTATTATTATCATTTGAAGGAGGCCTAAAAACAATTGGGCCATAACTAAATTGCAGCTAATGTCCTTTGTCTGTCATGCAGATACAAAATCGCCATCGCATTTAAATTTGCTAAAGATATTTGCATTTATTTTGCTATTGAAGTAATGAGTGAGCTAAAGAACACTGTCACCAAGAGTACGACATTTTCTTCTTCTCTTCCAAGCCATGTAATAGTTAGTGTTATTTATATGTATAAAGCTTAAACTTTATTACCATTTTACTTAGCACCAATATAAAAATAAAAGAATGACCATCACATTAATTATTCTAATTTTTTTTATGTTAAAAGTTCAAAATTGAGCTATTTTTTATTTCACCTCACCTATAAACATATTCCTGGTAATAATGGTGTTAAGGAAAATAATTTATGAGCTCGGATCTCGAAAGCTGCTATTAAATTCAGCCCATTTTTAAATATAACTCAAATAAAATTAGTAATACTTTTTTATTCATGCAGGTTATTATAAAATTATAGTCCTTTAATGTCAATGAATATAACTTAATGAAAACTTTGATTTTATTTATCAAAAGTAATCAAGTAAATCATGTGTGTTTTTAACCTGTTCATTTGGATTGAATCAGTCCGTATGCTAAATTTACAAGAGCTAAAAATTAATGAAGGAAATGATCTACGTTTTTAATATGGTGACCATTTACCATCTTAGGAGCGAGACTTTTTTAGGAAAACAACTTCTTGATCACAAGTTGATCCATTTTTTATTTGTTTTCGTCTTTAATCGTACTAAATATTTACTGATCATCTTTTTCCCAAATTAATTTTTACAACAGAATAATATTATATATCCGTATTTTAAAAACAAATTCCACACGTTAACTTTCTCATAATATATAAAATTTGTAAAAAACGAGAGCAGGTTGTATGAGAAAATCAAATTAGGTGATGGGTGTATTTCAGCCATAATATTGTTGGTTGATGATAGAACTTAATCTCGAATCTTTGACTAAAAAAACGGCAAAGCAGATACATGTAAGTTCTAGTGTCCTTTTATCCTTTTAACCCAACAACCTCGTTTGTTTAATTTTACAAAGCATACTCAAATTATATCTTATTACAAAATTATTCCAAAATATTGGACAGTGTTTTTCTTTGATACGATTAATGTTGTTGGGTTTCTAATTTTCGTGGCCTTTCAGTTTCATGCTTTGTTGTGTGGTTTCTTCAATTTGGTATTGCTTCAAGGCATGGGTATTGTAGTTTTAATTAAGCTTTAAAAAATAAAGCAAATGTTTTTTCAAGGGTGTTTCAGTAATTTCATCAAAATGCTTCAAATTCGAAGCTAATTAGATTTTTCTTTTCATATATAAAATAAATATTAGGGAGACCATAGAGTTAAATAATTTTAAAAATCTGAATTTAGATATTTTCCACCTAACATTGATATAAATTTAAATTTACGGATTAAAAGTTAAAATTCATATCTAAGTGTGTTAAAAGTGTACCATTTAATTTAAATAAAACTTCCAAATTCGCAATTTTTTATTATTTTAATCGAAATGAAATCTGCAAGTTATTTTTCTTTTCTTTTAATTTGTTTTGTTGCAAAATGCAAATAGTAGTGCTGATTAGTGATTACTTTTACACGGGAGAATGGCAAAGATGAAAGTCATGGCCTTTTACCTTTCTTTGTTTTTGAAATGTAAAGTGAAAGAAACTATCTATTTATTTATAGTAATTTAAATGGTAAATTATACTTCAATCATTTAAATTTAAAAAGTTATAAAATAGTCACTAAATTATTTTAAAAAATTATTTAAGTTACTGAATTGTTAAATTTTTTTTTAAAGTTCGACTAGTGAGTTCCAAATGATGATTCAACTACCAGTGTGGTAAATGAGTACCTATCGTTAAGTAAAAGAATATACATTCGATCTAAATTGATCTAATAGTTAGTGTCAAAGATTGGAAAAAAGGACGGTTTGGATTTTAGTTCATAAATTCGTGACATTCAATGCCATTTCATAAAAAAAATGAATTATAAATGAAAAAAGGAAATGAAGCTTTCGATTGGGACAAAAGTGCAAACAAGGAAGGCAATACATCATTTAATTTTTTAAGTTTAGTAATAAAAATAAATTTACTAATAATTTAATAACATTGAATATAATTTATGAAACTAAAATGGTTAATTTTAAGTAAGATAATATTTAAAAATTATATATAATTAATAAAATTTTGTTAGTTGAATACGTAATATTTCTCTCTTAGGTAAAATTATCAAAAAGTAAATAATAACAAATTAGCCATGAGATTTTGTCGGCCAAATGATAAGTGGAATGACATTGTAAGCAGTATAAGGATGTTGACCAGAGCAAAAGTTTACAAAAAAGTGAAAGAGTTTTCATACTACGTGGCACCTTCCTAATGAAAAAGAGTTAGGTGATAATTGTTATTTTTTTTCCTTTTTCTTTTTATGGTTTAAAGTTCTAGCGCCCTCACCGTTAAGAACAGATCGCATCACGGGGTGGTAAGCCACGTGTTAACTTCTCAAGACATATAGATTTTATTTTATTTTTTTCTTGCATTACGTTACACGCGATTGAAACACGATGAAATTGAGTGAGATGTTTCATGTACTGCTTTTACTTCTTCTTCTTCTTTTTCTTCATGTACTGTTTTTACACTAGACAATAATGTGCATAGATCGATTTTTCTCAATAATTTAGTTCATAACTTTCAAAAAAATATTAGAAGGAATTGGGCCTTGTTTTTGTAGAATACATATATTTTCATGGATGGAGAACGTTTTTGGGTTGGGACATACAATGAATTACACGTGATGAATTAAAATAAGTCTTCTTTTATGGCCCCCCATGCCCTACCCTACCAAATTTGTGAATAATCCAGCGTCGGTGAGATTTGGTTTTAGAGGTCATAAGCTAAAAGCCTAGTCCTACCGAGCTATATGGTTTTTCAGTTCATGGCTATTACCAATTACTCTTAAGATTAGTAGGCTATTGGCAGGCCCAGCCCACAGGCCCCAAAACAAGGGACTTGCATCCTGTTTCCAGTGGCCGAACCCAGCACTCAAAATTCAAAACTCAACAGCTTGCATTCCATGCTTTATCTAATTGTGTAATACTAATATAAGAGGAAATATATATTTATATATATATTGGCAGTTCACTTTAATTACTACATGATTACTATGTATAGATCATACTACAAAGAACTCAGATAATTCTTCTACAGTGCCAATAATATGAAGAATTCAAATGATAAGTTAGGGAGCCAATGCTGAAATGAGATGCCATCATCCAATGGTAAAATACTGACTTCTTCAGCCACAAAAGCCTTCCAATATACATAAAACTAACACAAACATCATGTGTGTGATTAGGCTGAAATAGTAAACTATGTCCGCAAATTGAAAGGTAGGCCACAAGGCACTTCTCTATGACCATCCGCATGCTACCTACTTCAAAATATGTTATGCATTAGTCAAATGCAGTTGCATAGTGTTCTCATCCACCCTTCAGTTGAAATTGATGAGCCAGCAGTCAACATAAACTGCGATGAAGTTGCTGGCCTAGAAAAAAATTATTGTTCCATCTCTCTCATATATTCATCCAAAATCGGACTGTTAACGTCATTCCCACAACTCAAACCATCATCATTAGCCAAAGAAAAAAGCTTATCCGTTACCAAGTTTTCACATAAGTGATACTTGATAAACTTAACAGGTATTTCCTCTTCGATGTTGCTCCCTTCTTTGCGTTTTCTTACACCATCAGCTGCTGCTGTTGATTTCATCGAGCAAGGAGCAGACAAGGGAACCATATCGATTGAATCAATCATCTCTAGATCATTATCAGCTGTTTTGTCTTCTTTCCTCTCATGAACCATGCAAGCAAGATTCTCAGCTGAATATTTGCTACTTATCTTATCAACTGGGATCTCATATTCAACTCTTGACTTGCAAAGTACAGCCTTGGCATTAACCTTGGAGATGTCACATTCAAATATTCTCACCCCTTGATCCTCAACGATGAGTAGCCACTCTGAAAATGAGACCACTTAATCAGACATTTAAGAAACCAAAGCCAAAAATAGTATCAGAAAGAGGGAAGAATTACAAATCATGAGCGACACATCCAATGCAGTGGTTGCCGGTCTAGTGATTACATATGCTCCACTTTGGACAATGGTAAGAACAAAATATCTTCATATCATCACATAGCATGTTGACATTCTTAACTGGACCATCCATTGAAACAAGTGCTCAAGTCCCGACAAGTGAGAAAAGAGCATAGAGATAGCAAGCAACTCACTGATAAGAGCTACAGGAGTAGAAACATTCAGGCTCGTTGCTTTGTCCACCATCCCATTCTGACTGGTAACCCACTTGATCAACTGAGAGAGTAGCCAAGATTCGGAGAAAGCATTTATGTAAGAGATAGCTTTGGTCTGGTTACCATTCTCCCTGTGGCATTAGATCATGGCTCGTGAAAATTGCTGGATGGGAAATTCTAATATAAAACAATTGCATCGAGCCACGATCTCCACATTCATAATCATACCTCACTGACCGTATGGCATTGTCAGCAACAAAGGACCATGTCAATGCGAGATCTTTTACTTGTCTGCCTGGTAGCAGAATTCCTCCCTCTGGACCAAGGAATGCATGGTCCATCTTTATAACCGCATCATACAAAGTCTCTCTTAAAATAACTTCATTTCCATGGCCCTACAATAAAATGGAGATTTACTAATGTATATTAGGGGCTATCACAATCAAACATTTTTCAAGCATACTAGGTAACTGGAAAAGTTCAAGGTGCAAATAGATAGTTTGAACATTTCAAATGTCTAAGGATTTAAAGCCACAGAGAAAGATAAGTTGCTTGGAAGGTTTTGTTTGGTATTAAAACTAATCTTGAGGGAACTTTTTTAAAGAAAATTATGTTCAAAACAATATATTTTCGGTATTAAATAAAATGCTATTCTAAAGAACCACTCATAGGCACAAATAATGCTGGGTGATGAAGTCAACAGATATTTAATGCCCACAAATGATTATCAGTTCATCACTGGTGCTTACCAGCATGTCTACTGGTGGTCACATTGCCAAAGTCAATGTCTTGCTGGTTCTCAGCATCCACAGCCAGTCACCAAGTGGCGGTGGTCATGAAAATAGGCAAATATTTTTCGCTTGAGCCTCTTACATAAAATATGCATCTCGTTCCATTAAATTGAAGCTCATGTATAAAACATGGATTTAGCAAAGTAACCAGAAGTAAAGATCACAATGGTAATTAATGATAAAAGCAGACCAAATAACTATCATATTGTCAAGAAGTTGTTCCTCGAGTGATGACAAATAGCTATAGATCTTTCCAGTTTTATTTCAACATTTTGCCATTGGAGTTTCAATAGTTTAATCTTCTACTATTTTATCTTCATTCAAAAAGGAGAATATTATGATTTGAGACCAAGAAGCTGCCTTGTTGAGTAACCACAGCTCTGTCTGAAGCTAAATTTTGAATGGTAATTAATGACAAAAGCAGACCAAATAATTATCATACTGACAAGAAGTTGTTCCTCGAGTGATGACAAATAGCTATAGATCTTTCCAGTTTTATTTCAACATTTTGCCAGTGGAGTTTCTATAGTTTAATCTTCTACTATTTTATCTTCATTCAAAAAGGACATTATTGCCTATTTCTATGATTTGAGACCAAGAAGCTGCCTTGTTGAGTAACCACAGCTCTGCCGGAAGCTAAATTTTGAATAGTAAGCATGGATTCATTAAAAAGTAAATAAATAAAAAGAGGGGCTGGGAGGAAGCTGACCAGTGGAGAAGTGACAGGTAAAACCGGTTCCAATAGCATCCTGAGAAAGATATCTGTTACACAACAACAATGAATTAGAACTACCATCATCGGCAAACCGAAGGATAAACAAGGAAACTTATCACAAAAAGGAATACCATGCCATTGCTGGCACTAAGCTAGGAGTAAAAGCCTTGCCAGAAGAAGAAATCAGATTCCCAGTAGTGGCTTTATATAAACATGTCAATCAAATGTTTGTCCACGATGGAACAGGAAAAAATGGATGACACCCATTCTTGATTACAATGTTCTTTAAGGATAATTCGACAAACAACAGGAAAAAATGATTGACACCCATTCTTGATTGCAATGTTCTTTTAAGGATAATTCGACAAACAAGGAGAAAACTGATTGATTTGCACTACACTAGCTTTGGAGCCTAATTTTTTATGCACGTGAGCCCTCACTTATTACTAGCTCTATGGCTTACAAAAAAGTTAAAAAGCTTATTTAAGTGATGTGAAATTTGAAATACCCTTTATTTCCAATTGTTATGCTAATTAGACGAGCATATATCCACCATGTTTGGGTCAGTGTTATTTCCTGCTTAATTATTCAAAGGTTTAATTAAATGAGACTTTGTTACTTACTTTATAAAGAAACAAGGAAAGAGAAAAAGTAAGTAATATCATGATAACGATACAAGTTGATATAAAAGTCAAAATCGGTGAGTCGACAAATTATACGAAAAAAACAAGCCAATTCATCCCTATCAAACTTAGCATTAATAGAAGTAAATGAAGTTTAAACAATTTCAGAACAACTAAGAAGGAAAAGCTTCAACGATACAAATTTTTAAATAAAACTTTTCCACAGAAAATGGTTAGAGAGAAGGGGAAAATACCCAGAAAGTGAAAACTCCGAAACCCAGTTATCATTTGAACGGCGCAATCATGCAAATCGTTTTCCAACTCCAATTTCGGAATCCCATATCCAAATTTCAAGCACAATCTCAGCAGAAAAGCCTGACACATGACAACACCAGCCAAATACCGAACCTTGCATCCTCCTCTGATCACTTTTCGAGATTCTTCACTAACAAGTGGGAAAAACACCTTCAAGTCATCTCTTTTTTCACCTTCCATCCCGACTCTATCTACCATCCAAACGCGCAATAAATCACCAAAACGCGAACTCAAGTCGTCGTTTCCGTCGTCTTCCATACCGCAACATATGCTAATGTAACTCACAATCCCATCTAACAAACTCTCAACTTCCCTTTTTAACTCTTTTCGGTCGAAAACTAAAGGGTACAGGTCGTAAATTACAGGAGCGAGTACGGATATTCTTTTACCGGCGTTGCAGGAAGTGGAGCAGGAAGCCAGGAGCTGGAAAAGGTCTTTGGAACTGGAGACTGGATTTGGGGAGTTAAATTTATTGGAGGAGTGGAACGTTACTGCGGAGTAAAACCAAACGAATTCGAGTGGCGGATCGGGTAGATTCTGTAGCAAGCGAGAGAAAATGGAGGTAAAATGGGAGAAATCGGTTGAACCGCTGCGGTATTCGGTGAAAAACCGGTGGATAGATTCTGATAGCATGAGCTGAAAGGTGTCCGCTGGTTTAGAGTGGTGGATGGTGGTGGCGGAATTTGAATTCGAATCGAATTGCACCATTATTTTTGGAGGGGTGAGAGTGAGAGAGAATTGTGGAGGGAAAATGAAGGGAGTTAGAAAATGGTGAAATTGCAGGGTAAGATTGAAGGAACCCTAGTTATTCGGGGGGGAACGAATGCTATTGTCAGTGGAAATGGCGAGGGATGTTGGGGATATTTTCGTGAAGTTACCCGTTTGAATTGGAGGCAATAGCATTTCAAATAGATAGCCAAGGTTTAAATCTCGTTATCTATATTCTATAAATTTCATCTTATTTACATAAATAAAATTGAATCGGTTGTAATTTTATAAAAATAGATATACTTTAAAAATATTGAATAGAAATATGGTAGATGTTTCGATGCGATATTTTTTATTCATATTTATTTTTTCATTTATATTCAATAGTCGTAATTCTCTTTTACTAATATGATTTCTAAGATATGAAATGATAATTTTGTATTATATGATATTTTAATTCCAATGTTTTAGGTTTATTGTGTTTTTTTCTTTTTCAATATAAATATGTTTCAGAATGATTTCTAAATATATGTTTTTTAATGACTTTAAGAGTGCGTTTGGTTCGCTGTATTAGATTAGAGGTGTATTGGATTAGAAGTGTAATAGCTAATCCACTGTTTGGTTGAATGTAATGGAATAGAGGCGTAATAGTAATCTTGTGTTTGGTTGAATGGAATAGAGATGTAATAGCATAATGGAAAAAACTAAAATGACTAGAATACCCTTAGCATAAAATTGTTTTGGTAAATGATTATTGTTATTGTTATTTAAATTTTAATAAGATTATTATTATCAGTAATAAATATTTTAATCAAATTTAAACATAATTATAATTAAATATATTTTAATTAAAATATATAATTTAATAAAATTCTTATAATTAGCAGAAAATTGTTTTGGTAAATGATTATTGTTAATGTTATTTAAATTTTAATAAGATTATTATTATCAGTAATAAATATTTTAATCATATTTAAACATAATTATTATTAAATATATTTTAATTAAAATATATAATTTAATAAAATTCTTATAATTAGCAGAAATTTGTTTTGGTAAATTATTATTGTTATTGTTATTTAAATTTTAATAAGATTATTAATATCAATAATAAATAATTTAATCATATTTAAACATAATTATTATTAAATACATTATAATTTTGGTATATAATTTAATAAAATTCTTAATAATTCATATTCTTATATGAATTTACTCAAATTATAATATATGATACTAAATGAAAATTTGAAATAATTAATATTAAATATATTTTAATTAAAATATATGATTTAATACAATTTAAAATAATTATTATTAAATATAATTTCATAAAATGTTCTTATGAATTTACTGAAATCAATATATAACTTGAGAATTATTTTCTGCATAAACATAATTAACTTATACTAAGAAAAAGTTAGATGAAAATGAAATTGTACATCATAATCCATATGTTATATAGTTTTACAACATCAAAAAGTTTGAACATTGATATTTAATGATGAGAAAGAAATCTTCTGACCCATTCCAATCGGGCAACAGAAGGTAAACTAAAGAAAACGATCATTTGATTTGGATGATCGGGAATTTTACTCAAAGCATCATACCGCTGATCGTCGGTTAAACCTTCAATTGACCATAATGCTGAATATAAATTTGAAGCTTTCTCTTCCATCTTCTCTTCTGACTTCTGCTGAACTACCACCTCGGAGGTAATACTCCTACTGATTTTATCGCCAACGGCCTGGATTTTTTCCCCCAACAAGATGGCAGCCTCCTCAAATGAAGAATACACATTATCACGAGCATCAGATTTCTTCTTTCTCTTGTTTGAAGATGAGGAACCCCCTTGGTCTCTATCTCCTCGCGGATCCGTACCAGAAACATCCATGTCGTCTAAAGAGACGTCAGCTTCGCAGTCATAGAATGTGTTTCTCTCTTCATTCATATCTGTAGTACGTTCATCCTCAGCATGTATTTCTTCAAGAACATCAGCAGCTGTTTGAGCGTCTTTCCCAGTCGCCCAATCTCTTACGTATATGGCAGTAAGCTGGTTGTAGTAAGGGAAAGAACGATGTCTGAACTGAGAAGCTTCTTTGTGACTCTAAAAAAACGAGGAAAACATATTAGTTATAAGTTTTGTAAAAAAAACAAATAAATACTTGAAATACATTTTACCTTAACATAGGATTCCCAAACTGCATCTTCAGCAACAACGAGCTGCCTATGCTCGTCCCAACCAAAACCGCTGTTGTTCTGACCATTAAGCATGTCATAGACGACTGACCATTCCCTTTTTAGGCACCTAATCCGAGATTCAATATTTGGTCTCGCTTTCAACATTGCTCTTGGTAAAGCCTTTTCTAGCATTTTCTCTAGCTCGTTCAAATAACCGGCTTTGAACCCGGTATCAGCATTAAATGTTCCTACATTGTGCAAATCCACCATGCAAGAAACCAAGGCTGCATCCTCATCTGGAACCCATTTTCTTTTGCTTCCTCGAGAAGCTTGAGAAGAAGCACCCGTTGGTGGAACACCTGACATATTGTTTTAAGAAAAAAAAACAAATTAACATTATTTACTATTTTGAATATCATGAATCAAAAGGTGAACAGTTTATAATATTATATCGGTAGTTCAATACTAAATTTAAATTTATAACACATGTTGAATGCTCTGCTTAAATTATAATTCAACAAAGTTTAGTACAATACAGAATTGTATTCAAAGACCACCAAAGTTTAATAAACTAGATACATAAAATAACATCAACAAATCAATTCAAACTCAAATTGTCCCTAAACCTAACTAATTTCTAGATGCTTGCCATTCATCGAACATTTGGTTGGCTAGTTCCATCCTCCAAGTAGCCCAAGCATCCGATGGATGAATATTTGTGATATTCGGTTCATCGTCATCCACCACATTAGTAGGTAATCCTTCTCCCACCTCCGCTTCAATGGGATCAATACTCATATGGGTTCGAATAAAATTATGGAGCAAACAACATGCAATAATAATTCTATTGTGCACCCTTACAGGATAAAACGATGGACTCCTAAGTATTCCCTATCTAAGTTTTAATAAGCCAAAGCATCTTTCAATGACATTACGTGCTGAGGCATGTTTCATATTAAAAAACTCTTGCGGAGAACTTGGCTGATAACCTTGACGCCACTCATTCAGATGATATCGCTGTCCTCTAAATGGTGCAAGAAATCCCTCACAATTTGTGTATCCAGCATCAACTAGATAATAACCTATAAAATAAATTGGCTAAAAAATGATTAATTCAGCAAACAAAGTTTGATCTTAATGAATAATTCAAATTCCTCTAACTATACACTATACCATGAGGAACTTTTAGTCCATGTCTTCTACTAATGGCATCTCGAAGCACCCGTCCATCGGCAACTGAACCTTCCCAACCAGGAAGAACATAAACAAATTGCATCTCAGGTGTACAAACACCTAGCATATTTGTTGCTATGTCACCTTTTCGGGTTCGATATCTAGGTTTATCAACTGTTGGCACCCTAATCTTGATGTGGGTTCCATCAATAGCACCTAAGCAATTCTATATCACATGATATAAAACTCAGTGAGTTAGAACACTATGATTAATCATATTAGTCAACTAAATATTGTACAAGCTATATATAAAACTCAGTCTAATACCTTAAACCATTTCCACCTTGTGTCAGAAGAATCGGCTGTAATTGGGTCCGGCTTTTTAAATAAGACATCTTGTAAGCGTATGACAGCATTTAAAACACTTTGAAATGCTCTGCTTACAGTTTCCCGGACCTCCTAAAGTGATGTTTGATAACTCGATTTTTAAGGTGATGGGAGATGATATGTAAAAACATTGCTACTTGCTCATCAACAAGCATGAACCTTGACGACTTCAATCCCCCTATCGATTCTAGCATCTCACATAGTTTAAAAAAGGCAGTTCTATTCATCCTAACTTGTTCAATACAAGTCTCGTCACTAGCATATACAAGCCTCTTCACATAATCCCGTTGTGCATAAAAATCTACGGTATAGGACCTAATCCTTGGTCTATAAGTATGTAGGCTAAGGCTGGCACCCATTCTAAATAAGAACCAAATCGCGATTCTACAGATTTCCAACCAAATTGTCAATGCAGCACCGATTCTTTTACGCCTCACACTTTGTACAATTAAGGGCAGACGAGCCATTACTGCACCATATTAAAATTAGAACTCAGTATCAATCCCCTCACACTTTAGAGTAGCAAATTTTTTAAAATAAATATCGTATAAGATATCTTTTTCAATTAATAAAATAGATAATTCATTCAATTTTTTGTTGAGATGTTGTTAATCTTTAGTAAGATTTTATCAATTTTAATTTTTAGAACATTTTCTCCGTTGATGCAACAAAAACATGACAAATTAACATTAAGCGCATTTGAAAAAGGAACAAACTCTTTATGAATAATTATGTCAATTGAGTGTCATTTTATAATTTGATAATTTATTTAAAATAATATTATAATCAATTTGAATTAAATAAGGAATTTGAATATTATTAATTTAATAACAATTATATAAGCATCGAAATTGGAACTTGAGAGAATAACATCTATGTTCATATCTTTACGTATGACAACTAATATCCATATTATTTTATCAAGAAAGAAAAAAATGAGGAGCAATTTGATGATTCATCAATTATTAATTTTATTTCCTCTTTATGTTGCTTTCCTTCCTTTCTTTATTCCATTGATTATGCTTTAAAGCAACATATGACAACTAATATCCATATTACAACAAAAATTTAAAAGATGATGTGTGAGATTAACAATTTTATGGAAAAAGAAGAAGAAGAGCGGAGATGATGTTAGCATAATGGATGGGTGCAGAAGAAATTAAATAAGGGGAATGAATGGGTAATGTGAAGAAGATGTGACTTGAAGAGAGGAAAATAGAAGGAATCAAATTTCAAGAATGATTGGATTTGGTTGACAAACGTTTCTAACATTTCCAACATTTTTACATCACCACAAGATTTTGTCCCCAAATTTATGCTTTGCTTATCTCTCTTATTAATCTATGTTGGATTATATGTAAACACGTCCTTTTTCAATCAAATCTGCAATTTCAATTTCTTTAGTAAAACATCTATCCAATTTTATTATAAAAATTCAAATAAAAAAAATATCCTAAATGATGCATAAACTCGAACGACTTATTTCTAAAACGACATATTATACAAAAAAGAACATATACAAATTTGGTGTCCTAGAATGCGCCTTATGCCCTTGACCATACAAGTTCTACCTATCAGTCATAATATTTTCTGGTACTTTGTTGTTATTAGAGGAAACTTCCTTGCACCTTCTTAAGAAATAAGAAGACATGTTTAACAAAATTTCTAGACAAAATTTCATGTTCTTGCGGATATTAGAATAGCATATTAAACAAAAACATATTAAGCTCCAAACTTCTTGATTGTACTCCATTCCAAGCTAGAGACAACTCCTAGGTAGATATCCAACAATATTTGAAAGAAATACTAATCATACAACGCAAGTATGCTTACTTGGATTTTGTCTATACTTCACTACTTTTTTTTTCTGTACATTAAAATTTTACTAGTTAAAAAAAAGTTCAAGTTTCATTCAATCAAACATTAGCAAACAGGATAGAGAGGATTACCGAGTCTATGGCAATAGAAAACCAGATTTTTCCGCCTCCTACCAGTCCTACAAACAATCAAAAGCAACAATAAAAAAATACCCAACAAAAACCATAAATGAATTTACTCTACAAACAATCAAAAGCTTATGTTGATCTTTCAAACTTGAAAAGGATTTGCAATCTAACACTGATTGGTTCAATAATTTAAAGAGTTTTTTTTATATACTTGGAGAGTCATATAACATATATTTGCATCCACTTTTGTGCTTGGCTGATGGTGTGTTCATCTTGTCAAACACTTATGAAATTACACAAATTTAAAGGGAAAAAAGTGTAGGATTATAGAATTTATAATTACAGTAACATTAGGGGAATCATTAGGTGGGTAACATGATATAAACAAGATGGCTAACATCAAACATTGACAATAACAACATCATTGCAATCATCTAACAGAAAAAAGAAAAAAGTTCCAAGCAACAATTTCCTAAAGATAGTAAAGGGCACAGAAAATTACTTGTAAGTTTGTAACTAACCTCTTATGGCCCTTCACCAGTCAGGATTAAAGACTCCTTTAACTGAGACATGAAATACCTTAAAAGTTAGTGAATTTGTACTATATAAGTAATCAAAATAATGCAGTTTGAACCATACCAAATTATCTATTTCACAGTAATTTTTACATAACATAAATCAAATTGCCTAATTGCTAAAATGGAGAGTAAAACTAAAACTTAAAAACATCAAAGCTCACCAACTTCCTAAAACAAGCAGAGAAAAAAAGGGCAAATTCGATCGAATCACATATTCAGCATGAGTAAAATAAAAAATGAACTAAAATAACTTTATTAAAAGAGAAAAAAAATTCATTCATAGATAGACGAGCAGATTCAATGATGAAAGAGGACAATCCGGAAAGTGTGAAGATTATAAGTACACAAAAATACAAAAGCTGAAAGGAAAATTTATTACGCAGCAAAACACATTCCGATAGAAAAGAAAGGAAACGATAGGGAGAAGGCAAATAATCAGTTGGAATAAAGAGAATTGAAGGAAAAATTAGAATATGGAAAAGCACCCACCACCGAAAGCTATGGATAGAGACTGCAGCATGGAGAACTGTGACAAAATTGGCGATTTTACAAAATAAGTGGAGCAAATGCGAGAAGGTTAAGCAATTCAATTTGAAGTCGAATATCAAGAACAATATCCTCATAATCTGGCTTGTTCAAACAGTTATCACATGCACAATAATCCTTACAGTAAATCCCTGCTGCAAAGCACTCACAATAACTGCCAATCACAACAAACAACAAAACTCAATAGATGTTCTAAACATCTTCACTATTTTTGAGCACCCTCTGAACATTCAGGGTATGATGTTCCAAACATCTTCTAAATACATGAAGAAAACTTAAAAGAAAATGAAACATACCGATCTCGAGTATATGAAGAAATGATCATAGTTTATATGAAGAAAAAAATACCTGAAACTAGGTGCAAACTTCTGTGTCTGTTATCGAAAACAAAGAAAGAAAGGAGAAGAATTTGGGGCTTCTGGGTTAAAACTTCGGTATGTTACAGAAAAAAAAGAAAGAAAAACAGAAGCAGCTCTCTTCTTGCCTTTCTCTATGGTATGCTCGACAAGAAATTGGGGCTACTGGCCGAAGGCGAAGCAAGCAATGAAGGAGATAAAGGAGAGACAAACCTAGGAAACAGAGGGCAAATTAGGGCGTGAAACTAAAACGGATGTAAACTGAGGAGAAGCCAGGGATTAGAAAACAGAGAATTTTGGGGATTAGGGCCGTAACGTATTAGGGGTGTATTAGGTAATACATTGAACCAAACAACTGCTTAAGAGGGGCTTAAATGGGGCCCACGGATTAGGGGTGTATTGGCTAATCCAATACACCCAACCAAACATGTTGTAAAGTTCACACATGTTAAGTTCTATGTGGACTTTTTTTTTAAACTCTAACACTAATTATTGGTATTTCAGGAATTTGATTCACATCGTTAAAACGTAATGATATATTATCTTGACTTCGAACTTATAAGTGTCGAGATCTTTTTTCAATAACTTATAACAAAATATTGTACAAATTAACTTTGATCTATAAATACATTCATAACTCAAACCCTTTTTCAAACTACACTAACCCTAAACCCAACAATACTTAATCTTAACTTACATCCCTAAACTCTCAACACTGGATTGAAACGTTTGACAACTATCATTGTAATGACCTGAATTTTCAATGGTGTCGGAATGGTAATTTGAGATCACTAAATCTGACAAATGAGTAGAAAATATTATTAATTTAGTGAGAATAAGTTAAATGTGAAGTTAGGAAAATTTTTGAAATAGTAAATAGTGTACTAGGAATGAATATTAAAATAATTAAAATAAAAAATGAGGTATCGAGACCTCGAAGATTTTAAACAGAGCCATAAGTATTTTATAAATATTTATAGAGTGTCATTGAGTTGGTACTAAAGTTTCGTTAGAAAATTTTAACGTTTGGATAGTTAATTAACTAAAAAGGACTAAATTGAAAATAGTGTAAAATTTGTTAAATTGTGATTAAATAGCTTAAGTGACTAATGAGGAGGGATTTAAAGGGCAATTAGGCCCAAATCATATGGGCTGGACGGTTGGGTAAGAAAAATCAGCAGAAGGTAAGGAGAAACAGGGGCAAAATTGGAAACTTAACAAATTAAATATATAAAACAAAGACAAAAGTGAAAAATCTAGAGATTTCTTCACAATTTATTAGCAAAAACGCCATAGGAGGTCTGAAACAAGCTGGTTTTTCATATATTTGAATCATGTAAGTTTAATTCTTGATTATTTCTTCTAATTTTTGTGATTTTGATACTTTTACAATTAGGTCCAACTAATTATTTCATTAGTTTTTGATTTCATGGCTGATTTTGAAAGTTACCATTGATGAGTGCTGGATTTTTATGATGAATAAACATGGAATTAAAGCTTTAATTTTGTTAAATGATGATTTTATTAAGTAATTTTGATAGAAATTGATTTTAGGGACCTAATTGTGAAAAAGTTGGGAATTAAGGTTTAGTGTTGCGTTTTTGAATATTAAAGGCTATTTAGTAGTCTAAAATAGTTGGAAAAGGTTTTAATTGAGAAAATTTAGATCAATTGAGGGATTAATTGAGTAGGGACCAAATTGTAAAAATTGTAAAGTTTGGGGTAAAAGTGTAATTTCGAAAATTTAAGGGCAGAAACTGTGAAATGAATTAGAATAGAATTAGATGCTGATGAATGAATAAATTTTCATTTTAGATCAAGAACCCGAAACAAGTCGAGGAAAAGAAAAAGTAGCTGATTAGTCCCTGAACTTTTACAAATTCAGCAAATCGACCCAGGTAAGTTCATATGGCTGAAATTTAATGATTAAATGTTAAATTCATGAATTATATATTGTATGATGAAATATATATTTATTGATGAAATGAGAATAAAATAAAAATGCGAAAACTGAATAATTGATCAAATTGAGCGGAATGTCGGATTTGAGTACTTCTGATCAGTGACAAGTGACAAAGTGATAAGTGGTAGCTTTAGCTACACTTATCTGATCAAGTGACAAAGTGATAAGTGGTAGCCTAGCTACACTTATCTGATCAGGGACAAGTGATAAGTGATCATACGTAAGACCATAGTTATACTATGGCAAAGTGAAAGTGAAGTACTCAATTTTCCGTAATCATTCCTTAATTTTGATCAAGGATGGTAAGTGACAAATGGGCCCAAAGGAATTATGGTAAAAGAAT
The DNA here is from genome assembly GCF_007990345.1 of Gossypium hirsutum. Taxonomy (NCBI): domain Eukaryota; kingdom Viridiplantae; phylum Streptophyta; class Magnoliopsida; order Malvales; family Malvaceae; genus Gossypium; species Gossypium hirsutum. The sequence goes on from NC_053441.1 coordinate 3,655,020, forward strand.
AAGTAGTAGTGATTTTATACCAAGGAACTCACCAAAGATTGTGGTTGACAGGTAAACTTAGTAATGGTGTATAATGAATAAGTGTATAAATGTTTGGTAAGATTTATCTTTTGTGCCTATGAACTTACTAAGCTTTCTATAAGCTTACTTGTGTGTGTTTATTGTTTCTTGTAGATTGACGTATTTACACATTCGGAGGATCGGATCTACATCAAGAATCACACTATCCAGATTTACTCCGGTAGATTTTGTTAAACAACTTTTTGGATTTATATGGCATGTATAGGAAATTGAAGTAAAAAGTAATAGAATGAATGACTAAGTATGCAGAGTAAATTTGAATGTGATGGTTGTGTTAGACATTGAAATATACATGTTTTTAGTTTGAAATGGTTGATTGGTTGAACTTCATTAGTATTCAAGTGAAGTAGTTGAAATACTGAAATTGGTTGTGATTTGAAATTTGCAGGGAATGTTAGATAATTATAAAGGGGTTATATTGATTTTTTTTTTTAATTTCAATGGAACAATTTTTTGGACAACATCATTGATGTAACTTTGAAAAATCACCAAAAATAGTGGAAATAGAATTAGAAGTTGAGTGAGATATGAAATTAAAGCTGAATGAGTCTACTTTCACATGAAAGCAATAGAGTAAGCAAAAGAGTTATATACATTTAGATATTTGAATTTTAGTGAGACAGGTTCAGAATGATTTTGAAGTCCCCTATTCTGACTTTAGAAATTCATTAAAAATTGTACAAAAGGAATTATAAGTTATAAATTATATTTTTAAATTCCTTAATGATACTATTTTAAGTATAAATAAGTGGAAGCACGATATGAAGTCTGTACAATGAGATAATTGAATTTTAGTGACGAGGGGTCAGGATAGTCGATTAGTGAAACAAGGGAGACTTCAACTAATAAACTGTACTAATTGGCTATACCAAAATTCTGAAAAAAATTATTGTGAATATATATATGAGTCTAGTTTCAGGAAAAATTTACGGATCTAAATTTCGAGTTTCGTAGCTTGAGTTATAATTAATTTAGTGACTGTTGCGCAGGTGGACAGCTTTATTGTGAATGGTGAAATTAATTTTGAAAGTAAATTTTTATGCCCTGAACTTTTAAGTTAAGTCAAGTAACGCCTCATGCTCGACTCCGGCAACGGTCTCGGGTAAAGGGTGTTACAACCATCATCCAACCTATTCAAGCTACAATCTTAGTTAATCATAATTGTTCTATTTCATATGTTTTTTTGTGAGCAATCTTCTTCAAGTGTTTATATTTTTTTTTATAGGGAAATTTTGTAACACCTCTTACCCGTGTTCCTTGCCGAAACAGAGTATGAGGTATTACTAGAACTTAAACACTTATAAATTTTTTTTTATAAAAAAAATTTCGGCAGCATTTCTGCTTGTTTTTACATAAAACCCCCTGCAACTTTCCAAAAACAATTTCAAACAACTTCAATATTTCCAACCAATTACAGATATATGTTCAGACATAATTTTTCCATTAATAATCACCAACATATTAAACCGAACAACACTATATATATTTATACCACATCACATAAAGTCATCTATACATGCCATATTTCAAAATATTAATTACAAAATACCCAAAAATTTGATGATAGTGTGGATGATTTTCTGACTTCATCCAAATTCCGAGCTGGCTGATGTCACTATAATCAAGGGAAAATAAAAACGAGTAAGCATATAGCTTAGTAAGTAAACATATGACAAATAAATAAATTTCCCACATGATTTCATAGCGACATAATTTTAGTCACACATAAATTTCAAGGTTCATTTAATTTCCAGCAAACTGTCTTTCTGCGTCACAGACGCTAATTTATTTTTATCTGGAGATACAGGACTCCAAATTAAGTTCCGTGAATTTTCCCCGAAACTAGACTCATATACATTTCCACAATAAAATTTTCAGAATTTTTTATTTAGCCAATTAGTACAGTTTATTCTTTAAATATTCCCCTGTTTCACGGCCCGACGGTTCTGACCTCCCTTTACTAAAACTTACTTAACTCTCTGTAAAAAATTCAAACAATGGTCTCGTTTGTTTCTATTAAAAATAGACTCAATAAGGAATCCAGAAATATAAATTTCAGGCCATAATTATTTTTGTAAAATTTTTGGTGATTTTCCAAAGTTGGAACAGGGGATTTCGAAATCAATCCAGCCCTGTCTCAAATAAATTCAAGTATCCCCAAATATACAACTCTTTTGCTTGCTCTGTTTCTTTCATATGAAAATAGGCTCACTCGGCTTTAATTTCATATATTATTCAACCTCCAATTCATTTTCCACCATTTATGGTGATTTTTCAAAGTTGCCCAACTGCCATTGTTCAAAACAGTTTTACATTTAATTTGCTCTTTTGTAGTTTTTGATACTTCCTCTTACCTTATACATGGGTTGACTATGTATCAAACCCAATATTCCTCCCATAAATTTGTCCACCATACATAAATATTCACCTTCCCAATTTCCTCGTTGAACACTCGGAATGTTAATCGTTATCGATGGATTCAGCACTTAGCAACCATCAGTGATTCGGGGAATCAGCACTTAGCAACCCTTTTCACATTCAAAGATATGGTGGAATCAGCACTTAGCAACCACCAATCATTCGGGGAATCAACACTTAGCAACCCCTTGGGGAAATCAGCACTTAGCAACCCCCTTCACATTTAAAGATACGGTGGAATCAGCACTTAGCAACCACCAATGAATCGGGGAATCAGCAATTAGCAACCCCTTGGGGAATCAGCACTTAGCAACCCCCTTTATATTTAAAGATACCGTGGAATTAGCACTTAGCAACCACCAATCAGTCGGGAAATCAGCACTTAGCAACCCCTTCATATTCAATGTACTCCGGCTTATTCCGAGTGTTCAACCGAAATCCATATTTTCAACACTTTACCACCTTTCCCAACTTAACCACATTTTTAGGATCTTGCCAAATATTCATTCTATGTTCTATTAAATACTAACATATATTTAATAATATCAAAATAATGCATTAAATCACATGTTTACTTACCTCGGTGCAAAATATCGAAATTTTGCAATTTACTCCACTACCTTCTCTTTTCCCCGTTTGAGGTAGTCTTCTCGTCTTTCTTGATCTATAATGGCAAATTTAACTCATTTAATGTCCACATTTATTAAAATAATCCACCACCCAACTTTTTGAAAAATTACAATATTGCCCCCAAACTTTTGCAAAATTACACTTTTGTCCCCAAGCTCGGAAATTAAACTTCATCACTTATTCTTATGTTTTGTGACATGCTGAACATTTTTCCCTTCTATGGCAACATCAAATTCTCACTCTAACACATACTTTTGAACATTAACTATTTTTTTACCGATTATGTCAATTTACCCGTTTTCATTTAAAATCGCTTAGCAAAAGTTGTTTAACATAATTTATAGCTTCATATTCTACCATAAAACATAAAAATAAACACTTTTCACCTATGGGTATTTTTCCAAATATAAACCCTAACATGAATTAACAGTAAAATAAGCTAAACCGAGCTACGAGGATTTCAAAAATGCAAAGAACATTAAAAACGGGGCTAGGATGCACTTACTATGAGCTTGAGAAAGCAAAGAAACCCTAGCTATGGTGTCTTCCAAATTTTGGCAGCAACTTAATGAAGATGGACACCATTTTTCCATCTTTTTCCCATTTTAATTCTATTTATTCACTAATGGCCAAAATGCCCCCATTTAAAAAAAATCTATTTCACCCATTTCTTATGTCTATTTTTGTCCATCAATTAACTAATGGTCTAATTACCACATAAGGACCCCCAATTTAGAATTTCATATCAATTTGACACTTCTAACATGTAGAACTCTACTTTTGTACTTTTTACAATTTAGTCCTTTTGACTAAATTGAGTGCCCAAACATCGAAATTTTTGAACGAAATTTTTACGAAATTTTTCCGTAAAATTGTAGACCATAAAAATATAATAATAATCATATTTTCCTTTGTCAGATTCGTGGTCCCGAAACCACTGTTCCGACTAGGCCCAGAATCGGGTTGTTACAAATTTACTCTAGCTAGTCGTAAATAAAGTTTAACATAAACACTAAATTGTATGTAGGATTAGTCAAAAGGATATTCTTATGTTTGAACAATGCTTAAATACTTGTGAAAAGTAATACTTGCAAACAACATTTAACTCGAGAGAGTCAAGGTTGACTTCAATTGAATTTAGAGTTGGATCAAAATTCTTGACCTAACAATGTTAAGGGTTACTGCTCAATGTGTAACGACAATATAGTCATTAGTATCGGAAAGTGTATTTTTAGGTCCCGTTTTCATAAAACGGATTTGTAAATATTTATTAAAAAAAATATTTACGAAGTCAGTTGTGTAGTTAATTAGGTTTTGGTTAGGTGAATTAGCTTGAATTAAGAGTAATTAGGTAAAAGAACAAAATTGCATATAGAGTGAAAGCTAAATTATAGATTAAAGAAAGTTAAAAGGACCAAATAAGCAATTAAGCCAATTGCATAAATTGAGGTGGCATAAGTGCAAATAAATTATGAATTTTTAAAGATTAAAATATATATTAAAATATTAAAATATTAAAAGTTAAGTAAATATATATTATATTATATTATAATAATTAAATAAGAGAAAAAGAAGGAGAATAGAAACGAAACAGAAGAGAAAAGGAAAGAAAAAGAGAAAGGAGGAGAATTAGGGTTTCAATGGTTCAAAGCTCAATTGGTTAGTTAATTTAGTTCATTTTCTTGTAATTTTTATGTTTTTAGAATTTCGGTATTAAATACTACCCGACCTATGTCAAAATTTTAGAAATTATTGAGTTTTTAAATGTTGTATATGTTGAATAATTAGAGTATTATGGACTAAATTGATGGATTTTTAAGTTAGAAATGAAAAATGAGTGAATTGTAGAATAAATTGTAAATTTTGAGTAATATGGACTAAATTGTAAAAATTTAAAAATTTAGGGATTTAAGTGAAATTAGAGAGTTAAATCTAGTTTAAAGTGGAAATTGAATGAAAATATAGAATTAATTGTAAATAAATAAAGTTAGTCTCGGTTTAGGGACTAAATTGGAATTTAGGCAAATGTTGAATAAAAACTTAAATATTTAATGTGAAATTAAATTGTATTGTATTGATGAATTTTAATTGTTTTAATTTCGTAGCCAACGTTGTGCCGAAAACCTCAACTAATAAGGGAAAAGATAAAGTCAACGAGGAATAGCTCGAAAGTTCTGGTTTGTATTTCTATAATCCAAACTTAGTTATCAATTGTTGTATTTTTTTATTTAATGCATATGATAAGTATTAAGGTGAGTATTTGACACTTTGTCACTGAATTGAATTTAAGTTAATTGAATGAATTGAATTGGTATATATATTGAATATATTGATTATTTGAATTTAAATAAATATTGGTTGTTTTTGAAAAGTGAATTGGAACCCTATTAATTGTATCGGGCTGAGTCGGATATAGATGGCATGCCATAGGATTGGAAGAGTTCAGGGATTCTTCGACCTCAAGTAGATGAGACACTAGGTGTCAATCTATTACTTCGGATTAATTCGATGAGGCACTGGGTGCCAATTTACTTCGGTTTAGTCGATGAGACGCTAAGTGTCAACTTATTACTTCGAATTATCCGATTAGACACTGGGTGCCAAACTAGTGTGTTTTGGTTGGATCTGTGTATCCGTCAGAGTTCGAATCGTGTTAATAGGGGTATGTATATGAAATGATACTATGATTGATATTGGAAAATATTGAATGTGGAATGAAAATGAGGCACATGAATTGTGCATTTATATTGTGGAAAGCTATTTGAATAGTAAATATGGGATTTGAAATAACAAGTGGTGAAAATTGAATATGTTATGATTGAACTGTTTATGAAAATTTATTTAATTGAATGACTTGTGTTATGGTGTGATTAAATATATAAATATTGCAATATATTGTCTTTAAATTATTCGGATTATAGAAATACCACTAAGTTTATACTCAGCGTACATTTTGTTTTCCGTGCGCAGATTAGGTACTTAAGTGTGATTGCTGATCCAACATCCATCAACGATCCCGATCTCAAATGTGGTGATGTATGTGTAACACCCCCTACCCGTATCCGTTGTCGGAATAGGGCACGAGGCATTACCGAAGTTTACTAAACATTTTTAATAATTCTGAATCATTTATTATTCATATTCTGAAAATAATCATAACGTCTCTCTATTGGGCTCTCGAAGCCCAAAACATTTATTAGGAACCTATTGGGATTAAATCGGAATCATAGGGAATTTTTCGCAGAATCCTAAATATATATAAAGAGATTTTAATTTTTTTTATTTCCGAATTAGGTGCAGGGTTCATACGTGCGTATCACATAACAAATCTTTTCATAAGAAATTGCATAACTGAAACCTTTCCACTATTTCATAAGCTCAATTATATTTTCATCTAAGCACTTACCATTCCAATGCACCTTATAATTAAACATATTACCATTTAACAGTAATTTGGCACTTGCCTAAGCTTCAAGCAACAACATTGGTTAGCGTACTTTAATATTGACAAACTTATTTTCTCGCAATGTCTCACTTAAATTTATTACTCGTCTTAATACATATAATTTTCCTTGTATCAATGTATCAAAGATAGTCTCATATTTACATGTCATGATACATATCATTTTCTTGTTGTTTCTTCTTAAATATAAATTATTCAATTCATTATGACAATATTTCATGTACCATAATTTTTTATAAGTTCAATGTATATTTATTCTAGTAGCAGTTCATAATCTTGAATATGCATAATTATCAGACAAGTTTCACATACATGTATTTTCCATGTCATATTTTAGTATATCAAATAATTATCATTTCTATGTATTTCAAGTTTAATTTCATGATTTATGTACTTATCGTTTTCTATTTTTATCCCGTTGAATTTCTCGGAATTTCGATGGATTTTCAAGGGTACACTTTAGTGTACAAATTTTAAAAGAAAAATAAAAGGGAACAAAGAATAACATAGTAATCTACGCGAAACATGGCCTTAACGTCATTTCACGATAAAGTTGAGAAGGGGTTGTCTATTAAAAATGGGATCACTTACATTCAATCTCACTAAACTATTATCTTTTGTTCAGTGATCACTCAACTTTAAAAAATTAAAAAATAGTTATTATATGCATAAACATTATTGGTCTTAAGATCTCGGTTCAACCATTTACACATACAACATGTTCAACATAAGGATCCTATGCAATTAACAACTCTTATATGCATAAACATTAACCATTTATTAAATTTAGAACATTATATCCTAACATGGCCATATGTACACTTGAACAACTAATTTCTAGGTACATGCCTTTTAACCAAGAGAAGAGAACTATACATATCATATTGAGTCGTTGGATACGGTCTGGATGCTAACTTCACTTTTCCAATACTTCAAGGATACTTGAATTTGCGCATGGAATAAACAAATTGTACGTGAGCAATAGGGCTCAGTGGTACTTCCATTACTTAAATAAAATATATAACATATGCATTAGTGAATTATTAAACATATTCACATTCAAACATACTATAACAATAGCAAAATCAATTCAAGTTTCTTATCCACTACCTAACTTTAAACCAATTCATATCGACAACTATAGGTGCACATATATTATTTCATCTACCATCATCAGCTTGTATACATATATATATTAAATTCCATGGCAACATTTCAACCATTTTCGAGCCTATTGGTTCACTAGTATTCAATCAGCTCTTGGGGCTCGTTCTCATATAGTAGCTTACATACTTTATCTAGCTTAACACACGTATAAGCATATTATACCAAATCATTAACATTTCATAACTTATATACTACTTTTGTCATCTTAGGTTGCCTGAAAACGATGACTTTTGCTATCAAGACTCATTATACCATCTCGAGTGGTCTGGAAACAATGGGTTATTCAAATTCAACATTCTACCATCTCGGATAGCCTGGCAACAATGGCTTTCACAATACTTACATTTTACTATTCCAAATGGCTCAACAACAATAGTTCTCACGGTTTATCTAACCTACCATCCTGTACGGCCCGACAATAATGACATTCAATATCTAAATATTTTAATATCCCGAATAGCTTGGCAACGATGGTTTTCTACCTAGGGCATGCCAACTAATTTAACGATACTCAAGTTTAACAATGTAACATGGAATCAATAAACATCATAACCACGTGTCGTGCTTTAATCTCATCGCTAATTCACCATTTCATCACATCATATAGTATATTTCAATACATTTTCATACTAAATAACACATATCAATCAAATCATATAATTTTTTATTCTATTCAATTTAGTCCATGTCTCAGAATTTCAATCTCGAACATAATAATTCAGTTCAAATAGCGATTGACAACTCATCTCAATGTTATATCATGCAAAAAATCATAAATATCCAATAATTAAATTGATCCCGAGTCATAGAAATACAAATTGGGGTCTCGTGTCATTCCTCAACAACTCTCGCTTTTGCTTTCCCTTTCGATAGCCCAGCGTCGACATTAGCTACGTACAATCATATAACATATATCAATATAAAATTCCAGCCAATTCACAAACAATTATTAATTCATGCATATTTTACAATTTATTCAATTTAGTCCTTAAACCCAATATAAGCATAACTTTCAATTCCTAGCTTTGGATTGAAATTCGATTTCACATATTTTCATCAAGGACCCTCTACTTCCTATTCCTATCGAAATTTCATAATTTTTTATATTTTATTCAATTTGGTCCCCAATGTACGAAATAAAAAATTAAGCTTTACAATTTAATCTTTTTTCATAAATTAAACTTAATTTCTATCAATTTCACACATAATTCTTTAAGAAACCAACAATGCAACTTTATAAAATTTTAACAGTTTCAAGAAATTGGTACATGGGCTAGCTAAATTAAGCTCTCATGAGTTCAAATTCATAAAAATTACAAAAAAGAAAAAAAGACTTGAATTCACATACCAATTTAAAGGCTGTATGTTACAAAATTTTCTTAGATTTTTCTTCTTTGGCAAAGACAAGGATGAATGAAGAAGATAACTTCTCATCCACTAATTTTATTATATTAGTAGGGTCAAATTTTAATTAATTTAGCTTAATTAACTTAAACTTAGTTTAATTAAATTAAGCTAACATTTAAGCTTATCTAGTGGAGATGTGATCATCATCCACTAGTTTCTATTGGAAAATGGTTCGATTGCCATTTAGGACATTTGGATAATTACTATTTTAATCATCAAGCATTTCATCAAATAAAAATTTATAGCGATTGGACTTTTACAATTTAGTCAATGAACCCTAATTAACTATAATTTCGGCCAAATTATTTAACTAAATTTCAATTCATCAATATAATAACTCCTTAACTATCCCTATTTCATATTTAATGACTCGATTATAACAATGACTTAAATAAAAACTTTCGAATAATTCAATGACTATTTTATAACCTTCTGAAGTTGAGTGACCAAAATATAAACTTACTAATAGTTTATGGCATTGGGGGCAGTTTACCCTTAAAATTGAAAGAGAGGATAGTCGGCGTCGTTTTGTATCATATAGCGGACTTATGGCCCACATGAGTTACTATTTTTTCATCTTTATACATCCCTAAGTTGCAAAAATAAACCAAAAAAGAAAAAGGAAGAAAATAAAAGAAGAGACAGAATAGAAAAGAAACGAAAGAGAGAAATATATCCCACAATCCGCCAAAAAGCTACGTCGCATTTCCTGCTCCGTCATTATCTTTTAATCTCCATTTTTCTATTCTCTCAAACTAAAAAGGAAAAAAAAAAAACTGTGGAAGTTTCAATCTATGAGAGAGATGAAGGCAATCTTCAGTAAAATCTCGTCGCTTTTCATTTTTCTTTAAAAGTTTATCTGATTGATGTTCATTACCTGTAAAAAGAAAAAAAAGAAAAAGAAAAAAAAGGCGCGGATAATTTATCACTGTGGAAGCTGTTTTCTTATCTATATGATCGATTGAGAGCTTGCATTTATGAAATGGAGATTGCTTCGAATCAATGAAGTGTTTCGATTTTGTTGTAAATCTGAGTGCCAGATCGGCTCGTTGATGCATTGAGTTCGCTTTTATTTCAATTCTTGAGGTGGAATCTGTTAAATTTCTTCGCTCTTTTTTCTGGGGGAAAAGCAATGAGCAACGGCGGTGCCAAAGCAGCTGTGGCTTCGGTGGGAGCACCACAACCGCTGGACTGGAAGTTCTCGCAGGTGTTTGGAGAACGGACGGCCGGAGAGGAAGTACAGGAAGGTGTAATATTTGGAATTTTGGATTTATTCAATTCGATTCTTCTTAGGGTTTAATTACGTCTAACTGTTTATCAATCATCCAATTTTAGTTAATTTTTATCATATAATCGTTTTTCCCCATTGCTATATCCTTTTTTCATTGTTTAAGTTGGTATACGTGAGTTCAATTTGATGTATATTCGATTGGATAGAAGTATAATGTCAGGATCTAGGTGTAGCTTCATCACTCAATAGCTTCTTAAAGTGTGATGCGAAACAATGACGTGTAAATTGTGGTTTAACAATCTGTTCATGTTCTATAATTACTGGTTCATTTTGAGATGAGATTAATTGTTATTAACGGAATTATAGAAATTATTAATCTATAAACTGTTATTCATACATGCCTTGCTGTTTAGTTTTGCGAGTATATCTAATTATACTAGGGTATTGGAGTCTGGTGCACCATGTAAAAAGGTATTAAACAAGTCTTTGCTGGTAAGTGTCTCAGTTTGCAAGCGTCATTGATGCTTTTGACTAACATGACCAATATTGAAGTATACTTTCTTCATGTATGAAATTACTGTAGTAGTTTCTTTTGCATTGGAGGTGTTATAGAAAATAGAAAAAAGGTCCAAGTGAACTAATCAAATCATTTGACTTGGAATCCTGCCATGTGAGTGACTAGATCTACGAGCTACTGTTGTTTTGAGCCAGTGGGAAGTATATTGGTTATGTGAGCTGATTTTGACTGAGCTTTATTAGCTTTTCTCTCCGTGATGCATTCCTTTCATTGTCCTCAATGATAAGAGGAATTAAATTAGAACTTTTTAACGACATATTATTATCCATAATGCCTTTTTCTTGACAATTCTGTTTGTATGAAGAAACCAGTCGGGTATGGTGTGCTTGGTTCTTGTTTGTCCTTCATGTTTTGCTTCATCTGCTCACTTCATTTACGTCCTTTTTTCATTTTTCTTTTCAGTTGATATCATATCTGCTATTGAATTTGATGGAACTGGTGATCACCTTGCCACTGGAGATCGCGGGGGTCGGGTGGTTTTGTTTGAAAGGACTGACACTCGAGATGTATGTCTGCTGACTGTTTTCCTGTTTATATTTCTGAAAGTATCTTGTTTCAGTCACTGTCTTGCTCCATGTTATGTTGCCACACTTTGCTATAAAGTTCTCTGACAAAAAAGTATAATATGTAGTATGCTGGACATTGGAGAGATCTGGAGAAGATGGATTATCCAATGAATAGGCACCCTGAGTTTCGATATAAAACTGAGTTTCAGAGCCATGAACCTGAGGTATTTATTACGCAAAGTTTTAGATTGTTCTAGTTTACCAAACATTTCTGGACTTGAATTTTCATTATAGTGATAAACTTTATTGGTTTGATACAGTTTGACTATCTCAAGAGCTTGGAAATTGAGGAGAAGATTAACAAAATTAGGTGGTGCCAGTCAGCCAATGGTGCTCTATTTCTTTTGTCTACAAATGACAAAACAATAAAGTTCTGGAAGGTAGGTAAAGGCATTTTTTTATTCTGGATTTTACCATCATGAATTTGTACTCAGATTAGTACCGTGATAATCTCTCTATTTTGTTTTTCCAAGGAACACCAATTTCCCACAAGCAGCAGCACAGAAAATCTACAAATCAAACCCTGCTGCTATGTTAGTTTTTCTAATGTGATGTCAAATTTGGACAGGTACAAGAGAAGAAGGTCAAAAAAGTATGTGACATGAATGTGGACTCCAGCAAAGCCATGGGAAATGGTCCTATTGTTGATTCAAGCATATCAACAAGCTCCAAACAATTCATTGAGAATGGAGGATGCATAAGAAATGACTTTTCATTCCCAACTGGGGGTTTCCCATCTTTGCATTTGCCAGTGGTAGTTTCCAATCCAGAATGCTTATTTCTAAGAATAACAATTAAACATATATATATATTATGCTTCAATGGTTTAGGCAATGTTTGATATGTGAATGATATTGTATATATGATTTGCTAGTCTAACATTTAATGCTATATAATCAGGTAACCAGTCTTGAGACGAATCTTATGGCTAGATGTCGAAGGATATATGCTCGTGCCCATGACTATCATATTAATTCCATTTCGAATAACAGGTCCATATCCTTATTTGATTTAATTTAGCTTCAACCTTTCCTCGCCCTCTCAATCCTTATGGTACATCTCCTTAGTTTCCATTGAGTTTCAACTCTCTTGGGGCTGAATCTTTTTTATTGTTGTGGTTTGAGGATGGTGCTTGACTTTTGAAGCTGAAAACTCTTAGTTTGGTCATGATTTTACCAAATACTTAATTATTCCTTTCTTCTTGATTTGTAGTGATGGTGAAACTTTTATTTCGGCTGATGATCTGCGAATTAATCTCTGGAACCTGGAAATTAGCAACCAAAGTTTTAACATTGTTGATGTGAAACCTGCAAACATGGAGGATTTGACTGGTGGGAATCCGTTTTTTGATTGGCAATTTTGGATCCATTTGGATTTTCTTATTCTTTTTTCTTCTATTGCATATGGTTGATTGGTAAAAGAACCTATTCTTTCTGGTATCCCCATCCCTCTTTGCTTTCCTTTCAGTTCACCACCCTCCTTCTCTGTCTTTCTCTTCTTTTCTTTTTCTTTTGAGAGGGTAGGAGTTGGGGTTGAAGGGAGGCAGGGCCCTATCTCACTCTTTGGGTTTTGCAAACATCATTCCTGTCAGCTTACATTATGATCCCCTGTAAACATACTACTATATGTATATGTCATGTTCGCATAATTTATTTGCTTCAGTTCATACTTGCAGAGGTGATAACTTCAGCAGAATTTCATCCTAAGCACTGTAATATGTTAGCTTATAGTAGTTCAAAGGGTTCAATACGTCTTATTGATATGCGACAGTCTGCACTATGTGATACTCACAGCAAATTGTAAGTGGCCTGGGGTATTTCTGTTTTTTATTGGTTTATTTGTTTTTGTGGTTTGAAAAATCGTCATTAGATTTAGCCACTTATATTGTATTTTCCTTCTGATTTTAAGATTCTTTTATGCTACAGGTTTGAGGAACAAGATGATCCCGGCACCAGGTCTTTTTTCACAGAGATCATAGCATCAATCTCGGACATTAAGTTTGCTAAGGATGGGAGACATATTCTAAGTCGTGACTACATGACCCTTAAGGTTGATAAGTTTCTATATGAAATTAATTTTTCTCTTTCAAGCAACCTTTGTCATGCCTTCCGGATATGATGCTAGTATAATAGCTGAATCTCTAGATTTATATACTCCTTTCTCTTCTATTGTTCTGTAACAAGGTCTTCATTTTTCGGCTGACAGTTGTGGGACATAAATATGGATTCTGGTCCAGTTGCTACTTTCCAGGTTCATGAACATCTTAGACCTAAGGTAACATATTTGTTTAAGATTCTTCTGATGGGTTTAGATCATATTTAGAAAGGGACACTAAGTATGTCTCCACACGGTGGATTTTTTTTTTGGGATCTTGAGCAGCTTTGTGATCTCTATGAAAATGATTCCATCTTTGACAAATTTGAGTGTTGTCTTAGTGGAGATGGACTTCGAGTAGCTACTGGTTCATATAGGTATGGTTTATATATCTTAATGGCTCTCTTTATCCTTTTAAATTAAACATCCACTATATGCCAGGACCTGGACATTATTATACTGTAGTGTCTTTTTTGTGATTTCAGCAATCTGTTCCGGGTATTTGGTTGTTCTGAAGGTAGTACAGAAGCAACAACACTGGAAGCCAGCAAAAACCCCACGAGGTAATGTTTTGATGTTTTTGGCTACTTTTTAATCCAAAAAAAGGAAAAGAAAAGAAAAAGGGAATATATTATTGGCTACTTGACTATCATAAACATGATAACGTGAGTAGCTTCTAAGGTATTTGTTTGACCTTTTATTGTTTTGAGAAGTCCTCAATCAATGTCTTGTTGGTTGTCAGAAATTATTCCCCTTTTAAGTTATTATTGAATTTCCAGGAGACAAGGACAGACTTCATCAAGGCCTTGCAGATCCCTTGGTAGTCTCTCTGGTGTTGTCAGACGAGGTATTGTTTAACATCCTTTGTACAGAGTTGAAAATTTTGAGACGTCTTGATTTGTGTTCCGTTAGTTTAATATTCTTTTCTTGCATAATAAATTCATTTGATCACTGATTTGTGATTGGTGAATTAGGATTATGACTTTTGCTAACTAGTTCTCGAACAATTACTGATTCATGGAAAACATTTTATATATTGTATACATGTCTGAGGGTTATTTATCTATATATCTCTTTCTCTGACTCCATTTTCAGTGAAAGGAGCAGATAACTTGGGAGTCGATGCTAACGGAAACACTTCTGATTTCACAACAAAGTTGCTACACCTAGCATGGCATCCGACTGAAAACTCTATTGCTTGTGCTGCATCAAACAGTCTTTACATGTATTATGCATGAAGCTGACCCAACAAAGCTCGAGATTATTTTACTAGAGATATCGCTTCAAATTCTTCCCTAATTAATTATGGGGAAGAAGCTGCAGCCGATGTTATCAGACAATCTTGGTGATTCATGGAAATTCCCGATCATGTCTTTCACACCAGAGTTCAATGTAGCTGTTGTTGATCTGTTGCCCACTGATTTAAATATTCTTTGTAGGGTTAGACACAGTGTTTATCCTTACTATGTTTTGTTTAGGTGGAAGAAAATGAGCACTCCCCCCCAACTTCTGAACTGAAGTCTGAATCAAAAGCTTCTCTAGCTAGGGCTGCAATGCAACGTTGCCTTGCTGGGTTTGAGAGACTAATGGTATCTTTAACCCCCAACATCAAAGGCAAAAGAAACGAAGCTATATATATAGATATAGATATACATATATATATATACTGTTGGATCAATTCGCATTGATATTATTATGTGCTTAAAATCCTGTACCATTTTAACTTTATAATTTTTCATAATTATGATTGTTGCTACTTAATTTCTATCCATTCTTTACATCAAATACAAAGAAATGCTAGTTCGCCACTTCCATGTTTCAGTTGTATGTAACAGGTTAATCAAGATATAAAATGTTTATCATGTTAATCCCCTTCAGAAATTATTAGTCATAATACTTAAATAACTCTTTCAGCTCCGATCAATTAAATTAATATTAGATATAATTATAAAATAATGACCAGGTTATAAATGTTTCGAAGTCTATTTAATATGAAATTTTAATGCATTGAAATTTGTCGGTATTTTTTAAACGTTAAATTATATTATAATTTAAACAGTTTTAATATTGTTAATGATCGGAAAGTATAGAAACTTGATTTATGTGAACGAACGACAATAAAGTAATTAACTTCAGCAAATGGTAGAGGGCTACTTTTGGATAAGAAAAGTAAAAGTTACTGTGCTTGTAGGTGATTGTTTAGAGATAGTAGTATTTAAAATAATAATAATAATAATTTTATCAACTTCTTTTTATAATTCTCGTAAGGAAGTTATGAAAGAGCTGACATGTTTGTAGTAGAGAATGAAGTTGCAAAAATTATGTGAAAATTACATTTATCCCTATAAATAGAGGGGTATTAGCATGTTTAGATGCAAGTGTGCTTCCTATTTAATTAGAGGGATCTTTCGAGAAAGATTAAGAAGTATGCTTATATTCTAAAGCTCCAAACAATTCTTAAATTATTTGCAATCAATTTTCAGAATTATTTTTAACATTTCTTATTAAGTTGTATGTATCCTTCTAATTTCATTTTTTAAGTAATTCAAAATAATATACGTCAATAAACCTTTTATAAGTAATGATGAAAAAACAGTTCATAAACACTAACAAATAACTCGAGACTCTGACTGAAAGTTGTTATCGAATTCTAACTTTCAAATTTATCTTGCACACAAAAATTAGGGAATTATGATGTTAATCAACCGAAACACTGCCAATCACCTACCTAACCTCCTCTTCTTCTTCCTCCTCATCCTCTCTAACCACGTATGCTTGCCTTTTTTCTTCCTCAACCTCCATCCCTTTGTTTGGCCTCTCCAAGCCTGCCGAGTACATGATCTCTAAGGTCAATGACCTTGGATTTTAAAAATTAGGTTTTCATTATTTGTATTGTTGACCGTATGTCACGTGTTATTTGAATATTCACGTTCTTTACATTTTAAAGGATGTTAAAGTATTTTTTTTAAGGGAGCATGAACAAATTATTATCCAAGTAACATTGGCACTTTTAATTTCTTTTATATAGGATGTATAATTATGTGTAAATATAAAATTTAAAATTATAACTATCAAATAAATAAAGTAATTGTTAGTAGTAAACCATTATTAATTGGAGCGACATGATGTTGTTGCTTTATTGATTAAATTAAAGCTTATGTTTATGGGTATGCAATGATACCTATTCTAAAGTCTCATTGTTTAAGTACTAACTATTGTACTTTGAAGATATTATATTTTCTTATAGAAGATATTACATTTTAAATTAACTTGAATCCGTAAAAGAAAAAAAATGTAAACTTAATTTAAATTTGTAATTTCTCAAAATTTACAATACCAAATATGATAAATAACACTAATTATTGGTAATTTCATAATGGTACCTATTTATATGACAAAAACACTATATATTTTTCAACAAAGGACTATTCACTTATGTCATATGAATATTTACTGCAGTAAATATAAAATATAATATTTTATTACTAATAGTGAGAGTAGGAATAACAATAATAAATTATATTAACTTGTGCAGAAAAAAAAACTTTATGAGCGACAACTTGTCCAACAATCCAAAAGAAGAGTCATTTTATAAATTAAAAATAGAAATAATTAATTTAAATGATATATGAAAATTAAAAAAAAACGATTGGTCGCGCACATTGAATCAATGACCTACAGTGGATTTTTTATTTTGTACATACAGAAAAAAAGAAAAATCCAATTCACGCGCACAAGAGGAAAAAATATCCAAATCCAGGATTAATATATAGATAATAAAATCCACCGGCAAAGTTTTAATTGTTATATTTTCCCCACTCGCACTCTCGCTATCCCTCTAGGGTTTCTCTCTCTCTCTCTCTCAAACTATGGCAGACGAAGGACATTACTCTTCAGGCCCCGACTCGGGTAGCCACAAGCGCAAATACGATGACCAGGGGCCGCTGTCTTCCGTTGGCCGGAGGTCCACAGGGTTCTCGTCTCCAGATTCCGCTCCTCCTCCTTCCTATAACAGCGTCCCGCCACCGCTTGACGGCATCGAGATGGCCAAGCAGCGAGCTCAGGAGATTGCTGCTCGCCTTACCGCGGCCTCCGCTGGCGCTGAAGCCAAGCGCCCTCGTGTCGAGAACGGTTCTGGCGGTGATTTTGATAACGAGAAGGGATTTATGTCCGCTCCTTCTGGTATAGCTCCCCCATTGTCTCTGTTTCTTGCCCATAACACGGTTTCTTGAATGGTAGAAACTTCATTATTTGAGGGGATTATTGCATCTAGGTTTTGTATTTAGGGTTTCGAACTTTTAACTATATATTGACTTTTTCAGCTGGTAATAATATAGATCTGATTTTTGAAAGTTGATGCAAAGCGTAATGAAGAGCTCTAATAAATGCAGATATAAAGCACATGTCAAGCTCTGCTCCTTCGGCAATACCTGCTTCATATGGTAGCTACCATGGTACTAGCAAAAAGATTGACATTCCACAAAATAGGGTTGGTGTTATAATTGGCAAAGCTGGAGAAACCATTAAATATCTTCAACTGCAATCTGGCGCAAAGATTCAGGTCCAGCGAGATATGGATGCAGATCCTAATTCCGTGACTAGGCCTGTGGAGCTCATGGGTACTGCTGAACAAATAGCTAAGGCTGAGCAGTTGATAAATGATGTTCTGGCGGAGGTTATTCATCCTTCATTTTTTATCCATGTGAAATTGTTGTATTGATCTGTTGCAGAATTTAAGGAATGTAGTAATATCTTTTAATGCTTTGTCCAGGCTGAAGCAGGAGGTTCTGGCATAGTTTCTCGAAGATTGACAGGACACGCTGGAAGTGAGCACTTTGAAATGAAGATACCAAATAACAAGGTATCCAAATTTAAAGTGTTACTCAGCTTTGTTCGTTGACTTTGTTGTTTCAAGATAATATGTTATTCTGCTTGATCTCAGGTTGGCCTGGTGATTGGTAAAGGTGGTGAAACAATTAAAAATATGCAAGCTAGAACTGGAGCTCGTATTCAGGTTTGAGTCATAATAGTCATCTTTATTTGGAAATTCTCTGTTGTTGCTTAGCTTCATATCCACGGATGTGTATTTATTCGAATTATATTCAGCTAACTTTGGACCAGCTTTTATTTATTCTTAAGCATTTTCTTAACTATGCTCTTCTGAACCAGTCATAATTGCACCTGCAAATATGGTTTGACAGCAGTTCATATGCTATTCTTGTGCAGGTGATCCCGTTGCACTTGCCCCCAGGTGATACATCTACAGAAAGGACATTACACATAGATGGGACTAGTGAACAGATTAAAACTGCTAGAGAATTGGTTGATGAGGTCATAAGTGAGGTATGCTTGGATGTGATTCTAGGAGGAAATGTTTTCCTTGAGTTAAAATATTCCGCCCCTCTTCTTTTACCTGGATCGCTTGTGCTTGTTTTGTACGTACATTATGCATGCCACTCCTGTAGTTCTATCCATAAATGTTCTTCTGTGAGTGTTGATTTTCTGTGATTTTGGAAGCATTATGCTTTTTCAGTTTGTTGTCGTCGTATTCCTTATATTATTAATTGCAGGGTAAAACCATCGTTGTCCATTTGGGTAAAGTAGGGACTAAATTCTTACTCCATATGTTCATTTTTTCCTAAATAGACTGTTATTATGATCTGTCAATCATTGCCTATGGTCAATGTTCTGAAAATCTGCCCTTTATTTTATCAAATTTTTACATTTCCTCATACTTGTATGTACCAATTGAGAAAGTATATGGTTCTCCCACACAGGTTTTACCATTTCTTCCAAGTATTCTCATGAATAATTCTAGGTGCTTTTATATCTCCATTTCTTGATGTAGTTATTCAGCCACTTTGAGATATAGATTGGATTTACATTGTCATCAATATCTTTCTTCCCTTTGTTCCACTTGTTAAATCTTGAGAGTTGCAGACATCTTTTGCTGGTGATCCTTGTTGCTATGACAGCTGATTGAGAAATTGTCATATTTGTCAAGATGACTAGTGGAAGATGAGCAGATCCTCTACTTTGTAAGAGATTCGACGACTGTTTTGTATCAAAATTTTATGGTTCTAGTTTTATGTTAGGATCTAACATATGGTAGTTTGAACTGGTTGGTATCCTTCTTGAAATCTTATCGGTGGATTTATAGTATTACATGCCAAATTCAAACTGTCAAGGTCTTATCTGCAGTTGGTTTCTTATATATTATTAAAGTAAATTGTGTGTTAAGGATTCAAACAGCTGGGAGTCACAGATGGTTACTGTTCTTTAGTTCTACTTCAGTTTTGAGCTGATGTTTTATGTTTAGTTTGCAAGGCAGGTCTTGCCCCCTCAGATGTTAGGATATAGTGCTATAAACAAGGACTTCATTCTGGTGATAGAACTCCAATATTTTCGTCATCCTTTGGTTTAGTATGTATTGGCCAATTGATAACACCAGCATTTGTTTCTGTCTTGGCGTTTCCTCTGCATTGTGTGCTATGGTTTGAGATCCTAGCTTAATATTTAGTAATCTTTTATTTTCAGAGAGGCTTGAAGTTGTTGGATATTAAGGTTGCTAAATATTAGACTTTTATATTAAATAATGTTCCTATTTCTGTTAGTCTTCCCACTTGTTAAATAGTTAACATGGGTGCTATAGTTTTTTGTACTTAATATAGTGCTTAATTTGGCTTATTCTTTGAATCTTTAATCTTTTCAATCTTATTTACTTATTTGAGTGTCCCTGGTTTCTTCTCCGTTATCCTTTAACATTGTTGGCTGGGGATTACAAGTTCTCATAACCTTGAATTTTCTACTCTGAAAATTTAAATTACACTCTCTACCTGCTAAAAGATTGTTTTCTCTAACCAAAAGATGTTCTTTAACCCTAATTGTCGGGTTTTATTTGCATCAGATTTCTCCTTGTTCATTATTTGGGTTGGATTTTTTTCATCAGAAAATTCTGACTTTGAGATGGTGCATATGAAGAAAATATGATGATAAAGGTTGATTATCCAATCTAAATGCAGATAATAATCTATAAGTGTTTGATCTATATTGCATTTTTCCTTCCTTTTTGGTATATAAAATTTTAGGGTCTGTTTTAAGAGATAATTTGCTTAATTCGTGTTGATTGATTTTTCTAGGACTATTGAATAAGATGATATGTAGTGTACTTTTAACTGTGAGTTTCTTGCCTGTATATGGCAATGTAGTACATAGTTATTTTGTCTTTAATATGAAAGCTTCTATTAGTGTTTCTGGGTTTTTTTTCTCTTTGCACCCATTCACTTCAATTAAGGAGAGGATGGGCTTCTGCTGGAGTAAAACACAATATTCCCTCCGACCATACGGTATGTAGGCATTTTAAACCCTTCGTACTATTGTACAAACTCCATTAAATCCACTGTGGACATATTTTGTGTATTTTTGCAGTTTTATGCTGATTTTGATACTTGCTATTTAGTTTTTTTTGGGTATATCCCTATTTGTTCATAGATGCATATTCTGTTTCGCTGTATGTGTTTATGTGCCACTGTGCCTTCATCAAATAAAAGTGAACTTGTTATTTGAGGAAATAATTTTGTGCAGAATCGTATGAGAAATCCAGCAATGGCTGGAGGTTATCAACAGCAAGGATATCAAGCACGACCACCTGCAAACTGGGGCCAAGGGGCTCCTCAAATGCAGCAACCTGGCTATGGTTATATGCAACCTGGAGCTTATCCTGGCCCTTCACCACAGTATAACATGTCTCAGCCACCTTATGGGGGCTATCCTTCCCAACCTTCATCTGGTGGATATGCCTCTGGTTGGGACCAGTCAGCTATACCACCAAACCAGCAAAGTTCTTCTGCAGGTGGTTATGATTACTATAATCAACAGCCTTCTTCACAGCAGCAGCAAACGCCTGGTGGTTCAGCAGCTCCAACTGATAATAGTGGTTACCATTACAGTCAGCCACCAGCTTCTGGCTACATTCAACCAGGACAAGGTTATGCTCAGGATGGCTATGGTGGATACCATGCACCTCCACAATCAGGTTATGGACAGCCAGCATCATATGAACAACAAGGTTATGGCTCAGCACAAAGCTATGGCAGTGCAACGAACCCTACTCAAGAGGGTCACACTCCCTCCTATGGTGGTCAAGGGGATGCTGGTCAAGTACCTACTTCTACCCAGCCTTCTGCGGTGGGTCAGCAAGGGTACAATACAAGTCAGGTGCCTAGCCCAAATCCTGGCAGTTATCCACCTCAAGGAAGTACTCAACCTAGTTACAGTCAGAGTGGCTATGGGAGTCAACCACCAGCTCAGTCGGGCTATGGACCACCACAAGGGCAGAAACCAGTGGTCAATCACCCTGCCTATGGGCAGACACAGCAGTCTCCTACCACCCCAGGAAGCTATGGCCAGGCAGGATATCAATCACAGCCTCCATCTTCTGGCTATGGTCAAGCAGAATCAGGTTCACAACGGCCTCAATCATCTACTTATGGTGGTGCTGCAGCTGCTCAGCCGGGATATGGTGCCCCACCCTATGCAGCACAATATAATGCCTCTTATAGCAGTTATTCACAGCCTCCAGCATATCATTCTGACAGCAATGCAAGTGGGGGCACTCGTGGCACTTATGAGGCAGCGCCAGCTGCTCAAACCGGGCAGCAAGGTGGAGCTGGAAATGCATCACCGCGAACTTGATTAGGGGTAAGTTTGTTTTAAGACGATTAAATATTTTGGTACTTCATGCAAATGGTTTTATTGTACTCCAGGTATAGATCTAGCTATAGTTTTTGCAATGTGATTTAAAGTAATGCTAGTGTTTTACTTCGATATTTTGATGCTGCAAATGGTTTTGGATGGTTTATTTGTCTTGCTTTTTTATGCTTATGTTTTTAATCTGAGGACTATAATTGCTTGTTTTAAGTAGTCATTTTGTTCATCTTATAAATTGATATTCTTGAGGAATGTCCTTATCCTTTGGAGGCTGGTTATAATGTTATACAAGGCAGATGCTGCAGCATTCCTATCAATGATCGACGAGGGAGCAAGCAATTGCCATCTGGGCCAAACAAACTGAAAATAATACCCAAAAAAGTGAAATTTACTGAAATACCCCCTGTTAAATTGGTAATCCTACGTTACCATTTATTATTCCGCTAATCTTACAATTTTCTTCTGGTGATTTTCGGTCTCTGACGTTCCAATATTAGCCATTTTTTTTCTCATGTGCTTTCGCCTTTTATTTCTCCAAACCTAAAATCCTATAGGAGTGAGACCATGGCTGAACCGAGAGGAATGTGGGGAAAAAAAAAGATAGAATTTCCCGCTGCTCAGCTCTCTGTGTGCCGAAAAATTCGCTTCATCTTCAAACCTAAATATAATGAATGATAATTATAGTAGGAGCATTCGATTATTTTTCTTGACAATAATGGTGCCATAATTTAATTCAACTTACAGTGTCTTTCTGGCAAAATCGTCACAATGAATAAAAAAATAGGGATCACTTTAAAGAATATGGCCAAAAACAGGAGGAAAATGAGGAGATTGCAGACTAACCGAGTTGTATTCAAAGTTAATTCTTCGCTGCCATGTGTTAAAACTTGAAACTGAAAATTGTTTCCTGTTCTTCGGCAATGGGGAGACTGGGTCTCTGACAGATGTCGTAATAATGAACGTTCAAGCTAGCAAAACTCACCAGGAAGGAATTTATATTAATAGGGTAAGTTATATTCTCGGTTCTCAATTTGCTCTCTCCCAACCCCCACGCACGTATCGCAAAAAAAACTGTTCATTTGTTTCCTCTTCACAGGTTCTCACGCTTCACTCTTATTTCCTTCTTAATATTTCCCTATTCAACTCTTATACTGTTGTCTCTTTCTTTAATCTTCATTGTTTACCGACCGAGTTCTATGGAGGTTTTATAGGTTTTTTATGGAACATGTTCATATTTCCCGTCTTTTTCATTTCCTTGTTTTAATTAGTTTAATGCTGCTTAAGAAATTACGTCTCCTCTCTTGTTTCAAATTGATTTGTTGATTTGATCTTTAGAATTTGGATATATTTATCGTATGGGAATTACGTCACGGTATGATGTATTTAAGGCGCAATTCTGGAATGATTTGATGGAGAATGTTCAAATTTTACGAACAACGATGCTGAGTTGAAAATCTTTTGGTGCAAGTCGAACGCTTTATCGTAAAATTATACGGATTCAATCATGATATTTGGTTTTATTTGTGAAGCTAATGGCGTTGACATTCAAGTTAGCTCAGTTGCAGTCCAAGGCAACTCGAGCATCCCAGTTGGTATCAAAGCATGCTCCTCTGTACTACAAGCAGCTACTTGAGCAGAATAAACACTACATTCAGGACCCACCCACTGTTGAGAAATGTAACCTTTTGTCAAAGCAATTATTTTACACTCGTCTAGCCAGGTTATCTCCTATGATCAAACCACTGCATTGTAATTTTGGGTGATATCTTTCCCTCTTTTGTGAGATTCTTTGCATATAGATTGATAGACACTGCAAATGATGGTTGAATGTTAAAGGTCTGAGCAGGAAGCTTATGCTGGTAGTTGATCTTGGTGTCAACGGTAAAAGGGCAACGGAGAGGGTTCTTGTCCTTGTTTCGAGTTATTGCTTCGACTTTTGCAATCTCTCCTATAACAATCAATGCCATGCAAAGCATGGCGATGGGTTGAAACAAAAGGCGTGGCTGCATTTTAGTTTTAAACGTTAGCATAGACTTCTCCCAACATCGTATATTCACTTTTCACTTTTTCCTTGAGCCTCTATCGATTGCCCTATGCTTCCCTGCACTGATCAAGCCTTCATGCTGATCCATTGGATATTGCTTTGTTTACAGACAAGTTTTCCTTCTTATATCGTCACTGCTTAGTGTTGTTTGATTGTGATTTTCTGTGCTTGTGATGATATGTACATGTGAATTCGATGCAGCATTCCTAGCCGATACGGGGCATTCCAGAAGGAGATGGATTATGTGAAGCTAATGTGGAAGAAAAGGAATGAATGGAAGATTGAAGATGCAGGAATTGCTACGCTGTTCGGGTTAGAATGTTTTGCTTGGTATTGTACAGGAGAGATTGTTGGTCGAGGTTTCACCTTCACCGGCTATTACATCTAATTGAGTCACCAATATCGGCTTCTAAGATGAGCTGGTCTAGCTTTTTACTATATTCGTTTTCTTGAATGTTTCCGTCAAAACATACGGTTTTGCCGTTCTGTAAGAAAAATCAGACTGAGCTAGCGATAACCTTTTCTGTTTCAATAATTTTCTCATCTCCCTTCTTGCATAAATATGATCAATCTCATAACAAGATGCATAACCAAACACTGTGCAGTCAATATGCACAGATATTTCTCAAGGATAGCGGCAGATATATAAAGAACATGTGGTCGTAAGCAGCTTTCTGCACCTCTTTGAACATGGAAATTATGAAAGACCAAAAGTGAATGAAAATAAAATCTCAAAATGCCCTCCCTCAATCCTCTTGTTGGTTTTGTAGGTTAATTCCATTTTCCTTTTGATCCATGCACTTGTATTATTCTATTTTTAAGATGGTTATCATTTTCACGTTTTCCTATCTCAAGCTCCGGAGAAAAGGGATTTCGGGAATTCAACGGCAGTCGGATTCTTTGGCAGTTTCCCTTAAGATTGATAGGCTTTTTGCAGTTGGTAGAGCTTCAACCACAGCATCAGCTAGATCTGTGATGAATGAAGAGGTGCAACCTAGAGCAGGCACCCGACCCAATTCTCTATACCGGATTTAAGAGCCAAGTCCTTGTATCACATGTCTATCTCTTCAAGAGTCTCTATGTGCTCACTTACAAAGCTGAAATTTGTGATGGAAGTTGAATTAATCTACCACCACATAATCTAAGCATTTCGATCCACATGATAACAGCTACTCAAAGTTACGAGCCATGGACCTTATCGGAACAGCTAGAAGACTCTTCACACCTTTCCGGCCAAGCTCAACGAGAACTTCATTAGTGTAGGGCTTCAGCCATTGCACCGGACCAACTCTACTCTGTAAGGCAAGCATGGATAAGTTGTTATTATTCCATGTGAAAGCAGACACTCGGGTTCTAAAACTAACCTGTGCTCTCGCGTAATTAAGTATATGCACTCCTCGATTTGATCCTTGTACGGATCTCCAGCATTCTCGTCGTAGCTAACGGGCACACCATGGGCACTAAAGAATATAAGGACCTCTTCAGGCTTTTCAAATTTGCTCAACTGTGTCACAATTGAATCAGCTATAGACCTAATATAACCTTGTCGTCGGTACCAGAAGCGGATGATCGAAACAGGTAATCTCAATAAATATGCATCGTCCCTGAAACATAACTTGCATTCAGAGCCAAACGGCGAACAACAATGGATGGTTTCAAGCAGGAATAGGCTTAATAAAAATGATCTAACACCTACATGAATATTCGCTGCAAAACTCGTATGCTTGACCCAGTTGTGGAGATTGAGAACTGAGGAAACAATGGCAGTAGAACAAGCTTCGTTATCCTGTCCCACTTAATCTGCTGCATAAAATAAATAATGCTTAGAAATATAGAAAAAAAAATGCATTTGAAGACTGAAAATTTGTTCGACCATCAAAAGATATGATTACGAACCTGCTGAATTGCCTCCTCCATGAAAGGGTACCAACATCGCATTCCCACATATACATTGGCATGTAAATTCTTAGCTTCCAAAGCCGTTCTAAGAGCATCTGCCTGCATGCAACAAAATTTTCGGGCACCGGCACAAGGTAAACGTCTCAAATTTTTAGAATTAAGGGATTTTCATTTTTACCTGTTCATCTGTTATTCTACGCAAAGGTGAGCCACCACCAATGGCAGCATACCGTTGTTTGGTTTTGGGAGCAAGAAGAATAGATATTAACTTTGCCAATGGTCGTTGAAGGAACTTAAACAGCTTAGGCAGCCGTATTACATCCTGCATGAGGAAACGGTATCACCATTAGTAGATTTAAAAAACCCCACAAATGGATATAAAAAAAAAGGCTATACGTACGGGATCAGCAAACAAGTTACACAGAAAGGGTTGAACATCATTAAGATTCTCTGGTCCTCCAATATTCACAAGTAGGACACCAAGCTTCTCATTGCGGCATGTGTGTAACGGCATTCTTGCACGAATTTTTCACTGGATGTGCAAATCCCCATGGTGCTGTTCGCTTGAAAGTTGAGATTTCTCTTCTGAATTAGGCCACCAATGAGACGGCTATGATATTGGGTATTCGAGTATGAACTTGAGATGACCGAAGGATTATATATTCTGTTCACGAAAACAAGAAGTTTGAAAAATGTAGAAAAGAAAATATTAGGTCTAAAAACCAAATAAAAAAAACAGTATGAACCTTTTGATTAAAACCCAAAGCTTTGATCTGCCGGATAATGATACGGCCACCATAGTTTGGAATCTAAACTGAATTGAAATGTGTGTGTTTATGTGAGATTATGGAAAATGGAAAGTCGAAGAAAAACTGGGTTGGCTCTCAAGAGAAGAGTAAACGTATTGTTAAAGCTAATACAAACCTTTTAGTTCACATTAACGAATTAAAGGCGCCTTAATATTAAACCTCTTCACAAACTTCCAAAGTCGGTATGGTGTTTGAATTCAGAATTGTAATGTTATTATTATGTCATGAAATTGAATTGGTAAATTAAAAAAGTTGGTATAAAACCTCTACTCAGCTGATAAATAGAAACAATTTCAAGAATCTTTGTAAATCATTTCAAAAATAAGCTTTTTATTGGGTTTTCATCTGTTTTTTTATTTTTCTGAACTGGCCGATTAGGTTCTGATTGTGGGAGAGTGAATGGTTTCATTTCATCTATTAATTTTACTTGGGACAGATGCCTACGCAAATCAAAATTGCGAATATTACAATTAATAATTCTTTTATTTATAAAATAGAAAAATTTGAAAATAATATATTTTTATTAATTAAAAATAAAAAAATTTTAAAACAACATGAAATAAAAGATTCATTAATACTTTAAAAAAAAATAGAACCTCATACTTAAGGATGTAATCGTAATCATCTAACCATCTAATGAAAGGAGCTAATATGTTTAAAAACTTAATTAAAAATAATTATAAAATTAAAGCAATATGAAATAAAAAATACAAATGTAAGTAAGAAAGAAATCGAACCCAAGGCTCAATAATAAAAAATTAACATTTAACCATCTAACCAAAACTAAAAACGCATCCAAATTAAAGCGTTTTTTTGTAAAATTCGTTGAAATCGCCGCATTTTTAATTTTCACATATTCTCTTTAAAATCAATCTATTTCGATAATTAAAAAAAAACTTTTATCTCTCAATTTTCCCTGAAACATATTTAAGGAATTCACCGGGGGATTTTAATGTTTTTTTAAAAAAAAAAGTAACTCAAAATTTATGTTTTTGTTTGTTAAAGTAGATCGTGTTGGCTGTCTTGTGTATCCAACCATCTCTTAACTCTTAAGTAAATGCCACACTTTTAATGAAAAAAAAAATATTCTAACAATAATTTTTTGAAGGATTTAAAATTTTTCCAAAAATTAATAAAATTATCAACATTTAAAAAGCCAATGTCTAATCAAGTAATTTCAACACAATCCGTACTTTAGGGTTTTGGAGAAACCGCTATATAAAAGCAAGCAAGCACTGACTATATTTCGTAAGCAGCCATCCAATCTCATCTTCCGCTCCTCTCTCCAGTTCATTCTCTTCTACTATGCATTTCATTTTAGAGTTTATATGGTTATTAGATTTTGTTTTCTTATATTACAAATGGGAATTCTGTGATCAGTAGTGGTGAGTCAGATAGTTGCAGATTGAGCGGCTCCATAACAGAGTCAACAGCAGGTGCCGATCCATGGCGTCCTGACTGCCGCTTGGAGCCCAGATTTAGTTAAACGGGAGAAGACCCATGAAACTCACCGTTGTTTCATGACACAATAACCCGTTTATATTTAATTTTTGTCTTATTTCCTCGACATTTTTTTGGAGAATAAAAAATGTTAAGCAAACGGTAAGACTTTTAAAGCTAACAGTTGAAAGCGGGCATCCAGTCAGACACGGGTGTTTGTTGTTTTACAATAGCAATCCACCTTTTGCATGGTGCCCAAAGCTAGCTGCTTACACGATTGGAGGCCGCCTTTCTTTCTTCATGGTTTCCTTCAAATTTAAAGCAGCTAAATATGTATGTATATATAAATATGTAATTTTTGTATTATTGGTATTGAGTAATTTGTATTAATGGCTCCACAATCGAGTCAGCAGTGAGAGCCTTTTTCGAGACGCCTTGTCTGCCGCTTGGATTCAAAAGAAATTTACTGGAAGACTATTGCTTGAAATATTTTCTAATTTTATGTAAGAAATTTTACAAATTTCAGCCTACATTTCACCATCAATTCCTTTTACTTTTGTACCCTTCATCTCGTCAGTTTCATTAGCAGCCATTTTTGGAGTTGAAGGTGTCTTCTGTTCCACCACAGCATTTCCCCCTTATTTTTTGGTCTTGCTGAAGAACTCTGATCGGACATTTTTTTGAATCTTGTAAAGTCTGACTAAACATACACAAGCAAACAAGAAATCTAATACGAGAGTTGTTAGAGGACAAATTAACTGTTGTAATATTAATCATCTCATCATATTATTTAGCCTCGAAAGGAAAATGAAACCAAAGATGGAACTTCCACCTATCAATCTTAAAACTCAGAATCAATTAATCATTGCCTTTTCTCACCTTACAGAGAATATCAGCAGATTGGTATTTGCTGTGGTGTAATGATGTTGCGTCGATTATTTCGATGAAGCAGTACCGTCTGTCTCTGCTAAAGACCTTAAGGAAGAAGAGATGAGTGAACGGAATTGGAAATTTTACAAAAAAAGAAAAGAATAAAACTGGCTCTTCTTGGTGGAAGAAATAGAACGTTGTTGGGAGTAAATAATTTGATGTTGAGAAAACAATAAATATTATGTAGATATAATTATTATATTATAAAAATATTAGGTTAAAATACAAAATTTAAGATTTAGTTGTTAATTTTAGCCCGTAGTTTTTATTAAAATTTATTAATTTAACATATTTATTTTTTGACAATGACAATCTAATCAAAATTTTAATTATTGGATTTAAATAATAGGATAGCCTAATAAAAACAATTAAAGTGACAAATCATATGCTAGACAAATTTTGATAGGTGATTTTAATAATTAGATTAAAATTTTTAAATAAAAAATATGAGTATAAAAATTAAATCTTAAATTTTGTCAAAATTTTTGACAATGACAATATTTTAACCAAAATAATTATAAAAAAATATAATTTTGTGTTAAAACTTTGAGTAATGTTTGCATTTAACTTTGACTAGCAGAATTATTTTCAATCCAGGAGTAAGTTGGAGTGTGTTTATATTCTTATTAAGAGTTAAGTATGAATTACAGATAATTTTAGGTATTATATAAAAAAATAAAAAATATTAAAACTTGAAAATTTGCAATTATTTTAATATGTGACAAGATTTCAACTTGTTAGAAAAAAAATACATAAAAAAATATATTAAATAGTTATATTTATAAATTTATAAAATATTAAATAGTCATTTTTTATTTATCATGAATTGTTATTATAGTTATTAAATTTTGTTTAACTTATTTGTTTTTAAATTAATATTATAGTTAACTTTCTTATATATTATTTAAAAACTATCATATATTTGAAATTAATAAATTAGGTTTTTCTTTAAACTAATTAAAAATTAAATATGCAAAATCTATGTGACATTAAGGACTAATAATTTTAAAAATGAGTGTTAGACATTTCAAAAATTTTAGAATGAATTCCGTCGATTTTTTAAATCTTTTTAAATAATATAATAATTAAATTTATATATAATAGTATGTAATACATGTATAGTTAAAACATTTTGTATTTGCATAACTCCATTGTAAGTAAACTAAATAATTATCAATATTATATCATTTTCTTCGGTGGTTCTAAATTTGAATTGTGATAAAACTTTTTCTAAATTAAAAATATAGTATTAAAAGAAGTTGATTGCAATACTAAATAATAATTATAAATTACTCAAAAGTTTGCAGTTTAAATTAAAGGATTCATTGACATATTTAATTAGCTTTTATATTAGTACTTTTCGTTTTATTAAAAGCTTAGCATCTATGCTACATCCTCATCCTCAAAGAAAACTGCAAGTCCTTTGAAGTATAATCCTGGATTTGGGTGGAACTGAAGAACTTGCCTTACCTTCCTATAATACCAGATTTAGATCTCAATATCAGTTGAAAATTTTCATAAATCTGTGAATACATTCAATTATTCAAATATAAACCCTGGAATCTGTGTTGGAGATTTCACCTTGTTCTGACGTTTCTTCTCAGCCTCTAATAACTCAAAAATTACTTAGTGAATCGGTGTTGTTCACACACCAGGAATGGGAAATTGGGTTGTAAGTGCTTCGACTCTACTGCAGAGACTCGACACCTTATCTGTCAACAGAAAATCGGAAGACGCCGCAAACTTTAAGAATTCTTGAAGCTTTGATGACCCGGAAACTAATCCTTTAGCATCAATAGTTATTTGCACACCCTCGTGTATGAAATCCGCAATAGCTATGAATTCCTTTTCTTTAAATCCTCGAGTGGTCATAGCGGGTGATCCGATGCGAATGCCACCTGGAACAAGTGCGCTCTTATCCCCTACAAGGCAAAATTTTGAAATGTGTCAACACTGGTCATATATATATCTATTGTGCGCGTGTATGTAAATGCAAATAAAGCAGAACATACCAGGCACTGAATTTTTGTTCAAGGTGATAGAGGCCATATCAAGTATTTTCTCGACCCGAGCCCCATCAATACCCTATTGAAAGAGAAGTTAATACAAGTGGAGAGGCAAAGGAAGCTTAGGCTGTCTTAAAAGAAACAAAAATGGTTCCTGAAGCTATTCAAGTTTTCAAGAATCAGAAAAGATATAGTCACTTACCAATGGCCTCAGATCCACAAGCACAAGATGATTGTCGGTGCCACCAGAAACCAACGTATAGCCAAGTTCAACCAATCGGTTTGCAAGGGCTCTACAATTAGACACTACCTGCAGGATGAAGTACCCACATTAGTCTTGATCAACGGGACATAAGTTTGAATGAATTTTTTGTATCTTTGACAGACAGTACCTGATTCTGGTAAGCCTTGAACTCGGGTGACTGTGCATGCTTCAAGCAAACTGCTAGTCCGCCAATTGTGTGGTTATGAGGGCCACCCTGCATAGACAACATTAGGCTTCTCATGACATAGCCAGTTCATAACTTGAAAACCTTAGCTTGATGTTTGAAAGCCAGCAGGAGGTTGGAATAGGGAATTCAGATAGCAAAAGGAGCAAATGAGGCAAACTAACCTGTAAACCTGGAAAAACAGCATTATTGATGGCAGATTCTAAATCAACTCCAAGAACAGGATCCTTTTTGAAGAAGATCATACCACCTCTTGGACCTCTCAAAGACTAAACGAGTGAGAAAATTAATTAGGTTGTTCACATGAAGATCAAGTACGCTTAATACACATTTAAACAAGCAGAACAAGTAGTATGTCAAGTGAATTTAACATGCATAGAGTTCCACACAACAATTGAATATATTAATCCCGAACCTTGTGTGTAGTTGTCGTCACAATATCACAATATTCAAAGGGGTTAGCAACTACAGAAGCAGCAACTAGTCCACTTATATGAGCCATATCCATCATGAGGAATGCACCGACAGCATCTGCGATCTTCCAACAGGTATCAATCCGATAAGTTATATGCTAAAAGAAGGAATATATGCAACACATATATAGAAAAAGCTTTCATTAAATGATAGCTAAACTAGGGTAGGCATTATAGCACACCCAGCAACAAACAACTTACTTTCCTCATGCGAGGATAATCGAAATCACGAGGATATGCACTGGCACCAGCAATTATGAGCTTTGGTCGAAAGAGGGTAGCTGTTTTCTCAAGCATGTCATAATCAACAAGGCCTGTTCCATATTTCTATCAGATTGAATCAACCACCAAGCAAACATACCAACCACTAAAAGTCAGTAAGTCAAACAACGAGGAATAACCTGTGGATTCATCAAGTCGATAAGGCATTGACTCGAAATAGATTGATGTACCAGATACTCGTCTTTTAGGAGTCATAAATCCATGTGACAAATGTCCTCCATGAGGTAAGTCCAGACCCTATACCAGTTATATTAAGAAATCATTGATTTGAGTACCATCTAGCAGAAAAACACTAATTTACGGTAGCTAAAACAGGCAGAAGAATATTACCATTATTCGATCATGTGGATTAAGAATAGCTGTATAAACCTCAAAGTTTGCCGGAGAACCAGACAACGGTTGAACATTAATGCCCCACTTCTTTTTATCCAAATGAAATGCTGCCAAAGCCCTCTTCTGGCAAAGTATTTCAAGTTCATCAATGTACTCATTGCCACCATAGTACCTGCAAAAAACAAAAAGATCATTGGCTGCAATCAATTAAATCAAAACCAAAAACAGAATTAAATCTCTTTTCACTTTGCTCAATTATATATAGCATATACCTTTTACCAGGTAGTCCTTCGGAATACTTGTTTGTGAGGCATGACCCGACTGCCTCCATCACAGCACGGGATGTAAAATTCTCAGAGGCTATAAGCTCAAGGCTTTTAAACTGCCTCTCCTTCTCCTTTTTAATAATAGAACTTACCTCAGGATCAGCTTCACTGAGGCCATGGTCCACTAAGCTGTTTTCGAGAACAGAGGCAGAGACTGAAGAGCTAGGCCTCCCAGTAACTAAGCTGCCTTCAACTTGAGCTCTACAGGGCTTCACTGAGTTAAGCTTAACCTGGTGTGGGAATCCAACAAAACGAGACCCTTTTAAAGGAAAAGCTGGTTTATTAACTCTCATAGGCTGCTGCAAAGAACCCATCATTGCAGTTCCACCACAAGCCTGCATTCTGGCTTTCCACTAGTATTCCCCACAAATGTCCTGCGAATTTACAAGGGAACATAACATAGAATTAAAATGAAATATTCATTTCAACAGCTTTTTTTTGTTCTTTTCTTAAAGCAAAAGAAAAAAAAAATTGAACAGCCTAAAAGTAATCCCGTATGAAAAGGAAAAAAAATGGATTTTTTCTTTGGAAGTGAAGTTCTAGCAGGAGGCTAATGAAAAGCTGACACTTAAAGAAAATTCTTAACTTCACCCTAAAACATGTATTAACTAAAGACAAACAGAAAATCTTAAGTTAAAACACACACACACACACGCACAAAAGAGCAAATTTTTCAGTCTCTAGAATCGGATAGGATACTACAAATACCGCACCAATAAAATATAAAACGATGAATATAAGGCTAAGAAAAAGACCTGGCAGAAACCAGGAAGTAGAATTCAATATGAAAAATAAACAATTAAACGAAAATAAAAAGGGAATAATTCAAAAGAATAAATGGCGAGGAGAGCCTACTTCTGTGAAGAGCTCTGTTCTTTCCTCTTGGATTCTAGCGTTTTAGTTTTGGAGTGCAATGGGTTCAAGTGAAGTAAAGGGCTAATAGTTTAAACCCTACAACTCTATTGACATAATAGAGCCGTAAAGCCGAGCGGATGGACCGGAGATATTTGTTAATTTCCCTGCCTCACGAGCTCAACTCGTAAAATGCAAGCAGAATCTTTCTTTGTTAAGAGGAGAAATAAATTCGCGGGTTGATGTATTGTGTCTGTTCCTGGAATGCGCTCTGATGTTGCCACTTGGCATATCAAGTCCTGATCATGTGATCAGAATGGTCGAACAAATAGAAGAAAAAAAAAACAGTGACACGCATTGAGTTTAGGCAAGGAAGCATATCATTTTGGCAGAAAAAGAAAGAAGGAATAAAATGAGGGGCAAATATACTTTGCGATTGTAATTACTCTCCAAAAAGCAGTGTGAGCCGCTTGTTTATCTCTTTCTCAAGCGGGTTGGTCTACTGTGCTGTCCTTTCAAGCGGCCTCCGCATGAGGGTGTCATTAGGTCTTTTTTTTCGAATGACTCGCTTTCTCAAATTGAATCGGTTTGTTTTTTCGAGTCATCGATGGCTTGTTTGTCTCCGATCGTTGGGGAATTTTTTCTTATATCCACGATTTAACGGGCTAAAATTCATGAAGTTACACAAGTTTAGCTAGTAATATTCTGACCATCACCAGCTCACGAGGTTTTGATTTGGTGGCTAAAACTATACAACGTGGCTTGTTTTTGTGATGTTAGTGATTTCATTGGGTTTTTTCCCTTGTAAAACTCTGGGATAAGTGTTAAGTTGAAAACAGAACCAATATGAGAAATAACTTTTAAAACATTTGAAAAAAAAAAACAAAAACTAAATGTTATGTACCAAAAGCATGATCGATCAGACATAAAAATTCAAGATTTAAGAGAAATGTAGGGTGTAGGCTCACCCAAATTCCTAGGCCGAAAACAACCCCAATTCATAGCCATTTAGACTGAGGAAAAACTTACTTGTGATGAGAAGGATTAGGCGTAAGTTCATAACAATCCTTGCAACAATATTTTTATTCAATTGTCAATTAAATCCAGTAAATATATATGATTTGAAGCATTAAAATTTCAAAAGCAAAACAGACAGGAGAAATCAGTACTATCAGTGAATTTGAGATGTCTAAGAACGTACGTTATTTGGCTTCCCCTTTAAAACCAATGTAGTGAATATATATATTAATTGGTTCATCACCAAAACTCTTACGAAAATGCAAAATATCACTTGTTAAATTTTTTTTTGAACATATCATTTGCTAAGCTTTGAAATTTTGAATACCTAAACATAAAATGTTAGCATGGCATCGCAAACTGGAAAACAGACAAAATCAAACAACCCATTACTATTTTCGTAAAGTCTTTTACTAGCACCTATGTAATATTAACGTTGTCGTATCAAACAAATCTTTGTTTAATAGCTCAAGTTTTAGGTAAGTACCTGCTTTATTCGCGGTATTGTAATTTGTAACAAATTTTCAACCAAATGCACTCCTCCAAATAAAACGTACGTGATTTAGACAAACTTTGTTGAATTTAACCGTATATTCCATGGCACTAGGAGATAAGCAAAATACCTGAAGGTTGCATGCTTTGAGCATCAGAGAAGTCGATGCCATCTCCATATATAACCCTAATCAAGACAAATTAAATCTTCAAAATTTCCCCAAAAGGAGAACAAAGACCTAGGTCGATGTGCTTCGTCAAGAGACCAATTAGAAGAACAATCACGATCTTCGCTGCTGTGGTCATGCGTACGCGCCATTTTCGCCGCCAAACGAGCAAAGTAGCCAAAAACAAAGGGAAAAGAAAACCAAAACGTAGCGTTTTATCGGACTTTCTTAAGCATAACGCAAGATCAAAACCATCGTTTTACTCGTCTGTTTGGCACCTTCCTCTCCCCCCCCCTCTCTCTCTCTACCTTTTGTTTGGTTGCGAATGTCTTCCTCTTCTCTCCCGAAGGAAGGAAATCGGGGACAAATGAAAATGGAAGGAATCGAAGGCGACGCCACGGTGGGAGGAGCAGGGCGTTACATATTGAATCCGACGAGAATAAACAGCGAGGACATAATATTTTGCGTTGATGTGGACGCAGAATCGCTTGTTGAAATGAAAACAGCGGGAGTCACCAGATTGGATTCCATAAAGCAAGCTATGCTTCTCTTTGTCAATTCCAAGCTCTCTATCAACCCCGACCACCGCTTCGCTTTCGCCACTCTCTCCAAAACCGCCTCTTGGGTACTTTTCGCTTTTCTTTTCTTTTTCTTTTAGATTTGATTATAATCTAGGCTTTCATTGATTTGAAAATTAGGGTTTTGAATCTTTTTAATTTAGGCATTTAATTTCATTTCCGTTTGTTTTGTTTTTTATAGCTTAGAAAAGAGTTTAGTAGTGATGTTGAGTCTACCATTGCTGCTGTTCGAGCACTCTCGGCTACCACTGTCTCTACTGGGCAAGCAGACCTCACCAATTTATTCCGCTTAGCTGCTCATGAAGCCAAGAAATCTCGTGCCCAGAACCGCATTTTAAGAGTGGTCCGTATCTGTTTCTTTTTTTTTCTTCTAATCAATTGTTATCATTGGTTAAGTAGGGGAAAAGATTCAAACTCAACAGCCCTTTTGTAAGCGTGTACCTACCAATTAGTATGTCTTATACACAAGCTTGGACGATTTTGTTTATAAATGATTCTGTTCATAGGAATGGTTAAATCTCTTCCATTTGTAATAATGGTTAATGTAATTTGTGGTTTGCATATAAATGATTCTGTTTTCTTCCTGTTGCTCGGAAACCTTACAAGTGGTGTTATATTTTGTTGTCTTTTAGATTCTTATATACTGCAGATCATCAATACGACCCCATCATCAATGGCCTGTAAACCAGAAGCTCTTCACTCTGGATGTGATGTACCTCCATGACAAGCCTGGACCTGATAACTGTCCCCAGGCAGTTTACGATGCACTGGTTGATGCACTTGAACATGTTAGTGAGTACGAAGGATACATCCATGAGAGTGGACATGGGCTACCTCGTACCCTCTTCCGCTTCATGTCCATGTTGTTGTCTCACCCTCAACAACGTTGCCCTCAAGATGACTGTGATATTCCCAAGCCCCTTATGAAGAAGTCAGCTGAATCAGCAAATGGTGAAGATAATAATGTTCATGTATCCACCAGTCGGTGAGAACATCGAGGACCAGAAATTCAGGTGGCTTCAATCATTGGGTAACGTTATCATCAGTATGGTTTCAGGATGTGTACTGAAATTAAGATGTATCTGCAAACATTCTGTACATATCAAACAAACCTTTTCCTTTGTGTTTGTCAAACTGTTTCTTTTATATGAGATGCAATCTTTTCATCATTAGCTTTAACTTTTAAATGTTCAGGTTCTTGTGGGAAGGTGTTATGGAGTAGCATCCCTTTTAGCAATAATTTAATAATGAAATCTCTTTGATCGTTTTACTTAGGCAGGCATACCAGACAAGGCATGCCAAAAGTGTACCAGATACAGAAACCTTAGATCCAAGCCAACATTTTGTCACACCCTGCAGCGACATTAACCACATTCCACATGAGAGGTGCATATTTAAGCTTTTATATCCCACTGATTTGATCCATACAAAGTCCATGGATGGTGGTGATGGTGTTTTCCATGATTCTACCATGCTTTATTAATACATCGGTTCTTGATTGTGTAATGGATTCGAACTTATCCCTAAAACTATTCAATTTGAGAGTCTTATCTCCCAAAGTCAAGATTTCCAAGCATTTCCAATTGGATTAGAAATACATATCCATTAAAGGATTATATGCATGCATGTGTTATAGAAGTTAAGGTCTCTGATAAGATGTGTGGGTTATCCAAACAACTAAAATCTGACATAAAGAAACAATCAAGCGTGCTTATAAAAAAGTGTATTGCAGTGTTAGGATTACGTTCGTCCTTGTCATCAATAACGCGTGTTTATCCTTTATAGGCTTCTTCTAGCCTGGAAAAAAGAATGGGCACGTTTGACAATCAGCTTATAGCACTAGAGATAAGACGGCCAACAAAGAACTCAAAGTACAAATCGTTTTTGTTTTGGTTTCGAATATTAGTTTGGAGTGAATTGTTGATCTTAAAGAATAAGAATGATATAGATTCAGTGCTCCATTATCAAGAATTGAAAAACATTATCTTAATGAATAATTGTTAAAATTGTAGTCAATGGTTCCGAGGCTGGCAAGTCGGCATTTGTGTTACAGGGGTTAAAACAGGATATTACTAAGCTGATTTGAGCTAAATCGACTCAATTTTGATTATATGTTATTTTTATTTTTAAAAATTAATATCAAAATAAAATGAATTTAATTTGATTATTAATATTATTAAATCAAGTATGAGACAGATAAAAGAAGTATTTTTTTTCCAGTACTTTATTTTAAAGTTACGAACTTAAATCTCCGAATTATGGCATCTCAAGTATAGTCGTTTTAATGAATAGCGAAAAGGTTGAAAATAAAACTAACATAACACCAGAAATTTTGATTTGACCAAACGATAAATATACACTTTCTCATGAAATTCAGATCAACCTTTCTCGCTACCACATAATAGTAATAGTAATAATAATCAGGCAGTAAGAATATTTGTTGTGTCTATTGACCAAATTATATATAATACTATTTATTCCTCTAATATGACTTTCTTAAATTTTTTAACTTAAATTCTTAATACTTTAATATATAAAGTCATTTTAGCTGAATTTTTAATGTTTGGGCTTAGATTCTTGACACCTGCACTTTTTTTATTCTTCGTTTTTTGTGGGGTTTCGAGACGCGTGGTACTGGTGAGGGAAGAGAGAAGAAAATATAATGTAGGAAAGAGAAAAAAAAAAGGAAAGATACGAAAGGGCAAAATTAAAGAATTTTGTATTTTTAAAATATTATTATAAGTTTAAATGAACTTTTAGGTGTTAATGTTTTCATATATTCGTTCATTTTATTTTTATCTTGTATATTAATTTTATATAATAATTTATTTAATGTTGTATTAATTTGGACATATTAATTTATATTATTTAAAAGAATGATAATAATTATATATCACATCAGTGGTGAAAGTCTTAAGTCGTTATTCAAATTTTAATTTTATTATGCACAATTGTAATGTATGAATCTTCACAGTTTATTCCAACATATACATAGAGGGCATTGGTCCCTAAAAATTAAAAAAATCAATTTAATTCTCTTATAAATAGAAAATTTATACATATATATAAAATAAAATTATACTTTGGCCTCCTAAAATGAAAATTTTCAACTCTGTATTCTTATAAATAAAAATTTATAAATTAATATATAATAAAATTACACTTTAGCCCCCTAAAAATGAAAATATTTTTTGTTTAATCCTTTCAAAAATGATGAAATTATAAATTAATACAAAATAATTTTATATTTGATCTATGAAAAATTTATAATTAAATTCCAATGTAACAATCTAAATTTCAGTGTTGTCGGAAATAGTGGTTCAAGACAACCAAATCTGACGAGTAAGCTCATAAATTTTATTATTTAGTATTTACAAGAAAAACGTGGTTTTAAAAATATTTTTGAATTAGTAATTTATGTTTTATAATAAACTATTAGGTTTGAGTGGCAAAAACCTAGGTTAAGTGGTTTTAGAAAATGAGGTATTGAGACCTCGTTTCTATAAACCGAGTCGTAAATATTTTTATAAATATTTACGCAGAGCCATTAAGGTAGTAGTAAAGTTTCGTTAGAAAATTTTAACGTTTTGATAGTTAATTAACTAAAAATGACTAAATTGAAAAAGGTACAAAACTTGCTAATTAAAAGAAATAGAGATTAAATGGCTTAAATGGTAAATAAAGGAGGACTTAAAGAGTAAATAGAAACAAATGGGATAGCTGAGGCGGCATAAGCAAAGAAAAATAATAAAATCATGTGATTTAAGGGTAAAATTGAAAATAAAATAAAATAAAACAGCCAAAATGGGATTTTAAGAGTTTCTAGACAATTTATTCTCCAATTTTCTGTCAAAAAACACCATTGAAGAGCTCTTAAAGCTGGTTTTCATATTTTATCTTCATGTGAGTATAATTCTTGCATTTCTCTTATAATTTTTGTGTTTTTAAGACTTTTACAATTAGGTCCAACTAACTATTACCTTAGTTTTTGATTTTATTAAGAATTTTGAAAATTACCATTGACGAATACTGGATTTTTTTGATGAAATAACATGGATTTAGAACTTTAATTTTTTCGTATGATGATTTTAAAAAGTGATTTTGTTATATGTTGATTTTAGGACCAAAGTGTGAAAAGGTTAAATATTATGGTTTGGTATTAAATTTTTGTTTATCAAGGGTTGTATGATAGCCTAGAATATTTATATAAAATATCAATTAAGAAAAATTAGTTCATTTGATTGACTAATTAGTTAAGGGACTTAATTGCAAAATTTGTAAAAGTTGGGGCAATTGTGTAAATTTTAAAAATTAAGGGGTATTAATTGTGAAGTAAATTGGAACTGAAATATATGCTAATGAATGAGTAATTTTATATTTTAGATCAAGAGCCCGTAGATACTCGTGAAAAAGGAAAATTAGCAGAATAGTCCCTAAACGTCTGCAAATCTTGCAATTTGACCCAGGTAAGTTCGTACAGTTAAAATTTAATATATATATATTGAATTGATGAATGATATTATGTATTTATTCATATCTATTGTTGAAAGTGAAATATTGTTAAAGTTATGAATTTAAATTGAATGTTCGAAACAAATGGAACGCGGGATTTGAGTGCATTCAGCATTCATCGAATTGACGGCATTGGAGGAAAATGTGAAAAATTACCCAAGTAAACTGGGGTTCAGCATTTGTTGCTAACTTTCGTTTTTACTTTCCGTTTAGCTCTCACGAGTTTCTGTTTAACCCTTATGGGTTTCCGTTCAGCTCTTACGAGCTTCCATAAGGGTTTCTGTTTAGCTCTCATGAGCTTCTGTCAGCCTGCAGGCTTCAGAAAATGATGTACTCTTATCCGTAAGCCGTTCTCTGATTTGGTAAGATTTTGTAAGTGACTTATGTAATTGAAATTGGAAGAATTGTTGTTTATTGTTGGTTTTGATCTGAAATAAGTGTATTCATTATTTGAAATTGTGATTGGCAGGAAGTTTACACTGAATTATTTATTTAATTAATTTGTTTTAGTAGGTTTGGTAATATTTACGTTTAACCCATCGAACTTACTAAGCTTTATTAAGCTTACTTGTATTGTTTAATGTCTTTGTAAGTTATCGTGAGGTCGGGATATCGGATCAGCACATCAAGTCAAACTATCCAGCTTATTCCGATAGTTTTTGAAACATACACTATGGTTAATATGGCATGTATAGGGTTTGTGTGGATTTAATCAAAGTTTGTCTTGTGTAAATGTTAGTAATTGTAATTTTGCATATATATATATGTTAGGTTGGATATGACATATATTGATGATGTTGGTGTCAATGATATATGTGTTTGTGTATATTTCAATTATGGTGAACTTAGGTAGAGTTATTGGATTAATTAAATAGGCAAGTTTGAGTAATTGGGTATATATAGTGATATACTATGTTTAAAACATGATTTTGGATTGTTATGATTGTTTTGTTGTGGTTCATTGATGTGCTTAAATGTTGTGCATAGGTTGATACTAAAATGAGTGAGAAATGTGGCCTTAAAATGACCTATTTTCATCCACACGGGCAAAGACAAGGGCGTGTATCTCAGCCGTGTATGACACACAGCCTAGCACTTGGGCATGTGGTTTGGCCGTGTGTCCCCTGCATCTTTAAAATTGGGAAATAGAATGCCAGGTATTTTCACACGGC
Source organism: Gossypium hirsutum (assembly GCF_007990345.1). NCBI lineage: Eukaryota > Viridiplantae > Streptophyta > Magnoliopsida > Malvales > Malvaceae > Gossypium > Gossypium hirsutum. Next base: position 3,697,144 of record NC_053441.1, read on the forward strand.
CTAGCACACGGACGTGTGGCTTGACCATATGACCTAAGTCAGGGAGTTACACGGGCATGGACACGGGCTGGGACACGGCCGTGTGCCCCTATTTCGAATGCCCACACGGCCTGAGACACGGGCGTGTCTCTTGACCGCGTGAGCCACACAGCTTAGCCACACGGGCGTGTATCCCCTACACCTAAGAAAAATTTTGAAGTTTTGCAAAAAATTCTCTGAGGTTCTAGTTTAGTCTCGATTCATTTGTAATGTGTATTTTGGGCCTCGAGGGCTCATATAAGAGACAATATAAGTGATTATGAGTAGTTTCTAATATGTATGTTAAATGGTATGAAATATTTATTTTTTTATCTGAAAAGTCCGATAATGCTCTGTAACCCTATTTTGACGACGAATTAGGGTTAGGGGTGTTACATTTCCCTACTAAAAGTTTTTTTTGGATTCGCCCTTACATGTACATATGCCATGAACAGGTTTCTTTGATTTTTTTTGGCCCATCATTTGTTGTGCTTTATATTGATTTCACTTTATATTGTAGTTGACCATACATCAATTTGTACTTGAATTGTACTTGTTAGTATGTTGTATTTATAATAATAAAATTTTTAGAAAGAAAGAAAAAAACATATATATGTATCATTTCATGCTTTTATTTATTTATTTATAATAGTTCTTTTCATTTTATTTTTTATATTATATTATATTATGATATTTTTTTATGTTTCGATTTTATATTGCATGTCCATATTTAATTTTATATAATTTATCATAATTATATGAGATTAGTTTTAAAATTTATTTACTTAAAATATTAAAATAATAATTATTTGATAGACTTTTTTTTAAAAATATTTATTTGATATACTTAAAATTAAAAAGTTTTTACAACTTAAATTATTTGAATCTATACAAGTGGAAAAAATCTATTTATATTTTTTGGCATATAACTATAGGTGTTTTCATTCGTTTTAAATTTAGTTCTGTTCAAGTCGAGGATATTTAAATAAAAATTTCCCAATAATAAATATTTCAAATTTTAAACTTACTTAAATCTAATTATATTAATTTTTGATTAGACAGACCAATTGAGGAGACTCAATTTATGGATTTATTTATTTGATAAAAGTCTATTTGTTTAAAATAATTCAACATAAGAAAGGAAAAAAAAAAGTCAACTTCTAAAATCCACCCAATTTGCTTTAGAATCTAATGGTCACAAAGAAAGTCTACGATATATACGGTAAAGATCGATTTGATAAAATTTATATAAGATTAAGCTAATAGCACATACTGACATACACAAACCCAGCCATTTGTCCACTAGTGCATGCTTGGCAGAATATGATTAACCATGATTACGCTGTCTTAACTCTTTAAAGGGTAGGATTAAACCCTTTTAATAGCTATAATTATTATTTGTTTTTTTCTCTCCAAGACTTGACCAACATTTTGATGCATCTTTCCATAATTTTGTCTTAAACTTAATTTTTATAATTTATAATTTTTATAATAATTAGTTATTTAGTATGTCAAAGTTTTAATAATGTTTTAAAATAATATATCACAATATAATTATATAGATAGATGTGTCATGGTCATTTTTTTAAAAATAATTTATTTAATTAATGCCATTGGCCTTGTATCCAGCTGTTTTTTCCTTCTTCTCTGTAAAGTGCATATATTTGTTAAAGTATCAACCGCCCTTCCCTTATGTTTATTTGTAGGGACCAATAGTCTACCTTTAATTTCACAAATAAACATAGGCTTTTATAACCCTCAGGGTCACACAGTTGGGTTTTTATGAGATTTTCACATGAAATAATATAAGTTTTTAACTCGGGTAGTATTGATATTGTTGTCAGTATAGGAAGATATGGATTTGAGTATGTTGAAGCGTATTATCTTTTTATTTAAGAGTTGGGGAGAAATTATATGTAGTTCTAGACATTGTATCAAAAAAATAAAAAAAAATCATGATATTATACTCATAAAAAAAATAAAAAAAATTATAACCCAAAAATAATAACTTATAAATCACGAAATATGCAAATCTATAGTTAATAATATGAAATTTTTGATCATAAATAATGGGTTTTACTAGTAGTATTTTTAGACACTTTTAATATCATTGTTATATTATGTCAAAAAAGAATAATAATTATATTTATAATAATATAATAACTGATAATTGTATTTATGATTAATGGTTGCAAAAAGAAACGAAAAAGTACACCTCATATGGCTTTTTAAGTGAATCTTGGGGTAGCCAATAATAATACTCAACAATATATTTATTTAGAAAGAAACAGTGAATTTATTAATGGAATTGGAGTGTGGCTTCAGGTCATTGGGAACCACTTCTTATGTTATAATACTAATAATTATTAATTTGGTATCTCGCTAACATGCGCGTTACGGAGTCCTTAAATACATGATTGAGGAAACTATTTCACAAAGTCCATTGGAAATTAATTAATTTTTTTTTTGTGTGTGTTAATTGAGTTGAGATGGGAATCTGCATATCCGTTGCATCTTCAGAGATTCACGAGGCCGATGACTGTCATCACGAAAACGTTGTCTTCTTGGCTGAAAACATCGCTTCCCTTGGAACTCAAGGACTTGGCTCTCTTTATACTAAACAAGGAAGCAAAGGGCTAAACCAGGATGCTGCCATCCTTTATCAGGTTTGTCACTGCAACTCTTTGGTTTATATATATATCTATGGCTGTTTAAAAGGGTAAATCCTCTTCAAGAAGAAAAGTTTGACCAAATACTGGATTTTTTTTGTTAACCAAAGGTTTGGGGTTGGTTTTTTTTTTTTTGAAGGACTATGGAATAGAAGGTGGAGCATTTTGTGGAGTTTTTGATGGTCATGGGAAGAACGGTCACTTAGTGAGCAATATGGTGAGAAATAGGTTGCCATCACTTTTGTTAAACCAAAAGAATGCTCTGGAAAAGATTAGAACAGCAGCAGATGATAAGAGTTTTCAACATCAAGTCGCAAAAACAGACGTCAAATCGATACCAAACAAGGATTTTCTTAATTGGCAAGAAGCTTGTATCGGTGCTTTCAAGGTGCTGGACAAGGAGATAATGCTTCAAGAGAATTTGGATTGTTCCACCAGTGGAACCACCGCAGTTGTTGTTGTCAGACAGGTAAGAAACTCTTCTAGTTCAAGTTCATAATTTGATCTGACAAAAATTATGTGTGTACCATGATTAAGTTTCTATCATCTTTTTTTTTTTTTCATTCAAAGAGTGAAGATCTTGTTATTGCAAACGTTGGCGATTCAAGAGCAGTGCTAGGAACAATAACCGAGAACGGGATCAAGGCTGTTCAATTAACCACTGATTTGAAGCCAGGTTTACCAAGTAAGAACAGATCATCCAATTAACGAACATTGACCATATATTGATGAAATATTTTGATTGAGTGGGTGATGAAATATATTGATGCAGATGAAGCAGAAAGAATAAGAAATTGCAACGGAAGGGTCCTTGCTTTAAAGGGAGAACCACATATCCAGCGTGTATGGCTGCCCCATGAAGATTCTCCAGGCTTAGCCATGTCTCGAGCTTTTGGTGATTTCCTACTCAAGAACCACGGAATAATTGCAGTCCCTGACGTCTTCCGTCATCACTTAACCCCAGATGACCAGTTCATTGTTCTCGCAACAGATGGGGTAAGCCAGTCCATTTTCAATGGAATAATAATGCTGTTATTTCTAGATAAAGAATGAAACCTAAAAAACTCTTTTTCTGGGGGGGGGGGCTGTTTATTAGGTATGGGACGTGCTCAACAACAACCAAGTTGCCTCCATAGTGATGGAAGCAGAAAGTGAGCAGGAGGCGGCAAAGGCGGTGGTGGAAGCGGCTACCGCCTCATGGAAAAAGAAGTTCCCATCTTCAAAAGTAGATGACTGCACCGTGGTTTGCCTCTTCTTCCACAAGAAGCAAAAGCCAAGCTAAATAGTTGTGTGGCAGAGAGGAACATATGTTTTCAAACACCCGTTTGTGAGCTGTGACTAATTTGTTAACCAGAGTTAACTATTCCAAAGATTGAGATGCTCTTTGGTCCAGTGGATTGTAACCATGTTGTATCCATTACGTTGGCATGATAACGAATTCGGAACCAGTCAGTTTCCAACTATTCGTCCATGATGAGTCATGCAATTGATTAATGACTAAAAAACGTAGGCTACAATAATGTAGTAGGTTGTAAGAATGAAAGATCCCTCTATGTAAGTATACTGCTTAATGCATAATATACTCAAAAAGTGGTAAAAAAACAAGGGACTTTTTCTTTAATCAAATTTAAACCTCATAATTCTTTCATTAATGAAAATGATCTCATCTGTATCTTTGCAAATAATGTAAAACCCCTTTTTATCAACAAATCTATACATGCAAAATTGATGCCAAGCAAAGTTTCAATATTTTGAAAATGCTCAAATTAATCGTCTTTTGAATCCTCTCCTAGAAGGTCTTCATATGAAACAGGGACCCTAATTCTATCATGAACAGATTTGCGTGTTCCTTCGGCACTGAACTCTTCTGTCGGGTCATTAGGAATAAGTCCAGCATCTTGTGGAACACTTGCTGCAGTTCCATTCGAGAGTGTAGTTTCTTGAGAAGAGATCTCTTTCCTCTGTGCTGGTGCTTGTCTGACATATTGTTGCTTAAAGTGCTTCTGCAAGATTATAAATACCAATTAGGCATCTGTTCTAGATTAGTATTTGAAGAACAAAAAGTATACACCACATGATACATGAGCCAAAGGCCCGTGAATCGCGCTGCGATTCCATCTCAAGCAAAGTTCAAAGGCTATTTTATGAAAAACAGAGTTCCTTGAATCATAATACTAATGTTAACAACACTTGTCACTGCTGCAATTAGATAACGAAGCCGGAAAACCAAAATCTACAAAAGTTTTGCAGAAGATTGGAAGTTAATCTAAGAAAACAAGCAAAGCATATAAACAACCGGGCAAGGCAACTGTTTCCTAATGATTGTTATTTAGACATCCAATTGACAAATGAACTTGGAAGTTTTCATGCACACATGTTTATATTCAGCAGACAAAAAGAAAAAAAAAAAGAATATAACTTTATCTGCAAATAAGTACACACCTCAAATTCCTTGGCCTTTTTCATTATTTCTCGATAAGCAGCTGGTTCTCGTGCTTTTATGATATTCCATAATATGCCACCACCTGTCCGACATCGTCGGCCATCAGCAGTCATCTGACCTCCACAAGATTGAATTGCATCCACCTGAGAACTTTAGGTTTCATCATACCTCCCGATATGAATAATGGCAGGGAAAAGAGTGCAAAAGGTCTTGAGCGTGGAAAGAGAAACATCAAAGGGAGTGATATTACAGAACCAGAGATTTGCTTATCAATTGCAGCGAAATACAAATAATTTTCAACCACTTATCAGCAAAACGATACAAGTGATTCTTAAATTAGCAACTTATTTCAAGTTCACACTTCATACCACTCAACTTTATGTTTTAGAAATTCTTGAATTAAAAAAAAAAAAAAGGTATATACAATCACAAACCCATCTCCTGTTACCAGCAAACTTGATGGTATCCATTCAAAAAGAGGCTTACATCATTCGCCGTTATCCTACCATCCAAATAAATACATGCGAATGATTGTCTTATGAACTTTTAACATATTCATTCTTAGTTTCTGATAAGTAGCTTCTGATATGTGACGATCTAATTGATAACATACTCTACATCACCGCAGAGCGGCTCACATCTAGGAAAGAGAAAGGTAATAACCTATATCAAAAGCCAACTAATGAAGTCAGTCATCTCAACTAAGAGCACAAGATTTGAAGTGGCAAATGGAATCTGCAATGGTAGAGGAAACAATGCAGATCATAAGATGCTAAGAGTTGAATTGTTTTCAACCCAAATTCTGACCTTTCCTTTAAGAACAAAATGAATGGAGGTTGTGGATTAAACTGTAAAAGGGATAACCCCTAAACTCTAAACCCCAACACAGTATAGGGAAGAAATGCTACCAAGTGACAAACTTCGTTATAAGGTATTAATACATCATAAATCCCAACCAGACAAGGTGAGCTTGTAAGAGAGCATCCTAGCTAGAACAGGCAACATTAAGTCCAGGATATCCAAAAAAACGATCCGCTAATTAATTAACTTATTTATGGTAAATTCAACATTGAATTTCATATCTTGCAAGGTATTAAGTTAAAAATACCTCTTTAACAAGATCACTCAGTGCAGAAATCCCCAAACATCCCACAGCAGTGTACACCATGTATGACTTCTTCTCTTTTAACCGTCTACAAGTATCTAACACAAACCTGCAAAAACCCGAATTTAGCAAAGTTTCATAAACCAAATTTCACCGTAAAAAATAAAAAAAAGTTCGTGTTCATTTATTTGTTGATGAAAATAAATTTCAATTTCCACACAAAATTAACCTGTTAATATCCAAAGGTTTAGGTCCAGAACCACTCTTTTTTTTCTTGTTCTTCTTCTTATTACTTCTCCGCTTCTTATTTTTACTTTGGGACCCTTGATTTTCACCATTAACATCTGCGAAGCCGCTTTTGTCTCGATCATTTACGGAGTTACCATCCACGAGCTCCCCTTCTTCTACATCAAGCATCTCCACATCTCCCCCATCTCCTAAATCATCCTCTTCGCAGATCGCTTCCAATATGCTCTCGCATTTCTCCATAAAATTTTCAAGCCAAAAAAAAAAAGACCCAAAATTTTACTTAATAACCCTTTTTGAATTGAGAGTTGATTGAAACACTATGAAGTTCGTCGGCGGAGATGGTCCATTCATTCGAGTTTAAGAGTAGGGCGTAGGATGTGAGAATTGAGGTTGGGCTGAAAGCCTTGCAATTTGTGCATTAACAAATTCAAGGCCCATGTTTTGTCGTAATATGATGGATTTAGCCCATATGATTTAACAATACATTAGAGAAAAGTTATGGGTCACTTTTGGGCCAAGTATTCATCTTAGAAAAACCTTGCCCCTTTGAATTTTGATCTCAATGGCTCGATTTAAGATTGAATTTCTTCTCTAGAGCTCTGGGATTCTTTTATTTTATTTTTATAGTGGTTATCTAGTTTTGAATATGAGATTTATGTCAACAAGTACTTAATCAAACCTTGCATTACATTTGTCATCAGCGACTAGTTGACAAAATTATTTATTTACTTGCGAAAAATTCTTTAATGAGATAAAATTTTAAAATATATTATATAATGTGTTTATTTATTTAAAATAAGAAAAGAGTTTAACAAGTTGTTAGTAAAATGAACCGTTATCAACGGACAGCCTTTTGTACCATAGCATGAAGTAAACTAGCATCATAGAAAATGACCGCCCTTGGTAATTGAATCGAGGTTTTTTCTTTTTAATTTCAATTGGTAATTGAATCAAGTTATTATTTACTTGTTGATATAAGACATCAAGATCTTTGACTATTAGTGTATAGCAATTACATGTGACCAAAATAATATCCACTTCCTCATGCCAACAGTATACTCCAATTCAATTTTTTTTATGACAAATTTGGATTTGATTTATTACCATGTTTTATATTAATCTCTTTTCAAAAAAAATATAGATAATATATGTTTGATCTCTTAATTTCAGAATTTATTATTGCAAGTTACTAAAAAAATGTTCAATCACAAATTTCATCATTATAATATTTGATTTCATCGTTAAATAAACTAATCTCACCCACTGATATTTTTAACATTCGACGGAACCAAACTCAGATTACATTCAAATGCCATGTCAGCTTTGTTTCAATAAAAAGAAAAGGTTTGATTTCAAAAAATTCGAAGTCAAATGTATTCATATTACGTAATGGACATATGGGACTCGGTAGATCCATGAAAAAGCCAACGAAATTGAAGTGGACCACCACCCAACTTTTTCATCGAAATGCATCCCTACTTCTGCTTATGCATGCTTGCATGCAACTATATATAAGCAGTGCAGCGCATTGATTTTTTGCATTATCATCAATATCATTTTGTTTTGTTTATCTAATTCAAGTTTGATCAAAGCTTGGGCAAATAATGACTACTCTCGTGGCCGGTGTTCTTCTTCTTCTTTTATCGGTGACCGGAATCATTACAGCCCATAGAGATGCCACCGGGGACGTCCTACGGTTCGTATCGCCCGAAGCTTATAAGTTCTTCCATCAAAGCGACGATGGTAGAGTTGGTGGTTCCAGATGGGCGGTCCTGATAGCTGGATCTCGTGGATATGAGAATTACAGGCATCAGGTCATATATTTCCCCATGATATTTTTTAAAAATATATATGATCACTTCAAAATATTATAATTTTGTTAACAAAGGTAAACTTATTCAGGCTGATGTTTGTCATGCTTATCAACTCCTGAGGAAGTGTGGTCTGAAAGATGAAAATATAATTGTCTTTATGTATGATGATATCGCTTACAATGAAAATAACCCCAGGCCTGGAATCATCATTAACAGTCCTAACGGCTCTGATGTTTATCATGGAGTTCCAAAGGTATATATGTTCTTCTTTCTTGGCTACTGCTTTATTTGTAAACGATGTACGTTGATTAATAATTGTACAATTTATACGATTCTCATTATCGCATAATTGGTGTAATTATGTAGGATTATACAGGAGACGATGTCACTGTCAACAACTTTTTCAATGTTATCCTCGGAAACAAAGCTGCTATCACAGGCGGTAGTGGGAAGGTCGTTAATAGTGGCCCTAATGATCATATCTTCATATTCTACAGTGATCATGGTGCTTCCGGTGTGCTTGGTTAGTAGTCTCTCCTTAATAATTCACCTTAGCCTTATAACTATGAAGGAGGATTATATGGTTTTTAGCTTGAAAATTGACACTAGTTTTTACAGTTACGTACTAACGTTCGTTTTTATGTTAATCCAGGGATGCCTGGCGATAGTTATATTTATGCTAACGATCTTAACTGGGTTTTAAGGAAAAAGCGTGCTTCAGGAACTTATAAAAGCTTGGTAAATTGTTGTTGTCAATAATAATTCACATACCCTTCATCCATCACTTTCGTGCCATTTGAGTGTATTGTCTACATGTAACTTTGTAGGTATTCTATATTGAAGCTTGTGAGTCGGGAAGTATCTTCGACGGTCTTCTTGATCCCAAAGGTTTGAATATCTATGCGACCACAGCGTCGAATGCAACAGAGAGTAGCTGGGCAACCTATTGTCCTGGAGGCCAACCAAGTGCTCCCCCAGAGTACGATACCTGTTTGGGTGACTTATACAGTGTTGCTTGGATAGAAGACAGGTATGGATGAATATAATGGATCCATTCCAAGCATGTTCATCATTTGCCTATATTTGTTTTCTCCATATCTCTTAATGTTGTATATTTAATCAGCATCTTCCATTGATTCCATAGCTCCACCTTGTTCTGAAATTAACAATTAATAATATATGGACAAATAGTCAAGGAGCAAAGTGGGTGACATACGAGCAATTTTGCTTCTATTAGTGTTTGGACTAAATTAGGAAATTTTCTAATGTTGAGGGTTCTTTTGTGCAGTGAAGCACATGATCCGCGGACAGAGACTTTGCAGCAACAATATCAAAATGTATGGTTTTAGAAAATTGTGTATTTTGCCAATATTTTATTTATTTTAAATGTAAGAAATTATGAAATTATACCTAGAGGTCCGTCCAAATTTCTTTTGATATCAAATTTAAGTTTATATTGCTGTTGAGATCTATGATTATGTGCAATTTCATTTTGCCAACTTTTACAGGTAAAGAAAAGGGTAACCACCTCTCATGTCATGCAATACGGTGACATTGTGCTTAGCCTGGACCATCTCTCTGTATACTTTGGTGAAAATACTGCAAAATATAACTTGCAGCCACCAACAACAGCTATTAACCAGCGCGATGCCGATCTTGTCCATTTTTGGGAGAAGGTTTGTGCCTTGTGTCTTTTGAATTCTATAAATTAAACACGAGAATTTTCTTTGTCCCTTCAATTGGTCAGAATATAATTAGTCACCCATACACATAATATAAGACATTAAGCAATGGACATTACTTTGCAGTATCGCAAGGCACCTGAAGGCTCTGCTAAGAAGGCTGAAGCTCAAAAGCAGCTCGTCGAAATCATGTCTCATAGAATGCATATAGACACCAGTGTGAAACTCATCGGCAACCTCTTATTCGGAACCGAAATAGGCCCAGATGTTTTGAACGTCGTTCGACCAGCTGGACAACCTCTTGTCGATGATTGGAAATGCCTTAAGGAAATGGTAATATTCTCGATTCTCATTTTTTGTTGCCTTATATTTTGTATATTGCTACTTAAGAAGACACTTTGCTCTGTTCGCCTCCGCAGGTTAAAACTTTCGAAACACACTGTGGAAAGCTGGCCCAGTATGGGATGAAATACATCCGTTCCTTCGCAAACATCTGTAATGCTGGAATTCAGATCGAACAGATGGCTGAAGCATCGGCACAAGCCTGTGTCGGCATTCATGCCGATCATTGAAGCTCTCTTTAGAAAGGGTTCGGTGCATAAAATATAGAATAAAGGACAAAAATCTAGAAATTTTTGTTCATGTAGTTTAGTATTAACACTGAACCTTGTTGCTTAGTTTTACATAAATATGCTTGTTGGGTGTAAACGAATAAATGAATAAAAGTCCGGATAAGATTGTATGAAATGTTTTTAACATATGTGTTGAATGATTCAGACAATGTTCCTATGTTATCTAATAACATTCTCTTTCCTTTCTCTCGTGAGATGGAATGTGAATAAATATATATGCCATCCAATTAATTACTGGAGAGAGATCAAATAATCGTTACGGTCCATAGAGATGCCACCCGAGACGTCCTACTGTTAGTATCGCCTGAATGATTCAGACATTGTTCCTTGCTATAAAGATTGCAGCACATTCAATCCCATTTTACTTAATCTCTCTTTGGTGGGCTCTTAGAGTTTTGATCCCATTAGGTCGATTCTATATGAGAATTCTTCACCAAAGCTTTCGGAGATTATTTATTCACTCATTAGTCATTACAAGTACAAACATAGTAAAACCATAAGTAAAATATAATGCAAAACAATTACATAAGTTAAAGCATAAACAGATTAAGAACGACACCGGCATATCAAGCATAGTAAAACCATAAGTAAAATATATTTATTATTTTCATTTTATAACTATTTTCATAAATAAATTATCTAATTTATTAGAAAATTAATCTTTAAAATTATTAAATAAACAAGCGTTTAGGAATTCTTTAACTTAAATTATAACTTACAACTGTATAATAACAATCACGATCGGCCGTTACATATTTAAGACTTCAAAGTTCCTAAAATCATTTCTTTTAATTAAGCCAAAATTTCATTACAAATTTAAGAGAATGAGATGATAACAGAATCTTGTATTTCTTGAACTCTTATATTTAATACGCCAACAATGATGTATATGTTGATAAAAATAATGTAAATTTTCTCAAGCCACCATAGAGTAGTTTATAGTATATATGAAACCAACTTGGACCAATGTCTATTTTATGAAGCCACGATAGAGCTACATTTTATTGTTATTATTACAATATTAAGGGAAATGATAATATTGAGAGAAAGAGAAGTGTTAGATCATAGAATTACATTCACCCATTAATAGAAGGGTCTTTTGTCTCCAAATCAAACACTCTAAAGATTCCTTCTACTTAGAGGTGTCCGACGGTCCGCCTGAAATATGAAAGGGTTTGGGTAAAAATATATGTCCAAAATATGGGCTTGGGTAAAAAAATGAGGCCCGTTTAGAAATGGGCATAACTTTTTTGGCCCGGGCCCGGCCCGACTCGGCCAAATATAATAAATATATTTATTTTTTTAATTTTTTTAATTTTAAAATATTTTTTTTAATTTTAAAATATTTTTAAAATATTTTTAAAATACTTTTTTAAATTTTTAAAAATAATTTTTTGGTATTTTATTAAAAAAATGGGTCGGGCTGGGCCGGACCCGGGACCCGGGTTGAATTTTTTATGGGCCCGGCCCGGCCCATTAGCACCTCTACTTCTACTTCATATAACCAATTTAGACAATTGATCAAAGGGATTTTTTTTATGTATATAAATTTGATTATTAAATCTTATAAAACCCTGAATTTTGGATTTGACGTAGTGCAATCTGTTTTATTACTTTTTAGAATGTATTTGATTTAAACTAAAATATATATAATACGTATTTAATTTCTTAATATTGAAATTTATTTGTATATATTATTTTAATGTAATTACTTTACATTTGTTTATATTTATATAAAGGATAATTATTGTGTAGGTTGATAGTGAATTTTTTTTAAATTTACCAAGTGGGATTAAGAGAAATCAAATTATGATATTAGTATTTATAAATTGTGGGTTTAACATCAACATTTTAATTTGACATTTTTTAATCTTTTTATTTTTTTAATTTAAAATTTCAATCCTACTCAAATTATATTTTTTAAAATCTTTTAAGTTAATTATTTTTTATTTTTAGAATTTTATGTGTAGACATATTATCACATGATATTAACTTGTTATTTTCACACAATATTCGCAAAAAAAAATTAGTTAATGAATTCAATGATTACCATTTGATTAAAATTGAAATTTTAAATTTCGAGAAGTTTAGGGATTAAAAATAAACAAATTGGAGAATAAGAACTAAATTCACAACTTACACATAGTACAAGAATAATAGCAAGATTTGATCTAGCAAATTTAAATGCTATCGTTTGGATTGAGAATGAAATTTCAAAATTTAAAAAGTACAATGACCATAATTGACTAAATTATAGTAATCCATAACTTGCGCATGGTATAAGAACTACTAGAAATATTTGACCTTAAAAAAACATAACACATTTCATTAGATTGTATTTAAAGGGCTTTATTACAAAGTTGACCCCTAAATTATATTATTTTTTCATTTAGGTACCTAAAGTTTTTTTTGTTGTCAAAAGTGTACTTAAACTATCAATTTTGTCTTATTTTACCCAAAACAGGTTCACATGCCATCTTTTTATTGGTTGGTATCGTGATTTAGGGGTAAAATGAGACAAAATGATCATTTAAGTACCTTTTGACCAAAAAAAAAACTTTAGGTATCCAAGTGAGAGAAACAATATAATTTAGACAAATTTTGTATTTAAGCATATTTAAATAAATTCTCTAGCTTGTTTTAACGAAATTAAAAAAATCAATATCAATCTACCAAATAATACTTTATATAAAAGTTTATAATTTAATTAATTAAAATATACATTATATTATGAAGTAATATTTAATGTAATATTTTATTTACAATTTAACCCTTAAACTATATCTCCCTTTTTATATTAATATTCATTTTTTTCTCATATTAATACATTAACTTTACTTCTGACATTCGATTCCATCTATTTGAATTAACACAATTAAAAAAAACCAATCAACCATGTAGAGCCAATCAAAGCATCCCACGTGCCATTTCATACACGTCATCATTCATATGGAATTAATATATTATATATTAAACAAATTAAATTATTTTTTATTCTCTCTTTCCCCACCCACGTTCTCTGTCTCTCTCCGCTTCTTCTTCAAATCAAAAGCCATTTTCATCTCCTCTAGCAAACATGAAAAATATGTTTAAATCTACCGTGCGAAATTCATCACTGTTGAGAAGAGAGCCATCAAAATTCGACCAATCAAATGAAAGCTTGGATTTTCCATGATTGAATAAAGAAATAATAAAAGAAAGAAAGAGTTTAGTTGAATCAAGGATTTGAGTTTTTTTATTTTTTATTGACAAGCAGTGCTTGAGTTGAGATCTGAAGATTTGCTATTTGGCGGATACTAACTATTAAAAGGATATGATATGAAAAATATTATTTATCAAATGTGGGAAGCAATATAATATGAAAAAGATTATTTATCAAATTATTATGACATTAAAAATATTTTACATGTCTTGAAATTTATTGGGTCAGTTTTTTTTATTTAAAACCGTCATGAATAAAGCCTTGATGTAATGACGACCTATAATTTTATAGGCAGTCAAAATTTCAAAATAATTACACATTATCAAAAATAAAAATAAATGATTTTTTATTTCAAATTTTATAATTTCCAATACAATATTGAAGTGAATAAATAAATTTACTTCTCATCATTGTTAACTGATTCCAAAACATTCAATATTCATCCATACAATATGCAGACGTTGAATTGAAGTCCCGTACTAAATAATTATGAAATCTGTATTTAAAAATTTTAAAGTCTGTCTTAAATAATTATACCAAAATTTTATTGATCGAGATTATTTTTTAAATTTTCAAAATTTTAGGAAATTAGCAACCAATTAAGGATTAATAATTGATAGGTGAGACTTCTTAATTTTTTTAGGAGAAATGATTGAATCACTTATATAAATGATTTATGTTAAAATATTCAACTAAAATTAGATTATGGCCATTAAAAAATAACTAAATATAAAAAATTTACAATATCGATACCAACATGAAGAATAAATCTCAACAAAAAAGTCACTCATTATTCTTTTAAAAATCTAATTTATTTAATTTAAAATTATTTTTTTGCAATTTAATTAATATTCATTTAATTCGTGACATTATGAGTGTAGTCAATAAATTTATTTAAGAGATTGAGGTATAATTATAAAAGGTTGAAAGCAAAAAAAATTAAACTTTGCATTAAAAAGAATTAAATTACATTATTAAATTTTGGATTAGCCAAAAATACAAATTTTTATCTATTTAAGAGTTGAAATGTTGAATTTAAATTATTTAAGTTTAAAAGAAAGTTATCTCATTTAACCAAGGAGTGAAGACCTCTATTTGCTATTGGCTTAGCCACCGAACACAATAACTCAATTAAATTAATTTCTTGAACAACGCCTTACAGAAAAACCAGATGGGACTCGGTGGGTCCGCGAAAAAGCCCACGCAACTCAACAATACCTCCACTTGACTTTTTCATCATTATCATCATAACCGTCCATTACAAACGGGTTTGAACATCGACGTTCCAGATGCAATCGAGCATTTCCATAATTTTCTTTCTGAAATGTAGTAGTTCTACTTATACATGCTCTTTTTCTTTTTTCGCCGTAAACTACTTATACATGCTGCTACTGTATATATCTGAGCTGAAGTGCCAGTGCCAGTGCGCAGAGTAATGACTTTTGCATTATCACCAAAACCAGTTTTTTTATGTTTTTCTAATTTAAATTTGATCAAAGATTGGCCAAATTATGGCTCTTCTCGTGGCTGGTGTGATTCTTCTTCTACTATGGCTGATTGGATTCGTTTCCGCCGGTGGAGATGCCAACGGAGACGTCCTTCGGTTACCGTATGAAGCTTCGAGGTTCTTCCATCGAAGCGACGATGACGAATATGATGGCACCAGATGGGCGGTCCTGATAGCTGGATCTAAGACATATCAGAATTACAGGCATCAGGTCATAAATTCTTCTCCATATATGTATATATGCCGCTTCACTTCAAAAGGTTCTAATTTGTTAACAAAGTTTAAACTTCTTCAGGCTGATGTTTGTCATGCTTATCAACTCCTGAGAAAGGGCGGTCTGAAAGATGAAATCATGAAAATATAATAGTCTTCATGTATGATGATATCGCTTACAATGTACAAAACCCCAGGCCTGGAATCATCCTTAACAATCCTAATGGCGCTGATGTTTATAAAGAAGTTCCAAAGGTCTGTTCTTTCCTAGCTACTGTTTTGTTTTTAAACAACGTACGTTGATTAATAATTGTACAATTTCTGATTCTCATTGTTGCATAATTGGTGTTTTTATGCAGGATTATACCGGAGAAAATGTCACTGTTAACAACTTTTTCAATGTTATCCTCGTATTGCGCCTTAGCTTTATAGTATAAGGTTTTTAGCTTGAAATTTAATACTAGCTTTTACAGCTACTAAGATTCATTCTTGTGTTAATTCAGGTATGCCTGACGACAGTTTTATTTACGCTGACCAACTTATCGAGCTTTTAAAGAAAAAACATGCTTCAGGAACTTATAAAGGCTTTGGTAAATTGTTGTGGTTAATAATTCCCGGTTGCTGGACCCATTATCCATCATTTTGGTGACATTTTAGTGTGTTGTCTACATGCAACTTTGTAGGTATTCCACCTTGAAGCTTGTGATTCAGGAAGTATCTTTGAGGGTCTTCTTCCTGAAGGTTTGAATATCCATCCACGACAGCATCGAACGCAAGCGAGAATAGCTTTGCAGCCTATTGTCCTGGAGGTGACCCAAGTGCTCCCCCAGAGTACCATCAGACCTGTTTGGGAGACTTATACGATGTTGCTTGGATGGAAGACAGGTATGGATTCAACATCTTCAATTGATTTCATACCTCCATCTTGTCACAATCTAAATATTTGATGGACAAATATAAAAAGTCTAGAGACTAGAGGTTGGTGATATACGTTAACACTTTTAATATTCTGTTTCTGTTTCTTTTGAGCAGCGACGCACATAATTTGCGGGCAGAGACTTTGCAGAAGCAATATGAACTTGTAAGGTTTTTAAAATTGTATTCGGATGATCTCTTCCTTCCTCAATGTGATTTTTTTTGCTGATAGCGGTAATCATTTTATCCTTGTGTGGTTTAGATCTAAGAACGGTCCATCTAATTTCCTTTAACATCGAATATATGTTCCCTATGGCTCCATTTTTTATGTCCTAATGTGTCCGACAAACCATATGGTTTTGCTGTTGAGATCTCTTATGCAATTTCATTTTGATGGCTTCGGCAGGTAAAAAAGCGGACTACCAGGTCCCACGTTATGCAATACGGTGATATAGCGCTTAGCAAGGATGCTCTCTTTGCATACTTTGGCACAAATCCTGCAAATGATAATTTCACATTCGTTGACGTCGACTCCTTGCAGCCACCAACAGCAGTTGTTAACCAGCGTGATGCTGATCTTGTGTATTTTTTGGAGAAGGTTTATCTCTAATGCCTTTTTTTTTTATGAAAATATAAATTAGTCGCGTATACATATATCAGACATTCAGCAATGGACATGAATTTACAGTATCGCAAGGCACCTGAAGGCTCTGCTGAGAAGACTGAAGCTCAAAAGCAGCTTGTTGAAATTATGTCTTGCAGAATGCGCATAGACCACAGTGTGAAACTCATCGGCATGCTCTTATTCGAAAGAGCCCCAGAAGTACTGAACACAGTTTGACCAGCTGGACAACCTCTTGTTGATGACTGGAAATGCCTTACAGAAATGGTAATATTTTCGATCCTCAGCTTCTCTTTTCGTCACTTTATAGTTTGCCTAGCTACTTGAGAAGACACTTTGCTATGTTCACCTACACAGGTGAGAACTTTTGAGACACACTGTGGAAAGCTAACCCGGTAAGGGATGAAACACACGCGTTCCTTTGCAAACATCTGTAATGCCAGAATTCAGACCGAACAGATGGTTGAGGCATCGGCACAAGCTTGTGCCAGCATTCCGATCGGCCATTGAAGGGTTCAGTGCATAAATATAGAAATAAAAGGGGAAAATAACTGGAAGTGATTGTTCATATAATTTAGTATATACTCTGAACCTTTCTGCTTAATTTTAAGTAAATATGCTTCAGGTATAAACATATATTTAAATGATCATGTCAAAAGAAAAAAGGTACGCATATAATTGTATGAAAACTGTAGCACATAAGTTCAATGGTTAAGGCAATGTCCCTATGCTATCTAACGTTCTCTTTCCTTTCTCTTTTTCGTACTAAACAAGCCTGTGAAAATTATTCAATAAGACAGACACAAAAACAACGCAAAACCTTGGTTTCATTTTGAACTGATAACAAAATTTTTAAGACGTTTAATTCGTGCATGGTGTGTTTTGCATGTGTTTGTGTTTTGGTCGTGTAAATATTAGCAATGACCTGCCAGCATACAAGGAAATACATCATAGCATTTGCAGTATATCAAAGCATCAGTCAGGCAACAACATCAGTGAGAGAACACACAGCAACAGAATTAAAATTTAAAACCAAACTTTAAACATCTATTCTTTAACGATGCCCACTGTGAAAAAAAATTCTTAATCACAAAATAACGTACATAGCATTGCATTGATACCTAAAAATCATGTCATTTTATCTTTTATTTTTTTAAAGTAAAAACCATATCATTTTATTCAACATAGAAATACACTAATTTATATGTTTAAATCACAAAACAATCAAGCATAAGCATGTCTGACATATAGTATGAGAGATTAGTAGTAATTAGGTAAAAGTACCATGGAGTATTTTATATTAGGAGTTAAATTTTATTTTGTTTTCTCTATTAAAAAAAATGAGCAAATTAGTCCCTCTACATTAGATCAAAAAGTAAATTGGTATTTCTATTAACAATTTCATCCATTTCTATTATTAAAAACTGGTTTATTTATATCAGCATAAGGCACACGTGGCACACCATATGTAATTATCTAGTTATTTTGTCAGCTATACCAATTTTTAACCACAGAAATAGATGAAATTTTTTAAAAAATAATGAATTTACTTTTTAATCTAACATGCATGAATTAATTTATCTATTTTTTAGGAAAAAAGACAATCTATAATTTAACTCCTAGTATAAAAATTTTTATGATACTTTTACTATAGTAATTAATTGAACATAAAGATTAGTACAACATTTTGAGTTAGACCGACCAAACTTGATTAATTATATAAAATGTTAATGACATATATAGGTTTAGCTTGACTCAGGCCTCCTTTGGTTTACCAGTGAAGACCAGTGTGGTGCAGTGAGGGATAGTAAACTCACTGGTATGCTGTTTGGTTCAACAGCACAATGCAGTGAAAACTTATTTCAGCCACACTGATATGCTGAAAACAGGCTGGAGGATTCAGCTGCAGCGAAAGCCAGTACAATTGTAGGTATTTTTTTGAGACAAACATACCCATACTTTTATTTATTATTTTACCATTTTAGCCTTGAAACTTAAATTAATTTCTTCCCCAACCACAGTTGTTTTCAAATTTGGGAACGGAACAGCCATTTTCTTTTTCATATTTGTGAAGTAAAACACTAATTTCTCCCCTCTTTTTTGCTTTGTTCTTGATTGTGGCTGCTTTTTGAAGGTATTTTCATTAATTTCTTGTTATCTCTAGTTCTGGCTTCTTCTACTCTTCTTTGTCACAGTTGTTATTATTATTACTATTATTTTTGAGAACGAAACAACCATTTTCTTTTGCAACACTGATTTCTCCCCTCTTTTTTGCTTTGTTTTTGGTTGTGGCTGAGGTATTTTCATTAATTTCTTATTATCTCTAGTTCTGGCTTCTTCTACTCTTCTTTGTCGCAGTTGTTAGTCCTTTTGACTATTGATGTTGAAGCAGTAGATTAATGATCTAATGTTTTAGAAGTGTATTTGGTTAATTTTTTATCTGTTTGCTGAGAAATGTGAGCTTAAAAAAAGAACTTTTACCATTTCTGTTTTGTTATTATTGCACTCAAATTTAAAACCCTGAACAGCAAAAAATGAGCTTAGTTGAATTTGGAGAATTGAAAAGAAAATAGACTTCGGCCTTGATGGGGTTGAGTTTTTGGAAGTACATACAAATAATTCTTTGTTTGTTTGCTAATAAATATGAGGAAAAGCAAGATGAACTTTTCCCATTTCTGTTTTCTTCATATGAGCCTATTTTGATTTTCTTTGGGACTTAAATTTGAAGTCCTGAACACCAAAACTAAACTTAGTTGAATTTGGTTAATTGAAAAAATATATGGGAACTGAAAAAAAAACAAGTCATTGTTGTGTTGATGGGATTGAGTTTTTAGAAGTGCATTGGGATAAATTCTTTGTTTGTTTGCTATGAAAAGTGAGAAGAAAATGAACCTTACAATTAAATAAATTCTTTGTTTGTTTGTTATGAAATGTGAGAAAAAAAAGTGAGCTTAGTTCAACATTCAATATTCTGTTCTTATGATTTGTGTCTTGCAGGTTGGAGGCTCTGAGGTGCCTACTTCATTTGTTAGTGTAGAAGCAGGCAAGGTATGTATTTGAAATAGTGAAACTTGTTTAAAATCGTGTAACTGCGAGGAAAAATGTAAAATCTTACCTACAAGTTTGATGTCTGTGTTATCAACCAACCATTGTGTCCCATCTTTCTTAAATCCTGTGAAGTCTGAAGTAAACTCTATTTTATGCATCAGCCTCCTGAAAATGAAAACATATCAACAATTTTAAGCCATTTCTGTAGAACAAAACAAAAGTCAATCCTATCAAGTAGTATCACCATTATTAAAGACATCTGATATTGTCATGCTTCAAAAATACTCTTGATAGGAGCCCACTCAACTATATTCGCTTCATGCATATGTAAATGCAGACAAATGAAAGTCATTACTCCGAAACAAAAGTCATTTCACATGCATAGTTCATGCTTTTCTAAGCTGATCATGCTAACTTTCATAAGCCGAAACACTAGTAAAAGTCATTACTCCAGCACTTTCAATTCACATTTACAATCAGTAATCCAAATATACCACATCTAGAACAATTTATCAATTTAATTTATATTCAACAAGTACTATTAAAATTTTAAATCTGAAACTAAGAAGGAACAAAGTTTTTTATTACAAAGAGATAAAAAAAACAAAAGAAAAAAGAGAAGAGAGTGGAAGGTCAAACTTTATCAATGGCATGGGTTCTTAAAAAATTATTTGATAACAAAGTAGCTTCTTTTTATTGGGAAATCTGGGTATTCTTTCTCAAGTTTGCTGAGAGAGAAAGAAATGGCAATAATTTTTTTTTCTTTTAACTTTATTGTGTTTTGGTTTAGTTTACAATACTTTTATGTTTGTTTCCCAAGAAAATTTCAAATAAGCTGAGAATTATGGAATTCATTTTATCAAAAACTCTTGTTCTTATTATTTATATCTAAATTTCTATCATAAAAACTCAAATTCCATAGCTTTCTAAACCATAGCAGATTATCAATTAGTCACTATAACAAAAATTATCAAGTGGGTTTTGAAGAGAATTAAGCAAGGAGTTCAAAACTACTAAAATGTAACAAAATTAACTAGAAATTCACCTTGAATTTTGATCTCAAATTGCCGAAATTTCAAAGCTTTTCTTCTCCAACATTCGGCTCCCCAAAAGATGAACATGCAAGCACTAACATTTTTGTGTTTTGTTTTATCAATATTGGAGTTATTACTAATTTACTATATTAGCCTTTCTAATTGATTTTAAACCGGCACATATAGCATGGACATATACGGCACTCATCAAATTAAAAGGGTTATTTACCAATTAAGTACTTAAGATCAATCTTCACTAATAATTTCATCTTAACAATCTCCAAATTACCGTCTATGCTTTTGTCTAAGGTTAATTTACAACATAAGCACTCAAAGTTATAAAACCAATCCAATTCGGCACTAAAATGAATGCATGCATGGCTTTCTAATTTTTATGTTTTATAATACTTACAATAATAATTATCTTACCAAAATAAACTTAAATAACATATAAAAAAAATCATGCATAATGCCATTTAAATTATTATTCTACCGTCCATTACAACTAAATGGTTTAATAACCATGCAAACACTTTAATTAATAAAACCACATACAATTCAATCCTATTAAAACTGCCCTCAATATTTTCATAATTTGCAATCATATCCTTTTTAATTAATTAAGCACACAAACCTTAAAATTTAAACACGAGTTACCTGTTAGTGTTAAGTGTTTTAAAAAGCACACGATGTACTCCTCTGGTAATTTTCCCTGGAAGAAGAGAGGAACTAAAGACACTCAAATTGTAGACTATGACAGTAAAGATAATTTTTAGTGACACCAATGATGAAAACTAGAGAAAATTATCTCAAAAATGCAAAAATAAAAGCTAAAAATAACCAAAATATCTCATAAAGTTTTTTTCAAACTTATAAAAAAAATGCTAGTAAGTACAAAAAGTATAGAAACAACAGTAGCATGAAACCACAAAACAAAGTCCTTTAAAGTCAGAGCTCAATCAATTGATCACTAAAGCCATAAACTTGCAATCAAATACAGTCACAAACTGCACATCCATGACCATGAATACTTCAAATGTCGATGAAAAAAATCAAAAGTTACCATGATGTTTAAAGCATGAGTTAGATAGTCTTGAACACCATCTTGCCAAAGCTCATCAAGGTGATTTTACAATACATACATAGCCTAATCCTAAGTTGTAAAACCATCTTAATAGTTTGCTGAACCAAGTAAAACAGAACTAAGGTTGTGGTTGGGGAGGAGGGCCCTGATGAGCTTATTTAGGATCTTTGAGAATTTTTTCTTTAGTGTTCATCTTATGGCTTTCATCCATTCGTGATGTACTATTCTTATTTTTTATGAAACTATATTATTATATCTAATTATATATTTATGGTCTATTGACATTTAAAATCAAAATAATAATAGATGGTAAAGACACGAAATTTTGTGGAGGGAGATAGTAGCTTAGCAACAAAAGCTGTTTGGGACGATGAGTTGACGTTGATATTTTGTGAACTTTGCGTAAATGAAGTCAATGCTGGCAATAGACCGACAACTCATCTAAACTCAAAGGGATGGGAAAATGTCATTGCTCTTTTTCAAGCAAAAACACAAAAAAATTATAGAAAACCTCAATTGAAAAATAAGTGGGATACATTAAAAAAGGAATGGAGGTTATGGAGGGAGTTGCTTAAGGAATCTACAGGTATTGGATGGTGTCCATTGAAAAAGACGGTCGATGCTACTGAAGAGTGGTGGGCTGAAAAAATACAGGTTAATGTTAACTTTATCATTATTTTAATGCATAAAGTTTATTAAAATTAATAATTTACAGTTATAAAAATATTAGTATAACATTTAACGTTTAACATATTATGTAGGAAAATCTTGATTTTAAAGGATTTAAGAAGAAAGGAATTGAACCACGATTGAATGAGTTAATGTGGCAAATGTTTGGTGGCATTGTAGCCACTGGAGAGAACGCATGGGCACCTTCGTCTGGTGTTCTTCCACGTGGGGTTCCTATGGGAGATGATGCACCTAATGAGGGATTTGGTGATTCAGATGAACATAGTAACGAGAATGAAGGTATTCCCCTGATGAGGTACCATCAAACCCTTCTCATGGAATCCCTAATCGAAGAAAGGAAACACTTGGGGTTGTACACGGTAAGGGAAAAAAATCAAGTTCAAGTAGAAAATCATCAAGAAATACATTAACTACTCAGATTGAGAAATTGTGTGAGAGTATGGCTAGTCCAAGGAAGTCAGTGAACGAAATTATTTTTCCTCACTTTCAATATACTATTTCAAATGCAATGGATGCTTTGCGTGCTTTGGGAGATGAAATTCCAAAAAGAGATGAACTGTACTATTTTGCCACCAAAATGTTCCAAATACCGGTGAAACGAGAAATGTTTTTGAACTTAGATCCAGATGATAGGGTTTGGTGGCTTCGACGTGAGTATGCTGAACAAAATCCAATTGCATCATTTTCATCCTTGGTAGCAACATCCCCATTTCCCTTCCAACCATACCATCAACCACCTCCACCATCAGCTCCTTAGAAATATTATTGTAATATAACTATACTACTTTTTTATATGTAAGACTAATGTATGCTACTTTGTATGTTTGGTATTTTTATGTTATGCTTTTAATCAAGTTTCTGTGTTGTATAGAATGTCACGAGATTTTAAAAGATTTATTTTCATTTGATTACTTTTTCAGGTTATGGATGAATTTAACAATATGTATAATAGTTTTGATATGAATTATGATACATCTGAATTAAGTGAAGAAGCTCAACGAAGAATAGCCACAATTGTTACCCAAGTTGAGCACAACAATTATCATAATGAGGAAGAATATGTGTTAAGCAGTGTATTGGTACACCATGAAACTTATTTCACTATGCAACCGCGTATGGATTCAAATTATACTGGTCAAATGTGGGTGGACGAAGTATTAAATGGGCACGATGATCGTTGCATGATTAGTTTTAGAATGCCAAAAAATATATTTCACAGATTGTTGCATGATTTGCAAACAAATTATGGCTTAAAGAATGGGAAAGTATCGGCGATGGAGAAGTTAGCATTATCATTGTACATTCTTGGAAATAGGGAATCAAATTCAAATGCAACAGAGCGATTTCAACGATCTGGGGAAACTGTTAGTCGAATTTTTACTGATATGTTGCATATATTTGCTAGAATGGGAATAGACACGATTAAACCCATTGAAGGTCAATTCGAGGAAGTACCGAACCATATTCGACATGATACAAGATATTGGCCTCACTTTAAGGTAAAATTTACACAATCTTTATATTTTTAAAACATAAATTATTTCTAACTTTTATCTCATTACTTGTATTTATTTTAAAGGATTGTATTGGGGCCATAGATGGAACACACATAAAAGCATGCATTTCGCCTTCTTCTCAAATACCTTATATCGGACGGAAAGGTGAACCAACTCAAAATATTATGGCAGCTTGTGACTTCAACATGTGCTTTATTTTTGCATTTCCTGGTTGGGAAGGAACAGCACATGATAGTAGCATTTTTTTGCAAGCACTTAGAAAGCAAGAGTTGAAGTTTCCACACCCTCTACCAGGTCGAACTTTAATTTTTTAATTACTTTTTATATAAAAAATATTTTTAATTTATTTTTAAACTTGATATTATGTTTTACTTTTTTTGCAGGAAAATATTATCTTGTGGATTCCGGATATCCACAAATGGCAGGTTTTCTAAGTCCATATAGGGGGGAACGATATCATTTACCTGATTTTCGTCGAGGTAATCATCAAGTATCTGGAAAAAAAAAATCTTTAATCATGCCCATTCTTCGTTACGCTCTGTGATTGAACGAACATTTGGAGTGTGGAAAAAAATGGCCAATATTAAGAGATATTCCAAGTTATTCATTCGACAAGCAAGTTTTAATAGTTATTGCAACAATGGTTTTGCATAATTACATTCGAAGACATGCTTGGTCAAATGATGAGGATTTTCGAGAATTTGAGAATATACCGGACATGCCAGTCTCTTCAAGCCAATTTGACAGAGGTGAATCGAGTTCTTCTAACAGAGAAAGTGACCTTGAAATCACAATGTTAAGGGAAACCATTGCAACTAGTTTAATGAATCAATATTTGTAAACACATTTTGTATCATAACCTAATTTCTAGTAATAATGAAACTTGTTATGTCTTATGTTACTATATTTTTTATTAAAAATCATCCGTTTAGATACTTCAAAATTAGATCCAAGTATAATATTATTATTTATGAAAATAATATTTATCATTGTTATAAAAAATATTTAATTATAACTATAAAAAAATTAAAAATAATTATCATTTTATCTAATAAATAATTTAAATAATTTATATAATTCATTAAAATATTGAAAGATACATTTTAATATTTTATTAAATGAATTTGCATATTTTAATAATTTTAAAAAAATAAAATAATTTAAATAACTTCTATTATATATCAATTCTAATCTGATGTCCTTAATAGTCATTTTTCATTCTCACCTCACCGCTACAGCTGCGTTTGAATCCAAACACACACTCCACCATTGTTTCTAATCTCACCGCTACAGTACCCAATCTCACCGCTACAGTAACTAATCTCACAGCCACCGCTGTTTTTAACCTCACCGAAGGTAAACACACCGCCCATCCAAACTAGCCCTCAATCAATAAACACTTTGTATGATTATATAATAAATTTAAATAAAATAAAAACTGTAAAATGCGTGTAATTTTGATCTAAAATTGAACTCATAAAATAAAATAAAATAAAAACTGAAAAGCAATTTAGAAAATATATTTTTAATTCCAGCGTTTTTATGAAGATTCCGCTAATTATTAACGCCGTGAGCTATTGTTACGGATAATAAGGCACATGAAAGTTACGTAACGGGGATTGTAGATAAACGGAGTTAACGGTTCGAAAGAAAAGGCAATTGAAGCCGTTGGATTAATGATCAATGGTTAGAAATTCCCTGGTGATGTACACTTGTGGTGTAACGGAGGGTAAGAGGAGGTATTAAAAATTGGTTTTGAAAGGGAGAGAGCGCATTTCGTTTTATCAGAAGAAGAGACAGCCTCCCTGTTACTCTTTTTCTTTTGTTTTCTTTTTCAAATTTTCTTCTTCTCTGCTAATTTGCTTCTACTTTCTTCTCTTTCTCGAGAACCAAACAGAATACTCATAAGGAAAAACGAAAATCTATGGATAGTATGATTAATCAGATGTTGAGGATCTAAATTCAAACCAAGCCGTGCCATAAGAGGGAGGAGAAGAGAAGGATCTGAGACTTTGTGAGGTCTGTAATTGAGAGCAGAGATTGATTATATCTTGGTTTACTGTGATGGATTTCATTGTCTATTTTTCAATGGATAGCTGTTAACGAGCAATCTGCAAAAAGTTTTTTGAACTTTTCTTTTTCCTAGATTTTGCAGATACAATTGAAAAAACTTGAGGAACATTTTTGCTGGTTCTAACTGATCGTCAATATTTGTTTTCTTTTGCGGAAGTTTTGAGAATCGGGTAAACGAAGTTCAAGTTCAAGAGATTTGAAACATGTTCGAATGATTTTGTTTCTGATTTTTTTTCTTTTCTGACAGATACATTTGAACGACAGCATAGCTACTTTCTGAAGAATTCTCGACTGAATTAATCTTTAAAAAAGCAGATCAATTGCTTACGTATCAAAATCATAAGAATCTTACAACGAATGAAAGTCGGAAGAATAGGCTTCATATTTCGTTATTTTGTTGAAAGTCCAGAACAAATTTTGTGTTTATAGCAAAGGACTTTGAAGAAAGGAAAGTTGTAACGGCAGAGCCTTAGCTATTCAGGTACGAGAGTCATTTTCTCGCCGATAAGATCAGGAGCCCGACAATCTGAGTATCAATTCTAAATCTACCTAAAATGATTACTCGCCATTGATACACCAGGGCCGGGCTGTGATTAAGAATCGGAGATTTCTTTGACAGAGTCGATTTTTAACGGGAATGTTGGATTTTCTTTCTCCTGAGACCTCCATTTAATTTCTATGGAGAGTCTGTGCTTCAGCTTTTAATTTTCGTTTGCCCGTTTATTTGTTTTCTTTTTTCCTTTTTCCTCAAAGTTCCAGTCACTAGTTCCTTCTTAATCCTTAAATGGTTTTTTTCCCCTTTCAAACAGCCTGAAGTAGAGTTTGACCTTTTCCGCTTAGATTTTTTCACCAGATTAGATCTTTAATGTTTTTTTTTTCGCTATATTCTGTCTCTATCTTAAATTTTCGCTTCCTTTAAGTCTCCATTCAGAAGCGTCTTTTCTCTTTTGTTATGATGTTTTCATGGTTCGATTGCTTTTTCTTTTCATGTTCATAAATTGAATTTTCTCGGTACTTTAACATTCTAACTACGAGGAAAGGCAACTTTCGCTTGCTTTGTGTCTTCCGTGTTCCAACTATGTTCCTCTTCAACAGCTCTTTAAACTATTTTGTCATTTTATTGCTGCTATTGTAGTCTTAATTTTCTCAACCCCACCAATAATTCTCATAATCTCCATTGTCCTCCTTCAATCCATTGATTATTTTATAAAAATCACTTAATTTCATCTCCTGGTTGTCATCTTTTTTCCCCTCAAGAAGATGCAAAGGCCGTTCGATGCTTGTTTTTCTCCCCATCTTCAACTTTTCGTCACGGTTAAGGCTGCTTTCTTCTTCTTTATTTTTCCTCAGATTTTTTTTCAAAGTTTCCAAAAATTCCTAGCCGTCCAATGCTCATATTCTAATGCTAAACTGAGAAATTTTTGTTTCAATTTGTGTGGAAGTTTTAAGAGAAACCCTATTGAAATTCTCCCAATCGTATTTTCTTTTTTCCTTGTCCTTTCGGAGCTAGCACTTTATCTGAAGTTTTGAGATTAATTTAAAATTATAATTTTTTAAAATTTTAAAATTTTTGCTTTAACCATGGACAGTGTGCAGAAGATGATGGAGAGGGACTCCTTAAGGAGCAATAACAATGGTAATAGCGCGAACTACAACAGAGAGAGAACCGGAGGTGATGCGGGATTGTTAAGATCCAGCTCAGATCCGGCCAAACAAACGGCGTCGTCTTCTGATTTTGTTTTGCAGTGGGGAAACCGGAAGCGTCTCAGGTGTATGAAGATCCAGGTCACAGACGACCAATCCGGCCCGGTTAACCGAACCACGGTTCGAGTCGATCGCCGTGTCGTGAGGGCCGATAAGGACTCTTCAAATCAGCCCAGCAATAATAACAATCACGGGACTGGATATTTTAACCTCCGTCAACGGCCTGCTTCTCCTCAGGCCCCGCCACCTCAGCGCGTTCTCAGGTACTGTATTATATTCACAAATTACGCTCATCTATGAGTTCAGTTATTTACTCAAGGAGTCAGATATACTATTTTCTCTTCGAGTGTTGACATTTTGGCGCGTGTACTGTACGCTCCGTTGAGATAGGGGGATCGGGTCAGGGTACTAGTAATATGGTATATTGTTGGATAATTTGATGTCTCGTTTCTGTTATCACTTGGTTTTGCTTTTGCCTTTGCGTTAGGTTTTCCGTTCAAATTGGCGCGAGTAAAATGATTGTACAGATCCATCATTTCCGGGTCCCACTTCCTTGTCCTTGTCCTTTTCTTTTCTTTTTTCTACTTTAAAAGCAGAAATTACTGATCTCTATTAACTTATTTGACATAACATTTGATGAAATAAGTTTTGCTCTAGGTAAAATATTTTCCTACTTGATTGTCCCTTTTCTGTTTTTTTTTGTTTGTTCTTTGTTCGAAATTTGGAGATTTTTCATACCTAAAAGAAATTCTTCTCAATCATGATACAAAGATCCTCAATTTTCTGAGAGGCATAAGTTCTCGATTTTTCACAGGTTCGATAGTTTTTTTTTTGTTGACTTGTTTGGTTTTGATTGATAATTATGCTTTCTTTATCCCTACTACATCTTTTTCCAGTGGTAGTAGAAAGGTATTTTGCGAGAATGGATAAGCTGCACAGTTGGCGTTATTGACACTCCTAAAAAAAATCTACATACTTTGGATGGATATTTCCATATAGGCCTTTTGACTTGGTGGTGATGGTATTTGTTTGTGTCATATTAAATAACATCTCGGCCTCCGATTTCTATTTTTAGTGGGGATCCGGAATCATCAAAAGATTTTGGCTTTTTCTTTTTCACAAACTAATAGTTGTGCGAGGATATCTCAATTGTGCATTCTCCATTTCGTAAGGTAGGCGCCAGTGTAGGTTCGGGATATGGTCGTGGTGAGTTTGTGAATGTTGTTCATGCTAATTGAGAGATTATTTTCTTTAAATAGACATAAGATCAATTATGGGGGAAGCTTTAACTTTTTCCAAGAGGGTCATAGTAAGTACAATATTTGAAACATAATCTTAAACAAGTTTGTGCTTGTTTTCAGGGAGGTTTCAGATTTTTAGACTTTTTTGTTTGAAAGTATTTCCTTAGGTGCTGTTTGAATTATTAATTTTTCTAGATTTTCAGATCTGTCTACATATCCTCTTTCCGATTGTTTATTGTTTGTTTTTTTTTGTATTTTTTTTATTTTAATGGTTGGCTTAAAGAATAGTGGAGTAGGTCATGCCCTTTAATTAATCCTCAATCTTGGAAGAAAACCAATATTAATTCCATGTAAAAATCGGTGTTTGATCTTTGTTTTCATTTTGGGTAGTTGCTATGCTTGTGATGGCTTAGCTAATAGCTTCTTCTTCTTCTTTTTTAATATTTACAACCGATCTTAGACATGGTAATTGTGAACCTGGATGGCATGATGATGCCTAGCGCATCCGTCCCATGCTCATGGGCCCGTGTCCTCATTGGAAACATTGAATCGACAGTTGCCTCACCACGTGTCTATGAAAAAGTCTTTCTTTGATCGCAGCCCTTGTCAGCCGTCCGATCACAAATTGGAGTTTAGGAACACCATGCCATATTTCAACCCTCCATTATGGCAAAAATGCCCCAAGCCTTAAAACCCGTCTAAAAACCAGCTGTGCACCCTAGATCGCGATAGATATAGAATCACTCTTTTCTATCAAATATCTGAACTTATTCTCTGCAAAACAAACAAACAAAAAAAGAAATTAACAACTCTCCTATTTAAAAGCAAACCCCACAAACTCTCACACCCTTTCCCTAAGAATGCCCTCCAAAAAAACCATCATTTTCTACGCAATACTTGTCTAGATTCTACCTAGTCTCTTTCACCCATCTCCGATCTAGATCACTCCAAGGTTACATTTGTAAATTTAATTACAACTTTATTATTATTTTTTCAAAATATCACAGCATTTTATTCTTTTTTTTCCAGTTATTTTAATTTTCTTTTTTTATCTTTCCAGGAACTGTGAGAATTCCAGTGCTATGAGAGGCCAAAGCAACGGTGGTGTAAGAGGATTCACTTCGCCAGACAGGGGTGTGCACGAGAAGAGAGGTGGCAACAATAACAATTACAACCACCACAGCAACAACCATGATAACCACCACCACAACAATAAATCGGCGGCATCTTCGGAGACAGCTCAGGATAGCAAAAAAGGAGGGTCATCTTCTGGGAGCGGTGAGATAGCTCCTGCACCCATGGTTTGGCCACCTAAATTCGTGATTGCTTTAACAAATAAAGAGAAAGAAGAAGATTTCATGACCTTTAAAGGATCTAAACTGCCACAAAGACCAAAAAAGCGATCAAAATTTATTCAACGTACCCTCAATGTAAGCTCTCTTCTTTTTCCTTTCTTTCGAATTCGATTCATGCTTAATCTGATAACGAAATTAAAAAATTGGGATGAATTTGGATCTTTAGTCTTTGGTTTTTATGTGAAATTAATTTAATATATGTTGTCTAGAACTGGAAATAGATAGGACAGTTATTGTGAAAAACTTGAAATAAATGAATAATGGGTTGGTTGGGTTTTGTTCTTTAAATTGATTTAGTATGATACTTTTATGCCCCTCTTTGGTCTACGAGAAAAAGAAATAGAGAAATTTTGCAAAGAAAGAGAGAAACTTAGCATAAAAATCGTATACGTGTCAATCAAGTATTGGTAAGCACCTAAATTGTGAAGGGCCCACTGAAAAGCTTGAGACCCGGTCCTTATTTAATTGCTCACTTGTGCGCTTGTGTTTGCGTTTACCTATGGCAATGCTTTAATCGCGTGAGCTTCTAGGTTTAGCTTCTTTTTTTTTTGGTAACATCTTCCAGGTTTAGCTTTAACGTATATGTTTTGGACATTATTAATTAAAAAAATATCTAGAAACATATTATATGTTAAGATAATGTGCGTTGTAATTTATTTTTGTGGTGAGATTATTAAAATTTGTTGATCTCCTTTTTCTAATTTGTTTACAGATTTTTAAATTTGTTTAATCACATTATAATAAAATGAAATTATATAAAAAGTTAATAATACTAACTTTTAAAATATTTTTTATAAATATAATTGTTTTAAAAATAGAAAAATTATTTATAGAAAATAAGAGTTATGGTTCGTTTAAAAATAAAATATAAAATTTTCTTGACATGTAATTTGATTTTCATAAATTTGAAATTTTCTTAATAGATTTCTAAAACATGAATTTTTTGTAAAAAAATTCCATTTTTTATTCTATTATGTATTTTAATAAAAGATATAGAATCTTTACTTAAATAGAGAACACATAATAGTTTATGTTTTCTGTTAACAAAAGTATTTAAATAATTTATATACCATATAAAGTATTAGTGAGTATTCACGTGGTCCAATGAAATATATCCAACTTGGGAGTTTTATTTATATAATTAGTACCAATCCCTGTATAACTGCTTTTTAATTTATCTTTTGTTCTTTTAGATTTTGCAAGTGAAATAACTAACATAATGAACTTGTGAAATATAATTATACCATCATTTAAGATATTTAAAATATTTCATTCCCTTATTTGAAAATGTAAAGAGAGAGGGGTAGCCCATTTGAGGAATGTATTATTGAAAGAGACAAATGAGTGGGGACAAGCAATACACGTGTAATTCAAAAAGAAGTTGAAGTGTATGGTGCTTGATGTGACCGAGACACGAATCTCACATTTTATTTATTTACTACTACTTTATAAATGAATAAAAAACGACAAAAGAAGGCACGATGATCGACGCATTATTGTTTGGGGACTTTTCTGCAATATGCTGTTATTGTAGGGGCTTCTTTTGATAATTGCATCTCCAGTTTGTTGTATTGTAACCATTGTTATGGCGGTGGTTGAATCATTATCTTCCAACCGGTCCACTTTGGCAAACAGAAAATACACCACAAGCAATAAAATAATTCCTTTTTTGTTTTAAGAAATTGAACTTTTCATCTTCTTCTTTTTTTTTTTTTAAACCAATGATTTAATAATTATGCTTTTGAATGCTAATTTTGGGTAATCTGGATTGCAGCTGGTAAGTCCTGGGACATGGCTTTGCGATTTAACCCTCGAACGTTATGAAGTCAGGGAGAAGAAGATCACAAAGAAGGTAATAAATATATATTTAGTTATCTCATCTCAATTGTAACATTAATTGGATTTGTTATGTTGATCTTTTCTTTCTCATTCCTAGAAATCACCGAAACTGAAATCTTTTTAATGTAATGATCTAATGCAGAGACCAAGAGGTTTAAAGGCTATGGGTAATATGGAATCTGACTCTGAATAGAAAGCTGGGAAGGTGCAGTTTAAAGGTATGATTTTTTGGGTATTTGCAAATGTCGATGATGATGAGATTTTCCAGAGACAGTTGCTCTTTATTTTTTTAAAGGATGAGATTAGTCTTTAACTGTATAAATGATGATCTTTTCATATATGAGAAGAAGGAAAAGTTTAGATTAAGCAAAATATGTGGTGTAAGCAAATGAAGAGCTTTTCATTTATTAGATGATTTGAAAGATTGTTTAAATTTCTTTTCTGTTGCTAGTAAAAACTACCTTTAAAAAAAAAACTAAAATAAAATAGCATTTTTATACAAATATCTTATCTAGAATAAAACTTATCTCAAGCAAAACGGTCATCAATTTTGCTTAGAAGCCTAAAAACATGGGTTGGATTTATAAGTACTAGTTTCTTAATCCCAAAACCAAAAAACTAGTATTGTAAAGAAATTATTATTGGCGAGACCGTTAGTTCTAAATAAACGTGGAAAAGGACAACTTCAGAAACAGAAATTTCTCCATCTTTCTCAACTGACTTCCAGCTTTAAGCCAAAAAAAAAAAAAAAGTTGGAAAGAAATTATTAAAGTTCACGGGACCTTATTCTAAAAGTTAAAAAAGAGACTTGAGAAGAAAAATGAAATTCCTTGGAGGAGAATCAATGCAACCGCCAACCAACGGAGACCATATTTTTGGTTTACCAAAACTTAAAGAGCTTTGATTTATTGGCACACTTGAGCGATGCTTTGCTTGCTTGGTTCTGATAAAATTTTAAAATAATTTTCATCTTTTTCATTTATCTAATTAAAGCAAAATCAACTGTTCCTTAATAAGCACTAAATTGCTTACAGGTTTATTTTCGAGTAAATACATGTAAGCTTTGCATAGCATTCTTTTTCTTCTTCTTTTTTGGGCTAATCCCCGTTTCGAAATTTGACCTTATAGTAAGAAATGCAGAAATTAAAAAAAATAATAAAACCAAAGATTAGATCTAACATTCTTGTCATTATAGGTCTTTTTATTTACTATAAAGTATAGGCCCTCCCTCCCAAAAAAATCAAGATGAGAAGGTGGCAATCGACGATTGGATTGACATCGTCATTTTTAACCACACATGGACCTTCTATGTACCAAAATCGTGTCTAATTCTTGAGTAAATATCCTCACCTAAATAAAAATAAAATAAAAAAGTCAATAATACTTTAATTATAAATTGGAATAATGTAAACGTAACTTATTGCGTCAAACTGTACAAGCAATTCTATTCTAAGCTCAAACCAAACTAGAGATTGACATCTAGCATGTACAACAGAGTTTATCTCCAATTAACTTCATCAGGCTGGTTAACTGGAAATTAAATGTTGTACTTGAAATAGAAGAAATGGCCCACTTTATAATATCAAAATAAGAATACTTTATTGGTGAAGAAACTACAAGAAAGAAAGAAGGGGATTTTATTTCATTGTCAGTGTAGAATAAGAATAATGCACTCCATGGCATATTAGAAAAAGCAATAAGAATTATGTGGGATTAAATTATATCTCATTGACTTCAAATTTTCAGTTAAACCCACCACCATTGTTTTTCCAATGTAGTTCAATTATGATCTGTCTGTCCCATTGGCTAAAAGACCCACCAACAATAATGTAAATTTGGTATGGGACTATGTATATCGCTATATATTAATTGTAGAAGAATATTAACTGTATAAATCTCATTCCAGAAATTTGCGAGTGGGCATCCACGAAGCACAAACTTTCGAACATGGGAGTTGGAACCAACAAAGAAAAAGAAAACATAAAAAGAATAAAGAGCTGCTAGCCATTCAAACAAGCCAAGGGCTATCTGAAGCTTTTAAAAGCCTTATTTTTAACATATAATATAAAGGGACCCCATTAATAATGTTGGTATGAATAGAGGATAGTTTCCATTAGCACATGGTGGTGAGTGGTGGGCAATGCTCTCAGCATTATTGCCAAATATTTGATGACTAAATTGTACAATTGAATTTGAGTTTAGAGTCTTTAACGGGTAAATCTGACTCCAATGCTCATATGCTGCTGCTATTTTTGTTTGGCTGTAGAGAAAACGCAAGAAAATACGTAACAAACAAAAAAAAAACATATATGAACATACAACAAATTCAAGAAGCAAAGAAAGAAATAAAAGATTGCGTACTAATGCAAATGATATCAATCCATAATAATACTGAAACAAATAAGTCCAAACATCATCCACCATGAATAATCTGTGCGGTAGATAACAAAACTACCTCTCTCGACTCTCGCATATTTATATATATAGGGACTCCTAGATATACTAAAACTCCATATAAAATTCACCCCTCCCAAAAATTAAATCTATATAAATGAGAAATCAAACACCCTCTCTACACCATCAATAGCCAACACCCTTCAGATCCTGAGAGTAGAGCCGAAAAGCAGAGCCGTGACAGCGGCAAAGAAAACAGAGACGAATGAGGGGGAGATGGAGGCGGTTCCTGAGGTGGGACTCGGTGCTGGGGCTTCAGCAGCTACGGCTGAACCCATAAGAGCACAAACAGCGACGAGAACAAGGATTAGAGAAGCCTTTGAGAGACCCATTGTTGCAAATCCTTTGAGCGTTCTTTTCTTTTTTGGGTTAAAAGATGGAGAAAATGTGAGTGTGCGTTTTAGGGATGTGGGGTCTAAATATATAGAGAGAGAATGAGGGGAAAAATCGGGCAGCTGCCCGGATTTCCAGCCTGGAGATTTATACTGTAACATTGTTACAGCTGGTAGTATCAGCTGCTACCCGTTTCAAAAAAAAACACTATTACCATTATTTATTACGTATACGCGTGTAAATTTTTTATTACCACCGATATTTATTTTTTGATAATGACAAGGTGAAACGTGGCCGTTTTTGGTGGGGCTCTTAATGTTTATTCCATTGGGATTAGAATTTTATTCTTTGGTAAATTCGAGGGAGTTACAAAGCGCGATATTACTGGCGCATCGAATGACTGATGAAAAGGTTAGCACATAGATCGACGTTTCATATTTATCCGTGTCGACACGCGACAAAACATTACGACAGTGAAGGACGTAATAGAAGGGAGGATAGACGGATGAGTGCGGGCAGGGCCGCAATTGACGGATTCCGTCGTCAAGCAACTGAAAAGATACTGATTCTTTGTGGGACCACCAAACATCACATGATAGAGGTAGAGGCTGATCCAACCCAGGGAGAACACGTGGAGGGCCCCAAAGCACACGTATTTCTTTTAGAAATTCCAAGCAAAGAGCGAATGACAGGTAGGTATACACTGTACCTTTTTCCCCTTAATCCCTGCTATAAGAAAAAGATTTCCCTTTTAACTTGAGAAAAATTGACAATTATTTAATTTGGAAAATTATAATAATTAAAAGATTATGATTCGATTCAATATCGATTTGGATTATTATTTGATTTTTTAAGAGCATATAACTTATTCCAAGCTGAGTTGGGTTTTAAAAAACCAAAGTATTTTTTATGATTTTTTTTTCAAAATCCATCTTAATTATATCGTTATCATCCTTAACCCCAGCTATAAGTTTTCCTTTTTCCTATTTTTGAATATCAGTAATTGTGTAATTTTCAAAAAAATATAATAATAGAAACTAGGTTGGGTATATATAAACATTCTTTTTGCCGTGTATTTTCAATATGAAAATAAAAATGCTATGATTGTATATATATAGATCAAATATTAAAAATAAATGAAAATAAATAACGAAAAATGACATAGTTTAAAGGTGAGTTTAGATAAATAATTGCGTGCGGTACATTTAATTTACTTTTTATCTCAGGGTACAATATCGCTACAGTGTCTAATATCACCGCCACCACTATTTTTACACTAACCACGTGTAAACACACTGTCCATCCAAACTCACCCCAAGTAAACTTCAATGTTATTCAAAGCACTTGAAAATATAGCTCCAAATGATCTTTTGAGAACTAAAATCTACAATTTTAATCAAAGAACAAAAGAACAAAAATAGACAAATAATTGAGAAATGAAACAAAAAATCTAAAAATACTATTATGAGCAACAAAGAAAAGAACAACATAAATCGCAAGAAAACTGGGAACAAATTAACCCCATATATCCAGGCCATAGATTTTGGTTCCAATATCCATATAACAGATTCTCATATCACCATAAATTATGAAATAATAATGGATATTCTATTAACGAAAATTTTATTTCTTGATTTTATGAATTATCTGTACTGTACATACAGATTAGTTTTGGGAGTTCCAAAAAATTAGACGAGTGTTAAATTTCATGTTTGTATGAGATGAGATCAAAGAAAGGACCTAATATGCTACCCCCCGGCTCATGGATCCAATCTCCATCTCAAATTTTGGTTCATCATCAAAGATCAAAATCAAAATCTGGCACTATTCATCACTCAAAAGTCAGAATCCCAAAACCTTCTGTGCTATCTGTAATAAGGGCTCCATAGCGCTCGGTGCAAATTTTCTGGCAAAAAGAAAACAAATCGAACTCGGCTGATCATTATACTTACACTGATGACCTTCCAAGATTCTCTTGAAGAAGTCTTCTGTAATGTCTGATCTGCCAAATGTACCAGGATGAGGCCCACCCCTTGACCAATCAACCCATGTGATGCTTCTATTCGCTAAGAGATTGGGTGTCTGGATGGTTAACATGGTGGGGAAGTAGTGCTCGTCCACGTAACATGCTGGTCGGCAGAACCGTTCAAACTTAGGATAATAGGTAACATCTTCCACTATGTTGATTGCAAGTTTTCGGTTAACTTCAAACCATTGGGACCCCTTACGCCACTTGCTGATATTCACCTCCGGAACCATATTATAATTGTATCGTCCTCTGCCGAATGGACCGGGGTCATCAAATGCACCCATGAAGCTATGTTTGGATTTCATTATGTACTGGTAGATGACACTGAAATTGTATAAAGGAATGCAAGATTCGGAGAGGAGGATAAACCATTCATTGGATATGTCAAGCAAGGCATTGGCAAGGAGCCTTCTCTCGGCATCACACATGCTCATCCTTCCCCATTCAGCAACCTGCGGAGGAAGCAAATACAGAAATCAGGTACTGCTCAACCCCTAATAGAGGGGAAAAAGGCTAGAAAATGTACTGAAAAATAGAAAAAATAAATAAATTTTAACAGTTGATGAACAAGTGGCAAACAATTGTTTAATATGACAGATAGCAACTAAAAATAAGAATAAAAATGGGCAACCACAGCATTTGCTTAGGTCTAACCGAAAGAAAGATGCTTAGTACAACAATACAAAAGATGACAGTTCCTAGGAGCATAAGAAATTGCCTCCTAGGTTCAACCCTCAACACAACAGCCAACATTTTACATAGTAATTATAGGTTTGGCTATCTAGGAATTATCTCAACCCCATCGTAACATTATCTGTTTCCAAAAAGTTCAGCAAAAAGAAAAAAGATGAAAGCGGGATCTTCTCTAGTAAGAACTGAACCATTAAAGATTATGCACTGTTCCTAAAGCCACTTAAGAACCATGATTTTAAAGCCAAACATGTTAAAGTTGTCTATCTCCTATATGTTCCCAAAGCAAACCTCCTGTTGACTAGAAGCACCTGTTGTCCAGACTGATTAGTTGAAAGGCCTCTATGATTTCAGGGTCTTAAACCCGTAATGCAGTTTGAAGCACAAACCAGATCTGTATACTGACGGTATAAATATATAGATCTCAAAGTGCAAGCTCACTCCAGGTTAAATGACTCATAAATTGAAGGTAACGAGATGAAACATGTGGTTTTAACAATCAAATACATCTCATGCATTTCCTGCTTATGTTTATCAAAGTGATACATAGCGAGTTCATGACCATAATTTTGCATGTGTCAGCAATGAGCCAATGGTACGCCTATATGTAGGCGAGAACAATCCCTTCTCTTGCAAAGAGGTTACAATGACAAATCAAAATCCAAACCATCTAGCTAGCCGAGAAGAAATGAAAAATGTGATTTAAGCAGGGAAATAAGGAGAGGAACACACTAATGACTTTCTCAAAAGAGATAGAGTGAAAGGCTATATAAGATGGCAGTTCTATGTCTAACCTTCAAAAACCGGATTTCAGAAAGTAATTTATGCAACCAGTCCAACAATTAAGAATGCCCCAATAACAAAATTTTAGAAGGTACCCAAGCATGCTATAAACACTTTCAGCATAGCAGCTGCATATCAGAATTTATAAACAGTATAAGAACAAAACAAGGAAATTAACTCATCATTACGTACATAAGCAAGTAAAAACACACAAAAATCATGCCACATAGGAACAAGTGTGGTGGGGGTTCTTAACATAACAATGAACAAAGAAGATTAAGACAATTAACAAAATTCAGAAACA
Source organism: Gossypium hirsutum (assembly GCF_007990345.1). NCBI lineage: Eukaryota > Viridiplantae > Streptophyta > Magnoliopsida > Malvales > Malvaceae > Gossypium > Gossypium hirsutum. The sequence continues at coordinate 3,736,393 of NC_053441.1, forward strand.
AATGAATACTGTGATTAAATATTTGAAGTTGTTTAAGTAACATACTTGACTTGGGATTTGCCTCCGGTAAAATACTGAAGAAGATGGAAACTCGGCCTTGAAGGATGGCAGTGAATGAATATAGACAGAATAAAGCCCTTCATGCCCCCTGAAAAACCTCTCCCAAAGAGGAGCAAGTGGCAAGGGCCCCTTGGTCAAGAACATAAAAGCAATCTTCGGAAGTCTATTAAATGGATACTTCTTTATTCTCGGCACAAAAGACGCCCTCCATAAGAGCTCTTTATCGCTCATTGAATGAAGCAAACTCGACGGGGGTTTTCTCCAATGATCTAAGCTATTCGATTCTTCAGCACACGGCACAAAAGTGGACTTAACCGTAGTTACCGTGCTATAAATTCCAAAACGCCGGATTGTATATATGCTAATGATCGAAAAGCCAATACAGAGGGCAAGAAAGAACCCAAACAACTGAAGTGCCCTCAATGGCAGAGTCTTAGATTGGCTTGTCCTAGTTGTAATCACCGGATCCTTGCCTTCCTCTAATGACCCAACCGACCCGATTCTTGTTTGCATCTTTTGAAACACCTATTAAAACCAGAACTCGACTTCTGGGAACAGATCCAGAAACCCCCTTTTCTTTGTTTTCCAGTCAAAACCAGTAAATTAAAATCTCTTGCATCTTAGATCCCAAACGATTCATTCAGTCAAAAACTCCAATATCTGGGTTCTTTTGGCAATAGGAACAATAATAGAATCACAGATCTAGAGCTGACAAGTTACACCGCCTGATCAGAAAAGAAAAAAAAGAGCACCCCAAAACTATTATAGCGTGAAGATTAAGAGTCTAAAGCAAAAGGGTACCTAAAAACAGAAACACAAGTAGAAGATAATGAACATACCATGAAACGTATTGGTGCACAGAAATAGTAGAGATAAAAAGAGGGTTTTTTTTAAAAAAAAATTGTATTAAGGTGCTTGAATGGCGGTCATATTAGTATCAATGGTCAAAATGACGGAACAATAAAGGAAGGTTAGGCAGAGGAAGACAGAAAAGTTAGGTAAAAGCAAAGTAAAGAGATGGAATGAAGAAAAGTTGGTTAGTCTACAAGACAGAGAGAAAAAAACGATGGTAACATATGAAATAAAAAATTTGGGTTTTGGATTCTAGTGGTGATGAGAGGTTGATTAATGAAATCTGAGGAAACTTAAAATTAAATTATTGCATCCTTTGCACGGCATAGATAGGAAGGCCCTAGGCCTAGGACTGATTTACTCTTTCCATACTTGACACTTATGTTAACGGTATTTAAAAATGGGTTGAATTTAATTATAAACTAATAACGCAACGTGGATCCTCTTCTTCTTCTTTTTTTTTTGGATAATTAAGGTGGGTCCGTTTCTTATTTAGTTAGGCTAGTTTTTTAATGTAAAATGTGTAACTTATTACTTTTTTAAATTATTATGAACAAAAAACACTTTTTTTTCAATTATGAATTTTAACATAAGAAATTATTATTTTTCAATTAAAAGAATGGTATTTTTCAATTTTAGGTGATTTAATAAAAAACATAAATTAAGAAATTAAGAAAAACCAAAAAATAAATGAAAGGCTAAAATGTTTATTATATTATTATTATTATTATTATTATTATTATAACCGATCATAAAGCATTTTCCAGGTCTGAAATCTGAAGTAACCAAAATACCTTTAGGAAAAGCAAAGTAAAGAAGTCTTCGGCTTAACGATAAAATGAAGGTAGTTCAAATCTAGTATGATTTTAAATAAATATATGTACGAGTCTATACAAATGTAATGATTGTAATAGTAATCCATTTATATGTTAATATGTCAATGTATTGATTATAATTTTAATCTGTTTGTGATTCTAGTTGTAACTATACAAATGTATCAATTGTAATTGTGAAAGAAAAGGGCAAGTAATTGTCTTCACAATTCAAAAAAACACGAAACAAGAAAACCACAAAGGCAGAGAACCATGAAGTGATTCATCAATTGGTTAAAAACCATTGCCATTGTATCTATTAACATACATCAAAACCCAACATTTCACGTTAAAAACACCTTCTAAAATAGCTTCAAGCCTACATGTATGTACTCCAGTCACAAGTTTCTTTCTCGCTCAGAATGAACTGTCAGTTTTATTTACCTTAACATGTTGCCAGCAAGAGGAGAGGAGAGTAGTATTACACTACTTCACCACATCAAAAGTCGAGCGGAGGTTGGATATCTTTACATCGTACTCGCCCTCTTCATCATACTCAGCAAAGTCACCTCCAGACAAGTCGACACCTTCAAACTTAGTCCCTTCCAGCTACACAATCAAATTACCTGTAAGTTTACATAAATAAATAAATCCACCAAATATGCACTTGGGGATGGCTGTAAGCAACCTTGTAAATGCCCAAATTATACACTTCTAGAAGTGGCTGGAAAATTACGGGCTCAGTGCTCCAACAAGGTATTACATCAAATGAAATTCAGCAAACATCAAGATATGCATAATATTAAGCAGGGTTTGCTATGAACCAATTAGTCCTTCACTTTTTTGTGTCACAGTGTTCACAATTTCAAAGCCCTGGCTATAATAAGCTACGTTCACAATTTTAAGCTACCTAAAAAGGGCATGTGCCATGTAGGGTTGAGAATGAAGAACAGGGACTTACAGATTCAACCTTCCAGCCACCACCAAACACATAATCTATAGGCTCATAACCCCTGCACTCAAAAAGCATCAGAGGTGCATAGTTCTCTGCTTCGCTCTCTTCCTGGGTCAGTGGTTTACCTCGGCCTGGGATCACTGTTACAGTTCCGTCCCTCAAGCAAAGTTTGCACTAGAGAAAGACAGAATGAACCTCCATACCATTAATTAACTACAAGTAATGTGTCACAAAAAAGGCAGAAGTTTGAGTATATACAAGTCAAGCACATACAATGTCTACATCAGGCTACTTTAAGGCATAAGATACAAGACAAATGCTCTCTAGAAAAAGAACAGGGGTTCTCAAAACACAAAACTTATTCAACCCAAGAACCTTTCAGAGAGAATGGTGGATCACAGAAAACCTCAATCAACATCTCAGCATGCAAACTGAAATGAGCCATGCTGGTTTACAATTAGATTTTAGAATCACGTAATGCTTACTATCATTACACAACACATGATCGTAGGGAAATGATATGATGCATCTTGAAACCAAGAATAAGATTGCTTACATATCGGTTCTTAACACCTAATAATACAGATTCATAGATTTCCTTTCTGGACTAAAAAACACAATCATTTTACAACTAAAAAAAGCATGTGACAAGAAATAGACCAATTCCCAGTAAGAATGTTATGAATACAGTGTTGAATTTGTCTGTCATCCCCTCTGTGCTCTCAGCACTCCAAACAAGCATAAGTTCCATAGGTCGTAAAGAACTTTCACTTCAAATCAATTGATACTATAGACAATACAAATATACAAGATAACCTTCTGAATGAGGTTAGTGGTTCCCTTGCCCCGAGGAAGAGGAACAGTATCGCCCAAGCTCACACATGTTTCCCTTGGACTCACCTCACCACAGTTCTCACATTTCAGCTGAAACTCCAAATAGGAAAATAGGTTAAAGAATTCAAATATTACTGAATACTGAGAATTAAAAAAAAAAAGAAAAAAGAAAAAAAAGATACGATTAAAGAATACGGAAAAGTTAAGTTCAACTTGTTGAGAATAGTTAAGCGGAATAGTATAGCAACAAAAGAAGTAATACAGTTGGTTTCTTATGGAACCATATTTTGACACCATATCAAGCGGAACAAAATAAAGTCATCCATAAATGATAGAGGTAAATCAAGAACCATATAACAGCATCGAGACTTAAGAAAAAGGCACCGAAAACATATAAATATGACAAGAAACAGATTCTGAATTAGAAAAATGAAATGGAAGCGGTTTTCATAAGGAAAATAAAAAGAGAGAAGAACAAGTAAACGGATACGAAAAGTACACCTACGTGCATAGCAGTTGCGATAAATGAAGAGATAAACTAAATTCAACTGAAATTATGAATCGGCAAACATAGTAACTATAATAGCTAAATTTTCAAAAGAGAAAAGAACAAGAAAAATTAGTTAAGACAAAATGAAGAAGTGATTTCAAGAAGCAATCGTTTAAAGAAAATAACGAAGCAATTCAAAGCAGAAATTTGCATCAAAACGAAACGAGGTCAGCTCAAGCGAACAAAATCAAAGTCAAAAGAGAGAAAGAGACCTTAAAGAGATAGGAGAAGGAAGGATCGTCGCAGCCGCCCTGAGGCTGGAGGTTTGTAAGATTTTGGAGGTCGGCAGCGATCTTCAGCAAGAACTTCACCATTTTCGCTTTGATTAGCAGCGTCAAACCCCAAGCTTTCTCTCCCGTACACTGGATTGGAAATGGGCCTTGTGCTAGTAGAAAACCGTTTGTGAGGATTTGACACCCTTTTTCAAAAATTCATTTTCCAAGGATATTTAAACGCTTTCCTTTTCCTTTTCTTTTTTCTCAGCTTGGGCGGGTTTGATCCTTCTAGAATATATTGTATCTCCAGCGTGGCCAAGATTAACAAGTAAATACTCGCCGCGCGGAATTTAAAAAATAGAATAATGACTTAATTATTACCAGATTTTAGCGCTCTTTCTCTTTTTCCTTGAAAATATTTTGGACTCGTGTATTATGTTGAGTAGTTTACCCCGTTCTTTACATTAGAGGACCTGGTCATAATCCTCTGATCTTCCAATTGTAGTCAGCCTGCTTCTATCAGTTAGCAAACAATTTCGAAACATTGTATTTTATTATCATTATCTGTCCCTTCAATATGAGATAGTGATCCACTAAAATCACAAAAGGAAGTCGGATATCTAGATCATATAATGAGACACTATTTCTTTTCCCCTTAGAAAAGGGTCTTTGCATCTGCCTAAAATGTGTCCAATCTCTCCGCACTTCTTCACCAGGACCGCTTGATGTACACCTCTGTAGCTCAGTGTATTTAGATGCCTGGAACTTCATGAAATGAGAAACTGCACCATCCTTGTTATTAGGCAAATTACATGAACTTTGATGCTGCAGGTTAGAGTTAGCTTCACTTCCAGATAACTGCCCACTATGAGCAAATTGGTTCATGATTTGGCATCCCATAAGGAGGAAAGTAAGAGTGACCAACTGGAGAAGCACCTGGTAGAACCCCAATTCCTTGATGAGGAGGTGGCTCCTGGTTTCATTTTCTTGCTTACACAATGAGCACACTTCATTATGGATTCCCCATCTGTCTAGAATTGTCATCCATGAGATGATAGAATGCATATGGAGATAGCTCGAGAGTAGTGGAAAGTGTACAAAGAAACTCTCCAAGCAATTCTGGAGGGCAATTAACTCAAAAGAGTACACTGCTTAGACAACAAGATGAACAAGTGGGGTTACGAATCAATGACAACTGGACTTCCAATTCAACCTTATTAGCAGTCACTCTTTTTGAAATAGCTCCGTAGTTTGCTTTATTAAACTTTCTGAGAAGGGACTTAAGCCTCTTTAATTCAGTGAAAAGAATGGACATATAGGATAGGAGAGCCAATAACATACAACTCAAAAGAGTTCATGTGAATGTTGAAACTAAGGAACTTCAAGAATTAATCAACAGCAAATAAAGAGAACAAAAGAATAAAATTCTCTTTCGTTGACTTTTCAAACTTAATTTTTGTGCACAGCTTATGAGAGTATATCGTCCGGATCCCATGGGTAAAAGCTTTAATCGACGAGTAACGGTACAATTAACAAAAGCAACAAACAGTAACCAATGATTATTAATATCTAATACTGAAATCTTCTTATATCGATTATTGATGCATTTTCATGATAATTGTTTTTTTTTTCTAATTTACAAACATATACCAATCAGTACAACACATATATATATATTAAATCTACACTATTTTTACTCGTTTAATCAATTTCTAATATTTGTATGTGGTGATTATTTTTTAATTTTTCCAAACATTTTAAATAAATTTATTTCACCAAATTAAGCAATTTAACTTAATTAATAGTAATTTATTTTTTTGTTTCAATATTAAAAATGAAATATGTAATATTTATTTTAAGGAGGCTTGTCGTCAAACCTGAAAACCAGAATGACGTCATGACGTGGTGAAAAATGAAGTGGTTTCAGTTTAGCGAAAAAAATAAAAAATTCCATTTAGTGGAAAAAGTTCTATATATATAAAGGGCACGACAGCAATATAAAACGAGTGAAAAAGTTCAGAGTGAAGGGAAAAAAAAAGAATAAATCGATCTGCTTGGATGGTTCGATCGCATGGCTTCCTCTAATCATCCTCCTTCTCATCGCACTCACGTTCCTCTCCCATCTGACTCAGGTTCTTAATTTTGTGATCTTTTGTTTTCATTGTCGATTTCAATTTTTGTTTTCTGGTTTAGATTTAAGTTCTTTATTGTGCTTTCTTTACTGTTTAGTTCAATTTTAGCTTTATTTATAGTCTTGTTTTATTTGTGATTTGATCCTTGATCCACTGCCCTAATTCGTTTCGATCGGTGGGCTTAGGGGAAGAGTATAACTTTAATGTCAGTTCAGAATGTTCAGATCACTGTTCTTTATCCTTTTCTTCAATTGATTGTTTTTTGCTGAAACTTTTTCGGCTTGTTATTAATTATGATGAATTGAAGAATGTGTTGCAGGTGGCAATCCATTTGACGATGAAGCTCCTCCGGTTCCTATCCATATAGTGACCAATGCTTCTCAGCTGCCGGCGGAGTTCTTGAACCCTTCACCGGAGAAGCAGTTGGTTGTAGGTTTTGACTGTGAGGGCGTTGACCTTTGTCGCAATGGCACTCTTTGTATTGTGCAGGTTAACTCTAGTTAATGACTGTTTGTCTCAAATTGTTTAACTTGACTCAATAATGATATGCTTTATTAAGAACTATGATTTTATTGTTACACATGGATATATTTTCCGTAGTTGGTCAATTTTTGTTTCTGTTAGTTTAAAATGAAACTTTCATGTGCTATTGGTTCTCCAAGATTTTTGAGAAATGCTGTTTTCTTGCAGCTTGCATTTCAGGATGCCATATATTTAGTTGACGCCATTGAGGGTGGAGAAGTGCTTATAAATGCCTGTAAGCCTGCACTTGAGTCTAGTTACATCAAAAAAGTTATTCACGATTGCAAACGAGATAGTGAGGTGTCTAATTTTTTTCCATTGTAATTTTGAATTATTGGTGCGTTTGGTATACTTTACGGCCAAATTAAATCTTTTTCTTACTTTACAGGCATTGTACTTCCAATTTGGCATCAAGTTAAACAATGTCATGGACACACAGGTGAGCATCCTTTATGAGCTTAAGGACTTATTCATAGCAAACTGTTAAAGCATGTAAAAGTACAAGTAATGTCTGTTTGTGTTTCCTTCTTTTTGATGTTTGTTTGTACTCCAACTGTTGAGCCCTTAGGTAGATTTAAGCCTATTTATTTATCAATTTAAACAAGGATTCCCCTTACGCTTGCGGTTTCATTTCTTTTTTATTTTAGTTCTTGCTTTGAAGTGCTTACGGCATTCCTTTACTTGCACACTGAAGCATTTGAAAGCAAGCACTTCAAAGCATTCAACATGTCCCAATTTATGTAGGGGTTACTTAAATACTGTTGAGTGGTTTATTTTGCCTTTCTTTTTTGTTTTTGGCCTCTGCAGATTGCTTATTCTCTTTTAGAGGAACAAGAAGGACGGACGAGATTGCCTGATGACAACATATCATTTGTCGGCCTCCTTGCAGATCCACGCTATTGCGGTATTGATATGCCCTGGTATCCTTTTGAATTTAATTAATTCTGGTCATAGAACTTTGTCTGCAGCTTAAGTGTGCTAACTGAATATACACTTGCGAAGTCTTTTAAATGTTATCTTAACCGGCTTTTAGAAATAGGTGGTACTCATTACCTTGAAGGGCCCCCTTCTGATCTTTCCTTTAATCTCACTTGGGCAATATGAACTATGTACTGTTGGACTTAGCAGTTACCTGTTAGGAACCTGATTTTTTGTTTGTTTGTTTCTTTTATATCCTGCTCAAAGTTATGCATGTCAGAAGTAATGATGGTTTCGTTACTTTGCATGGCATATTATTTATGTTCAAGTGATCTTGTGCTATCTGCAACTGGATATTTTATACATGACATTCAAACAAGCAAAGTTCTACTTCTCATCAAGTTACATTCACTGCATTTTGACTTTTGATTTATGCCTTGATACTTTAAATATAGGAATATCTTACCAGGAGAAGGAAGAAGTTCGTCTCCTCCTTAGGCAGGTTAGCGTAAACTCCTTATCACTGACATAAAATTTCCTAACTAGACTGCTGGATTTTTTGGAGTAAAAGTAATACCCTATTGTCTTTTTTGGATTCACAAAGCTATTTACATATGTAGATCCATGATAGAAATTTATGTTCTCTTAATTTTTTTTTTTTTTGCATACGCAGATGCTTCTTTTGTTAATAAACATTTTCCCCCTGAACTTCATAATTTTGTCTTTGCCTATTGCAGGATCCCAAGTTTTGGAAATACAGACCATTATCTGAGCTCATGGTCCGTGCAGCTGCAGATGATGTCCGCTTTCTTCTATACATCTACCACATGATGATGAAGAAACTGAATGAACGATCCTTGTGGCACCTTGCAGTTCGTGGAGCTCTGTATTGCCGATGTTTCTGCATCAACGATAATAACTATGCTGATTGGCCATCTATTCCTCCTATTCCAGGTTCTTATATTTCTAAACACTATTATGATTGTTTGTTTCTCAATAGGGTTGTAGAGAAATATAGTAATTAGCTTGCCAAGCTCCATCAATTTTGGTACATATGGAGGATCTCCATATAAAATTCTGATAATTGGAATGTATTAGATAACGTGATGGTGGAGGGGGATGCTCCTGAAGAAGAAATACTTTCAATTCTGGATGTTCCGCAAGGGAAGATGGGACGTGTCATTGGAAGAAAAGGGGTTTCCATCTTGTCAATTAAGGAGTCTTGCAAGTACGTATTTATAGACACATATACATGTCTCTTTCTCCATGTCCAGATGTGCATTGCATGTGCATCTCTTTGGGGTTTGGAGCTATGAATTTAGTTTTCCTGTACTTACATGTTCATTATTGCTGCAGTGCGGAAATTCATTTTGGGGGTGCCAAGGGCCCACCGGACAAGGTTAGTCTATTTGATCTTAAAGAATCATCATGCCATTTCTTATGTATTATCTTTGATAATTGAGTGTCAAATGTGTGGGTTTTTTATATGCAGGTATTCATCTTAGGGCCCGTGAGGCAGGTGAGGAAAGCGGCAGCCATGCTGAGGGGAAGAATGATGGATTGATATTTGATGTCTTGTAGGGCTCTCCTCTCAAAAACTAGAACTGAAAACTGTTATCAGAATGATCTTTAAACTCCTTACACCGTTTGTGTTTTGCCTTATCTTCCTATATTTTGTACAGCCGTCACTGTTTTTACCCATTGAGTTAGAACTTCTTTGATCTGATTGCTGAAAATACTTGGGACATATCCGTGATGGACAATTGTGATGTTCAACTGCCACTTTGAATCTGTGGAAGAATGGCTCCATTAGCCAAAGAGTTGGTGAAATCTAGTCTTCTCAAGAAAAATTAAGATTAGAGATGGTTCAACACACTATTCAACTTTATAGCGACTTATTGCCCAATATCATTATATGGTCTAATCACATTGTTAAAAATTATGTTAAAAGGTACTAAATTAGGGTAAATTAGGGTAAAAATTAAAGCTTAGAGATTAAATCTTAATTTTAAGTAGAATAGAGAGATCAAAACTAAAATTTGGTTATCGTTAACGAGATCAAAATCAAAATTTAATCGTTATTTTATAATATTTAAAAAAACAACCTTAGTTAAGGGAGATTGTATTTTATAAAAGTTTAGGTATTAAATTATATAAAAAGTTAAAAGAGATTAAATTTTGAGCATAGTATGAGGACCAAAACTCAAATTTGACAATTAATATATAATCTATTGAAATTAAACCATTATCTTGTATATAGAAAAACGCTTCAAACTTAGACCCTTGCAAGTAAGGAATGCCTGAGGCCTGGAACCTAAAATGGAAAGAAAAATAGCAGATAAACCAGTATGTATAAGTGTAGATTTTATAATCTGAACTATTAAACGAAAACGAGATAAGAACTCCTTCCCCTCCCCAAATTTCAATGATGAAAAAGAATAAGATAAGTGACAGGGGTTACACTTACAGTTGAGAGTAATGTTGATTAATTCTTTTTTATATATATAATTTTCTTTGTGAAAATAAGCATGCTAAAAATAGGAGACTCGAAATAATGATAGGACTAAAACTGAATTAAAGTGGGTATTTGGTATCGACACAATGGGTAAAGATGACTAGTTTCCAACCACTTAACGATGCAACCATTATGGTAACCATGACCGCAAGGCATCGAAGCAACTTCCTCGCCTTTCACAAACTCATCCAAGCAAATGGCGCATTCATCCTCCCTCTTCGTCATTGAATCCCATTTAACTCTTTCTAAACCTTCAACCGATGACCTACTTGCTAGAGTGAAGTTGATCATAGCGTTCATCAATGATTCGTTAATCAACTCATCATCATAATCAATATCATCATCCTCAATCATGTTCACATCAAGAACTACTTTCACAACCACCTCATATTTATTACTTTAAGCCCAAGGTTCATTGGGTTGTTATTTGCATCCATTGCAAAACGTAAAATAGAGAAAAAATGGCGAACTCAATGAATTCTGGAGAGCTCCCGAATTAGGAACCATGCAAAGAATGATGTCTCGATGATGTTGTTCAGATAAAAACATGTCTTGGTCAAAAATTAGGGTTTCGTTAAAGATATCTACGATGATTTTATCGTTGAGAGATAAAATATAACAAAACTCTATCTTGATATTGAAAACATTATCCCTGAATTATTCTACATTAGTCTCATTTTCTTGCCTAATGTTGGCGTTGTAATTGAAAGCCATGGCAGTGTTTTGATTTTTTTTCTTTTGTGTTATGATATGATTTTGTAAGCAGAGAAATAATACACTTAATAGACAGGTGTGTTTTAATTCTACTCTTATTAGGAATTCAATAAAGAGGTGGAGTTGGAATTCAATAATGTTTTGATATGATTTTTTTTAAATTATTATCATATTTCATGTGCTTGGCTACTTGTCCAATCCCAAAGGCTTGTCAGAATTTTGGAAATGTTTAGATAAAAATATTAGACCTGACAAATGGGTCTAGAAAAAAATTAGGCGCGTTTAATATGAGTTAGACTCGGGTTTAGACATTTAAGATTCAAACTCAACCTAATCCATTTTTAAATTTATAGTACTTTATATTATGTTACTTTTATATATTATGTAATTTATAACACATTAAAAGAATAAACTGAAACTGAAAACTGTTATCAAAATGATCTTTAAACTCCTTACACCGTTTGTGTTTTGCCTTATCTTCCTATATTTTGTACAGCCGTCACTGTTTTTACCCATCTGAGTTAGAACTGCTTTGATCTGATTGCTGAAAACATATTGTTTCTGGGATTTGGTGGGGGATTCAATTCAAATGATTCCTTATTCTGGAAAAAAGCGATGAAATGGTGGCCTTGTTTTATAACATGAAAAACTGGCGTTAACGAAAAGACGATGTTTCATCCAGGGAGAAGAAAAGAACCCTATACGAAATACGTGAATCGGTGTAATAAAATTGGAAATGTTTGAACGGTTTTTAGAAATTTTATTTATTTTAAATTAATTTTAACTTATTAATGATATAAAGATAAATTATTTATATTAAAATTTTTATATGAAAATTTATCTTAAAAATGTTATATTAGAATTATTGATTATTTTATTTACTTGAATAATTAAAAATTTTAAATTATGAAAAATAAATCCAAAAGCTCAAAATTACAAACCAAACCAAACTAAACTATCAGCAGCGATTCAAAATATCCAACCGAACAGAACAGAACACCCTTACTAAGATTGAGATTAATAATTTATTATGTCTTTTACTTCTACGAAGAAAGCATGACATTTAAGATTAGGGAGCTTTACTTGTAACTTTATTAGACAGTGAAAACGGTCTGATGAAGACTGATATTTATTCACCACGAATACACTGGATGATAAACAGAATATAGGGAAACAGGCTTCAGTAACTGGGGAGGCCCCCTGATACACGGACTATACAACTTGATTCAGACGACGCTAAAAATAATTCTAACACAGTGTGTGAACAACAACAATATGGTGGTAACTAAGTCTGAATCAAATCTCAATACCAATTTCACTTGCAAATGTTCCTAATGGAAAGATAGGACTTCCCGGGGAGTGTACCATAGAATGATACGAAAGTAGCACACCAAAATGCACAACAGTCGATAACTTTGTTTTTAGCACCAAAATAGGAAATGAATGCAAAGGGGGAATGAACAAAATTACTTTTTAAAGCTACCGAATTGATACTGTTGGTGGTTGCCAAGGCTTGAGAATAGACCATCTTCATCAGTTGATGGTGTAGATGCGAACCCAGTTTTACCAAGACCAGAGCCAGTTCCCATTGCTCTCCCCATATAAAATGAAGTTGGAGGCCCTTTCACTCTTTCATCCACATCACTTAATCCGCAGACTATTCCAACATCTGCCAGTGAAACCTTCTTGGCTGCAAGGTTTCAAATGACAAAGCAACAATAAAAGAAAATTCAAAATAGACGAGCACTTTATAAGCAAAAAGTAGAGACTAGAATGGGACAACTTACGAGCAGATATGTTAAGATCAATTATTCCACGGTTCAGTGAATCAGCCCAAATTCCAGACTTCACCTGAAAAGCATCCTTCTTTTGAGGAGCTTTAGAGTCTTGTGATGACTTTGTACTCATTTTATTAAGGTTTCCATCATTCATGGGGTTTTGTTTTGAACCAAAAATGTCAGACCCATCAAAATTGTTCAGCGGAACAGCAGCAAATGGATCAACAATGCTAGCATTTACTGGCTCAACGTTTGCTGCCATGGCTGGTTGCACAACTGGATCAGTGGTGGAAAAGAGGTCAACAGTTGGAGATGCTGCAGGAGTAATGGCAGGCTGAGAAGCGAATAAATCAACCTGTCCCTGCACAAATGAGAAAAGGAGAAGTGGATTTCAGCTCTTCATGATTAAAAGATATGCCCCAACTCCTTAATTAGTTAGTCAAAAACCTCTATGATATCCACCTAATTAGTACACAAACATATATACACAGACACGTATACATACTCTGCATGCTCAAATAAAAGCATTTCTAAGATTACACAATCTTAAGCAAACTGGTGTTTTTATCAGTGGGGATATTTTTTGCATTGAAGAGATGAAAGGACGTTGGTAGGTGGGAGCGTGGGGGGAAGAGGTGCTTGTTAAGTTAATTGAAGGTAAGTTCTATCTGGTATCTTTTTTATTTGGTTTTTTTAAAGACAGACTGATACCTTTATGTGTGGTTGCACAACTGGATCACCGGCAGCAAATATGTCAACAGTTGGAGAGGCTGCAGGAGTAATGGCAGGCTGGGAAGCAAATAGATCAACTTGTTGCTGCACAAATGAGAAGAAGAAGAAACAGATGTCAGCTCCTCATAATTTAAAGGATATGCCTCGACTACAATAACTAGTCCCAATACCTCTATGATATCCACTGAAAATCAGATAAATATTAATATATGTGTGTTAATATTCTAAATGCTCAAATAAAAAGCTACAATTCAATTGGCAAAGCTACACTAATTCATTTTCGTATATCCAAAAATCAATATAGAAGAAAAGGTTTGACCTGTGCCTGAGGACTTGATTCATGAGTCACCTTGGTCGGTGCTGACACAAAAGTTGCATCAGCAAATAGATCAACATCTGTTGAATCAGTACTCACGGCAGATTTTTCCATAGGGACTGGTGCTGGTCCGTCAAAGAGGTCATCAATCAAATTTGGTACGAACGGGTCCACTTGATTAGAACTTCCAGCTGCTAGTTCTGTCAATAGTAATCAACAATGCATTTATAAGACAGCATCCTTTAAAAAAAAACCTATTACTGAACAGGAAGGAGCATGCTTTCAACAAACCCTAGGCGTGTCAACAAAATGAACTAGCAAAAAAAGGATTTATAACATTTTAAAATTAAGCTTAAATGACAAAAGGAAAACCTCTGAAGAAGCATTCTCAACTTAAAAAATGAATATTTTTCTTACTGGAACTGGACGTTCCCCGGGGATCAAAATCATCAAAGTCATCATCAAAATTATTTGAAGGGGTGCTGGTGCTTTGGCTATATTTATTGGAATCATTCAACTCTGAAGAGAATTTTTTCTTTGAATCCTTGCTGCAAACAAACATCACAATATATGATTTTCTAGGTGGAGCAAAGAATGGTAAAAAATTGCAACAATTGAATAGGTAAAATCAGTAAGGGTGCTGTGAAATTCCATAACCAAGGAAATATGAATGATAAAAAAGGAACCATCATCTCAAATAAATGAATTAACAAATTACAATAGCAAAACGATTCCTAGAACCAAATATATATAGCAGTGCAGTGGGTTCGATTATGGGGTACATAACCAATAGGCCAAAGAACTTTTCCTCCAACTAAAGATAACAGTGTAAAGCCTAGTTAAACTCAAAGAAAAAAATACTACTAAATAATTTGTAACTAATAATGAACAGTGTAAGACATAAACCTGCCATGATGCCTAGACTCCTTAGAGGAATTCCCTTGGATCTCACATGCAGTCCCTCGATGCGATTTGACGTAGGTATCTGTATCAAACTTTTCTTCCCCATATGGATCGCTTTCTTTATAACTGTCTCTATAGCTGTCACTTTCTCTTCTGCTACTTATGCCTCCATACTTATCCCCACCACCATTGAAGCCACCACTTCTGTATGAGGATGCACTGGACTTATAAGTTATGCAAGTAGATGACAGGCCAACGTACCTAAAAATAGTAACAGACACAGTTCAGTCAATGAAAATGACACAAGTATACAAGTACGCTTCCAAAAAGAAATTTACTTGTCGCGGTTTGCAGCTGCTTTGTTCCTAGCTTCTTGTATTTTTTCTTTATTACTCAAAAGGCCCACTATAGTTTCTGCTTTCTTTCGGACATTGATTCCCATATCTTTCCCACTCGGCTCAACATATTCAAAACTTGTGAGGGACTGCAAATGCAAAACAAATAGGGGATTAGAGAAAGCTCCATAAACTGTGAGAAGGCAAGTCAGAAAATAAAGGGGTTGAGACCTTACAGAGATCTGGAAAGTGTGTTCTATTATGTCATCAACTGCACGTTCAGATCCGTGAGAAATCAGATATTCAATAACAGTCAATGCCTGTTCGAGAAATGGTTTTATATGTACAAAGGTATGAGACGGTACACAAGCCAACAAGGTTTGGAAGTACATATGAATTCCAACTTATTAGATGGTTAGTCGGAATACACATACCTTGTAAACATAACGCCAGTCTTTTCCAGTCTCACCCAATCTTGTCCAGAGCACATTCATAACCATCTGGAATTCAGAGCTACAAGATATGGTATAACATCCAGTTAGCATAAAGCGATAGATATCTTGCAAACACCAATACCAGAGAAGATGTGCAAACAGAATGTTAAAAGAAAACCAAGCGCAAAAGTTGATAATTACAATTTCTTTGTGGCCTGTGCTATTTCTGCCAATGCAGTCCCATGAGGACCCCATGGTTCATTATCTGTAGCATCCAGTACCTGCATTCATTTTCACAAAATATGTAAACAAATCGAGTACTTCAAATGTAAACTAAAGTATTACCAGAAAACTAAACTTATTGTCATACATACAGCAACACAGTTTTATCGTTTCCTGCCAAGTTCTGAACTAATCACTCAATTATATAGATTTAAAAGTAAGATAAAACCACAAGTAATTCTAGATCTGGTGCAATATCATACACCTTGACCATTTCTACGATCAAAAGCAAAGTGTGGGAGATCAAAAACATTGGATACAGAATACAACGGCAATTCATTTTGCGCCACTAATAACACCCAAACTTAATGAAAGAATTCCTGCTACTTAACAACTTATAAACCAAAAGGTCAAGTGGAATACTAACACAAGTTCGGTATCATATCGTTCAGCTGAATCAAAAGCAAAATCCTAGCAAGTAACAAGTGACTTTCAACCTCAGCTTCCAATCATAAACCTCCGTTTCAAAGACAAATCCGATTCTTTCAGTAAATATATTATGATTTCCTACCGACGTTTCTATTTCAAACTCAACCAGTCTTTACATTATAATCCAAATTATAATCCTAATCTTTCTTCTTTTTTTTTTAAAAAAAAGGAACAAATTAAATGGATCAAATAACAACTGATTAAATCTTAAGCACATTTCTCCAGGCAACAAGCATACGAAGAATCATTAAACTGCAATTGATCTCACCTTCTGCTCGATCTCCGGAACCTTCAATACCTTTAGATTAACCTCCCTCTTTCTGAAATAACAAAAGAAAAAAAAAATGAAATCAACTAATCCTCGATGAAGAACAGTAATAAATCAAATTTTGATTCGAGATTCCGAGCAACGAAGGTTAGAGCGTACATTTCGCGAACCGTCTGATCAAAGACCTTCATGAAATCCATCACGGATCTAACCAAAGATAAAGTCTATCAATGAAAATGTAAGATGGAATCAGCAAGACGGTGCAGATCTGAGAGAATTTAAGAGGCGGAATGTTAGATCTTACACTCTTTTGTAGAGCCGACGGATTTTACTCAACTCGTGCTTTTTGAGATTATATGAAGATAGTTCAGGAGTAAACAATATCTCTTTCTTTTCTCTTCTCTTCTTTTCTTTTTATTTCCTTTTTTTCGCTCTTCGATTGTTTTAACCTTTTCAACCACTACCACCTCCAATTCGGTTTAAACTTGCGAAGTGACAAAATTCTTTAATATTATAAAGTCTTAACATTCAATCCGATAGTTTTCCTCTACACCTTGATTTTTTTTTTTTTACATTTTATCTTGAAACTTGAAAACTTATTTTAATTTTAATCAAAAACAAAACTTTATAATATTTTAAATGTCATTACATAAAAATTATAAATTTTTATTTAAAAATAAGCGAATATAAAATTATAATTTTATGATTCATAACGTTAATTTAGGTTAATGGCTCACTTTTATTCGTACTAATGTGAGACTAAGCTTTTTATTTTTCTCAACATAATTCACAATTGGCTTATTTTAAACATCAATTTCTCATTCATCACTTAACTATTTTAAGCATATGATATACCGTTGTAAAGGTCTCTTGGAGTAAAATATAAAATCACAGTTTTATTATTCAAATCTCTACCTTTACTAATCAAGAATATGCCTCAAAACTTCCAATAAATCTATTTTTTCCAACACACCCCTCATGATGCGCCCCTCGTTGAATCCACCTAATTGTAACCATCCCATACAATCTTAATGACAAGGATGTCAAAGCAAGACAACCTATGACATTGGTAAGACCACGTGGTACATTATGGTGATAACTAACCTATAACAACATTGATGCTTAGCTAACCCTTCAATCATGCTATACATCATACAAACCACCACATGACACCATAAGATGAAGGACACTCCATTATTTAGGCCAATGTGCACGAGGGGATGGGGATCTCCTCTTTTCCTTTTATCTCTACCATCACCTCATTATTTTGCTTTCTCTCCACTAACTCTCTGCCTTACCTGGATGAATCGATACTCTTTCATTCATCGCTATCTCTTTTTGTTGGTAATGAATATCAACAAAAGTTGTCAAATTTAATGACGAAATTTTACTTTTCGACTTTAACTTTTTAAGATAGTCAATATATTTTAGAAAAATAATTGGTTCAAAATAAACATAATTATAATATTCAATAATGAATGTTAGAAGTTCACCTCTAATTAACAAAATCCAAAAGTTCACCCTTAAATAACAAGAACATGATCCCTTTAAACCAAAGACAAATGGGTTCAAACCATCCGTAATCAACACAAATTAAACAGAAAATAGGCCTGAGCCTTGAACATCATGTTAGCATTGGAATCATATACTAGCTTAGCCAAAACAAGGACACACGTTATATTTTTAAGCGATAAAATATCATTTTAATAACAGCGGTAGCAACTACAGTGAGAACTTTCAAAATGAGAATCGTGATGATTAAATTGATCTCAGCCATTAGATCAAAATAAAATGTTCTAAACTTTAGATTTTGTATTTATCTTACTGTATTAAAATAAAGCCAACAACATCCAATATTTCCCTTCTTCTTTTTTTTCTTTTCACCATGGAATTAAAGAATTACGGTTTCAAATTTAATTTATTTTTTTTAGAAAATATTGGAATGAAAAGCAAAAGATTATGGTTGTTAAGATTAATCAATTTGGGTTTTAGGTAATTGTTTTTCTTGATTGAAAAGTGTGGTAAAGCATTTCATTCAAAAAATATTGAAATCTTTTCGGGATCATAATTTTAAATGTTATCAAAAACAGTAACATATTTAAATTAAAGTGTGAAATTTAAAACTTAAAAGTTTTCAACGTCTCTTTTTACCGATCATAATTTTAAATGTCATACGAAATATTTTTAGTACTAGATCATTGATTAATTTGGATACTACAATAATCAACTTAATTATTTGCAAAATGACCAATTGAGTTTTAGTTCAATTGGAATAGACATTGTTTTCAATACAGAAGACGTGGATTTGAATGAGCTAAAGTGCATTATTACCTTCTTATTTATGGATTAAGGAGAAGCTACGAGTAATTCTAAAGTTTATATAAAGAAAAAAGAAAAAAATATAATACCAAAACCTATAATAAAATTATTTAAAAAACATTTTAAAAAACGGAACCTTCACCTGCTACAAAATAATCTGCCCTTGTGTATAAATAAAATAAAAACCTGCATTTCATATTGAAGCAAAGAGCCCAAAAGATACTCCCTTCGATAATGGGTTTGATTTATTGGCCCATGTATATCACATATCATTTGTACACATATCAAATAAGAATACTTTTCTTTTTCCTCTTTATTTTAACTCTCTTCAGTTAAGAAGCCATATTCATCTTGTAGATGGAATTATAATTGACAAAAGCTCATGAACCCAATGGGCCAACCTCATGGTTGGGGAAATACATAGGGATCAATGCCTTCAAATCCACTTTTTGTAAGCAACATTGGGAAACTTTTAGGTCAAATTCTAGTTTTGGTTCATTTATTATGCTTATATTTAAATTTTAATCTTTATATTTTTTTGAAATAGTCCTTATAATTTAATTTGACATTATTTTTTCCATTTATTTGTATAATATCATTAATTAATTCAAACAATTACCACAATTAACTAATTTGATTATAATGTTGACAATATTTTTCTCTCACAACACTTTTTCCAACAAAAAAAATTTATGTCAACACGATGAGTTGGAAGGAATGATTTTTAATCAACATCAACATATTAACCAGAATAATTAGCGGTGTTAATTATTTGTGCTAACAAATGATATTATAAAGTAAAAAGGTTAAATTATATAAAATTAAAATACAAAAATTAAATCACAATTTTAAACATAGTAAAAAACACCATACTCTTGACCAAAATTTTATGCTCTTTTTGGTGGGAAAAATTGTATGGATAAATTTCTAAATAGCGAAAAAACAGAGTGAACTAATCAATTAATGTAAATTTATTTTTATAGAGAGGTAAACTATTAATATATATAATCTTGTTTATATTATGTTTTAATTTTTTTAAATCATTTTAAAT
This sequence comes from Gossypium hirsutum, assembly GCF_007990345.1. Lineage (NCBI taxonomy): Eukaryota > Viridiplantae > Streptophyta > Magnoliopsida > Malvales > Malvaceae > Gossypium > Gossypium hirsutum. The sequence continues at coordinate 3,756,319 of NC_053441.1, forward strand.
GATTTATACCGCTTAACTTACGACATTAAATTCAATTAAAAATATTATTTAATAGACCAATAACATAAAAATAAGATAGATATACGTAAAATTGATAACCCATACAGATCTGTAACATTTTTCAGACATAATTATACGTAAAACTTAGAATTTATGATGTGACGGAGGCTGGGAACCATGAGACAGATGGTACCAAGGAGAGTTGTTTGTAGTCCATGAAAAAGAGGAGCTCGGTCCCCCATGAGGGCTGCTTGTCCCTGTGATTGAAACTTTGGTTTTGCTACACCACCTCAACAGCACAAACAGAACTGTGTGGACCTTTTTAGATAAGGTTTGGTATTCACTCTTCCGTACCTCTTTAATGGATAGACAACGACCTCAATTGTCAATATACAATTTAGTCTTAAATTCATTCAAACTGTTGAACTGCCTCGATTGTGTTGAGTGAAAGGATACATTAACAAATTCAATATCATATTTTTAGAGTATCCGTGTCTTTCGAAAGTTTCGAGTTTTGTCATTGAAGAAATCACAATATTAATGTAACCTTACAAATTAACAAGAAAAGAAAAAGACTTAAGTATTTTGTTTATAGCTTCTTCATTGGGTACAAATTTGTATATATTTCAAAATTAATCATCAATGTAACTTTTTAAATATTAAATTAAAAAATTAGAAAAAAAGAAAAATTCTGAAATAGAGGCTGATTTAGGAAGCTTTCGGTATAAAATTTTGTTAGCAGTATACGGGTTTTTTACAAAAATATTATAAAAAAATAAAAATTTACCAAAATATTACATTTTTTTTATTTACCAAAATATTACAACTTTTTTTATTTACCAAAATATATAAACTTTTTTTATTTACCAAAATATATAAAAAAAACCAAAAAACAAAAAAAAAACCTGACACCGGCCAATTAAATTGGCGGCACCAAAGGTGCCAAGAAATTGGTGGCACCATTGGTGCCAAAGTCATTGGCGGCACCATGGTGCCAAAGGAAAAAAAAATGTGTAATTGCTTGCTAAGTCCTCCTTATTTATTATTTTCTTTTTATTCTCCTTCAACTCATTTTTTTATTTAATAACTCTATTTTAATTTAATAAACTATTCTCATTTAATAACTCTATTTTAATTTAATAAACTATTAAGTAATACTTAATTTTTTAAATTAAAATAGAGTTATTAAATGAGAGAATTCTAATTAAGTGACCATCTGCAGTTTCAAAGACCTGACATGCAAATTTACCATTTTGAATTTTGAAAGTGAATTGCTGCTGCTTGCGCACTAAAATTGAAATGTGGCTAATTGCCTTCTAAGCCCTCCTTATTTATTATTTTCTTTTTATTCCCCTTCAACTCATTTTTTTATTTAATAACTCTATTTTAATTTAATAAACTATTTTTTATTTTAATAAACTATTTAATAACTCATTTTTTATTTTAATTTCTAAATTAAAATAGAGTTATTAAATAAAAATTTGAGTTGAAGGGGAATAAAAAGAAAATAATAAATAAGGAAGACTTAGCAAGCAATTACACAATTTTTTTCCTTTGGCACCATGGTGCCGCCAATGACTTTGGCACCAATGGTGCCACCAATTTATTTGGCACCTTTGGTGCCGCCAATTTAATTGGCTGGTGTCAGGTTTTTTTTTTGTTTTTTGATTTTTTTTATATATTTTGATAAATAAAAAAATTATATATTTTGGTAAATAAAAAAAAGTTGTAATATTTTGGTAAATAAAAAAAAGTTATAATATTTTGATAAATTCTTATTTTTTTATAATATTTTTATAAAAAACCCGCAGTATACTTATAGAAACGTGAAAATGTGAGACATCTCTATAAAAAATTTAATTAAAATTTGCTAAACTGAAGTCTAAAATAACTCCAATTATTGTACTATATATATAAGAAGAAGCCAAAGCTGTCGACGTCAACAGTGTGACTAGCAATAATATTAACCGAACACAAATCCAATGTCGTTGCATGGAATGTGCAGATATGAAATCTATAATGTTACATAGATTGAGTGGAACCAAAGATTGGCATAATTGACAATCTATAAGTAATAACAACAAAGTCCTTTTGTTGCTTGAAAGGGACTCGAGGTCCCCTACTAAGGTTCATTGTCTTTTTGTTCAAGTAAACCGATTTCAGACACGAGGGGCTGGAGTTATTGGATAAATCTAGGTTTGGGGATATAATAATAGAGCTTTGCAAAAACACGAAAGATTAGATGTGTGATTAAGCTTACATCTCATTATGATGATAGCAAAATATTTAGCATTCAATAAAATTCGGTGAATTTACAAATTTTAAAGTGTAATAGATAATAGGTTTTATTTACCATCTAGCTTCTAAACTATACTTTTTTTTTACTTTGATATTTAATTTTTTTTAACTATTATTAAAGTTTAACTTCCTCCACTTAATTAACTTTTGAAATTAACTCTCTTTTCTTAAAAATATATATGCCTAAATTTATTTATAAGGTTACTTCAATAAAGATTGAACTTTTCAAAATGATCATATAATATCTTAATATTTATAAAAATACTTAAATAAAGATTTTTATAGACTTAAATCTGTAGCACAAGTTAAATAAATGTTGTCGTGTTTAGAATAACACGCGTAATAGCTTAATTAAATATAGTTTGAAAGGAAAGTAATAAAAACATAATTTAAAATTTTACATACGACAATTGAAAAATATTTATTTACGCACTTTAAAAATAATAATTATTTATTTAATTATTTTAAAAGATTTAACCTTCATTTAACTACTTTTATAAAATTAAACTTATTATATAATTATTTCGAAATGTTTAATCATTATGCGAGTAACACTTACAAAATTTAATCCAATTTCAACATTTAGCTAATTTATGTAATATGAATACCGATAATTTAGTCCACCGTTTAGTCGCACTTTGAAGATATCGCTGGTTATGAATTCTGATTATCTACGAACAAAAACAACACTACACAATAGTTTCGAAGGGCACGCCAGAACAAAATTCACCCCTGCACATGCACATGCACATGCACATGCACATGCACATGCACTGCTACCAATTTCCTTTTTTCTTTTGGCATAATGCTAGCACTTTAATGCCTCGTTTCCTCCCACGTTCTGAACAAAAAAAAGGAAACGAACTAATAATCTAGGAACTCTCATCCACTGTGCGAGCCTTTTTAGTTAGTGATGTTAATAACTTAATATTTAAGTAAATTGCATAGTTTCACTTAAATTTTATAAATATTTATTTTGGATACTAAAAGATAAGAATTTTTATTTTAGACTATTTTTAAAAATTATTTTCATTTTAAATACTATTTTTTAAAACATTTTTATTTTAGCTATTTATTATTAATATATTATACACTCATTTTAATTATTAAACTTTAATAAATTTTCATTTTGATGATATAATTGGAGTATACTACGATGGAACCCGAAGCTTAAAAAACAGTCCGCGGAAATGTTATAATGGGACCCTCAGCAAGACGGACAGTGCTTGCTGTCTCTCCGATTGAACTTCCAGATCATAATTACTTTAAATTTATAATTAATCATAACTACAAGTGGCTCTTAAGAGATAAGCTAAAAATAATAATGAGCAGATAAGGACTGTTTTCTATTTATCAATCCAAAAGAGTCCACGTCACAATTCAATTACTAGGTAAAAATCGAAATGTCCAATGTTAACAGCGATGGTTAATCTTTTAGCTGTAGGTGTTTTTCAAATAAATAAATGATTAATTATGAAATATATTTTGCAAGTGTTAAACCTCGATTTTATAATTTTTTATATTTTTTATATGTATATATGTTATTATTTTCAATATTTATATGCATTTGCTGCCAAAATCACTTGCAATCATATTTATATAAGAATACATTATCAATTACGGTGGAAAAGTATTTTTGGATTAACAAATTTCTTTTCACCGAAAAGTAATAAAAACATTTGATTTTTATAATCAAAATTGCTATTAAAAAATGTGTTTCTATTCAAACACAAAGTTGAATTTAGACGTAATTTTTTATGGGTAGCATACTTATCCTATCAACACATGGTAACACAATTTTTATATATAATTTTTTAAATTAATACAAAAAAATTTAAAATTATAATCTAAATTAAATTAAATATATTTAGAAAATCAAGCAAACTTCTATAAAGGTTTTTAAGAGAATTTTAATATTTTCGTATTATATTAAAATAAATGGATATGATAAAAAGTTCGTCTAAATTGGTTTTAGGCTCAACCATAAATTTGGCCGCTAACGTTTGCATGTTTTGTCAAAGTGGTTCTAATTGTATTGTTGAGCTTTTTTTGTCATCAACATTTATTCTTTTTTCCAAGTTGTTTTTTCTAACAGATTTAATGAATAAATTCAATGTTTCAATTTTTCTTTTATTTCAAAAGGTTTCAATATTTCGAATGTTTGTTTACTTAGTTAACTCTTTTTAGATAATTAGGTTTACTTTCTTTAAATTAAGAGTTTTTTTTAATTTAACGTATTATTTGTTTATTTTATTATTTTCTACACGTAATTATCTTATTGGGTTATATAAGTAATAAATTACATATCTTTAAAAATATTTCACATATGAAATTTCACATCATCCCCGCTAATTTTTTTAACGGTACATTCATTAAATCTATTAGAAAAAGTAAATTGAAAAAAAAACAAAGGTTAATGGTCAAAAAAGACTCAAAAATACAATTAAGGTCATTTTGACAAAACCTACAAACATTAGTGGTCAAATTTATCATTAAGCCTTGTTTTTAAATCATAACCTATGAAATAATGAGATTAAAGTTCGGTAATGACAAAACCCATAATCCTTTTAAATAAATAAATATATATTTTAATTTCTCATATTTAAACTCTATTTTTACCTTAACATTTAAATTAACTAATTAAATTTTAATACTTAAATATTTTAATTTAATTTAAATATTGTATTTATTATTACTATCACAAATAATATAAATTTTTATTTAAACTATTAATTTAGAATAATCTAAATATAATAATAAAATTGAGATGATGTATTTATTTGAAATTTATAATAATAACTAAAAAGAGAATTATAAATTTAAACTTTATTAGAAAAATAAAATCATCATCTATATTTCTATAATATTTTTAAATTAGTTAACTAAATTTAAATTATTTTTTAAATTTAATTTAAATGAGTATTTAGATAATAATATGATAATTATCACATGTAAGATTTTGAATTTATATAATAATATAATAATTATGCAGTTTATTTAATTAAAAAATCCTATCGATTGAGTGTTAGCATTGTTTACATGGACATTGTTGCCAGTAAAGAGGATGTGAGTTTGAGTGTGTTGAAGCACAATATTCTTTTATTTAAGGGTTATGGAAGAGCTATGGATAGTTTTAGACTTTTATATAAAAATTTAAATATTTATTTTTTAAAAATTCAAATTAAATAAATAACATTATAATATAGTGATAGATCATCACATTTATATTTTTTTGAATTTGGATAACTAAAATGATAATTATTAATTATTATGTTCTTATAAAATAACATATCCTATTAAAATTATTTTATAATATAAATTTCTAAGGGCAACTGAAAAAAAAGGACAATTTACTAAAAAAAGCCTAATTTTTTTAAAATTTATCGAAATGGGCCCGATATTTTATTATTTACCGGAATGAGCCCTTTTCTCCGAAATCGCGTCCACGTCAGTGCGCTTTGCTGACATAGCAACAAATCGCGCTTCAGAGGACGCGATTTGTGTCCACGTCAGCAAATCACGCTGACATGGCCGCTATTTGCCCCGCATGTGAACAGTGCAACGGTCAAAAAATTGATCGTTGCCCCCCCAACAGTCAAAAAAAAATATAAATACCCCCACCCTTTTTTTTTCACAAACTAATCCTATCTCAAATTTCTTCTCAATTTCTTCTAAATTTGCTCTCAAATTGCTCTTAAATTCCTTCAAAATTTCTCTAAAATCCATATTTATTTTCAATTTGCTCTCAAGTTCCTCTTAAATTTCTCTTAAATCCCTATTTTTAAATCATTTTTATTTTTAAAAAATTTTTTCAACCGTAAAAATTTGTACGATTTCAGCAATTGCTAGAGAATTGACTCGTCTTGATAAGCATCATATATCGGTGGAACAAATGAAAATGGTAAGCATTAAATTTAATTTTTAAATATTATTTAAGAATTTTTTATCTATGCATTTTTATATAATTATTAATTTATTATTTGTTATAAAAGTCTGTAGATCGGATATTGGAATGCAATATCCGGAATATGCATGCTCCTCCATCACCGTTGGTAGAGAACTACCTGCGGGAAGCGGGTTTTTGGGACGTGGTGACGGTAGGCCGAGAATGCAAGGTGGACCCGAAACTAATCAGTGCGTTGATCGAGAGGTGGAGACCCGAGACGCACACATTCCATCTTCCATGTGGAGAGTGCACTATCACTTTGGAAGATGTCAGTCTGCAATTGGGATTGCCGGTGGACGGGTACCCAGTCACCGGGTCTGCCCAATCTAGCGATTGGCTTGCGGTGTGCTACGAGCTTTTGGGCGCTATTCCAGAGAAAATAGAGGGATGTAAGATCGAGATGGGCTGGTTACGAGACATATTCCCGGATCCGAATGAAGATTCAACCGAAATAGAAAGAATTTGATATGCTCAGACATATATTCTTCAGTTAATTGGAGGTTATCTGATGCCCGACTTGTCACGGAGCCGCGTACATCTAAGATGACTGCTGAAACTCGTTGATTTTAGAGCAGCTGGTGAATTGAGTTGGGGGTCTGCCGTCTTGGCAACATTATGTAGGGAGATGTGCGGGGCGACGCAACCGAGGAAAGCAAAAATCGGAGGTTGCCTATCCCTACTGTAGTCATGGGCACAATTTCGCTTTCCATTTCTACGTCCTCGAATGGACCACCCATATACATTCCCACTGATAACGAGGTAAATTTTATATTAGATTTTACAATTATTATGTAGATTTTTAAAAATAAAAGTATGCTAAAAATTTATTTAATTAGGTGGAACCATCCGACAAGTCATGCTCGATTACCTACCTCTCTTGAAGATATACGGCTTCTATTAAACCAACAGTCGGAAGCACATGTAAGTATTAAATAAAATTGATATTTCCATCATTCGTTAGTCGATTGGTATTTAGTATTTAGTATTTAGTATTTAGTATTTAGTATTTAGTATTATGTATATAACTAATATTTCTATCATGTTCATATAGTTACAATGAACACCATACGAGGATCCGGCAATTCGGGTAGTAATTCCGGAAGAGTTCTTATAAAATTCAAACGCTTGACAAGTGAAAGTCGCGTTGATCAACAACGCGATCGTGGAGATGCACCAGTCAAACAGGTTGTTACGGCAATTTGGATGTAGACAACCGATTCCCGTAGAACCTGAGGTGTTTGACGATCACCACAAAATCGACCTTCGACAATTGAATACGGATTGCTCGAGATTCTGGTCCGAGTGCATCCAAATGTGAGAAGATCAGTATGACTATATATCTAGTATGGAACCGATCATCATTCCGGAGTTAGCGTGCGTGCCGAAATTCATGCCATGGTTTAGGATCCATGGCAAGCCATATTTACTATCGCCAGAGGAGAGGCAGCGACAATTACGTGTCTAAAGGAAAATACGCGGTCCTTTAAATCCAAGACGACAGGACGATGACACTAGCCCCTCAACGACACCCAAACATTCACCCCGCCCAACGAGAGCACCGACACAGTCACCCGACCTAGCAGTTCAACCGATGATACCTACGCAACCGCCTTTTTAGATGATACCCACGCAACCGCCTTTCCAGATGATGCCGATGAGTATACCTACCAAACATAAAGGTACCGTAAATTTGTACCAATGGCTTGCAGTATGGAAATGCGTCTCGACATTGCTTAAAGGTCCAAAATAGGCGTTTGAACACTTGACATCCACGTAGCAATCGGCCGTTGTAGTACGTATGTTCCGTTTCAAGGTCTGTGATGGCACCTAGGACGTATCTCTCTAGCACTTGACACCACTGCCATATTTCGTTATATGAGGCGTCCCACCCACTATGCATCTTCTCCAACGCCTTTTGCTTAGCTATCCAAGCCTTGCGGTAAGAGGGCGTGTACCCCATTTGGCTACGGATATTGGCAATTAACATCGGCACTGAAGTCCTTGGATCTGCTTTTACCGTGGGCAGTATCAAGCTAGCTAACATAGTTGAATCAATCTTCGGATGATCTTGTGAAACACCTATAAACGAAGTGCATTAAATAATGCAACATTATATAATAAAAGTATTATTCAGATATTGTCAATACTGTACCTGCAGCACATGTATGTGGACATTTGTACTTTTTAATCTCCCACAACCCTGTCCTTTTCCTAAATGAAGCGTAGATTTTCCATGAACATGTGCTATCTTGCACCACACACTTCACCTCAAACTTATCAGATTTGGTTTTAACGATGTGGTAGTTAACGCCGTTTTTGATGTTATTTTGTTTCAAAGCACCAATAAAACTATCCTTGTTGGTAAACTGATTACCAACTTCAAATTCACCCGAATCTAGCCTTGAACTTGTACGATCACGCAACCGGTGTGGTAGATCTAGAAACTCTAACGCATCATCTGCAGACAGATCGTGTAACAGCCCGATTTTGGGCCTAGTCGGAGCAGTGGTTTCGGGACCACAAATTCGACAAGGAAAATTTTATTTTTCTTATATTTTTATGGTCTACGATTTCACAGAATGATTTTGTGAAAATTTCGTTTGAAAATTTCGACGTTTGGGCACTCAATTTAGTCAAAATGACTAAATTGTAAAAAGTGCAAAAGTTGAGTTCTACATGTTAGAGGTGTTCAATTGTTATGAAACTTTAAATTGGAGGTCCTTATATGGTAATTAGACCATTGGTTAAGTTGGTAGACAAAAAAGGGCATGAGATAAGTGAAATAGGAAACTTTTAAGTTAGGGGCAATTTGGTAATCTAGTTAAAATGAATTAAAAGGGAAAAAGATGGCAAATTGTGCTCATCTTCTTCATTTGGACGAAATCAGCAAGGGGGAAGCCATTGTTAGGGTTTTCAAGCTTCCAAGCTCCATAGTAAGTGATTCTAAGCCCCGTTTTTAATGTTCTTTACGTTTTTTGAGTCCCGGTAACTTGATTTTGCTTATTCTAGCAATAATTTAATCTAGGGTTTATATTTGGAAAAATAATCATATGTGAAATGTGTTTATTTTGATGTTTTATGGTAGAATATGAAGCTAGAAATTATGTTAAACAACTTTTGCTAAGCGATTTTGAGTGAAAACGAGTAAAACGACATAATCGATAAAAATGCTAAATGTTCATAAGTAAGTGTTAGAGTGGGAATTTGATGTTGCCATAGAAGGGAAAAATGTTCAGCATGTCACAATACATAAGAATAAAGGATGAAGTTTAATTTACGAGCTTTGGGGCAAAAGTGTAAATATGCAAAAGTTTAGGGGTAAAATTGTAATTTTGATAAAGTTTGAGTCAAGGACTGTTTTGATAAATGTGAGTAATAAATAAGTCAAATGTGTTATTATAGATTAAGAAAGAAGTGGAATCGACCTTGACCGGAGAAAAGAAGAGATTAAAGACTAAATTGCTAAATTTTTATATTGTTGCATCAAAGTAAGTTACGTGTAAATAATAGTTATATTTTTATAAATTGTGAATTATATTTGATATGTGAATTAATATTCAATGTGGAAGGAAAATTATTCATGAATTATTCAAGTGATAAAGTGTTGAAAACAAAGTGTCAAGTGTAAATTCCCGGTTGAGCTTAGGAATAGAAGTGGATACAAGTGACATGTCACTAGAGATCAGTGTTACAGTGAGTCCCAGGTGCTAGGTGATCTAGCATGTGTTGCAGACACCTAGCAGCTTGTGTGAGCAGGCCCGTGGACATTTCCAGTGTTATTGATCAGTGGTAGCTTCGGCTACATATCAGTGGTAGCTTCGGCTACATTTCAGTGGTAGTTTCGGCTACATATCAGTGTGACACTTATGTGCTAATTCTCTACGTATCCGTGTATATTTCGAGTGTTTAACGGGAAATTGACTAAGTGAAAATACATGAGATCATGTAACGATTAAGTGTAATTGAATAATGAATATATGTGTGGAATTAAATTGAATATTGACTTGAAAATGGAAAAGTGAATTTTGAATTGAATAGTGATTAAAAGTGAAAAAGTGAAATTATGAAAAAGTAGAATTAGCAACAAAATAGTTTTGGACAGTAACAATAGTGTGACTTTGAAAAATCACAAAAAATGGTGGAAATTTAATTAGAGAGTGAATAAGATATGGAATGAAAGCTTAAGGAGTCTATTTTTACATAAAAGAAACAGAGATAGAAAAAGAGTTATATATTTTGAAATATTTGAATTTTAGTGAGGCAAGGTTGGATTGATTTCGGAATCCCCTGTTCTGAATTTGGAAAATAATTAAAAATTGTAAAAAAATTATTATGAGTTATAATTTATATGATTAGAATCCTTAATGAGTCTATTTTGAAAGGGAACAAACGTAAATATCATCCGAGTTCTGTACAATGAGATAATTCATTTTTAGTGAAGAGAGGTCAGAGATGTTGAACAGTGAAACAAAGGTGACTTTAAAGAATAAATTGTACTAGTTTGCCAAGTCAAAAATTCTGAAAATTTTATGGTAAGAAGACATGTGAGTATAGTTTCAAAGTAAATTAACAGATCTTAATTTGGAGCTCTGCAGCTTGGGATAAAAATAATTTAGTGACTCTGACTCAAATAGACAGCTTTGAATTTAAATATAAGTGAATAGTGAAATTATGTATAATGCTATTTAAGCATGTTTTATACATAAAAGATGTGGAATGGAGAGGAGGAGAAGGACAATAAAATGTATGAAAGAACTGTGTATAATGGTCATATGCCCGATTATAATCGGTAAATATTAAATTGAATGGTAAATACGTATTGGTACTGAAGGAACTATTGCGGTATTGAAAAGCAATTGATCAAATGTTTAAGAAATTTAGTCATGACATATATATATGTGATAATAATGATATATGGATGATTATATCATTGAGTTGCATTGATTAATTCGGTTTATGTGATGGAAATGTCAAGAACATTTGTCTTTAATATGTGATGATCATGGTTTAAGCTCATATGGGAAAATAAAGTTTCATAGTATGAGAGTGTGGTATTGAAATATATATATATTGGATTGAGAAATTGATTTGAATTGTGAACATGAAAGATTGTGAATTGAATAAAATGGAAATGGAGCTTTGAATTTCATGAGTAAGTATCGGGTCTCGTAGGCCCTATCTGTTATGAATATAATATTTTGAGGATATGTTATAAAGAATTATAAAAGCATGTTAAAAATTTGAAGAGTTTAAATTTGAATGAAATTTTGTAACTCGGTTTAACACCTTTACATGTGTAAGTGTTCTAGTAATGCTTCATACCCTTTTCCGGAGTTGAATACGGGTAAGGGGTGTTACAAATCGACATTATGCATGTGGGCTGGAGGTGAGTATGCTCTGAATCGTGGATTTTCTTCTTCATCTGAACTCCTTTCAGCATCTTCAAGTTCTGTTGGAATAGACTTCGGTTCAGAAAATAAGCCAACTTCTGCACCATCGGGCCCGGGCTCTCGAGGCGGATACACATCGGAGTCATCTTCTAACCCACAATCATCTGTAGTGTATGAGGTCCCCTCACCGGTTGACGTCGTAAGGAATACATCATCCCTTCTTCTAGGCATTTCATAACGTCCCTAATTGATGTAAATTGCCAACCACTAGAACTTGATGCCGTTCCCCAGTACGTATTTCCAGCATCAAACATCGAGCCACCGATTTACATGTCCCATCCACCGACAGAGTGTCTTGTGGGGGATGTGCATTCAACACCGCTACCAAACATGGGCTGTTCCGTGTTTTCTAACCCGCTAACCGAATGTCGGCCAGGGGTGTATACATCTCGAACATCGGTCGCAAGTACATCATTTGGCGATGTAAATTGTACATATAACTCAATATAAGGTGCTCCACTAGCAAGATGAGTCTGCACCATTGCCTCCAAGCTACGAGCACCTTTTATGTCGAGCGAGTCATATGTCACTGGATCAACAAAGGAACAGAATCAATACGTAATAGACAGAACTTTCATTGGCGTCGTTCTGAAAATTTTATGCCTAATTCTTTTACGAAGTTCTGTCAAATCTATATTCTAGTTAAAAACCAGTCGCACCGTATTCTCCGACAAAAAAATAACCCCATTTTCGGTGTGGCAAACCTCACCATCGTAGTAAATAACAACACTAATACGTTCACTCATATTTGAAACTTTAACATTCTTAGCCTCTTTAAATTGTTTCTGCTGTGACTTATGCAATCTCAGAACATTTTTTGCCTTATTTATAGCCTCAGCCCAAACATGTTACTGTAGCAAAAGCGCGTCCACGTGGGCGCGATTTCACAAATTCTTCTCATAAAGCATTCTGCTAGAAGCAATTTTATACTATTTGCTCAGAAACGTCAAGTCGAAATTATTTTTCCAGGACTAACTGTAGCAAAAGTGCGTCCACGAGGGCTCGATTTCACAAATTCTTCTCAAGCAGCATGTTGCTTGCAGCGTTGTTTTATACTATTTGCTCAGAAATGTAAACTCAAAATTATTTTTCCAGGAACTATTGTAGTAAAAGCGCGTACACGTGGGCGCGACTTCAAAAATCCATTTGATAAATCAGCCTGCTTTGATTTTATCTTAAAAACCCATAAACACGAAACATAATCTAATTTTGAATAAATTTTAATTAATTTAATTACGATACCTTTAACCCTAATCCCTTATTTGTTTACTTTTTTCTCTAAAAACCCAAAAAACCCTAACGTGGGAGACACGACGAAATCACGTCCACGTCAGCGCGATATTAGGGTACGTGCCAGGAAATCGCGTCCACGTCAGAGTGCTTTGCTGACGTGGACACAAATTGCGCTTTAGAGGACGCGATTTGTTGCCATGTCAGCAAAGCGCTCTGACGTGGACGCGATTTCCTGGCACGTACCCTGACATCGCGCTGACGTGGACGCAATTTCAGAAAAAAGGGCCAATTCCGGTAAATAATAAAATACCGGGCCCATTTCGATAAATTTTTAAAAAATAGCTTTTTTTGATATTTTGTCCAAAAAAAACATTTAAAAAATTATAAATAGATAATCACTTTTTATTCCCCTATCTCCTACAATTGTTATATATATTTTAAAAACATGTACCTCTTACGACATAAATCCAGATTAATTTTATAACATTTAATAATAAATCGTTTATAAAACCCACTATACATCGACGTTGAAATAACATTTTTAAAATTTTATTTATCAAGTTAGACATTGAAGATGTTAAAGGGAACAATGATTTTTGTTTATATTTTTTGAAATACTCCATTAAAATTATTTGCATACATTTTATTTTTATTTTTCTAAACATCGTATTCTGTTTTGAATTTGGTATATTTATAAGTTGTTTATATCTTTCAGTTATTATTGGACTAATATTTTATGTATCATTATAATAAATTATTTAAATATAGTTTATCATAATATTAAATTATTTAATTCTTATTTATTATTATATTTAAATTTGTAAAAAGGTTTTTATATATAATCAATTTTATAAATAATTTATCTTAAGTACTTAAAAGGTATTTAAAATTTATATTTCATGTGTCATTATAAAAATTTATTTAAATATAGTAAAACTTAATTAAATTTTTACTTTCTATTATCATGTCTAAAAATATTTTTTAACTTTTAACTGCAATTTTTGGTGAGGAAAAAAGCTAAAAACTAATAAAAATGCTTTTTCATCACACTTTTTAAAATTACTTTCAACCACAAACAACAATAAAAATCTAGCCCTAAGTCAACACAACATTGCTTCGTTATGTAGATAAAGTCAGAAGCTTATATTAAAAAGTATATCAATGGATATAATTGTAAGACAAGTTATATATATATATATATTAAATTTAGATAGAAATCGTGTGGTTATTTGATTTAGCTTTATTTGTTCTTATTGTATTTATTTTCAAGTTTAGAATTAATTACTTTGGATTATTATTTTTTGATATTTTTATTTATGTTTAAAATTTGTGATTGCACATTGTAATAATTTTCGGGCTCTTATTATATAAGTTTTATCTTTTATTAGAATTGAACTGAAATCATTCATATATATTTTTTGTTGAATGAAATTAAGGTTTAAAAAGAAGATTAATGATATTATTAAAACGAATAATTATGAAGTTAAAATGAATCATACTGTGTGTAAGATTCAATTCAAATTGCTTCATTAAGAGATTAACTCTTTAAAACTCACAAACACTAAGAAAATCAACAAATCAGTTGGTTGGAAATTGCTGTAGTTGTCATTGATTTTTTTTTGGTCAACTATAGTTGTCATTGATTGCTCGTGATGAAAATTGCATGATGATGAACTCATACTCAAAATTTTCAGAATCTGGATACCTTGAAGATAAGTTTTACCCCAAGTCCCCACTTTGAAATGAAAATGAAAAGACTAATAAGATTTCTCTTTTAATAATATATAGAGTAATTACTGTGAACCAAATCGGAACCTGGTTACATGGTTTTTTATTAAGGGGATGAGTTCAGGGGGAGCACTAGTAGAGGAAACATTCCACCATTTCTTATTTCAGTTGCAGAGTCCTTGGATCAGAAGGGTAGGAAGACTCACATCACTACGTTCTAAATTTTATTTTTGTGGCCAGAGAACTGAAAACTCTACTGTACACTAAAAAAAAACCCATATCAAAATTTCTAACGTTTTTATTCAAGTTTTTAATATTTTTTATCTTTTATCTTCGCTTTATTTTTTAATTTCGATGATTATCGCACTTAACAAAATCTTATCTGAAATTTAAACTTACATCTCCCATTTAACATATATTAGAACTTTTATAAACATAAAAAATTTTGGTCTGCATACAACAGAATTGTCCAAAACTGTTGATTTTTGGCCTCTTTCTTCTCCCCAAGGAAATAAAACTTTCCCAAAGAACCAAAAAACCGGCCATACTCGCGCGTTAAAAGTTGAATGCGTTTTTTTACATATAAAATATAAACAAAGTATCGAAATAGATGATTTTGAACAATCTTGGTGTCAATTTTGAAGTCCACGTACGGATTTTAAGCTTTAATAGAACCAACAGCATGCTTTGTGACGAATAAAGCTGAAACTGAAATTGAAAAAAGAAGAAAAGAATAAACAGATCTTGGGATGAACATCCACGAGAAAAAGAAAAAAAGAAGAAAGCTTCTGATGGCTGGAAAAAGGAGGAGGAAGAACCAGCAACATGCTTTGTAGGTCTAGAGGTGCCAGTCACGAAATGAACATCTTATCACCATTCAACAAAGGCACAACGATATTTTCTGAAAGCTTCTTCCCAGCTTTTCGAAATCTAAAATCCATTTCGATACCACTAAACAGATCATTTCATTATCATGAACCACTGTAAATGCATCACTGATTGAGCTTTGTGATGAATTAGATGTTTATCTGATTGGAGTTGTCGATTACTGATCACGGAACACGAAGGGACAACAATCATCGTAACTCCTGCTATGTATGTGATGATGCAGGGGGTGAAGGAGAAATCCGATGAGAAAGATCATCCATTGTCAAGGAGCTGGAGAGATCTGTTTTAAAGTCAGTTAGGCCTCGTCGTCGGCTAATTGCACACACACACAAAAGAAATCTACATAGCGTGCTGGCTCCTCCACAAAGCATGCCAACTTTCACCATCATCACTTGCTATTCCATCTATTTTGATAATTTTTTTTTCCTACTACATATATAGGATTTTAGTTCTCTCTCGAGAAACAAATTTTCTTGCCAGCTTTAAACCACTAAACAACTTTAGGGGGAAAGAAAGAAGATAATAAGGACAAAAATAAGAAATATATTACATTGATTATCCATGATAGGAGAAATTACAGGGAAAATCTGGATAGGAAATTACGTGATTCATAATGGAAAAAGAAAATGAAAAAGAAGCAAACCGCTACCCCTTTTTCGGCAGAGCCCTAATAAATCCTTCTTGTCTATACAAAAGTCGTAGTTCCTTTTTTTTTCCTTTTGCCATGAACAATATCGAAGAAAAGAGGCAGTAGCACCACAAAATAGAGACTTCTCTGATCTCTCTTTCCTTCTCGTCTATTTACAATGCCAAATATCCAAACCAGAATATCAGATACATCATCAATATTCACAAAAAGTCAAGAAGAATCAAAGGCCACCGATTTCTGTTTAAATTCCGCAAAATAAATCAAAATAAATGCTGATTACCCAATCCATTACGAAGAACTAGCTTCATTTCACCAACTCAGATACCCATCCAACATCAGGACCCGACCCGGTTGGTTCATGTCGGCCGATAGAATTTTCCTTGCTCAGTTTTGCGTACATCCTTGCCCTCAGGTCTCTCCCAGACTCCACTCTCTCCATTGCAGGTTCCTCTTGGACAGCGTTGAATTCCCAGATGTCAAACTGACCGAGGCTAGACCGAGTCGGCGTACGAGTTGGAGTTGAAGGAGAGCTGCAAAAACCGGGTCGGAGTGTGGAACCACGTGGAGAACTGAAACCCGATCCCATTTGCAGGCCCCAGGAACAAGCACCATTCATTTTAGACTTACCCAGCTGCAAACTTCGCATAGAAGCAGCAAGTTCACTCACCGAGTTAAATGAGCCACTGGGTGACATAGGAGGTGACTCAGAAGGTGGGGATATTGGAGGTGAAGCCAGAATAGAAGTTGGTGAAGAAACAAACTCTAGACGATGGCGCATGGGCGAACCAACATAATCCAAATCAGCTGAAGCGGACCCATTTCCTCTCGGACTCTGCTGCGGCAACACGCGAAGCTGCTCCGGTGTGTGAGCGAAAAAACAAACCCTTCTTTGACAACTGGTACCGTCTTTGCAAGGCTGAGTACGGTAACGAGCAGGGTGGAGCCAACACTCAAAAACGCCGTGAGCGAATTCACATGAATCGCCTTTCTTACAGCTTCCCTTGCGAAAATCGGGGCAAGCAGTTCCAGAGTAATGAAACTTTTGCGGGTCCCTTCTTCGGGCCTTCTCACCAGGGTGAGCGTACGGACACTCAGTCCAGTCATGTGACCTTCCACGAGCACACCTCCTCACCTTGAACTCGTACATCCGGAAATGGTCGCATGAGAATGCATCAACAGGCAAGTCCGAATCATCACTAAACGAATCGGACTCGTAGTCGTTTGACGGTAGGTAACGGTGGAGAGACCCGAGGTAATCGACGGGGCAAGGACTACTGACTGCATTGTTGTAGTTAAAGTTAACGGAGGGAAAGCTAGCCGTCGGATCGTTGAATGGGTCCCCTACGGGGATTTTGATGGTGGGATTTGGTTGGATTGATTCTCCGATCATCATTTTTGGACATCGTTCTCTAATTCTACGAGGAGCGGGGTCTCTTGGTTATAAACTGATTTCCTAACCCATAGTTGTTTCCAGTTAATCATGGTTGAGTTAAGAAATTAATGTGGGTGAAAAATATAATTAAAAAGGTGAAAAAATAATTACAAATGCAAAAGTGTTGTAGTTGTTTAAAGGGTTAAAATATTTGGGACCTCTTTGTATAGGCTGAATTAAATTAGTTTTATTATTATTAAATTCTTATATTATTAAATCTAATTAAATAAATTTAAATTGTAAAAATTAATATTTATTGTTTAAAATATATTTTTATTGTAATTTAATTGCAAACAAAAATCAATTATTTAATTATAAAAACTTTAAAAGTATTAATTTTATTAAATAGTAAATGATAATTTTTTAAAAAATATTAACTATATTTCAATTTAAGTTTATTTGATTATATCCATTTAATAAAAAAATAATTTAATAGGGAGTAAATATAATCTTTAGGTGTAAATACAAATTTGAGCGGCTAATTTTTTCAATTGCAAAATGACATATTTATTTTTCAAAATGATATTATTATATATATATTTACAACTTTTAAATAAATTTGTTAGATTTTTAAAACTATGATACGAATATATTAAGAGTAATATAAACCTCACTGTCTAATGTCTCCTACTCCTTATAAAAGATCTGCGAGATCTATTCGTAAAATTAGAAAAGATGGAAGGCATTACGATGTGACAATTCAATGTCACGAACTTATCGTGCCCCTTGATTTTAAGTCATTACTCATTTATTTCACGAAAATTGACTTTTTCAAAAATTTAACCTCTCAGTAATAGTAATGGATTATTGTATTCAGAGAAATGAATTTGTTTCCTTCTACTCCAACTTTCTTAAAAAGATCAGTACTATAATTTGCTTATTGTTTTGTTCCAATTTTCGTAAAGAATGATCGATTATATTTTAAGAAGGGATATTTTATTTTATTTAAATTTTCCTGAAATATCTTTCTCTTCAATTTAAATTTTAATATTGGACCAAATATAAAACCATGGTTGGATTGGGTTCCTTTTCTTTTTTAGTAAACGTACATAAACTTGAGAAATACTGTTGGCTGAGGGGGAAAGATTTGTGCTTATCTCTTTGCAATTGGTTTTGTTAAAATACATCACCGTCGGGTGATTCTATCGTTTGTCTTTGAGTGAATTGAAAACTAATTGCTTGGGTCCCTCTTTATATTTTCAGGAGTTGTCTCTTTCTCGGAATAAACGGTATAGAACAAGCTTAAATAGAGAATTAAGCTTTAAATTATATGTAAATCTTTTTTTAAAAATAATATTTAATGGTCTGTTTTACAAAATAGCGTATCTCCGTTGAAAAAAAAGGTTGAGTTGAGATATTATTAATTCGATATTTTAGCGAGAGAGAGGCTGTTTTCTTGGTCAAGAGGTTTTGTTAGCAGATGGATGGAGGGCAGAGAAGGGCAGCCATGCGTAGATGGACTGATTATTCGGGTTCGTGCATTTCACCCACGTGTCTCTAAATCTCTGCAAATGGGACAACTACTTGGCAATTAAGAAGCCGCCAAGCTTAGCGGCAGTGTCACGTACAACCCCTCGCGCAATTTAGCACAAACTCTAATCTACGCATTAGGTGGCAGATATTCGTGTTCTGAAATCAATGAAGTGTTTAAATGTATCAATTATGATATCTCTATGCCCATGGCTGCTCTGCAGTCAATTATGAAAATTTCTTTTGTAGGACAAAGAGTCGTGACAGTTAATCTTTGTTTTGACTTTAAAAATAATAGATTGAATTTATCTAGCAATTTTACGTTAATCCTTTTCGGAGAGAAAATTTTTTTAGCTCAGTCAGGTTAGAGGTAGAATACAAATCTCCTCCATCTGTGGACATAAACGGCAGAGATGGAAGCACGTCAGAATGAGTGATTGGTTTGCCCCCGCAATGGGACAAAATACGGAAGGCACATGATTCGTACGAATAAAAATCCCTTCAGCAGAAGTCCCGTACTACAATGATAACACGAGAATGGCCTTTGCTTTGCTTTGCTTTCTACTCTTCTTTTTTCTTTCTTGACATTACAAGGCTTTCAAGATTATCCACAACCACAAGGCTCTTTTCCTTTGAGTCTTGCTCGTGATGCTCGGACGGTTCTTTGTCGTTTTCTTCAAATCCCAAGTGCTTTTCCATATTTTAATTTATATATGTATTATAAATTTGAAGATAAAATAGATTATCAAGACTTTTTGTTGATACAAGACTATCGAGAACTTGAATTTTGATATTTAACGTCGACGTACTACACAATTTTATTATCGTTTAAATTATGAATATATTGGCGTTTTATTATGTTACAATTTTTTGTCGGATTATAGTTAAAATAGTAAACAATTATTATATTTTGTTGTCTGCTCTATTTGAAAAATATTAAATGGGAACCCTTTGCTTTACAAAACAAAAAAGTGAGAAACTTTTTTTTTTTTCTTGTGGAAGCATCTTTGTTTGACTCATGATTGGTTTTTGGGTTAGGATGAAAATTGATTCAAGTTGCTTCAATCTTTAAAAGGGTGTTTTTCTTTGAAGAGTATGCGACAAAAATATATATAAAAAAATTGACACTTGTATTTATTTTAACATTTACTTGGTTCATTTTAGGACTTTTTATTCTAATTTACTATATCATAATTCAGTGTATTAAGTAGATAGTCATTTCATCAAGAGTCGTGGGTTAGGTTGCAACTCTCACAAAAACAGTGGCCTAAAAATAATATTTCCTGATGGACAAAAAGAATATTAAAATATTAGTTAGTGGCGTATTAATTTATGTTAGATTATCGTGAATTCATGGAATTGTTTTATTGAAAAATCTCCTGGGGCCGTGTTTTCCGCAATTCTGTCTCGCATATCACCTCCTAGCTGTTTTAAAAATTAATTAAAAAATAAATTATTCAAATATTTTTTAGATTTCAATAAAAGATTAAGTTCAACTCTTTTAATTATATTTAAAATAGTTTAATGCATAATTTCGCACTCTGATCTGACGTTTCCAATGTAGTATTTCTATTTCTATTTGGTATTTAAAGGTGACCCTGTTAACAATTTTTTTTAAGAAGATTCAGATGAAATTTTAATTTTTTATAGTTTATGTCTTTATAATTTTTAAAAAATTAAATTAAATTTTTATAATTTTAGTGAGATTAAAATATAATTTTACTTTTACAAATTTAAAATTTTTTAAAAATTTAAGAGCCTAAATAATATTTTTATATTTTAAAGGGTCAGGCTTTGCTTCTACGTGTTAGGCTTTTAGTGTTTATTTTAGGTTTTATAGATGATTCCATCATGAAAAAATCAGACATAATAATATTAGTGATTAATTTTTATCAAATCAATAATAAAATTTGAATTAAAACTAAAAACTTAACACAGTTGCATTTAGATACCAAAATAAACCTTTTGTCAAATATAAAAACTTAATTAAAAATATATAAATGCTACATTGAAAATACTTATGAAATTTAACTACCAAATTATATATTAAGCTTTAAAAATCGTAAAAAATCGTTATTAATGTATGAAATATGATCCTATATTATAATAAAATAAAATTCGTCCTAAATAAACTAAATGAGTTGGTTTCTTTTTCCCCTTTTCCCACGGTTTTTCAACTTTACCATTGTTAGGTTTATTTAGGCCAACTAGTGATAAGCAAACCATGGGATTTTAGTTGAACCTTTAAGCCTATGTTGGGCCTTGACGCCGACATTTCTCGTTTTTAGCTTTCAAACATTATAGTAAGTATTGATCCATAGGTCTTTCTAAATTTAGTCCTTATGGACAGTCCATTACCATTGGCCTGTAACTGATCTATGATTTGATTGAATTCACATTGGATATTTTTTGTCTCATATATGTATATGCGTATGATAATATACTCTTACCCAATTTTAAGTACCATAAGAAACATAGTTGCTTCAAACGAAAGCGTAAATGTCAATGGACTTAAAGTTTTAATGAGTTAGTGGGTTAAGAGTAGGGGTGATTAAATTTTGGTTAAAATTAAATTAATTGAATAAATTAATTTAATTTGATTAATTGATCCATTAACTGATTTAATTTGGTTAATGGTCGATTAATGATTTTTTAAAGTTCGATTATCGGTTAATTCGATTTGAAATTGAGTAATTAATAGAATTATTTAAACTTAATAATTAATCATAAATTATATATAATTTTAATTCAGTCAAATGAACATTATCACTTTTTTTAACATGTTTTATACTTATTTTAACAAAAAAAATAAAAAAAAATAAATTTCGTTTAATTCAACTGACTGAATTAATCGAAATTCGATTATAAAAAAGCACATGAGATATCGTACAAATGAAAGGATAAAAAAAGTATATGATTTATCAATCATATGGAAAGCAAATTTCAACATAATTTATATTATGATTTATTTGAAATAAAACAAATATATGAAACCATGCTTGAATTATCTTTCAATTACCTTTGTACCAAGCTATCTACTTTTTTGATGTCACCACAAAACCCACAAATATAATAAAAACTAATATTTTTATTAAATAATTTCACTTTCATTTTGAAAACAAATACGTTTTTTCATATTGGGAGGACATCAAATCAAAATGTCTTTTTTCTCTAAAGTCTTAAGTTTAACAAAATGTCAAATAATATCTTCTTTTTCATTCACTGGAACTGCCAAAAGTTTTCTTCTTGGGCAAGCAGCTTACGAGTAAGCTTTTTTTTCATTTAGCTGGAATCTCTTACACGTGTCTCTCATACCCGCCTTGCTAACAAAATTTCTTTGTCACCCGCTCCCGCAGACATTAATACCAGAAAAAGCTCACCGTAAGTAACCGTCCAATCACGTACGAAGCTAAGATAACATGTGGGTAATTCAATCAAATCCTGATGCTGCGGTTTGCTCTCCAAGTTACGCGCCTTTCACTCGATTCTCAATTTCACACTCTAATTCCTCCCCGCGCGTAAATTTCACTCCCAGATATTAATTAATGGTTTAAACTTAAAAGCGCAACTTTTTTATTAATCTCAGGACTTAAGAGTATGTCTACGCCGTCGTTTGGAAGAACACTTTTGCCAATAGGTTGCTTAAACGAACTTTAAGAAAAGTTTGAACTTTGAAGAAGCCGATTACATGTACACATTTGACTGGATTCGAAAAGTCAAACCTGGGGAAAAAAACTACCCTAACAAATCAAGATTCGGAAAAGAACCAAGCTCATGTAAGCTTAACCATTCTCTATCTTTTCCTCATCTTCTTCTACACAATATTTTTTTGTTGTTGGTGCAGAGAGTCAGTGGGAAATGCTTTTTTGAATTTTTATAAATTTCGGAAAATTTGGACGATCAAAATCTATAGCAAATAGTACTAAAGTTAGTTTTTCATGGTTGTTTCACATTTCAATGGTTGTTATTGCTGTTGTTGTTGATCTTGTATGCTTCCGAATCAACGAATTTATTCGAAAACTGAATCTTAACCCTATATTCTAATGAATTTCATCAGCAGGGAATGGCTCGATTACGCTCTCGCTTTCTTCATTGCTTAACCATCGTCTTCTACACCACACTAATCTCTCATTCCTCTTCGACCCTCGAATCGGATTTTTCTATAATCGATTCGGATTCGGAAGTTCTTTTGTTCCATCAAGATTACTCTCCTCCGGCACCTCCTCCTCCGCCTCCTCACCCCCCGTCTGTATCATGCACTAATGACCTCGGCGGGATAGGTTCACTGGATTCCACGTGTAAGATTGTGGCCGATTTAAATCTAACTCGTGACGTCTACATAGCGGGAAAGGGTAATTTCTACATCCTCCCCGGAGTTAGATTCCATTGCCCCTCTTTGGGCTGTTCCGTCACCGTTAACATCAGCGGGAACTTTTCCTTAGGCGAAGGTTCGACTATAGTTACTGGTACTTTTCAGCTCGGGGCTTATAACGCTAGTTTTTACAATGGATCGGCCGTGAACACTACAGGATGGGCGGGAGATCCACCTCCAGAGACGAGTGGGACGCCTCAGGGATTGGCAGGAGCGGGCGGAGGTCATGGGGGCCGTGGGGCTTCATGTATCGTGGAGGATGGGAAGCTACCGGAAGATGTCTGGGGAGGAGATGCTTATTCATGGTCATCGTTGCAGAATCCCTGGAGTTATGGGAGTAAGGGAGGTACAACGAGTAAGGAGGTCGATTACGGAGGGGTAGGTGGTGGCCGGGTGAAAATTATAATTAAAGATTTGTTGGAGATGAATGGGAGCTTGTTGGCTGATGGGGGTGATGGAGGGAGTAAAGGAGGTGGAGGATCAGGTGGTAGCATCTACATTAAAGCTCGTAAAATGTAAGGGTTCTCTCTTGTTAACTTTGTTTCTTGAAGTTCTTTTAGTTACCAGAGTTGGATGGTTGTTCTGTTGTGTTCGTTTGGTAATAAAAAAAGAACGTAGGAAATAAAGAGAAGAAATAATTACAAATTAGTGTATGATTAGAGTCTTAAGATACTGTTTATGTGAGCCTGATAAGGATAACTTTTAGGAGTGTTTTGATTCTAACTAGTTAATCACTTGCTGAAAGCATTGAATTTTGTTCGTGTTGAACTTGTAGTTGTAGTTAAGACTAGAAAACTGTAAGATACTTTACCGAGATATATTCTAACCATCAGACTATGGAACAGTAGTGATGAAAGTTCTATTAGGCTGGAAAGGCATCAACTGCTATGAACTTGTGATTATGAATTGGACTCATTTGGTAAACCTCTTGAAGCTCTATTACTTCTCCATGATGCATGCCAACCAGAGTGCTGGACGTTAATGAAACACACCCTCAAATTCACTTTTCTTTGTTTTTGAACAAAGCCTTACTTCATCAGAGGATCACTTGCTATTCATTGCAAATGTCTAATGACTGGATGTGAATGCTTGTGGATTTGTAAAATGCACCTTCAATTAAGTTAATATGGAGAGGTTGAAGCTTTCTCAATTAATATGGTGATTTACATTGTTTAAACCCCATTTGTAAGTTGTATGAATGGTTTTTAGGTCTATTTATCATTTATTCTCCATTTAGGCCATGCCTGATGTGTCTTTATCTTAGTTTTGTTAATCAAAACTTGTACAAGTGATGGTAGCCTATGAATCCATCTTATGTATGCTTAGCACTGTCATATTCTGGAAATAATTTTTTGTCTTTCATTTGAATTATTTGGCTCTCTTAGGTTTATAACTATGGGTTAAATGTCACAATATATACCTGGGTATGATTAGGGTTTTAATGTTATAGTATCTGTTCCTTTTTTTTTTCTGTGAGGAGCAGGACTGGAAGTGGCTGGATAAGTGCTTGTGGAGGTAATGGTTTTGCTGGTGGAGGTGGTGGAAGAGTTTCGGTTGATATTTTCAGCAGGCATGATGAACCAAAAATCGATGTGTATGGTAAGACTTCTCCTGTTTTGCCATCATATGTCGGAGTTCAGTATATCTTAAGGTTGGGAAATTGAGGCTCTGTTTGGTTCAAGAAAATAATTTTTGTTGTTATATTTTATTTTCATTTTTAGAAAATAAATTTCTTTCTTTAATTTCTGAAAATTGATATGAAACATGTTATGGTATCTAATTAGTAAATAATAATTAAATTGAAGTATAATTTTTAGATAAATAACAATGTTATTAATATAATAAAATAAATTTAAACAAACATAAGTGATTAAATAATAATAAAACAATATTTATTGTTAATAAAATAAAAAATTATTGTTAGATGGGTTCTGCATTATGGATTTGATACTTAAATGTTGTTGAAAAAAATTGTTACCTTAATATGGACTTGAACCGCGGCCAATTCATCAATTATAATTAAATTTAAAAACAAATCCTTGTTTTCCAGTTTTTCAGAACATTTTTAGTGAAATCAATGATTTTTCCCTCCTAATTTTCACATATTTTTATTTTTCAAAAATATTTTTTTTACGACTAAACATTTTTTCTTTAGTGATTTCCATGTTCTTTTTTCA
The DNA here is from genome assembly GCF_007990345.1 of Gossypium hirsutum. Classification (NCBI taxonomy): domain Eukaryota; kingdom Viridiplantae; phylum Streptophyta; class Magnoliopsida; order Malvales; family Malvaceae; genus Gossypium; species Gossypium hirsutum. The sequence goes on from NC_053441.1 coordinate 3,781,962, forward strand.
AGAAAATGAAAATGAATATGACCTCTATTTTCCGAAACCAAACACACCGTAAAGCGTTCCTGTTATAATGTTTTTACAAACACTTGTTTCCTTTAAAGTTTCTAGGAGGAGGGACAATTTTCAGAACCAGTAAACAAAAGATATACAAGATTTTTAAAGTGTTGTTTGAAGCACTTTTTGATGATTATAGTACTTTGAACTGTAGGAATGCCTTTTGATGACAACATAAATGAATAACTTTCATGAAAAATGAACTGTTGTTGGATAATAAACCTGCAAAATGCTTATCTTTGTAAGCTTTCTGATATATATCCTTTTCTGCTCCCACTTAGCCCATTCATGTGACAGCTTAGTGATCTATTGATTATCATTTTGCAGGAGGAATTAGTCATGGCTGCCCAGAGAATGCTGGTGCTGCTGGAACCCTCTATGATGCTCTGCCCCGTAGCCTTACTGTTGATAATCATAATTTGGCAACAGTTACAGAAACCCTTCTTCTAGAGTTCCCTCATCGACCACTTTGGACTAATGTCTACATTCGAAATTGTGCAAGGGCCACTGTTCCATTGCTTTGGACTCGTGTCCAGGTTTGAGAATTTGAAGTCTGTATTTTCGTAACGAGATGTTAGAATATATTAACTCCCAGCATTCATGATTGTTACCCTATTTTGTTAGAGGCTTCAGAGTGTGGCTTTTTTTCAAAAATAAATATTTAAGCCAAATGAACTAGTAGTAAATCATGTTTACTTACCTTTAGTATTTGAAATTCTCCCTTTAAGGTATCCTTTTTCCTTGTATTGAGTTGTTAACCTACTTGTAGTACCTCTTCCTGCATTGTATGTTTCATAAAATTTCAGAAGATACGATTAAGCTTTTCATGAGGAATCTGATTCTAGCATTTTTTCCTTATATAGGTGCATGGACAGATAAGTCTACTATGCAGGGCTGTGTTGAGCTTTGGGCTAGCACATTATGGGTCTTCAGAATTTGAACTATTGGCAGAAGAACTATTGATGAGTGATTCTGTAATCAAGGTGGCTGATACTTTTTTTTATGAGGAAGTTTTATAATCTTTCTTGTCTCAGTATCAAGACAACATTGTCCATATTTGCTATTGATGGTCTTTTAACCTCTTATTTTTGTCATACTGCTAAGTCATTGACTAGTTCGCACAACAGAATACCTTTGTTGAAGTAGCTGATTTTATTTTGATTGGAGTTTTATCCATCTGTTGTCATTGTAGCCATGTATTTCCACTTCATTTGACACACTTTCATGTTGTTAACATGTCTTTGTATGTTCTGAATAGAAGCAGCTCTATGATTTCTAATGGGAGTATTATATATCAGCTATCTCATCTGTTTTCTATTTATATTTGCTTCAGTTTACCTTTTCTGTTCCATTTTTCTATTTAATGATCTCCCTGTTTCTCTTGCATCAGGTCTATGGGGCTTTACGCATGACTGTGAAAATATTCTTGATGTGGAATTCTAAATTGCAAATAGATGGTGGTGAAGATGTTACTGTTGCAACATCATGGCTTGAGGCTAGTAATTTAGTTGTTCTCAAGGTGTTTAACCCTTTGCACATTTGCTCTTTCTGTTGCATGTTTCCCTGGATGTAATTATTCTTGACCAATCCTCCCTACCTCTGTCCTTTTATACCCAGGAATCATCAGTCATTCATTCTAATGCAAATCTGGGAGTACATGGACAAGGTTTATTGAATTTATCAGGACCAGGAGATACAATTCAAGCTCAACGTTTGGTCCTATCACTATTTTACAGTATTAACGTAAGTTTTTATTTTGTTCTGGTTTATGATTGGTCATTCTCAGTTCTAAGTTTATAAATTTTATTGGCTGTTGAATTTCTGACGTGGTTAAAATAAAAGCAAAATTAGATTGCTGAGGACAATTCTGTTTGGTGGCTAAGGTGCATGACTGGTTAAACTTTTATTGGTTCAGTAGAGTTTTAGGTGACAAAGATGCTTCTCTTGTTCCCCAGTGGTAAATCATTAAGTTTTACTGGTCTATCTAAACTTGCATTTTCATTTGTGATCCATCTGCTTATCTTAAATTTTAATATGGACAATGACTTCTTCATAAGTTTCACCATGATTTGTTATGTTGAGCACAATTAGGGTGTAGGGTTTAGTATAAAGTTTTTTTTATGGAAGCCATTTTTGCATGCAAGTGTGACTGGGGATTTAACTGCTATGCTGTTCTTCTTGTCGGAGGATAAGTCGATGTAAATTTCATGTAATTTTTAGTTCTTCTATTGATTTTGTTGCTGCCATATATATGTATCTTGATGCTGATGGATTAGAATTTTTTAACCACCACAAAGTGGCTCAATCACCATAAAAGTTAAACAGAAAGATGGGGCTCACCTACAGTCTCTTGTATGGTAAATAGTTACGGATGCCATTTACCAGTTTTGATGAATTCTTGCTGCGGGGTACATTACTCTGTGCTTGGAGATTTGTATTGATTGTCTTGAATAATTAATGAATTAATTATATCTGTTTTGCATGAAGGTTGGACCTGGGTCTATTTTGCGTGGTCCCCTAGAGAATGCCTCATCTGATGCCATGTAAGTTTTGGTTTTGGTTGTATCACCCTTGTTCTAAGGTGTGTACCATCTTATAAGTTGTAATACATCTCACTGTTGTATTTGCATTTGGCAGTACACCGAAGCTTTATTGTGAGCACCAAGACTGCCCCATTGAACTACTTCATCCACCTGAAGATTGCAATGTGAATTCGACTCTGTCTTTTACTCTCCAGGTGTTTATTCAATATGATTGTGCAGTAGTGAACCGAGGAATATGCTTGCTTCTGCTTATTTAACTGTATCATTATTTCGTTTTTTAGATCTGCCGAGTTGAGGACGTCACTGTTGAAGGTCTTATTAAGGGATCTGTTGTTCATTTCCATCGGGCAAGAACAGTATCTGTATGGTCTTCTGGAATAATCAGTGCATCTGGGATGGGTATGTTTCTCCATCAATATTTTAGGTTCTATTTTCTTCAAATCTCTCTATCATGTGTGAATGCACCCTTGCATACATGCATGCAAATGAACTCCTCCATGAAACGGTCTTGTCAACCGTCATATCTTGATGGACCTTTTTTGTTCTTGTACAGGATGCATAGGTGGTGTCGGTAGAGGAAACTTTTTATACAATGGTATTGGCAGTGGTGGTGGCCATGGTGGTAGAGGGGGGCTTGCATGTTATAATGATAGTTGTGTTGAGGGGGGTATCTCGTATGGGCATCGTGAGTTGCCCTGTGAACTTGGCAGCGGAAGCGGAATTGAGAGCCCAGATGATTCGACTGCAGGTGGTGGTATTATAGGTAAGGCCCTTGTGTCATTTATTTTCGCCAGCTTATATTTTTTGGCTCTTGCATTTTAATTTCTGAAGATTTTGATATCAAGTCTTAGCAGTGGTAGAGAAGTTGTTTTATACTTCAGTGTCTGTTTCTCTGAAATGTTTATGGCTAGGTGAATTCTTAATGACCATCCTGGAAAGCTAGAACTTTACTATTACTGGTTGGTTGATTTCAGTTACTGAAATTTATCTTTAATTTTTTCTTATGATTGAAGAAGTTTGATGATTATTTTAGGTTATAATTTACAGTATGGAATGTTGAAAAAATGTGAACAAAGGCAGCCATGGGACCCTGTTTTGAGTTTTTGTACTGTCTTTAGACTCTTAGATTAGTTGGAAGGGTGGAGGAAGGAAAAAAAGTTTGAATCTAATGGTTGAGCTATACAAAATAGCTCGCATACCAAACAGAGTCCTAGTAAATAGCCACTTTATTTAAAATTTGCTTCTTATTTTCTTGAGATTATGTTTGAACAGTGTTTGGTTCCGTGGAGCATCCGTTGTCAAGTTTGTCTGTTGAGGGTGCAGTGAGGGCCGATGGAGAAAGTTTTGAAGGAACTGTCTGGAAACAAGAGTATTCTGTTTCTAACGACTCAAGCATAGCTCCTGGGGGTGGCTCTGGTGGAACTGTACTTCTGTTTCTGCACACTTTGACTCTTGGCGAATCTGCTATTCTTTCAAGTGTTGGAGGATATGGTAGTTCCAAAGGGGGTGGCGGTGGAGGTGGTGGAAGGATTCATTTTCATTGGTCATACATTCCCTCTGGTGATGTCTACCAGCCAATTGCTAGGGTAAAGGGAAGCATCCATGCTAGGTTTGTTTCCAATGTAATTTATTTTTCTGGATGCTAGCTTACCTATGGTCTACACATGCAATAACATTTCTAGGTCCTTGGTATGTTGGGCAATCAATTCTCCAGGTAGTGTATTCCAGAAAGTGATATTGCACGATAACCGCTAACCACTATGTAGCTTTTTTTTTGTGAACATGGTTATTGGAGAATATAGATTAAATGGGATGAATAAATAAATAAATGGAAAAGTTAATCAGAAGTCTAGATTATAGCCTCAATCTGCAAACATGGTGTAAGATTTGCTTCTGGGATTATACTTTTAAAAAACTTTATGCTATAATGTTTAGATCTTTTATTGGTCCTAGGAATCAAATGGTGAAGCTTTTAAGTTTTTAAACTTATCTTGGAACTCGCATTAATGAGTATTTGATCATTAGATTATATCATTGCCTTGAAACACCTGGATGGAACTAATCAGTATCTTGATTAAACAGTTTTAGTGGACAATGTTTACAAGAGGTAATATGTTACATTCAGCATGATCACTGCATGCTGAAAGGACATCTTAGTTTGCTGTTTTCTTTAACTAGAAACTATGTTGCTGCCTTCTAGTTTTCCCATGGTTAACACTTGTTGCTAGACATGTCTGTTGGGCAGGTCAAGCTGGTTTTGGATCAGGCCAATTTGGGTTGGGTTAATCAAGTTTTAAAATTTTCTGTTATTTTGGATTTGGATCATTTCGGGGTTCAATCATTTTGGGTTCAAGTTGCTTGGGTTTAGGCCATTCAAGTTTTTGGGTCAAATCATTTTCGGTTAAATTTTCAGGTCTTTTGGGTTTGAGTAATTTCCGGTTTTGGTTGTTTTTGGGTTTATGCTCTTGACTTTTTCATGTCAAATCAGGTTGATTTGGGTTTAGATTTAGGTTAATCAAATCTAGTTTTTGAGTTTGGGTCAGAATTGACAAGTTTACTTTTATTAGATGCTTGCGTACAAGTTAGTCATCTTGATAACCTGGTGATATGTTGATTATTTTTACAGGGAATAGTGAACAAGGTGGGGAACTGTGACTGGTAAAGCTTGTCCAAAGGGCTTTATGGACATTTGTGTCGTAAGTAGGCAATTCTGTTGCATTTGAAAATTTTCAGATTCTTTTTGTTTAACATTGCATACGATAGTTGGGGCTAACCTTTTAATTGAAGATCCCAGATCATTAAAATATTTCAACAAACAAATTAACATGAATTCTATATTGAATTGTTTCCACTTTTTAAGGAGGGCAATTCTATCCAGTCCACTTCTTCTTTCTGAATTAATGGGCAATTTATTACGAATGAAACTTCTTTACCGAGTATATTTTGTTCTGATAGTATGTAACTAACATAATGCGGTCCTCCAAATTCGTTGGAGCAATTCTTATCTTTCATCTCTTTGTATTAGTATGTAAAATCATTTTTCTTCGTTTTAACTGATACAAATTGGGTTAATACTTTCAGTTGTTGAGTTTGTTAACTATTTATGTTGTCTAGGAATGCCCTGCTGGTACTTACAAGAATGTCACTGGATCTGATCGTTCTCTCTGTCATCGTTGCCCTGCTTCTGAGCTTCCCCATCGTGCCATTTATATTGCTGTACGAGGTACATTCAGATGCTGTCTTTATGGAGTGGATTTTATCTGATATGAGATTCAAATGGCATACTGCTCTTATACTGCAGTTTTTGGAATTTTTGTACCGTCTTTAGACACTTAGATATCACGTGCTATTTAACAAAAATTAATTTCAATTTTTTTTCCTTCAGAATTTTAATTAATATGCAAGACTTCCTCCTTCACAGGTGGTAACGCTGAAACACCTTGTCCTTATGAATGCATTTCTGACAGATATGACATGCCACACTGTTATACAGCTCTTGAAGAGTTAATTTACACATTTGGAGGACCTTGGTTATTTTCTCTTCTACTTGTTGGTCTGCTCATCCTCTTAGCATTGGTGCTTAGTGTTGCACGCATGAAATTTGTTGGGGTTGATGAACTACCTGGCCCTTCTCCCCCTCAGCATGGCCATCAGATAGATCATTCTTTCCCATTCTTGGAGTCATTAAATGAGGTTGTATAATTTTTCTATATTGATTCTTTTTTTATTTAATAGAATTCCTGGCCTTCTATCCTGTTGTTGGTATTTTTGTTATTATTATTGTTTTCTTCATACAAATTCCTTGTTCTTTTGCAAATTATACCCCCTTGTTGACTTCAATTGTGCCTTCTTTTTCTCCCATTTCAGGTAATGGAAACAAACAGAGCTGAGGAGTCCCAGAGTCACATCCACAGAATGTATTTCATGGGTCCTAATAGTTTCAGTGAACCTTGGCATCTGTCTCACACTCCTGCAGAAGAAATAAAGGAGATTGTGTGAGTATATTTTTATCTTTTCTGTTGAATTGCTTTTCATGCTGCAATTTGTAATCTTCCATCATGCTGCGTACTGGGTTTTATTAATATTTAATTATGATTGTTATACATTGAATTTATGTCCTTGCCCTGGCAGATATGAGGGTGCATACGGCATATTTGTGGATGAGATTAATGCAATAGCTGCCTACCAATGGTGGGAAGGTGCAATTTACACCATTCTCTCTATTCTTGCATATCCTGTTGCTTGGTCATGGCAGCAATGGCGCCGAAGAATGAAATTGCAACAATTACGTGAGTTTGTGCGATCAGAATATGACCATGCTTGCTTACGTTCTTGCCGTTCAAGGGCTCTCTACGAGGGGATTAAGGTCTCTATTTACTTCTCTTGGTCTAGTTCATTTACTATTGTGGCCTTTTTTTTAACTTGATTTACATCTCGTAGTTGTTTTAGCTCCATCTTTTTTCTGTTTTCTCACCTCCAGCCTTTTGTAAATAAACTATTTTGACTTTTTTGAGGATCGAGATAGATCCTTCTATGCTTTGAGCTCTTTCTAGTTTGATTGTTAAACATTTTTATGTTCTCATTCTTATGCATATCACCTAGAGGCAGAGTAGATAAACTTCCTATCTGTTCTTGTGTGATATCCTGATGTTCTCATCAGTTCGGGATTTTTTTTAAAAAAAGTTCAGTTCAATTTGCTTTATAAAGAAGATACCAGATTTTGTTTCCAATTGACGAGAACAAAGTAATATATTGTTAGGCGTAGGCTACATTGCTACATTTTTGCATGTGAAATGATTAACCAAGTGCAAAGTATATCATCAAGTTGAGCTAGTGCTATATCTGGCAATATAGTTGCTTTGAGTCAAAAAGGCTAAAAAAAGGGACACCGTCATAACAGGCCTTACAATTTAAAGTTTTTGGAATTTATGCATTAACTCTATACACTCTTTTAACAGTTCTTCAATCTTGATACGAGTGTGGTTAAAACCCAATCTTTTAGTGTAGCTTCAAGCTTGAAATTCTGATATTTGATCACTGTAGGTATCTGCAACTTCTGATTTGATGTCGGCTTTTGTGGACTTCTTCCTTGGTGGAGATGAAAAGAGAACAGACCTTCCCCCTCGCCTCCCTCAAAAGTTCCCTATGGCTATAATTTTTGGAGGTGACGGAAGTTACATGGCTCCATTTTCCCTTCAAAATGATAACATTCTTGCCAGTCTTATGAGTCAGGTTATTTCTCAGATTTTAACCATGTAATTGGTGAAAGGTAGGTTTCATCTTGCAAATTTTAGTTTTCATGGAGTTATGTTAATTATTTCATACAGTTGGTGCCCCCTACAACTTGGTACCGACTGGTGGCTGGTTTGAATGCACAATTACGCTTGGTTTGCCGTGGATGGCTGACAGTAACATTTCGACCTGTCCTGCGATGGCTTGGAACACATGCTAATCCTGCTTTGAGGAACCATGGTGTACGCATTGAGCTTGCCTGGTTTCGCAGTGCACCTGGTGGTTATTGCCAGTACGGACTTTTGGTGTATTCTGTTGAAGAGGAAAATGGACATATATCGTTGGGAAATACCAATGGAAGAGTCAGAACTGAGCTACGTTCAAGGTAATACATCTGTGTTTTGTGCACCATTATTTGTCTGAACTTGGACGTTCAATTTCATGTTGTTGGTACCAAAGTCATATTGGCATATTTTGATATACCTCAGCACTGGAATAGGATGAGCTGTAGGGAGTCCCAGACAGAAGCACAAGGAACTTAGTTTAAGAGTAGTTATTGTTTTAGTGTCTGATGGAAAGAAATTCAGATTCTTTTCAAATGTCTGTGTGCACGAGCACGCATATGATGGAATCATTTGCTGCAATTATATGACATTTAACCTGGTTACCTTCCTATGTCCTTCAGCTTGAACACCACATACATGCAAAATCAATCTGATTATCCAAGAGAAGATGCACTTTTAACCCTAGGCAATGAAGGTTTTGCAAAGAAGAAGAGTTATGGAGAGCTTATAGATGCTAACAGCTTACGAAAGCTTGAGGATAAGAGATATATCTTTTACCTTCTCTCGTTTTTAGTTCATAATACTAAACCTGCTGGTCACCAGGTAGCTCACACAAATTTTAGTTTACATTAATTTTTATTAACAAATCTTTCACTAACACCTTGTTTACAATTGCAGGATCTTGTTGGCCTAGTCATATCAATGCTACTTTTAGGAGATTTTAGCTTAGTGTTGCTTACATTCCTCCAGTTGTATTCAGTATCATTGGTGGATGTCTCTCTGGTTGTGTTTATCATACCTCTCGGCATTCTTCTTCCATTTCCTGTTGGCATAAACGCTTTATTCAGTCATGGGCCAAGGCGTTCTGCAGGTCTTGCACGTTTCTATGCTTTATGGAACATAACATCCTTGATTAATGTTGTAAGTTCCGGAATCTTTTAATGAAATTTTTACTTGATTAAACTGCTGGTTGTTTTGGGTTTATTTTCCTACAATTCTTTGACAAAGTGTAAGCTTGATATACTTGCTGCTTGTGTTCCTACAATTCCTATAGAGGTATTCCTCAAGTATTGGAAATCCATAACTAGTATACATTAATTTCAGAAGTAACTATATTGCAAAAGGGTTGATAATGGTGAATCTAAATAGCATTCATACCCCAATTCCCCTCCCCCTGCTTTTCTTGCTCCTATCAAGCGATATTTAATGGCTAGATGAATTGTTTTTTCCCCCTCCCAATTATCTTATCTTTTTACTCTAATATTGTCTCATCTTTCATCAGGTTGTTGCATTTCTTTGTGGGTATATCAACCATAACAGTCGGTCATCATCGAGTATAAGAACCCCAAGCCTTCAGCCGTGGAATATTAACATGTAAGTTGATGTTTTAGCAGTTGCAAAGGAAATTTTAACTGTGATACAATTCTAGCTTTAAACATGGTGTGGGTTTTGGATGCAGGGACGAAAGTGAATGGTGGATTTTTCCTTCTGGATTGGTTTTATGTAAACTTTTCCAATCACAACTTATAAATTGGCATGTTGCGAATCTGGAGATTCAAGATCGCTCATTGTATAGTGATGATTTTGAGCTATTTTGGCAGTCATGACTCATCAAGTCAAACACACACATGTTAACAAGGTTCTTTTGTTCAATTTTGTTTTATTCCATTTTTTGCATGTAATTCGAAGTGTAACAAAATCACTTCTTGACTCAGTAGTAGAAATAGAAACAGAGGAGAAAAAAATCGAAAGATAAATATTAGGGACATAGGGTGATAATAGGGTGATAATGGCATTCATTCATGTAAGTTCTCAATGCTTTCCTTATAATTTTGGGAGTTCCGAATTCCAATGTAAATAACCAATTGGGGTATATACTAATGCTTTAGAGAATTCATTTGTGTATCTTTCTGTGCCAAGTTCACAATCTTGTTTCATTTCTTGAAACTTCTTAGGCCAGGAACACTCCAATATTACAATCTATAGTTTCTTTCTACATTTAAGAAGCCCCTTTTTCCAAGTGGATCAATTACTCCTCTAGGTTATGCACAACCGACGTGACCATCTTAAAATGGAAAGAGTTTAATCTATTCACAATCCCTATTCTTGAGATTCACAAGATTGATAAAAAAAAAGAGTTTAACATTAGGGTGCTAAGCAACTTCTTTTCTTTGTATATTAGCGTTGAGTTTGATAAGACGAACATAAGATTGAAGAACTGAGACACCAATGGAAAGAATTCAAGTTGATACGAAAATTGTACACAAACTAATGGCATTAATGTAAAGTTAAAGAAATGAAGAGCGCATGGCTGGATTGTTTAGTTGGAGTCTAGGGTAGCCATTGGTTCTTTTGTTTTGTTTCAGTTCTGTCTTCGCTTGCTTCAGATTTAGGCCCTTCTTAGATTTCTTACCAGCGTCCCCATTATTTAGGTTTTTTTCGGGGCTTTTCAAATTGGTTTGCACTGCTGCGAGGAAAACAGAGATTCAAGCTGAGGTCGATCGGTGGGTCGGATTCTGTTAATTCATGTGAAAGTTATAACAAGCGCTTATGATTTTACGTAATCCGAAGTCGCTTGTCTGATAGCTATTTAAATATCTTCCTTATAATTTAATAAAAAAAAACCTGGTTTTTGCATCATATAAATGATGTAATTGAACTTCGAAACTCAAACTCTATTGCTTTAACACAATGAGAAACTTATTAACAGAGAAACGAGATTCTGAGCTACAATGGAACCCTGCTAACACCACGAAGTTTAGAAAACAGATGGTTTACGACGCATGCATGCATGCAAATTTGATCAAACAATGACAACAACCGTGCCTTAAGGCTTAAACTAATAATTATTACTATGGTTCAACTTCAAGATCGTTCCCCTTGTGCAACTTCCCGAGCCTTATACTTCACATACTGGCCATACTCCTTAGCCTTCTCCGTCACACCCCTCGTCATACTTGCAAGCATATCCCTTGCATAATCAAGCTTATCCGCACCTAGTGGGTGCTTCCCTTGCACGTAATTATATATCCACGATAACGCCGTGATGGCTGCCACGCCACACCCGCCAGAAAACAAGAACCCAGTAATCACCAAGAAGATGACTATGGCAGAGGGAACTAGTACTGGACTAAACAACACCATAACTGGCGTCGCCATAATCAGGGCAATCACAGTCCACGTCAAGGTTAATCCTGACAAGAAAAGCAACGTTGCACTCAGTGTGGTTGCTGTTAAAAACTTGGCCGTCAGCCGAGATGATGGAACTGACTCGTACAGCTTCTGAGTCATGGGTTTGTTTTGATCATTCGACATGATGAACGATCCTGGTCGTACAACAGAAAAAGAAAAAGGAAGTGAGAAAAATGAAAGAGGGTTGCAGAGGTGAAGAGAGAACCGTGGTGGTGGCAGGCATTATAAGGGGGGAGGTGAAGTGTATATTTATGGTTGTATTTACTATTTTTTAAAATTTATTTCTTAATATTAAACTTATAACATACGCGCGTATCGTATAGTCTAGAAATGTGTAATTTTGTGCGTGGGTCTGGGCAGTGTGGCGCGTGTTTGGTTGAGCAGCACTGCATGGGTGGGAGTTGATGAGGATGTGACACATGCCTCGGACTCCATTGGGCTGGTTTAGTAACGGATCCTTTTCTGGTCGTAAATAGGCGTGCAGTTCGATGCACTGCACTTTTTCTTTTTTCTGCTGAGACCTCCCTTTATTCAGAAATGACAATTTGTACCAAAATAAACCCCGATTAGTCAAACCATAAGGAAGGATTAAAACAAATCAATTTTTTAAACGGAAGACAAAATTTTATTATTGTTGTTTTCCTTCTTAAATAGTGGGGTTTTTTCAGAAATAATGCCAAAAAATTTAAAAAATACCAAAATTGTATTTTTTTTATTTACTAAAATGGTACAAAAATTAAAAAAAAAACACAACAATTGAAAAAAAAAGATGAAAGGATAAAGTGACAGGACCCTGGTGGAGGGCCTGTCACAGGCGGCACCACCCCCATTATAATGGTCCTCAGATTCGGCTGAAGGAGAAGAAAGAAAAGGAAAGGAGAAGAAGAAGAAGGAGAAGGATAAGGAGGCGCAGGTAAAAGAGAAAGAGAAGGAGAAGAAGAAGAGGAGGGAAGGAAGGGAAAAAAAAAGAAAAAATAAAGGAAAGATAATTTTTTTTGGTATTATTTTAATTTTTTTGTATTATTTATCTAAAAAACTCATGTTATGTACATTATATATTTTATTATTTTATTTAGCATGTAAAAAACTAATTTTATCTGCATTTTATATTGATTAGATATATTTTTATGAAATTTATTAAGCATGTTGTAATAAGTGTTTTTTACAAAAATAGCATTAAAAATAAAATACTAAAAAATATGTTTATGAAAAAATAAAATACGAAAAGAAATAAAAACGAAAATAGTATATTTTTTGAAAGTAATAAAATTCGGGAAAAATAAAAATACGAACAAATGACCAAAATAAGGAGTTTTGACTAAATTTATATAAAAAACACACTAAATTAATACATTTCAAACATTATGTACTAAAATAATATAAAATAATAAAATACGAAAATAATATATTTTTTGAAAGTAATAAAATCTGGGGAAAAAGAAAAATACGAAAAAATGGCCAAAATAAGGGTTTTTTACTAAATTTATATAAAAAACACACTAAATTAATACATTTCAAATATTATGTACTAAAATAATATAAAATAATAAAATACGAAAATAATATATTTTTTGAAAGTAATAAAATCTGGGAAAAAAGAAAAATACGAAAAAAGGGCCAAAATAAGGGTTTTTTACTAAATTTATATAAAAAGCACACTAAATTAATGCATTTCAAACGTTATCTAATAAAATAATATAAAATAATAAAATACGAAAATAGTATATTTTTCGAAAATAGTATATTTTTTGAAAGTAATAAAATCTGGGAAAAAATTACGAATAAATGGCCAAAATAAGGGTTTTTTACTAAATTTATATAAAAAACACACTAAATTAATACATTTCAAACATTATGTACTAAAATAATATAAAATAATAAAATACGAAAATAGTATATTTTTTGAAAGTAATAAAATCCGAGAAAAAAGAAAAATATGAACAAATGGCCAAAATAAGGGTTTTTTACTAAATTTATTTAAAAAACATATTAAAATAATACATTTCAAATATAATGTACTAAAATAATATAAAATAATAAAATTCAAAAATAATATATTTTTTGAAAGTAATAAAATTCGGGAAAAAAGAAAAATATGAACAAAGGGCCAAAATAAGGGTTTTTTACTAAATTTATATAAAAAAACACACTAAATTAATACATTTCAAACGATATGTACTAAAATAATATAAAATAATAAAATACAAAAATAGTATATTTTTTGAAAGTAATAAAATCTGGGAAAAAAATACGAACAAAGGGCCAAAATAGGGATTTTTTACTAAATTTATTTAAAAAACACACTAAAATAATACATTTCAAACATAATGTACTAAAATAATATAAAATAATAAAATACGAAAATAGTATATTTTTTGAAATTAATAAAATCTGGAAAAAAAGAAAAATACGAACAAAGGGCTAAAATAAGGATTTTTTACTAAATTTATTTAAAAAACACACTAAAATAATACATTTCAAACATAATGTACTAAAATAATATTAAATAATAAAATACGAAAATAGTATATTTTTTGAAAGTAATAAAATCCAGGAAAAAAGAAAAATACGAACAAAGGGCCAAAATAAGAGTTTTTTAATAATTTATTTAAAAAACACACTAAAATAATACATTTCAAATATAATGTACTAAAATAATATAAAATAATAAAATTTGAAAATAGTATTTTTTTTTAAAGTAATAAAATCCAGTAAAAAATAAAAATACGAACAATGGCCAAAAATATAAGAGTTCTTTACTAAATTTATATAAAAAAACACACTAAATTAATACATTTCAAACATAATGTACTAAAATTATATAAAATAATAAAATACGAAAATAGTATATTTTTTTAAAGTAATAAAATCCGAAAAAAAAATATGAACAAATGGCCAAAATAAGGGTTTTTTACTAAATTTATATAAAAAACACACTAAATTAATACATTTCAAATATTCTGTACTAAAATAATATAAAATAATAAAATACGAAAATAGTATATTTTTTGAAAGTAATAAAATTCGGGAAAAAAGAAAAATACGAACAAATGGCCAAAATAATGATTTTTTTACTAAATTTGTTTTGAAGTTGCAGGCATCGCAATGGCTCGATTGATTAATGACGATCCTCACATATCTGATGCGGTTAATAATATGGTAATATATTATTATTTGTTAATCACAGGTTTTATTAAAAAAGGATATGCGTAATATATAGAAATAAATCATGTTATCCTAATATTTATTTTCTGTAATTTAACACTATCAGGGCTCGTACCGCGTATTAAGGGGCCGGCTGAATGGTATAGGATATCCCCAGATGAACGATTGATGCCCTAGTTGGAGCAAGATGGATTCGGGTCAGCAGCATTGATCCAGACGTTCGACTTGCGATACGATTTAATATCTGCACTAGTGGAGCGGTGGCGCCCGGAGACCCACACTTTTCATTTTCCGTGTGGGGAGTGCACAATGACTTTAGAGGATGTTGCACTGCAACTTGGGCTCCCAACCAACAGGAGTCCCGTAACTGGAGTAAGTGCATTTGCTGAGCCGGCTGCACTATGTTATAGCCTACTAGGAGACTCGCCCAACGATGATGAGTCAAATTTTACGGGCTTGAAATTTACATGGCTGAAAGGAAAATTTGGACACTTATCAGCTAATGTCACTGAAGGAGAGTTGATGTGCGCTACTCGAGCGTACATCATGCGTATTATAGGGTGAGTACTGATGTCCGATTCAAACAACAACAAGGTTTATATCATGTACTTACCTCTATTAGCCGATTTGACCAATGTTCGCTCGTATAGCTGGGGCTCCGCAGTTCTAGCAGTGTTGTATTGGGAGCTTTGTCGGATGACAAAGCCTGCTGTCGTAGACATGGCCGAATGCCTTACATTGTTGCAGTCCTAGGCACTTTATCGGATGCCATTTTTGGCATCAGTTAGTCACCAACCATATGTATATCCACTAGTTAACAGGTGATAAAATATAACTTGTCATTAATTGTCAGGATACTATACTGACTGATGTTACCAACCATACTATATTTGTTTTTGTAGATGGAGTATTTATACGGGTATCGAGAGGTCGTACACTGTCCCGATATACCGTCTGATGATCGAACAACATGCCGGGGAAGGGGTAAGCTATTCTAATATTCGTGACATGTTACTTTCTATATCTTACTCACACCGTGTTAAATTATAACCATGTTATTAATCATGCAGTTTATATGGATGCCATATCGTAGACCGGAAATTGCAGTTATTATACCCTCGTCTGCCTACGTTTATTCTTATATGTGGTGCACTAACACACCAATTATAAATTTCAATGTAGTCGAGTGGTACCATGAGGATCGAGTGCTACGACAGTTTGGTTGCGTCCAATATATCTCGGATCCACCATGCGATGTGGGAGTGGTTCACGGCATCAACAAGGGAGAAAAACCGCAGTTGAATTGGGGGGTTAAGCACCGGAGATTTGTTGCACTGTGGAATAATCGAATGGCTCGAATACCTTAGATGGTTATGACTTCCGATTTGCAACCATCATTAGAGTACATACAATGGTACTCTAGTTTGGGAAAGCCATATCTACTTGGAGGGCAGTCGACTGTAGTCCCCCTACACAGGCAACAACCTGGGGCATACGAGCCAGTGGCTGATATGGAGGCGGAGCCAACGACAGATCCTGATCCCGATCCTGAACCCGAATCGGAGCCCGAGCCAGATCCCGAGCAATCACATTCGCATGGGGATTCACATTCTTATCATCCAGATTTGGCGGGAATGACTATTTTTCGAGCTTGTCAGGCGGCGAACACCAGGGTCCTGTCACTTCATCCTTTCATCTTTTTTTTAACTGTTGTGTTTTTTTTAGTTTTTGTACTATTTTAGTAAATAAAAAAAAGTGATACTATTTTGGTATTTTTTAAAAATTTTTGGTATTATTTTTGTAAAAAAAAAAACCCCAATTGCTTCATTGCCATCTGTTTAACTATCCACGTCTTTCGATATGATACTCGATACTGGAACCGTGCTTGCATTTCGGCAATCAGTACCGAAACTTTAATTGTCGGCATGTCCTTCACCATTGGCATGATACACATACAGATAGTTTTCGATGATCTTCTGTCATACGTGTTGATGTGCATGTATGAGGCCCAACAAATTTTCATATCTCCCACATCTGCGAATTTTGAATGAATGTAGCTCGTACCTGCCAATTGCAGCCTTCCGCTGCCATCCAACACTCCTCAATATATATTGTCGATTTAGACACTGATATGTTCATGCTATACCGTTTAATAGCAAATACGCACTCTTCTTTACTTTTGAATCTCTGGCTTACGAATAACTCCTCATGATCAGAATTTACGGCCAGCCAGTGAGCAGGAACTATTTCAGGGTATTCCGAGAACTCAGCTACATGCGCTGCGTCGGGGTTTATGAGCGACATGTGTGGCCCAAGATTATTGTGTATCAAAATATGTCGCATCTGGTTCCCGACCGAAAACGCGTTAATGTTTCCATCGTTATTCACATCTTCATCGTCAATATCATCAGGTACATCGTCCACATCGGGATCATTGTCACTATCGACCTCTTGATCACAATGATCGCTACCATCGTATCCATCATCACCAACCACATCAATATCGGGTGTAATATTGAGATCGATACCGATCCCATCTATAGTTGATTCACTATCAACGTACGATATTTGAGCCACCATGCACGGTTCTTGAGCTCCGTGTTCTTCACCATATGCATTGACATCTTTATTTTGCTCCATACTGGCCAACTCAGCAAATAAGTGAATCGGTGTATTTTTGTCACTCCCATTCCCACAGTAAACAGCGATCATTGTCTCCACGTCTTCGTCGTCTACAAGTTCAATTTCGGTGAATTTGATCGGATTTGTCGAAACTAGAAACTTGTAGAAAATTTTTGATATCCTTCTCCCACAACTTCTAATAATTTTTGCATCAATTCTTCCCTTCATATCATCCAACGAGACATTTCTATTAAATCTCATTGCTATTTGTTGCCGACATTCAAATATATATCCAACAGTTGTTGTCAAGATGATTCCATCGAAATAAACACATACAAAAAATAATTTCAAACAGTAAATAAATTACTTAAATAAAAAAAATTAATGTTTCAATATATAATTTTTTCATTCATAAGCTCATACTATTTTAGTTATCATTTTGTACATGAACAACATTTAACCACTAATCCTAATAACTAACACAATAATAATAGTTTTTTTTACTAAAAATAATACTAACTAACAATAATAATTAGGGTTTTACTAAAAATAATAACTAACAATAATATAATGTAAAAACTAACAATCATACTAACTAAAATAATAATTAGGGTTTTTACTAATCTTAATAACTAACCATAATAATATTAGTTTTTACTAGCAATAATACTAAGTAACAATAATTATTAATAACTAAACCCTAAAAACTAACTGTAATGACCCATTTTCAGTAAATCGGAATAGTGGTTTCATAACCACAAATCCAAACTAGAAAGAAAATTTATTTTAATATTGTGGTATGGTCTATATTATGATAGGAAGGTTGCATGGAAATTTTGATAATAAAATTTTATTGATTATATGGTAAATTTTATTTAAATGGATTAAATAAAAAATACATTTTCGGGACTCCGTTCTGGTAAATCGGATTCGTAAATATTTATTATAAATATTTACGAAGTTAGTTGTGTGCCTAATTATGTTTTGACTAGGTGAATTTGATTTAATTAGAAGTAATTAGGAAAAAGGGATTAGATTGAAATAAGTGTGAAAGTTTAATTATAAATTAAAGAAAGTACAAAGGACTAAATAGGTAAATATACTATTGTTATAAATTTAGGCGGCTTAAATATTTTTTAATTTAAAATATATATTATATTATATTTACTTAATTAATAAGTATGTTATTATATAATATAATATAATGTAATATAATATAATATTATTATATATTATTATATATATAAAACAAAAGAAAGAATAGAAAGAATAAAGAAACAGAGGAGAAACAGGGGAGAAATAAAGAAAGAAAAAAGGAAAGAAGAAATTTAGGGTTTTTAAGGTTCAATTTTAAATTGATAAGTCAAATTAAGTCCTTTTCTTGAAATTTTTAAGTTTTTATGATTCTAGAACAAAATACTATTAGGTATATGTTGAAAATTTGAAAGTTAGTTGAATTTTTTATGTAGTTTATATTAAATTAGTGGATAAATTAGAGATTGAATTGATGGAAGTTCAAACTAGGATTGGGAAAAGGATTAAATTGTGAAATAAGTTATAAGTTTAATGTAATGAGGACTAAATTGTAAGAAATTCGAAATTAGGGTTTATTAGTGAAAATTTGAGAGTTAAGTTAAGTTATAAGTAGAATTTAAGTAAAAATAAGGTATAGATTGTGATAGAAATAGAAATAATTTTAGTTATGAATTAAATTGAAATATGAGCTAAGGTAAGAAATTATGAAATGTATGTTTATTTTTATTGAATAATATAGGAAAGTCATTTGATTGTTTTTTTTTTCTAATATATAAATGTTATATGTTTTATATGAAATTGAAGAGAAAGAAAAGAAAGGAGAGGACCTAATTGAAGAAAAAGGAAAAGAGAAGACTAAGGAGTGAAGGAAGACATCATCTCAACCTTTTTGTTGTAAGTTCTACAAGATTATTTTTTAAAATTATTTTATTTAAATGTCTATATTATAGTATAGAATTATTTAGAAATAAAATAAAATAAAGTAAAATAAAAGATTATGGAACTATGAAATGTGTAAAGAAAATTATAGATGGAAAATATAAGATGGTATATTGTTTAAACATTAAGTAAATATTGTGACAAAAGTATATATATGTGAAAATGGTGTGATAATTGTGAATTGTGAAATGTGTACTAAATTGTAATGATGGAGAAATGAGAAATCTTTTTCGAAATAGTTCTATAAAGTATTTAAATGAATGAGATTCAGTTTTAATGCCCAAGTAGGTGGAATTTAGAACTATAAGGATATTAGTGGCATGCCATTAAGGAACTTTAGCGCGCTCTCTGATTATTAGCACGTTGGTGCTCTCTGATATTTAGCACGTCAGTGCTCTCTGTTTAGCACATCTGTGCTCTCTGTATAGCACTTTAGTGCTCTCTGTTCATTAGTGCATAATAATGCACCTCTGTATTTGTTCCTTATATCCGGTGTGTTCTATAAAATCTACTTTGGGCTAAGATTATGATTTGTGGACAACAACGAATCATTAATGTGTTAAGTTAAGTTTTATGAAGTTTATATGTATGTAAATATGTAATAACAGAATGAGTTTGAAATATTTTATTTAGATTTATTTATCTGTTTGTTCTTGTAGTGCTTACTAAGCTTTCACCGGCTTAACACGTTTAATTTTAACGTGTAGGTACAGTTTGACTCGAAGAGGTAAAGTCAGATTAGAAGATCTCTCATCTCATCACATCCTCAAGAGCTTCAAAAGTAGGTACCATATTTTGAATTAAAATGGCATGTACATAGACAGTCAGTTATGTTCCCATGTATTAGGAACTAAAATGTAAACTCTTGAACTTCTATCTATTTTGAGGTACTTGAAATATTTTGGTATATATATGAAATGACTTAATGAAACTATATGTATGTTTGCAAATATGGTCGGTAAGTTAAAATACTATGTATAAATGTTTTAATTAAACAATATCTAGCTATAACCGTTTTGACACCAAATATAATAGTCTTATACCGGGTCTATATGATTAGACCAGGTATAGGGTTGTTACACTAACAATGATAATACTAACTAAAATAATAATTAGGGTTTTTATTAATCTTAATAACTAACAATAATAACTAAACTAACAACAAAAAAACAATAAAAAATATACAAAAAAAACATAATAACAAGATAATCCATTATTTTTTTTAAATACCTTATTTTTTCTATTTTTTTCTTCTCTTTCTTTCTCCTTTCTCTATTCTCTTTCTCTCTTTTTCTTTTCTTTTTTCGGCACCGCCCTTTTCTTCTTCTTTCTTCTTCTTCTTCTTTTTTTTCTTCTCTTTCAGCTGAAGTGAATTGGGGACTATTATAATGGTAAAGTTGGTGCCGCCTCTGCCACAGGCACCTTTGGTGCCGCCTGTGGCAGACCCTCCACCAGGGTCCTGTCACTTCGTCCTTTTTTTTTTTAACTGTTGTGTTTTTTTTAATTTTTGTACCATTTTGGTAAATAAAAAAAGATACTATTTTGATATTTTTTTAATTTTTTGTATTATTTTTGTAAAAAACCCTAAATAGTGGATTCTAAAACTTAAATTTTATTTTTTCACCATTTAGTAAATTTATCATTCTTTCTTTGGGGTTGAATTTAATTTTTTTTTCAAAGTTAGTACTTTAATTTTGGTAATCATATATTAGTGCATGAGTTATTTTTTACTTTAAATTAATCTTTGACTTTAACAATTATTCCCATATTGAGGTTTAAATTATTTTTTCAAGAAAATATCAAAGACTAATTTAGATAATAAAAAAGATCAAACCCTAATACAAGAATAATTACTTAACTTAGGTCTCGATGTGAAAACAATTGTCAAATTAAAAAATTAACTTCAACAAAAAAAACTTGTGAGTTTTATCGAGTTGACATCCAAAAAATAAATTAACCCTTCCTTAAAAAAACTTAAATCTTTTTTAGGGCCAAAAACCTTTTTATGGCAAAAATCTTTATTATTTTTTTCTGAAATACTATTAAAAAAAAGTCATTATTTACTTAAACAATACGGTTCTTTTTTTACGAAAATAACATAAGAGATGAAAATTGAACCTTAAATCAATATGGCGATTGTCGATTTGGGGTTGAATCCAATACAATTAGTAGTTTTAGATTTAAAGAGATCTCAAATCATTAAATCAATAATCATCATGTCGATTTAGGAAAATTAGAGCTCATGTATTCTCTAAATCAACATGACAACCACTGATTTGGTGAATTGAGATCCATTAAATCTAAAACTCCCAACCGTCCTATAAATGCCAACTATCCCTAACCTCTATAAATACATCTCAACTCCACACCAAATCATTTTCTAAACCCACACTCTCACCCTTAAAAATATCCAAAAATAACAAAACCCTTATAAATCACCTTTAAAACCCTAAAACCATCTCAAAATTACATAATTTTTTACAAGCCAAAAAAAGTTAGATTTTATTAAAAAAATTTAGTTGTAATTTATTTTAAATGTAATTATTTTATTTTTAATTATGTTCTAAATTTTTATTTCTAAGTTTGGAATGTTAAAGTGATAAGGTAAGTGCCTATTCAATTGATCTCGATTTAATTTAAATTAAAAATTATTTTTACTGAATGATATGTTAATTTTTATTTAAAAATGTAAATAAATCATATGTTATTTATAATGTGATTATTACATCTGTACAATAAGTAGGGAATAATGTAAGAATTATGCTATTATGTGTTTAAATGATATAAATATTGTTATATATTCATATTTAGTAAATATTGAAATAAATTTATTGGAATATAAATTTTCATATTTAATTTTAAAGTTATATAAATTTTGATTCAAGGTTTAAGGTTATTATGTTAAAGAATAATTGTTTTATAGAAAATGTGTATTTTTAAGTAATTATTGATTTGTAAATATATGTTTAGAGTTTAGGCGAGAAAAATGTATTTCTAAAATGTTGGGTTTGTGCAAAATAGGGTCAAATTTTTCGTTCTAAAATAATACATATCAAACATTAACCCTAATTTCCTAGACCCAAATTACATAAACCTCCCACTGTATGAACCTCCATCGATCTTTGATTTAATCTAGTTACAAAGTTCAGGAATGTAGTTGATAAAATCATCTAGGAAGCTACCAATATCTAAATTGCTCATCCATAGAAAATAAAGAGGATTTGAATTTCTCTTACGGATATAGTTACCAATAATCAAGTGGAAAGTCCTCTTTGTACCATCTTTGGCGATGACCTTTACAAATTATTTGATTAAGATCTCATATAATTTTGTTCAAATTCTCTTGTTGGAATATATCATCAACCACAAACTATTCAATCAAACTTTATGTTCGACATTTATAAATGTTTCTATTAGGAAACAATATTTTTGAACTTCCCACCTAAGACCATTATTATATGGGCAACAACACAGTTGTTAATTGGGTTCATCCTAAATATTTTTAATTTTTTTTTACCGATTTGTCAAGAATCTCTCATTGTTGTTTAGTTCTTATCTTTTTCACAGTTCAAATAATCGTAACCATTTTCTCTACACGAAAAAAATTATAAAGCATTGTATTTATTAAGATATAGATCTTAATCCTATAACATTTAACCACTTCAAACTAATCATATTTAATAAATTTTGAACCCTACCATATCATGTCATAAATAATTCATCATAATATAATTATATTCTATTTGTAAATCGTAAAATCATAATATAATTACCTTAAAAAGTTTTCTTACCTTTTTATTTTGGAACTTTTCCCTTCTAAACTTCGACCGCAAGAAAATAAATATTACTTCCAATTCATACAATGAGAACCAACTAATTGTCTATAACATTTTAATTTCCTCATATTATCTAGCTATATTAATTTTTATATTATTTGGAAAAAAAACTTAAATAACATTTATAATTTTTCATTTTTTACTTTAATAATTCGATTATTGATGAAAAAAAATAAAACATTTAAAATCTATATATTACTGTAACATTTACAAATTCATATGTTTTCTACTTAAACTATTTTCTTTTTACTTAAAAAAAGTTTAAAAATATTAAAAAAAGTTTAAAAACATTTATAATTTAAATCTATGTATAATAATAATTTTTTTAATAAAAAAAAACTAGTAGCTAGTTTTAACCTCGAAATATTAACCCTCATTCTCCAAGGAAAACTATCTCCTAACAAATTTAGAAACTTTATTAACTCTCTGCTTTATTTTTTTTCCCTTCAATCACTTCATTTTTATTTTCATAAACGACTCTTACACCATGTTTAGTTGGGTATAATGGATTAGCCATTACACCTTTAATCCCTTGTTTGGTTGAATGTATTGCCCTAATACGGGCCTATTACATTACGGAGGTATTCCTTATTAGCTAATCAGAGTCTGTTTTACCCTCCCCAGCCGTCTTCTCATTTCTTTCTCATTTCTCATTTCTTTCTCACGTCTGAAGCATCTTCTTCTTTTTTTCATTTTTCTTTCCATTTCCTTCCAACCTTCTCCCTCCTTTTCATGCTTCTATCCTCACCAACCCTTTAACAAACCCTAACAACCCTCAACAAGGCCTTCAATTACGAATCGTATGAGGTAACAGAGTAACAGAGAGTAGCAGCAATGGTTCCCAAGTACGCTTCTCCCTTCTTCTATTCCTTTGATTTCAATTAAATTTCTTTATATATACCATGAATTTAATGATCTGTTCTTGAAATATTGTTTCTTTATTTTTTTTTATTTTCATCAAATGCAGTGAGTAGAGAAGTCTCTTGACATTGTCTGCCAATTATCTCCAAATGCAGTGACTTCAAATGCAGTGAATCCCAATTCAATCAAGGTAAACATTGTCTGCCCTAACATTCTTTCAACATGTTTTCCCTTTTATGTTTTTTTATGACGAAAGATTCAACATTTGTAGAAATTGAATCTCTTCTCCCTAACCTTGTCTGCCCTAACCTTCGAATCTGTAGTTGCTGATATGAGGTTTAATATTTGTATTTGTAAATCTCTTCTCCCTTCTAATTACATTTTCTTATGAAAAAAAACCACCTTTAAAAAGGAGTAGAATAAAGGGATAAAAGAAGAGAGAACATCTTCTGACTAAATGCTGGGCAACGAGTGCGGTAGAGGTCTACACAGTTCCACCTAAAATGGGAGTGGTTTATTAAGAGCTAATGCTATGCTATATTTCAATCTATGCGCTTACACAACACACATGCATACATACAGCTGCTGTATTGTATTCAAATGAAAAACTAGACTACTTGGATCATCAATTTATATAATGAATGCCTCAACTTGTATGTATTTAGCAAAGAAAGATGAGAACCAGGAACTGAGGGTATCCCTTTATAAATTCGTCAAATTACATCCACCTTGGGGGAATTTATCAATTATTTTCTGCAAGTCCAAGGATAATCCAAAAATATGCTAATGCCAATCTGTAGGTTTCAAATTGATGATATGAGGTTTAATATTTGTATTTGTAAATCTCTTCTCCCTTCTAATTACATTTTCTTATGAAAAAAAGCCACCTTGATGCTCATTCGTTGATGTTACTTAAAAAAAAGAGTTGTTGCAGGGGAGACCAAAGTCCATTTTCTTATTACATTTGTACATATGCTAATGCTCATTTTCTACATCCTTGTCTCGTTGAAGCAGTCCCCTAATACTGGGGTTTGATTGAAAATTAGCATATGTGGAAATCAAGTATCAAGTATCAAGTATCAAGTTTCGAATTTCAAGTCGAATTTAAACTCAAACTTATCAATATTGGAGCTCGGGTCAACTCAATTACACCCCTAATTTCTACTGCAGTAGTTAGTCCACTATAGATATGATATTTTAATCTAAATTATCTTTTTTATATTAGTCCACAAGCAAGTCCTGTCCCTCTCTTGAGCATTGTTTCTTGAATTTATCATTCATTTTGAATTTCCTATATAAATATCCACTACAAGGTAACTTTTAGAATGCCATATTTGTCTACCTCTTGTACTCTCTTGCACTTGAGTGTGGTTAGATACATATATACCCTAAACCCAATTAAACTAGCTTTCCTTTATAAGCTAATTTTTTATGAAATGATCTTTTTCAAAGTTCAACTTCGCTGAGCAAGCTAAGATGGCAAATAATTGGATTTATCCAACCTTTTTTATGCAGGTGAATGTAAGAGAATGCCATTACGAGCAATGTTAGTAGGGGAAACAGTGGGTGAAATGCTTCAAGCAAATCAATTTGCAAGACAGATCCTAGCTGTTGTTGATAACAAAACCAAGAATACTTCCGCGGATCCTAAAACTCCATTGACTGAACACAGGAAACAAAGATGTCAATTTTTAAAGGTAATTGCATGAACCAATTGAGTTAAAACTCAAATTTTTCCGTTGTTTTTTTTCTGGTGTTGCCATGATATGTTCCCTGTTCTGCTAAAATATACTTTTCCTGGTGCTTCTAGTCTCTGATGGAAAAGGATGATTCGAAATGCGGGCAGAATGCGGTGGTGGAGAGGAAAACCGTATTAGTCCCGAAAAGTGAGACCATAGTTCATGCAATTGTTAGGAATGTTAAAACATTTGACTACCAATTAAGCAATGGTGATATGAAGCCAATAAAAAAAGGTTTGAATGGTTTGAAAACAACTCGGAAGCAGCGATCCAAAAGAAGCAAGTGAAAAACGAGACTGTAGAGACTTGAGAGACAAAAGTGTTTGTATATGAGGTAAAATTGGATTAGATGGAGTGTGTTATATATATATGTATATGGGACTGAGTGAATTTTGATAGGTATTAGCACTCGGGTCTCTAAAAGCCAGCATGGTTAGTGTAACATCATCACCCAGTTTTATAGGGACAAGATTTTGGATATTATCTCAAACGTTTTAAGGCCTATTAACATATGGCGTAAATTTTAAGCACAATCCCTATATTATTGTATAACCATAGATACAGCCCTTAATCTTTACCATTTTGGTTAATTTAGTCTGTAACATTTCCCTTTTATTTCTTCTTCAATTCTATTTAGATTCTACCAGAAAGCAATTTCACATTTTTTCTTTTTTTAATCTTACTAGGTTAATATTTTACTATACCTCCATAGAACACTTGTCAATCTTTTGACTCTATTTGTGGAGTCTAAAAGTGTATCATTTAATTGTTTAAAGCACCATTTTCCAAATCTAATAAAATTCATCAAATTTATTTATTAAAATTTCTTCATAATAAAATTGAAAAAAAAATGTGAGATTCCTCCTCAGAATTGAAGAGAAAAAGGACGAAAATTAAACCTATAATTTGCCCCAAATGAAACAAAAGTGGTGAAATCAGGTTTAGTAAGAGGGAATGGTTTAAATGCCAAAAAAAATTGATTATATTTAATAATAATTATGTTATATTATATTTTATATTATTATATATTATAATTTTAGTAAATTCATATAAGAATATTTAATATTAAGAATTTTATTAAATCATATATTTTAATTAAAATATATTTAATAATAATTATGTTAAATTATATTTTATAGTATCATATATTATGATTTGAGTAAATTCATATAAGAATATTGATTATTAAGAATTTTATTAAATTATATATTTTAATTAAAATATATTTAATAATAATTATGTTTAAATATGATTAAATTATTTATTATTGATAATAATAATCTTATTAAAATTTAAATAACAATAACAATAATCATTTACCAAAACAAATTTATGCTAAGGGTATTCTAGTCATTTTAGTTTTTTCCATTATGCTATTACACCTCTATTCCATTCAACCAAACACAAGATTACTATTACGCCTCTATTCCATTACATTCAACCAAACAGTTGATTTGCTATTACACCTCTATTCCATTACACCTTTAATCTAATACAGCGAACCAAACGTGCCCTAAGATTTTTTTTCAAACTGATACAAATGGTCCAAAAAAGTAAGGGGTTTTTAAGGATCCATGTGTCTGATAGGTTTATGAATCTTGGACCTTTAGCTCCCTAGCCAATAAGGAGACTATTGATTTGGTCTCTCTAGACAATAAAAAAATCTTTGGTTAATCCACATGATAAGCCATAGGAAACACAAAATTAGTATGACGATTGTCGATTTGGGATCCCAATAAATTAGGTGCATCAAATTTAACCCAAAATCAACAACCGCCATTCAAATTTCAGGTTCAATTTTCATCTCTCATGTTATTTTGGTAAAGAAAATCTTATATTATTTAAGTAAATAATTTTTTTGGTATTATTCCGGAAAAAAACCCAAATCTTTGCCATCTAGTTTAATACTTTAATAGACAATGATCCATAGGCCCAAGCATCACCTGACTTATTTAGGGCCTTACTTAGCCCATATCCATAGGGGACATGACAGCCTCGTGTGACTCTGTAGCCTCTTTTTTCTAACTAGGAGACGCTCCTCCGATCCTCGGATCGGAAAATTTTGAAAAAGCATTCCATGTGCACAATTAAGTAATTTGACCGTTGGGAATGGGGCCCTCCTCCGATCCCACCCCAAATCCACATTCCATAACAACTCTTTTATTTTTGTCTTTTTCTTCTTTTACCATCTCCATCAAATAATCATATAGGTCTTTTTCTAACTCGGCCTTTCCCTCTTTCCCATCAACAACAACAACAAAATCTTTGCCCTTTTT
Organism: Gossypium hirsutum; assembly: GCF_007990345.1. NCBI lineage: Eukaryota > Viridiplantae > Streptophyta > Magnoliopsida > Malvales > Malvaceae > Gossypium > Gossypium hirsutum. The sequence goes on from NC_053441.1 coordinate 3,809,737, forward strand.
TTTTTCTTTCTAAAACAATGGCGATCGCTCAGACCAACTCTCAACAACAAGAGAAGGTTAAGATTTTTTCCCCTCATTTTATCCCATTGTTTTTCTTGGGGAAATAGTTTCATTTTTCTTTTTCTGTTATTCATTCTTCAAGAACCAAACAAAGCTCAATTTTCAGTCTATTTTTCTTTTATAGAAGATATAAAGTTTTGAGAACGGTTTTCTCTTTATAAGAAGGGTTCAATTCCCAACAGGGTTGAGTGCTAGGGTTCTAATGGTAGATTTTGGAATTTTTTAAATCTTATGTCTGCTGCTATCTAGGATTAGCGGATTTTGAAAAAATTGGGAACGGAACGTTGTTGATTTAGTTATCTTGTTTTGAACCAATGCTGGGATTTTAATTTATTCATATTAAAATTTTGACAGGTTTCTTCAGAGGCTTCAGCAGGCGAAAAGAAAAGATGGACGCTTAGCGATTTTGACATTGGAAAGCCGCTTGGACGAGGCAAGTTTGGTCACGTTTATCTAGCTAGAGAGAAGAGGGTTTGTTTCTTTTACCTTTTCTTTTTATGGATCCTTTTTTATTTGCGTTAAGAAATACGAGGAAAATTTAAGATTGCAATTTTGAAGTTCCTCCAACGTTGGCATATATTCCTATGACGAGGATGATCCAATGTTACTTGTGGAACAGAGCAATCATATTGTAGCACTCAAGGTGCTTTTTAAAAGCCAACTCCAACAATCTCAAGTTGAACATCAGCTACGTCGTGAAGTGGAAATACAAAGTCACCTGCGCCATCCCAATATATTGAGGCTTTACGGTTATTTCTATGATCAGGTATAATGGCCTATATCAATGCTTCCATGTGTATAACTTAATTGAAATGAATTAACATTTGTTTTTCCTGAACACCAACTTTTACAGAAACGTGTTTACCTGATACTGGAGTATGCAGCCAAATGTGAACTTTACAAGGAACTACAGAAATGTAAATACTTCAGTGAAAGACGCGCGGCTACGGTTTGTAGTTTTGGTTTTTGGCAAATTGGTTCTTGTGATAGATTGCAATGATTGACTATTTAACCACCCCCCCCAAAAAAAAAAAGAAAAAGAAAAGAGAGGCTAATTTGATGCTTATGTTGTTTGACCTAGTATGTTGCATCTTTAGCTCGGGCACTGATTTTTTGCCATGGAAAGCATGTAATACACCGAGACATCAAACCTGAGAACTTGTTAATTGGGGCACAGGTGATTCCTACTCCATTGGCTGTACTCATTATTTGGTTTTTTCAGCTAATGTTTTATAGTGCTAATCTTGTATCAACTGGGGATCCCTTTTCAGGGTGAACTTAAGATTGCTGATTTTGGATGGTCAGTACACACATTTAACCGTAGGCGGACTATGTGCGGCACGCTTGATTATCTTCCTCCTGAAATGGGTATGTGGCTAACCATTGAAACTAAGTGATTAGCTGTAATGCCCCATCAGTTGTCCTTTTACGATCAAGCAGTTTTAGGTTCAGACTATACCCATTTTGTGTCAAAAAATGTTAAACTTTTATAGGCGCTGGAAACAATTAGAGTAAGGAAGAAAACTAAATTTCACTTTCCTTATTTTTTATGTTCTCCACAGTTGAAAGTGTAGAGCACGATGCTAGTGTAGACATTTGGAGCCTTGGTGTGTTGTGCTATGAGTTCCTATACGGAGTCCCTCCTTTTGAAGCCAAGGAACATTCAGACACTTACCGAAGGTAAGTTTTAGCTCTAAAACAAAGACAAAAATGATGACATCTTTCGGTTAGATGCATATATAAATGATGTGCCATACTTTACCTTGTCCACAGGATTGTGCAAGTGGATCTCAAGTTCCCTACAAAGCCAATAGTTTCATCTGCAGCTAAGGACCTCATTAGTCAGGTATCTTTTGTTGCCTTTTTTAACTTGCAATTAACAACGTTTAATACATATTCTAAGCCTATTTAACCTTGCGTACAGATGCTTGTCAAGGATTCTTCACAACGGCTGCCATTGCATAAGCTTCTTGAGCACCCATGGATTGTTCAGAATGCTGACCCATCTGGCATCTATAAAGCTTAAAATACATACATTTTTTCCTCTAAATTCTTTTTTGCGAGGATAATTGTGCAAGATGGTTCAAATTAAATGTTCTGGTTCTTGACTCCACGAATCCTGACTTTGCATGCATGTGTATCCAAGCTTTGTACCAATAACAATATCTGTTTGTTAACTCTATTGTAATTCATTTGTATGTTAAATTACTATGATTTGTTCAGTGATTATTCTTCTTGATTCGTAGTTTGTTCCTCATTGATGTGAAGAGAAAGGATTGTATGGAAATCACTTCCAATCAAATCATGCCACCGTTCCTCCCACATTTGGTCTACAAATTTTTCATACATAATTTTGCACTTGCAATAATAATAGCATAAAATAACTCAAAAACAATCTAATCTAAGCTTTCCAAATTTTTCATACATAATCATGCATATTCAACTATGACCATGACAATAAACAGTAGCTTTCAAAATGGAAACCTTGTTGTAACTATACAAGGCTAAAATCGCTACCCTATCTCAAAAGTATATGCTTGCATTAACGTTAACCATTATTGGCAATTTGGCAGGCTATAAAAGATGATGTGATGGATATGACACTATCTGATGCAACTTCCATGACATACAGGGCTTGTCTTCAGGTATTGACTATTCTGTCTTTACAGTTTTCTCCATCCAACTTGCAGGTTGTTCCTTTTTCTTGGCTGGTTAGTAAAGTTATAAGGAAAATCATGAGAAAGAACATATTTTGTTGAAACAAAAATCAGTAAAGACAGCCGATGCAACTATTAAAAGCATAGTTGCATGGTGATCATTGGTTTGCAAGTAAAACCATATTTAAACCTATGGATATGCTACTTCAATGCAAAACTACCAAGATTCTTCTGTTTCTTTTCCTTGGTTTCCGTCTCGAATAATTTGGAGTGATACCAAGGCACCATGTTGAAACTTTTACGTATTCTATAAATTTTAAAATTAACTTAATTAATATGAGTCCAAACTCATCCAAAATTCAAAATAATGAAAACAATCCTATATAAGAAATAACACAAACAGGAAATATTAGTGAAATCAATCCATTTGCCACTTTTGTCCACGATCAAAGTTGCTGTATGAATCGGGTCATAGACTCGTACACCCATGTACATGACACGTTGTAAAAGAATATGGTGTGGCAGCTCCTTATTGGACTCATCCGTTGTCACCTTGAATTATCGGTATACGCCACATCAATCAATCCATTAAGATGCCGCCACCGAATATTTTCCTCCAAGCAATACCCAAAATCGGGGTTTTTTACACAAATGCTATAGAAAAAAAAATACTATTTGTCAGAAAAAAAAAATTTACTAAAATAAGTTACTTTTTTCATTGGAGCCTATTAGATAGGCGCCAATGAATAAAAAAATAATAATTTTTTTTTGAATAAAATATTTTTTTTATATTTTTTTTAAAAAATTCGGGTCAAAATACGGTCAACGGGTCGGGTCGGGTGGCGCCTATCAGGTAGGCGCCTATCAGGTAGGCGCCAATGAAGGTGCCTTATAGAGAGGCGCCAATGAAATTTATGTTATAAATTTTTGTGTTTGTAATTATTTAACATTTAATTTATTAGTAATAAATTAAAAAATTGCTAATAAGTTACTAATAAATTTATAACATAATCCTAAATTACTAACAAATTAATTATAAAATAATTAAAATATTCATACAAAAAATTACAATATTACAATATATCCCGACATTACAATATTTATACAAAATTATAATATTACAATATTACAATATTCATACAAAAAATTTACAATATTCATACAAAATTATAATATTACAATATTCATACAAAAAAATTACAATATTCATATTAAATATAGATAATCTATAATTAATAATTAATAACAAAAAAATATTGCAATTTTATATGAATATTGTAATATTATAATTTTGTGTGAATATTGTAATGTCGGGATATATTGTAATATTGTAATTTTTTGTATGAATATTGAAATTATTTTATAATTAATTTTTTAGTAATCTAAATTTTAAATGATTTGTATGAATATTGTAATATTGTAATTTTGTATGAATATTGTAATGTCGGGATATATTGTAATATTGTAATTTTTTGTATGAATATTGTAATTATTTTATAATTAATTTGTTAGTAATTTAGGATTATGTTATAAATTTATTAGTAACTTATTAGTAATTTTTTAATTTATTACTAATAAATTGAATTTTAAATAATTACAAACACAAAAATTTATAACATAATCCTAAATTTATAACATAACCCTAAATCCGAAAAAACCAGAACATTGGCGCCTCCCAGATAGACACCACCATTGGCGCCTACTAGATAGGCACCACCATTGGCGCCTCCCAAATAGGCGCCAATACTATGTATTATACGGGTTATATATTGACCCGGGAAAATATAAAATTATATTTTATTCAAAAAAAATTTATTATTTTTTTATTCATTAACGCATATCTAATATGCTCCAATGAAAAAGTAAACTATTTTGGTAAATTTTTTTTCTGACACCCTAGTATTTTTTTTTCTATAGCATTTGTGTAAAAAACCCCCCAAAATCGTTTCAACGAGGCAAATGTGAACAACGTTGTACTGTCTCGAACTTTGCTGACAGACCATTATAAACACGCAAAAATGACAGATGGCCTGCCTCCATGTAATGACGGTGCTACTTGATTTGTCCGTGACGATTGTTAACGACCTGCATGTTACTGTGAACGTTTTATAAAGTCCTTTCATGTTTTCCTTTTTGTTTATTTAAAGTCCTTTCACCTTCGTAAAATTTTTTGAGGGTCACCTTCGTATAATTAAAAAGTACTGAAAGGAGATAATTTTGGAGAAGGTCGTCGAATCAAAGCTTTAATTTGATAAAATGTCGTCTCCAGCAGAGTAAGATTTTGAGTATTTTCCTTTTGTTTCCCCTCTCATTTTCTCTCCACGTTTACTTTTACAATTGTTGCAATATTCGAGCCTTTTATCATCAACAATTTTTTTATTATTTTCCTGCATGATTTCTGAGAATTTCTCGCTAACTAATTTACGCATTTTATTATTAATAATTTTAATTTTAATTTTAATTTTACGTCCTGGTTAATTGCATTTTTCTTTTGGTTATCTTGTGTTTGGTTGCCTAGAAAATTAAAAGAGAACATAATATAGCAGTTGTTAAATAAAATTGTCTTTTGTCTATTCTCATTTTCGTGTTATCATCTTTGTTGATGGTTTTTGTTCATCGATCTTACAATTAATCTGAAACTTTTACTTTTCTTTTTTAACATTTTAGCTGAAGTCAGGTTTTAATTGTAAAGATTTGGATTCGTTAGCCAATAGCCATGTAGGACGTGGTCGAATATCCTCTCTGTGTTTTTTTTAATAAACCAATCATCATTGCATTTTTTATTTCTTCATGACCCTCTAGTTGTTCTAATATCAATGCCATAACTTTTTATTTACTCTTTTCTAGATTCTACAAATCTCTGCCACCGATCACCAAAGCTTATGGGACTATATGTTTAATGACGACTGTAGCTTCGCATCTGGGACTATATCAACTTGAAAATATTGCATTAATCCATGAATTGGTATTTTCAGAGTTTCAGGTACTGCCTTGCCCTAATTGAAATCTAACGAAGCAAGTATACCATTTTATTATGAAGAATCTCGTTCTTTTCTGGCTCAATTGATTGACTATTTACTGAACAAAAAAATTTGATTGTGTCTTTGTTATTTATTATGTGTCACATAGCTACTTCTTGTTATTAAGTAAACTTAAACTGTTGCCATTTCCCTTTAGACTTTTTTTACGGGTGGTACTGAGTCTTTTCTTTTAGGTGTGGAGGCTTCTTACAAATTTCTTTTTTCTGGGGAACTTCTCCATGAATTTTGGAATCCGTCTCCTTATGATGTAAGTATTTAGAATAGAAGCTTGTTAGGATTAATGTTCCAAAAGTTGTGGACGTACTGGTATGTGTAACAGTATATTTATTTTTGCCCTCTCTTTACCCGTTATTGCAGTGCTAGGTATGGGGTTCAGCTGGAGCAGGGGCCGTTTCAAAGGCGGACAGCTGATTTTCTCTGGATGATGATCTTTGGAGCTATTTCATTGCTGGTGTGTATTGGAGATATACCATTTTTAGGCTCCATCTTCTACATGTCTCATAAAAGTTGGATATTATAATTTGGTGAATAAGTTTATAGATTTTTGTGCTGGAATATGGAATATATTATGATTAGTTTCTTCTTTCTTTGTGTTTAGGCATTATCAATTGTTCCAATTTTACGGGGTGCATTTCTTGGCATTTCACTGGTATTCATGCTTCTATACATCTGGAGTAGGGAGTTTCCTAACGCTCAAGTCAATATATATGGACTTGTTGCACTCAAGGTACACATAGTTACATTTCTCTGCCGCAGTTGCGCCTGAAATGTCGTAGTCGTCTTTGTACTGTTACTTGTTTGGGTCTGCTAATGCTTTTACTACTGTAACACAGGCCTTTTATCTACCGTGGGCAATGCTTGCTCTGGATGTTATTTTTGGTTCCCCCCTTGTGCCAGACCTTATGGGGATCATTGCTGGGCACTTATACTACTTTTTAACTGTTCTGCATCCTCTTGCCGGGGGAAGGAACATAATATCAACTCCTAGATTGGTGTATCCTTTTATTTTATTTTATTTTTCTCAAAGTTTTAGTTCTTGACCTCTAAGTAACACAAGAGGTTAGAGTTCCCTTATTATTTCACGTCTAGTTAGCTTTTATTCTACTGGTGAGTAAGAAGTGACGATAGAGATTATACTTCCTTTGTTCCAACTGAAAAATAGTTATATAGATTAGAAACAAAGTTTGAATCTCCTTTCATGTTTGCTTGCTATTCCGAATCCTGATAACTTTACTATTTGTCTATGAGGTTCCAAGCATGACTTAACCTCTGCCTGGTTGGCGCTTTTCCTTTCTTCTATTTGCTATTTGTCCTATGTTTTCCTTTTTTTTAAGGTCTTTTAACTTTTTGTTGAAAAGAGCAAAAAGCAAAAACACAGCGACAGGGAGCCTTGGTTTTTATGTAGAATAATAATAGTTATCTTCTCTTCTTCCATAAGGCATTTTGGGTGGAAATATTAGGTAAGTATTTTGATGTGCAGCATGCCACAAATGCTTAGAATTCCTACCTTGTTGTGGACTTATATCATCCTCATGACGTAATTTCTCATGTTCTTAAAAGGTAAATATTGTTCTTTGAATCGAATTCATAAGATTTTAGAATTTGTTCTTTCCAGAATTTGGTCGTTGTTACAACAGTTAATTGGTGTGAGAGTAGGATGTTCATGAATCTACATGCAAGAGAATTCCTTGACTCACATAATGCAGGCATAAACTTGTTGCTCGAGCCAGGCTTGAATATCCAACAAATGCTCGTGTTCCACAAGAGAGGACAACTGGTGTGGCGTTCACGGGGAGGAGTTATCGGTTGAATTCATCCACTGGTCGAGGCTTTAGCTTGAGAAGATTCTGGTCGTCTTGAACAACCCATGGTACGAAGAACAAATATCTTATGCCCTTTACATACCATGTGGCAGAATGTGATTGCTGGGGCGCTAAATAGGAACATGAAAAAGGGCAGAAAATTTACCATTCTGGTATGGAAGTTACAAATGCTATTAGCAATCGTTCAGATGATTTTAGATGCTATTTTAGGCTTTGTATAGCATGTTTTGATCAGGAGGAGGGTTAGATCTTAAACTAGTAGAAATCTGATTTGATTCCGTTTTACAAACATTTTTAAACATTTTATTTTTATTTTTTATGCTGTACAAAAGTTTCGGTGTTATTATTCAGTAAAAGAAAAAGGTCATTTACCTTGTAATAAACTAATAATTTTGTAATCCTTTAATAATTAATATTTGTTTATTTTAATTTTGATTTTATTATTCAGTAAAATAGTGTTGAGCCGCAAGGGATTCAAAACTCTCCTCTAAAATTGAGTTTTTCCTGTGGAAGTGTGTTCTTTCAATTCTTCCTACTTGTGGCTTTTTATCTGTAGAATGCTAGTTATTATCGCTTTATACTAATTCTTAGTCAAGCATCTAGAAAAGGTAATGAAAAATAATAATATTACAGGATAAATTGATAGTGCCATTAAAAAAATTCATGTCACATTAAAAAAATTACTTACATATTGAAAATAAATTTTCGATTATGGATATTAGATTCTAAAATTATTTGGTACTATTTTAGAGAAGTAGAGTGAAAGTTTTATATATATTTGCTTATTATATGGTTTTTATGATATTTTAAACTGATCACTTGAGCAACTGATTTAGGTAAGATACTATGTAAGGAAGATTATTATTATTTTTTACAATATTATCAATTCAACTTCAATTATTAAATTTAAAAAATAATTTTTTTATAAAATTAAAAAAAAAATTCAAATGTAAAAATAAATAGAAATTAAGGTTAAAAATGAATTTAGCTTGAATGGATGAACTTTTGTTCATGCTTATTTGTTTAGAATTTTACATTTCATTTCTATTAAATAAGCAAATTCGCAGACATTAATTTAATATATTTACAAGTATGTTCTTAAATATAATTAAATATGATCAGGAAAAATAAACAAAAATAAATAAATAAATTAACAAATAAACATATTTTAGATATAAAATAATTAAATATAAATATAAATATAAATAATTATATTATAAATATTAATTATTATTAATTAATTATATAATAACCAAACAACAAATAAATTTGTAAATAAAATACACAAACTTTATTTATTTTAATGGAATAATTCATGAATTGTTTATCAACTCCTCCATATTTATTGCTATAGTGAAAGCATAATTATACTAAAAAAAAAATTAAACCAGAAAAAAAAATTAAACCCTACCAAACAGTCCCTTAACCGACCGAAACGGCAAAAGCCCTCCACTCTTTCAAGTTCCACCCTTCTCCATTTCTCTCTCGCGTCATTGTGCACTGTTCTACGAAGTGGAGTTTAGATCTGTTTGAAATTTCGTGTTTGAGCTTCTTCGTTGAATCTCCCAAACAGTTTCAACGAATTTGGGTTCTGATCCGCTCTCCGTTAGTTTCTTTTTTTACTCAGAATTGCATCCGCAAAAAAAGAGAAAAAAAAATCGGAACTTTTCATTTTTCAATTTCTTCTGTTTTTTTTCTTGCGGTTCATGTTCTAATCTAAATTCCTTTATGATTTGCTGAATTGGTTTGATCCCCATTATTGTTGCTTGAAATTGTATCGATTTGTTTGTTAAATCCAAACTTGCGTGTTTTCCGGGTGGTGTATTGAGTTCGTTTAGTACTATAACCGATGGATTCTCGGAACCCGAACGGATCTTTGCCGCTATCACCACCTCCGAAGTACGGAATCACGAAACCGATTTCCCTCTCGGGGCCAAGTGAGGCTGATGTTCAGCGGAATACGGAATTAGAAAAGGTAATATCTGTTTGTTTTTTAGGATGGTTATTTTTAATGATAATTCAATTTACGGGTTTTTCTTTATTTCTGTAGTTTTTGATAGAGTCAGGGCTTTACGAGAGCAAAGAAGAAGCCGCGAAAAGAGAGGAGGTTCTTGGCCGCATCACTGAGGTAATTAGCAAATAATTGATGTTTGCTTTGCTTAAATGAAGAAAAAATCCACTAGTTGTTGATACATTGCTGTTTTTTGGGGACTATCGGTTCCTGCTCGACTTATGAATTGACTAGAATAGTTGTTTGTACTTTCTGTTTTGGGATTATTTGTTCATGTTTGACTTAGGAGTTGACTAAGCGCCTAGTTGGCTTGCATGTTATGGTGGTTTCATGGTGATATAAATCTTGAATTTCTTTTAAACCAGTTATGAAATATAAATGCAGCACAGATGGATTAGCATGCTCCTCTGTCGGTAAAAGATTATTTATCAGACTTAATTTCTTGGTATGGATCTGAAAATGTTAATTGTTTTCTTTATAGATTGTAAAAATATGGGTAAAGCAATTAACTCGTCAAAGGGGCTATACTGATCAGATGGTGGAGGAAGCAAAGGCTGTCATTTTTACTTTTGGATCTTACCGTTTAGGGGTAAGTATGAATTCCTAATTCTCGCTATTTCGTTAACTTCTGTTTCACTCTTTCTGAAATTTCTTTGCAATCATAGAAAAATGCTATGTAAATCTTGTATGCTTGTTTAGCTTGTTTTGTCAGGATTTATAAGTTCGAATTTTTTAGAAGAAAAGTCCTAGATTTACTGTAGAAAGAAGGTGCCTTTATGCAATGTCATCTGGTATTAGGTTATTGATGAAATTCTAACAATGATGCTTTGCTTTATTAAGTTCTCTTGGTTGGCATGTTCTTTTTCTTTGTCTCTTCCAATTGCCATTATGTTAATTCTGTTTTTAGTTTGTTGTGTTTTTCTTGTCTGTCTCACAAGTAAATAAAATATTTGAATTAGTATTGACAAGCAAAAAGTAACTATTTTTGACAGGTACATGGACCTGGGGCTGATATTGACACTTTGTGTGTTGGGCCTTCTTACGTGAATCGAGAGGTGTTCTTAGTCTGGCTAATTCCTTTGTTTACCTTGAACTTAAGTTGGTGGGAATTTATTTTGAGTTTTACTAATATTTAATTTGACCAGGAAGACTTCTTCATCATTTTGCATGATATTCTGGCTGAAATGGAAGAAGTAACTGAACTCCAGCCGGTTCCAGATGCTCATGTCCCAGTAATGAAATTTAAGTTCCAAGGGATTTCGATTGATCTTCTTTATGCTAGTATATCTCTTTTGGTTGTTCCAGATGTAAGTTTGTTGTCCCTTTGATGATTCTTTGGAGTTATACTCATCTCGACTCTACTGGATCACTTATATTCAAGTAAAAGCCAAGAAGGATTTGCTTTACATGTTGCATGTTGTTGCAAATTCTTTGATAAAGATATCTTTCTGCCTCTCACGTTTTCTTTTCTTGATTTGTTGTCAGCTATACCTTATTGCATTTTCTTTCTAATTTTTTTATATATCTATTAGCCACTATTAACTATCATATTATCCTTCTTAAGTATGGTCAAGATTGTCTGCCTTTGAGTTTTTGTAGCTCAATAGATACATCCTAATATATGAGTTTTTGTAGCAGTTCCTTAGTTTTTCTTTTCCTTGATGTTGCTTTTTATCCAAGAAAAGGAGAAAAAAAGGGGGGCTCATTTAGATGAATTTGTTAGATTGGGATCAAAATGAATTTGACCTGGAGTTTTAAGGCCTTGGAATATTTTAACTGAATTTCTGGTTGAGAATAATGTTACCTTTGCTGAAGGGACTGACCAATATAGAATTTTGATAATATGATGAAAATGTAAAATTTGCAGTGTAACCCCTATGATATATATATGCATATATAATTGATAAAAGTTAAAGTTTGTAGCATTATGTCTAGAAAATCCATTGCATGTTTAGTTGTTCTCTAGTTTGGTATTTATAATATTTTTCAATTAATGAACAGGACCTTGACATCTCATGTGTGTCTGTGCTTCATAATGTTGATGAGCAAAGTGTTCGAAGTCTTAATGGGTGCAGGGTTGCTGATCAAATCCTTAAACTTGTTCCAAATATTGAGGTGAATATGTTGTACACCTATCTGCACACGTTTTATATTTTTCTCATTTTACAGTTTCCTAATCTGTTGCATAATTATAGCACTTCCGCACAGCACTTAGATGTTTGAAGTTTTGGGCCAAAAGGCGTGGTGTTTATTCCAATGTAAGATTGGTATAACCTGTTTGTTTTTCATTAGTTTCTTCACTTTCATATTATGTTCTTAATTTTTTTTTTTGTTTTTAATTGTTTATAGGTTACTGGATTTCTAGGAGGTGTAAATTGGGCTCTTCTTGTCGCACGCATTTGCCAGCTTTATCCCAATGCAATACCTAGTATGCTGCTTTCTCGATTTTTTAGAGTATATACTCAGTGGAGGTGGCCCAACCCAGTTATGTTATGTTCGATAGAAGAGGATGAACTTGGCTTTCCTGTCTGGGATCCTCGGAAGAATCCTCGGGACCGGTTTCATCATATGCCAATAATAACTCCTGCATACCCTTGCATGAATTCTAGTTACAATGTCTCTGTAAGCACCCTTCGTGTTATAATGGAACAGTTCCAATGTGGTAATGGAATATGTGAGGTGAGATAATACAAGGTTATTCTATTTAGGTCTAGCTGCCTATTCTGAATTTTGAACTATTGATTACTCATCTTTTTAATTGTTTGTATATAGGAGATTGAGCTAAACAAAGCTCAATGGAATACTTTGTTTGAACGATATCTTTTCTTTGAGGCATACAAAAACTATCTACAAGTTGACATTGTTTCAGCAGATGCTGATGACTTGCTGGCTTGGAAAGGCTGGACGGAGTCGCGGCTTAGACTGCTTACCTTAAAGGTAAACCACTGGAGGAGTACTCTATTGAGCTTTAAACCTCTTTTGCTTATCATTATGATGACTTGTAAGATGACAGTTCAGTGCATTAAGATTTTTTTCTTTCCCATGGTTTCTACATCGCTCTACAGATAGAGCGGGACACAAATGGAATGTTGCAGTGTCATCCTTACCCAAATGAGTATGTAGATAAATCCAAGCTGTTCCCACATTGTTCTTTCTTCATGGGCTTGCAAAGGAAAGAGGGAGTGAATGGTCAAGAAGGTCAACAATTTGACATACGTGGAACAGTCGATGAGTTCAGACAAGAGATAAGCATGTACATGTATTGGAAACCAGGAATGGATATTTATGTTTCTCATGTTCGTAGAAGGCAGCTCCCTGCCTTTGTTTTCCCTGATGGATATAGACGGCCTCGAACATTGAGGCATCCGAGCCAGCATACTGAAAAAGCTTGTGAAGATGTCACAAGGTCACAATCTGGTTCTGCAGAAAGACGAATTAAGAGAAAACATGATGATGAGGCAGTAGATGAAAAACTGAGCAAACCTAGAGACTGTAATACAAGCAACTTTGGAGGAACATCTCATATTAGCATTGGTCAAGAAGCTAAACTAGAGCACCTAAGAACTGGGGATGTTGATGGCAATTCTGTTGATAGGCTGTTAGACCGAGATAAAAGATACGAGGAGATTACCATTCAACAGGCTAGAACTGATGGTCAGGGGTCCCACACCATATGTGGGCTGACTTCTTTACATGTAGATAATTTGTCAATAGTTAGAAATGTAGGGTCACAGGAACAGTGAGTGAACCCAGCTGTGTAAAGTCAGCTAAACAGATGGGTGAACCTGTTAGACAGGAGTAGCTTTCTTCATCTGAAGTTCCTGATTCTGAAACAAGGGAAATATACAGGCCTGGCTTGAATGGGAAAACGGGGGATTTTGCATCAGCTTACATGGACAATGAAGAGATTGGATCTTCTATGAGAATTTTAAACTGGAAAAGTGGTGATGTTGGGGTTGATCAAGAGGTGGTCAAACCATGTGATCAAACAGCAGTAGTTGAAACTGCTGAAAGCGTATGTGGGTCTAGTTCCGATGTGCAGAACCTCAATTACGGGGTGAGTTTCTTTGTTTGATGTGTTTGAGTTAAAAAGATTGTAGCATAAGGCCGTGAGAACACGGAACATTCTGGAGATAGCGAGTCAGGGATCAATGCAGGCTGCTATAATGCGGTACAGATTTGGATTCACTTATGGAAAATGGACATCTGAATGCTGGTGTTGTTTTCCTAAACAGCTTGTCTGAAGGACTAAAGGTTTTGAATTTAACTTCTGGACATAAATTACTTAATTTATCATCTACCTCATAGTAGCTGGTTTTCTTACAGTTTTGTTTTCTACTTAGGATGCCTTTTTTTGTTCCGTGTCTTTGTAGTTGAGACATTGTGACTCTCAATCCTGGTTTTTGTACTTTATTCTTGAGTAATGAGGTTTTGAGCACCTAAATGATATTAACTTGATGTTTAATGGTGCAGGAACAAAATATCAGATGACTTCAAGGATCTTATTTCTAATTATTTTTCTCTAGGAATTCTTTCAGCTACTTCATTTATTCATTGAAATTTTGTCTAGTTGTCTCTTCCTAAGCTTTTTATCATGTTAATTCTTTGCCCAGTCAATCTCCTAACTGGTGCATATGTGGTGGCAGGTCCTGCACCACCATCATACGTGCTCTGTTTCCAGTAATTGTGCTTAAGACCCTGACTCTGTTTTGTGTCTAAGACTCAGCTACTTTACCCTCTCTCTTTTTTGACTGTTCTTGTGGACGTAACTGCCCATTTGTACTTCCATTTTGTTGTACACGCAGATTTTGCAGTTATGAAGGCTACAAATTCTCAAGATGGAGCTAGGTTAGAAACTTTGTAGAAGCCAGTAATGAGGCATGCATTTTTGGAACTCTTTCTTTGTTTATGCAATTTGTCACGTCTTTATGCTGATTTCTTCTTTTTGGTTTTTTGTTAATTTGTAGCAGGTTGAGTTTGAAGTCAATGGCACTATGTACTGTGGATGGTGCATTGGGAGAATCTTTGTTTCCAAAGGATTAAGGCCAGCGTCTTGTAAGTGTTACTCTATTTGCTGGCTTACATTATGGATTTACAGGTACACTGTAGTGGCAGCATATTTGGCCATGCGGATCCATTCTTTGCCTGTTCTGTTTAGGCGTAACGTGCTGTGTGGTTTTAGTTTGGAGGAGCAAAGTAACTTTATGAATGCTGGTGTGTTTTGAAGACTCGACTAAATCTCATTTTTGCATCACTTGAGCGCTGTGGCACGCTAGCCTCTATTTATTGAACAAATCATTCATATTCCATCAAGAAATTGTAAATTGAATAGGAGTGTTGCTTGTATCATTTAGATAAATTTTTGGTAGACTTATGTAGTCCAGTATACTTGTAATACAGTTTCATCAATGTTCTCTAATTAACTTTAGTCTCTCCTTCCCATTGTATACTTTATTACCTGTTCTGATGGTAAGAATTCCGAAGTGTAGTTTCACTTCTCAGTTGTGAAATAAAATGTTGGCAGGATCATTTGATCTGTCTAAACCTTTAAAAATTCAGTCATGTTTTTAAATGGTTTATTACTAGTATTTTGAGTTGGATCCTTAGACATTCAAAACCGGAACGGAAGATTGATTGAAAAGAAGGAAAATTTATGATAGCCAAAATCATGTTCAGCTAGACTACAACTAACCTAAGCTAATGATACATTCTGCATACATACACTGATCCCATGTTAATGTAGAAATAAACAATCAAAGCCCCCCACTCATGGGATTCCTTTTGACATGGGCGTCCATGTTCCTTTTTGTATTGTCAATCAGACATTGTAAATCATGCTGTCATCTTCGTTGGATACCTTCTTACTGTTCTTGTAACTGGAAAGGTAAGTGGCAGTGCCAAGAAGTGGAGCTACATCAATGTCGCTAACCTTTTTTTTGGCTCCTTTACCATCCTCCGGACAACAGCTACGAAGGACATGCAAAACTTCTTTCATGGAAGGCCTGGTAGAAGGAGATTCACGCGTACACACAATTCCTACCTTGTATACCATTTTAATTTCTTCCAAGTAAGGTGATTCTCCTATCTCTGGATCAAGTATTTCAACTACTGGCTTATCTTCTGAGAAGTGCTGCCACGCCCATTGTACTAAGCTCATATTCTGATCCGTGCTATTGGCTTCTCTTCCTGTCACCAATTCCAGGAGTACCACGCCAAAGCTGTAAACATCTATCTTTGCATTCACTTTTGTTGTATATGCGTGCTCTGTTATTCAAATGGCATTTTGTGTTAAAACAGGATTCCACTTTTTCTGATTCAAGGAGGATATATCGATCAAGTTAGAGGATATTTACCTGGGGCGAGGTAACCGAAAGATCCTGCAACTACAGACATTGTGTGAGAACTTGCATGCCTAGTTAGCATCTTAGCAAGTCCAAAATCTGCAATTTTTGCCTTGAATTCGGAGTCTAATAAGATATTGCTCGACTTCACATCACGATGAATGATTGGTGTTGGACACTCATGGTGCATGTAGCATAGCCCCTGAGCAGCTCCAACAGCAATTTGCAACCTTGTTGGCCAATCCAAAACTGAACCCATCCTTGACATTGGTGATCTCTTATTCCCATGAAGCCATTTATCAAGGCTCTGATTTTCCATGTACTCGTATACCAGAAGCTTTGAATCTTCACTGGAAATGCAACACAACAACTTCACTATGTTGGAATGGCGAATGCTGCCCAGTATTTCAACTTCAGCTAAAAACTCTTTCTCAAGCTTGTAATCTAGTTTCTTACTATTCCAGATTTTCTTCACAGCAACAAATTCATTATTACGGTTAACAACAATTCGATAAACCTTCCCCGATCCACCACTTCCGATGAGATTGTTATCTGTCAAATTGGTCAATATGTTTCCTTCGCTGAAATCCAATATCTGGAACGAAGTCAACTTCCATGTTGCTAGATCCTGTCTGCGCTTTTTCCTCCTGTAGTCTCGAACTATGAAGAAGCTCAACACAAGGATAGCTATGGAAACAAAGATGGAAATTGTTAGAATGATGGCAAGATATCCAGAGGACAACCTCTTGCTATGACGGTGTTTGGAACTGCAATCCGGAAGTTTTATGATCGAATTATCTGCGCATAGACCAGCATTGTTCAGAAAACTGTTATTATATGCAAGGTTATCTAACTGACTCGGGATCCTGCCGACAAGTTGATTAGATGACAAGTTGAGTGAAGTTAGCCTCATGTTGCCAATGCCAGGAGGAATTCCACCAGAGAATTGGTTTTCTGATAAATCCAAGTTAAGCAGATTAGGTAATGAACCAATCGCAGCAGGGATTTCACCAGAAAGCTTGTTGTTAGAGACATCTAATGTAGTCAACGATCTCCATGAAATTATTTCAGATGGTAATTCACCAGAAAAATCATTACCGTCGAGAAGCAGAGTTGTAAGGTCAGAAAGATACGTTATCTCCTTTGGGATTTTGCCTGAAAACAAATTGTTGCTAACCTGAAAAACGACCAAATTTGTCCATGTTGCAACGGTGACCGGAATTTCACCGGAGAACTTGTTGTCACTAATTTCCACCCTCGACAGATTCCATGCAAGTTGACTTGGTAGTTTGCCCGAAAAAGAATTGTTGCTTAACATCAAGGACGATAAATTGAAGGTTGTCCATATTCCTTGAGGGATCTCGCCTGAGAAATTGTTGTTTTGAAGCTGAAATGTGCGTAGAGTGGGGCAATTTCCAAGCGACTTAGGTACTTGCCCGCTGAGCTGATTTGTATGAGCAACCACTCCTTGCAGAACACCTCCAGCACATAAATTTTCAGGCAGTTGACCACTGAACTGATTCTCTGACACCTCGAACCCTTCGAGCTTCGAATGAAGGCCGAACTCCGGTGGGAAAATACCAGTCAAATTGTTGTCAAAAACACGGAAATCTCTCAGTGCAGGAAGAAGACCAATGCTTGTTGGCAACTCTCCCGTTAACCTGTTCGAGAACAGGCTTAAAAAGTCCAGATATTGTAACTTCCCAAAATCCTCTGGAATGGAGCCAGTCAAAGTATTCATCGAAAGATCAATTTCTTTTAAATTCAACGCTTCAACGGGTTTTGGTATCTCACCGGACAGATTATTCTTGAAGAGATAAACATGCGTTAGATTCTTCAAAGAAAACAGCCTACTAGGAATTGGACCTTCCAAGTTGTTTCTAGCTAAGTCCAAGTGCTGCAGATTGGTAAGGTTGTTGAAAGATTCAGGGATTTCGCCTATCAGATTGGTGAATGTCATCCACAAAAAGGACAACTTCGTTAACTGACCAAATTCCTGAGGTATCTTCATGGGGGTAAAGTCATTATAAGCCAAACCCAAAACCTCGAGATTGGATAAGTTTCCAATTTCCTTAGGAAATGTCCCGTTGAACTGGGTTTGGTACATGTACAAGGTTTGCAACTCTGGTAGTCTTCCAATACTTGGTGGAATATTACCAGAGAAATTATTAGCACCAACATCCAAGTAAACCAGAGCTGACAACCGGTCAATCTCGTCAGGAATTGGACCAACAAAATAGTTTTGAGAGAGGTCTAAGGTCTGGAGCTTTGAACAATTGTAAAGAGCTGGGAACTCTCCAGGGATGTAATTGAAAGCAAGGTCAAGGAAAGTGAGGTTTCTAAGGTCGCATATTGTTGAAGGAATCGGTGTGGTAATGTTCTTGTCACGGAGATGAACTTCGGTGACAGAATTGGCGGTGCAGTTGATCTCCGGCCAATCGCACGGTGAGGAAGATGAGTTCCAGGATTGAAGGAATGGTGGATTGCCCAGTTGCTGTTTAAAGTTGAGAAGAACATCTCGTTCGGCATTTATGTCTTGTGAGGTTACTTTGAAGGCTGTAGAGATGAAAAGAAGGAAGAGAAAGGATAAGCTTAGTTCAGACATGTTTCAACACAGCCTGTTTCTAAGTTTTGTATGAGAACGAAACAGACTTCGACGTTGGCAGGAGGAGGATTTGGGATATTCATTGGTTTCTATGATTATAAGTAAGCCAATTTACAACCAAAAATAAAACTTTTAAGTTAGCCTTTTTTGTTGGTTTCTGTGTGTTTTTTACTTGCATTTCATTGGTTTGACATAGATTCTTTTTAATTTGGGTTGACTTAAAAAATTATATTATGAAATTGACTGTATTTTACTCCTTTATTAAAAATATACAGTAAATAAATTATTTTATTAAAGATTTCATTTATTTTTTATGTTAAAAATTTATCTTTATAATTATTTTATCAGTTACTGTAGTTTTTAACAATAAAATTGAATAAATTTTTTTTATAAAAATGACTAATTTACGATTAGATTTAACATAAAAATTAATTTATCTATTTTTTTAATTATATGATTTAGTTATAAATTAAATTTTGTTGTACTTTAAAACATGGTCGGACTTATTGTAATCATATTTTTTTAAGTTATTGTATTGATTGATTTTAAAATGAATAAAAGTTTTAAAATTTTATTATAAAATAAGTAATAAAAATTTAAGTCACAATCAAACTTAATAGTGCCACCCAATAGTGTTTACCAATTAATCAAATAACACTATTGGTATTAATAAATAAATAACCCAAATTAAGACAAATGAGTCTGCTTTGGATAATATACTAAATAAACTCTACACGTTTTCATTTCATATAAGTAACTCCTTAGATTTTTATTACATAAAAAAGCTCTTGAAACTTTAGTCAATACCCAAATAAGTCATTAAACATTAAGAAAAACTCTTAAAATTTAATTAGTGCCCAAATAACTCCTTAATCTTTTACTTATATCCAACTGAATTATTACTATGTGAAAGTAAACTATTATTCCATATTGTATTTTAAAAATATTTAATATCTAATATTATTAAAAATCTCATGCTAGCATACATGAATTCATTTTTAATAGTAGAAATGAATAATTTTTTTAAAAAATGACCAATTTTCTTTAATTATTTTTTTGGTAGAGGGAAAAAAATACAAAGGGGCTCTATGGAAATTTTACCGAATGAAGGTTTTTCTTGGTGTGTGTGAAGAATATTGGGCAAATAGTCAACCAAGGTGTGCTGCTTTACTTGAGCCGAAGCCCGCTTGGCCGCATCGTTAGTTGGCTATGGGCAATCACAAGGACATAATCAAGCCAAAAGCTTCGGGCCAGCTTAAGCTGAAGCTTCAGTCAATCACAAGATTTTCAAGTCGGTCAATAAATAAGGACGTCAGCGTTGATGCAAGTGCAACACGGGTGTTCCATGAACAAAAAAAAAACAAAAACGAAAAAGCGTTGATTGTTTTAACGCAAAACAGTGGATAAAGTTGTTCCAAGTACCCATACTTTTTTATTACATGAATTTATTATTTAACTTTTTATATTTTTATAATTCTTTTTCTCATGCGCCAAAAGGAATTATTTTTCTCATAACATTTTGAATTAAATAATTATGCAACCTTTAAAATTATAAAGGTATAGTTAGTAAATTTAAAATTAGGTTATTTCTATCATTTAATTTTTTTTGTTAATATGATTATCGTTAGTAAAGAAATTAATCAAAATGGTCACTCAACCATTAAATTTATCTTTTCCTTCTAATTGAGAAATCGAATGAGAATAAGGATAGAGTCCTTTTCTACATGTTAATATCAATACCGAAAACAATGAAATTTATAGTAAGAGAAAAATCCGTCGACTTTAAAAATTGTGAGGGTTCAAGTCCCTCTATCCCCAACCCCAAAAAGCCCGTTTACTGTCTATTTATTTTATCTTACCATTTTTGTTAGTGGTTCAAAGTTCCTTATGTTTCTCATTCATCCTATTCTTTGCAGTTTTACAAGCGTATCCTAACATGGCAGAATTTTGTTCTCTTATCACAAGTCTTGTGATATAGTGTGGTATATTGTGATATGTATATGGTATGCGTAGAAATCTCTTGAGCAAAGAATACCTATTTGAATGATTCATAATACATATGATTACTCATATGGAAATTTACAAAGTCTTCCTTTTGAAGATCCAAGAAATTCTTGTTCGTGACTTTTAATTTAATACTTTTTCGTTTTTTTTATTTTCATTTTTAATTGACCCAAGTCATAATCACTGATTCTCATTTAAAGATGTTGTTATTCCTGACGAGTTTAAAAGTAAAAAAAAATCTCAAAATTAAGCCACATCGGCAATGAGATTAAGAAATAAGAGCACAAAAATCTAAAGCTTTAGAGTGGCATTTGAAGAGGAGGCCTTGGGTTTCGCTTTGGTGGTTTTGGATCAACAATCTAATGCTGAAGAAAATATTGAACAATCACAACAACAATTGTGAGAAGCAAGAATTGTGGGTAAGGAGAAGAAAAGAGAAGGGAAACATAAAAAAATAGGAAGAAAGAAGAAGCGTCCCTCCACATTGTTAATTAACAAGATAATGTTCACTAACGATGATTTAACGTGGAAAATTATGGCATTTTTAAGAGAAACGACATCTAAAAGAGGAAAAAAAATGAAAGCATTCAATTAAATTTAATTAAGTGTTGAATTTAATCAAACTTTTTAACACAATGATTAAACTAATACTTTTTTAGACGATAAAAATAAAAATGATTTAATTTTAAAATCCCTTAAAAAAACGAAAGAATAGTTTACCCCTCATAAAAAAAAAACCGAAAGGAATAGATACCCAAAATTATAGTCTACAAAAACATGACAGAGAAGTAATGAGATTCGTATATATTTCTTACACCTAATTAATTTCTTGTTTGAAAAACATAAAAATAATGAATAGTTAGTTGACTATTCAATTCGCTATGTTTTTCGGTCAAACTGTTGAATATATCTACGTTTTGATTTAACAATACTTTTTTAAAGTTCATTTCGCACGCTTTCATCTAGAAAGGGCAGAAAAAAGAGATTACGATAATGATTGGCCGACTGTTCCTTTGAAAATTTTGGAAAATAATTTTTCATATTATCTAACCTTCTAGAATTTCTAATATTTCATATTTTAGATAAATTTTTAATTTAAAAAAGTTAAATAAAAATTAATAAAAAAACTGAACAAATAAATTAGCCAAAGAAAGGGTAGTTATTTATACAGTATCGATTGAATATAAAAAACCCCATAAACATGTTTAAAATGCTGTCATGTGTCATAATTTATATTTATAATAGCATCCTAAATCTACTTACAAAATATTTTTATTTTAATGGTATAAAATAATTACCAAAACAAGCAAATAACTAAATAAAGTGAAGGATTCACTTATAACAATGTAAAATTTAAGTTATTTTGCCAATTGAGTCTTAACTCGATTGGCATGAATATTGTTGTCAATACAGGAGGACATGAGTTTAAATATGCTGAAACGCATTATCTTCCTATTTATGAGTTCGAAGGGACTATAAGTAGTTTTAGACACTGTGTTAAAAAAATCAGATATTATTAAAACTTATAATGAGATTGTTCAAAAAAAAAACATATGTGATTTTACACCACTCTATGACTTTTTATACAATTAATATTTTAACAATCCAACCATCATATTTCATGTTTCATTTCATGTAGATCATGCATGCCAAATTTGGTATAAATTAAAACTTTTAACAATTTATTTTATGTAAAAAAACTTTCGACCCGTTAAATGTATATTAATATAGACACTATTTTAGATCGATGTGATAAAGATATCAGATCAACTTAAAAATTTACATATATGACAAGTACAAATTATTGATAAATTTAACGGTTAAATTATTAAAATATCATTAATATAAAAAAAATTATAAAATGCTATAAAACCACTCAAAATTTACAAAGTGAATGCATTGCCTTAAATAAAATTCATTATTAAGTTGAACATATCCACATGGTTACAAAAGGAAGTTTCTTATATTATTAATTTTGTAAAATATTATTACTAAGATAAAAATATGATATCGTCATTAAGTTACAGAGGTGTATGCAATTTTAGAAAAACTTGGAAGCAACTTGCTCATATTGTTTTAAAAAATAATGAAGTGGATGGCTTAGAAAAAGCCGAAAGAGTTTCTAGATAGAGAGAAAAATGTAGCACTTAAATTAAATATGAAAATGAATATTTAACTAATCGGCTTGAACAACCTGGCAATTAACATTTAAACAATTGATTTGGTGTTTTGTCGCTAACATGACCATTTATTAAAGCTATCTTTACAGTTCCCTTGCCGTATGTTTTTATCTAAATCCATATATTACCATTTGTATGTTTATCAAATAAATTTGAATTTTTTATTTGGTCAACTTTTTTTAACATTAATCTCATTTTGGAGCGAAACTAAAAATTATTTTTAGGGATCGAAATTAAATTTGTAATTTTTACAATAGTAAAAATACTATTTTGACATTTTAATAGTTTACATCTTTATATTTTTTAAAGGATTAAATCAATTTTTATCATTTTTAAGGGGTCAAAGTGTAATTTTACCTTTACTAATTTAAACTTTTAAAATTTTTGAAGGGCCTAAATGAAATTTTTTCTATTTCCCTGCCAGCCTCTCTAGCTACACCCCTGATCTCATTATAGGTTCCTATCATATTTTTTTTTTATATACATTGTCTAGAACTACCTATACCCATAGCCCCTCCTCAACCCTTAAATAGGAGAATAATGCGCTTCAACACATTTGAACTCACGTAGTCCTACACTGACAACAATACCGATACTGATCAAATTAAGACTCAATCCACTTTTATAGTTAAGTTATACTCAGTTTGCTAAATATCCAATATATATAGTTTATTTTCAATATATATGTAACAACTTTAACTATTGATTGTCTATAGGGTTTGATTTTATATGTATGTCGAGAATTTTATATAGATAAAACATTTTTTTTAAATATATCATTACTATTCATAATAACAGAGACATATAAGATGATCATAAAATTTATATAATATGAAGTATTAATATATTAAAATTTGTATAAAATATAATGATTTGAATATGGTTATGATAGTAAAAAGTAAAACAAATGTGTTACAAATTTTGAGATGAATTAAGTAAGCATCAATCTTTTAGTTATGAGGAAAAAGTAAAGTAATAGTGGTATTGGGTTAAAACATCCATCTAGTAAATGGGTTTTGAAAAGGAGAATTGGATCCAATTTCTAAATGTTAGGTCACCTGATTTAGTTTCTCTTGCATTTTCGTTTACATTTCTATCAAATTGCAACTGCTATGACCACTTTTGCTAGAAAGTAGGTTAGAGTTGTATGATTTAAATTTTAAGAGATCACTTGCAAGTTAAGTTAAATAAAATATGTCTTCTTTCTAAAAGATTTAGTATTTATGAGTATAATATATTTAGCATTTATTAGCATAATATATTCCACTTTGATTAGAATTAGGTTTTTTTCAACATATAAATAGATTAGTCGAAACTCTTATTGTAATTATTCGAATTTGACATAGTGAATTTTCTTCTTTTCTGCCCGTAGTTTTTTTTTCAAAAGGATTTCCACGTAAAAGTCTATGTTCTTTATTTTTATTTCTCTTTTTTTTTACGATATAGTGTCATTACCGACATTCTAATTTTACAAAGTATATTGCAAACTTTACAAAGTTATGAAAGAAAACCTGGAATTCTATAAAGCTACCAATCCCCACCATTTTCCAATTTTATTATTTTCCTTGTTGAACAAGTTGATCCCTTTACATGTTTGGGGAATGTTAAAACATTGTGCGGTTGTTAAGTGAGCAGAATGTAATTAAAATCTACAACTTAATATGACTTTAAAAAAAAAAAGTATTGGAAGTGTCTCTCTAACAAATTTATTCCCACAAGGTTTGCACCACAATGAAGAAAAATTGACCAAGTCAACCACCACAAATGGCTCGTATAAGCCAAAGCCTTTGGCTGTTAACGTGTTACCTGGTGCATGAGTACCCAAATGCGAGCATAGCCAAGTATGAACTCGTTGATTTAAACACCCTTTTATCATGATGCCTTTCTTCATTTCCTTACTTTCAGGCGGCGATGGCTTTAAGTAAATTGAAAGTTAAGCTGTAAGGGTAATAGTCAAATATTTGGATCATATTGCTTACTTGGGTCTTAATCAACACACAAACAAATGCCAGATTAGCGGCCGCTGTAAATATTATTTGGAATCTTGTGTGCTAATTCTATGCCAACTCTTATTCCAGTTAAAGATCCATTAATTACATGTTCATACTATACCCTCTTTTCAGAAAATGGAAATCCTAACTTTGCATTGATTCTTTACTTGCTTTTTTATATTTATGTGAAACTTTGCAAGGATACTAGAATAGACACACTGTTTGATACATCAAAACAACATGGGTGGGTTAAAAATACAGTTTTTATTTATTTATAAAAATAGTAAAATAATGATACATCCGTTAGATATTGTTTTGTATTTTACATTTGGGTGTTTTTATAATTGTTGAATTGATTTAACTCAAATTAGTGTAGATTAACCGAGATCATGATTGCCTTTCTAGATTTTGACATCATGAAGCATAAAAACTAGTAGAAAGTTGTGTTATGAAGTACATGTATGGGGGAGCCATTAAAACTTTAGGCTTTGTTTGTTGATTCCAAATTGCTTGCTTAGCTGCTGGAAGGCCAAAATTTGATTGTTGGGGCTCATATGACGAGGGGTAACCACGAGTTGCAGGTAGTTAGTAGTACCTATCTCAAGGGCTTGGCCTCGTGAGAATAACCATCGCAACCACAAATTTAATGCCTCCAATCGATTCAATGGGATCGTTGCTAAAAAAATGGGGGGGACGGAATAAGTAAATCCCAGTGCATTTTAGAGAACAATAATAAAGAAAAATATGGGAGTAAATGTGGATAAACACTACTGATTCAACAGAATGAATAAGTTCAAAAACACTTCTAATTATACATATTAAAAAGGGGCAGCAATGCCAGATACATAAGTTAGGAATTTGATGCTAATAGGGGCAAAATGGCAACGGCTAAGCCACAAATTCATTTGTATTCAAATGATGGCACCGGAGGAGCATCAAAGCTCTCCAAAACCTCAGTTCTACTTCCACTGCCTGTAGCTGATTCCTGCTTCTTTCCACCACCAAAAAGTCCTCCAAACCATGAAGATGAAGAATCCGATGAGGAACCAGATGATGTTGATGATGACGAAGGTGAGGCCTGCCTCAAGCTGTCAACTGATACTGGGGCTTGGTTTGGCAATTGCCCCATTGGGTATCCAGGCATTCCAGCTACATTTGGTGCTGGCTCTTCTATCATGATAGGCATTTGTGGTTGACTGAGAAATTTATTCAACATGATTCCAGCTCCTTCAATCAATGCAAGCAAAACCCCACCAAAAACTGCTGATCTGGAAGCTGCACCAAGTCCTTGACGCATTGAAAGAAACCCTCCGGTGGCAGCACCAGCTATAATCGAGTTCCATGGATCTTCTTTCTGTCGGAGGTACACCATGGTGCAATCAAAGGTGGAGAAAAGGCCACCCCAAACAGCAAAGCTACCACCGACGCGAGGGGCATTCATACGAACTGCTTGTGTTCCTCCCATCAACCGAGCTCCACTTGGGGAGTTATATGTGCCTTTCAAGAAGTGAAAGGCGGCACCTCCAACGGCACCCATGCCAAAAGCACCACCAATATCATCGAGTATTCGATCAGGGCATGGCTCTCGAGATGTTTCAGGAGTTCCCATGATTCACAAAAAGACAGTACCCTTTCTATTAAAAAAGCCTGAAGTTGTAAACTTCCCTACAAAATTACAAACTTAGATTTGTTTAGGACAACGGTTCAGCAAACATTAACCTAGTCTGACTGCAACAAAATAACGTTAATTACAAACTTCAATGATCCATAAACCAAACAAAACCAACACGGAAAGGCATATAACGGAAAGGCATATAATAAAACCCATAAAATAGCAAAATCCTATCGTATCAAGTGACGTAAAAAATGAAACCTTCTCAAAGAAAAGAACATAAAAGCGATCCAAGCTAAAACCCCATGGAACAAAATAAGAACAAAGTAAAACCCTAGAAAAACATCACTTTTGAGACCATGAACTGCATAACCTAGAAACTATTTGGGACAAATAAAAGCAAATAACTTTATTGTATTGCATGAGTGAAACTATCGAATTTTTACCTCGATCTTGAGTGGAAAACAGGGATCACTAACGCATAAAAGATTTTGATTATTATCGATGAAACAAGCAGGGAGGATATGAAGTAAACCATAAACCCTAAAAGGCCTGAACCTTTGGGCTAGCAAAGAAACCTCTTTTTTTTTGTTTTTTTGGGCATTGGGTTTTCTCTGGCCTTTTCTTTTTCTATATATGTAATGGCTTGCATAAATTGATGGTCTTCGCCTTTGGGCTTCTTTTGTGGATCTTCTTTAGAGGCTTCTTCATTTATTACTCTTTTTTACTGTAAATTTCATATTTTCAAATAAATTAAATCTTTTTTATACAAATATATATTTATTTTTAATTAGGAGGATTGTTCTTTTTATAGGGACAAAAATTATTTACAATTTAATAAAGGGAACCAATGTAATATATTTTTTAGTTTAATATAAAAAATGATTAAATATAAATTTGGTATTCGAATTTGCCCATTTCCCCGAATTGGTACTTATGTTTTTTGTCCCAAATTGGTACCCAAATTTTTTTACGTTTACTATATTGGTATCCGAGTTTAACGCCGTTATTTTTTTGCTAACATGGTAGCTCTAGCCATCTGTGCGCCTCCACATGGACCGCTATTATTCCAACCCTAATCGCCCTGCTTCTTCACCCATCTGGCCTCTTCCGATGAGCTCTCCAACCAACGACGACACTAGAGTTGCGTGGAGATTCCCTTCTCCTCTTTTTTCCCATTCTACTAATACGACAACAATGACAACAACGAGATTCCCTTCTCCTTCTCTTCTTCTTTCCCTTCACTTATTTTTTCAGAAAATCTTTGGTAATAGCTCCCACCTACCAAATTTTCTTCTCCAAACCATTAATCCATTTTTAATTCTCTCTTTTTAAGTCCAACTAACTGCTTAAGCCTATTTTGTACTTCAATGTTTAAGTTCTCTTTAAACAAGAAACCATCTTCTGCAAAGGTTGTCGGTTGTATTTCAAGGTAGGTTTATTGCAAATTTTTTGGATTTAAAATTTGCATGTTGTGTTAATGAAACCTTTAATTCTTTTGAGCCAAACAATATTGTATGTCTTTAAATATTGAATTGGGGTTTAAAAGAAATATTGAAATAATTTTTATGTTTTCTTTTTCAGCCATAAAATTTGGGTGGTGATTTGATTAACTGAGCTTTGTACCTAAATTGAGTTTAATACAACAATCTTTCAACCCTCGTTACTTCCAATGTGTTCGCAAAGCTCTCGACGAACTACTTGACAATTTTGCCATCTCATCCTTCAATTTCAGGCCACCCTATCGTTTTCGCCAATCAAGACTTCCTAAAAATGCTGGATTATTCCCTAGAAGAAGTGATTGGCCAAAACGACAAGATATCTCAGGACCCCAAAACCAATTGAAGAACAATGATGGAAATAAGCGAAGCGATTTGACAAGAGAGAGATAAAAGTTAATCCCTTTAAATTTTTCTTCAATTTATTCTTCCTCCTAACATGGGTGAAAGTTTGAGAACCACTGCTCATATCGGAGAGTGGTGGTTCATGTCAATAGAGGCAAAGACAATGGGATCTTTGAGAGAAGAAAAGAAAAAGACAATAAAGAGAAGAAATAAAATAAATGGAGTCAAAAGGTGAAAAAAAAATGAAAGGATAAATAAATGAAAAGAAAAATTGCAAATAGCAATCCATATGGTGGCGCGCGAATGCTAGCGTTGCCATGTCGGCAAAAAGGTAATGACATTAGGCTCGGGTATTAGTATAGTGGAAAAAAGTACCAAAATGAGACAAAAAAAATCCATAAATATTAATTTAGGAAAAATGGACAAATTTAAATACCAATTTCATAAATAATAGAGATAGTTAGTAAAACAGTTAATTAGTGCATCAAATAGTTGTGAAAAATAAATTAATACATATTTCAAGTCAACTTGGTGAGGTCTTTTCGCTGTGATGATTGGTAAGCTTGAAGAATTTTAAGGTGGAATTGGAGTTATTAACCTGGCGGCAAGAGAAACATAAAAATTTGGATTTCGGAATATATTTTGTATAAATACTAATATTCGTCACACTCAATAGAATAATATTTAGTATTAAATTCTTTTTATATTTTGGAAGTAATGATTTTAATTTCATTATTTTTAAAAAATATGAAAAAGAATTGATTTAAAGAAAAATGTTATTTATTTAATTTTTTAATTGAGTTAATACTAGATTAAATTGATTAAATTGTGACACCAAGTCAATTAAGTATTTTGTATAAGTACTACATTATGCCACACCCATCATATGAGTGAAAAAATATATATAAAAAATATACTTTTTAAATTTTACGTAAAAGTGATCGAAATAACAAAATTAAGATTTTGAGATTTTGGTATCTTAGGTTTAAATTGCATATTTATTCTTGGTATATATAAAAGATAAAATAAACCTGATAATAATATTTATTATTTAATAGAATAAAATTTTAATTATTTTCCAATTGTCCGATTAACTTGTGCTTATATGGTACCCGTTAGTGAAGGAATGAAGCAGTGGTGGTGGCAACTAACTACTTTTCTTCCTTTTCTTGTAACGCAAGTCACTAGGGGAATTCAACCAATCTTTGTCCTCTTGAATTTCAGAAGTGGTTTGATACAGTTGCTGCAAATCAGAAGCAAAATGGACAATTCCCCTCTCCTTGCAATGCTTATGAGGGTGGACTTCGGCTACTTTGAAACTAATCTCTCTCTCAATCAACAGCAAAAAAAAAAAAAAAAAAAACAGTAATAGTCCTTCCATTTTAGAAAACAAAACATTCTAAACATCATTAAAACAAAATCTTAAAAGTCAATTACAAGCATGTCAAAAGAGATTATAAAGTGCCATCAAGTTTCCATTTCCAAATACCTAGTTGACCTCTACAAGTACATAAAAAGGAAGAGCAACATTAAATTTGAAATCCATCAAAATATATTCACAAACTTATTCTATGAACATCATAGCTCATATACCAACTTTCATGAAATGGATTGCAAATCATAGATTTGTTGTTTTGAAACCCCAAACTTCCATGCCACCACAACTTCTTCTCTTGAAACATAAGAAAATGCACCCTCTTTTAAATGTCAACTTCAAATATGAACAGCAGGATCAAATGGTGCCTTTTCTTTCTCATTGCTGCAAACTGAAAGCACCCAAGTTCACCATCATTCTTAGCAATTTGGTCAATACTTTCAGTTTTACAAATTTCTTGATAAAATGAAAAAAAAAAGGGTATAACTTACTTTGTAGAGTTGAAAGTTCAGAACTCTTCAATACATGCAACCTCTTTGCAGTAGAAACAAACATGCTGCCAAAATATATGAATTCCAGGATCAAAACTATCGGAACCAAAATAAAAATATAAATTGTCATAAAACGAAATAATTTATATGTATACATATATATAGTTTGATTCAAGTTTATGTAAAGGTAACCATGAGGCTGAACTATCGATAGTATGCCAGCTAGTTTTCATCTTGAAGAAACCGATGTTCTTGTCTTGAAATTTGCAGTTGAATAACAGTTGAAATATTCGCTTTTTAAGGCCTGTTACAGATAAAAATGCTTACTTCCATGGGACATCACCAACTAGGATCCTGTCTCCTTCATCATCTTCATAAATTAGAGTATATTCCCCACTTCCAGCTAATGGACCAGCTTCTGCTTTCGCTGATTCCTTGGCCTTGCTTTCGTTTTGGGTGGCAGATGGATCTCTTTGAGCTAAGATATAATTATAAAACAGAACAAGCTAACATAAAGTAAGATATAATTAAGGGTGATAGAAGGGACATTTAGTATTATCTGGTTAATAGACTAACCTGCAAGCAAACCACTGAATAGATCATCTATAGCAAGTGAGAGTTCCTCATAGCTGTTATAGGCACTGAGATTTACTTTCCTTCCAATAGGGATTCCTTCCATGTTGATCTTTACAAATAACTGAGTTTTGGGATTTTCTGGTTTTCCTCCAGTGTCCTTGTCATTTGAGGATTCAGAAGCCGGCTTGGACAAGCTGTTGCTCGCAATATTTTTCCGGAATGATCGAATTGGAGGCCACCCCACAACTGGGGAATATTCAATTCTGCTCATTTTTAGGCAGTAAATAAGAAGAAAAATTATCATACTTGAATGGTATCAGCCAAGGGCTAACATGCTTGAATCAAACCATGCTCAGCTCTTAGCTGAAAGTTATCTACATTTAAATATACTTCGTTTTTTAACTAAGAAAATACAGTTTTCTATCCCTTTCTTTTATCTTATTTAAAGATCAGAGTAATAGTTTTTCTATGGCTTTTGTTATGAACCAAGTAGTAAAATGACACAAGCAAAGTATAAAAAGTTAAAGGAATAACAACCTTTTATTGGAGGTAATGTTAGTGGAGGCATCTGGATCAGCAGTAGCAAGACTACAACATGCTTTCCCATCAGCAAACTGAACCTCTCCCACTGCCATCCTAGGGCTACATGGCTGCTTAAAGTCTTCAGCCATTCCAGCAAGCTTCTTGGAGACTGGTAAGTTCTGGAAAAATGAAGCCTTTGAATGTTGTGGCTCCTCCTTGGTGTCTTTAGAAAACGCAGAATATATTGTAGAGCCTGAGGACCATGGAGTTGGAGGAAGATTAACTTTATCACCTATTTTTTCAATACAAGAAATCTTTTGGCATTGGTTTTTGGTAGTATCTACGGGCCACTCTTTCTCTCCTGTTCTTGTTTCAGCTGTGTGTTGGAAAGCTCTCTTTGTTCCATGAGTTGTATTTCTGTTGTAGTCTAGAGCTTCCCCAGGTGGACCAAGCCTCAGTTCCAACTTCTTGTCCTCTGAGACTTTATGATTTACTAGCCATTCTTTGTTCATAAGATTAAGAAACTGAGGATAATCCACCATCTTATCAGTCACCATAAGAAGGGAAAATTATGAAAGTGATTCTAGCTGGTTGAACTAAGAAACAATGTTTTGGTTCTTAGAGAAAAAGACTCAACTCAGTGGAAGATAAGTGCAGAGACAATACTGAAACAGATAATAGGATTAAATATGCCTACTTGTGTCTACCTAGAGGCTAAACCAACAACAACACAAAATATCTAAGTACTTCACCAGCCTATATATATAAAAATTTGTTGCATTTGCATGGAGAAAGGCAATATATGGGAATAAAATTACTTAGTGATATATGACAAGCTTGTGGGGGGAAATATAGCTAGGTGTGGCTCTTTTTAACTTCTTTGAAGTTTGCTCTCCTAGTTTCCTCTGGAGACTGAGTTTAGGACAGACAAAATGAAAACTGCAGAAAGAACAGCTTGCACATAATGGTGATGCATAACCTAGACAAGACAACTTTGTTCTGTCTCGTTTTTTGTCAAGAACCAAATGGGTAGCCTAGACTCTTTATGATGCCTTATCCTAGGCTTTTAGGCAGATAGATAGACATTGCAAATGATAAGGACAGTATCACTGTTCATTTCCATTCATATATAATGAAAACAACTTGATGCATACATTTATACATTTGATTGAATACATATCCTATACTGATTTCCCATAAAAACAATCTTATATATATATGTATGTGTGTGTGTGTGTGTACGCACATACGCGCATTTATAATGGTTCAAAAGAAGAAAGAAAATGAACCGTTTGTTGTATTTAACTACAGTTTGGTTAGTAGTAGTATAAGTAAACCCAGTCAACTCCTCTCATGTGTAGAAAACAAGGAAATATTTTCTTTAATAGTTGAACTGAGAAGCTAGAATATTGATAAGGTCTTGATTTAAAAGAGAACTCCAAAAAGTAATAATTACATACATTTACAAATGTCTTCGGTTTTGTCATTATTAAACTGTTGACTCTTAATACTCTTTCAAGCATGCTTTCTGCAATCCGCGTTTCATGGATGGGTGGAGACGCCTACCTTTTGCCTTGATGGGTTTAGCATTTCAGAAAATGAAAGTTATTATTAACGAGTTGCTATATATACATATATATATAAGGATTCAAATTGAGACCCCAAACATGGTTTTAGTTGCCATTTTGTTTGTTTATAATGATTGTAGATGCAACGAATGTAATTACGGTAAAATTACAATGAATATCGACAATGAAAAAAACCCGAATCGTAAATTAATAACTATATTGTCATGTTACAGCCACTATTTAAATGGTGTATATATACGTATTTGTGTTCTATTCAAAGTAGGCAGTGGAAATGTTCAATGAATATAGTTGGGAAAGAAAAAAGAGAAAGTAAAACAAAACTAAAGTCTTGGTCATCATTATTATTAGCAGAACAACGAAGGCTTTTGAGCTCACCATCTGTTAATGGTGGTGGAGCCCTAATATCCCACTTATTAAGATATGAACGATCACTGCGTGACCTGATAATTCCCAACTTCACTTTAAGAGGAGCCTTTTTGGACCTTTTCTTTTTCTTCTCTTTATACTTCATGATCTTTATTATGATTACAAGTTTGCCTGCTACTAATTACCAACCAACCAAATCCCTCTTCTTAATTCATAATTACAACTACAACTAACATCAAATATGCTTAAAATCGTTTAGTTTTTTAACCTGTAAAACCGATTGTATCTGCCATGTTAATCATCTTCTACTAAGACTTTTAAGGAAAAAAATTGTCTGATGTATAGTATATAAGAGATTCGATTTGCTGCAAGAGAAATTGTAGTTTTTTTTTTACTTACAAATGATGATTTACCAGATACTTACAAGACAAAACACTGTGCAAAGGTTCTTTTGTGATACAGCTTTTAAATGTTGATTGGATGTAAGGATATATTGTGCAAATTTGGGCCCAGAAAACACATCAACAATACTAGAATCATGTGAGTGGATTCAATTGGGAAATCTGGGGGCTGTCTGTCCAACAATCAAAGCCCCAAAGGCTTCCCAAATTCAAATTTTCTCAAGGTACACTAGCCAACTTTAATAGTATAGTTCACCATTTCAACTTCAAAGTGCGAGGAAGACCATGACCTTCCTCCAAGGACACCCTTAATATGGAACTTGAATTCAGGCCACTAAGACTGTCAACTTTCCATAAAGCTAGTGATGCATTCACTGTATGTGTGCGAGCGCGCTGCGTGTGTACATATTTTCCTGCCAACCCACCAAGTAATAGAAAGGAGTTTTGGCAGGCGCAGGGGAAACAACTTGATAAACAAGAACTAGAATATATAACCTCGCATCTTATTATTGATAATATTTAGATATTCAAGTCATTATTGCTCATGCTTCATTTACAACATGAAACCTAGTTTCTATAGAAATGAACTGGTTCTAGTGAAGGCCAGTATATCGCCATTAGCATCTGACTTACAGGGCACTCTCATGTTGTTTGAGCAACTGCAGCCTGTCCCATCATCTGAATAAAACCGGACAAATTAGTTCAATTAGAAGTTATAAACATGCTGGTGTCCGTATAAATAATGGGATATATAAAAGAAAAGTGAGACCTGAAAGTAAAATTCGAGCTTCTTCCTCAAGATTGCATGCTCTTGCTTGATATGTTGAAAATTCCTAATGCATCTATAAAAAAGAATAAAGATATTGAATTCACTTTAGAAAGGGTTAACAGTTTAATTCAGAATGCCAAATTTAAGTTCAGTTAGGCAATGTACTAATCCGTATATATATGAGGAAGTAGAGAAGAAATATACGCTTCAGCATTTCCTGCAGCGCAGTATTGTCTGAACACTGCGCATTCACTGGTCACCTTTTTAGCTCCAATGCTACAAATAAATCATAAGTTAGCACAATAATTACATTGCTACTAATAAAACTAGTAACATCAATTCACTTTTTCTTCTTATTTTCTAATGTGGGTATTTAAGAATTCACCTGGAGCTGCTACCCTTGAATTGGTGCAAGTAATCATCAAGTTTACTGAAGTTAATAGGCCTACTATTCCTGCATGCATGGATATATGTGTTGTAATCTTAACCTTATTGACGTTTATTATGAGACTATTTATATAGGTATTGTGAACCCTTACAGTGTCAGTTCGATGTTCTGAATCAATCTAGTCGAGTCAGTGTAAAACAGTGTGACAATTTCTTGTACAAAATTAGGGTTGGTATCATCTTGTAACTCCTCTAGCTGGATGAATTGCTCGTCAAGGTAACCCTAAAACAATGTTTCAACAAGCACATTTACTTGATTTGACTATAAATATTGAGCATATGAAAGAAACGTAGAAAAAATTTACATGGCACGCTATTGAGTAGCAATGCTTGAATCAAATACTAATGATATGCAAGGATTTGTGTTGGACAAGTAAGATGAAAATATGCAATTCGTGAAAAACAAATATGTTCATATTTTTAGTTAAAAGTGTTTGTATAGTTAAAAATTAAGAAAAGTGAAAGTAATAAAACAAAAGTAGAGCAAAGAAGAAAAAAAAAATTAAAAGCATGAGTGCAAATTAAGCAAATTCGAAAGGTAAAAACTGAAAATTTTCCCAAAAGAAAAGATTTTGAAATACATTGAGGTTAGAAACAGGGAATGGTGCTACACTTTTTCTTTTGCTTAGGGATTATTTTGTTCCCCTAACTTTGGATTGCATATTCTTGAAAAATTTTTGGAGTGGGCTTCAAGTTAAACAAAACCATCCAATATATATCACATAGACTTAATTCTCAAGCAACCAATTTTCCAAAATAAAAAATAAAAAAAATAGTGTCGACATTTTAAAGGCTAAAGTAAAGAAAAATTGACGGGTTAGATTCAGTTTATTATTATTTTCGTCACATTTCAATGCAATGCAGTTTAAATTATTATGTGAATGATGATTAAAGATATAAATAAATAATGAAAACGAGAGATGCAGAGAGAGAGCTAGGACCTGATCAAAGAGAGACCTTCTTATGCAGGCAATTTGGTTTTGCATGCCATACCCATCCATCCTCAGGCTTTGTTTTCGTTTCCTTTGTAAAAGAAGTGCTAAAAAACCGATACTTCAACGTAGCTTTGCTCTACGTTGTGGTGTTGCCCTCAACGACAAGGGTATGCCTTTGTATTTATAGTATAAGGCCTGTGCACGGGCGTGATAAAAAGAAAAGGAAAGAAATAACACAAGGTAAAATATAACCAAAAAAAAAAAGAGGTTAAAAATCAAGAGGCTTACGTGTCAAACTTATGACTATGATACCCATTGAGATTTTTTCGATGTTTTGGCTAAAAGAACTGAAAAGAAAAAAGAAATTGTTGATGAAATATGATATTCCTAGGAGACATTGCTTTTCGTAGCATCCATATATAAATATAAATCTATACTTATTTAAACATATAAATTATAAAGAATTGGGACTTATTTTAAAATTTTAAAATATAATAATTAAGATTTAAGAAAAAAGAGAGCTTAGATTAGAAACATACTTAAAAAGAGAGAGCTCGGATTAGTAACATACTCATTTTAAACCATCCCTTAAATGTTCATCTAAAATTTCATCAATAATATAATAAATTAATGAACATCAAATTAATTCTTATTAGTTTTTAAAAACTTCAAACTCTAAACCTTAAACAAACAAAATCATTACCCTTAACTCTAAATTTTACCATCCTACATCTTAATTTTAAATCTAAACCTAAACACTAAAATCATAAACCTTAAGCACTAAACTAAAAAACTTGTGCACTAGACTTAAAAAACTTTGAACCATAAATCTTGCTTTACCGATATTATTAGAATAATTAGAGTTAGAGGACATGGCATTAATTAAGAATTTTTAAAAATAAATAATGTGATATATTATTACTTATTAGTGGAGATCTAAAAATCAACATTTTATAGTCATCTAAATATTATAATTTAAACTCTTTAACATTTATATCTGACAAGCACGTGACCAACTGCAAAACAAAGAAATATTCGTTTTTTTTTCTTTAATGAATCGACCGCTACCAATCCTAAAGCTGAAGATGAGGTTTTGGTTATGGGGACGTGGCTAATAAACGTTGGCCAAAGCAGAGTGAGATCCCTGTTGCGGTGTTCAATTCCAGCTGTCGACCAGCACAGGAAACCTTCCCAAAAGTTACAGTGTATTATATTATATATGTGTGTGTGTGTGTGTGTGTGTGTGTCCATCGTCGAACAAATCAAATCATGGAATGAATTTCTATCATGAAGAACGTACGGCTGCTCAGTTACATAAAACTAGAGGGGAATCGATTAAAGTTGACAGTACGTAAGAATTCTGTTATGCCAACCTGCCTGTCTCCACTTATACCTTCACAGTACAACATCTTACAGATCTAAAGCTAATCAGCAACTTTAAATGCAACCATGTCTGCTTATCTGAAAAAAATGATTACTGATTTCATGGCAGCTAGCCTCTTCGGATAAATCTAATTTTGGAGTGGAATGTGGAGCAAGTTGAATGTATCAACCTAGCACCATAAGCAAAATATTTGTAGATGTTGCAACACATGGTCATTAGCTAACCTAGAACTGTGATGCCTTAAAATAAAACTTTAATCTGCATGGCTGCCATCAAGATTGGATAAAGTCAACAACTTAATGAAGTACATTTTATCTAAAAACAGCTACAATTCCTTAATAACCTTCAGGTTTAGTTTGTTTTTAGTAACATTGGTTCTTCTAAGCAAAAGAGAAATAAAATGCCAAAAGGATCATGAAGCAGTCAGAAAAGGAAAACAGAAGAGGCCAAATTTATGTTAATGATTGGAATGAGAACATTACCTTTATACATGAGCAGACAGTGGTCCTTGTCATGTATCTTTCTCTGTCCATCTCTCCTGTGAAACTGTTAGCGAAAAGTTAAAAGAGTGAAGAGTTGAGAAGGATGCTGATGCTCCCTTTATTCCTTTGCCAGTTGCCACCCATTGAAGAAAGAGTGGGGGAGAGGGGGTAAAAGGGGGTTTAACAGGAGCATCGACCTCTCACTGTCTCCCTCAAATGGTCTTTAGTAGATGCTTGATAACATCTTTTTTGTTAAAGGACAGGCTATATGGACACGTGGAATTGGATGAGAACATGAATTGCTGATTTGACTTTCACCGGAAGGATCAATATTCGCTCTTCTATCATTGTAACCTATGCTGATAAGAATCCCACCATGGACATGATAAACACTACACGCAATGACAGGTTTGCTTCTAATAAGGTTGAAGCTTAAAAAGAAACAATTCTTAGAAACCCGAAATTTGAAGTTTCTGAATCAACTCAACTAAGCCTTCATCCCAAAAATAGCTGTGATAAGCTAGAGGAATCTTTATGTATGCTTTCTCCATCCATGTCATTTAAAGATGACTTGGCAACTTTAAAGAGTACTTTCCAAGACCAAAGCATACAACCCAATATCTTATCAGTAGTATAAGTCCATTCAGAAAAAAGCACTTTAAACATCAAACCAATCACTAAGAACCATGATTCAGTTTGATGAAATAGCATCCTTGTGCCGCAGTATAAAAGAATGAATTAGAACTTAACCAGCAGTCAGAACTGTTGCATTAGCTTAAAGGATTTGTAAATAAGCCACTGCAAACTAGCCTATGAGAAAGAAAAAAAAAGTGACAATTTAAAGAACATTAGGCTCAGTGTATTTTATATAGCTAAAATGTCTAGAGAAGAAAGTAGTAAGACACCAACTTTAAAGAACATTAAGGGATATAAATGGCACCTGTCTGGAAAGAAGAGGTAGAGGCAACTCCATCAAACAATTTGTGGGCCTTCAAAGAATAACTTTTGCATTCATTCAGAACATTAGAATGGGTATATACTCCAAAAAACTGTGGGCGACGATGAATCATCCAAAAGTCATATTGAGGTTTGTAGATAAATCATTTCATTCAACTACGCAAGAATCTAATTGCCTGGTATACATTAATGAGAGTAGCACCAGCTACTGCAGCTTTCTTAGGCCCTTCTGCCAAGGTCCATCCAAATAAGCTGGATTAGACATAATTTCCTCAGACGAACCAGCAAAAGCAGAAAACCTGACTAATGATGGGGACACCCTACTGAATAATAATAATAATCAAATAACATCAATGGAAGACAAACCGAATAGCTTTGAGAAATTCAAAACAAATGCCATTGGCAGGGTAGGGGAAATCAACAAAATGACTGGACCAAATATGACCACAACTTTGGCTGAAAATAACTTCATGCACATCAAGCAAAAAATATATCTCCATGCACATACAAATTATAATCAATAGAACTCGTGCTGTTACTACTGTCAAAGATGGAATCTAATAAAACATCAATACCATCTAGGCACCAATGTGAGTTCAACACTGAAGCAGCAAGATGGACCTCACCAGATTTTATGTTTGTTAGACAGCCCAATCTACAATGGGCAGCTTCATAACAGCATAGCATGTAATGCTCCTATCTTGCACAACAAAGAAAAGCATTACATAGTGCAATGAAACTGTACAGGATGCAAATGATCAACCAAGGCAACTGTTATGTGGGTTTTAAATGCTCCCTATATCTTGGTATTCCTCAGCAACTTCCTTAAATAATAACAGAAATATAAGACAATTATCAGGTGTTGAATCTATCATATGCTATATAGACTCTGTCTGTGCATATTAAGTTCAGAAAACCGTAAGCATAGAGCATCCTCTGACACATTTTCTTGAAACAAAATTTATAACCAGAAAGAATAGATCAACAACTCAACAGCTTAGTGTTAGCTTAGTCCAAAGAGCTTGTAATCAATTTGGAATTACTATAGAGCAGACTTTCTTGGATGGACAAGAACAGAAAATCATACTTTAAAATGTCATGCACATAAAGCACTAAAACTCCAGTAAGAAATGCCTAATCTTCAAACCTCTTTTGTAATGATTGAAATTAGCTAATATATTGAAAGAAGATTGTTGCATTCAAGATGTTCATGATTGTCAATTCCAGGCTACAATAATTGCCACAAACAAGACTATAAGTAGGAGAACTTCACATTAGATTCTGTTGTCATATAGAGAAATAAGTAGACAAGAACATAGAAATGGAAATAGAAGGAAAAAATAGCCTAGGAATTAACATCAGAAATGTGTCGGTCTTGCAACACTTCATCTCGTTTGCTACAACCTACACCAGAAAATGAGATTATTTGATCAAAGCAAGGATATGGGTAAAAGCAGAACTTTAGAACCAGCTAATCACCATAACTTTTTCCATAGCATCACTAAGTGCATGCAGTCATACTAGTATTCATTAATTACAAAAGGTAGTACTAAATTTATCAGATAAACTTTTAAGAAAAAGACACTGTAAGATAGTCCACAAGACTTACAAAAGGTAGTAATAAATTTATCAGATAAACTTATAAGAAAAAGATACTGTAAGATAGTCCACAAGACTTACAAAAGGTAGTACTAAATTTATCAGATAAACTTATAAGAAAAAGACACTGTAAGATAGTCCACAAGACCCATTCCTTTCCCCCTATAATACAGCAACTCACAATTAGCTTTTGAAGTCCAATTCAGGTCAAATCCCCATAATTACTAGCATCAACTGTAGTATGCATGTGATTTATAAAACCTTTATCATTTTCAAACAGACACACGGCAGGGAGAGACAACACAGAAATGTATTAAACACTCACATCTTTGGGGTCAAGTAGATCTATTCCAGACTGATCAGAAGGTGTAGACTTGGACATCTATAAAATTCAACCCCCAAATTCTATATCAGTCAGCATCAGAAAAATTCATTCTGGAGAACAAGCATCTAAGGTAGAACAGTTTCATCAAGAAGTATTTATTTTCTTTTTGCTGGTCATTTTATCATATTTTGGATATCAATTAACTAGGTTAAAGTTTGAAGAAACCACTGTTATGACCTTGAATAAACAATGGAAGTGAAAAAGTTGGTAAAGAATGCGTTACATTAACTGAATATGTGACTATGAGATTATTGAAGCCACCTTAAGACTGTTTGGTTTATCTATTCTATATTATTACAAAAGCTTAAGACTTAACCATTACTTTGATACCCTAAGTCACGGAGAAAAATATCACCGTAGAAACAGAAGTTCAAAAGAATATGCTGGGTTCTTAAAGTGCTAAGAATTCCCATGTGGTCACCCTCAAGTAGATCATCAAAGAGGAAATTGCACTATATAAGAGGTGGATGGGTCAGCAACTCTTATATTTGTCTACCATATCCAAGTTTTTCATATCTAAATATAGATTCATAGTCTTTGCAAGACCATCACCGAGGGACATAAGTCGAACTCCAGCTGGAGTATTAGCAGCCTCAGAACCTACATAAGGGAGCAAACTTAGATAAGAACCCTTCAAATTTAAGAGGCTTCATAAGTTTCTATGCAAGGTCTAAACCAAGTATTGGAATAAAAATGCACCTTAAAAATAGCAACACAACACTTGAGACCAAAATAGAATATTAGAAGAATCAGAGCTTTAGCAATGATAATGTACAGCAGCCGAAAAAGAGGCACAGACATGACAATGAATCAACTCTTTAAAAAAACATATATTGATATATATTTCTCACCATCCCAGCTTTTTCCACTTTCTTCCACCACATAAATAGTTAACACGATCAGCCAACTGATGAGTCAACTCCAACTGCTGCTTCTGATCTGCACCAACTGGGACGAAAACAGACTGCAGATGCATGCCGCAATTGTGTATGAATCATGCATCTTCAAATCACTTTATCAAAATATCATCAGCATTTTCCAAATAAGATATTCAAACTATCAAAGTTGTTAGACATGCTCAAATAAAAGATGATACTCATGTTCCCAGAACCACCTATTACTAAAGAATATCAGAAGGCATCAGAACAGGATAGGTCAATAGAGCAACTCCAACATTTTCATCTCTCTACAGAACCATTACAGAGGAACAAGAGGAAAATGTTGTCAGCACCTAAGCATATGGGGTGATGCTCAATGATGATTTCTAAAGAAGTTTATCAGATGCCAGCCAAATTCTTCTCCTGGTAACGCTGGTAAAAGGTTATGGTACAAAACACTAATGTCAAAGCTACAATGATAGTAATAAGTAATGACAAGATCAATAATAAGTTACTGAGATCACGTCATAAATCTGAAAACTCGCCAGCTTGCGAGATTTCTCTTTGAACTGAATCATTCTGCTTAGCCAACCAATTGGTGTGGTAGAGCTTGGTAGCTCATCAATTCCACATGAGCTCAAAACACGTGACTGCGCAAGGACAGAAGCCTAGGCCAAATGCAATTATTGATTTATTTCTCAGCGACCAGAACTTCATATATACAGCTAAATGACTCATAAAATACCATAAAGGACCAAAAGTTGCAGCAAACCTTTGAGTGCAATCTACACGTAAAGAAAAAAATGAATCAATTGAAAATAACTCTCGAGTCATCCAGAACCAAGATGAATCTAGCTTTAAAAAGCACCCCAACATAAATGGTTGATTGTGAGACAAAGAATATCAATGCGAAACCTGCATGTAGATAATATTTCAAACATACCGCAGGAAATCCATAATGAAAAAGAATCGTACGAGTTCTGTAAAGATAGAGCCGTAACAGTGAAGGGTCCTTGTAAGTGTCAAAATAACAAAGACGCGCACTAGCTTAACCTAGTTCATTTTATTCTGTTCTCATTGAAACCCAGAATATTGAAGGCTTTCAATTGTCCATTTCATGAATCTATGACTTGGCATCCAGAACCTGCTACGGAACCTGCTCTTGAGATATTCTCAAGACCTATCACAAGAATACCAAGTATATGGAGAAGCAAAAAGTAAAAGATGGCACATTATCTATTTCACCATGAAAATTTAGGAAAGTTCACTACTCAAGGACAAAAGTACATATCATCGGTGCTCACAGCAACATCTAAAGCAATGAATGTTACTAAAAAAAAACAGGCCAAATTTTATTCCATACACTTCAAAAGAAGTAGCTACATTGCTGATACCATGATACCATATTGTTCGTTATCACTTAACATGTTTGATCTCGAGTACGTAGCAGAGAAAGTCGGGAGAACCTGAAGCGCCATTGTCTCAGTCCATAGCACGATTGTGACGGATTAATTCAAAATTTTAAAGTATTTACCTCGAAATCCACCAAAAGACCTGGTTTAATACAAAAGCGAACTCAAAAATAAAATGGAAATAAAATTTAGTTTTCACCGATTTAAAGACGAAGTACAGCGAAGATGAGAGGCGATGAGAAGAATGAGAAATTGAGAGATAACTACGCTCCCCATTTTTTTCACTTCTTTTCTCGGAAGAGGGGATTCAAATTTGCTTTTGGACGAGATTTAATCCAGCAAATATGAGCGAGAAAGTGTGGATAGATTTTGTTTTCTACAATTTTTTCACTTGGCACCCTGATTCAAAGTCGTTGATCCTATTTGCCTCGTTTCGTCTTATGCCGCGCGCGCCCGCCGTTTTCCTTTCTTTTTCGTATTTTTGTTCGTTTATTTAAAAATTTATTATACCACTGATGATTCCGAAACATTTAGAATTGTTGATCAAAATTAATTATTACAAACAATAATAATTAAACTTAGAAATTTAAATTTATATATTTAAAATTTAAAATTATATTTTGTATTCATTTATATTTGATTTTATCATATTAAGACTTCATACATAGATATGGTCATATATAATTTTATATGGAGTTGTTTCTCTTAAATTGAATACTTTGACTAAATAAGAGAACTTTGAATAACTCTTTTTTGTTCAAGTAGGTTATTTCTTCGGATAATATACAATTGTCATACGTATAGGGTATAGATTGAAAACTGATTTCGCTCAAATGAGTTTACTTATTGAATGTCATAAGGTTACCATGGTCAATAAAATTAATATTTCTTTTATTAACATCAATCTCTTACATGTATAATACGTGAACAAATATCAAAGTATATCAATCAAACTTGAAGACTTGTCAATAAAATAAAAATTTTAATCACATCCAAATATATATAGGAGATTCATCATGCATAATTAACCACGTGTAGCAAACAACCACTCCAAAGCATATAAACTTTCCTCTTTCATCTACTTCTCCCAATACTTGAAAACCTTTAATACTTCTCCTCCTATACTACCAAAGCTCTTATATTATCTCTCTATACCTCCATGTAAACCGTGACTAACCTCTATCACGCTAGTTGTGTCTTCCACAAAGAGAAGATAATTACATGTCAATTATATAATTATATTTCTCACGAATAGCATCACATTTTGTATTTATGAGCGCTTCATTTTAGTTTTACTTTTACATGCATCAATCTAACTTTTTAATTTGCTATTTGAAGTTGAATGAATTTTACTGCATAACGTAGCCGACAGCTGATAGGTAATATACTTATTTTAATTTAGGTTCATTTTTTGGCCGGTAAATCTTTTTCGCGTTTTAATTTTAGTTATTTAAATATTAAAATTTTAATGGTGGTTAATTATACACGTCACATCAGGTTTTAGCTTTCATTTTTGCTATTCTATTTTTGGATCGCTTTCATATTGATTAAAGTAGAAAAACGGTAAAAATTAAAATAATACATAAAAATTATTTAAAATGTATTTGTTTATCTCATTGCCGAAAATTCTAAATTTAAGTTTTGAAATATAAATTGGTAGATATTAATATTCAAAATTATAGTAGCAAATCAGTTGATATTATCAATGGATAATTTTTTTTAACAATTTATTTTTATGTTTTGAAATTATTTTCAAAAATCATCAATAAAAATTACAACGCGTTTGGTTGGGGGGAATGCATGCGTATTCCCCCCTATGCAGCGGGCCTACTAGTAAAC
The DNA here is from genome assembly GCF_007990345.1 of Gossypium hirsutum. Taxonomy (NCBI): domain Eukaryota; kingdom Viridiplantae; phylum Streptophyta; class Magnoliopsida; order Malvales; family Malvaceae; genus Gossypium; species Gossypium hirsutum. The sequence continues at coordinate 3,854,313 of NC_053441.1, forward strand.
GGCCGTTTGGTTCGCTGTAACCCCATTCCGCCCCGAATCGGTTACTCCCCTATTACATTGGTTGCGCGTAATAGGTATTACGCCCCCTCAGCACCGATTACCTATTCCGCGTTTTTTCCTTTTCTGCTATTCCGTTTTTTGCCCTCGTTCTCAACATTCCGATTCTCCGACACCTCCTTGCACAAGTAATTTCTTTTCCCTTCCACTCACTCTATCATCGATTATTGTTCATCGTTTCTTTGATTTTCTTCATTTTATCAAGAAGGAGAACCGATTTGCTGATTTGTTTTCACTGTTCACTAACCCAAATCGATTTTCCTTTTCTCATTTCAGACATCTTCTTCATCGCACTCTTCCCCAATTTGCTCATTACAGGTTAGTTTTCCAGAGGTTTTTTCAATGTTTGTATTGCATGTTCAATTGAAAGAGTTGTTGAATTTTAGGGCTAAATAGTTTTATTACAAAGAATTGAAGAAAAAAAATTGAAATAATTGTAATCTTTGTTTCGGTTCTTGTTTGTATTGCAATATTTGTTTCAGTTAATCGATTTCCCTTTTCTCATTACAGGTTCTTGTTCATCGCACTCTTCCCCGATTTCCCTTGTAACACCCCTTCCCCGTATTCGACAATGAAATAGGGTACGAGGCATTACCAGAACATATATACTTGTAAACGTATTTAACCGAGTTATAAAATTTCATCTAAATTAAAACTTTCAAATTATTAACATGTTTTTATAATTCTTCATAATATATCCTCAAAATATTATATTCATAATAAATAGAGCCTACGAGACCCGATACATATCATTCTCTTATCGTTTCTTCATAGGCATATATCATTCATTTCATTTTACCCAATTCAGTTCAATACTAACACATATACATATATATTATTCATCACCAAATAACATTCACTTTAATCAAAATTGTACAGAATATAGTTCATACGAGCTTACCAGGCTATTTTGCAGAAATACTGTAACTATGTATCAACTTACCAACATGAGTTAATCCATAACCATTCATGACATTTCTTCATGCCAAATCATATACTGGACATTCCACACACACATATGCTATGAAACTTTATTTCCTCACATGAGCTTAAACCGTGACCAGTAATGCACAAATATAAGCATCAATTCTATTTCAACATTTGTCGATTATAATCGAACATATGACCAATTATACACAATTCATTCATATATTTTTTTTCAATTTTCCTCCTCCTCCTCCTCTCCATTCCACATCCTTAATGTATATAACACGCTTAAACAACATTAACTATATTTTCACTGTTTACTTATATGTAAATTCAAAGCTGTATATCCGAGTCAGAGTCATTAAATTATTTATATCTCGAGCTACAGAGCTCCAAATTAAGATTTGTTAATTTTTCTAGAAACTAGACTCATATATATTCTTGCCATAAAATTTTCAGAATTTTTGGCTTAGCCAATAAGTACAGTTTATTCTTTAAAGTTTCCCCTATTCCACTATTTAGCAGTTCTGACCTCTTTTCACTAAAAATTAATTATCTCATTGTACAGAGTTCGGATGACATTTTCATTTATTTATATTGAAAATAGACTCTTTCAGGATTTCAAACATATAAACTATAACTCATAATTATATTTGTACAATTTTTAATGATTTTCCAAAGTCAGAACAGGGGATTCCGAAATCATTCTGACCTTTTATCACTAAAATTAAAATATCTCAAAATATATAACTCTTTTGCTTACTCTGTTTATTTTATGTGAAAATAGACTCATTAAGCTTTAATTTAATATATTACTCAGCCTCTAATTCGATTTCCTTCATTTTTGGTGATTTTTCAAAGTCACACAACTGTTGCTGTCCAAAACTATTTTGTTGCTAAATTTACTCTTTCATAATTTCACTTACTTTCCTAACTCAATTCATACTTCTTTTCTATTCAAATTCCACCCAAACTCAAATTTAACTATTAAATTTTCAGAAAATTTTCCTAATTTCGAATTTTCCTCAATTTAGTCCCTACAACATAAAATTTATAGCTTACTTTTCAATTTAATCATTTTATCAATTCTAGCTTGAAATCCATTCAATTAAGTTCCTAATTCATGTTTTTGTTCAACATAAACTATACTTGAGAACTCATAAACTTTCAATATGTCAACTTAGTTTCATCAAAACTTTATTCTAAAGCTTCTAAAATATCAAAATTAAAAGGAAAGGACTTGATTGGCTTACCAAAATAAGCTCCAAGCTTCAAATCTCTAATTTCCCCCTTGTTCTTTTCTTTCCCTTATTTTCGTTGTTTCTTCTCTGTAACTTTCTTCCCCTTTTTTTTTTCTTTTTAATATTACATTTGTACATTTACATATTATTACACATGTGTTTTATCATTACCATTCATTTGTCATATTTTAATTTATTTCATAATATAATAACAATAATATTAATAATAACAATAACAATAAAATAATAAAATGTCATTTAAAAATCCAATTAAAATATTAATAAACTAATATTTATTTATTTATTCTAAAATATCTCCAATATCATCATTATTTTCTAGATTTCTCTTTCTTCTAATTGACCATTTTGCCCTTTAGATCTTTTAAAATTCCATCATTGAGTCATCACTTAATTTGGTAAAATTATAATTTAGTCCCTCATAATTCTTCATCTATTCAATTTGGTCCCAATCCATCCATTTTCCTTAGTTTCTAGATTATTCCACCCTTAAGATATTTTACACTATTGGTCCTTCAAAATTTTCATATTTACACTTTAACCCCTCAACTTTTGAGTATTTACTCTTGGGTAACAAAATTTTTCTCACTTTTACGATTTAATCATTTCTTGAATTAATATGTCATAATATACTTCCCAATGTTGCCATAACTCAAAATTACCCTTTTTAGCACTTTATTTTCTTATTTTACTATATCAGAGATATTATCTTACTTCCCTTACTGTAGAAATTTTCGGGATATTACATTTCTCTCTCCCTTAAAATAAATTTCGTCCTCGAAATTTCCTTGTGTTATTTTGATCGTGAACTTCATCATTTCTATATTCTGTCGATTATCCTTTTTTATTCATTCCTATCATAATGCAACCCATGTCATAATTTTAAAATAATTTTTTTTCCTCTTCGGGTTTGTGGTCCCAAAACCACTGTTCCGACTAGACCCAAAATCGGGATGTTACATCCCTGGTTACAGGTTAGTTTTCCAGAGTATCAAAATTTTTGTTTTTGTTGCGTCTTGGTCTGTTTGGAATTAGAGGCATAGCAGTGCAACTAAGAAACAGAAAATGTAGATCGTACCACATTCATAGTTTTTAATAGAACTTAGACCGGAAGCTGTCATTAGCTCTCCAAAGGCTCTCAAATCTCCTGAAGCCCAAGCCTCTAATCCTGGAATAACCATTATACAGCTCCCATATTAGTTGATAAGACTTTGAACAACATGGTTATCTACATATGATCATTATGTTAGCCAAATAAATGATAGGAATTGTAATAACACAGTTGTACCAAAAAAATTCTGCTAAGGGTATTCTAGTTATTTTAGTTTTTTTCCTTATGCTATTATACCTCTATTCCATTCAACCAAACACAAGAATACCATTACGCCTCTATTCCATTCCATTCAACCAAACAAAAGAATTACCTATTACGCCTCTATTCCATTACGCATCTATTCCATTACGCCTCTATTCCATTACAGCCAACCAAACATGCTATTATTGTCTTTAATAGTTGTCTACGAAACCCAAATTTCTTTCATTCCAAACAAAATTCATAATTTCTTCATCAAATCTTTATCCAAACGAAGAACAATCAATTAATTTAATTAATTGCAAGTATTTTTTCCTCTACTTTTAACTTAGCATGGAAGATTATAATAAAAATAAATTTAAGTTTCATAGACAATTGTTTAATATGAATTATTTGAGTTGATTTTGTTAACGATAATCTAGAAACATAAAATAAAATTTAAAAAGAGATTAAATTAATTAATTTTAATATTATAGTAACAAATTGGTTGACATTATCAATGAGTAATTTTTTAAAACAATTTATTCAATTTATTTTGATGTTTTGAAATTTAAAAATTCAATATTAAAGGAAAAAAAATTAAAATTTCAGTAATGGGATAAACAAGTACAATTTGACAATTTATGCACTATTTTAGTTTCTATAGCCTTTTCACTTCAATCCTTGGTTTTTTTTACCCAATCAATACTTTAAAAAATATTTTTGGAGTGACCAAAATGAAAGCGGCCTAAAAGTTGGGTGACCAAAATGAAAGTGTAAATATGATGTGGCGTGTATGATTAACCGTAGTTAGAGATTTAATACTTGAGTGACTAAAATGAAAGCACTCTAAAAATTAAGTGACCAAATTGCAAGGATTTTATTTTGAGTGACCAAAATAAATCCACCCTAAAAATTGAGTGACCAACTAGGCAGTAGGTAATTTACCCTTAATTTATACGAGTTAATTATGTTTTTTGGTATGAAGTGGGTTTATTGGAAGTAGTATATTAATTGGACGAACCCCCGAGCATCCGTACAACAACCATGAATGATAAAAAAAACATAGTAAATTAAAAGTTTAATGGATGTAAATAAAAAAAATAGGGGCCTAAATGAGATATTACTATAGTTTAAGGACAGTTATTGTCATTAAACCTTTAATTTTCGCTAAGCACAATTTTATAGTTTCAACATGGAGAAATTGCAAGAACCAAATGCACTTAAGAAACTTTATCGGTTTGGGCCGGACTAGAACGGTTTGTTTATACAATTCAAGATGTCCAGATTCCAGAATTTTTGTAGAAGAGAGAGGGAGAGTGTTTCCCGCACGAAAATTGCCGCGATGTGGGGGACGATTAATGGTGCGATGAGAAAATAAATGTTCCTAAATCCATTAATCTAGAATACTCGAAAGACGAAAGACGAGGAGGAGTTACAGATTGAAGAAGTCGAAAGTCTTCTTGAATCGTCCAATGATGATCGTGAGGCTACGTAACGACCATAACCATAATTTATCGCGGCACTCGATTCGTCGTTAATCGTTGCTTATAGAATTTATCGTCGTTCTATCACAGTGTTCATATATGTACTTCTTCGGACTAGTGTTCTTGAAATTTCGATTTGTCAGCATCACTATGTCTTTGCTAATTTTTATTTCATTCTTAAAACATCCAGTCTTTTAGTAATAATTGTTGGAAGCTATTTATTCTAAATTAAAGCACTTTGAGATTTGCTTCAGGTGTTCTATTGGTTTGTAACTTTATTGTCCATATTGTAGTGGCGTTGCTTCAACTGATGATTTTACCTTCAATATTCAATACCTATTTGACTTCCTTACATTCATATCCCGGCGGTAATCATGAGTAGTATATTTCCATCAGATATTGGATCGTCATATTATTTACTTCCGTGATCGTACCTGAGAAATAATTGACAAAGGAGCGCATGTAGTTTATATTCATTATCTTGCATTTCTTCTCGTAAATCATTCTTGCGCCGTATAACCATGAACAATCCACAAACTGTGCATCCTCTGAAGCCCTAATGGGATGCCTTTTTACTGCCACAGATACGAAGCTGAAGCCTAACTCGTTTTGGGGTGTAAGGATGAGTTTTCAAGTTGTGGAGGACATGCGGTAGGAACCTTGTGTTCTCAACTCAATTCTGTCCTAAAATTTTCACATGCAAAATCAGAGAATGGTTATATAACTTGGGAGCAATATCTTTTTTGGCATCCAGCCGTTGATAAAATGGTAAGTTAAAATTTGATGTTGTTGTTTCTGACGTTCTAAGTAAACCCATTCACTGTAAATAAGCCAACTTGAAATATCGGTAGCTTGCCATATCCCCCCCCCCCAAAAAAAACTTAACATTTAATTTTTTGTGATGTTGGACTATCCATAATAAAATAAATTAATTAAAAAAATTTGGCAATGAAAAAAATATGCAAAATAATAAGTAAATTAGAAGGTATTTATCACTTAAAGTTAAAATTTTTATTTCTTTTAAAATTTTTAAAAAATTCAGTACTTTGTTTTTTAGTATCATTAATAATAGAAGAAGAGACAATAACCCAAGTACATAGAAGAACCGGTAAACCAAAAAGGCTAGTTAACTATAACATCCTGTTTTTTTAGTAGTGTCGAAAACAGTGATTTCGAGGCACTATTTAATATTTACGAGTCAAATGTGATTTTTAAAAAGGTTTTTGATTTGATAATTTATGTTATATAAGTGATTTATTAAGTTCAAGTGGTTTTAGAAAATAAAGTATTGTGACCTTGTTTTTATAAACTGAGCCGTAAATATTTTTATAAATATTTACGGAGTGCCATTAAGGTGGTATTAAAGTTTCGTTAAGAACTTTTAACGTTTCGATGGTTAATTAATTAAAAAGGATCAAATTAAAAAAAGTGCATTCCCAGGACTCCATTCCCGTAAATCGGACTCGTAAATATTTTTAATAAATATTTACGAAGCTGGTTGTGTAGTTAATTAGGTTTCGATTAAGTGAATTTGCTTGAATTAAAAGTAATTAGGTATAAGGACTAAATTGCATATAAGGTGAAAGATGAATTATAGATTAAAGAAAAATTAAAGGGACTAAAGGAACAATTATGCTATTGTTTTTTAATGATGCGGCATAAGATAAGATATTTATAAATTTAATATATATTATATTATATATTATATATAATAAAACATAAAAATTTAATATATATATTATATTATATTATATTTCAAAATTATATTATAATAAAACATAAAAATATATATTATATTATATTATATTATATTATAATAAAACAAAATAAATAAAGAATAAATAAAAAGATAGATAGATAGAGAAAAACAGAAAGAAAAAGAAAGAAAGAAAGAAAAGGAAAATGAAAGAAAGGAAGGAGAAAGCCATTGCCTTAGGGGCTTCAACTGTTCAAATTTTAATTGGTTAGTCAATTTAGTTCTTTTTTTTTAATTTTTATGTTTTTAGAATCTCGGTATTAAATACTATCCGACCCATGTCAAAATTTTAGAAATTATTGAGTTTTTAAATGTTGTTAATGTTGAATAATTTTAGTATTAGGGATTAAATTGATAGATTTTTAAGTTAGAAGTGAAAAAGGATTGAATTATAGAATAAATTGTAAATTTTGAGTAATAGGGACTAAATTGTGAAAATTTTGAATTTTAGGGATTTAAGTGCAATTAGAGAGTTAAATCTAGTTTAAAGTGAAATTGAATGAAAATATAGAATTGATTGTGAAGAAATGAAATTAGTCTCGATTTAGAGACTAAATTGGAATTTAGACAAATGTTGAGTAAAAATTGAAATATGCAATATGAAATTGAATTGAATTGTATTGATGAATTTTAATTATTTTAATTCCGTAGCTAACGTCGTACCGGAATCCTCGACTAAAAATGGGAAAGATAAAGTCGACGAGGAATAGCTCAGAATTTCTGGTTTGTATTTCTATAATCTGAATTTAGTTGGTAATTGTTATAATTCAATTTAATGTATATGGTAAGTGTTAAGGTGAGAATTATTGTGTTTTGCAATTGAAACGAATTGATTTAGTATGTGATGAATTTATTGAATTTATATTGATTGAATTGGTATATATATTGAATATATTGATTATTTGAATTGAAATGAATATCGGTTGTATTTGAAAAGTGAATTGAAACACTAGTAACTGTATCGGGCTAAGTCAGATATAGATGGCATGCCATAGGATTGGAAGAGTTAAGGGATTTCTTCAACTTCAAGTCGATGAGACACTGGGTGTCAATTTACTGCTTCAGATTAATTCAATGAGGCATTGGGTGCCAATTTACTTAAGTTTAACCGATAAGACACTGGGTGTCAAATTACTACTTTGAATTATCCGGTGAGACATTGGGTGCCAAACTGATGTGTTTTGGTATGTTTATAATTCGGATTAAAATGATGCTTTAATGACTTGTTTTGATGATATAAAATGTTTGAAATTTCTGTCTGTTTGATCTATAAACTCCGGTAATGCTCTGTAACCCAGTTCCGGCGAAGAATACAGGTTGGGCCGGGGTGTTACACTACAGCCTTTATAGAAGGAAAATAAAGCTTAATTTTTTCAACATTTTTTCAGTCTTCAATTTTTGAGTTTATCAAACAATTATTCAATCTAAGCCTCAATTAATGTTTTATAAATATAATTTTTACTTTTTTTTTGTTTCACTTAGGCTGTCATGCCATAATCATTGTCTCAATTTTGTAATATATCAAAAATATATATAATGTTTAATATATGTACTGTAATAGATAATAGATAATGGACTGAATGCTTCCAAATATAGAAGACTAAATGTTATTATTCTCTTTTGAACAAAATGAAAATTATAAACCAAATGAAAGATAAATCAATAATTCCTACAGGAATCTCGAGAACTAGAGAGATTATAAAACTTGGGGGGGGGAATAAAGGAAAATTGGAGATAACACAAAACTGGGTTAAATGCTAAAATAATATAAAACACTGCTACAAAATTTCAAAGGTAGCTTCTGTAGACAGGGCTGTACATGCATTTCTCAGCAGATTCAACAAGATCCTCAGGCTGAGGAAGATGAGAAGCCAGACCTACCATTAGCAACAATCAAACCATGTAAATGAATGAATATGGGAGGGACAATTATTTTAAGAGCCTTAACACATTGTTCAAGCGTAAGTTCAAAGGCTGCCTGCAACTCACCGAGTTCATATGCCTTGGCAGCAACTTCAGCAGCAATATTGGCTGATATCTTTCTGATATTGGTGAGTGGTGGGTAAATCATTCCCTTCTCGTAGTGTTCCTCTGTCACTTGTGAAGCCAAAGCTTTGGCTGCCACGACAAAAGAAAAAGGCTTTTAGGTTCCAATTCTTCACCATTTGCATGTATTAGTAACAAACCAAATGCTTAGTTTGGTGGGTTGATGCACTTACAGGCTGCCAAAAGCATGCCATTATGCACACGAATTGAACCAGCCATTATCACACCCAAACCAAATCCAGGGAAAATGTAAGCATTATTTGCCTGAATCAGATTAAGAAAGGTTTTAACAGCTAGTGTTATGAAAATTCTGGGTGCAATTAAATTTCCCAAACTTGAAAATGCTTCAAGTACAGGCAGAAAGCTAAACCTGGCCAGGCACAAAGGTTTTGCCTTCATATTCAAAGGGATCAAACGGGCTTCCACTGGCAAAGATTGCACGACCCTGCAGGGAAGAAAAGGTTAAAGATTATAGGAAGTATTTTTTAAGGCTAATTTACTTGAAAGTGTAAAAAATTCTATGCTACAAGGCATGTACCTCACTCCATGTATATGCTTCTTCTGCTGTACACTCAGCTTGTGATGTAGGGTTTGATAGAGCCATGATAAGAGGTGTCTGCAAGTCAGCCATCAGGATTACTATAAAACTCTTCACTTGAGATGACCTAAAAGAAATATATATATATATTTAAAGAACCTTATTGAATGATGCCATGTCCTCAACAATCTCCTTTGTGAATTGTTTTCCTACTCCAGATGTTCCAATCAAGATAGTTGGCTTGATTGCCTGATTTAATAATATTTAAAGGAGGGAAGAAAAGTAATAATAAAAAAATGAAACATTTCACTTTTGAAACTTGATGTATGATTCAAAACAAGTTGACACCTTGACAGCATTTATGAGTCCTGTGATAGGTTCATGCTCATGAGCCCAAGGTTTCTTGAAGTCTTGAAGTGATTCCTTGCGAGAACTAACGATTAATCCCTGCCACATGAATTTCAATCTCATCAAGGTGAGAAAAAGATGGTTATAGACATGTCATTTTAAGAAAAGAAGAGCTAGCATCTTTTATACAAGATGTTCCAATGAAATTCACATTACCTTTGAGTCTACGAGCCAAATGTTCTTGCGGTTCTCCTCGATCGGTTTTCCGTTCTGTCAAGAGACTGTATATATTTAGCCATAAACCTTTCCTGAGGAAACAAATATTTAGCATTAGAAGATTGTTACCTGCTCTGAAATCTCAAGAGCAATGAGGTCAGCTATACCAGTTCCGGCCTATCGACAACCAAAAAGAAACACAATTAAGACATTTACACGTGTGATAAGAAGTTTTGTATGAAAAGTTCAGTTCCCTTGTCGGCATTTTGTTGATCAAGCCTTACCTCACCAGCACCCAGGAACAAAAACGTATGGTCGGCGAGAGTTCCACCTAGTAGTCTCAGGGCTGAAAGAAGCCCAGCCAGAACCACTGCCGCTGTACCCTGCCATTATGAAAGAGTGTCCGTATGAGAAAGAATATTTCTCAAAACTAAATAATGTTACCATCATTAAAGGAAAAGGTAAGAAGGGAATCTAGTTAAGCATATTACCTGTATATCATCATTGAAAACGAGATGAGAAGAACTGTATCTTGCCAATAGTTCAAATGCATTGTGGTTTGCAAAATCTTCAAACTGAAAATCAGGCTTAGCTTGTTCAGAGGACGCAGCATGTAAAGATAAAACAGCAAAGGCATAAAATGAAGATGAGCTGATGATTACCTGTATTAGAACTTTCTCTCCATAATTCTGTTTCACTGCATACATGAACTCTTGTAGAAGTTCATCATATTCCTGCTCCATGGAAACCAATGTAATTCAGTATTTCAGGTAAGGAAGTACATTTATGGCTTGATGGAAACATATGGATGCAAAGGAATATCACCAAACCTTTCCGGTAGCCCTCTTTTGCCTAAGTCCGATATAAAACTCGTCATTTAACAACTTCTCGTTGTTTGTCCCAACATCAATAGTAATAGGCAAGCACTGCAAATATTGAATGAAAGTTGTAGACAATTAGCTGATTTAGTAAAGGATTTATTCATTTGGTTAAGCTGAAGAAAGCTTTAAATCAACATCCTCTATGCAATTAGGAGACTACCACGGCATTACTATAACCAAAATTTTAAGGGGTGACATGAATCCGACTGGTTTTAGCTATGCTTACTAGTGAAGGACGGACTCCACCGAGAGCTGTGTATAGAGCAAGTTTTCCTACAGGTATGCCCATTCCCTGAAAACAATCATAGCATTAAAGATCATTAAGTTGATCTACGAGAGAGAACTGATCACTGTTTCATCTACAGCTTCGATACAGATATCAGATTACCTGGCAACCAAGATCCCCAAGTCCCAAAATTCTCTCACCATCAGTCACAACAATGACTTGAACAGTTCTCTCGGGCCAGTTTTTCAGTGTTTCAAGAATCTTCCCCCTGATAGATCGTGATGCTTAGTTATTGTTACGCAACATCAAATACATAAAAATGAAAACATACGAAGGACATGATGAAAAAACATACTTCTCTTTCAAACTGATGTAAAGACCCTGAGAGTGCTTGAAAATGCTGCCATATTTTTGGCAAGCCTCACCCACTGTTGGAGTGTACACAACTGGAAGCAGTTCTTCCACGTTATCAATGAGAAGCTTGTAAAAGAGTCGTTCATTCGTCTCCTGCCAAATGCAATAGATCACTGATAAAGATGCCAATATATAAGTGCTATTAAAAGTCACTTAGATCAGTTACCAACGTGGGGACTGCAAGGCATGAACAAGTTACCTGAAGACCTATCATTGCAATGTATCGATGTAAAGGAACTTCGTATTGGCGAATCAGATTCATCATCTTCTTCTCCTGGAGTTCCTGACTGAGAACTACAGGGGGAAGAAGGCCACGCAGGTAATGTGCATCTCTCTCTTTCTCAGTGAAGGCAAGCCCTTTGTTATACCGTGGATCACGCATCAATGAATACCCACTACAACAAAGATCTAACTTGACTCAATTGACAGCCAAAGATGTTCAAATCATATCATTTTTATTTAACTTTTGTCATTATATATTACCAAATATAAATTTTAGTGCAAAGATCAAGAAAGCTATGATCTTTTTACATTCAGTACCAATATATCACTTTTTAACACCCCAAAATCTAAACATTACTATTCGATACTAGAGGCATGATAATGTTGGTATTGGTGCAGAAATAAGCGTAAATCAATCACCTAGCAACAGAGATAGTCCATGGGGTGATAGGTTGATCCAATGTGGCACTATCCTCACTGTACATATCCCCAACACCACCGACTATAGCCGACTTGTTATCCACTAAATCACCACAGTTCTTCATTGTTGTAAGAAAAACAACCTTTTCCTTGATGGTCAAATAAAACAAAAGCCAACCCTTTTTTTATTGGCAGAGTAAAACAAATTTCTTTTCTTTTTTTTTAAATTAATTTTGTTTAAAGGAAAAGGACAAAGCCATAAAAGAACTAACTTGCAATGTGGGAAAAAATTAATGATTAAATAAATAAAAGCTGTTAATTGTTAGCAATGATGGGTTCCTTGAAAGCATCCTATCAGCAAGGAGGGGAACATGGGAAACGACTGACTGCTATGAAAATGAAACGCAGTATATTTCTGACGTTTTCCCAGTGTACGAGAGAAAAAGTAAAAGCTTTAAATATTTCTCTTTCTTTTTTTTTCTAATTACTTTTTCCTGTTGTTTTCCGCGATTGTAGAGAGAGGACGCTACGCTATTCTCTCGTTCGGCTTCTAAGACTAATATGGCTGTTTTCTCGCAAGTTAGTTTTTTTTTTTTTATTAAACCCAAAAAGAGTAAACAGATCTAACAGTCAGCGATAAAACAGTTCTTATTCACAATTACCTAAAACTCCACACCCTAGACAGTAACCTACACCATATCACCAATAAAATACCCGGGATTCTTAAAACAAACTATCACGAAAAACAAATTTCTTGAAACAAAAACGAACCCCGCGCCTTCCACCATTGAGCAGCAAAATGAGATCAAATGCACAAGAACAAGTTACAAACTCCAAAAAACCCTCAAGCTTGTAGACGACCATTGCTAAAAGAAGTTTACTCCTATTACCCAGCTTGAATGAGACTATGAAACACATTGTCTTTGCTTGGAGAAAATAAGAACCCATGAATTTCCTGTCACTCCCGATGAGACTCCCACTCCGGGTTCAGTCCTCTCGTTGAAACCAAGCATCCTGATGAAAGTCAAGGACTCCAAGGATAGCGCTGCCTTTCGAAGACATAAAAATTGAATTCGTTCTCGAAAGTATGAATGACTTCATTAGAAGGAATGGTAAGGAATGGTAAGAAGACAACCATATCACCAATAAAAGACTTGAAACCACACTTGCAAGTAACCGGAAAAGCTGCAAAAGACACCAATTTGAAACAATACCATTGCACTCACACGCACCAAAACACCCAAAGACTGAAAACATCCGCAAAAACCATCAAGCATCCTAAGAGACAGGTCGTTAGCACCACAAGAGTTCCAACATAAACCCAATGGTGCGAAATTAATCTTTTACCAGTGTAACAAATATATATATATGTGACCATATTTGAATCTTATTTGTGAAATTAATTTGTATCAAATACTAATCCTATTATAAATCATGTATATGAAAACCAAAAAAACAGGTATTAAGTCATAGCTTTCAACCTCCAACCATTGCAGCAGATAAAAACAAACACACTGCTAAAGATGCACACCAAAAATTGTCGCACCATTAAGGATGCACATTGTCTTGTCTAAATTATCAACTAAGAACAAAAGGAATTAGTCAATCCACATACTTCCTTAAGCATTAGATTAACATTCCAAAATCAGGTATAATCTTAAGTATTTTTTACTATTCTCATGATCGTCTACGTTTAGCTGTTACTCTACTCTTTTCTATCTAATATGCGGACTTCGACACCACATAACTTACTTTCCTCTCATTCTCACGTCCAAAACAAATCTCATGCAACACGTAACCTCATGCATGCAAGTAGTGTTTTATTTCAAGCACTATGAAAAAACAAGTGTTTAAGAGTATTCTTAATTTTAATAATTGTAATAATATATTTGTTTAACATATGAAATGTGACAACATTTAATAATTATCGTGTTTAACAAATTAATAACAATAAATATTTTAATTAAATTTTAAAAATACCCTAAGAACACGATTAACATAAAGCTAATGTGAAATCTGTGAGAGATGCCATGCAAAATTCTAATCCTTAAATTTGTTGCATGCAGTGAAGTTTAAAACTTTTTGCTTATAGCAACAGTCCCACGATTAACATTATTTAATTTCGTTTTTTTTTATCAGTATCATCTATTTTTGTTAAAAATTATGAAACTGAAAATGTTTATTTTTTTAATAGAAACAAATTATAAAAAAAAAAACTTTCAATGATATATAATTATGGACCAAGGCCCAAATAAAAAGAACTCAAGCCAATTGAAATTTTGAGTTGGAAAACTGAGGCGGATCCGAAGTCTTGATTTATTATTCTCCATAAGTAACTTGATTTATCATTAAAATAAAAACAGAATTTTAGTTTTTTTTTAATTATATTTTATTGATATTTATATATTTTAATTTTTTATAGAAAAAAAAAAACTCAACTGAAATTAAATTACAATAACACTATTAAAATTATCTTCAACTAATCGATAAAGTTCATTAAGAGATTATGCAAACTTATAAACATCAAATCAAATACTGTGAAAATCCTATTGCCACCAATTCATTGGCAACTTCGTTTTATGGCTCCCACAAATACATGTATTGTAGATAACTTCTCTCTTATTAAAAAATTATATTTTAACTCTCTTAAAATCTATAAAATTTGATGATAATACAAGAAAAATTATAATTTGACCTAAAAAATAATAAAATTTTCATTTAATCTTTTTTAAAAACTATAAAATATATAGTAATATAATAATGAAATTACATTTTATTTCAAATATATATAACTTTAATTTTTTTTTTACTTCCCCTGATTATTTGTTTTTAATAGAAAAGAAGACAAATTATTTCTAGCAGAACTTGAATTGCAGGCGGCATCATTCGAACCAAACAAAGCCAAGAGGTTGTTTAAAACCCGACTTAGCCATAAAATCTGCACAGTTTGCCTCGCGTTTAATATGCACTATGTTCAGTTCCCACGGCCAGGAGGAGCAAAGTTTAATTTGCCGAACCAGTGGAATACCATGAAGCTGTAAATTCGAGTCCTTCAACAGCTTAACCACTGATGCATTGTCGCACTCAATAATCACTCGACGCAGCCCTTTTGCCACGCCACTCGTAACCCGTCAAGAACTTCCCACAACTCAGCTTGCAGTGGAGAGCATATTCCAAGCAAGCGATTAAAACCACATATCCAATTCCCATTGCTATCTCGAACAAGGCCTCCATGTTGAACATGGACTGTAAAGCAACAAAGGAGCAACTTGGTGCATTTTGTTTATTTTGTTTATTTTTAATATTTGTAATGATAGCTATAATTGAAACAAGTTGATATGCAACTTGGTGCTTTCATAATGATAGCTATAATGCTTTCATCTTTTTAATTATTAATTGGCAAGTTGCCAAATTTAGTGGAAATTGTTAGGTAAACATTCCACTTTTGTAACTCTATATTTTGAAATGAAATGAAAATGGTATTATCATTCGGTTTCAATCAAACATATTTTTTTTCTTTTGCTTGTTAACCGAGAGCTTATGCTCTTGATGCTTTGTGTTTTTCTGCTTGCTGTTTGAAGAGCTTATGCTCTTAGTGTTTCATTGTTTGGTTGTTGCTGCCATTTTATCCAACAAATGGTAATCAGAGCATCCTATCTTTGAGGACCTTTGTGGTTTTGTTTTAGTTTTCAAAACAAAGTCAGTTTTGCTTCTGCAAAATCAGTTTCAGCAACATGAGCTTTGCACCTCCTCCACCACCAATTTTTGCTGGAGAAAACTACCACATTTGGATAGTTAAAATGAAAACTTACCTCCAAGCACTTGATCTGTGGAGTGCAGTTGAAAATGATGTCGAGCCACTACCATTGAGAGCAAATCCAACCATTGCTCAGATCAAGCAACATGGTGAGGAGCGAGCCAAGAAGCATAAAGCCATGGCCTGCCTACAGAATGGAGTGTCTGATGTAATTTTTACTCGCATCATGGCCTGTGACTCACCCAAACAAGCTTGGGACAAGCTGAAAGAGGAGTTCATGGGATCAGACAAGACAAGGCAGCAACAAGTAATTAATCTTAGAAGGGAGTTTGAAAATTTGAAGATGAAGGAGTCAGAAACTATCAAGCAATATTCTGATAGGATTATGGCTACTGTCAATAATATTAGACTCCTTGGAGAAGATTTCAGTGACAGCAGGGTTGTTGAGAAGGTTATTACCACCTTACCTGGAAGATTTGAGTCAAAAATCTCCTCATTAGAGGACTCGAGAGATCTCACAACCATTTCTTTGTCTGAGTTGGTTAACTCACTTTATGCACTTGAGCAGAGAAGAGCAAGTAGGCAGGAGGAAAGTTCTGAAGGTGCTTTTCAAGCAAAGGTCAGAGAAGGCTCCAGCTCAAGTCAGAAAGCTAAGAAGCCTTGGTTTGAAAAGAGGGAAAGATCAAAGAAAGATGTCGGTAGAAGGAGGTTTCCACCATGCGTTCACTGCAAGAAGACTAACCATTTGGAGAAGTATTGCTGGAACAAACCAGACATCCAATGCAAGAGCTGCAAGCAGTATGGTCATCATGAAAAGATTTGTAGAAATCAAGAAAAGTCACAAACTCTGCCAATACAAGCCAAGACTGCTGAAGATCTTCAAGCTCAGGAGGAGCATGTCTTCACTGCCTCATGTTCTACAACCACAAGCAAATCCAAATGCAGTTAGCTTGTGGATAGTGGCTGCTCACATCACATGGCATCAAATGAGAGCCTGTTCAAGGATCTTGACAGGAGTTTTGCTTCAAAGGTCAGAATAGGCAATGGGAATCTGATTGAAGCTAAAGGCAGAGGTGATGTTGTGATCAACACTAGTTCAGGTAACAAGGTTATTTCAGATGTGCTTTATGTACCTGAAATAGATCAAAATCTACTTAGTGTAGGTCAGCTAGTTAAGAAAGGCTACTCTCTAGTTTTCAAGAATGATTCTTGTGTTATTAATGATATTCTTGGTAGATAAGTTGTTTCAGCACCCATGGCAGATAGGTGTTTTATGTTGGATGTGAGCCAACTTGAGAGAAGAGCCTATACAAGTTCAGTTGACAATGCTGATCTGTGGCATAGAAGATTTGGCCATGTCAATTTCAGGTCACTCAATTTGCTGCACAAGATGAGTTTGACAGAGGACATGATTAAGGTTGACGCAAATGAGTCTGTTTGTGAAGTATGTCAGCTTGGTAAACAGGCCAGGTTGTCTTTTCCAGTAAACCAAGCATGGAGGGCTCGAGAAAGACTTGAATTGGTGCACTCAGATGTCTGTGGACCAATGAAGACTCCTTCACTGAATGGCAGTAAGTATTTTATACTGTTTATTGATGATCTGACCAGATTTTGCTGGGTTTATTTCATGAAACAAAAGTCAGAAGTGTTTGAAGTTTTTGGAAAGTTCAAGGCATTGTCAGAAAATCAAATAGGCTGCAGGATTAAGGCCTTGAGGACAGACAATGGTTCTGAATACTTGTCTGAAAGATTTCAGAAGCTATGTGAGCAGACTGGGATTCATCATCAATTGACCACAGTGTATACTCCTCAGCAAAATGGAGTATGTGAAAGGAAGAACAGAACAGTGATGAACATGACCAGGTGTTTGTTGTTTCAAAGCAAGCTTCCAAACATTTTTTGGGCTGAAGGTGTCAACACCTCAGTGTACCTGCTCAATAGGCTGCCAACACATGCTTTAAATGATAAAACTCCTTTTGAAGCATGGTATGATTTTAAACCAACAGTTTCCCATTTAAAAGTGTTTGGTTGCATGTGTTTTGTACTTGTCCCTGCAGAAAGAAGAACCAAGCTTGAGAAGAGATCAGTTCCTGGTATATTTGCTGGCTACAGTAGCTGCAAGAAGGGCTACAGAGTATTTGATCCTTCAACCAAGAAGATTTTGGTAAGCAGGGATGTCAAATTCGATGAAGGAAGGTTTTGGAGTCTAGATGGCTCTAACACAAGTCAGTTTGAAGAAGAGCAGATTGACAACAATCTGGAATTGGCAGAAAATGAAGTCAGTAATGCCAATGTAGATGATACTCCTGTGAGAGGGACCAGGTCTATTGCTGATATCTACCAAAGATGCAATGTGGCCATTGTTGAGCCTTCAAGCTATGAAGAAGCTGCAAGAAGCAAGAGCTGGAAGAAGGCTATGGAGGCTTAAATCGACATGATCCATAAGAATGACACTTGGGATCTGGTAGACAGACCTGATCAGAAGAAGGTCATAGGTGTCAAATGGGTTTTCAGGACCAAATTCAATGCTGATGGCTCTTTGAACAAGCACAAGGCAAGGCTTGTGGTGAAAGGGTACAATCAACAGTTTGGCATTGATTTTGAGGAGACATTTGCTCCAGTAGCAAGGTTGGACACCATAAAGCTCCTGTTTGCTTTGGCTGCACAGAAACAGTGGAAGGTCCATCAGCTTGATGTCAAGTCAGCTTTCCTGAATGGCTTCCTTAAAGAGGAGATTTATGTTGAACAGCCTGATGGATTTAAAGTCCAAGGAAAGGAGGACAAGGTTTACAAGCTGAAGAAGGCACTCTATGGACTAAAACAGGCTCCTCGAGCCTGGTATGACAGGATAGATGCTTACCTGTCTAAGCTCAATTTCGAGAAAAGTTTGAGTGAGCCAACTTTGTTTATAAAGAAGTCCAATGATGAGACTTATTGTGACTATGGAAGCAGGGTCGATTGATTCAGGAGTTCAAGAAGAATATGCAAGACATGTTTGACATGACAGACTTGGGAATCATGACTTACTTCCTTGGTATGGAAGTAGACCAGTCTGATCAAGGCATTTTTATCAGCCAGCATGCATTTGCCTTGAAAATTCTCACTAAGTTTCATATGGAAAACAGCAAACCAGTGAGCACACCATTAGCTGTGGGAGAGAAACTAAGCAGCTTTGGAAATGAAGAAAAGGTAGATGAAAAGGAGTATAGAAGCCTGATTGGATGTTTACTTTACTTGACAGCAACCAGACCTGACCTTATGCATTCAGTTAGTCTACTGTCTAGATTCATGCACAGTTGCAATACAACTCATTTGAAAGCAGCAAAGAGAATACTCAGGTATGTCAAAGGTACTTTGAAGTTTGGTGTAATGTTCAAGAAAGGAAGTGAGCTGAAATTAACTGGCTACTCAGATAGTGACTGGGGTGGATCAGTTGATGATATGAGAAGTACTTCAGGCTACTTCTTTACACTTGGTTCGGGAGTTTTCAGTTGGAGTTCAAAGAAGCAACAAACTGTTGCTCAGTCTACTGCTGAAGCCGAATACATAGCAGCAGCTGCAGCAGTGAATCAAGCCATTTGGCTTAGGAAGTTGCTATGTGATTTGAATGAAGAATAGCTCGAGTCTACTG
This sequence comes from Gossypium hirsutum, assembly GCF_007990345.1. Lineage (NCBI taxonomy): Eukaryota > Viridiplantae > Streptophyta > Magnoliopsida > Malvales > Malvaceae > Gossypium > Gossypium hirsutum. The sequence continues at coordinate 3,873,789 of NC_053441.1, forward strand.
AAATTTTGGTGGATAACCAGTCAGCAGTTGCCATCTCTAAAAATCCTGTTTTTCATGGCAAAACCAAACATTTTAAGCTCAAGTTTTACTTTGTTCGAGAAGTTGTCCAATCCAAAGAAGTGAGTCTAATACATTGCAGCTCACAAGATCAATTGGCTGACATTTTGACAAAGCCTCTTGGCACAATCAGGTTTGAATTTCTAAGGAAATCAATTGGTGTTTGTTGCCTACAGTCCAAGGAGGAGTGTTGAACATGGACTGTAAAGCAACAAAGGAGCAACTTGGTGCATTTTGTTTATTTGTTTATTTTTAATATTTGTAATGATAGCTATAATTGAAACAAGTTGATATGCAACTTGGTGCTTTCATAATGATAGCTATAATGCTTTCATCTTTTTAATTATTAATTGGCAAGTTGCCAAATTTAGTGGAAATTGTTAGGTAAACATTCCACTTTTGTAACTCTATATTTTGAAATGAAATGAAAATGGTATTATCATTCGGTTTCAATCAAACATATTTTTTTTCTTTTGCTTGTTAACCGAGAGCTTATGCTCTTGATGCTTTGTGTTTTTCTGCTTGCTGTTTGAAGAGCTTATGCTCTTAGTGTTTCATTGTTTGGTTGTTGCTTCCATTTTATCCAACACTCCAGCCGAGGCTACCCCTATGGTGGTTATGACCGCTCCATCAACATTAATCTTATACCAACCAATCGGAGGAGCCTTCCAAATAATTGGCACATCCTTTACCACCATCTGCCGGGTAGTCAACTGTTTATTAGATTTAATACTAACCGCCCAGCTTCAAGCTTGAGAAGCTATAGTATCCCAACTATTCTGCCAAGACACATCAGAAGGGTCCCATGTTGCATTCGTCGTCATTTTTTAACTCGAAGCCGTAATACGCAATAGAGTTGATTGATCAAAAACCTGTCTCAGAAAGTCCCAATCCCAGTCCCCATTATCAGTCACCATCTGATTAGCTATCACCCCCTCATCGGTACTGACAAAATTCGTACAATAGTCCCTCAACGAACCCAAGTCAAGAATTCATCTGTCAAGCCAAAGTCGAACCTACTCACCATCGCCAATGGACCATAAGAGGTTCTCAAGAACTATTGGCCAAATCTTAGACAAGGAACGCCAGAAGAAAGAACGGTTAGCCTATTCAATTCTTATGGGGCAACTGTCCTTGATCATATATTTGCTCCGAACCACTTGCACCCAAAATGCTTTCGTACCCATTTTCAGAAGCATTGCCTTATTATGTTCAACTAATCTCCGTAGTCCAAGGCCATCACTATTGAGCGGTCTGACAACAGGATTTTCAATCAACGAGAGCTATCTTTTTAGGCCCCCAAATAAAACATCTCACTAACTTCTCAATTTCTTTACAAATCCAATCGAAACTAAGGTTGTCTGCATAAAGTAATTTGAGATAGCAAGCAAAACCGAATTAGCGAGACTGATTCGCCCTGCCGTAGAGAAAAGGTTAGCATCCCGCCCATTCAAACGACTCTTAACCTTATCAACTATAAACTGGTAAGTGGAGCAAGTAACCCTTTTATGAAGCAAAGGAAACACCCAGATAAAAATCCAAGTTGTCAAATTTCCTAAAACCTTCGCAGCTTGTAATTTGATCGGACAAGTTGTTCTCCCCATTAGCTGAAAAGAAGATACTCGACTTTAGACCATTCACCTTATGCTCGGAAAACTTACAAAAAAATTTCAAAATGTTCTTAATCAAAGTAGCTTCATTCAAATTCGCTCTTGAGAAAAGTATGAGATCGTCAAAAAAAATAGCTGCGAAATGATAGCCCCCTACGATCAAGCCGAATCGGATCCCATTCCCTTACCTCTATAGTCGAAGTGATACTATGCCCAAGTTTCTCCGTACTTACGATGAATAGATACAGGGATAAAAGGATCCCCTTGGCGGATCCCACGAGTAGGCTGGAATTCGTCCGTCAAACCCCTATTCCTCAATATTTCAATCAAATAAGTTATACAACGCATAATTAATTGAATAAGCTAAGGCCACATTTTCGCTTCAATCAAAGTATCTTCAATAAATTCTCATCCAACACTATTGCACGCCTTTTCTAAATTAATTTTGATAACCATCCAATTAATCTTGTCTTTCTTTCTGTGCAATAATAATATTGTTCTTACCACAAAGTTAGCTTGACTCTGAATATAATTGGTCTAAACTAATTCATATTTAATTTAGTCACAATTTTGCACAATTTAGTAAAGAGATTGATAGGACAAGTTTGAAAGAAGTAATCTCTTTGTTGAGACTTCCCAATTAAGACTACTCTAAAATATTTTCCTAAAGAGTTAATCAGTCATCTTAAAAATAGAAAGTCCTATGTTGAAAAAAACGTGCTTAAAATTCATTTACTCCGAGAGCTTTCCATGGAGTCATTCCGAACAAGGTCTATTTCACTTCTTCATACCCCATATGACGAGTTAATTGTTTAACCTCTAACTCACTTAGGAGAAGAAATTTATAATGAAGCAGATACCGACCTGACCAAATATCCTCAGCCGAATACAGATTCTTGAAGAAAACAATAGCATTATTCATAATGGATTACTCATCATAACACTATTTTATATTAAATAAATTGATACCGTTAATACGATGAAACCTTGTATTTCAATCTCCTTCTGTCTCCACAAGATTTCCTGGTGGCCAAGGACCTTCTCTAATTCAGCTTGAAAATTAGCTTCCAATTCAAGAAGCCGATTTATCTTACAATGACCCGCTTCTTACAGCTAGTAATACGGTAAAAAACCGATGGATACCAAGCCTTAAAAAATAAACCAATCACATTTTCTAAAAAGAATCAATAAAATAATACATCATATCAATTAATTCAATATCTTTCATCTATAATTATTAAATTTAGATAAAAACATTATCTTGGTAACCAGGTGTATGGCAAAACAGAGCTTGTGATCTACTACTAAGCAGCAAAGGCCAAAACCAAAAGTGTTGAGCCTTTCCTATCCAAAGCAAAAAAGGAGTAAACAAAATATTTATAAATAAATAAATAAAATTGAATCAAAAACTCGAATGGCGCTTAAACTGGCATTCTCTCTTCTTTCATCAACTCACAGTCTGTGAAAACTTCCAACACTTCCGGCATTAGGGTTTTTCCGGTTTATATAAATTCAGGGCTTCCTTAATCCCCCCAAACTTTCCTGAGTGGCCGCCATTTTATAGAGGGAAGAGGCCTTCAAAGTTTCATTCTTTTTTCATTAAAAAAAATCTATTTTACGAGTGGTTTGATGGATCGTCTACGCCCAAGACAGAGGGAGAGACTGGTCTTCTCTGGATTTACAAAAGCTGAGGTCAGAATAAAAGGCTCTTTATTTTAAGTTTTAAGTGGCATTTCATTATCTGAATCCCTATCAGTTTTCTCCGATTCTTATTAAATGGTGTTGTTTTAGCTGTTAATTTTTTGCTTACATATTCGTTGTTTTTTGCTTTTAAAGAATTATCATCGGGTTGTTGTTTTCTTGTGGTAATATGAGTAGTAGTTTCCTTATGTATGAACAGTTGAGAATTTTAGCTCAGATTATGGGAATAGAACAAATACGGTGTCATGAAATTTTAAATATATTATTGAAAGCTTTCTGTATTTCTTAATGTATTGTCTTTGATGTACTGTGCTGTGTTTCTGCTTCTGATCAGCGTAAGTGTATGTTTCAATGTTGTTGATCCTAAGTCTAACATTTTGCTATAAGCAAAACAATGCATTCATTATACTAAATCTCTGTTGGGGTTCCTCATGTTTGTGCCTTCTACAAAGCTATTCTGCTATGGGATTATAAAACATATATATATGCCTATTCTGTTACCTCTTTATGTACAGATTGAGAAGATGGAGCAATTGTTAGTCGAATCAACAGAGCCGCTTCAGAGTAAGGAATTTTGTCAAAAAATTGCAAGAAGTTTTAGGTTAGTTGCATTTCATGTATTTTTCTTTATAGTTCTTCTCCCCCTCCCCTTCTTCTCTCTATCCTTTGCACCCTTTGATATTAACCAAATGAATTAGCCTGGACTTAGATGAATGCTGTCTTTGCAGTGCATCCTCAGCTCGTGCTGGCAAACCTATTGTTAAATGGACTGAGGTCTTTCTTTACTCCATTACTTAGTATTTCTCCTCTTTTCCTTCAATATCTTACTTTAGGATATCTCCTATGAATGTGATCACTTATTTCCTTATTGTTTCTCAGGTACAAAGCTGGTTTGCAGCTAGGCAGAAAGAAAGCACATCCAAAGCTCCTTCCTTCACCGATACACCCAAAGATCAGTCCCCAATACCTGAAACTTGCCCTCTACACAATGGACATCAAGGTTCTCAAAATCTTAAAGGTGTGTGTCCTATTTGGAATTTAAAAAAGGAAATGGGCAAAGTTCGGAGAGATTCAGAAATCTGGTTGTTGTAATACGGGTTTTAGTTCAATTTGCTACCTCATTTCGGGAACATGAAAGCTATTTAAACATTGAGGATATGGCTCCAGGCTTTTGTTTTTGCACAAAATGTTATATAAACTAATAGTCCACACAATCTTAAGATTTATTCTTAGTCAGTTTGGCCTATGTCACTATTATAATCACAAATTTGCACCTTTGTCTCTCTTTGAGCAACAGGCCTGACGATTACTTTTACTTGCAAGGTAAGACTTTTACCAGTACAGGCATGAATTCACTACTGTTCATATTGACTGGTGCAGAAATCTCATACGGTTTTCTTGGTCATAGCTGCCTCTGCTTTGTGATCTAGCAACAATGACTTAGCAAATAACTATAGAACCGAACCACCTTCTATGTTCTAGAGAAAAGTATGTTCTGCCTTTGCTAACTTACCTGCCTCTTTCTGGGAATGGTTTCAGGAATGGGAGGAAAGATCCCTGATCTGTCAGAACTAAAATTCGAGGCAAAGTCATCTAAAGATGGAGCATGGTAAGTAAATGAATATATATTAATCCATTAGTAATCGTTAGGCTTTTCTACGTAGAAAAAAACAACAGTTGGAATATACTTGCATTTATTCTGTTATGTCATGGAAGTCTTGTATTTAAACTTGCTCACATTGGACTGAGTTTATTTTGATGCACAGGTATGATGTTGATATGTTTCTCACTCACCGGTTTTTAAGTTCTGGTGAAGCTGTAAGTATCTAAATCATACTATTGCACTCACTGTATAGCTGATGCTCAACCCGAGCTAATAATTACATAGTCACAGTTGTTTTCAAACATACTGATCCATGGAGTCAAATTCATGTGTAGGCAGTAAGTATTAACAGGGTGATTTTAGTTTAAAAGAGCAAAAAGTTCTTAAAAGAGTTTGTTATATTCGTATTTTACATCATTTGATAAAATATATTGTTTGTTAAAGGAAGTTCGTGTTAGATTTGTGGGATTTGGGGCTGAAGATGATGAATGGGTTAATGTTAAAAAGGCAGTACGAGAGCGATCCATCCCATTTGAGCATTCTGAATGTAATAAGGTGACCATTGGAGATCTCGTATTGTGCTTGCAGGTGACTTATAGATATGTACTCATTGTTCTTAAATTTGTCAATAATCTTCCAACCCATTGTTACTTAATTTGCATTTTTGGCGTGAATTTAGGAGAGAAGAGACCAATCAATTTACTATGATGCTCATGTCGTGAAGATTGAACGGAAAACGCATGACATACGAGGTTGTAGGTGTCTCTTTTTGATCCGATATAATCATGACAACTCCGAGGTAAGCATCTTATCTTTTTGTCAACTCTTCTTTAGATACCAGCTACATCTAAAGAGTATCAAGTATTTCCTTTAAAGCTGCAGATACTGATCTTTCTAGGTTCGTTCGTTCTCTATTTTTGCCAGGAAAGAGTTCGATTGAGGAGACTATGTTATATTCCAGGCCAACAAAGTAGATAATTTGCAGAATGCTTCTTGATCTTCTCTTCCAATCACCATTTTGCAGTTTTAATTGTGATTTTCTGAACAATAGAATTATGAGGATGTAAATTGGTTACCGTCAGCATAATTGAACCGACGGGAAATTATCTCCATTATGTATGGTTGTCTTCGGAACAGTAATACAGTTTAAACAGTGTTTTCATGTTGGAATATGCATATAAAACAGGTAAAAAATCACAGTTTTCTTCTTAAAATTGGTTCCCGTGTATTAATCACCATAACCAAGTAGATTTAAAAGGATTTCGATGCCTCAAAAGTGCGAAGTAACCAGCTGTTGGCAACAACATTTTCATTTCATTAAGGGAAACTTCTTAAATCATAACGTTAGATGCCTTGACCAGTTACGCCATTAGTACATCCAACACACTTGAGCAAAAATCTTTAAAATCATTTCTCATACTGAAACCCCACAAAACCAGGTTTTCCCTTTGGATTTCACTGAAGCTGTGTTTCACATCTTGTAAGGTAAAAACTCACCTCGCTAAAGACCAATTTGACATTGCTGTGATTGTAAAGTATTTTTAAAAATTTCGGTTTGGAAAAAATATTTTTGGAAAGTGTTGTAAAAAAAGTGAGTTAATTTAATATATTTGACATTACTGTTAAAAATTGTGAGTGAGAAGATAAAATATTCATTATAGACATGATATTGTAAATTGAAAAATAAATTAATTTAAATAATATTTAAATCATTTAATATAATTATACTTAAAGTATATATTTTAAATACTTTTAATAATTAATAGATTATTTATAATTTTAATTATACATGAAATATTTTAAAATTTTGAATATAATAATAAACAATTTTTAAATAAGTTAATGTAATGATATATAAAATATAAATTAATTTAAAATTTTAAATAGTTAAAACAAATAAAGATATTTTGATAATTTACACTCGAAATGCAAAAGTCGAAAATATCTAAACTCCAATTTTTGCGTTAAAATGGAAAACGTTTTTCCAATGTATTTTCAACTTTAAAAGCCAAAGTGTTTGGCATTGTTTTTGGTGAAAAAGAAAAATACTTTTTCAACCCCAAAACCACTCTCGAACAAAGATTTGGTGGTGTTTAGATATCACGAGCGAGGTGAGATTCCTCAAAATGTATAGGTGTTTAAACCCTCCTACGGTGAAAATATTTTTCCCACTTTAACTTTTTTATTTTACTTTAATATAAATCTAAAATAAAACTATATATGTAACTGATAGTTATAAAAGCATGCATTTTATGCGAATTAAACATATTATATTAAGTATAACTGTAAATTTAAAAATTATAAAAGGTACATATGTTCTTTTAAAAAATGTGTATTAATTATGTAATGCTTGTACATTTTTTAATATAAATATGATATTAATACTTTTAATTATTATTTTGAAAAATATAATTGTAATTTGTATTTTATTATTTAATATAAACATGAATTTTATTTATTTATTATATTTTAAGAACATTTTAAAGTAATATCTATAATAATCAATTTTATTGTCAATACACTGCCATAGCTGTATTTAAATCCAAATATTAATTTCAGTTGGTTTAATCTCACCACCACTGCTTTTAATCTCATCAAAATCAATCCAAAACCTCGGAATGACCAAATACTACCTACCTGTTAAAGACTATTATGGTGAAATACTCGATTACAATTACCATCAGGTTAGATATCTAACAAAAGCATTTTGGATCAAATAGCAAGTCTCGATACTTTTTTTGCCCCAAACTAGGGAAAAGTCAATAGTAACGCATAGCCATTGCTGAAACAACCCATTATATTAGCGGGGGTTTACATGCATGGAAATGCAACTGAACACAAGTACAAATTGTCTTATTGTATGACAACTGTTCGTAAGCAAGAAAACAAAACTCTCCAGTCCCAGAGAGATTCTTTAACCACAATATCAACAACTTTCAGCATGTTCGAGAAAATTGCTTACTGCTTTTGATGCCACAACTAACAAAACTAACAGAGGTCAAATAAAAAAGTGTTGGTGCGGTGCCCCAACTATCACCAGGAGCGGGGTGGACACATGTATTTTCTGTTAAACAAAAAAAAAATGTCATTGCCACACTATAGATAATTTATATGAATTGCTGAAAAAGACATGATATGTTTACCGCATTAGGGGCAGAAAAAAATGACCGTCGAAATCAAAGATGAATCAACCTGAAGTTAAACCTGCAAAATACATGGAAAAATATTGCGAATAAACAGAATGGGCAATGTGCATAAAAACAGAAGCAGAAAATAGTGCAATCAATCTCCGGTTTTATAACGTATCAAATTAACCAATGAAACTCCTTACCAAATCATATGTTGGTTGTTCTCGTGGCACCTGGCAAAAACTTTTAGGCATGTAAAAAGGGCCTCTGCTGCATTTCTGCTTCTGAGATTTTGACTCTGTTAATAATACAAAAGAATCTAACAGGCTCACATTTGGGGCCTTAGACAAAGAATCACCTCAGACCACCATCTAAAGTCTAAAATCCAGAGTGATAGCAAAGGATCATATTGTAAGCTAAAATACAAATGGTACTATCAGACTACATCAGCCACTATTTTTACCACTAAGGCATTCATTAAATGTAATAAGTTCAATATTCAAATGCTTTATCTGCAATGACACGGTAGGACTTCTTTGAAAGGGGTATATCACTCCTTGGAACAAAAGCATGAAATCCCGACTTAGAAAAGAGAGAAATAGATAATGGGAAGAAAACATCCACCAAAATAATTTGCAAACTTGGGGTGTTCGGCAAAAAAAGTTAAGGCGTTTGCTACTTCAAAAAGGGAAAAAAATAATGGGATAAAAACTCGGGGTGTTTGGCAAAAAAGGCAAGGCATTAGCTACGAGATACTAAGATTGATCATGCACTGCTTGCACTGGATTTAGCTTTTAGGGAAATGACAATACACGCACCAACTACAGCGCAAGAAATAAATAATAACAATATCCTATTACATCTTCTGCTTCAAAATATACAAAACAAGTAACATTCTTTCTTTAGGCTCAAATCAGACATCCTAGAAGTGAAAGCCTGAAGGATCATAATGATCCTCTAGTCCAGAAAACAAGGCCTCAAACACCACCAACAATTAAAACTTATCCTTGGCACTTGCCTTCAACCAAGAAGTTATGATTTCAAAACTATACAAGTAAGGTAAGAACATTTGCATCTAATTCGACAGAAGCTTTTGAGTTTTGACTTGGATGAATGACAGTGCACAGGTTTTAGTAGATGCTAGATGATGATGACAATAAAGTAGAATTTTGCATACATCAACTCCAAAATGCTGTGATCAATCATTTCAGCTAAAGAGTTCTGCCCCCTAAAATTGAAGCAGTTGAGCCATCCCTTGTCGTACACATGCACGGTTAAAATAAAAAGACCGGCATGTGAACAAATCATTTGGCAGATCATGAAACAGTTCGGCCATAACAAACTGATGCAATATACAGATTCTTTGCCCATTTCTCCTGGTGAAAAAACAGTGTGTAAACATTTTCACTTAGAAAACAAGGATGAAAGCAGTTAATGAATAAAGTTGGATGAAATACCTTCACATGAGTGCTAGGAAAAGCTGAAGTTCGAAGGGTCTCCTGAGTTTCATCTGTGGGTTTTCTTCTTGGAACACTAAGAACAAAAGCAGCTTGATCCCAGGTTGCAGCAGTTGAAGTGATACGGTAGCCATTATCCCATCTCCGGTGAATACCTTCACTGGGGTAGAGAAAATCTAATTCTACAACCTGCAAGCGCACCAACAAAAACATATTATCAGGCAGCAAGTTTTTCCATTTACCACAAGTGCCAGGGAATAGACATTGAAGGAAATCCAATAAAACCTGGTCAGAAAATGGAGCACCGCGTGACATAACAATTGCCCATCTGCTTCCAGCAGTGGCCATGGCAGTCACATAGAAACCCTCCCTCCATTTTTTGTTGATCCACTTAAAGGGAAATGAATCGCTAACTTTGTAGGATTGCTGCAAATACTGGGTCCCTACATTCAATGAAGTTACAGAAATGAGCTAAATTGTGTAACATAGAAAATACTGTAATTTCATTTTAGATACTTTAGGGATTGCTAAACTAACCCTTGGACATTACAACTAATGAACTCCCATTATTAGCTCCTGCAATTGCACTGATGTAGTAATTTTTTTCCCACTGCTCCATAATCCATTCCTTCAGAAAGTTACAAAATTGGTATGTTAATGTTTGAGCTAAGACAAGAAATTAAGACCCATTTACAACAATGTTTGACATGCATAACTAAGTACAAATATCAATTAGCATACAGCTAACAAGAAATGTAATTGGGAGATGCAATAGACATAATTCTGGGAATAAGAACACAAGCAACCTTATGAAGAAAGTATGCAGAGAGTTCATAAACTTGAGCAGTGAAGCCAGTGCCAGCATCCATAATAAGAGCCCATAGGTTTGAACAAGAAGCCACACAGCTGATAAATAACCCATCTTCATTTCCTTTCTCGATATGCTGGGGAAGCCTCACATCTGCTACATTATAATGGTATCTACAACCAGGGAGAAAAATTAGCAACATCTATTCCTACTCATAAACTTCAGAAGCTTGATGGTGATTTTAAGATATATACCTTTGCTTCATAGGCCTACGAGCATTATACACACTAATCCATTGTGTTGCAGGCATTCCCATTCGAACCTTCTTCTTTGGTTGCTCATCCTCGTCCTCCTCCATCGTTAACCGGCCTCTCTTTTGTCCTACTTGATACATAAGCTACAAGACAAAAATTACATGTTAAATGAATTCCAACAAGACAACAATTGAGACACGTTTCTCTCAGTGAGAAGCCAACCAAAATAGGGATTTAAATTGCGGTCACAGCCGCAGTTGCTTTTTCGGTCGCATCGTGCTTATCACAATTGTGGGTCAAACGGAGGTTATCACGGCCATTGCGCTCATTGTGGTTGTGATTTTTTTTTTTTTGCTTAGTTTATTGTGAAGTTTAAAAATTATAATTACAATCATGAAAGCTATTTTCTAACCATTTTTAAAATGTTTTAATATATTCTATGATATTTTAATTGATTTAATATTTTTTATATAATAAATAAATACACATTAATTTCATTTTCATTTTAGTTTTTTCAGCACTAGTCCCTGAGAAGCTAAGCTTAAAATGCCTAAAAAGACTAAAGGTTAAAATGTGTGAAACCATGTAACATTAATTTCTTTATTTTTTGAAGTCATCTATTTTTTACTTTGACTATCTTCTTCATCTACTCTCCATCCTCTGGTTAAGTGATCTCTCTCTCTCTCTCTCTCTCTTCTTAATTTTATCGCTCTTTAACTTATGAATTAGCCTGAAAACAGGAATAGCGGGTCATTATTACCACTACACTGATTATTGCCGCCACTATTCACCGCAATTGTTGTGATTTAAACTCAACCGTTTTTCTTCCGATAGCTGTGGCGGCCAGCAGCACTACCACTAAATAGTGGCCACTATACCGCTATTTCGGCGCTATTTGAATCCGTAATTACCAAATAATGCAGACGAAAGAAGCAAAAGTACCTTCTGAGCACCATCAGTATTGATTGGCCTAATATCTGGATTTGGACCAACAATCCCATCAAAAAGGGAGATGTATTTTGCATAATTCGGTTCCTCATCAAACTTCAAATTCACCACATGCTCAACAAACTGTCTGAAAGGTGCAGGGCAAAAGCAACACAAAGTTTCTGGGGATGTAGCCATCTTCTTCTTACAAACAAGAAATCCTTTGTTTTCACCCTAAAATAACCACCCACATCAAGAAGGTGACAGATAATAAATATCAAAATACTGAAATTTATATTAAGTAAATGCAGACCTGATACCCTTGCCAGGGTAACCGACCACGTAGGAGAAAAATGAGGGTGTAAGCGAGAGACTCTAGATCGTCTCTCCTGCTACCAGTTCTACCGAGATGAGCATGCACACTAGCATACCGTACGGTTCCCCTGCAGTACATGAATAATCAATTAACAACTAATCATAACACCAAGAGAGGAAAAGGAAAAAAAGGACTCCCAAGCTTATAGATATAGAAATTTAATAAAAGCACAATCAAAGAAGGAAACGAAAGCATGCAAACATAATTTTTCATAACAACATTTAATTTTACCTGAAAACATCTGGATGTTGATCATACTCAACATGTTGACCACTTGAACTATCCCGCCACTTGGTTGCTGTTGAGTTCAAACAGACAAAAGAACTGTCAGATATGATCTGGATCTGAAATAAAACACATCTTAAAAGGAAAAAAATCAACGGCTTACCTAATCCTAGGTCAACAAGGAAAAGTTTTTTCTCATCTAGAGTTCCTGGAGGACCAAGCAAGAAATTCTCCGGTTTTACATCCCCGTGCACATATCTGCAAAACACAAAAGCAACAGCATTATAGCAACAAATGTCTTCCAATGATCAAAAGTCAAAGCCAATGATACATTGATTTAGTAGACCTCTTCAGCATTATCAATCAAAGTACTTTAACTTTCTTAACAAGATAAATCTTCTTGCCATATTTAAAACCAAGTGAAAAACAAAGAACAAGCAAAATAGAAAAAAGAACCACCCTCTGGAGTGCATCTTCTCTAAAATTGAGATGGCCTCAATGGCAATACATGCAACCATTTCAATGGACATCCTGGAAGTTGAAGAAAAAGCTACCATTAAATAGTCAATCTCTTAATAAAGTAAGGAAAATAATTTAATTGAGAAGGAACATACGTGTGCGAGTTGTTATTCCAAACATCCCATAAGCTAGGTCCAAGAATATCCATAACCTGTTCAAAACATTGCAAAATCTCAGTCATCTTTAAAACCTGATACATATATATATCATTGAACTTAGAGACTGCAAAAGACATACCATAACATAGTAGTCACCTTGCCGGCCCTTGTAATGAACTCGAGGCACACCATGGCTACCACCAAGTGCACTGCAGAAAAAAATTAAAGCCCTAGTTAAAATTACAAATGACGGGCAACCCTAATTAATGAGGCTATGATACAAATATAAAACGGTTAAACAATGAGATGGAAGGGATCTCACCCGTAAACTTGCCACTCATATGGTGGCCCATAGTTACATCCTTTGCTGCTTCTATGCTCAAATTTTAAAGCAACCTAAAGTTCAAACATAACAAAATTAGCACATTGCAGATATGAACAATTTTCAGAGTATGCAATGAAATAATTTGATACCTCTAAAGCTCCTGGACCAGCACCAATTCGTCTACCAACATACACTTGTCCAAAGCCTCCTTTCCCAAGTTTCCTTTCTACTCTATACATAGGAGAACCACCTACCTGAACCTGTTGCAGCAAAAACAAAGAATAAGTATAATTTCTTCAAACTGATAAAACAACATTATCTGCTTCTTCCTTCAATTAATTGATTGTGTAAAATGAAGCTCGATACTATAACCAATCTTACAAAGTCAAAGGCAATAAATATCAGGTCCGCGACTCTTTTTTCTTTCTCTTCTACGGAGTGTTTGCACAGAATTTTTTTTTCTTTAAAAACAAAAAAACTGAACTCCATAAATAGAAATCTCAAGGTAAAATGAAGCAAAAAAAAGTCCAGAAAACTTTAAATAAAAGCACCTTCTCGGGAAGTGGGGCTGCACTTCCTTCATCTTCGGCTCCAGGGCATTTATTGCCGTTAAGGCCGCCGCTATCGTACTCGTCCATATCTTTTCGGCAACCTTTTTCTCAAAACCCTAAGGGCTTTAATATCCTCGTTTTTTTCTTCCAAAAGGCGTAGCACCGTTCACGATATAATTGTGTTCGTTGTCGTTGCTTTTAAGCTTGTTATCACAAGTGGCAGCAACGATCGCGTCTTTCTGTTTACTAACCAGTCCGGTTCTCCTCTGGCGAGTGCGAACAGTGAACTTTTGTTCTTGCCGGTGTTGGTGTCGGGTTTCGGAAGAATATCAATCGGATTCGGTTTCGGGTTAGGGTTGACGGAGGCCCGATCTCTGCGAGCTCGGCTACGCAGCTCAGGCATCGTAGGGACTACATTCGTCCATAAAGGGTAGTAGCTTGGTGAAGATCCACGAAGGTTCTAGAATCATCGGCCGATTAATTTTGATTACAGGCTTTGAGAGATAGGATATTAACCCAATAACAAAAAAAAAATTAGAGAGAGTAGGAAGATTTTATTTGATTAGAACAGATAAAGATGGTGAAATTGGGGTTTGGTAATGGAAATTTTGGAGATCTGTGGAGGGAAATGAAAGGAATGGGATACAACCAGGTGAGAGTGAGACACAAAGAGAAATGGAGGTGAGAAATTAGAGAGACAATGCTTCCTCCTGATTTTTTTTTCCCTACTGTTGATTTTAAATTCATCTTAAATTTTCAATATTATGTATTACTAGCGTGGTCTAATGAAATTAATTTTGAATTGGGATGGAAAAAAAATTATGTAATGAAAATATTTATTAAAATTTTATATAAAATTAATTGATATTTTAATTATAATGATAAAATTTATATATTTACCATGCACCATGTTTTTAGGTTCAAATCTCATATATTATCGCATAAATATAATTTAATTTATATATGAAATAATATTTTATTACTTTAATAATTAAATTATAGTTAAGTGACGCATGATACTATCTCAATAAAATATTATAAATTATTTAGAATAAATTTATCTGTGTAGACAAAAAAAATTTATGGAAGTTAAGTTTGGTTTTATTTATTTAAATTTGATTTTAATGAATTAATATAAAATTTAATATTTTGATTTTTTTTGGCAGGCTGCTTTTTTTTTATTTTCTTAATTTATATATAATTTGTGGATTATTTTCAGAATCGAATTATATTAGTCAAATCGATAAATGATTGGGATGTTAGTTTAGAATAAAGGATTAGATTAATTTATTTGTAAATTGATTGAATCAGTGGATTAAATCAGTCAAACCGGTCAATAGAACTAATTGAATTGATGGTCAAACCAGTTGAATTGATTTTCTATGAAACCGATTAAATTGAGAATCGATACTCTAAACTATTTGAATATCAATTCAATCCTAAAAATGGTGTTTCTTCAATAGAAGGAAATATTAAAATTATATATATTAAAGATTTGGTGTATTCGTAAATGAAAGTTTGAGAAAAGTCTAAAGGTTATGTAAGATAGTTGGAAAATTTCACCTTCCCTACTGTCCTGACTCAAGGTCCGCTATTGGCTTTACATCCTCTAGACCTAGTCCAAGTTGTAGGCTTGAGATTTTACCATATATATATCAAAATTATTTTAAATATTCTAAAAATAATTTGTTATTATAAAAGAATGATATTTAATACATTAATTGTGCACAATTATGAAGGGTAAAAGATTTTGTTTTTCATTGTATTTCACAATCAAATACGATAAATCAACATGAGCAACAAATTAAAACAGCTCACCACAATAGAATTTATTATAGTGACAGTTATCATATTTATTCAAAAAAAAAAATTCACAAACACATCCAACCATTTAACATGTTTCTTTTTCCAATTCAAATCTCTTTCATTTTTCATTATTTAATCGTGATAAAAATCACTGTTTTAGTCTTATAGAATTTAATCGTGAAAGTATAAATTATTAAGACACCTTGACATTTATTTATTTTTTATCATTTTGATTTTAATTTATTTTTTAATCACATTAGTCCTTGGATATCAATCTCAGTCAATTTCTTTTTTTTTTTAGAAACGAAAATTGAACAGAATTAGTAAAATTTTATATCATAGTTTACATAATAATCTATGTATACTTGGTAGATAGTTTTTAGAAATTATGAACTTACTACCAAATGAGCTGTTGCCAAAATACGCAAACAAACTCAAATGTTTAAAAAGTAATATACATTTTATCCATCAATAGAGAAAACTCGTACAAGCAGAGAAGATAACATCAAATCAAGGAGCATATTGCATCTGCAGTCCAGCACAGCATACTATATATGCTTATCCCCAAGTTCTTCAACCCTTTATTCCACTACCTAAGCCCCATATTTCAGCCAAAACATTGGCCCTCACCAAATTCTCTCTTCTATCCGATCAGGGATTAAGCCACTAATATTTCTACCCTAACAAGCCTAGTGCACATCATACAGCCCATTTTGCTGCCATAGCAATTTTAGTATCGTTTTCACATGTGTCATATACATCCGCTACATGAAATATTCTTTTTGCCTACATAAGCCAGAAGTAGCACATGTCTTGCACAGAATTTATTCTATCAGGATAGACAAGCAAAGAATTATAGTTTATGGATAAATCAGAAATACAACCATATAAAATGAAACAAACCACTAGATTAATATTGATTATACACGGTTACAAATTTCACTATAAAACCAGATCAACAAACGTGAGCTTTTAAATTTTACTAAAACATCTACTTGTTCTTTCAAGTGCGATGTTCTAACATTAGTTTTGAGAAAGGAAAAAAAAAACACTTGAGATGGCGTCCTGCAAGATCATTCACCAGATATGATCAATATTTTCGGCTATGGTGCCTAATCGCTTCTCCATCCAGTTGATTATATCCTGCCCTATCTCTTCACGCTCGGGTTCAAAGAGAAGATCATGCAAGAAGCCTTCATAGAGCTTTATGTCTTTGAAGGTGGAGGATGCCTCGTTGTAGAAATCCTGGGAGGCGAGTGGATCAGTGACTTTGTCTGCAGTCCCATGCAGAACAAAGAATGGGACTGTCACGGACTTAAAGTTCCGCATCAAATAAGAGGAAATGCGCAATATCTCATGCCCAGTTCGGGCCCTTATTGGACCAGTGTAGACCAAGGGATCAGAGTACTTGGCCAAGAGTGCGGCAGGGTCCCTTGAAACTGGGATGCCCTTCTTGTTCGCACCTTTAAACTGGAGCTTAGGAGCAACCAGAGAAAAAAGAGGAGCAATAGCCTGCATAAAAACACCATATATATTTATATTTTATATATAGAAATTAAAATAAAAAATCATGGAGGAAAAAAGTGGCAATTCATCATATCTGTTTCAATCAGTACTAAAATACCAATTTGACGGGATACAAGGAGGATACATACGAATATTGAGTTAAACCACAACCAATTTTATTCTTTATAATATGTAATTGATATTACACAGTAGCAAAATGGTTATACAAAACCAAAGCAACTCACAAATCTCAACCACAATAGTTAGATGACATGATAGGGCAAAACCATGAAAACAATATTCAAACTAAAACCAGACGAGCAGTCTCTAAAAGGAATTAACACCTCCTAAATACCTTTATCTGCACAGATCTTTCGCTTGACAGAATATAGACGTTTGAAAAGAACTAAGAAATCGATCACAAGAAGAAAGCCCGCATAAATGAAAGTGATATTAAAAATATTCCTTAGTTAAATTATTAAACCAATAATGGGTGATTGGTTGGTCGAAGCACATTTAACTTTTAACACTAAAGTTAAAGAAATAAAATTCGGAGGCAACTACAGCCTGATTTAGCACGGTACAAATATAGAATAAGAAGCAGCAACTTACCCCAACAATTGGATGTGCTGGTTTAACATGCAAAGCTGGAGAGGTCAGCACAACTCCCTCCAGCATTCCTTCAATACGAGGATGGGAAGCTGCCTGGTAAATCACACCTTATTTAATTAAAAAGGTTCGGCAGATAATTCAGTTAAAGCAATCGGCAGATGTGATACCTTCAAAACCACAGCTCCACCGGTAGAGTGACCAAAAAGGAAGCAAGGTACACCTGGGTTCTCTGATTTGATCTTTTCCAAGAAAGCCCCCTGGAAGTAGAGAGAAAAACTTAGCACCTTCTTGCAGGCATATTTTGAATAAAGCCAAAGACTTCCAAGTTATGGTTTTAGTTATTTGTCACTGACCAGTAGTCAAGATAGTAAACTTCAAATTGTTAATGGTTAAAATGTTTTATCATCACAAGAGCAATAGGGTTATCCAATTAAATGTTAAATGAGAAAGTAATCAGAAAGAGTTAATTTCAATTGCACATTAAAAGAAATACAGATAATTAAACTACTTACAGTGTCTGCAACAACATGATCAAGTGAAGGAACATATCCATGCAATCCATCACTGCCACCATGACCTATAGCAATGAAGTTTTTCTCATTACCACAACTTAAAATCAATACTCTTGAATAGATTTTTGCAAAACAAAAACAAATGCAGAAATACTTGTGTCAGATTATGTACCTATCCAGTCCATTGCACATACACCAAAGTTGCAAGAGATTAGTTGCTTTGCAAATTGAGCATATCTTCCACTGGAAATGAACACCACAAAAACAGAGTGAAAAATGAGGAAATTCATTTCCAATGGGATAAAAAACTGAGATCTTCGTAGGCTTGATTTAGAAACTAGTGTTACCTGTGCTCATTCAGCCCGTGTATAATGATCAAAATTCCCCTAAAAGCACAGACAAGCAAGCAGTTAGGAGACGAGAGAGTAAAGCAATGGAATGAAGGCAGCCATATAATAAAAGTAAAGAACAAAAGTAGAGGCTACTGCCTAGCATGATGCTACAGACAAACTAACAGCAAAGCGTTATTTGTACATCAACCCAAAAAGAATGTAATTGCTGAAGAAAGCAAAGCATCATTCCACCGAACTTATACTAAAATTCAAAATCTTGATCCACTCGAATTAGCGTTCTAAATATAGGAAATTGAAAATAAGTTGATTTGTGTAAAGACTCTACTATTCTCGGGTCATAAGCAATTCAAAAGTTAGTAACTTAAGTTCATAATTAAGCACACAAATTAAAAAGAAAAATAAAGAACGTCGATAAAAAAGAAGACTACC
This sequence comes from Gossypium hirsutum, assembly GCF_007990345.1. Lineage (NCBI taxonomy): Eukaryota > Viridiplantae > Streptophyta > Magnoliopsida > Malvales > Malvaceae > Gossypium > Gossypium hirsutum. The sequence goes on from NC_053441.1 coordinate 3,892,646, forward strand.
GCTTACTTTAGTTCACCGGTAGCCGGAAGCCAAGACCGGCTAAACAAGGCATTTCTTCGAACGCCAAAGAACAGAGATGTGTTCCAGCGGTACTGAATCTCTCCGTCCTCGGTTTCGAACCCCATGTTCAAACCCTCCGCCAACGATCTCCTTCTTAAGGTGTCCTCCTCTTCTAGCCTCCATAACGATTTCAGCCTCGCCGTTTTAGCCGGAGATTGCGGCCCGGAAGTAGCACCGTCAACCGCCGCAACATCCGTCCGAAATTGCCGGCGCCGAGGGAAGAGTAGGATGAGGATGTACAAGATTACTGATTGAATGAAAATCAGAGGAGTTCTTAGGGTTTTTAAGATCGGGATTATCCGATTGCTTGCTCCCGATGTCAATGGCTCCATCTCCCCAGCCGTTGACATGACAGAGATGGCAAAAAATCAAATTAAAAAAATGAAAAAATAAAACCAAAACTAAAAATATATGGATATGGAAATAAGGAGAGGAAACAAAGGAAAAAAAGAGGTAAAATTTTACAGGCCAGGGGCAATTTGGCTGGAATATTTATAAAGCGCGGGCAGGTTTCGGACAAGGAAACCAGGGGGGGGAAAGAAAGATCACAGTAACGGCTGAGGTGACGTGGAAATGTTTGATGGAGTGGGGGAAATGATTTTCAATCTTGGAAGTAGGATGGACGGCGATGATGGAGTGAGATGTATAGCGTGCTTCGACATTTGGGTGTAGGAGAGTTTGATTCTTCATAGTTGAAATTAGGAGAAGGAACAGTGAAGCTTACGCTAAGCAACAGAAATTGAAAGAAACTCTACGCGTAGCCAGCCTCGCAGCTCGGCTTCCAAGCGCCAGAGTCATGTTTTTAACTGTTTCTCCTTTGTGCGAATAATTAGACGAGAGACTGGTTATCAACTCGACGACTCCCCCCCCCTCCCCACTTTATTTTTGTTCATAGGAACAAAAATGAAAAATAAAAATGTGGAGGAAAAAGATAAAGCTCAATAATTTATCACAAATTTTATAGAATATTAGGTAAAATAAAAGTGTTTTTAAATTCTGTCATTAATATGAAAATTATGAAGTTTATTATATAATTATAGTAAAAATAATTCGATCTAGAATTCAACTCGATAAATTTTTTTATTTCAATATTTCTTAAAATTTATCTGTAGAGGGGAGACGAGACTACAGAAAAGTTACTGGATTGTCTTCTTCTTCTCTATTTCTTCACCATCTTTTTTTTTTTACTTTCGTATCAGATACCGTGTAACAACTAAGTTAGTCCTATACTTTTCAAATTTTAAAATATCAATTCTCGTAAAGTAATAACAGTAAGTTCATTAAATTTTATTATTAATATGATGAGGTAAATATATTATTGTATGTCTAATGCGTTGTTAACTTATTATTTTACATTTTACTCGTTAAAAATTTAATTAATAGATTAACGACTATCATTTGTATCAATATTAAAATTTTAAACTTCAGAAAAAATAGAGAATTAGACTGAATTCAATTGTAGAATATATACTAAATATACAATTATAGGCATAATATAATATTAATAATTGAATTTAATTAAACAAATTAATATAATATTAATAAATTTAAAAAGTAAAAATTAAAATTCATCAGATTAAAATCTACAAATTTCATTAAATCAAAATTTAACCTAAAAGTTTTTGAGAGAAAGGAGAAAGTATTTCTTTTGGTAAATGAAGTTTACATTTTTTCTAAAACTATTTACTTAACTCAATAGAATTAATCAAAACTAAATATATATTTTCCATCAAAATATTAAAAAGTTTTGACTCGCATAGCGGGCGTACTTCAGCCTTCAAGTGTATATTATAATCCGCATTTGCCGGGTCGTACTATTTGTCGGGTCGGTGAACCAAAAAGGTAACCGCCCTTTAAATAGCCCCGCCAAACTAATTAAAACCATTAATTTTGAGCAGCGAAAGGGAAGCCAGCCAATAGCGCCAAGCGGATAAAAGTCTCGACGAGCTGAGAAATGAGAATCAAGGAAGCATCGATGAGACCGTAACCCCCCACGACCTATTTTCCTAGCCTCGAATTCCTCGTCATTACCGTCACTGAGATTCTTACACGTGTCACATTTTCATAGTTGTTATCCTTTTAAGTTTATGGGTAAATTATGTTAGTAGTCACTCAATTATTAGTATTTTTTTTGTCACATAATTATGAAAAGTTACAAAATATCATTTAATTATTAGTAAATTTTTTTGTCACCCAATTATGAAAGTTTAAAAATAGTCAACCAACTATTTAATTTCGTCTTTTTTATCATCAATTGGCAAACAGTGGTAGCTTTTTAAAATTGGCATAGTAATAATTTTAACCCTCAACATTTGTATATTGTGTCAATTTAATCTTGATTCTAAAATATTTAACCCTTAATATACATTGTGTAATTTGGTCATTTTTGTAAATTTACTTTTCCATGTGACCCATTTCACTTAAAAAGCCAAAAAAAGACAAATTTATCAACTAAATTTAATTGAAAATATACAAAAAGAAAAATAAGAGACCCAAAATTCCGAAATAATAACTTTCGGCTTTTCTAATTCTTTTAAATTTATCCCTTGATGTCACAAAGAAAAATAAAACTGAAAAAAAGTACAAAATGTGTAAATGTGGAGTGTTAACTCTTTTTAGAATCGAGACTAAATTAATAATGATTACAAATGAGGATTAAAGTTGCTATTGTGTCAAATTTAACGACTATCATTGTTGGCTAACAGATGACAAAAAAGAAAAAAAATTGAATAGTTGGTTGATCATTTTGTAAATTTTCATAGTTGGGTGATCAAAAGAATACTAATAATTGAGCGACTGTTTATTAACTTTTCATAGTTAAGTGATAAAAATAAAATATTAATATTTGTGTAACTACTAATAATTTACTCTTAAGTTAATTTCATCTATTAGCTAAATTATTTTATTTTATTTGTATCTGTTTATTTTTATTATGACTCCTCGAATTTCTAAGTCAAAATTAAAGATGAGTTCATTGAACTTCACACTCATTTAATTATTTAGTTATTGAAATAGTAGTAATGTGAACTAAATTAACATTTAATCATTAAATAATTAATAATAAACAAATTATTAGCATCGTTTATTATAACAAAGACATAAATCCAAATACATTTAAACTAGTAATATTATTCTTTACTTGTAATGATTTTCATGCCTAATACTTGTAATGATAAATGACTTAATTTTAAAATATTTTATTAATATAAAAATTTAAACGAGATGACAAGGGTTTCTCCTATCTTAATTAATGGTTGAGGGTTTAATTATTGCCCTAGATATGGAGTAGATTTAAAACTCGTGATCAACATCTTAATAAGCTTATACAACGCGGAAGATTAATTACTAAGCTTAATCCTATAAATATCTTAAGGGAAAAAAAAATCAAATTCAAACATCAACAATTTGATATTTCATTTTATTATTGTTATCATTTGTCATGTCCTTTACTTCTTCTTTTTTCCTTTCGCTTTTCGTCGTATTTGTCACGTCCTTTTCACGTTAACATCGTGGCGGTTTCTCATATACTTATCTTATCCACTTTTTCTTTCTTTCTTTTTTAATGGCTTCTTGGTAACAAATATTATTTTCTTGAATTTTGGTAACAAATAATATTAAACAAATTAACAGTATAAAATTTTAAAAAATTAATAGTTTAATAGCTTAAATAAATTTTTTTGAATAATTCAATGTTTTAAATGAAAACTTTTAAATAAGTTAATTATTAAATTGTGTTTGTTTTTAGTTAAACAACCAAAATAAAAGTTTATACATAATTTAATGAGTAATAATATAACTTACACTTAATTTAATGTAAAAGAAATATTAAGGGTTTTAACTAACAAAAGAAATATCTAAAACAATGATTACATGATTGATTAAGTTGGTGTTACGAGATAATTTGACATTCACTTTATCAATAAAATTACTTAAAAGTTATTTTTAATAAAGTAATAAATATTAATATGACGATGCTTTTTGTCTTTTATTATGTTTAAAATAATATTTAAAAGTAACAACTAAAAACTAATTATATGGTCATTCCTAATATATATATCTAGCTCTCACCTTTTTTTTTATTAAGGTAATACGAGATTGTTATATTTTAGTAGTCATGCATGACGAATTGGGGACGATCTCTACCGAGAATATAACATGGAGGGCCATCCGTGAGTGCTTGCTAAACAAATTTTCATGTCACTATGTGCCAAGCCGGGGTAGGAGTATAATAAGCTCAACTATACATTAAATATGGATTTAATTTATATATTTTTATTTTTCAAGTCTATTTTATGATTTATATTCAAGGTTTATAAACGTTTTCTTTAAACAATGCCGCATCTAAGGTTTGAACATATATGTTCTCATCGAAAATGCAATATGTATTATCATTGTACCCAACACTTATTTGTTAATCTATATATTATTTACACAATATACCTACTATAATAAAATATATAATTAATTTATTGTCTTGAATTAAGCGATATAAACTCAATAAAAGAAATTAAAATACAAATTTTTATAATATTATAAAACTTTTTTGTGTTTTATTTATTTATATAATAATTAGAAAAACTTAAATTTAAATTTCAGTATTCATTTCAACTATATAAATACCTAATTTAATTTAAAAAAATCATTACCTTTTCAAGAAAATGTTATTATATTAATTTTGGAAAAAAATGATAAATTGTTTTCTATCTATTAAAATTGAAAGATGGGCTTGCAACGGTATGAACGGCAATAGTTTGTCGGCTCATAATATTGAATAAACATGGACCATCAAGTAGGGTTTTAAGCAAATTAATGGTCCATTTGGACCATCATCTAGAAACTTATGGGCTTAACGATTTTATATTTGGGCGTTAAAACGATATGCCTGTATGGTTTTCATTATTTTAAGATTTTGGATAAAAACCCAACCCAATACCTTATGCTTTGAACGGAAGATAATGGGCTTTCACAAATATTAAAGCCTTGTCCCCCACTGTATTCCATCATATAAAAAAGAAGAGACGTAAAATGTTAGTATTATTATTTTTATTTTTAAGCATAAAGTAATTAATTTTAAAATTTAAATTTATAAATAACATTTAAGTGGACCTTAGTCTTGGTCTAAAATAGGGACCAAAGTTTTTTTACTGGGGAGATGGTATTCATGATTGGGCTCTATAATTGCTTGCTGCCTGGTCCCCGATTCTCAAACCCCTAAAATTTGTTGTGTAAAATTAAGCAAAGTAAGGCTTAGGTGGTGCAAAATCTCACATTGAACGTAAACACCACACGTGCGATAGACTCAACTTTAGGGTTTAAAAGCGTGAATGATGGACCGACCTTTCCAAAAATACTTTGAATTTTTTAGTCATTTCCTTGGACCATTCTCCTAAATCTTCAAAATATTTGAAGTGTTTGTTCACCGTGAAAACGACATTAATTAAGCTTACTATTTGGGCTTTTTGCCCTTAAAGTACACCTTTAATTGAAGGAAAGAACGAAAAGGTCCATTACAACCTATCTCTTTCATGCACATACCTTATCAATTAATGAAAATAAATCCAAATTTAAATGATAAAAAAGAAAGTATCGATACGAGGGAGGTTCTTTTTGTTGCAATTACTGTTGCTAAAGGTTGATAATTTAGGAGACAAGTTAAAAGGTTGGTCGGTTAAAGCTTTATTAATGTCATGTTGGGGAACGTGACGTGACGTGATTGGCTACTAGGATATCAGAGGATCGCAAAAGACACTAAGTACTAATATATGTATGTCAATTGCTGTAATTAAGGGCGTTCAATTTATTAGGTTTAGTTTCGATATAAAAAATAAGTAATAAATATATTTATTAAAAGTTTATATAAAAATTAAATAAATTTTGATTGAAATGATAAAATACTTTATTGGTTGAATTCTTATTATGATTGAATTTTAGTGATTTTTTTTATAAAGCGTAAAAAGATTTAAAAAAAAAACACATTCATAATAACTAAATTATTTTGTGCTTAGTTGACTAAGTATAAGTATAAATAATTATAACAAAAAAATTATATGATTTAATTAATGAAGTATTGTGGAGATATTGATTTTAAATATTTAAATTCGGAATTCACCGTGTATATTGTAATGTGTAAGCATTAATTCAATTAATCCAATTCACAATATTGTATAACACTTTAAAAAAATTATTTAAAATTTATATTAAAAAATTAACATTTACAATCTAATATCAATTTTCATTATTATTTTTTTCTGGTGAAAAAAGAATTCGTTCATGTTCCATTTTCAACTTAAATCAGGAACTTGGAAAGGTTTCGTTAATGGGATTCATGTGCAAAGCTAACTCAGTATTTCTTTTTTCAAATTTTTTTGAATGAAGAACAAAATTGAAGAAGATTTAGAAGATAAAGTGTTATGGGCAGTGGTTTTCAGCTGCCATGTGAGCCTCAAATTGGCTGATCACTGACCCTAATAATCCCACGTTATAATCTCAGTGGACCCTTTGCGCCCGACATTTGTGATCACCCTCTATATTAAATCTATTCTTTATAAAAGAAAGTGGGATATTCAAGTTAGCCCAAAAGCAATACATATATACTAAAGTTTCGAACTTATTGATCACTCTCTGGACCACTAACAAGAACACGAAACCCTAAAATAAAAATTTGCAAAAGAGGAGATTCAGACCCTTATTCAAGGGATACGGGTCGGCTCCACGTCATGCATGCTTCATTCGATGAATTGTGGGGAAATATATTTAAGAAATAGATAAAGAAAGAAAGAAAGAATTATATGATGTAAGTACAAATTGAAAAGCACTAAAACTAGTTTATTGTTTATAATGCTCTTTTACAGCATGTTAATTAGTATAAATCAACTTTTTAATGTTATCTTACAAAGAGAATATTGAACTGAATTAGGCATTTGATTTGATCATCCCACCTTCTAAACCCCCAAAACAGATAAATTATTTTAGTATAATAAATTTGATTAGGTTCTAGATGTACAGGAGTTCCACTAGGAACATAATGTGGTTTTGTATCTTTGCTATTTATTTAAAAATTTGTGTTATGATTTAATTTCGCATGAATTCGATTAATAAATTATTATTTTTTAAAACAAAAGTTATATTTGAAGAGAAAAATCTTAAAATTATATATGAGTTACGGTTTAATGTGTAATTGTACACGTGAACTTTAATTTAGTATAATTTTATACATGAATTTTTTATTTGATTAAATTCTTATAAATTATTAACACAATTATTGATATAACATCATTTTATATTTATATATTGTAAAAATACATAATTATATTTATTCAATGTGTATTTATTTCTTTAAATGTGTATGATTAAATCAAAATTAAAGTTTTAAGTGTACATTTGAACCACAACTAGAGTTTTGTGTGTATATTTGCACCAAATTAAAATTAATGTATATAATTGTATATTAAATCAAAATTCATATATAAAATTGAGATTTATTCCTATATTAAAAAACACTAAAAATACTATAAAAATGATCCTTTAAAAGATTTGAATTTGATATAATAGGTGAACCTTGTCAACACAGTCAAAATTTAATTAAAAAAATTATTTATAATTTTTATTATTTTGTAAATAATATTTTTTTAAAAAAATTTATATTATTTTTTATTTCTTTCACCTATATCGGGTGTACCATAAAATTAGTATATATATATGTTTTTCACATAAATATGTTTTATAATCAAATTTAAAAAGATATATATTTGATTTATTATAAAGTGTCATGTATCACAAAATAATACTATTAAGATATCAGTTAGATAATAAAATATAATTCGGATAATAAAAAAATTAAGTACCATAAAAATATATTAAATTTAACTTAAATCCATGTTTATAAAAGATAATAAATATTGAAGGAATTAGAATGAATATCATTATTAATTCAGGCAATTAGTGGTCATGGATTACTCGTGCAGCTCGTGTCCATTCAAGTAGTGGGATTCATCACACTTACACGCACCAATAAACTAAAGCAAAATATGTAAATGATCTCTTCTTTTTGATATCTTGTACACAACATATTATTAAATATAAAAATATATAAAGGTGGGTGTTAACAAGAGTACTAGATTCTTCAATCATATCTCATTTTAAGAAAATAATATAGTGGAACCATTTTTTTACACATAACGACACAATTTTATAGTACCATATTTGTACAACATTCATATTTGTTAACCAAAATCCAAGTATATGTGCGATCCCTATGGTTGTCAACAACTATTTTGGACTATATAATAAAGGACAGTGCTATAAGCACTCAAATAATGCATCGTTTGGGATAAAAAAAAAAACATAGTGAAGGTTTAAATGAAAGTTTTTTTCTTATAAATTTAATATTAAGGTTAATATTAATACAGTTAATCGTATATAGTTTTTATGCATAGTCAATTGATCTCTATCCAAACAATTGATTTGGATCCAACTTGTTCCTTTGATAGGGCAGTTTTGTCTGGATTTATTTGGTTTATTCATCTTTGATATTAGAAGTTAGATCTGTTATTGACTACATCAACCTCTAACACCAATTTTTGTAATATGCATTGATAATGATAGTAAAACGATCGGAAAACAATAAAAAAAAAGAACACATATAGATTTTATATAAAAGACTTTGAGGAAAAAACTACTGGTAGAAGAGAAGAAATTCAATAATATTGAAAAACGAATGATACAAGAGAAGTATTGACTACATCTATTTAAAAGTCGAAAAAATTTTATTTTAATCAATGTCAAATAGAATAAGTGTAGTTTTATATGGATTTTACTTATGCAGCCCTCGACCTCTTGTCCCGATAGATCCCTTTATTTTACCACTGAATTTATTTCTTCAACAAGGATTCGAGTCACACAAACTCTAACATCTATCAACAAGTCATGTACCAAGTTTGGATCATCATCCTGTGATTTCTACTTTGCCAAGCAGCCTCCAGATTCGACATCAGCTCTACAGAGTTCCCAAAGCTGCCATCACCAATATCAAATATTAATTAAACCTACCACACGACGAGAACTTACCATGATCAATGTATTGCTCGGACCCCTCGGCTCTCTCAGAGTATCCAGTATACACAGTCACTTTCGGTCATCACTGCATTCACATATAACAGAACCACATCGACGTTTGGTGCTGCCGCTGCAATCTTGGGTCCAATTCCTTCAACTCTTTTAATGGATTCATTTTACACGGGATACACCAAACTCCATTGCCAGATGCTCTTAACCAAATCTATACTACTATAAATCCGACAGTCCTAGCTTGTGCATATTCACTCTTTTGTTTGCACCGGAAGTGGACGAAGATATTTCAAGAAAGTAAAAATGTCCATTCAAAAATCGGGCCCATTCAACAGGATATATACTCCTTACAGCGTGGAGTTTTTATAACCAGCTCACTGTCTCATCATCCTATCCACCCATCACTCTACAGATTGGCTTATCATGCGGCGTCTACTTAGACCCATAGGGATTGGCACTCCTCTATTATTACTACTACATACACCTGATGCTAATGTATGATACTAAGTTTTTTTTTATCCATTTACCCCCAAAAATAAAAAGGTTTTTTAAGGGATAAATCAAATTGTTTACTGGTTTGGGAAATAAATATAATATCTATCTAAGATTAAAGAGCAAAATTTAAAGAAAAAATTTCACATTAGAGAAGTATCATATTGTGTTATCAGTTGATAATTTATACATTACTAATACATTGTGAATTATATGTATTATCTGGATGAGTACATACAACATTTTTTAATTACTATAAAATAGCAATTATATGATGGGGAAGACGTTCTTTTTTTCTTTTATCTAAAGTAAAGAAGTTGTTAAACAAAAAAAAAAAAAACCCCAAGGTAAAGGGGTTGTCCAATGTTGAACTTGTGAGTCTGTGACGTCATGTCAACAAAGAATTAAGGTAAATGATAACTTAATTGGTTGAATAGCAAAATATTTCCATCAATTTGAACTCTTAATTAATAATAGGATTACAGTTTGAATTTGGATAATTTGGTCTTCCTTTTTATAAAAAATAAGATATTTGCTTTTTAGCCACTAATAATTTTAAATATTCACATACATCTTGTTAATTAGTGAGGTAAATAAAGAAAAAAGATGATGGTAGAGAAAAAGGGGAGGAGAGGTGAAAGTTGAGAGAGATGTTATTGTTTATAGAAAAGTAAGAGAATTTAGAAAGAAGAAATGTCTATGTAATTACTTGTGAGTTGTTTGTATGGTCTTTTTATAGTGGGATGCAAACTTGAATACGTGTCTTACGGTCACTCTCACTGACATAGAAGTCTGATTTGATACTCTTAGCAGTGACGATAGTGACACATTTTAGGATGAGGCGTTTTAGGGTGACTAGCAATCAACTATCTTGAGCCTCTGCGTCGTCCTTATATAGTCTTAATAAAGATGTCTCTTTCCAAAGTTCGTTGAGTTAAGGTTTACAAATTAACCTTGAGTTTGTAATATCGTTGGTTCAATTGAAAGATACACGTCTAATTTTCTATAAGTACACTGTAAGGTCTACAAGGTATGTTGAGAGGTCAGCGAGGATGTGAGATATAATACACCCTTAGATTAATCATATTGTATACCCATTATGTGAGAAAAAAAACTTTTGAAGCAATGATGATTTTTTTATAGAATATAAACATTTTTATTAAAAATAAATAAAAATCAAATGAAATAATCACCTTTATGTATATAACAAATAATTAGATTGATGAAGTATCAAGATTTTTTGAATTAATGTCAATTAACTCATAATTACTAAAACTCAATCAACACTTAACTAATAATAATATATAGGTAAATCCAATCTTATTGAAGTCAAAGTCTAAAATTATAATGAGCATAGAAAATGGAGAAAAAAAGAGAGCAAAGCATGCAGGGAGGTATGACAAAGACAACACACTGTATATTCCTTCGAGAAAGAAATGGTGGGGTCTCCCTCAATCCCATACCTCCCATTTCCAGAGAGTATCGCACGAGCACAACATTTGTGTACCCTTAGCTACTCCCTTTCCCCACTATGCTCTCTATTCTTATCTACATCTCTCTTCAGTTTTGTTTAACCCAATCTCTCTTTTATCTATGACTTACCTCTACCTTATAATCGTATTTAAGTATATTATATATTAATTTATACATATTTATGGTTTCCCCCCCCTTTATTTGTAACTCCTTTCTATTTGCTTTTTAATGTGTAAAAGGGGATGTCCTTTTCTCTCTTTAGGGGGGGGGTTAAGAGAGAGAGAGAGAGAGAGAGAGAGAGGGGAGAATCCAAGATAATAATGATATAAACAGTGAGTCCAAACAAAAAGGGAGGTTGAAGAAATGTGCTCTAACGTAAGCCATTTGATGATAATTTTTATTCCTTTTTCTCTGCCCAGTATCCCTCTCTACTTTTACTATACACTCTACAGTTACCATTGGAATTGGACACATTATTTTCCTTTCCTTCTTTTCTCTTCGTTCACAGTTCACACTTGATATGAATAAAAAATCAAAGTATTTAATAAATATAATATAAAAAATAATACTAATAAAAAAAATTTTAATTTAATAATTCCTGATGTGAATTCAATAATTTTTTTATTAGATATAAATGCATCTCAATTCATAATTTCTTCTCACAAACTCTTACATAACAAATTAGATGCGGACACACAGTCTAGTTAATTACTAGCTTTGAGTGCATTAATAATAATTTTTATTCACTCCAGGTTTACTTTGCTAGTCAAAGCCTAATCCATGGTATTTCTGATTAATATTATTATTATTATTATTATGACACTGGTTTAATCTCACTTCATTGCATCTTCTTTGGACCCAAAATTATTATTTTGACCAAGAAAGGATGGGTGGATTATTGGCAATAATAACACATCTGCAAGGGCTAAAAACGTGGTTTTACTTTCATCAAACATCAAGATTACACTTGATTATAATGTTGAAAACTCAATCTGTAATCTGGGTATACAAAATAATGAAGTTTCATTAGAAAAATATAAAATAAAAGGGAACATAAGCATGCATATAAGTGAGCCAGGTCACATTCTAGTAAACAATTAAGTTGAAACATAAAAACATAAGGTCATAAAATCAAATATAGAAAAAGGTTAATCAAAACAAAGCTTTTTCAACGGTTACAGAAATGAAATCCCAGTTTCAGTCAAAAGAGCATATTGTTGGTAATATCCGACAAAATCAGAGCTTTTTCTTTTTCTTCTTTCCAACATATGTCCCTGTTTTCACTTTCAACCGTTCGATGTTTCAAGGCAAAGTCAAGTTGCAATCTTGTAATTATTTGTTAATTCAATGCCCATTTCCCCATTACCATCTATTTATACAGTCTCTGATCAACTCTCTCACCCTACCATCTTCACTTCAATAGTTGCAAAAAAGGGGGAAAAATACATACATTTTTCTTCTTCTCTGTGGGAAAATCCCACTAATATTTGAAAATTTCTGTTATCTAATGATTACATTTAGGTATCTTACTATACATTTCACTCATATTTTATTGTCGTTTAAGATTTAAATCTTTCCATGCATGTTGTTTTGTTAATTAGTCTCTCCTTTTGATTGAATATATAGGTTCATGCACATATATAATATATGTGATAAAGTATAACCTTTTGTTTAATTGATATATGTATGTATGTATTGATCATTTATTTTTTTGCCTTCCCAAACAGCTTGGGATCCCTGGAGTTATATCAAAGATCATCTAAGGTATCATCAAAGTAAAGATATGGCAAAGACAGGAGCTCAAGCAAGTCCAGTTGTAGTGTTCTCCATGTTCATGTTGTTCATAGTCTTGTTTTTCAGTTTTGTCGTGTCTGATAATGGTAAAGAAGTTGAGATTCTATTGTCTTTCAAGTCTTCGATCTATGACCCTTCTGGTTTCCTCTCAAACTGGGATTCCTCAGCCACTTTTTGCCAGTGGCACGGCGTCACTTGCAATAATAATCTCTCTCATGTCGACAAACTGGATCTTTCTGCTAAAAACTTAACTGGTAAATTAGTTTCCTCCTCGATTTTCCATTTGCCTTTTATTCAAACTTTGAACATCTCCAACAATCAGTTTTACGGTGAAATTCCCGAGGATATATTTTCTTCTTCATCTTCTTCACTTCGGTTTCTCAACCTTAGTAACAATAATTTCACCGGTCAAATACCAAGCGGTTCCATTCCTGGTCTCGAGGTATTGGATCTTTCAAACAATATGCTTTCCGGGAAAATCCCACCAGAAATCGGATCGTTTTATAGTCTAAAATTTCTTGATCTGGGTGGGAATGTTTTGGTTGGGGAAATTCCAGTCTCGATAACAAACATCACCAGTTTGCAGTTCTTGACTTTGGCTTCAAATCAATTAGTCGGCCCCATTCCACATGGATTAAGCAAAATGAAGAGCTTGGAGTGGATATACGTTGGCTACAACAATCTGTCGGGTCAAATTCCTGAAGAAATTGGTATGTTGACTTCCTTGAATCATCTTGATCTTGTCTACAACAATCTCACCGGTGAAATCCCATCATCCCTGGGGAATCTCAGCGACCTTCAGTATCTTTTCCTTTACCAAAACAAGCTTACAGGTTCGATTCCAGACTCCATTTTTGGACTCAAAAAGCTGGTTTCTCTCGATCTTAGTGATAATTCATTATCTGGTGAGATCTCTGAACTCGTAATTCACTTACAAAACTTGGAGATTCTTCATCTTTTCTGCAACATCTTTACGGGTAAAATCCCCAAGGCTTTAACCTCTTTGCCTCGTCTTCAAGTCCTTCAGCTTTGGTCCAACAGATTGTCAGGTGAGATTCCAGAAAGTCTTGGAAGGAATAATAATCTCACGATTCTCGACCTCTCAACAAATAATCTCACGGGTCGGATACCAGATGGACTTTGCAGTTCGAGTCGGCTTTTTAAGCTCATTCTTTTCTCAAATTCGCTTGAAGGTGCCATTCCAAAGAATTTGAGCACTTGCACGAGTTTGCAGCGAGTAAGGCTTCAAAACAATCGTCTGTCAGGCGAGTTATCCTCGGAGTTCACGAAGCTGCCTCTCGTCTACTTCTTGGATGTCTCGAACAACGATCTCTCCGGCAACATTGGAGACCAAGAATGGGACATGCCGGCGCTTGAAATGTTGAGTTTGGCAGGAAACAGGTTTTCCGGAAGGTTGCCTAACTCATTCGGGAGCCAAAAGATTGAGGACCTGGACTTGTCAGGGAACGGATTTTCAGGTACAATTCCACGTAGTTTCGGAAGTTTAACGGAGCTCATGCAATTCAGCCTATCTGCAAACAAGCTAATCGGTGAAATCCCCGAGGAATTATCTTCATGCAAGAAGCTCGTGAGTCTAGACTTGAGCCATAACCAACTCAGTGGCCAAATTCCATCAGGTTTCGCTGAAATGCCAGTTCTTAGTCAGCTTGACTTGTCGGACAATCAATTATCTGGTGAAGTTCCACCGCAGTTGGGGAAGATGGAATCACTGATTCAGGTGAATGTTTCTCACAACTATTTACATGGTAGTTTACCATCTACCGGGGCCTTTCTCGCTATAAATTCAAGTGCAGTTTCCGGTAATGATCTTTGTGGTGGAGCTGAAACGAGCGGTTTACCACCATGCAAGAAGGTTAAGAATCTGAATTGGTGGTTCTATGTTGCTTGCTCGCTCGTTGCTTTAGTTTTGCTTGCGTTTGCTGCTTTTGGCTTCATATTCATTCGAAAAAGAAACAATTTGGAGCTGAAGAGAGTGGAAAACGAAGATGGAATCTGGGAATTACAGTTCTTTGATTCCAACGTTTCAAAGTCAGTAACAGTCGATGATATTACACTCTCTGCAAAACAAGTAAATGGTATTTGCAGAGGCAATAAATCGTCTGCAAATGATTTCCAATTCGTGGTGAAAGAAATGAACGACGTCAACTCAATTCCATCGAGTTTTTGGTCTGAAATCAAACAACTCGGCAAGCTTCAGCATCCAAATCTTGTTAATCTGATCGGAACATGCCGGTCGGACAAGAATGCATATTTGGTTTACGAGTACATAAAAGGGAAACTTTTAAGTGAAATCCTTCACGAATTAACCTGGGGAAGACGGCGTAAAATCGCCATGGGGATTGCCAAAGCTCTTAAGTTTTTGCATTCTTACTGTTCACCAAGTATAATTGTGGGAGACATGTCGCCGGAGAGAGTTATCGTCGACGGAAAAGATGAACCTCGCCTACGATTAAGCCTTCCCGGGCTACTTTCAACGGAAAACAAAGCCTTCATTTCTTCGGCGTACGTTGCCCCAGGTACGTGAACAATAATAATACATAATAGTATAGACTTTTTTTTTAATTGAAAATTTCCCTGTTTAACTGTGAGAATAATAGTGCAATGTCAACTTAATTATGTAATCCTGTGGCATATGAAAATTTTTTCTTGGCAATTTATAATTAGTCAAAGCAGAAATTATGAGATATTATTATGTCTGGCTCTTAGATACTTCAAACAATAACTTTAAAGCATTTTATCATAATTTATTTTATAAAAGAATATATATGAATCTTAATGGTTAGGTGCTTAGACACTTGAACTTCAACAAGGTTTTACATATTAAAGGAAAACAATTTATTCATATATTAGATATTGAGTTAATAATATTTTTCTACAAATCCATGCACGTGCAGGTTGCTAATGTATGTATATTTATTTTTATTTTCTTTTCTCCTATAATATATTTGGCAGAAACCAGAGAAAGCAAAGATATGAGTGAAAAGAGTGATATATATGGATTCGGCCTGATTCTGATAGAATTATTAACGGGGAAAAGCCCTGCGGATGCTGAATTTGGAGATCAGCACCAAAGCATGGTAGAGTGGGCCCGTTATTGCTACTCAGATTGTCATCTTGATATGTGGGTTGATCCCATGATCAGGCCAGGCCATGCATCCGACGTCAACCACAACCAGATCGTCGAAACCTTGAACCTAGCTCTCCATTGCACCGCGGGTGACCCCACCGCTCGCCCCTCCGCAACCGATGTATCCAAAACTCTACAGTCTGCTTTCAGAATAACTTCCTGTGTTTCAACCCTAAAGCTCTCTTCATCTGTTTAGGCTTCTTTATAATTATATATTATATATTATATATAGCATGATTTTGTTCAGAATTTTTGTTTTTTGGGTTAATTTCCTTTTTGGTTTCATGGTTTCTAGTTGTAAGTTATTAAAATGATTGTCGTCGTCACTCAAATGTTCTGTTTGATGGTATGCTAAATACATACTATTGAGTGTAAAAATGTAGATAAATCAAACGCAATTATATATGAATTACAATTTTTGTTTCTTCACAGATTGTAGAGTATAAATTTATATATATCTTTGGAGGTCTTCTATATGCCTACATGGCTCAAAGATTTAAAAAGAAAAACCCATAGCCTGTAATAAATGAAGTAATTATCAATGTTAAATCTAGTGTTAGATTTTAAAAATCTAATTATACGAAGGGTTACTAGCTAGTAAGTGGATATCCCACTGGCAAACCCACTCTTTGGGGTGAAAAAAAGATATTGAAATCCCATTTTTTGGAATGGAAGAGAAAACCTGATATGCAGAGACCATTGTTTTCTTTTTTATCTTCTTTTACAGCTTGTTTTTTAGACATTGAAAATGGCATATAAGGATCAGACAGAATTCACATGGATTTGGGACTCAACACCATGGCCTACTTCCTCCATTTCCATTTCCTTTTATCTTCCCTTATTCTTGTAGTAATTTTGACCCTTTTCACACTTTTGTTTTGTAAATATTAGCCAGCTCAAAACAAAACACTGCTCGCTAATTTCCTTTCATGCCCATGGAAAAAGAAACTAGAGAGTTCAAAACTTGTTCACTTTCTCGTTTGTAATAACCAAGTTGTTGACTATATATAACGTTGAAGTGGGTTTATTGGTATCCTACAATGACTTGCAAAAGATCTTCTGCTCTTATCCAGAGAAGGGCAACGCACGCCTTGTTTGTTCTTTTTCTGCTCCCATTATATAAAAATATTGTTTAATATAAGACATGCTTGGCTGCTTGTTTACACCAAAAGTCTAAAGTTAGATCACAAAGGGAATTGGGGCCTTCTTCCCTATAGCCTTACAGATCGATTGATTGAGAAAATGGAGTTTCCACAATCTATAAATGTTTGACCCTTTTTAGAGTTTGGTTTGCATGTGAAAAATTTTGCTTTCAACGGCAGTGAAAAGGCTTGGTTTCACCACGCGCGCCCAGAAGCTATCGATTAGGTCAAACAGCTAGAAAACAGGGACATTGCTCATGCTTCAATGGTGGACCACTGTCTGTACTAAATTTCTGATGTCTTGATGATGATATTGTTTGGCTTATTGTCGGAACACTCTTTTGGAATTGAAAAAAAAAGGCCAAAATGGTACTCTTTTAACAATCCCATATATTCATATGTAAAAAAAGGTAGCTTGAGGCTTGAGCCATTGAGGTATAAAGGCAAACTGGTATAAAATGACTGCCTTTTTTTGTCTTCACACATGACAGACAATGATCAAAAGGGTTTTAATATTTCAATATCTGGTTTACGATGAAGTAAGAAAAAAAAAATCTTACAGGGGATTGGAATCCTTGGTTATAAGGATTTTTTAAAATTTTACAGCAATTGATTGTTTGATCTTTTTAATGAGATGGGGCTCATTTCTTTTTTCTGACCTTTCTTGTGACAAACTTTTGCCTTCAAAGTGGCAATGATGATGTTGAAGTTTTTTATTTTTATTTATTTTATTTTTTATCTTTGTTGTTTTTCACTTCCATTCTCTGTAAGTAATGATAGCATTGACAAAACCCTTTTTTTTTCTTTTTATCTTTTAGCCAATCAGAACTATCATGGGGGAGATCGGAGCTCACATTGTTGGAAGATTCCATCGCTAAAAGATCAAACTTTAGGCTTTAAGCATTAAAAATAAAAAAAACTTTGTGTGATGTTTCATGGAGCAAACCAGCTCAATTTTGCTGGCAGAGTTTGTTTTTTCGTAACGTTGTTTATCTCAAAAGCTTCAAGATATCAATTATGGTTTTTTCTTTCTTGGAGACCATGCAAAAAAGTCTCTTCGATCGGCTGCTTTCTTCTATTAAGAAAAAGCTCCTTTTCTCTTCTCCAAAAACTTATTTTCCTTTCTTTGATTCAATGGGGCATAGCTGGTGATCTTCTCTTTCAAATTATTTTCCGTTTAGATTTCAAAATTCCAAAAGTTTTTCTTTTTTGCACATCACAAGAAGGGAAAGTTTTTACATATCTTAACAACAACCCACTTAGCAACATCTATGGAGTTCTTGATATAGGAGAAATGAAAAAGTGGAATGATTTTTGCAGTTTCAATTTGACCAATTATTAGCAATAAAGGGTTTTTTCTTTTTTATTTAAAACCCGGTTTTGCTGACATTTTTGTTATATCATGCTTAGCCAAGGCCAGCTTCCATTAGCTTTTTTTATCAAGGGCTTAAATCACAGCCATTGAGTTATATAAATGGAAGACCACCTTTTTGTAATTGGAGAAACTACTGTTTCTAACAGTTATGAATCATTTCAAATTTTTCTAACATAATGTCAAAATTATTCATCAAAAAGGTTATTAATCTGTTTTTAAGACTGTCTCATAACTTTATTATCCCACAAGCCTTTTGTTCCTCATAGATTCCGGTGTAGGATCAACCACATCAAATCAGTCAACTAACTGATAAATGATTTGTGTTGATATTTCGAATTCAAACTTGCACAGTTTCTTTCTGTTATATTAAAAAACCCTAGTCCCTGCAAGTTCTTAAAACATCATTTTCATTCATATGTAACATTCCTAAGACTGCTATATATCTATAGATAGTTTATCATGGGCTTGAAGTACTATTTATCACTAGTCATGTTAATTTGTTAACTAATTATTGAAGTTTTACTATAAAACAAATGGAACATGGTGTAACACTGCAACCAATAACATCAAGAAATGGGTTTTGAATGATTCAATAGAGTAGGTACTGTAGATGTACTTCATAGATATAAGGTTCAAGTTTTATCCATGAATAAAAATAATCTTGAAATGATCATTAGTGGATGAAGGTGATGAAAGATTACAAGGATTGACATTGACTCAAGATGTGAAAGAAATTTAGACTAATCATGATACTGCATATCAGTCTATAAACATGGAAAAATGATGTTAATGGTCAAATATGGTGGAAGGATATGGAAGATTTGATAATCATATTATTATTTTTTAGTGGAAGTCTTTAGCGAAGCGCATTGTAAGTTAGGAGGATGACAAATTCTGTTTTCCAAGTGTACAATAAAGGGGGAAAAGAAAAGAATAAAGGGTGAAACTCAGTATTGAATCTGAAGCAAAAGTAAGAATAGAGATAACTTAATCATGGTGGGGTTGAGAATTCCTTATCTGATTTTACACATTTCAAGAACTTTTTTTGTTCATCCAGCAATAGCAGATTTGACTGATATGTTTGGCCATTTAAGGGATATAAAATCAAATATGGATGAGTAACATCATAGGATCTATGGCTAGATTCCATGTTAGATGCTCTCAGCTTCTTCTTTGGAAAAAAAACATTAATTGTCACAGTGAAATGACATGCATATCAATACTTGTCATGGATCAAGAAAATTATGCCCAAGGAAGATGAACCATAGGCATTGGATTTGGGGTCTTTTTGTATTGCAATTGTGGTAGTTTCACTTTCATAGGCTCTTAGACATTGTCTGCAACAGTTCAACAGCTTGAAGAAAAAGAAGTGAGGCATCATTGAAGAGTGGGTCACAGGCAATTGCTAGTAAACCGGCATTCAACGAAAAGACGTCCAATGAAACAAGGGGTGGAGCAAATATTCTCAAAAGAGAACTCCATGATTGAGTTTTAAATACAAAGAAAGGAGGAAAAGCTGAAAAGTACTGGAAAAAACATAAAAATGGGCATCGATAGTGATCAATGAATTAAAGCATGAAGAAGCAAAATACAAAAAAAAAAAAAGAAAAAGAAAAAAAAAAGGGGTATAACCAAAATCAATGCCCCCTCCCTGGAGAAATACCATTAGGTTCAACATTCTTGTAATAGTATCATTCCATCATAAGTTAAAAGGTTTCTACAAACTAAAAAAGACTAAAATAAATTGAAAAAGGGAAGTTCTTCTAATCTAGTTGATACCTACATCCTATCTTCTCTGCTAATTTTTCATACAAAAGACCAGTTGACGAACATGAAGCAGATACAGTGAGCATTTTCTTCATCATTTACCACTTTCCAAGCCACTGCTCTCTCATAGGAGATTGGTCTCCCCATGCTTGACAAGCAGATACCACCTTGAAGGCACATAAAACCCTGCTCAACCATAACAATGATGAATAGAATCATTATCAACTATTATGATCAACCTTATATATATTGTTTTCACTTATCTATATCATACTAATATATATACCTGCTGCATTACTTGTGGGAACTCTGCAAATAGGGCTTTTCGTCCATTGTCATCGAAAATCTTCTCCAAACTTATGTCCTGAAGTGCTACCAAGGTTGTTTCAAGCATGTCCAGTCCTGCTTGATTAGCAAATGTGAAAACTGGTAGTGCCTGCATATATTACCAAGCAGGTTATGTTTAATATAAAGCAAGGTGGGGGTAATAACGGAATGATGAGGAAACAATTATTTTAGTTAATTTTCTGTAATTGTAGCTCACTAAAGCACATGAGCAGTTAGGAAGATTGTGAAAAGTATCGTTCTGTTATCAACAAGACAATTGCCAGACTACCTTCAAAGAGCAGCATAGAACTGCATCAGTGTGATGCCAAAGCGTTTTTAGAATGGATTCACTTCCTTCGTATTCAAGCAGCTCCACTCCTAGATAACACCTGCAAAGAGATGAACAATCCGAAAATATTGATTAGCCTGAGTCTAGAATGACATGATAGATATTAACAACCAAGAATTCGGTTCACAACTATGAGAAATGGGGATGAAAATGAATTGATTGACACACCTATAGCTCTGACAAATCCAACGAGCAAGTGTCTGTGCTTCAGGAGTACCAGGAGGTGTTCGAAAACCAGCATGAGAGCCGAAGTTGGAGGGAGAGAGTGCCAATGCCACCCTTTGAACCGAGGCAATGATACTACGGACATACTGTCGAGCCATGGTTGCCACATTTTCTTGAAGGTGGATCTCATATACAAACTGGAATGCTATTGTCATCACAGACTTTGTGCTTCCATTACGACCAGAGTTATCACCGGTTGATCTGTTTCCAGCAGCTCCAACTTCAAGAGTAGAGGCAAGGTCAAGTGTACGATTTGGACTGGATGCATCCTACATTACATTTAAAGTCGTTTAGTAAGAAACTAAAGCGAGAAAAGACAATAAAGACAGAATTTTTGATAATATCATGCATGATAAACACTTACCATTCCAGAATCAAGAGGGATGATGCGGAAACCAGAAGGAATAATAGGCGCATCATCAGAGAATGAAGCATCAATGGGGGCAAAGGTGAGTTCAGCACAAGTCCCAACTGCATTCTCATCAACTCCACTACAAAGCTGACAGAATCACAGAGGAAAGAGATTATATATTGCAAGAAATGAGAACAAAACATTTTCCCATGCCATAAAATAAAGGAATTGTGTTGGTGAAAACTCAAGTACCTGCAAGAGGAAGATATCACCAGGCATGATCATGTCTTCTCGATAATGACCCATATTTTCAAGCTTAATGACCTCCATGAACTACAACAGAAAGTGAACAATCTTTTAGGATACCTTGTGCCTATTGATCCCCAAGGATTATACAGTAATTGCCAAATTACTTACCTCTTCATGCTCAATAGTATGAGCTAGTGGAAGAATGACCTGACCCCCAAAACTTCCACCTCGAGCTACTGGCAAACCACAGGGACCAGCTTTGACAGCAGCAGCAGAGTAAGCATCAATACCACTGTCTGCCCACTCTGATCGATGTTCTCGCAGGAATCTGAGTAGTATGGCTGGAGGCACATTCTACAAATAAAACAAAAGCACAGATTCATGAAAATGAAACAAGTATTCTGTTCATTGAGTCCTCTAAATCTTCAATGAATCTTATTATACCAATGGCTTGTTATATCAATGAATGTTTATCTTGTGGTCATGTGATAACAAAATTGGGAAGGGAAAACAGTTTTGTTTTGTTTCATGTCTATAGATCTTAAGCTGTTATTGACATGCTTTCAACACATTTAGAAGCTTACCTGGAGTAACATGGATGCTTTGGCACATAGAATTGCATTGCCCATTGAAGGAAATCCATTACCGTAAGAAAGATTTATGCCCATCATCTTGCTAGGAGATGAGTTCACAAGGAGGGTAACATCATCAACACCGTCACTTTCCAACATGGACCATCCTTCATCAGCAAACCCATTAACAGCCTCATTAAATCCCCTGGACAATGCAATATGTTAGTTTCCCATCTATCAAGAATCAATCTACTACTGCACAAAAATATGTGAATTCTGAATAGTTGGATGAACATACTTGTTCAATTTCTGACTAAGTGCACGCAGGGCTGCAGGTCTTCTCCCCCAACCAGTAACATTTGGCTGAGATATTTCTTGTGAAATCTGCCTCAAATGACGCAAGGCCTGCACAATATACAAGTTGATGTCTAGACAGTTTTGTAGAAGCAAATTAGATATAATACCACCGAGCATAGATGCAAGGAATATATCTTACCGCCATTGTCGTCTTTTGAGCAAGCAATGTTGAGGACTCGTAAAGTGGGCGCAACACTTCGGGAACACTCCAAGGCTACAAATAAGCAAGTTGAACATTGAAACTATTGCCTCTTGCAGGGGAAAAAAGTAAAGTGTGCATGTTTAACAATAGAAGCAAGGTGATATACACACCTCCAAATCCATGTGATCAACTATGTGAATGATGGATCCTCCCCCTTCACAAGGTCTAATCAGATAACCACTAGGCAATAATTCTGCTCTCACGAAATTTGCAGCTGGCGGCATACTTGGACCATTCTGAGTGTTGTTAAGTGATCTTTCACATACCTAGCAGCATATCATAATTATAACAATCAGAATATAAAAAAATTTTCTGAAAAGATTAAGTGTGGGTTTGGATGGGCGATTGGGTGCGGTGCGGTGCGTTTAGCTTACTTTTTGTCTCACGCTACAGTATCGCTACAGTATCTAATCTCACCGCCACCGCTGTTTTTACACTAACCGCAGGTAAACGCACCGCTCATCCAAACTCACCCTAAGTCAAAAGGAATAGTAAAAGCTCCATGGTTAACATGTATACCACAAGACTACCGTCCTCCATAACAGATGTATAACGCAGCAACCAAAAGTCACGAGCTGGTGCCAGTGTTGTTGGGGCATAGAGCTGAAAGAAAGCAACAGGAATTTAGAACTTTTTACCAGAAGCAATTGCACCATTAATTCCAAATATTGCAGATCAAAAGGAAGAGAAATGGGATCTTAATTAGCTTACCTGCATATAAAGCAGTTCAATGGTTCCACCATTTCCAGTGGACAACACGTTTATAACATCCACAGCTCGGCAATCACGATACCATGAAGGCCGATCTTTAAGGATTTCAGCGACCTACATGAAAAAGGAAACATATATTGATCAGTCAATTCTTCTCCAAATTTGAGCCAAGAAACGTCTTTTCAGTAGAAAGCAAAAATGAACTTACTCTTGTAGGATCTAGTCCCACAAGTCCGCATGCACGTGCTGCCACACCACTGCGACCATGAGAAATAGCAACGATTCCAATAGAATCCGGACCAGGCTGCACAGGTAAGAAAGATATTAGCAGTAGCCAGTAGGTAAAATTGGCGCGGGCATTTGGAGTTAAGATTACTATTCATCAAACAAGAAGTTTTAACAAGGCTAGCTCTTTTTCTTAACTAGCATAATGATATCGATTACTATTTAATTCAAGTTATGTTCTACAAAGGGAGTAAAAAACAAGAGATCCATTTGAGAATATCATATGCATGTTTGAGTCCCAAGGTACAATCTACCTGGAGTCTGTATGTAATGATTTAAAAGAAAGATAACAGCATGCTATTACCTAACAATTGGTTCTCCAGTTTTATCTTTATCAGTATTAATTCATTATTTAAAAAAATCCTTAGATTAAAAAATTCTAAAGGTTAAAAGAAAAAGAAAATCCAACTCATATTGGAAACAGGGAAATATTAGTAACCAATAGAAAAATGGGAAAGTGGGGTTGTCCTCGATATTGACATAACAAATATGGGTTAGGATGTTGCTTAGAAGATTAGCAAGATTTTATGCTTTGTTATATAATAAGAATTTATCGATAATGACAATGAATAATGGACTACATTAATATAGTTTAATAGTATTTTACAAAGAATAAAAGAATGATGACAATAGAGAGAGAGTTACCTTCATCCCAGGCATTTGGACCCACTCGACAGCAGTTCCAGTGGCCTTTGAAAGAAACTCTGTTAAAGTTTCCTCTGCAATGGACAAAAGTCTGGAATGCAAAAACAAAAGCACATAAGGCGCACTAGCAATTATACAGCAACAAAACAAAGATTCAATTTCATAGAGAAACGAGGAATGAAAGGGACATAACAATGGGAGTGTATAACAGTGACAAAATTTCCCACTACTACTAACCCTGCAGGGCTGGCATCCCTTGGCGGATGTTGAGGAGTCAAATGGTGTTGACCGCTCGTCACTACTGATTCACAACTTGTATCCGTGGTGGCTAAAGTCGTCTGCAACCACAACAACAACCAAAAAAAAAACCACTGCAATTAACAAAAATTCCCATATTTGAAAGCAAACCAAACACTTTCAGGCAAAGGGTTCAAAAAAAATTATAATATGATTGTATTGTAAAGTCCTCTTTTTTTTTTCTTTAAAAATATGAAACGTGAAAAGGAAGATGAAGTTCTTACATTTTGAGTCTGTTGGCGGAAATAGCTGTTTTCATAAACAAGCTGTGAAACTTGCTTTTGTAACCTATCATTCTCCTCCATCAACAGTTTATTCATAGCTGTCAACTTCCTATTCACAGCTTGGAGGCGTGATGCTTCTTTTCGTTGTTTTTCTCTACATCTGTGATTAAAAACAAACAAAAATTCAACAACCACATAAAATCATCAAAAAATGAATTAAGTTACCGAATTACTATATGTTTGAAAGGTGAAACAACGTATGGAAGATTTGGAACATTTATGTTTGTTTGTACCTGCGATTTTGGAACCAAACTTTAATCTGTTTGGGCTCGATGTTGGAGAGGATGGGGCACTCACGAATGAGTTGTTGACGACGCATGGAGCTAGGCTTAGGACACTCATGGTAGAGACGTTCTAAAGCTTCGACTTGCTCGGGCGTATACCTCACATACTTACCATTATCCATAGCTATCTTGGTCCCTTCTTTGCAGGATGAGGTCACCGCCATCATCACGTCTACAATCCATCAAAACCAACAACAATTTTCAGTAAAAAAATAATAATAGCATTCATTTTCAAAAAAGTATACGTGAAAAAACATATGAAGTAATGAATATATCACACCGTTCTCTTTTCCGGGAACTACGAAAACACAAACGGGATCACCGGCGAGGTCTCAAAGATCCATTTATCAAATTCTCAAACAAACAAACAAAAAAGAAACTAACAAATTCTGAGCTTTGGGTAGCAGTAACACTATATAGAAACGAAGGAAGGTGTTCGTCTATGGAATAAAGAGAATTAAACAAAACAGCTGTTGCTATCACTGTTGTTGATGATGAAGGAAACAAAGAAAGAGGGGGTTTCTCTATATGAAGGAAGAGAATAGATGGGGAGGCTTGTTTAGGGAAAATAAAGAGAAAAGAGGAAGAGAGAGAGGGAGTGAGTAGTAGATGATGGGCATGGAATGGTGTTAAAAGGCAAGAGAGAGAGAGAGAGAGAGAGAGAGAGAGAGAGAGCCCCCCTTAATACCTGACAGAATATCAGACTTTGTTTTTTGTTTTCACATTCTCAAATCTCAATCATACTAATACTATTGCTTCTGCTGCTTCCCTATTTGCCTTGGCTGCTTTTTTTTTTCTTTTTCAAACAAAACTTAAAAAGACCGTCACTTCGGTGTGTGTAAAATATATGTAATTAAGTGTAAGAATATCCAAGGTTGAACTTAATAAGATCCATACTCACAGTTCCAGCGCGTGTTTTTCCTTCTCTTCTTCTTCTTCTAATCGAAACACATATGCTCGTTTGGTTCTATATAAATATATGAAGATTTGAGGGGAAAATATATATTAACATATTAGTTGCTTGTTTTTATAATATTTATTCTATGATGGAATATATTGACATTAATTTTATTGATTTTTTAAACAAAATTTTATTATAAGATAAATATGAGGATAATACGCTCTAACGCAGTCAAATTCACGTCCTCTTGTATTGGTAATAATACCATACCAATCGAGTTAAGACTGAATAGACTAATTTTATTGATTTTTAATGTTGTTACTCCTTGCCTAACTCATATTTTATCCATTGGATGAGAACTTTTATTCACCCTGTAATATTTTCTCACGATTCTATTTACATTAAATTTCCAAGAGTATACCATTTATGTAGATTATAACAAAATTCAAATATTTAAAGAAATAATAATAATAATGAAGGTATGAATGCATATGTTGAGAATAAAGAGAAGAAAAAATTATGGAAGAGTTTGCATGCGGCCTCGGTTTCTCAAATCACACCACCTTTCCTCTCTCTTCATCATCATCATCTCTCTTAACTCCCTTTTAATATTCTCATATAATTCATGATATATTGTGCCTTAGTATTATATATATATTCCTAGGATGCTATTTAAAAATTTACCCAACAGTGTTTTTCAAATATAAATTTTATTTTATTTTATTTAAAAAAAATAGTTCCAAGTATGAACACGATGATGATAATAGAGAAGCAGTCTTAATTAGTTGGCAAAAGGAAAACTTATACGTTATCAGCAAAAGAAGAAAGGTTGAATTTTAGACTTAATTTTTTCGAAGAATCGGCAATGGTTCTATAGCTATTGTTTGAAAGAGTAAACGAGTCAATGCCACTTAATGAAAAATAGGCTCAGTCAATTAATGATGAACGACCAATGCACATCAAATTATTCAAAATATGAATAAAATAATAATAAAAAGACTGAGGCTTCCAATTCATTAAGCAATGGCAGACCAACTTAAGTGGTGTTTGATTCTTCGACTACTCGCATCCTTAATTAGACTTTAATCCACTATCAAATTTTAGCCTAAAATACGCGTCTTTACATTATTTTTTTTTATGAATTTCATACACTTAAGTTAATTTTAAAACTAAAATGAATTTAAGTTTCAATTAAATTACAATAGACCAAGTTTGAATCTAAAGATAGAAGAGCTTCATCTTTGATAGGTTTTTAAGCACTTTTTCTTTTACAATTATTGCTAAAAGGGGAGTGATCGATGCAAATCCCAATGAAATCAAATTGGAGGAAAGTTTTTGAATTTTTGATCAATTAGGAGGCTGAAATCTCCCTGGTTAGTAGGATTTGGTGCGAGAGAAGGGAAAAGGTCCCATGGAGTAGCTCATTTTGTATACCAAAGCATTCTGTGGATCGACTTCCTACAAAACCAAGGCTTATTCAGAGAGGGATGAATATTGTGGTTTGAGGAGCAGGAAACTAGGGATCATAATTTGTTCTTTGGTTGCAGGTTCTGTAAAGGAATTTGGGAGCTTTGTCAATTGGCAGCATGAATTGATGTGGGCAATGAGGAGATTCAAAGGGAAGGCATTGATAACTGTTCTTTACGAGGTTGGATGGAATGCTGGATTAGAAAGGAATGAAATAATAGACATTTTACAACAGTTGAAAACAAAATTAAAGAGGTGATAAGCTTGAGACTGATGAGTACTAACATTAAAAGAAATGATAGTGTAAATACTAATTTGTGTTTAGCTTGGGGTATACATGATATTGAATGAAATTATTAGTCATTTCCAGAGTTTCTTATGTAGCAGATTTCTGCTTTGGTTATAAAATCATAGGTATCTAAAGAAAACTTAAAAGATAAGGTGGCATGGGCCATTAATGGCTTAATATCAAAAAGAAAGGGAAAAAAGTGAAATAATGTTGTTTAGTGGTCATTTTTTATTTCATATTGTGCAATAATATGTTAAAGGTTGTTTTAAAAAAAAAAAAACAAAGGCCAAAGGGGGCTGGCGAAAGTGTTAACATACCCCGCCACTCGCGCTTGTTCCATTGAAAGCGGTGCCACTAAGAAGATTGCGCTAAATTTCGACATTCCATTTTTTTAGAATTTTATGTTTTGAAAAATTAGAGCAACGAATAACAGAATGACAGGTGTAGCACATGTGATTGTAACGTGAGGTCGACGCCAGCAGACCATATCCTCGGGGTTAGGGGGTGTGGTCCACACGTGGGGGGACCCGAGGTGTGGCCCCCGCACGCGTGAAGACTCCCTTTCGCTTTACAACGTGCTCCTTAGTCCTTACCACTTACCAGCCTACCCGCCCAGGTGTCACTTATTTATTAATTTTTCGCCCATGTTTTCTTTTTTCTTTTTTTTTAAAAAATTAACTATTTTTTACTGTTAAAAGACTTACTTAAAATCATGTGCCTTTTACTGACGCGCTTCTGAAGGAGAGCATAATTCACGCGCAGTAAACAATAGGAGTGATACAGAAGTTTTCAGGTCGGCTCCAACTTTTATAACTTTTGTAAACTTCAATTTTTTGTATAATAAAGAGCAAACATTAAATCTAACAAATAAAGGTGAAAAAACAATCCCCTTTTTGGTACATTCAATTTGAGACAAATAGTAATACCACTCATAAACATCAAAACTAAGAAGACAATTATATATAGAAATCGTTTAATGTTACAAATAAAATTAAGCCCTTTTTTTCACTATTGCAAATATTGCAAAGTGGTCCTAAAAACCCTGTCTTCCAAATCAAATTTACATGTATCAACTAAACCCCATTTAGGAAAAGAACATGTTTTTATAAAGTTTTCAATGAATCATCGTAAAAAAAGAGTAAGTGAGAAGATAGAGGATTTGGTCTTCCAAATTCCCGTCATGGCTTCCTGGTTTGTTAATTCTGTCCCCCGCCCTGCCTATACATGAAATTAGTACATATTGGTGAATAATGCTAAGAGAAATAGAAATAAACATGTGAGGGTTTAAGAAATGAGATCATGCGGGGCGCATAACAAATTAATTAAGGAGAGAGCACAAAAATTGAGAGAAAATTATATGTATAGTGGGAGTATGTGGCAAGAAAAATATAAAAAGGGTATAATAAACTTTGTGAAGAAGCAACGCAAATGCAAAGGCAAGAAGAGGCACGCGAAGCACAAAGTGAACAGGGAGGAGTGAAAAAGGGGAGCAGTGGGAGGGCCGACAAGCGAATGGTAGTGGCAGTGGCAGTGCCCACTCAACGGCGCGGAAATAGAGGATCTTGGCCCACTCCATCTGCCTCTTCCTCATTTCAATTACCCCTCCCTTTCTTTTTCTTTTTTTACTAGGATTTAAATAAACAGGAATATTCGGCGGCGCTGCTTTATGAGATGCAAATCTCGTTATTCATTTTTCTTTATCAAAGGCAAGTGGGACAATGCCTTACTGTTGAGCGAGAGTCGCTAGTGAAGTAGATTAATGCTCTAATCGAATGCTCCTCAAATAATAAACATTAATTTTATAAAGAGAGTGTAATATGGGTATTAAAGCCCACTTAGAAACCCAATAGTCCCGCCATGAAAGTATATAGTAGCCTACTTAATGTACGAGCCCATGAACTTGGCACTTTCAATGGCCCAAACCAAAACTGCTTTAATACAGAATTATTTTATTTCACTCGTTATTAATATCAGTACTTCATTCCCCGTGATTATGAAGCACGTTTCCTACCCATTAGCTAATTCATTATTATTTTCTATATGAGGACAGATCAAAGCAAAATTATATATATGTATTATGTTCCACAAAACAGGAAGAGTAATTTCATATCCTTCTTTGATGCCTACACTTAATAGTCTCTTAACTGTCAAAATAAACAAAAATCCACCAATCGATTACACTAAGCCAAAAAAGTGAACTAACAAGAATCTTAGCCTAAGCTTTGTGGGTTATCCAGGAAGCTCCGTTTATGCTCTACTTCTCTTTTGGTGTACATCCAGGAAGTGGAAATCGAGAATCCAAGTAACTGCCAGGTATATAGCCTTAGATGAATAACCTATTTCCCATTTACATATTCAAGGAGATGCCGGTCGAGCTCAAAATGGCGAGCAAGAAGCCGCTGCAACAAGCAATATCCAAAAAGAAAACAATATATAATAACGTCGAACATGGGGTGTCAACTGAAAAAACATAAGATGAATATGCATATTTCACAAGATATTACCAGTAGTAGCATTAGAAAATCTAGCAAGTATCTTTGCATCTTGTACTATGCACTGGCAACAAAAACACATTACCTTAGTTATAGGAGGTGTAGGTGTTGCTTCAAAATTGAACTCGGGAAAGCGTGAAACCTCGATA
The DNA here is from genome assembly GCF_007990345.1 of Gossypium hirsutum. NCBI lineage: Eukaryota > Viridiplantae > Streptophyta > Magnoliopsida > Malvales > Malvaceae > Gossypium > Gossypium hirsutum. Next base: position 3,923,400 of record NC_053441.1, read on the forward strand.
GCGTTTTCAAATAGTATATATGTAGGAAGCTGTCCCATGCTCCCTGTGAGTACAAGACACCCATGTAAATGCATTACAAACATTCAAAAATAAGTTCTAAAACTTAATGAGCTCCCTTTGTAATTAATATATGTTACTCACCTCCAGGAGATATTCCGAATTTTTCTGCAGCATTTGGGAAAAGTCCAAGGTCAACTATTCCGAATGACAGATTTTTGTTTGAGTATCTGATCAAAGAACATTGAATGCTAATGAAAACTTATTAATGACAATAAACAAGCAAAACAGATAATTTTGTAAATCAACTTACGTGATTGACAGCTCGGGAAAGCAGCGACTGGCACGTCTGCAGCTGGATGAAAATGAGGCACGAAATTCTACCTGCCGAAAACATGGTCATCACCCACCAAAAAAAAGGGGTCTCAAGTTCATTAAATAATAATTATATCGGAAATTAGTACTCGAATATCAGATTTTGTACCATCAAAAGAACTTGATCTACAAATTTACTTCTTTAAGTTGGGACTTTTGTACCTTCTTCGTATATACTTCCAACATTCCTTTTAAATTTTTCAAGAATTATCACCAAGTCCCAAAAGCATGCAATTTTACAAAGAGAACATCCTATACGCTATTAAACATTAAATATTCAAGAAAAAAAATTGGAACCAACCAGCCAAAATCTTGATGTGTTCCCTTCAGTTAGCAAGGCTTCCAATTGCAATGGTGTCAGTTTACTTGCAGAACCTAGGAAAATCAATTCATAAGCAAAAGAAACAGCATTTCTATCAAAATGGAATGTTAGTTGTTCTTCTAACTATAACGAAAAACTGAAAGGAATTTCATTAGTACCAAGCTCTTCGTAAGGAGGTTGCTGTGTTAAAACATATATCACTGTAAAAAATAAAAAGCAATGTCATCATAAACCTGCAATTTTTAAAGTTGTACTAACAATTTGTGCACAAACCATAGCATTTACAAAATTATCTTAGCAAGATAAGCAACAATAATACCTGAAAACACCACTAAATACCACAAAGTCAAGTGATAGTCCATTATTAGAGTAAGGGCAATAAGAAAGATCTGGGAAAAGAAGGGAAATTTTAGTTGCAAATCATATCCAATAAAATGAAACAAAAAAAACCAAACAAATGGGTGACCTTACCTTTCCAAAAAACAATGTATCAGCAATGAAAGCCTCCCATGTTTCTTCTCTTGCCATCTGCTTGCAAAGCGGGGAAAAAAACCAGTACATCACACCATTAAAGAAAACTTTTTTTCAAAGTTACTCGATTACCTTGTATGCAATCAGCATAAAGAAGGCCAAAACCGCTTGAATTTCCTATACCCAAAATAGGAAAATTGGAGATCTGTTAAGGTTAGAAAAAAATGGGGTTTGGCTGGTGAAAAAGAAGAGTAGGGGGTAGAATGAGAAATTACCCTATAAAAGAGTAGTTGAGTGATTTGAGGGGAGAGGACATTAGAAGCAGAGCTCCGAACGATGAAATAAGAGAAGAAAGCTAGGAAATGGAAGAAATAATACGGCTCTCCTACCATCTGATTCAACCACTCCATTGGATTACTTCGTTTCTTGTCCATTATTTTGTATTCACACTTGTCTTGCTTTTCTGGGGTTGGATCTGAGTCGGGTTAAGAGCTTCGGTTTTCTGTTACAGGTTCTTCCATTTTTGTTCTCGTCGAAGTCGAATGAAAGAATCGTGTTCTTTTCTCTGTCGCAACGAATGTGCCAATTTCTCCCAAGGATCTTCAAACCCGAAAAACACCTTGGACCTCATGGCCCGAATTTCGCACATGGATTGAATCCATAGTCTGAACTTTTGCAAAGGGAGAGGCCTGAAACTATTAGGCGAATTTGGGCTTTTAAAAGAGATATTTTGTGAGGGCTTGACAAAACCTATTCAAACAAAAATTATGTTGTTGTTTTTTTTTTATAAGTATTTGTATTTTATCCAAAAAGTAAAAAACTTGGTACAAAGAACGAAGAACAATAGTGTTATGTGCATCACAAATCAAAGAATCAAAGAAAAACAAAAATAAATTCAGCAAATTCTAGTTCAAACAAAGTTGCTATGTATTTCAAGTTTTAGTATATCAAATAATTATCATTTCTATGTACTGCAAGTTTAATTTCATGATTTTAAGTATTTACCATTTTCTATTTTTATTCTGTTGAATTTCTCAGAATTTCGATGGATTTTCAGGGATACACTTTAGTGTACAAATTCGGGTCCGTCAATTTATATTCATGTGCGCACATTTTTCAATTCAGAGAGCACACTTCCGCGAACCTCATTTCTTACAGCGGGATTACTAGTCCAAGCTAAATCCCCTACAAGAGAGCACACTCCCGCGAACCTCATTTCTTACAGCGGGATTACCGGTCCAAGAAGAGAGCACACTCCCGCGAACCTCATTTCTTACAGCGGGATTACTAGTCCAGGCTAAATCCCCTGTAATGACAATTACTCTAATGAGATTGGATCTGAATTACCAGTCCAGGCTAAATTCAGACCCTAATTCGGATTACCTGTCTGGGCTAAATCCATTTTTCACATATTCTTCGGAAGGGCTATATCAAGATCACCCGTCCGGGCTAGATCTTTTTTACCGCCAATTCTTTTTCAGAGATCCATCGAATTTCTGAAATTTCAAAGGGATAAATATGAAAAATAATAAGGGTAATAGAAAACATGGAATTGAATTATTATTGGAAATATATTATCGAATTTAATACCCAGTTTGGATTGAACGCGGGATTGAGTACAATCGTTCAGTGCCAAAGGATGAATTGACGGATAAGACCATAACTGGGTTATGGCATTACAAATGTAAAGGATGAATTGACGGCAAATTACCCAAGTAAACCGAGGTTTAGTATTTGTTGCAGACTTTCGTGTTTACTATCTGTTTAGCTCTCATGAGCTTAAGTTCAGTCGTCGGGCTTCTGAAAACGATGTACTCATATCCGTAAGTCGTTCTTTGATACAGAAAGAAACGGTAAAAGACTTATGTGGTTGAATTGAAGGATTTATAGATTATTATTGGTATTGATCTAAAATAAATGTAACCATTGGTATTTAAATGATATAATGGGTAAAGTTCTGAAGTGAGATAACATAAGTTTGAAATGAACTATTACCGGTATGAACGCGAAATTCATGAAAATGATGGTACATGAAATATCAAAATAATAAAATGAATGATATATACTTATGAAGAAACGATAATAGAATGATATGTATTTGAAGGAAAATATGCTAGTGTACATGAAAAAGTGGTATGGTTTAAATTATGCAATTTCTTATGAAATGACTTATCATGTGATCAATTCGGTAAAGGCTTTAGTTAAATGCAGTAGCTTGTGACTATGATTGAATGATATGTTTATGATTTGTGTGTCACGCATATGGAATAAGTGTCGAAAGTAAAGAAATGAAAATGAAAATAAAGAAATTATGAAGAGTTAAAGTTATATAAAGTCCTACTGTGAATTTATTCACCTTGTGAGTTGATGAATATAGCTTCATGAGTACTATGGTATTAATATTGGATTATTTTTTATATGTATAGAATTCATATTTTAAATGAACTAATATGATTAAATACTACACGAGCTTACTAAGCATCCATTGCTTACGTATTTTTTTATTTACCCTACAGATTATCGAAAGCTCGATTGGTTCTATCGATAATTTTGGATGATTTGATTCTGGTTATAATGACATGTATAAGTTAATTTGGCCAACGTTGGCTCATTAATGTTTTGATTTTGGTTGGTTTCAAATATGAATGCTAGATGAAATGAAATGTCTGAAAATTAATCTGTAAATTTTGATAATGCTCTGTAACCCTATTTCTGCGATAGATTTGGGTTAGGAGTGTTACAATTTATATATAAAATAAGTTATATTATTATAAGTATATTTTTATATAAAATCAAAAAAAATTCGATAATAATAAAATTAAAACTCGCAACCCAATAAATTTTAAATATTAATTTTACTTTTTTAATCTAATTTTTTTCACCCACTATCATAATCAATTATATGTTTTACGTGGGTTTAGCTTTCAATGAATTAAGTCCATTTATTTATATAAGATTTATTTAATAAAATGGGCCTAAAGATAAGCAACCATTCCGGAAGGAAAATGATAACGTCCCGGTCCACGTGAGCTGTGCGGAGAGACGGTGGATGTTAGACACGTTTGTCTTCAACATCACTCACGTGACCGCTCGGCACGTGGCCTCACGTTATCGGGTTTTTATTTATTTATTTATCATACAAACGTTATCGTTGAAACTATATGCTAGAAGAACCACAATAATACACACTCTAATGTCTTGGAACAAATATATATTTTTATTTATGTATACGCTCCTATGCCTTTTTAAGTCTTATCTCATTTGGTCCAACTCGAAGCATCATGGAAACCCGAAACTACATTTGATCACCGTCAGATCTGGCTTTTGACACGAGGCAATGCACTCACATGGGCTGCTGACACCACCCACCCTCCCGCCCCCTATCACGTGCAAATTGGACCCATTCATGCAAATCCCAATTTCCTTTTACGATTAAAAGAAAAATATCAAAGTGAGTGAGAAATAAAAAGGTCTGTTAAATGGAGACCTCCACGCTAAGCAATGCCTTCGGTACCTTCACTTTTTCAGGCTTTACTTTTAATTCAAGCTTAAAAGAAAAAAGGAGAAAAAATTACAACTATAAAATTCTCAATAGCATTAAAATCAAAGAATTATTTTACAGAAATAAATAAGATTTGTGAACAGTAAAAACCTTATCCTCTCTTCGGAGTATACTCGCTTCGGGATTGGTGTCAGCTAGGGGACCCACCTTCTCCGTCTCTCCGCTTCTTGATACTTGCCACGTGGGCGTCCTAACACTTTATTTAAATCGATAGTTGCACCATGCAGCCGCATTTCCAAAACCATAAAACATCCATGGATTTATTGGAAGGATTTTGGTAACAAGTAATATTAACTAAATATAAGACTTTCCAGTGTATTAAAAATATATTATTTATTATAAATAACTTAAAATATACATTTTAAGACAATAATTAACAAAAAAAATTATTTCTTTTCCTTTGTGCTGTAATAGAGATATTAGTTCCCTAATAAAACTGCAGAAAAATAGGTTAAACGACGTAATAGAGCATATTTTTCACATTAATTAGCAATAGATTGACTCGTTCGTAATCCTACGTGGCAGTTTTGTCGAAAAAGTGAAAGAACCCTGTTGGCATCTCCTTCTTCTATAAATCCCGACCGTTTAACTAATCAAGTTTAGCTGTAATAATCGTGCTTATTAGTGGGGTTTGAATATAATACCCGAATTAGCAGGTGAAATTAAAAAAAAAATTAAAGAAAGGAGCGAATATCAGAGAATAAATTATTTTTTTTTAAAAGAAGGAAACGTAATTAAAAATCATAGGCGCAACTCTCGAGGGAAAATAAAGCAGAGGAATCGGGCTGTAAACTTGGACGCTAATGCACAAGCCTTAGCGACAAGTCTAAAAGATCGGTTCCTAAGGATTGGATTTTAACACGATATAAAATTTTATCCTCTCCCTAATCATTGATTAATTAATTTGTTAATTACTTCTTTAACCAATGATGCTCAGTAAATTATGTTTAATTAATTCTGACAGGAAAATACAATTTTAATTTAAATTACTGTCATCGCCCTATGTGGGATGTGAGTAAACCGGAGTTGTAAGCAATGAAATAATGATTGTGTGCAATACGTGGTGTTTATAGTTGTTGTTCACTTGGGTGATCATCACCATCATCTACTATCATCAACTACACGTGCGGTTAGATTTTTATCATCAATGGAAACCAAACTTGCGGGCCCCACCTTGATGGTAGCCCCCTGATTTTGTTAACCCTCGGATCATGACTTATTATTAGGTTTATGTCGTTTTTAATTTTGTACGGGTGATTTGATTTTTAACATTTTAAGCTATTTTTGAGTAATTTTCATGGGTTCTAATTGTTATTTGATTTTATATATAGAAGATATCATATATTGAAATTTAAATGTCAATTTAATTAACACTAGATAACTATATAATTAGGTTTGAAATTTACTATACTTTTTTACCACTATCATGTTCACGTATGATGATGATATTTTTAGAATTAAGTCAGTGAGGCATTAGTATTGTAGATAAAAGTAGAAGTCTTGATTTTCATGTATCTAAATTTTTGGTCGTTATGTAAATCTTAATTTGATTACTTCATAATTTATTTTTATTTCATTTTGATTTGATTTTGTAATTTGCTGACACTAATTTGTACTTTTAAACCCACACACAACAAAAAAAAAGCTTAAACGAAAAGGGGTAAGTCCCTTGCAAAATTGACATTGTCGTCAACGCCATGGATGTTTTATTTTTCCGTTGTGATAGGGATCCTAAAAAAGGGAAATTACATGGTGCTGAGTCTCATACTCAAAGCATGCAACGCATCTTCCACAAGAAGCTTCTCCATATACCAGATGGAGGTTGATGAATAAGATACAAATCCAAATCCTACTTATTATGATTTAATGAAACGTTGATATTCTATTGGACTCGATGTTTCTTCAAATAATTTTAAGTACTTGAAAAATTGATAGACAAAATTTCGATTAAAAACAATACTAATTTATTGAAGGGTTAGCCAACTTTAGACAGTTAATACTTTAAATTAAAAAAAAAAAACTTCCCCTCAACAATTATTGAAAATATTTTTATTTTATATTTAATGTTAACAAAAAAATTTATTTAATTTAAAACATCGGGGTTTGATTACATATATAACTTTAAAAGAACCAAATTAAAAAAATTTCTTTTATATTTGTTTTTCTTTAAAAAAAAAAGCAATGAACAATAAACTAAAATAAAAGAATAAATTGAGACATGCATGTTAGTTTGAAAGTGGATCGATTTAATATAATAGCATTACCCAAAAGGGCAAAATCCCAAAGAAAAGGGCAGTAAAGTAAGTTCACACTAGATTTTCCTTTATCTCAATTAAAGTTTATTTAAATTATTTAAAATTTCCATTATTAAAAAAATAAAAACGTCGTCAAAATGCACTAGTTTAGCTGTCCGCCAGCCCCCTTCAAACGCAAATAAACCCTCAATCTCTCTCTTGAAAACCACAACTCCCCACACCTCTCTCTCTTTTCTCTCTACACTCACACATTTTCCTCACTATACTCTCTCTTTAACGCCACCTCCCCTTCCAAATAAAGAAAACGTATTACCCCCCCCCGCCCAAATCAAAGCCATGGAGGCGCCTGCATTCGTTCCAGGAACCACCTGTTGTTCCCAATTCACGCCTGACAAACCTGACCATTTCATTGTCGAGGACTTGCTCGATTTTTCCAACGACGATACCATTTTAACCGACCAAACCTTCGACTCCTTCTCCGCTGCTGTCCACTCCACCGATTCTTCCTCCGTTACTCCCTTCGACACCTGCAATTCCTCCTCCTTCTCTGCTTCCCAACCCAATTTAGTCGCCGGTATTGCTTCCCGTGCTTTTAACGATGGTCACTCCTCCGCTGACCTTTATGTGCCGGTAATCCCCCCCTACATGCAATCATATATATAAAATATGGCTGGTTTTTTTTTTTTTATAAATAAACTGGAATATATATGTGAATTTCAGCTCATTATTTTTACTGCTTCCGCAAGCCAATTAAATAAATTTTACAACTACGTATCTTCGGAATTTTGGTTCGAATTTCAAAAAGTATAGTGAGTCGTAAGCAAAGATTTCGCGTATTTTCTACTTTTGATTATTTTCCTGGCAACCAAACAAAGATAAAGATTAAGAGCCATGTGCATGGCAAGTGCAAATTGGTTAAAGCTGTGTGAATAGCTTTATTGAAGTAAAAAAAAAAAGCGAAAATGAAAATTGGCTGATAATCATATATATTTTTTATACAGTGTGATGATTTAGCTGAGCTAGAATGGCTGTCAAATTTCGTGGACGAATCATTTTCAAGTGATGACCTGCAAAAGCACCAGCTGATATCCGGAATAAAAATCCGACCCGATGAATCATCAGAGACCGGAGGGTTTCAATCCGTTCTGCCCAACCAAATTAACGACGCCATTGATAATGGTGACAACAACCACAGTAACAATACCAACAACCCAATTTTCCATCCAGACATGTCGGTGCCCGCCAAGGCCAGGAGCAAACGGTCTCGTGCTGCGCCATGCAACTGGGCCTCCCGCCTCCTTGTTCTCAGCCCGACAACTTCATCTTCCGAGCCTGACATCGTCGTCCCGGTGCAACCACCTCCACCGAACCACCCTGGTAAAAAGCCCGTCAAAACGATATCGTCGAAGAAAAAAGAGGGTGGCGTAGCAAATTCGGATGGGCGGAAGTGCCTTCATTGTGCTACGGATAAGACGCCGCAGTGGAGGACTGGCCCCATGGGTCCCAAAACATTATGTAATGCATGTGGCGTGAGGTATAAATCGGGTCGGCTTGTGCCCGAATACCGACCCGCTGCTAGCCCCACATTCGTGCTCACAAAGCATTCAAATTCCCACCGCAAGGTGCTGGAGCTTAGGCGACAGAAGGAAATGTTAAGGGCTCAACAGCACCATCAGCAACCATTCATGCACCACCATCATCAGAACATGGTTTTCGATGTATCCAACGGTGATGATTACTTGATCCACCAACACGTGGGCCCTGATTTCAGGTAGCTGATTCTAGAGTAGAGTACCTTAACTAAGGTCGAGAGTTCTTTAATTTTTTCCCCCCAGAATTAATTTAGTTATTGAATTCATTAGTGAATTCCAGTTTTTGTTTTTGATAATTTTCGTAGACTAATTTTCTCTTGAGTTTGGGCTTTTTTCCTGCCAAATTTGGCAAACTCATAAACCCCACTTTTCTTACCTGAGGCAAATTTAGTAATTTTAATTTTAATTTTTCGGTGTTGATTCTTTCTTTTGACTTCTAAGCTCCAGTCTATATATACATATATTTCACAATATAATCAATTGCTTGATATTAGATTAGATTAGTAGTTAAAATATAATTAATCAACACTACGGGCTCATTAGATTATTTATATCGAAATATCTAACCTAATGCATTAAAGCTTCCCCAAGCTAGTTAGAATTTTGTAGTATTTATAGCATAAGTTCCCATCCATATCATTTCTACAATTGCTTTGCAACCAGCAGAAGATATAAAGTCAAGAATCATTGTATTTATTTAGGGTTGCATGAAAATGTACAAGTCACATGGAGTTTTGGTTTTGTCAATAGACTGAAGACACACGAAACATAATTCAAGGTCCATCCCCACCGACAGAAGCTGAATATTGCAAAACCGTTTTCAAGGTCTCTACGCTGTTAGCTAGAATTAATGGCATATAAGGTCAAAAAAATTTTGGCCAAACTTGATTTTTTTAAAGAGGAATACTGTGCAAGCACAAGCAATACCAACCCTAATGCACCAACAGTCGTCTCTCCTATCCTTATTTTGTTGTTGAAGACTAGAACGTAGTACTATATATGATGCTTAATGATCAACATAAATTTCAGTGAGAAGAAATGGGATGACGAAGTAGCTTTTAAGTTTTTACATGTATACAGAGAATGTTTATGAAATCAATGCCTATCCCGTAACAGTTAACATCGTTTTCTGCGAATACCATTTGCACAAGTTTCCCTACCCTTGGGGAAAAAAGGTTGGTTCTCACTCAAACATGAACATGGAAATTCAGGTCTAGATGAATAAAATATACAGGAAAATTGGGTTTTCAAGATTTTTCAAAAAAAAAGAATTTATTCTATGTGTATATAGTAAACCATGCAGCATGTGATGTGTGTAAGGATTGGAATCCGGAGAGGTTTTAATGGGAAAAATATGCTATACGATCAGTTATCAACTACAAATGCTTTTTCTTTTCCCTTTATTTATTTATGTGTAGGCATTATTGGTTGACGATACCTCTGTCTATGCACGATCCTAGGCAATGGTAATCCCATAGGCCTGCAAAATCATTTTTAATTAAGTAAAATAATATTCTTAACACTTTAACCACTTCTTCATTGCCTTTGTCTTGTTGAAATAACAGTACAGAGGTTAATGCTGTAGTATATATATAGGTCAGTTGTTAATATATGTACAGACACTAATTAATTTAGTATGGAAACAGAAACGAAGCGAAATTTGCGGTGGTCACATGCATGCCTCCCCGCTTCCATCCCGCATGCATATGAGTCAGTCTTCAATACCCCATCACTTACTCATCTTTTTTGTTGCCATTCCAATAACCATAATATCGATTTTAGTTTTAATATATTTCTTTTATGTTTTTAAAACTTTATTAGGCGATTACATGTTATCTTTGAATGCTCCTATTTGAGAAAAGGAAACCAAGTGTTCTTTTTATTAAATAATTATAGAAATATCCAGATATGGGAATAAATAATGATGTTATAAATATATTGGAGAAAGTAATGAAAATATGGGCACCCATGCAGCAAGAGTTACATATTTGCTTGCATGATGCTTCTATTGTAAAAGACGCTGTCCCCTTCAATGACTCCGCACCTGCACAATTTGCAGGTTTCTGCTCTCTTTTCTTTGATGGATAGAGAGATACACTACTTTTATCTATTGTCCTTTTAATCATCTTCATTTCCACTTTTTACTAAATGACATGGAACAACATAAATCACGTTTCTTCGGGTGTTTATAACCTAAGGTTTAGGGTTTCGACCTTGGTTGAGCAACAAGGTAATGAGTATGATCAGGGCCACATAGCAAGAGAGTAAAGAAGGTAAACTTCACAGTTTTGGATAGAATTACATGGCGTGCAAAAACGATATGAATATGTCAAAATTTATGTGAATACAAAATAAGGGTAAGTAGAGGAGACATATGTTTAGATTTCAGGAGCTAGGAAAAAAAGGATAACCGGACAGGGACGGTTCGACCACGCAAATTGCAAACATTATCCAATTTGTTCCTTGCGATGGCTGTGTTTAATGATGCATGGAAGCACATGATTGTTTTTACGAATACGTCAACATGCTAAAATTGAAAAAGATATACAATGGCAAGCAATATTTTTGGGGGTGATGGAATGGGAAAAAGGTCCCACAAGCAATGCAAATGTCGCGCTAATGGGTTTAGACATGGGCACCACAGCCAAGGCAAACTTTGGAAGACACATGGGGACACCCTCATCTCTTTCACCTTCCTTACTACTAATTGATGCTTAGGAAGCTAATATAGTCATAACATCACTTTACAAGGTACCTCTGCTGAAACCACACCTAAACTAAACAGAACCGTCTTCGAAAAGGGCAAAGAAGGGGACACATCAGAGGTATACCGGACACATGATGCCAAGGATTAAAAATGGATTTGAAGGTATACTTGACAATTTTGAACATGATACAAAAAAATACGGGGAAAAATAATCAAAACATGACATGAGAACATAACACGGAACATACAATTAGGACTAGAGAAAATAACAAAAACATGACATGAATAAATGAATTCCGGGTCTATTTGAAGGCAACCAGGAAGCTTTTACTGGTAGAATAGGATGACAATGGAGAATGGGATCATGCATCAATTCATTGCTTTCACTTTTCATTACTACAATATGAAATTATTTTAAACAAAAAGACATTTGAGCTATGACAGAAATGGAGTAAATGGCAAAGCAGTTCTATAATTTAAAGTAAACTAGTTCAATCAATTTCCCTAACAGAAATCTAAAAAGAGAATTTCCGAAATTGTGTAAAGTGAACACAATTCTTGCAGTGTAAGTTATGTCCATCATCCAAGACTTGAAATTTCAATTCAATTAATAATAAAAAGGACACACTTATGAAATAGAATAAATCTTCAAATGGACAACACAAGATGGAAAGCAATGACTATGATCCATCATGCGCTAATTCCTTCCACTTTTGCTATGTTATCGAGGCACACTGAGACCTAGTTCTGTACAAAATTATAAAAATAAGAAGCATTAGCGAGCACTATAGAAAAGAAACTAAATGAAGAGGTTTTAAATGGTGAATAAAGGTACTTCAAATGTATAAATCAATGGGGTCCAGAAACATATTTACTTGAGATACATGTAAAAAAACCTTGTTGGCTATGGAACTTATATGTTACTTGAGAAAAAGTTAATGAAACATCTACGATAGATACGAGATAACTTGCAACAAGGGCAGTCAAAAGTGGCACCTTAGATTATATCTATTCGGAAATTTCTAAAGAATTGGTCATTTAGCATGCATGGACAAAGCTATCCCAAATTTCAATCTGATATTTGAACAAAAGAAAAAAGCACCATCTCTGCATTTCAAAATACAGACAACCAAAGTGCAGAAAACAAAACAAGTTTGAACAATTCTTATGGCCCTACATTAATACCACAACTACAACATATATTGAATCATTTATTTCAACAGGAAAAAAGCAACGTTTGGACTCCAAAGCTCCATCAATATCAATGGACAATGAGGACGGAAAAGGGCCATCAGTTGTAAAACATTCTTAATTGACTGGGACAAATCAAACAACCTTATAGATCACATTGAAAAGAAAAGAAAAACCAACTAGTAAAGAATGAAAGAAAATAGAGAGCTATGGACTTGAACATATCGGTCATCTGTATTCTATAGAGAGCCTATTAGAGTACGTATATGCATAAAGTAAATTGTCAACATAAGGTAGAGTCTACATTTCCAATCATATTAGAGTATAAACAAAATCTTCAACTTTGACCAACAAAGCAAGATTACTATCAATAATTTTCAGTGCAGCTTAAAGAGTTATACAAAACCTTATCAAACCATGTGAAAGCTTCCCAACTCAGGTTGTGTCTTTCTTTGTATCTACCCCTGTTCCAATACACCCAACTTATCAAATCATCATACATGTACATTTATTCTCACTCACTTGTTATTACAATTTAATCTCCCCTAAGTTGCCTAGCTCTTTTTTTTGGCTAATCTCTATTAGATTAACCATTATAGATCTAAATTGATTTTTCATTTTTCAATAACAAGTCTAATTGGGTGACATCTGACCAGATGCACATTTAATGAACTTAAGCAGTTGAAAACCAAGCACAAACTTCTCATGCTTTGCCTTTCCTACTTGCTTAATTCTTATCTAACTGAACTCAAGTCACCTTTCTGTCTTCACTTTCTCTTGGTTTAGATTATCAACAAAACATTAAGAAAGGGAAAACTATACATTAAGAACTATTAAAAAAAAGCAACCAACAAAGAATAGATAAATGGTCTTAAAATTGATAGCTTTCAATGAGGATTCATTGAACATGAACATCATGGTCACGAGATGTCACAACCTAAACAAATAATATTGATTTACTAATTTATTGAAGTAAAAAAAAAGTTGCTTACAGAAACAAAATTACAAACATTTTGGAGATTATCAAACTCCTGGATTTCCACTGCAAAGCATACCCTGAGACAACGACCTAGAGCTCCTCGAATCGATGCCTAGACACGACGTTAACCGAGCTGAAGACACGGCTGAGTGGAGAGGCAGCAGAGATTGAAGACAACCCAATTGAGAAACAGACCTGAAAAATTAAAGCTTGACAATTTAGAAGCAAAATTTTGGTAATTTAAAGGAAACCCAAATTAGAGAAAGGGATAAATTAAAGCGTCGTTAATAAAATTGGAGAATTGGAAAAGAGGGGCATATAATTAATGATAAGGTTTTCAAAGGGCTTACCTTGAAAATGTGGGAGAAGTGCGAGGAGGAAGGAGAGAAGAGGCGGGTTTTGGTTTAAGGGTTGGTTTGTTAATGGCGGATTTGAGGGTAGAGAATGTTGGTTTTGAGAGAGATCGAAACCGAGACGGCATTTTCTGAGAAAAATAGTGAAATGTTAGGGTTAGGAGGAACTTTAGGGTTTTTGTGGGGTTTTAGCATTTTAGGTTTCGTTGGGGCGGGGAAAATTACGAAAAGGTGAAATAAAAGATATTAATTACCAGAAGTCACTTTCTCTCTAAACTATTAACTAAACAATTTAATAAAATTTAGCATTTTTAGCAAATGGAACCTTTGGGTCTGAGAAAATTCCAGACCTGTAGTTATTATGCTATTTATTCTCTCTTTTCATTTCCAAAATTTGAGAAATATATTGACTGATTTCTCCCTCTTTTACAACCCTTTATGTTCCTGTTCTTTGTCAGTATAGTCAATACTCATTCAAATTTATGATATTCTTTGGGGAATAGATGCCAAGTTTAGAGGTGTTTGGAGGACTACAGTGAACAATCCATAGATGCATTCATAATCCCCTTTATTTTTAGATGGTAACAAAGGCAAAAGACTGCTAAGACAATGATAAATAGCATTATTTCCTTCTGAATTTCCGTTGAATAGCACTAGATCATAACTTAATCAAGGAAAAAAGCAACCCATCAATGGTTAGAGTACATAATAGTCAGATACGAAATGAACATTATGGTTCCTCAATCTGTTGTAGCAACAAATTCCAATTGGTATTTCATTTCTCCGTCCAACTAATGAATGGTTAGAGATAATCCTCATCTACCAACGGCTCTGATTTGTTCTATTCCTTGTTCTGAGTCTAACTGGTTCCACAAGCCAACCAAAAGGTTGCTCCTCCTCCGAAACATCATTGTTGTGAAGCGATTAGACTCATTACTGTTGACTGTGGAGGCACCATAAGAAGGTTTTTGTTTTTTTCTTTTGCTTCAACAACATTAGAGCAAGTTCAACTTCCCTGTCACTGAATCAACTACCACCTTTGGTCCTGTACAATCACAAAAACAGATGTATAATAAATAAAGAAAATAGAACTTTTCTTCTTTTAGTTGTTTACATAAATTCTATTTGTTATCACTTGTTTCTTTGTTCGGTGAAAGTGAATTGCAACATCGATAAATTAGGAGTGTATGCAATTATATTTCATACCATCTTCAGCTACCAAGCAATGGACTCATCATGGCATATAACATATACTATAACAGATAAGCAACTACAACAGTTCTAGAAGGAAAAAGAATAAAAAAGAACCAAACCAGGTCCAATGGCAAGAACTGTCTTTGATCCTGCTGAAACCTGTTCAAGAAAGCAGTCATGAGATCTTGGCCACAAATCTTTCTTTCAAATAATAAGCACTATGAATTTGGTACTCAAGATCAAATTCAAGACCACACCATGATGTAGTAGAGAAACCGAGGAACCACTTGGAATCCTTAAACTGTGTAATAAAGAACCTCGAAGAACTAACACAGTAACTAAGGCTATCGGTTCGCTTATACGTTTAGGCCTGTAAGTTACCATTACACTGAAGTTACCTAACTGTGAGATTACTCGAAGTGATGCAGAAAAATACCTGCGTTCTTCCAGCATCAGCAACAACAAAAGTTGGAAGGCCAATACCCTCAGCTGCATCCCTTAACTTATTCCTGACAAAGAAAATGGAAGTGCACTTACACAACCATATGTGTAACTTGACATACATGGTGAGAACCCACTCACTCCCAACAAAATCACCTGCTTACAATTCTTGTTGATTCCTGCATGTAACGACTATTTTGGGTTGCCCACAATCCTCCCATTCTCTTAAAAGGGATCGATCACTGCAATATTTTCAAATGATTTAATGTTCAATTAAACACCTAAACAAATTACTAACATAGACAAAGGGTTCCAACGGATCTTTCACTAGAGCAAGGTCAGACCAACTTACAAGTGAAGCTTGAATTAAGAAATTGGCTTATAATCAAGAGAAACATACCTATGCATTAATTCAGCATAAATGCCAGTGGCAGCATCTGTATATTTGGACAGGAAAATTCAGCGAAACAATTGAAAAGCAGACGAGATAAATTTTAAATCGAAAGTAGCGGCCAAGGAATCTCACGTGCACATTGGGACGCGATCTTCCCTGCTTTCATCTTTAGGTCTTGTCTAACCACTAAAACCTGCCATAAGCAGCTCAAGACTCAATATTCCAGAGTTTATGAATATCATCAGTCGTTACATTCGGGTGATGTTAATAAACAAATAAACAAGATATCAAAGTGTTCCTAATTAATTAATCATAAACACAAATTTAAGTCAATTAGTTCAGCAAATATATGGAAACCATAATCAGAAACAATATATACAATCAAGTTAAAGCATGGAAAAGACACAAAATTAGCTTCTTGGATTTATTATCAAACAAGTAGACCCACAATGCGATCCACTTTTGTATTTAAAAAAAAAAAAAACCTTCAGTCAGGGAAACAACCTAAATATGCTAAAATAACATAACATGTGTTATCTGTAACGATTGTAGTAGGAAAGAATCAAACTTTAAGAAGTATCAATAAAAAGGAAGCCAAAAAAAATACCATTTTAAGGTCTTGGTCAGCATTATAGGAAACTAAGTCTAGTTCTCGAAGCTTTCCAGATAGGAAATTCTTCTTCTTGGAAAGGGTTTTAGTGGGTTTCGACAAATCCAGAAATAACCCCAATATGAAACCAATAACAAGGCCTGGAATGAAGTTTTCAGGTTTGAAACTTACTCCTAACAATGCACTTCCCTGTTTCTGCAGCTTCTGATATTGTATAACCGCTATCAATTAGTACAAATTAAAAATAAAAAAGAGAGAAAAATAACAGCCAAAAATGAAAGAAGTGACTGAGAAGTACCTTGTTTGAAGGTTGAGAAGAGTTTCGAGTGGGAGCCCACATGATCTTTGAGAAAATAGATTGAATTGGGCGTAAACTGGTTGTATGTGGGAAATGGAACAGCCAGGAATACTGGGTGAAAGAAGACGCTAGTTGTAGAAGAAGGGCTAGAGATAAAATGATTTGTCGTCGTGTTGGAATTCGCTGAATGAATACAGGGTTACTGTAAAACGTAGTCGTTCAGGATAATATACTTTGAAATATAATTATCCTGTTTTTGTATGATATGGGTTTTTTTATATATTTTTTTGATGTCTGATTTAGTATTTATATTTCGGGTTTCTAATTTTCACTCCTAAAAAGTCAATTCCAAAATTTTTTATTTTAATGTAAAACAAAGTTTTTCTATATTTTTGTTTGATATATTACTGTAAAGCCTCAATAAAAAATAAATTGAGCTCTTATGAAAAAAATACACTCAATTAAACCCTTAGCTTTTGTTAATAAAAATTGTTAGTTAATTAATTTGACTATTAACCTCACTAATATGATTGATGGAAACCATCAAAAATTACTATGTGGCAGTATGTTGCATGTTGACATGATATATCACATCAGTAAAAAATATTCTTTTAAAAACTAATTTTTTTTTAAAAAGTTAATTAAAATTTGTATATAAATAAATCTGAGCAAATAGAAATGAATTTAAACAACAATTTATCTAAAATTATTTTGAATGAATGTAAAATTAAAAAAATATGAAATGTGTACAAAAACTCAAAAAAAAAATTACTTACTAGAAAACATCATGCCATCCTTTGATTTCAAAAGTTGTTGAAGTCGAATACAAATAACAATGTACATGGTTTATGAACAGAAGATTGGCTCTAAATATAATCAAGTTGGCTATTTACACCATATTACTATTAAAAAAGTTCCAAACCATGCCCATTGAGTTGATCCATTCCCTGCAGTTCAAGTCTATTGCTTTTGGACTTGATTCGATGTCCTTGTGGCATTCAACTCATCCATTCCCTGCAGTTCAAATCTATTACTTCTGGACCCGATTCAATGTCAGTGTAGCATTGGCTGTTGAGATCAAATAATTCCAAGAATTTTGACTTTCTTAAACAACCACCAGTTTCCTCTTCAGGAAGCTCTAATCTTTTAGCTAGTGGCTGCTAAATTAATCTTTACAAAAAATTTGTATATATAAAATATTTTTTATAATTTTTTTCACATTTTAATTTTTTATATACATTTTAGATTTTTTTTTATAATTTGTGAAGTTTTTTAGTTTTGCACTCTTCCAAAATGAATCTAGACAAATGATTGTCCAGATTTATTTGTATCTGGACAACCATTTTTCATATAACTTCATATGGACATTTTAATTATTTTTGAAAAAAAATTATTTTCTTAAAAAAATTTTGAAAAAAATATTTTTTTGCTGATGTGGCCATCCATGTCAGCATACTAACACATGGTAATTTTTAATAGTCATGTCAACGAAGTTAATAGTTAAACTAACGGTTTCTGTTAACGCAAAGGATCAATTTTTTTTTTTGGATCACTGAAAGCTCAAGTAAATATATATTTTTTGTAACGGGTCAACTGATTATTTATTTATTTATTACTGAAGGCATTTTTTACCCTAAAGCCTTATGTAATAATACAATACTATACAACCATATATAATAAGAGGTGACCTCTACTGAATTTAATTTAAGTTTTGAATTTATATTTTGTGTAAAATATTCGTATACAACACAAGCCACGTACGTGCATTTTGTGTTACCGACATTATGGATTCATGTTAAGTTCGACCACACCAAATTATGACCACGACATGCTACACTATTAGTTCAAAACAACCCAATCCATAGCCAACCTGATGGTCCGAGCATTCCATCAACGGCTCTTTACGGATATGGTTCAGATTTCTTTATACTAGGTGCAGGAAATGTTGACACTGTTACATTATGTGCGGCCCCTTCATGCATCTGCTCTGACCGTACAACCATATGCAAACATATACTATTTGTCCTAATCGGAGTATTGGGTGTCACAACATGGATGATATGTGTTGCTAGAGGACTCTTAGGCTGTGCCAGTTGAGCCGCCTTCTAGGATTGCCTACTTTGCCTGAAGCACTTGCAAGAGCTAGCCCATGCGTGAGGTCCCATGAGCTCTCATGTCAGGCAAAGAAGGAAGGTGGGTCAGGATCAGGTGTTCAACATGTTGAAACCTGATTCATGAAAAATGCTTGATGAGATGGAAGAGAAGCAAAGGAAGTAGGTTGGCTAATTGTGTAATTCGTCGAGCCAGAAGGACCACTGATAAAGACAAGGATCTGAAGTTGGCTGCTTATCTTAGCCAGCACGAAGCAGCAGAACTGGTGGTGCTGGCCAATGTACTGGATATATTGTCACGTTCTTTCTTTGGGTTGGAAGTGCAAATGTGTACATACAACCATAGAAACTGTAAATGTATACGTCGCAGATGGAATACTCAAAGCAATCTAGTTCAAATACAGACAAAGACAACGAAACAGAACAGAATATTTGAAATCTGTAAAAGAAAATAATAATAATTTCCTCAATGAATGAAGCCTGATTTATGATACATAAGGCAAAATGAACAAGCAATGATAGTTAAAAACAAATAATGAACAAAAGAACCTCAGAAAGCAAAAAAATTCTCCTACATGCTGTAGAGAATACACAAATTAGATATGACGAAATCTCATAATCATATAAAAATTGAATCTTACAATGAGTGTATCCAACCCACCTTTCCTCACAAGTAAGCCCTTGAAGGTCCTCTGCCTCTCTCTAGTTCCCTCTTCTCACCACTCCATATCTTGGTGAATATCATCAGCTGGATTTCACCTGAACATGGCCGATATGCTATACAAGAGTAACACAATTAGTGCCACATCTTTAGGAACTTGTGCAGGCCAAATACGAAGTACGTAGAAATTATAATAACATTGCTAGCAAACAATGTTATATAGGATGCAGCCTGCCTTGGTTTGCTTTACTCCCGACTCCAGGTTATTAAAGTTTCTTAGGTAAATTATAAGTCTTCTTAAGGAACTTTGAAGCTGTCTCGTCATTCCGGTAACATAACACTCGCAGAAGAGTGTTTGGTTCAGTAGGATTCCACTGCCCTGATGTTGGAGGTAGTGGAAGCCTGGACCTTGCGGATGAGCCATATGTCTCCAAGGTCACACGTCTGAACCGCTCAATTAAGCTCTCAGAATCGGTTCTGAAGAGGGGAAGGACACCTCTCACTGTAGATGAAAACTTATCTATGAGGTCAGCAGGCAAACCATCTCCGTTGGCCCAGAACAGATCTTTAAGGGCTTTGAAATCATCCTCTATAATTTGAGAATCCTGTCGAGAGAAAGCACGAGAAGGACCTCCAGCAAGTAAAACAAGCAAGAATCCATCACAGGAAGCTTTCATGGTATCAGTTATAATCCTTGTACGAACTCTTTCGTGTACAGTTTCTGAGATGATCAACAAGTTCCGCTCCAGTTCCTGTAATAGAGGGTCAATCCTAGAAGATGATGGCTCTCCTACATACAAACCATCCCATAAAACATGACTTAGGTCATGGAATACGATTTTGTAAGCTACAGCCTCAGAGAGTAGCTGAACCCCTTCCACACAAGCAGATGGTGTTAGTTCAAATTTCTTGCTCAAACCATTCGAAAAATCTTCCACATGAGCAGACTCACAGTTCCTCAAGTGGGTTATGATCCTCTTCTCTAAAACATCCATCTCAGATCGGATCCGGTGGAAAGTATTAATACGAACACAAAGCTGTGGTATCCCAAATGAATTATCTCCATTCATTGTTGCAACCTGAGAATTTCTCTTCTGAGAATTTTGTGACTTTTCTTTCTTCTTCCACACACCTTGGAACTTTGATCCTATCTCACATCTGGTCAATGCAGGCATTGTGGGGATATATGTATTTCGTGTACCTACGTGTCAGGTTAAAAGGACAAAATGTTGGCAATTCTAAAAACCTTAGACATCATATTTAGATAATTTATATGATTTGCAGGAATTTACCACATCCAGATTTTGCCTTCATTACGTAATACTGAAGACATTTATCAAGGCCAGCCATCAAATCAGGAAGCAATGCAGGATGTGTAGGTATTGGCAACTGGAAAAATGCATCTAAAGTCTCATCAATGATTCTCAATATTTCAACTGCAGAGGGAGCATATCCTTCTTGATTTGCCTGTGGATTCCATACCTAACATAATGGAAAGTGTTGGTTAGCAAAATGAAAAATAAAATAGTAACAACAAAGTCCAATTATAAGCATATTGCAAGCACTACTTCATATTCAAGTCGGTTGCAGGAACAAACAAGCAAATTTTGACAGGAATATTAACCACTTCCTAAGAAGATATTGCTTGATAGGTAACATAGAATGTGCAAAATAAAATTCTGTACATATAAAGAAATCATCTCCCACTAACGTATGCAATAGGTGAAAAAGATCATAGGCACCGAAGCAGTTTTAGGGTTGCAAAGCAAACAACTATAATTTTAATAAATGATAAGGATGTAATCATATTTACGAAAACCAAACCACTAATCCGACATCTTGAAGCTGATTTCTACACTCTTCATTCCTTCAAAATTCCTAATTACTTATAATTATAGGCCTTAGCACGTAATCCAAATGTTTAGATTTAATAGTTAAACGTAATTCCTTTGCCTTCTCGGTTTAGGCGTTACTTACCTGTAGTCGAAGTGCAACAACCAGAGTATAACTGATTTATCCCTAAAGAGAGTAATACATTAGGAAAATATAATTGCCTTTGCACCCATGCATATATGTACATGTGTATACATAAATATTATATATGTATATACATATGCATATATATATAATATATAATATATGCATGCGTGTCGATAATATTATTCCAGCAGCAAGAAGAGAACACTTATTCACAAAGACAATAAAATTACATTAATGAAACTGTGAGTTGAAGAACTAGGATTTTGATGGATTTAAATTTCAGATAAAATTGTCATCCAGATGAAAAGAATAGTAAGTCCGTACCTCTTGTTGCAAATTCCTGTCAACCCATTCCTTAAGTCTGTCTAATCTTGTCTTGATCCAACCTTTAACCAGATTGGCAATTGCAGTTTCAGCCTCATAAGGAGGCATCTCACGGATTATGGCCTTCCACCATCTTCACTGTCTACTGCATCCTCAACTGCAATCTGAACAAGATCTTTCTCAAGTTTATCTGCAGCTCTCAGGACTTGAACAGCATCAGGAGTTAACTCCATAATACCTGAGATGAACTGTTTTATCTCATTTGCATAACAAGAATGAAGGGTGGCCACGGCTACACCAGCTGCCAAAGGATGCCAACCCTTCAGTATTGGACTGAAAACCTTCGTCTCATGGACTGCTAGCTCACCAACATCCTTAGCAAGGATTGCAAGTACAGGAAGAGGATTTGGCTGGTTTTTCGAAGCTCTCCTGCTTGAGTCTGCTTTCTCCATTCTCTATACAATAATATGGAAAAAAAAAAAAGAGAGAGCATATGCCTAGTCATTAAACCAACTAAAAAGGAGAAAAGGGACAAGACAGAGAGCATCCAAAGGCAGCAAACACTTGTTGCATTCAAGCCCATGCATATAAGGATCTCGTACATGTGGAATGAAGACGCGGATACAAAACAAGTGCCACAGAAACTTGGCTTTTCTTCATTCTCAGTAAAATGGACAATAGCAAATATTAAAGACTTGCCTGAGCAAAAGCAGTGCGCAAAGATGACCTGATATAAGTGTCAATCCTATTTCGAGCTACATCAACCTCTCCTTTCCTCTTTCTCCGATACTCTGAAGATACATCCTCAACCAAAATCTTAGCTGCAGATACACCCAAAGAAACAATGCCCTGCATGGTATATATATTTCCACTATCGAAAGTGTCATGGTATGCAAGGAGTCTTTTCTCTGCCCAGCCTAGTACTGAAGTCAATGTAGAACTTAAGATCCTGGAGTAGCCAGGATCCTTGGTTGCTTTGGCATCTTTTGCTACTTCTGCTAGCTGACCATCAGCAGCATATAGTAAGTCCATTTCAACTTGCCCAGTGGCAACAAAACGGTGAAACAGGACCCACGTAAAGCAGAGATTATGGAGCATTTGGTTAATACCAAGAACCACCCACGTCTTCTTTATGTGCTCCATAAGCTCATCAACTTCCTCAACAATAGACGTCTCATCATTAATATCAAAGCACGTCTCTAAAAGCATTTCGTAGAGTCTAAGATTCAGTGGAATGCCATCAGCCCAGTGGCATGAATCAGAGAAAGACCCATCAGATCTGGAAGCAAGAGACATAACAGCACTGCGAAGAACTTGCATCGACTCATTGTTCTTTCCAGTTTCTATTGGTCTATCCAAGGCTGCATGAATGATCTGCCGCAGCCGTTGTGATGCATTATTTGATTTATCAAGTGAAACGCGAGGATGCAAAAGTAACCCAGCCTCAAGAACCTTGAGGTTTCTTTTCTGCCATGCATCATATTCTTGTTGATCGGTAAAATCTGATTGCTTGAGCTGTTGTAATAGCTCCAATGGCAGAACAACCGACTCAATTCGTCTTCCGACCTGTGACTCATATATTTATGGTAGATATTATCAAAGCTAATAAACCCAGTATAAACATGGTAAAGTCCTCATGCAAGCCTCCACCCCACCCTAAAGTCATCCCCAACAAGAAAGAAAACATGCAGCAGATATTTAAAAAAAAAGAAAGATAAACACGATAGAAATTCATCAGAATTCTAATACATTTTTGTCTTTAAGTTGATAATCTTGTTGGATTTATATTAATACTCCATTATTCATGATTAAATTCTAGAATCAAATTTGTTTGTACATTAAATCATAATCTACTTTTCAACATTGTGATCATCGGATCTTGTTGCTTCAACTTTCATACTAAATAATTAAAACTCAATTTACTCGTATCAGAAGCCGCATTATCTGGATCAAGTAAATTGCAATTAAAAGAAAAAAAGCAAAATTGCGGATCAACCAAAACTCGATAGAAAATGAAAACTCAAATTTTAACTAACCAGGCCGCCGCCGATTCTCAAAAGCGCTCTTCTAACTCGTGAATCAACGGTCTCAGGTATCCGCATTTGAATCCTCATAAGCTCCCCTACAGTCGTAGGCCGCTTGGATTTGCCCTCGCCGGAGCCTGGCCCGGAACCCGGACTCTTTTTCGATCCTGGCGACTTCAATCCTAAAGCCTTCTTCATCTTACTAGCGGCGGCTGACGTAAGCGAGCGTTGCAACGCGGGCGAATTAGGTGAGTGGTTGTTGTTTTGACTAGGCGAGTTGTAACCCAGCGAATCAGAATTGGAAGCGGAAGCGGAAGAGGAGAGAGGTTTCGAAGAGGAAGTACGGCATACGGCGAGGAAGACGTCATAAGCAGTGAGTCGGAGGTCGGAGTCGGTGAGTTGAGAAGCGAGTTGTCCGAGTGGAGATTGGAGATCGGTTGAGGTAAGCTTGCTCGGTGGCATTCGAGGTTTCGTTTGCAATGGCGGTGGAGTTGACTCTCTCTTTGAGTGGCCAAGCGAAAGGTCTCTGAAGAGATGCGCCATTGTGTTAACTCGGAGAGAGAATGAAAGAGAAACGAGCGAACGAGTTACACCATTGGACTATTTGAGGGAGTAAATGTGTAAAACCAAATGGGAAAGAGAAAATAGATAGGAGCTGTTTGGCATTTTTGTTTTTTCAATTTCATTTTATATTCTAAAATTCTTTTCTAACTTCAAAAAGAAAAATTCTGGCATTATTATTTAAACAAACTTCAAAAGCAGATTTAATAATTATGTCATATTAAACTATTGCTTTTACATAGTTTTAATATATCAATAATTAATCATTTATAAAATTTTAATTTTTTTTTACATTTATACAAGTCATACAACACTATTTTTTACGATTATATATTAAAAATTATTTATTTAATTCATTGGCCTTTTAATTAGGTATAAAATTATACCTAATCAAATATAGTAACTATAAATTTTAAACAATAAAAAATAGTTGAACGAAAGCGATTTATGTAGTGATTAGCATATGTTAGTCATAATTTTGACTTTGGTGCACAATTTAAAAATTGGATTAAAAAGAAAAAGAAAAATGATTAACATAATAATTAATTATAATTCACGATTTCTTTTCATCTTTGGGCATAAACTGGAGAGTGAATAAGACAAACAGTGATAAGGGCGTGAGAGCGCATAAAGAGAGAGTAAAGCGCGTAAGGAACTACCAACTGTTTTCGTGCAATTGGGAAGTGTAAAGGAAAAAAAAAGGAAAAGGAGAGCGAATAAAAAACCAATGAAAGCTGGATCATTTGTGAGAAACGGCGGGATCCTTGATTGGTAGGAAGCTGTGGGGCTGGATAGGGACCACGCGCACATCCAGACTCGTTAACCCACCAACAAAAAAAATTTAATTTAGGGGCTATTTCTTACCTAAATAAAAAATTAAATATTAAAATAGTATGTCAATATCATTATTTATTAAATTAGTAGGTTTGAAACAAGAATAAGAGTGGAAGAAAAGAGATGAGCAGCACTCAGTGATTTTTCTAACGCATTCATTAAATTATCATTACAAAATGACGCGTGTTTAAAATAAATTATTTTTGCATCAAATCTTTGTTTTTTTTTTTTATCAAATGTACCCCCACAACATTTTCAATATATTTTTGACGTAATTTACTAAATAATGTTAAATTGCATCTATATCCCTAAGTAACATTTGTTGTTAGAAATATATGAAGAAAAGAAATCCAAAAATTAGCTGAAAGAAGAGCGAATGAAGGCGAAAGTAGGAAAATTAATGTTGAAGTTTGGAATATATTGAATGTCGGCAGCAACGAATACCAAGTGGTAACCTCCAATGATTAGGTGAGATTAAGATGTTTCTATGAAAAGTACTAATCGATATCCAAAAAATGTTAAAATGTAATAAATTTATAAAATAAAAAGGTAAACTATAAAAATAATTACTTTTGTTTGCCTTATATTACATTTTTGTCATTTATGTTTGAAATGTTACATTTTAGTCACTTATGTTATTGTTTTGTTACAAAGTGATCACTCTACTATTAAATTTCGTCATTGTTTTAGTCCCTTGAGTTTTTTTTAAGAACTTATAAAAATATTTATCTCTTTTATTCTTCACCTAATAACTTCGATGAAAAATTCAAGAACTGTAACACCCCTAACTTGTATCCCTCGCCGGAACTAGGTTACGGAGCATTACTAGAGATTACAGATCAAACAGACAGAAATCTCAAACATTTTCATCAAAACAAGTCATCAAGCATCGTTTTAATCCAAATTATAAAGTCTCAAAAATAGATATTATAACTTCATTTACAATCAAACAATAAAATAACTAATATTTAGACACTCTAGGTACATGCCGACACAAAGAAATAAACATCACCATATTTGAGTTCAAGATCGTTGTTGGATGCTGAATCAGCGATCAAACTTAAGTACTTAACCAGCGCACGGAAAACAAAACCGTACACTGAGTAAAAACTTAGTGGTATTTCTATAATCCGAATATTTAAAAATAAAACAATAAAATATGTATAATAAAATGTTAAGCACAATTGAACATTTAAAATCACACAATACTCAATTTTCATCACTTGCTATATATAATACATTTCCATAATTTATTCACGTATCATTTAAACAATGACACTATCCATTCCACAATCAATTTATGAATATATAACTCGTGTATTCCAAGTATTTACAACATATTTCACATTCTATTTTCAGTTTACTATCTCATATTCTTATTCTTAACCTAAAGTAGATTTTATAGAACACATCGGATATACAGAACAAATACAAAGGTACATTATTATGCACTAAGGAACAGAGAGCACTGAAGTGCTATACAGAGAGCACAGATGTGCTAAACAGAGAGTACTGACGTGCTAGTAATCAGAGAGCACCAACGTGCTAATAATCAGAGAGCGCGCTAAAGTTCCTTAATGGCATGCCACTAATATCCCAGTAGTTCTTTCATTCAAAAAAAATAATATCTCAGTAGTTCTAAGTTCCATCTACTTGGGCATTAAGGCTGAATTTTATACATATCAAAAACAATTCAATTATCATATTTGCACAATTTCACATTTACACATATATATTCATAATATGTATTCCACTTTAATTCAACCAATATAATTTCATCACATATTAAGACAATCCATTTCAATTGTAAAAAAAAAAATTCCCACCTCAATCACTTACCATAACATTTAATTAAAAATACAACAATTAAAAATTAGATTCAGATTATAGAAATACAAACCAGGAATTCCGAGCTATTTCTCATCGACTATATTTTTCCCTTTTTAGTCGAGAATTTCGGTACGACGATTGCTACGGAATTAAAACAATTAAAAATCATCAATACAACACCATTAAATCTCACATTAAATATTTCAATTTGTACTCAATATTTACCTAAATTCCAATTTAGTCCCTGAATCGAGACTAACTTTTATTCACAAAACTAATTTCATATTTTCATTCCACTCACACTTTAAACTAATTTAACTCTCTAATTTCACCATAAATCCTTAATTTTCAAAATTCTCTCAAATTAGTCCTTATTAATTCAAAACCTATAATTTATTTTACAAATCAACCATTTACTAACTTCTAACTTGAAATTCAATCAATTTAACTCCTAATTCGTCAATTAATTCAACATAACTCATGTCTAAAAATCAACTATCTTTCAAAAATTCAACATAAACCATGAAATATTTTGTTCTAGAACTCAAAAACTCAAAAATTACAAGAAAAAAGATTAAATTGACTTACCAAATTAACTTTGAACTTTGAAACCCAAATTTTCCTTTTTCTTTTGTTTCTTTCATTCTCCCCTGTTTCTTTTCTGTTTTCGTTTTTCAATTCTGTTTCAATTTTTTTTCTATCTCTTATCTCTTTTATAATATAATATAATATATATAATATATAACTTAACTTTTAAGTAATATTATAATAATAATATATTTTAACTTTAGATTTTTTTTAAAAATCTACTTATGGGCCTCAACTTTAGAAAAAGGCATAATTGCTAATTTGGTCCTTTTAACTTTTCTTTAATCTTTAATTAAACTTTTATCTCTATTGCAATTTAATCTTTTTTAATCAATTAACCATCGAAACGTTAAAATTCTTAACGAAACTTTAATACTATCCTAATGACACTCTGTAAATATTTATAAAAATATTTACGGCTTAGTTTATAATATCGAGGTCTTGATACCTCGTTTTCGACCCAATTTACCTAATAATTTCTTTTAAATAAAAAAATTCACTGATTCAAAAATATTTCTAAAATCACGCTTAACTTATTATTATTAATTAATAACTTTTTCTAACTTTTTTATCAAATTTAGTGATCTCAAATTACTGTTCTGACACTACTGAAAATTGGGCTGTTACAAGAACCCATTGAACAACTCATACAAACCTAGATTCCGACGAGGTTTTTTCCTTTTTAAACTTTGATTCTGATTCATTTTTCACTCTAAATCAAAATATATATATTATTTTTGTTAAAAGCAACTTTTTCTGTTATTTTCTATATACTTTGCACATATTAGTTGATGTTGGGTGAACCTTTAGGGATGAATATCAAATTTATCCATAAACTTTAGTTCAATGTGCAATTTGATACATGAATACATACAATTATTTTCATACTAGATTAATATAATTTTTTTGTATGTAATATGTCAATATAAAATGGTGTTAATTCAATAATATTGTTAATGATTTGTAAAAACTAAATTAAATAAAATTTTCATGTATAAAATCACACAAACAAATGCGATGTATAACATTGCACATTAGATAGAAGTTAATGGATAATTATGATATTTATCTCGAATTTTTCTAATAAAAGATCCAGATAAAACATGAAATCTAAATATAAAAAAATTGAATAAATAATATAGTAAGAAGATTGTAAAGCACATTAAAAGAGAGGAAAGTATTGTGAGGAAGAAAAGAGCGTAAAAGAATAGAAAGTTTTTAAGAAAATTTATCTCACACACTCTTATGAAATTTTGCGTACGAGTTACAGGTGCTACATATATCTTGTAGGGTATAAATTCATTAGAATTGGAATATGAATTTTGTTGTCGAAAATTGGCTTCGGATGAGTTTTAAAAGACAAAAGAGATAAATACGTTTATAAATTTAAAAATATATACATATTTAGCGTTATTTGAATTTTTTAGTTAAAAATGATCACATGTCACATAATTGACTAATTTTTTTTTATCAATTGAGGTAATTTGTGTACCAGAATATAATTAAGGTATCACTTTAACTAAGAGATAATATGAGTATAATTTTCGTAGCATTTTGTGATTTAAATTTATAAAAATAATGAATTTTTATTAATCTTATAAATAAATTATAATGTAATTAATAAGTAACATAAACTCAATTAAATTCTTAAATAATAAACCCATGTAAATTTAATAAAAAATCAAACAATAGAATTTAGTGCCCAACTCTCTCCTCCTGCATTTTTTAGTGCGTTGTGTATTATTGCATGAAGAAGAATAGATAATCCATAGCATAGCACAAAATGAGTATAAAAAGGATTTTATTAATACCACACACACGTTATTTAAAAGAAAAGGTAGATTTGTATTAATTTACACATCATAGTTCGCCAATAATTTGATGTAGCTGAGTCAGAGCTCCAATATTAAAAAAGAAGTAATATGGTTACCAAAGGACAACATGCCACATGCATTTGCCCATGCTTCTTCTTCTTTTGCCAACTAACCAGGCATCATTTTCATGGATGTATTAGTTAATATGTATTGATATTTAATAAATTAATATTGCTGAATGAAACTCGAATTTTTTGAAAATTTTACGAAGCAAATGAAGTTATTATAACTTTGCCAAGAATTCAAATGCTTAAAGAAGTAGCTTGGGACGTGGTTGGGGGTTCACACCCTCAAGCGAATTTTTTTTAGTAGGTGACTGTGTGTCATGCACGACTTAACCCGTATGAGTTCTCACTTTGTATACTTGCATACCAAGTGGCCTCTCAAAGCACTCGATTCTTCTACAAAATCGAAAGACAAAATCTCAACTCGATTCGAAGACAATAATGACCTGTTAAAGGATTAGTTAGCTTTTAACAAACAAAACTTTAAAAACTTCTCCTGAAAAAATCAACAATCTTAAACAAATATTTATTAAAATTTAAAACTAATGTATTTTAAAAAATAAATGTAAAATAAGATTTTAAAATATTTGTGGAAATACCTTATATTGTAATAATCTTGTAGCATGTTTTGAGTGCTTGGACTTTTTCTAATTAAAAGATGAAAGCGAAAAAAAGGGTGTGAAAAAGAGATTAAAATAGACAATAGTGTTAAAGCGAGTTCAAATTGCTTTATCAGATATGCACATCAAAATTGATTTTCCTTTTTAAAATTTTTTAAAGATTTCGTATCTGATTAAAGAAATTATGAATCTTGGAAATGGTTGTCCCCATATAAGCCATCAGATTTGAAATTACATGGTGCCATTCCCTATCCTCAGTCTTGCAATCTACTTAGCTTTTGTCTTGGAGTAGTTTTGCTTCATTTATTTTATGGGTTATATACCCTTTTCAATTCATAGCAAAAGATAAGAGTTTTGATTTTAATCTTCATGTCGGCACTGGGTGACGACGAGTTAAGCTTAGTTCTCAAATGGGTTTATGATCAAAATGACAGGAAATCCTTCTCTCAAGTCTGCAAACAATGGCTGCGAGTTGAAGGTTTAACCCGATTATCCATTCGGGTTCTTGAGCCCGATCTCATCCCCGTTTTCTTGCCCAGATTCCCAAATCTGCTTTTCTTTGAAGCCCAGGTTTTTATCTCCAATCCCCACCTTGAATTCGTGGCTAAAACATGCCCAAAACTCCAAGTCCTCAACCTTAATCTTAAGAAAACACTTGAAGAATTCGAAGAACTTGACGAGAATTCCGGTTTTGAAGATGTTGGGAATGATGGGATTAGCGCTTTGGCTAATGGGTGTCCAAATCTATCCAAAGTCCTGTTGAGAAAGAGGAAAAACGTAGCGAATTTTGCTGTTATTTCCCTCGCTAAATTGTGCAGGAACTTAACAACTTTGGATTTAGGAAGGTGCAATTTGGTGGATGACCGAGCTGTCGAAGCAATTGGGTGTTCGAATTCGATACGGGTTTTGAATTTTGAAGCTTGTTCGTTGATTACTGACCACGGTTTGGCTGTTTTAGCAACTGGGTATATCTCCAAAACGCTGAAAAAACTGGTTCTCGCAGAATGTGATCGAATCACTGATTCTGGGGTGTCAATGTTGAAGCACATTTGTTGTTTGGAAGAGTTAAATTTAGCTGAATGCGGGCCGAAGATAACAGACTCCGGTGGCCTCGCCGTTTCTTCACTTTCAAGTCTCAAGAAATTGAATTTGGGTTGGCTGATCAACTTATCGGATGTCACAGTTATTGCCATCGCCAACAATTGTGTGAAGTTGGTGTCGATTGATTTAACAGGCTGTGAGTTAGTGACTGGAGTTGGTGTCAGAGCATTTGGTAACCATGGTTCTCTAGAATACCTTGTGTTGGCTTCTTGTTACAATATTTGCATGAATGATTTGAGCATCGTGGTTAGATGCCAGTCA
This sequence comes from Gossypium hirsutum, assembly GCF_007990345.1. Taxonomy (NCBI): domain Eukaryota; kingdom Viridiplantae; phylum Streptophyta; class Magnoliopsida; order Malvales; family Malvaceae; genus Gossypium; species Gossypium hirsutum. The sequence goes on from NC_053441.1 coordinate 3,954,915, forward strand.
CTGAGGAACATTGTGCTTGATAAAGGACTGAGGATGTGGATTCCAATGCCAATGCAAGTGCATATCAGCAAGTTTTGTCAATTGCATTGGCGTTGAAGGATTAACACACACACAAAACAGTCGATTTCTAGGATAGAAATTTGGATAAAATCAAAAGGTTAGTGCTTCTTGATTTTGTCAAGTACCCTTTCGGAAAAGAATTTATACAAACATCAAATCTCTTGTTCATGAATGTTAATAATTGCATTCTCTCTTTGGACTGTGAAGTTAAAAGCGAGGGTATTGATGCCTGTTCAAGATTATTGATGAAGGAAGCTCAGAAAACATTGTTTGTTTGATGGGAAAGCAAAAGTAAGGGTATTTTCTGATTGGAAATAAAGTATTAGCAGCCAAGATTTCTTATTGAAGTTTCAATCTTTTTTCTTTTTTGTTGTTGTTTCTTAATGTTGTGGTTGTAAAGCCTTTTTCTTGCTTTTCATTTGAGGTTTATGACACATTCATCAATCTTAAGGCATATTCCTCTTCTTCTTTTTTTCTTCCTTGTTCATGGAACCAATTAACAAATACGAGTTAATGGTTGTACACTTGTACTTGACAATGGTATGAGTCACTTTCATCCCTTGGCCATATGGTTTCTCCATTATAAAGCCTCTGGAGCTGAGGGAAAAATTCATTCTTTAAAATTTGAAAGATAATTGCATGAATCAAAGTATTGAAGCACCAATCTCATTGATCAATTTGGCAAGCTATTACGTCTAATAACGTTTAAACAGAACAGTTTAATAACGTTTTACTGAATTTCTTACGTTAATTTTCCATGTGATTACTGAAAAAAGAAAGTTGGAATCTTTGGCCCATTTTATATGTAATACTGCAATTGATGGGAACCAAGACTTCAAGGCCTAATATATGAGACCAGGGTCCAAGCTATCCGTTTCGTTGTCCGAGAAAGCGCAAAGCAAAACCGTCCTTGTCTTCCATTTTAGAGAAAAACCCACATCCCAAGTAAAGCAAATAAAAGATGGGATCATCTTCAATAACGAGAGCTGTTGGTGCTATACTACACAGATTTACAAATGGGGTTCCCACGACTTCCTTGATTGTTTCTCGAAATGGTCTGTTGAAAAGCAGTAGGCAATTGTTATTATCATCAGCATCCTCAATATCATCGTCTCCTTCAGTATTATATCAAGTTAACGCTGACAGCAATGAGCATCAATTCCGAAGTATATCCACTTTCCCTCCTCTCTGCATGGGCAGGCGCTCTTCCAAGATTGCCGGCAGAAAGGTCTCTTTTGTCTTATTTTCTTAGATGCCCGCATTTTGATGAACTTAGAAAGATCCTTATTTCAAAGAAAAGAGACATGACCCCCCTCCCCGAATAAATATAGCTGTTTTATGGTTTAGCTGCCACCTGTTTGATGAAAATCCTAACAGAAGATAAACCCAATTGTAATTTATGAATGGAAATGGTTTATCTTATGTTTAATCTTCTTTTAGCGTGGAACTGAAATATGTTTTCATCTCTTATATATGCGGTAAAAAAACTCAAAATCAATGAAATAATTTTATACTACTGTTCTAATTAAATCCAGGGTGCTCAAGATGCAAAGAAGGCCAAACTCTATTCAAGGATTGGAAAAGAAGTTGTATCTGCGTAAGTTGGTAGCTCATAGTCCCTCCTTGATTAGCTATATTAATGCGAAAAAGAGTTTTGCATATTGCTTTTTTATTAGTTAACTGCAGGAAGTTCTATCATGTATTATTTCTACTAGTTTGTACAACTTCCCTACATTTTTGTATGGAGACGAAAATGTCTTAAATTGATGCTTGATGCGCGGCAGTGTAAAGAAAAGCGGTCCAAATCCGTCATCAAATACCGTTCTTGCTGCCGTACTTGATAAGGCCAAGGAGCTTGATGTACCCAAGGAAATATTGGAGCGTAATATAAAGAGAGCTTCGGAGAAAGGGCAAGAAGCTTACATTGAGAAAGTTTACGAGGTCAGTGAATCAATACTGTCTTAATTTTATTTATAGACTTGTTGCTATAGTGATAGTCAGTAAGATTGGCTCTTCAAGTATACCTCTTCTTTCAGGTATATGGTTATGGTGGAGTTAGCATGGTAGTGGAGGTCTTAACAGATAAAATAACTCGGTCAGTGGCAGCTGTTAGGGAGGTAGTCAAGGACTGTGGAGGAAAGATGGCAGATCCTGGTTCTGTTATGTTCAAGTTCAGGCGTGTTCGAGTTGTTAATATAAAAGTCACTGATGCTGACAAAGACCAGCTCCTTAACATTGCATTAGATGCTGGTGCTGAGGATGTTATTGAGCCTCCAACATATGAAGACGATACTGACGAGGATAGGTCAGAGAGGTAATGCTCTTTCTGTTTCAAACTCAATCTTTTCTATTATATTTCCGTACTTCTTTTCATTTTGAATATGTTTAATTTCTATAGAAATATAGAGGAATTAATTGTAGTTATCTTTTCTGAGCATCTCTCTTTTACGTAGGTTAAGGCTATCACTGGCTGTGCCTTAAAACATGTAACCTAAAATTTGCAAGTACGTCTAATCAAACCTTCTTGTGGTGTACATGAAGTTCCAAACTATGCAATTTTACTGTTTGCATACAAGACTTGAATGACTTGTTTTCTTTTCTGACTGGAGATTGTTCAACTGTTCCAGACAAGAAAATATTTGGACATATAATGACAGTATTATGGTTCTACAAATATGATAGGCATGATTTTATCTCGTTATATGTTATGATATCTGTATGCTTTAGTAAGTCCACATGTATGGTTGTCAATAATACGTTACAAACCTATCTTTTTTTTTTTTTCCTTTTTCAAATAATGCAAGTTGTTTTGCCACTTGGACTGGGGAAAGTCTAACCTGATCCCTCCTTGCAGCTATTATAAGATTGTAAGTTCGGCAGAAAACTATGCAACAATTCTTTCAAAGCTACGTGATGAAGGGATAAATTTCGAGACGGATAACGGTTCTGAGCTACTTCCACTAACCACCATTGAGGTATTTTTCTGTAATGTTGATAATTTCTGCTAAACCAGGTTCTTTTGCCTTCTATATGGCTGATGCTGACCTTAGGTTTTGCAGAATGCTTGGCATACATTGAACTGCCTAAGCCAGTGTTTTATTGTTTCACCATCTTGCTTCTCTTGGCAGTGACATCATTTACTTTTCGATTGGTTTCAGGTGGATGATGAGGCTATGGACTTGAACAAGGAACTTATGTCTCAATTACTTGAACTTGATGATGTCGATGCTGTTTATACGGACCAAAAGTGATTTATATCTAGACCATTTCGGTGATGGTACTGATGTTCTGATGCCGCGAGTCAGTTAACCTGTTGTTGGTGCTTAAAATTCACAATCTTGGCTGCATTGTTGCTCATTTTAGCTAGGGATTTCCTAGAGGACCTTTATATTCATCATTTGATTTTCAAGTTTCAACCCTCTGAGAATGGAAGGAAGAAGAAAGGGTTGAGCGGTTTTAACTTGTATCACAGTTTAGATAATCTCTCTTTTATTCTTTTTTACAAATTCTGAAGAGCTGCCATGGCTGAAACCACTCTTTTCAATCCTAAACCATGTCTTGGTCTTGATTAAACGATTAATTGGCAATGTCATCTCTGCTTTAACTAACAAGTGTAGATGCTTGTTTCAGGAAATAACATTTTTTGTAGAATCATCTCTTGGGGATAGTTTTCCATACTAAAAAAAGCCGTGGAAGTAATCTTAAAGAACATTTGACCTTGGGAACGATATTATGTTGGGAATGTTTTGGAGCTAACCTTGGAAGGTTGGTAAGTTTCTTGAGTTGCTTCCCTATTAAGATGCGTTGAAGAGCATGACTTAAAAGATTTTAAATACGGACTTTATTACGGAATACATTTCTTAACATTTCCGTGACATACAAGTACTTTTTTGATTAATAAAAAATATAGAAGTAATATGTGTAACTACTACAAAAAATATAACGTATTAGTTACAAGTTCTTTTCCTGTTCTTTTATCCTTTTTATTTCCTCACAGCAACAAAACAACCTTCTACAACAAGGATAAAAACGACAAACATAATTGCTCATATCGGCCACTTTTCGTTGCTAAAACAAGAAAGTTTGACAAAAAAAAGTCTTGACAACTTGTTCTTATCAAAAGCCTTTCCTGGATAAGGATACATAAAAAGAAATTATATTATAACCTAAAATGGCCTACCTTACCAACCTTTATTGAAGATATGCTCCTTGGACTTTCCTAATGTTTCTTCGTCCTGACGTCGAGATTTTAGATACAGGATCTTATGAATGCGACATTTAAACATAATAAAAGATGATATTATTAAAATATTGAAGTAAGAAATTTTATATAATATAATTATACGAATACACGATATCTTATTTTTGGAATTAATACGAAATAAAAAAAAAAGTTATTCTACGGGTAAAATGCATTGTCTTGAAATAGCATTTTAAGATTGTAAGGCCAAACGATATCAGTATTGCCAGCCCACATTAACTCCGCAAATTGCCGGTAGGCCTTTTCCGAGGGATGATATGAATCAAAGAAGAAATGATCACCAGGTTTATCACATAGTTCATACACCTCTATCCCTCTCTTCCCTCCACAGCTATAAACTCCTCCGTACGGACCAGAGCCGCAACATGCTGTCGTTGCATCTTTGAAACCTTCACACCATATACCACACAAAAAACGGTCACCTAAAATAACACCCTTCTTATTTAAACCTTTCATGCAAAAGTAATAAGCCATTTTCAGAATTACCATATTTTGAAGGGTTGTTCAACCTTTCAGTAAAAGACTGATACAAATTGTAATAAGCATATTTGAACCCTTCAAGCTGGCTCTGTAACTTAACCAGGGTTTTGAGAAGTTCAGCACTGTGAAGTTTAGCTATTGCTGTCAGTTCATCAATGCAAGAACCCCCTGATTGTGCTTTCATGTAGGGTAAACAACCCAGTGGTAACAGATTTGGGAACCCAAATTTCCTCCCTCCTTTCTTGTATATTTCCTGAACCAATTTAAAGTAAAAAAAAAATTAAGCAACCTTTGCACATGAATGGTAGAAAATGATAAATTTTCTGGGTTTTTTCTAAAGAAAACTATAAATTACTTTGAGAGCAACAGTGAGGTTGCCAAGCACCATGGAAACAAACTCTTCATCTGAAACACTTGAGTTTTTGGTGAAGTAATCATTGCCTCCAATGCTAATCAAGTAAACAGCTTTGGACATCAATTTCTTGGCACCTGCATCTCCTAGTTCTTGTCTCAATGATTTCTCAACTTTGTTGAAGTATTTTATTTGAGTTTCTAAGTCCACAACCTGGTTTTCATAGACAACAAATCATCTAAATATGAACCCCCCCAAAAAATAAAAGATGAAGATGATAAACCGATATTACATACAAATCCTTGATGGGATTCAACGAGTGCACCGGCTCCACCTGAAGCAAAGTTCACGCCATCTGTAAACTTACGCTTTCCAGGCTGTAAATATGTTGGGATTATTGGTAATCCAGCAAACTGGGCTGTTAAAAAAAGGGTAAAGAATCAAAGGGCGATGAATTTGATTATAATGAGAATTTGAAGTGTTTGAAGTGAATTTACCAATAAAATCTGGGATGAGTCGACCATCTGAGAATCTGCCAGTAGGGCATTTGAAGAAGGTCTCGCCGTAAGGATAGAAATTAGCCCGAAAATCGGCGGTGGTGTTGATATAGTTGTTGTTTCCAGGATCAAAAAGTGAATCACCAAAGATGAACAAAGCAACATGGTTTTCAGGCAGATAATGGGAGCTAATCAGGTTGATACATGTTGTAAAACAAAGCAAGAAACTAATATAGGAAGCACTTAGGTTCGCCATTATGTGAACAAATAAAACTGATATATGCTTTTAATTACGCTCCTGTAATCGTCTTATATATAAGATTCTGAAAATCTGAGCAAATCCTTGTGAACGCTGCTGAATTAAATATTAGCAAATAGTGGGTGAAGACAAATAAGGAATGTCATTAAAGGTACGTAATTTAAGTGTAGCACCTATAAAATTATCTATATTATACTATTGGTGTCACGTTAACTGGACGTAAGAGCTGGATTAATTTACAGGCTCGGAAATGAATAAGAGTTAATTTATCTATTTTTTAAGTAGAAGAGTCGAAATATAATTTGCCCTAAGTACAGGGGCTTCCCTTGTATTTTTACCATTTTTAACTTGTTTTTTACAGAATCAGAGTGTACACAAATCATAAATCAAGCCCGAATTCAATATCTGGATTTTCAGCTGTAGTTATTTAAGTTGGATTTATAAGAATATTTTCTAGTTATTGGGTTAGACCACATTCATGATATTGGGCTCACCCGAAGTATGAAACTCAGCTTTGGACTTAGATTATTATTCCATTCAGTAGCCTCAAAAGACAAAATGGACGTAGCTACTTACATAATAAGCAGGCCCTTGACCTTCCATTTCTTGATAAAATCTTTTCTGGGTGTGGCCTTCACTTTGTTCTGACTTCTGAGCTGCCTTCACTTAACATCAGTTGATTTAATAGGCTTTTCTGCTTTTCTTTTCTTTTCTTGTTTATGCCATTATTAACTTACTACCATTGAATATTGATGCCCTGTTTTCACTTGTTATTTTTCCTTTGGGTCAACAAACTGATGATCACAGCAGTAGACGTGGAGTTCAAATCTGTGATTCCGTACATGTTCTTTTTATTGAGATCTCTACACATGTCTCAGTTCCTTTGAGCTGTCAAAAGATTACAAAATATGTGGCTCAAACCAACACTTCCAAAAAAGAAAGAGACACTGTTTTAAATTCTCTTATTAGGTACAAGACTTATTACCAAACATAAGGAGCCTATCTACATTTATATCCATATGTTCTTTCTTCTTGTATGAAAACAGACCAAACAAGTTTTAATGAACATAAGAGAAATAGGACTTTGATAATGAAATTATTTTGATACGTCTAAGAACATGTTCACTAGTGGTCCAAAAAAACAAACAACCAACCCTCTGTAGCAGTCATGACATTCCCAGTACCAGCTCTTTGAAAAATTGAGTCTTTTATTGCAGCAAAGGTCGTTTAACTGGCATTCACATGGGTCTAATTTTGTCTTGTCTCCTATCCTATGGAACACCAATCCGACAGCAGGAGAAATGAGAGCTACATTATATCTTCTAGGGGCGTAGATGCTGACAACTCTCTGCTCATTCCATTATTACTTCACTTCTTGCAGTAGTAACATTTCCCATTGTATTTTGTACATGTTCTTCATAATTTATTGCTCATATATGCCACAAGATAACAAACACCAGATATGTATGATACAAATATGGTGGTAGCTCTCAGCCTGCAGCTAGGCAGCAGCTGCCTGTTTGCTGCAAGGGGGATCATTGAGGGTTATTTTGGAATTTATTACTGTACAGTAATTTGGTGAAATTTCATTGTCGTCCTCGAGTTTTTCACTTTCTGGGTCTTTTCATCTCCATCTGGTGTTTGCTGGGGTGAAAATAATAGAAAGGTCAATCCGACAAAGGACTGCATACATCGATATTCAATAGCTATCTTTGAAATTTTTGGGCGGTTTGCTGGGGTCAGGGAAATGTTTTTCTTGCATATGTTTTTTCTCACTTTCATACTTCATATAGTTTTTTTTCTATAAAAAGAACTGTTTAGTATGGATTACATATGGATGACTTAAATCCATGAAAAATTCAACCAACAACCTCATTTTGTCTGAGAATTATATTGGAACATGTAACTGTATTTCTTTGTTGAGAGTGAACTGTTGTTGGCTCTCAACAGAAACAATTTTAAGCTTTGAATAATGACATTAATGGTGAAAGCTTAAACCAGTAGTTTGGTGTTACAAGTAGTGTTCCTCATTTGATTAAAGCTTCTTTTTTTGGTTACCAGCAATACATTGACAAGTTGTTTCGTATGGAAAATGGGACCCTTTGCTCATCATCAGTTTTTGTCTACTTTCATGTTCTATTATCTATTTTATTGCTTGCAGTTATTGGAATTCTGTCTCTTTTGTTTCAACTTAGACATAAAAACGAACAAGTTTTATCATCACGTAGTTAGATGACTGGTACTAAAAACAACACATACATAAACTACTGTGTAAGGAGGAAAACACTGATTAATGAAGATTAATATATAAATTCATATTTGAAAGCAAAGATTGATATATCTTTTTTTTGAGGGATATTATATCGATATATAAGTTTAGGTGCTAATTAAAACTCTTAAAGATTTTAAAAGTTTAATGAAAATTGAAAGAAAAAAAAAGTTTAAATGATATTTTAAAAATTTTTGTGAGATTAATTAAAATTAAGTGGAAGACAAGTTTGTGTTCATAAAACTTGATGGGAAAATTGAAGATAAAAGATGGATATTTTTGTAAGTTTCATGCCGTCGTTCTTTCAAGAAGTAGCGAAGGTGTAAGGGGTTCTTAATAATAACAAAATGAGATGTGATTGAGAGATAATGGAGAGAAAAATCAGAGCAAATTTTAGAAAATAAGTGCATTTGCAGGCGTTGGTGATGGAAACAAGGAATTGAAAAAGATGAGCTACGACGGTTATTGTAATTTTAAAAAGAAAATTGTGGAGAAAATTTTAGAATACTTAAATTTGGTAAAAAATAAAAAAAATCTCCGAATGAAACATTCAAACCTCCTATTTAATTGTAAGACTTAGGTAAAAAGTTATTAAAAGATGGTTAAAACGAGAAGTAAGAACGTGAGCAGTAGAATTAAGAGAAATTACTGAAAATGGAAGATAATAGCGGGTAGTAGGAAAACACTTGAAACATTTTGGCAAGAAAAGTGTTTAAGTGCAAGTGTACTGATTATGCAAAAACGAAATGGGTACGAAAAGAAAAAAAAATATTCTGAGCAAAAATTGATTTAATTCGAAAAATTTAATAAAAAATTTAAATTTTAAATTAAATAATCTAAGTTAATTGAGTTATTCATATCAACTTGAATAAAAAAAATTAAAATTTTCGGGTTAAACCCTATTCTTTTAACTATATTCATATTTAAATCATTTAACCTATGCAACCTGAAATTCTTATGAACTCTCGGATCTCCAAATTTAGTAACGTTAAAATACAATCCATAAACATGTAATCCTGTTATATTAGCACATATCAAAATATATAACATCTCAATTTAAATTTAAATATTTATTAAATAACAAATCAAACTCCATGAATTCTAAATTTATATAAAACAAATACTATTATTATAGAATAAAATCTTAATTAATACTATATTATTATTACTACCACTGGAGCAACATATGACTTCCGTCACTGTAGGAAACCAAATTAGCATCCATCGTCTTCTTTAGCAACTGAGCAGTCATCTCTCGAGCTTTCGCGGATCCTCTGACCGAGATATCAGCCAGCACAGTTAAGAACTCCGGGAGGTTCAAAGCATCTGCAAGGCAGCCCTCGTTTTCATCGAACAGTCGAACAAGGATTTCGGCCGCGCCTTCCTTGCTCAACATGCATCTCCCTTTTAGCACCTCCACCATCGAACTAACAATCTGCTCCGTCTTTTTCAAAGCGTTCAACCCTTCATCGAACTTAGAAAGGAGGCCCAGGACAGCTAGGGAAGTCCCGGAAAGGTCTTCTCCATCGCTGCTTTCCACCACATGGATTAATACGGGGATAGCTCCGGCTCGGACAGCTAGGGTGCAGTTACCATGGAACTGCACTAGCTCAGCTAAAGTGCTAAGCAGGTGATGAGCTGCTGCGTTGCACGGGTCTGAAATTGCATGGATTAACAAAGGGATGGTTCCAGCCACGCCGAACTTGGCCTTGTTTTTGTCAAGCATGGCTAGGCTACAAATGAGAGAAGAAGCCAACTTGGTGGACTCAGGTGGGGAGGTTGGGGAGAGGATTATGGAGTTGAGATGGTTGATGGTTTCCATATCCGCAAGAGACTGTTTAAGGTTTGGGTTTAAAGAGAGGTTAAAGAGTACAGATAATGAGAGAGTTTGGATAATGGGAGAGATGGATTTAGATAGGGCAAGGAGGGCAGGGATTGCTCCATAAGATTGAGCCAGTAAACTTCTGTTTTGGGGACTAACTCTGGTAATGGAAGCTAGGGTTTGTAGTGCTTTTTGCTGAACTTCATGAGAATCTGATCGTGCTTCATATAGATATTCATGAATGGTTTCTCGAAGTTTAGCTGTTGACATATGGTTTGAATTAAGTTATGGAAATGGTAACAAATGTTTCGAAGGTCATGCTTTAAGATGATTTTGTAGAAGAAAGAACAGAGACGTAGATGAATTCAATGCAAAACATCATTGGGAAAACCTTTACTCTTTGGATTACTTTGTTTATTTCCCTTCAACTTGAAATTTTTAAGCATTGTTTTGATAGTTTTTTAATAATCTTGTCTCCACCCAAATCAAATCTCAAACAATATTCTTAACTTTATATGAAAAATATATTGCAAGTAAACATCTTTTATAACTATTAAACGATGATGTTAATGACTGAAATAGGACTTTTAAATAAACCTAAAATTTCATTGAACCATAGGGATTAACGGCATATTTATCCTTTTATAAAAAATGAGATGTGGAGTTAAAGCATATGGGGTCCCACACCGGTACGGCAACCCATTGAGAAGGAGACACATCAACATCAACAAAGAAGCTGAAGAAGATGTGATTGTTACGACCTGACGGCTAATCATTCACTATACCTACGCGTGGCAGCACGCAGTTGGTGGGAAAATACAAACAGAATATCCAATCTTACGATCTTGTTGGGCCTACATGGGCCCACATAGACGTGGGGCCGAGAAAAATTAAATCAGGTGGACGTGAAATTCAAAAAGCCCTTTTGTTTTGGTTAGCTGGAAGTCAAAACGTCTTTATCTATATATCATCAGGGCCCCAATTTGCTACGTTCTGGAAATTGACGATGCCCACTCCTCACTCCTTAATGATTTTGTCTTGCTTTGTTTTTTTATGAAAAATTATATTTTCATTTATATTTAGGTAATTGTTTCAGTTTTAATATTTTTTTACTTTAAAAAAAATTATAATAAAAATTGGAATTTAAGAATATGTTTAAATGTAAATTATAAATTTAAAACTTATACAAAAAAAACCCTTTTTTTTCTATTTTTAACATGGGTAGGGTCTTAAGCCCAATAAATTGGAGAATGGACATGGATAGCCCAAGGGCCCATCCATAAAATCTCCATCTTCTTCTTTTTTAAACAATAATTTGATGATAAATTTTTAAAATTGAAGTAGAGACCAACCCCAAGCACCTTCATTTTTTCTAGTTTAAGACTTCGTATATATATACAGATAATTACCTTCAAAAATATTTAAGGCGTGTTTGATAATAATGCTATTAATAAGATCATAGAAAAGTAATTTTGAATGATTGAATAAAGTAGAAGCAGTGGTGGGGCTAGGGGTTGGCACGACACTGATTATCTTAAAATTTATAAAATTTTAAATTAATAATGATAAAATTACACTTTTAACCTCAATAATAATAAAAAGTTGATTTAATTCTTTAAAACTTATAAATATATAGACTATTAAATTGTAAAATTATATTTTTACTATCATAAAAATTTACAATTTAATTCCACCAAAAAAAAATTTATCTCCATCACTCGATAAAAGAATGAAAACTATAATTTAGTATTTAGTTGTTGAAACTAAATTGAATCGAGTTTAAATTTTAAAATCTAATAAGAAATGCATACCCTATATAACAAAAGTCAAAGTGAAAATGATGACACATAATAATTAATTAATTAGTTGGGACTTTATTATTAAATTTATTTACAAGCTGCTCTCGTATAAATTATTAATAATTTTTTTATATATTATCTAAAAGGAAGATTTTCATGCCAAATGAGCAACAATTTTAGACTTTTTATTATCAAATATTATAAAAAAATAATTATTATTTATCACAATAATATGTTTAGAACACTAACTTGAATTTTTATATTTTTTATACCTAAATTGCCATTGCTATTTGGGATTCAAGGTGAGAGCGATTCTCTTCAGACTGATGTTTGACGTGTGATCTCAAATTGCTATCTCGAAATTCTTATTAAAATGTTATCCATTTTAGTAAATAATTTTAAATACATATTATTTAAGTAATAATTTATTTTTATAATATTTAAATAAATAAAAAAATAACAATTTTAGACGAAAGAAGTTATAGTGTGAGAAGTGTCGGACTTCATCAATCAACATTTTTAGTATCAATAAATAATATCTTCATTTATTTTTAAAATTTATTTAATTTTGAAACCAATTCCTTATTGCAATTAATTCTATTAAGTACATATATTTTAAACTACTATAAATGGATGTTCTATTTTTGTAGTCTGTAGGTTTTTAATATTTAATACATTATTTTATTTTTCGACTAGTTTTTTTTTGCTTTGGTAAAATATTTTTTTTGAAAGTTTAATTCACAATTTATTCAATCGGAGAAAAGAATAGCAAGCACTTGTCGTAGATGATGAATGACAAGTCTCACCAACACAACAAAAGCTTTAGCCTCAACATCAATAGAACATTATGACACGTTGACACGTTGACAATTGACTTTGTCACAACTCAAGCACGACGTATCTGAAGTGATTGCAAGTACTTAATACAATAAGAAAATCAATCTTGGATAGTCTAAAGCGGCGAGCAAAAATCGACAAAATAGTCAAGTATTCACCAAACTAGAGAGGACGACAACAAAATCATCCCTAAAATCACTTGTAAAACTAATATTACATGTATAAGCAAGACTAAAAAACGTGCTACAAAAGCAGACAAAAACTTCTAAAACTAAAAACTTATTAACCAGTGGAAAAACAAACAAAAAAATGTATAAAACGTAAGACAACACAGGTTCAAATCGACACGTGAAATCATTTATTATTCTAAAATACTCTCAAATCAGAAATAGATTAAGAAATTGACGAAGAGCCACCCACTTTCCAAGAAAAACTTCTATTTGCTGCAGAGTTTCAGCGAACGACAAGCACCGTATTTTGTCCATCACAACTTGTGAAGATAAAAAAATACCCACAAAATAGATCTATAAATTGAAAAGAGAAAAGACATGTGTAATGAATGAGAAGAAAAAAGAAATAAAGAGTTAACAGGAGAGAAAAAAGACAGGCGGTAGCCAGCCCGGAAGCTGGCACTAGCAAAACAAAAGGTAAAAAATAAATCTCTTGTAAAAAAAATAAAATTTAAGATGATGAAAATCATTATAATATCAATTATTAAGATTTTAAAATTAAACATTTGTAAAAAGTTATAAAAATACTTAAAAGATATTAATTATATAACCGTCACAGGGTAAAAAAGCTAATTAACTATATGCATACTTAGAACTATTTTCTTTTCTTTTCCAAGAGACGAAACTATGAGCAAACTAGCTAGTTATGTAAAGGATAAATCCTAGCTGCGGTTTTTTAACCATTTCTTACCCTTAAAAGCCGACATGAGAAGAACTGAAATCTGAAAAACTCTTTTGTCGATTAAGTGTTGTATTCCATATTCAATTAATTAATTATTTTGTTATCATCACTATCAGATTTCTTCTTTTCGCATGGTTGCTTCTCCTCCCAACACCTCCATTCACCACCAGCATCGTCGTTCATCATCACCGTCGTCAAACCCTATTCAAGCCACCGCCGTTCAGGGCCCTCTGTTGACCTTGCAAAGGCTTCAACCATGGAACCCATACAAAAACTTCTCTTCTGAAGCTTGATGGAACCCATATAAATGCGTTGGCACTTTTAATTAATAAAAATTAGACAAAAGCAGAGAAAGAGAAAATCAAAATCAAAGTTAATGGATTAAAGGAAGCCATTTTTAGAAGTAGGATCTAATTTTTACATATTTTATAAGATGATTTATATTTGATTTAATCTAACCACATCGTAAATTGTTTTTAATTATTAGGAGAATATTTGATATATATTGTTAGTGTAGCATCGGCTAATAATAAGATATTATTTAAAAATAAATATTAGTTAATGTTTATAATTAATACTTAACTATGTATTTATTATGATGTGTTTGTTTCGTATTATTATTAATTAATAGTTGGTAAATGAAATAATTATTAATTTAGCGGAGGTTATTTTTTATTATCATGTTTGGACCTTTTCTTGCATAAACTTTAGAGCATGTCTCTGGATTCTTATACAATAATGAAAACACATAGATATATAAAATTAAATGAAGGTCGCTATCTATCAGCTGTCCACTTAAGCAATATAGAGTATGGATTATCTCCACCTCCACATATTTGTTTTAATTATTATCAACAGCTATCATTATTTTATATCGTCATGATTAATAATTATTATGTCCCATTAACTAAATTGAAAGCTTAGATTCTTCTATCCCATTCTACAATAACTATATATAGAAATGCCACTTTAAGATGATATTATTAAATCTTCCCATTTAATTTTTTTATTGAATTTATACTTCTTAACTAGTTTAAATTTCAATAAAATATCTGTTATAAACTGATGATAGAATGATCGTAAAATAATAAAAAAATAAAAACATACATGTTCTACAAGAAAATTCATTCGCGAAAAAATTAGGGACAAGAAAAAAAATTATTAGGCAATTAGGGTGTTTTTCTTTTTGGATAGACCACAGATGTTTTACCAACTGAATAAGATTTGTGTATCAATTAGGCAATTAGGGTGGGTTTAGATTGGCGGTATGTTTACCTACAGTTAGTGTAAAAATAATGGTGACAGTAAAATTAAATACTGTAACATGAGACAAAAAATAAGCTAAACGCATCGGTTACAAATCCAAACTCATCCTTAATATTATTGTCAGTAATTTCTTTCCCGACAGCCGCCATTGTTGAAAATCATCTTTCATCAACCAATGAAAAATATTCAGAGAAAAGAATTGAAAAAATATCACAAATAAAATATTTTTATTTCTTTTACTTACTTATTTACCAGGCTTTTCATCCTATTATATCCTTTCACTTTTTCCAAGTAGACCTTAGACGTAATGGATAACATTGGTAGCTTTGTTGGAGGAAGAGTCTACTAAAAGTGTCCAGCTTATTTTGTTGCAATGGATCAATGGAATCAATGAGTAACAATAATATTTAATATACTCTGACAAATTATAAATTTATACATGGTCATTTAATTAAATGTTAAAATATTAATAAGAATAATGAAATTAAATTAATTTCATATTAAAAATTTTATGATGAATTATTATTAATTGATGATAATATATAAAATTATATACCAAGGGGAAGTAAATGAACATGAGGTTTTACCTTATTAAACTTTTACATTTATTAAATTCAAAGATTAAAATATTAAAACAAAAATACTAAAGCAAATTTAATTGTCAAGTTTAGGATTAAAAGTTAAATTAATCCAATTAAATAATAAGGATGAATACACGTGGCAGAAAAAGCGGATGCCGACAGTCAGTTATCTAAGGGTGAGGGTTTGATTGTGCTACTTAAAAAAGTAAAGTAAAGTAAAGCTGGGGGATGGGGTGACTGGGAGTGAGAGAGACAGAATGTGACTAGAAGACGGTTTCCTCGCCGGTGGTACTGTCAATGGTGCACTCTTTTCTATGCTGCCCTGGTTTCCATGTTTAAATATATGGTTAAATTCTGTTTTTAGTCCTTATACTTTATGAAAGCTATGAGTTTAATTCCTGTACTTTAATTTGATTGTTTTTAGACCTTGTACTTTTCAAATTTTAAAATTTCAGTCATCACCAAACGATAAACAATAAATTTATTAAGTTACTCCATTTTCAAAATCTGATGTGCTAAAACATATGATCATATGTGTAATGTCATGTGTTATTTCTATAAATTACTCATTGAAATTCGAGTTACCATTTTAACTACTATTGTTTTACGAAAATTTAAAATTTCACAATTTGAAAAGTATAAAGACTTATATAGACCAAATCTACAAAAATTAACTAAACACATTTAACTGATATTATTTGGGTTAAGATTAACATTTTAAAAATCGAAATTTTGATAAAATTGGATAACTAAACCTAATCTACTATTACTTAAAAGGTTAATTTATGCTATTAGTCCGTATATTGTACGCAAGTTGTATATTTAGGTTTCATATAATTGTATTTTAACTTGGTCAATAACGGTCCCTATACTTTTTGAATCGAACAATTTTATTCATTGCATTTTTCAAAATTCAAAATTTAAATTTTGATCTAAAAGGTAACAGTTAAATATGTTTGGTTAAGTTTTACTGTTGATCTTATACAATGCATAAAATTACAGATTTAATTCATTTCTCTAAATTAAATATTATTAATTTCTATATTTTTTTTTCAAATTTTAAAATTTTAATATTGACGACAACCTTTAAATTTATTAATGAATTTTTTTACAAGTAATACATGGTAACAACAAGCTAAAATGAATTAAACTAAAATTTAATAAATTTAACAACTACCATTTGGTCAAGACTAGAAAAATCAAAATTTAACATACAAGGACTGAAGTCACAAGTTAAACATAACACAGAGACTAATAGGAGTATTTAACATTTTTAAAATAGAGTTTTTAAATATGTTATTTTATTATATAAAATGAAAATTGAGCAAGCTGGAAATGGTTTGAAGTAATAAATATTTAATCTCGAACATTACACGTGAACATGTAATAAATTCTTGAGTGTTGATGGTTTTGGGGCACTCTCTTGCTTTGGGTGATAATGTGAGGGCCTTCTATTTAATGCAGCGATGCCATATATTCCCTTTGTAATAGGAATTTACCTGTTTCCAGATGAAGATAATATGTAGCCATTTTGTTTTCTAATTTATATAGCATGAATTGCTATATATTTGGTGTTCTTCTTTTATGGAATTGCGACTAAATTTATTTAGATACTGTTAGAATATTTGTTATTAGAAATAAATAATTTGTATATTCAGTGATCATTTAATGGTTTCTTTTTTTTTATATATTCTGAATAACTACTTTTCATTGATTCTTAATTTCGTAAATTCATCAGTTTTTAACGGTTTAATATAACATTTGGTATTAAATTTGACACTTTTTCTTAATTTAGTACTCAAGTTTTTTTTTGTTTTAAAATTTGGCATTCAAACTTGACAATTTTTCAAAATTTGGTATGTAAACTTGACCCTTTTTCTTAAGTTGGTACTTAATATTTTTGGGGGTTTAATTTGGTACCTAAACTGACTCTTTTTCCTAATTTGCTATCTAATCATTTTTTTGTTCGATTTGGTACTTGTCAAATATTTTACAAATTACTCCAATATATTAAAAATATTTTTTACGAGGTAGCAAAATTAATCAATGTATGACCGACATACGACAGATGATATAATATTTTTTGTATTTTATATGTTCAATTACTTTTAGTTTTATTTAGTTAGTTAGTTATTTGATTTGTTGAAAATAATGAATTTATTTTAATTTGGGGTTTAAATTTTTTTCCTTATTTAACACTAATTCGTTAAACATAGCTCAATACTCTTTTTAACTTGAATTTTATCTAATACTGACAATATTTTTGTAGCACAAAAAAAAAACTAACACTTTTAGTATTTTGCATAATTTGTATAACATTTAATAAATTTAGGTACCAGATTAGAAAAAAAAACCGAATTCAAGTACCAAATTAGACCCAAAAAATTAGACACCAAATTAAGAAAAAGTGTAAATATTTTAACGCTTTCATTCTTTGAATATTTTATAAGAAAATATTAATGTTTGTGTTGTTTCGTTTTTAGGAACACATAATAAAATATGTTAATCATAAGTTTAGACGTAAACTGTGATGTATTAAATTTATAATTAATATGAATTGTATATTGAAATGTTTTGCGCACAACTTACAATATTTTTAAAATATAAATTTCTCAAACGCTACCTATTTTTGGTTCTGATACTGTTTTTATTGAGCTTGACAATATAAGAACGTCAATTAATTAATTACTTATATTTGCTAGAATTTGTTGAAATTTAATATATTCTGTTTTTTGCACAGTGAGGTTACTGTCTAATTGTAATTGTAAATAATTAGATAAAAAGATTTCTCCATAATTAAATTTTAAAGGGAAAAGTATTCCAATAAAAAAAATATATGGTTAAAATCTGCTCTAAGTCTTTGTATTTTTTCTACATTTGGAATTTAGTCTTTATACTTTTTATATTTTAAAATTTAAGTTCAATTGTTAAAACTTTTTTTTATTAAATTTGTTGATGTGATATTTCAAATTTAAAAAAGAATACTCACTTATTAGTCATGCAACAAAAAACTAACAATTACATGTTAATATGTTTGGATTACATTGTGCGGATTAATAACATAAGGGTAATCTCGTATTATCTTGGTAACGTGAGATTCATAATAAAAATACTCCATTCTTGACGACTTATAATTATATTTTATTTATAATTTTTTCAGTAAGTAAATTTCAAGCAATTTTCATATAGTTTTCTTTGAATTTGAAGAGAAAAATGGGTATTTTATAAATTAGAATAGTGTATTTTACCAAAATTTAAATCCAAATTTATTTTTGTAGATATAAGCTTGGGTGTATGATTTGCTTTTTGGTTAACTCCGAAATTTCCCTTGGGTAAGTCAGTACTTTGAAGGACCACAATAATATATATTCAGAACAAGAAAAAGATGATGGCTACAAATTTCAGCAGTGGATGACAATTATGCAAGAGTTTTTTTTGTTTTGAGTGTGAAGTTGACAGTCAATCATAATAACAAAATTCTTACTAAAGTTGGGACAAAGCTTTGCATAAATATGAATTTATGATATTGATAACTCTGCGTTAAGGGAAAAAAGAAAAGAAAAGAGACGATAGCCATTGGCCAAAATTTTAAGCTTCTAAAGCCAAAAAAGGAAAAGAAACCCTTTGGTGCTACAGTAGATTGTTCTTTGCTATTGTTCCACTTTTAAGTGGACCAAAGTTTATTGTTTGCAGAAAGGATACACAAGTCAAACTATTGGGAATTATCCATATTTATGGAAAATCAAAGATATGGGTATCAAATAATGGAAAGTCAAAGATATGGGTATCGAGATATTGGCATAATAAAATCTGAGATATTTGCAATATATGGTCCCTAAATTGTAAAGTGACTTTGCAAGTTGATCCCTGAACCTCAACTATAAATAGGCATAACCATCTCTCATTCTGTATCTCAAACTTGCCATTCTCTACTTAAGGCATTGTTTTCTCTCTCTCTCTTTGTAAATTCTCACTTGTATTTTGGAGTGAAATATATTTGGTAGTGCCCGAGGACGTAGGCAAAATTTGCTGAACCTCGTTAAATTCTTGTGTTCTTTATTGTATTATTCTGCATGAATTGTGTGTGTGATTGTAGTGATTTATTGTGCTATTAAATTACGATTGAGGGATATTCTGGCTAGGAAAGACCTGTTACTTAAGCGATCCTTGTGATCCACCTCTCTTTCCTGGGAATTGAACTTAGTGTGATTTTTTAGTACAATAATTTTACTCTTTTACACGCTTCCGCACAACAATTGGTATCAGAGCTAGATTCGTACTTGGGGAATACGATCGTTCACGGCACTGTTCACGTACTGTAGTTGGGATTGAGGAGAAAAAAATGGAAAAGTCATCGTCAAAGACTACTGTGACCAATGCGAAATTTGAAGTAAAGAAATTTGATGGTACCAATAATTTTGGTATGTGGCAATGTGAGATCCTAGATGTCTTATGTCAGCAAGAGCTGGATATAGCCCTTGAAGAAAAACTTGACAAGATGGATGACAAGGAGTGGGCCAAGATCAATAGACAGGCATGTGGAACAATTCGCCTATGTTTGGCCAAAGAGCAGAAGTACTCTGTCATGAGGGAGACATCAGCGAAGAAGTTGTGGGATACACTGGAAGAAAAGTTTCTAACAAAAAGTCTTGAAAATAGGCTTTATATGAAAAAGAAACTTTATCGATTCACGTATGCACCCGGTATGTCGATGAATGACCATGTGAACTCATTCAATAAAATTTTAACAGACTTGCTAAATTTGGATGAGAAATTTGAAGATGAAGACAAGGCATTATTGTTGTTGAATTCCCTTCCTGATGAATATGATCATCTTACCACCACATTGCTTCATGGGAAGGACACGATCACATTTGATGCAGTCTGTAGTGCGTTGTATAGATCTGAGACTCGAAAGAAAGATAAAAGAGATCACAGAGATACAACCGCAGAAGTCTTAACAGTAAGAGGTCGTTCACACAGCAGCAAATCTGGTAGAAGGGGAAAGTCCAAAGGGAGACCCGCCAAAGATGAATGTGCCTTTTGCCGTGAAAAAGGGCATTGGAAAAAGAATTGTCCTAAGCTACAAAAGGGCAAGGCTATGTCTGATGCATGTGTAGCGGAGCATGATGAGGAGTCAGACTTTAGCTTGGTTGGTATGGCAATGGCATGTCAAACGGATGAGTGGATTTTGGATTCAGGATGTACATACCATATGTGTCCTAATAAGGACTGGTTTTCTAGTCTTAAAGAGCTAGAAGGTGGAATTGTTCTTATGGGAAATAATAGTGCTTGTAAGACAATGGGAGTGGGTACAGTCCAATTGAAGAATCACGACGGCTCAATCCAAGTCTTGACAGATGTTCGCTACGTACCTAGCCTGAAGAAAAATCTCATCTCATTAGGTGCCCTAGAATCTAAAGGGCTCACAATCACTTTGAGAGATGGATTACTAAAAGTAGTAGCTGGGCAACTGACGGTGATGAAAGGCACAAGAAGAAATAACTTGTATTTTTTAAATGGAAGTACAGTTATTGGATCAACATCAACAGTTTCTACAAAAGATGTAGATTCAGAGGCTACCAGATTATGGCATATGCGATTGGGACATGCTGGTGAAAAAGCTTTGCAAACATTGGTGAAGCAAGGCTTATTGAAAGGTGCAAATTCTTGCAAAATGGAATTCTGTGAACATTGTGTTCTGGGCAAGCAGAAGAGGGTAAAATTTGGTCCAGCAATTCACAATACGAAAGGAATTCTGGACTACGTTCACAGTGATGTGTGGGGACCTACCAAAGTAGCTTCTTTGGGAGGTATGCACTATTTTGTTACTTTTGTTGATGATTATTCAAGAAAAGTATGGGTGTATCTAATGAAAAGAAAAAGTGAAGTTTTGGATGCATTTCTGAAATGGAAGAAGATGGTGGAGACTCAAACTGGTCGAAAGGTCAAACGACTTCGATCAGATAATGGTACTGAGTACAAAAACGATCCATTTCTACAAGTATGCCAAGATGAGGGCATTGTGCGACACTTCACTGTTCGGGATACACCACAGCAAAATGGGGTGGCAGAACGAATGAATCAAACTATACTGGAGAAAGTTCGATGTATGTTGTCCAATGCTGGATTGGGCAAAGAATTTTGGGCTGAGGCAGTTACATATGCGTGCCATCTAATTAACCGTTTGCCATCAGCTGCAATAAATGGAAAAACTCCTATGGAGATGTGGACTGGTAAATCTGCTACTGATTATGATTCTTTGCATGTATTTGGTTTCACTGCATATTATCATGTAAAAGAATCTAAGTTAGACCCAAGAGCAAAGAAAACATTATTCTTGGGTATAACTGATGGAGTAAAAGGATATCGTCTCTGGTGTCCTGATACAAGGAAGATTGTTTTCAGTAGAGATGTGACTTTTGATGAATCAACCATGTTGAAGTATAAGGATTCACAAAAGGATGACAAAACCAATAGTACTTTGCAGCAGGTGGAGCTTGAAAAGGTTAACGATGATCCAGCTAATATTGAAGGGACAAATGATGAAGAGGTTCCTACCCAAGAATCTCTACAGCAATAAGATTCAATTGCATATAGAAGGCCAAGAAGAGAGATTCGTAAGCCTGCTCGCTTTGATGATATAGTGGCCTATGCACTTCTAATTACAGATGATGATGTTCCTTCTACTTACACAGAAGTAATAAGTAACCCTGATGGTGTAAAGTGGAAGCAAGAAATGAATGAAGAAATGCAGTCTCTTCATAAAAATAAGACCTGGGAGTTGGTGACACTACCCAAGGGAAAGAAGGCAATTGGATGCAAATGGGTATATGCAAAGAAGGAAGGATTTCCTGATAAAAATGAAATTCGATACAAGGCTAGATTAGTAGCAAAGGGTTACGCTCAGAAAGAAGGAATAGTGTAATAGCCTGAATTTTTAGTGGTGTCGGAATGGTGATTCGAGATCACTAAATCTGACAAACGAGTATAAAATATTATAAATTTAGTAAGTATAAGTTAAATGTGAAGTTAGGAAAATTTTTGAAATAGTGAATAGTGTACTAGGAATAAATATTAAAATAATTAAAATAAAAAAAACGAGGTATCGAGACCTCGAAGATTTTCAACCGAGCCATAAATATTTTTATAAATATTTATAGAGTGTCATTGAGTTGGTATTAAAGTTTCGTTAGAAAATTTTAACGTTTGTATAGTTAATTAACTAAAAAGGACTAAATTGGGAATAGTGTAAAATTTGTTAAATTGTGATTAAATAGCTTAAGTGACTAAAGTGGAGGGATTTAAAAGGCAATTAGGCCCAAATTATATGGGCTGGACGGTTGGGTAAAAAAAAAAATCAGCAGAATGTAAGGAGAAACAGGGGCAAAATTGGAAACTTAACAAATTAAACATTTAAAACAAAGACAAAAGTGAAAAATCTAGAGATCTCTTCACAATTTATCAGCAAAAACGCCATAGGAGGTCTGGAATAAGCTGGTTTTTCATATTTTTGAATCACGTAAGTTTAATTCTTGATTATTTCTTCTAATTTTTGTGATTTTGATACTTTTACAATTAGGTCCAACTAATTATTTCATTAGTTTTTGATTCCATGGCTGATTTTGAAAGTTACCATTGATGAGTGTTGGATTTTTATGATGAATAAACATGGAATTGAAGCTTTAATTTTGTTATATGATGATTTTATTAAGTAATATTGATAGAAATTGATTTTAGGGACCTAATTGTGAAAAAGTTGGGAATTAAGGTTTGGTGTTGCGGTTTTGAGTATGAAAGGCTATGTAGTAGTCTAAAATAGTTGGAAAGGTGTTAATTGAGAAAAATTAGATCAATTGAGGGGTTAATTGAGTAGGGATCAAATTGTAAAAATTGTAAAGTTTGGGGTAAAAGTGTAATTTCGAAAATTAAAGGGCATAAATTGTGAAATGAATTAGAATTGAATTAAATGCTGATGAATGAATAAATTTGCATTTTAGATCGAGAACCCGAAACAAGTCGAGGAAAAGAAAAAGTAGCCGATTAGTCCCTGAACTTTTACAAATTCTGCAAATCGATCCAAGTAAGTTCATATGGCTGAAATTTAATGATTAAATGTTAATTTCATGAATTATACAATGTATGATGAAATGTATTTATTGTTGAAATGAGAATAAAATAAAAATGTGAAAATCGAATAAATGATCAAATTAAGTGGAACACCGGATTTGAGTACTTCTGATCAAGAAACAAAGTGATAAGTGGCTACACTTATCTGATCAAGAAACAAAGTGATAAGTGGTTACACTTATCTGATCAAGAAACAAAGTGATAAGTGGTTACACTTATCTGATCAAGAGACAAAGTGATAAGTGGCTACACTTATCTGATCAAGTGATAAAGTGATAAGTGGTAGCTTCAGCTACACTTATCTGATCAAGTGGCAAAGTGATAAGTGGTAGCCTAGCTACACTTATCTGATCAAGGACAAGTGATAAGAGGTCATATGTCAAAGTGAAAGTGAAGTACTCAATTTTCCGTAACCGTTCCTTAATTTTGATCAAGGATGGTAAGTGACAAATGGGCCCAAAGGAATTATGGTAAAAGAATAAGTAGTAGTGAGTTTATACCAAGGAACTCACCAAAGATTGTGGTTGACAGGTAAATTTAGTAATGGTGTATATTGTATAAGTGTACAAGTGTTTGGTAAGATTTATGTTTTATGCCTATGAACTTACTAAGCTTTTCTATAAGCTTACATGTGTGTGTTTATTGTTTTTGTAGATTAACGTATTTATACATTCGGAGGATCGGATCTACATCAAGAATCACACTATCCAGATATACTCCGGTAGTTTATGTTAAGCAACTTTTTGGATTTATATGGCATGTATAGGGAATTGAAGTAAAAGTAAATTTGAATGTTATGGTTGCGTTAGATATCGAAATATATACATGTTTTTAGTTTGAAATGGTTGATTGGTTGAACTTAATTAGTATTTAAATGAAGTAGATAAAATACTGGAATTGGTTGTGATTTGAAATTTGCAGGGAAGGTTAGACAATTATAAAGGGGTTATATTGAATTTTTTTAAAAAAATTGCAATGGAGCAGTTCTTGGACAGCAGCATTGATGTAACTTTTAAAAATCACCAAAAATAGTGGAAATAGAATTAGAAGTTGAGTGAGATATGAAATTAAAGCTGAAAGAGTCTACTTTCATATAAAAGAAGTTGAGTAAGCAAAAGAATTATATACTTTTAGATATTTGAATTTTAGTGAAACAGGGCAAGAATGTTTTTGAAGTCCCTTGTTCTGACTTTGGAAATTCATTAAAAATTGTACAGAAGGAATTATGAGTTATAATTTATATGTATAGATTCCTTAATGAGTCTATTTTCAGTAGAAATAAGTTTAATCACCATATGAAGCCTTTAATAAGATATAATTAAATTTTAGTGATGAGTGGTCAGGATAGTCGATTAGTGAAACAGGGGAGACTTCAACTAATAAACTGTACTAATTGGCTAAAGCAAAAATTCTGAAAAATTTATGGTGAATAGATATATGAGTCTAGTTTCAGGGAAAATTTACGGATATAAATTTCGAGTTTTGTAGCTTTAATTATAATTATTTTAGTGACTGCTGTACAGGTGGACAGCTTTATTATGAATGATGAAATTAAATTTGAAAGTAAATTTTTATGCCCCGAACTTTTAAGTTAAGTCAAGTAACGCCTCATGCTCGACTCCGGCAACGGTATTGGGTAAGGGGTGTTACATTTTATTGGTATCAGAGCCTGGTTTAGCCGGTCCTCGGAATATGTGTGAAGTGTAAAGTGTTTAGAAATACATGCCATATAAATCTGTGATAGTGTGATGTGTATGATCCGATCTAATCTTTGTTATTTTTATATATACTCTCCGATTATAAAGATGTCAAATATACCTGAACGTACTGATCAAGAAGAAGTTAACAGTAGAGCACAGAATTCTGAACAAAGAGCAAGCAGTGATGTTCCGATTTCCCAAATGCGAGAGCATGAATTAAAGAATATGATTTATGGGATTATGAATCAGTGGTATACTGAAATGAGGCAAGAAAGAAATCAGGCTGAACCACCTCCTCCCCCTACTGCTCCATCGATGGTACCCCCGGTTGCTCCTCCACCTTCTACAACGACTGAATCTAGTAAGCGTTCTCCATTGGAAAGGCTTAGAAAACTTGGAGCCGAAGAATTTCGGGGAAGGACTGATGATGATCCCGTCAAAGCTGAATATTGGTTACAGAGTTTGATAAGAATTTTTAAAGAAATGGCTTGCTCACCAGATGACTATTTGAGATGTGCTGTGTCTCTGTTGAAAGAAGAAGCTTATAGTTGGTGGGAGACGATCGAGGCTGTGGTTCCGGCAGAGAAAATTTCTTGGGAATTTTTCCAAAATGAATTTAAGAAGAAATATGTGGGCAGACGATATTTGGATAAAAAGAAAAGGGAATTCCTCGACCTACGACAGGGAAATAAATCAGTAGTTGAATATGAAAGAGAATTTGTCTACCTCAGCAAATATGCCCGAGACATTGTACCTACTGAAGAAGAAATGTGTATCCGGTTTGAAGAAGGGTTAAATGATGAAATTAGAATGATGATTGGGGGTAATGAAATACGAGAGTTCGTTGTTCTGTCAGACCGTGCTCAAAAGCTTGAAGAAGTATACAACAGAAAAATGCAGCGGGATCGAAAAAGTAAAGAGCCATTCAAAAGAGGTGCTTCTAAGTCATTTTCAGATTTTCCAGTGAAGAAATCTAGAGAAGAAATTAATCGAACTACATCAGTGTCGGGGAGATCGGGCAGAGATAGACCAAGACAATCTGATTTCAGGGTATTCGATAGACCTGTAGCAAGTGTGAGCAGTGTTCAGAATGCTTCACGACCTAAGTGTCAATATTGTGGAAGATATCATTTCGGAGAATGCAGGACTAAGATGGGGGCTTGTTATAAATGTAGGGCTACTGATCATCTTATTCGAGATTGTCCTCGGCTGCAAAAAGATGAAGTGGAACAGAAAGAGATACAGAGAACCATTCCTCAAAGAAGTAGACGTTCGGGCCAGATCAGTGCTACAGGGACTACCCGTTCGGGTACGAGGGAATCAGTTGGTCGATCAGAGAATAGAGCACCAGCACGTACCTATGCCATTCGAGCAAGGGAAGAAGCTACGGCTCCTGATGTAATTGCTGGTACTTTCTATCTTTATGATGTTATTGTTTATGCATTGATAGACCCTGGATCTACTCATTCATATATTTGCACTATGTTAGCATCTAAAAAGAATTTATTTGTTGAGTCCACTGAATTTGATATACAAGTTACAAATCCATTAGGTCATAGTGTGATGGTTAATTTGATATGTCGTAATTGTCCACTGAAAGTGAAAGGCTATGAATTCCCCGCTGATTTGATGTTGTTACCCTTTCGGGAATTTGACATTATTCTGGGGATGGACTGGTTAATGAGACACGATGCGGTGGTGAATTGTCGTGATAAGCAAATCAGTTTGAAATGTCAAACAGGAGATGTAATCTCAGTTGGGTCAGAAAACATGGGCGATACAGTCAGAATTATTTCAGCTCTCTCTGCTCAGAGATTATTACGCAAAGGCAATGAAGCATTCTTGGCCTATATCCTTGATACTCGGGGTTCTGATTTAAAGCTCGAACAAGTGCCAGTGGTGAATGAATTTCCTGATGTGTTCCCTGAAGAGTTACCCGGTCTACCACCTGATAGAGAAGTTGAATTTGTAATTGATGTGATCCCCGGAACAACTCCTATCTCAGTGACACCGTACAGAATGGCTCCAGCTGAGTTAAAAGAGTTGAAGGCGCAGTTGCAGGAGTTATTAGATAAAGGGTTCATTAGACCGAGTATGTCGCCTTGGGGCGCACCTGTCTTGTTTGTGAAAAAGAAGGACGGTTCTTTAAGACTGTGTATAGATTACAGGCAGTTGAATAAGGTAACGGTAAAGAATAAATATCCTTTGCCTCGTATTGATGATCTGTTTGATTAGTTGAAAGGTGCTGCAGTATTTTCCAAGATAGACCTTCGATCTGGGTATTATCAGTTGAAAGTTAAAGAGTGTGATGTGCCAAAAACTGCCTTCCGAACTCGATATGGTCATTATGAATTTTTGGTGATGCCATTTGGTTTAACCAATGCTCCTGCTGCTTTTATGGATTTGATGAATAGAATTTTTCAGTCATATTTGGATAGATTTGTGGTTGTGTTCATTGACGATATATTGATTTATTCAAAGACAGAGTCCGAACATGCACAACATCTAAGGATTGTATTACAGACTTTGCGGGAGAAACAGTTATATGCGAAATTCAGCAAATGTGAATTTTGGCTTCAGGAAGTTGCGTTTTTGGGTCATATTGTATCAGCTGATGGAATAAGAGTGGATCCAAGTAAGATAGCGGCAGTGGTAAGTTGGAAAGTTCCAAAGAATGTTACTGAAGTACGGAGCTTTCTAGGATTGGCAGGTTATTATCGCCGATTTGTCAAAGATTTCTCAATGATTACCTTACCGTTGACTCGATTACTACAAAAGAATGTTGAATTTATATGGTCAGACGAATGTCAGCAGAGTTTCGATCAGTTGAAAAAGATGTTGACAGAGGCTCCAGTGTTGACTCAACCAGAATCGGGCGTACCGTTTGTAGTATATAGTGATGCGTCTCTGAGTGGTTTGGGTTGTGTACTTATGCAGTCAGGAAAAGTGGTGGGATATGCTTCCCGACAACTGAAACCGCACGAGAAGAATTATCCTACACATGATTTGGAATTGGCAGCGATCGTGTTTGCTTTGAAGATATGGAGACACTACTTATATGCTGAGAAATGTTATGTGTATACTGATCATAAAAGCTTGAAGTATTTAATGACTCAGAAAGAGTTAAATTTGAGACAGAGACGATGGTTAGAGTTGCTGAAAGATTATGATCTTGTTATTGACTATCACCCAGGGAAAGCAAATGTCGTAGCAGATGCACTTAGTCGGAAATCATCATTATTTGCATTACGGGCATTGAGTGCTCATTTATCTATTAATGAGGATGGTTCTGTACTAGCGGAATTAAAAGCTAAACCTGTGTTCTTTCAACGGATTCGGGAATTACAAGATGAAGACCCAAAATTGATGCTAAAACGACAGTTGGTTCAAAATGAGTTAAGCTCAGAATACTCCATTGATGAAAATGGTATGTTATATTATCGTAATAGAATATGTGTTCCAAATAATTTAGACTTGAAAAATGATATTTTATCAGAGGCTCACAGTAGTATGTGTTCTATTCACCCGGGGAGTACAAAAATGTATTGTGATTTGAAGAAAATGTATTGGTGGCCTGGAATGAAACGAGAAATCTGTGAATATGTAGCAAGATGTTTGATTTGTCAACAGGTGAAAGCTGAGCATCAAGTACCGACAGGGTTGTTACAGCCCATTATGATTCCAGAGTGGAAATGGGAACATGTCACGATGGATTTTGTATCTGGATTACCAGTAACTCCGAAGAAGAAAGATTCGATATGGGTGATTGTTGATCGGTTAACTAAGTCGGCACATTTTATTCCAGTCAGAGCAGATTATCAGCTTGAAAAGTTAGCGGAGTTATATGTGTCTGAGATAGTGAGGTTACATGGGGTACCAATATCTATTATTTCGGATCGAGATCCGAGATTTACCTCGAGATTTTGGAGTAAATTACAGGAGGCTCTGGGCACCAAATTAAATTTCAGCACAGCTTTTCATCCCCAGACAGATGGGCAGTCAGAGCGAGTGATTCAGATTTTAGAAGATATGTTAAGGTGTTGTATACTTGAGTTCGGCGGCAGCTGGGAAAGGTATTTACCTTTAGCCGAATTTGCTTATAATAATAGTTATCAAACTAGTATTAAAATGGCACCGTTTGAAGCTCTGTATGGAAGAAAGTGTAGAACTCCATTATATTGGTCTGAATTAAGTGAATCGAAACTGGTGGGAGTGGACTTGATTCGGGAAACTGAAGAAAAAGTTCGTATTATTCGAGATTGTTTAAAAGCTGCCTCCGATCGGCAAAAATCATATGCAGATTTGAAGAGAAGGGATATAGAGTTTAGTGTGGGTGATCGTGTATTTTTGAAAGTGTCACCGTGGAAGAAAGTTTTGCGGTTCGGCAGAAAGGGAAAACTCAGCCCACGATTTATCGGGCCGTATGAAATCATTGAAAGAATCGGTCCGGTAGCTTATAGATTGGCTTTGCCCCCGGAACTTGAAAATATTCACAATGTGTTTCATGTGTCTATGTTGAGACGGTACAGATCAGATCCATCACATGTAATTCCTCATACGGAAATAGAGCTCCAACCTGACATGACTTATTCAGAGGAACCGGTGAAAATTTTAGCTCGGGAGGTTAAAGAGTTGAGGAATAAACGTGTACCACTAGTTAAGGTGCTATGGAATCGACATGGATCTGAGGAGGCAACCTGGGAAATGGAGGAATTGATGAAATTTCAGTATCCGAATTTATTTCCAGGTACGAAATTTCGGGGACGAAATTTCCTAAAAGGGGGGAGAGTTGTAATAGCCTGAATTTTTAGTGGTGTCGGAATGGTGATTCGAGATCACTAAATCTGACAAACGAGTAGAAAATATTATAAATTTAGTAAGTATAAGTTAAATGTGAAGTTAGGAAAATTTTTGAAATAGTGAATAGTGTACTAGAAATAAATATTAAAATAATTAAAATAAAAAAAATGAGGTATCGAGACCTCGAAGATTTTCAACCGAGCCATAAATATTTTTATAAATATTTATAGAGTGTCATTGAGTTGGTATTAAAGTTTCGTTAGAAAATTTTAACGTTTGAATAGTTAATTAACTAAAAAGGACTAAATTGGGAATAGTGTAAAATTTGTTAAATTGTGATTAAATAGCTTAAGTGACTAAAGTGGAGGGATTTAAAAGGCAATTAGGCCCAAATTATATGGGCTGGACGGTTGGGTAAAAAAAAAATCAGCAGAATGTAAGGAGAAACAGGGGCAAAATTGGAAACTTAACAAATTAAACATTTAAAACAAAGACAAAAGTGAAAAATCTAGAGATCTCTTCACAATTTATCAGCAAAAACGCCATAGGAGGTCTGGAATAAGCTGGTTTTTCATATTTTTGAATCACGTAAGTTTAATTCTTGATTATTTCTTCTAATTTTTGTGATTTTGATACTTTTACAATTAGGTCCAACTAATTATTTCATTAGTTTTTGATTCCATGGCTGATTTTGAAAGTTACCATTGATGAGTGTTGGATTTTTATGATGAATAAACATGGAATTGAAGCTTTAATTTTGTTATATGATGATTTTATTAAGTAATATTGATAGAAATTGATTTTAGGGACCTAATTGTGAAAAAGTTGGGAATTAAGGTTTGGTGTTGCGGTTTTGAGTATGAAAGGCTATGTAGTAGTCTAAAATAGTTGGAAAGGTGTTAATTGAGAAAAATTAGATCAATTGAGGGGTTAATTGAGTAGGGATCAAATTGTAAAAATTGTAAAGTTTGGGGTAAAAGTGTAATTTCGAAAATTAAAGGGCATAAATTGTGAAATGAATTAGAATTGAATTAAATGCTGATGAATGAATAAATTTTCATTTTAGATCGAGAACCCGAAACAAGTCGAGGAAAAGAAAAAGTAGCCGATTAGTCCCTGAACTTTTACAAATTCTGCAAATCGATCCAGGTAAGTTCATATGGCTGAAATTTAATGATTAAATGTTAATTTCATGAATTATACAATGTATGATGAAATGTATTTATTGTTGAAATGAGAATAAAATAAAAATGTGAAAATCGAATAAATGATCAAATTAAGTGGAACACCGGATTTGAGTACTTCTGATCAAGAAACAAAGTGATAAGTGGCTACACTTATCTGATCAAGAAACAAAGTGATAAGTGGTTACACTTATCTGATCAAGAAACAAAGTGATAAGTGGCTACACTTATCTGATCAAGTGATAAAGTGATAAGTGGTAGCTTCAGCTACACTTATCTGATCAAGTGGCAAAGTGATAAGTGGTAGCCTAGCTACACTTATCTGATCAAGGACAAGTGATAAGAGGTCATATGTCAAAGTGAAAGTGAAGTACTCAATTTTCCGTAACCGTTCCTTAATTTTGATCAAGGATGGTAAGTGACAAATGGGCCCAAAGGAATTATGGTAAAAGAATAAGTAGTAGTGAGTTTATACCAAGGAACTCACCAAAGATTGTGGTTGACAGGTAAATTTAGTAATGGTGTATATTGTATAAGTGTACAAGTGTTTGGTAAGATTTATGTTTTATGCCTATGAACTTACTAAGCTTTTCTATAAGCTTACATGTGTGTGTTTATTGTTTTTGTAGATTAACGTATTTATACATTCGGAGGATCGGATCTACATCAAGAATCACACTATCCAGATATACTCCGGTAGTTTATGTTAAGCAACTTTTTGGATTTATATGGCATGTATAGGGAATTGAAGTAAAAGTAAATTTGAATGTTATGGTTGCGTTAGATATCGAAATATATACATGTTTTTAGTTTGAAATGGTTGATTGGTTGAACTTAATTAGTATTTAAATGAAGTAGATAAAATACTGGAATTGGTTGTGATTTGAAATTTGCAGGGAAGGTTAGACAATTATAAAGGGGTTATATTGAATTTTTAAAAAAAAATTGCAATGGAGCAGTTCTTGGACAGCAGCATTGATGTAACTTTTAAAAATCACCAAAAATAGTGGAAATAGAATTAGAAGTTGAGTGAGATATGAAATTAAAGCTGAAAGAGTCTACTTTCATATAAAAGAAGTTGAGTAAGCAAAAGAATTATATACTTTTAGATATTTGAATTTTAGTGAAACAGGGCAAGAATGTTTTTGAAGTCCCCTGTTCTGACTTTGGAAATTCATTAAAAATTGTACAGAAGGAATTATGAGTTATAATTTATATGTATAGATTCCTTAATGAGTCTATTTTCAGTAGAAATAAGTTTAATCACCATATGAAGCCTTTAATAAGATATAATTAAATTTTAGTGATGAGTGGTCAGGATAGTCGATTAGTGAAACAGGGGAGACTTCAACTAATAAACTGTACTAATTGGCTAAAGCAAAAATTCTGAAAAATTTATGGTGAATAGATATATGAGTCTAGTTTCAGGGAAAATTTACGGATATAAATTTCGAGTTTTGTAGCTTTAATTATAATTATTTTAGTGACTGCTGTACAGGTGGACAGCTTTATTATGAATGATGAAATTAAATTTGAAAGTAAATTTTTATGCCCCGAACTTTTAAGTTAAGTCAAGTAACGCCTCATGCTCGACTCCGGCAACGGTATTGGGTAAGGGGTGTTACAAATAGACTACAATGAAGTGTTTTCTCCAGTTGTGAAGCATTCGTCTATTCGGATTTTGCTAGCCTTGGTTGCGCAATATGATCTTGAACTAGTTCAGCTTGATGTGAAGACCGCGTTTTTACACAGTGATTTGGAAGAGGAAATCTATATGACTCAGCCAGATGGATTCAAGGTTGCTGGAAAAGAAAATTGGGTTTGCAA
The DNA here is from genome assembly GCF_007990345.1 of Gossypium hirsutum. Lineage (NCBI taxonomy): Eukaryota > Viridiplantae > Streptophyta > Magnoliopsida > Malvales > Malvaceae > Gossypium > Gossypium hirsutum. Next base: position 3,987,951 of record NC_053441.1, read on the forward strand.
ACTGACAAAGTCGCTTTATGGATTGAAGCAATCTCCGAGGCAGTGGTACAAGCGATTTGATCAGTTCATGAAAGGGCAAAGGTACACAAGAAGTAAATTTGATCATTGCGTGTATTTTCAGAAGCTACAAGAAGGAACTTTCATATACTTGCTCTTATATGTTGATGATATGCTAATAGCATCTAAGAGCAAAGTTGAGATTGAAAGATTGAAGACTCAACTCAATCTCGAGTTTGAGATGAAAGATCTAGGAGAAGCTAAAAAGATTCTCGGCATAGAAATATGGAGAGATAGAGCTCATGATAGAGTTAGCTTGTCTCAGAAGCAGTATTTGAAAAAGGTACTACTGCAGTTTGGCATGAACGAGCAGACAAAACCTGTAAGTACCCCGTTGGCTTCTCATTTCAAGCTTTCTGCACAACTATCTCCTTCGACGAATACGGAACGAGAATACATGTTGCAAGTTCCATATTCTAATGCAGTAAGTAGCTTGATGTATGCAATGGTGTGTACAAGACCCGACATTTCACAGGCAGTTAGTATAGTGAGCTGGTATATGCATAATCCTGGAAAAGGACATTGGCAAGCTGTGAAATGGATTCTACGGTATATTCATAAGACCATGGATATTGGATTACTATTCAAGCAGGATACTACACTTGGTAAAGGTGTTGTTGGGTACTTTGATTCTGATTATGCCGGTGATTTGGACAAACGAAGATCAACCACTGGTTATGTGTTTACTCTTGCTGGAGGACCAATAAGTTGGAAGTCTACACTGCAGTCTACAGTTGCGTTGTCAACCACAGAAGCTGAATACATGGCTGTAACAGAGGCTGTAAAGGAAGCTATTTGGTTACAAGGTATGGTTAAAACCTTGGGATTGGTCCAGGAGCATATTAATGTGTATTGTGATAGTCAAAGTGCTATTCATTTAGCAAAGAATCAAGTCTATCATGCACATACAAAGCATATCGATGTACGTTTCCACTTTGTGCGGGAAATTATTGATGAGGGGAAAATTCACCTTCAGAAGATTAAGACTGCAGATAATCCCGCAGATATGATGACCAAGGTAGTAACAACAATCAAGTTCGAACATTGTTTGAACTTGATCAATATTCTGCATGTTTAACAGTTGAAGAAGGCACTATCAAGTGTTGTTGACAAAGGCAGAGAGAATTGTGTGAAGATAAGATTACTCGAATCAAATCTTCAAGGTGGAGATTATTGGGAATTATCCATATTTATGGAAAATCAAAGATATGGGTATCAAATAATGGAAAGTCAAAGATATGGGTATCAAATATTGGAAAGTCAAAGATATGGGTATCAAATATTAGAAAGTCAAAGATATGGGTATCGAGATATTGGCATAATAAAATCTGAGATATTTGCAATATATGGTCCCTAAATTGTAAAGTGACTTTGCAAGTTGATCCCTGAACCTCAACTATAAATAGGCATAACCATCTCTCATTCTGTATCTCAAACTTGCCATTCTCTACTTAAGGCATTGTTTTCTCTCTCTCTCTTTGTAAATTCTCACTTGTATTTTGGAGTGAAATATATTTGGTAGTGCCCGAGGACGTAGGCAAAATTTGCTGAACCTCGTTAAATTCTTGTGTTCTTTATTGTATTATTCTGCATGAATTGTGTGTGTGATTGTAGTGATTTATTGTGCTATTAAATTACGATTGAGGGATATTCTGGCTAGGAAAGACCTGGTACTTAAGCGATCCTTGTGATCCACCTCTCTTTCCTGGGAATTGAACTTAGTGTGATTTTTTAGTACAATAATTTTACTCTTTTACACGCTTCCGCACAACACAAACAAAAATTTTCTGCCTTGGCCTTTGTTTCAAAGACAAATTTTAAGGTACATCAGAAACAAATAATAATAAGAAATTGGGGAAAAAAAAAAGTGGGTATGGGTGTGTAATAGAAAGCGACTTGGCAGAGGTAGCCAGCCACCTGATCATCCAGTTGATATAAAGCTATGTTTCAGAGCTTAAAATTGTCTTACAAAAAAGATGATAAATTAGTGTCAGAAATCAATCGTTTTTAGAAAAACTTTTGTTATCCGATGTTAGATAATGACTCTGGGTTTACACCATTTCAAACCTTTTTCAACACCCTTCATCATTATTACATCAACCTTGTTATCTCACCACATTAATTCCACAGTTCCCGACATTAAAAATTGAAATCTTCATGCAGTAATCTTTGCTGTCATCTCAATAATTCAGAGGAGGCTTTATTTCTCAAAACATCAGTAAAAATTCATTGTCATGTGATTGTGTGGTTATGCGTGCAGCAGTGGCTGAATGGATCGATGTAAGCATGCATCTTTTTTTTTGCTCCTCAATCGTCAACTCTTTGATGATAATCAGCTGGAAATAATACACAATATTGTTTGGTTACGCATTAATTATATGGAGTTGGAAAAACTGACAACGGACAACATATAGTTGCCTGCCAAGATAGTGAAATTGGACAATCATTTCAACGTGCTGCACTTGTACATATACATATGGAAGAAAGTGACTTTTCTCGATAGCGAAATATTGAGAGAAGGTAAACTAATATATTTCCAAGGATGTAATGACTATGTCCCTAAAGTTTAGGATCGAATTTGATATGTTTTTTTGATTAATGACTTGAAAATGTCATCACTAATTTGAAAGAGCTTGAGAATAGTCGGTTCATTATTTGCTGCATATGATCAAAAGTAAACAATAAATTTGAGTGGAGAAATAATTAACGTTTGCCAACTGATCTTCCATGTCTTTCCCCTTTTTGACTTTGATGCATGCATTATAAATTGTAAATGGATAAATAAGCATTTTATTTTATGTGAGTTTAATTTCGACAAGTTGCCTTGCCTGCCCATTCTATCTTCAATCCTACATTGAAATGATAAAAAGGTGGCGCCAATATACATATTTCTTCCAACTAAAATTAAACATCAAAGGGAAACCTAAAAATTTAGGCCTCCCCAAAATCGAATACATAGAGAGGGGGAGGGGGGGGGACCATATCCACAGCTTGTACGTAGTCATAGATCTTTTTATGGATAAGCCCTTGTGGGGACTCATTTTATCTATGTATCTGCAGGCTTTTAGGGCACTTAAATAAGTTGGATAATATAATTATATGCATACATACATATATGATATGCTATTACATTATCAAATTTGCATCCCCACGTGGAGGATGTAATGCAGCCAAAGCAGTGAAATATGGACAACACATCATGCGGGGAGGCAAATGGATTTGTAAGAGATAAAAAATAAAAAGGGAAGGTTTGGGAGTTGAGAATGTGTGTCATGATTAGTGGAAATGGAAGTTTTGTATAATAAGGCAAAAGAGCCTTCAAAGTGTGAGGTATCGCTATCAAATAGTTGTGAGTATGTAATCTATGGTCCAGACTACGGATCGTGCATTTGCCTTGCCTTATTTTCGATGCCAACCCACCTAGGCATCCAAAAGAATGTCCTTGTTTCAGTTTTTATTGCATTGGCAGGCAATTAATGATTTAATTACCAATTTTATCTAAAAAAATTAAAAATTCACGAAAAATGAAAAAAAATCTAATCAAAGTAGGATTAAAATTTTCAATTTTCGTAAATTATAACAAGTTTAGGAATCCATAAAATTGAATTTGATTAATTATTGGGGTTTAATAGAAATCAGTCTTGCAATATGTGTAGCTTTGGAAGCAGGGCTAAAAGCTGGTGAAAAAGGCTATTTGTTGCTTTATTGACTGTTTCATTTGCATGTCGTAAGTCATAACCTTGTTGAAGAAGTAAATCTTAGAAAAAAGTGGAGAGAAATTAAGTTGTGCTTCTTGGGTACGTGGAATCATAACCTTTATAAATTCATAATATAATTCTTGTTTCTTTCTACAAAAATATATTATCTTATTTTCAAGTTGCAGTTGAGGATACCCCATGCTTGCTAATTCCAGATAATGGTCAGATTCTAAGAAAAGAAGAAACATGCATGTTTAAAAATCCATTACATCATTGCTTTATTAATTTGTCCAATTATTATTCTATAATCACCAAATAATGGTAATAAAAAAATTGGAAATGCCCGGCAGCAGGAATCTAGCTAGTATCATTAATTAAAATTAAAATTAAAAGAAAAAGAAAAAGTTGGTTGGATTTGATTTGTTTGTTGTTTAGTAAAGCAATAGAGCCCACCTATTTGTGATGTAATGGCTTCCATAATACTGATAACTTGTCCAAGAGAATGATTAAGTGATGGGTTTGAATTATATCAAACTCTCTTTCATCCTTATGTTTATTTTCCAAAACAAGTTTAAAAATTGCAGACCCTTCTAAATCAAGACAATAGTATAATATCATGAATTCCTTAAGAGGAAAGCATACACAAAAAAAACCTACTCGTATATATGGTCAAAATACACCATAACTCCTTATGCTTCACCCACCAAAAGAAACATGATTTAGATTTTATTCTTTTAGATAAATAAATTAAATAGCATTTTTACTATCTGCAATTGTGATATACGAGTTCTTTTCAGATTAATCCAGTTCTTGATTTGTACTATATTTTTGTACTAGAAAGCATGTCCAATGTTGACAAAATTTGGGTGAAGAAAGGGTATAAATAGTTACTGCAAAATTGAGGTTGGAAGTAGCATACTAGACTCTGTTGTCTGATATGCCTTTAAAGTGATAGCAAATTAAAAGTTGGTTTTAGATTCATAGATCATCCATGTATTTACATGGGGAGAAGATTCGGTAACAAAAATAATAAATTTTTTTATTTTCTGATTTTACCAATTATCAAGTGTCTTTCAAAAGTTAATTGTCTACTTCGAAAATGAACAAAAATTTCCCATCTTATACATCTTGCTTTTCAGGGGTTTTTTTTTCTTTAAGTAGAAATACGTACAAAAATGTTACATGAGGTGCAAGAAATTGTTAATATATCCCAATTGAGATCTTTTGCCCCTTTTTTCTTTTGGTGGGTTCGCGATTTTGGCTACATATTTTAAAGAGAAAGAGATAAAGTGGGTTTTGTCTTGAAAGCCAGAACCTTTTCTTTCTTCTTTAATGCAAATATTTTTTATACTAAGTTGAGGCGCATGTTTTTTCATGTTATAATTTTAACGGATGTGAGAAAATTATTTTATAATGTCTGGCAAAAATACTAATAAAAATTAAAAAAAAATTACATTAACATCTTTGATACATTTATAACACGTATTACCTTACAAATTTATCTTTATTAAATAAAAAATAATATTAATATATTTTAAGTTTTCAGTAATATTTGAATTAAATATTTAATTACTAACATATATTTAAATTAGTTCACAACGTATATATTTTTTACATTTTGTAGATACATATGAATACATTAAAAAAAGTAACTTAATTGCAAAGATGATTTGTCAATTTTTCTCATTACATTATTATATAATAAAGTCATTCCTATTTATATATTGCATAATAAATGTTAAAATCATATAATAACTAATTATTTTTCAAAAAAAATAATTTTTCACCACACCAAATATATTCTAAAATAATGAAATTTTTACTTGAATTACATTTCCAAACTTCAAATTGTCAGATCTTTTTATCAGCGTAGCCATTAACTTGAACGTAAATGATAGTTTAGAAATGACATGAAATATATTTAAAAGCACGTGGATAAAATTGTAAATACATATATATTTATCATGTATAAATAAATAAGTAGATCTTGATTAAACAAAAAATATATACTCCATTACATATAAATTTAGAAATCGTTTTCTAAATCAAAAGTTGGCCATCCACTTTGACGATGATATATAATCTTACGAGAATAAATAAATAAATAAATAAACCCAACCTTTGGAATTTACTTATTTTATCTAACTTTGATGAACATATCACATTGTTTGATTTTGTGTGTGTTGTTATTCTTTTTTCATAGAAAAGCACCATGCATAACATGTGTTGCTGTCATTAATCAGATTAACAGAAAATGACTGTATCATAGCCCCCAAAAGAAGATAATCTTGTGGGTAAAAGGAAAAAGAGACCCAAACTTTCTTTTAATAAATAACAGAAAATGAAGAAGTGAAGTGGTAACTAGAACCGTTCATGGCTCGGGTCACTTGACCCGACTCGAAGGCCCATCCGAAATATGAGAGAGTTTGGAGAAAAATATATGTCCGAAAATGGGCTTGGACAAAAAATAAGGTCCGTTTAAAAAATGGGCCGGGCATCGGGTAAAGTATTTTTGGCCCGGGCTCCGCCCGAATTCACTAAATGACAAAAAAATCTATTTTTTTAAATATTATTTTCTTATTGTTTTCTCCATATTTGCTACCATTTTACTATTATGTTGCTATTGTTTGGATATTGTATAAAATTTATTTTATTGTTAATTTTGTTATTATTTTAAAGACATTTGTTAATTTTGTTATTATTTTAGAGGCATTTGCTTGTTAAGTTGAATCTATCTTAGTGTTATTTAAGTATACATATTTTTTAAAATTTATTTTCAATTTGTTAGGAAATATTTATTTTGATATTTTTAGTATTTTTGATGTATTATATATATTAAAATTATATAAAAATTAATATAAGCTGGGTCGGACTCGAATTTTAACATTGTTATCTGGGTCGAATTTAGGTAAAATTTTAGACCTATTTTTTAAACCTGACCTGGCCCGGCTATGCACACCGCTAGTGGTAACAAATGGCAAGCATAGGGCTAAGAAAATCTAATATCATAATCTCATGATTATATATAAGAAAAGCAAAATATTGTGGGGGAACGTACGTGGGCGTGATCTGGCTTAAATGCAGTGGTGAATATATACGGCAATAATGCTATCCATCTCAACTATTGAGGTCAACCATGAAACACGTAAATAAACTATTGAGGGATCCATCATTGTATTTAAAAAATATTCCATACCCCTTTTTGTTAAATATAAAATAATTATCTGTGAAATATTATGAACAAAAGAAAAGAAAAAAAAGGAGTTGTGGTAATGCTAAAGAAGAGACAGTGTCGTTTTGGAGATCAACATTATTGAATCAGGTTCTGACGTATCCATTGCCTCTTTTCTTTTTAAGGGACAGCCCTTTGATTTTTAGGAACTTTCTTTTTAGCTTTAATTCATCAATCAGTATTCGATGAACACATAATTTGGTTTGATATTTTATTTCTTTTTCTCACAAATAATGAAGCGTTTATATGCACGAGGGCAATTCATTAAAAATAATATTCAAATATAGTAAAATAAATTCAATTTTAAAATACCTTTACAACTATCTGACATCTGGCAAGGGGAATTTGGTGGCAGGCCCCTGTTTTCACTACATGTTTGATTGAATTTGAAAAGCATTTTTTAGCATAATTCCTTTTTCTTTCCTTGATTTGATTTGATTAAATTGTTTTATGTATAATTCCCCTTTTTCCAGCTGTTGATGTGAAACAAGATTAGATGGTCTGTTTGTCTCTCCCTTGAACAAAAAAAAAAAAAACAGAAACAGAGAGTTTCATTGTTGAACTTAATGATCTCTCTCAAGAGAGAAAGAGGGAAGAGAGGCTTTTATTTCAGGTCCTGAAAAAGGGAATAAATCTTATGACTTCCCATTATAAGCACTGTACATTGTGAATTCATTGAAAGAGATCACATAAACAGAGAGAAGAAAATGACAAGAGTTTTGGCCCTTCAAAGAAAAGCAAAAGGGCTTAAAACACACACACACACACACACACACACAACATCACATTCACAAACCACCAAAGGAAAAAAGAAAAAAAGTACTAGTAATCCCATAGCAAACCTTGTTTGAAGCCGTTTTGTAAAACGCTCTCGGGTACTACTAACTGATTACAAACGTACTCACAGTCTTCCATGCTTTCAAGCCATGGTGGAGGGTAAAACCATCCGTCCATCGAGTTTGCGAATATAAACTCACTCCCCAACTCCACCGACTCGTAACTTGTCCCTAGACTTGGTAGCTCCACTATCTCGGTTAATTCGTCTGACGCTGAAGATAAGTCCAAGTGAGAAACCAGAGAGGATAGGGATGACGATGATGACAATGTTGAAGTGGAAGATGATGATGTAGTGGATGGTGATGGGGAGTCCAAGTTTCCCATTTGGGCAGCTTTGGCTGCCGCAGCTTGGACGTCGCGGGGTGCTAATGACACGGGTCGAGGTAAAGAGTTGGCGAGTTCAGGGAAGTTGAGAATGGCTGAGTTGCCTTTGATACTTAAAGCGGCCACGTCGTGTGCCCGAGCTGCCATTTCTGGAGTAGGGAAAGTACCGAGCCAAATGCGGGATTCTTGCGTGGCTCGCGGATTTCTGACACCCATTTGCCCCAGCTCCTCATTCGGACGCCACGGTAAACTGGGTGCTTGCTTGAATCCCTCATTCTCTTCATCTTTCTATTAGTATCACAGGTGGTTTCAGGTTTACCATTTAGAGTCCTGGTTGAGCCAGGGAGCGAGTTAGGATGAGGTGAATGAGTTGACCCAGGCGATGTAGGTGATCGTGGAGGCCAAGACAATGAGTTGGAACTGCACTCTGTTTCTGAATTTTGCTGCTCAGTCATTTTCCCCCCTCTCTAAGTGGTGACTTGGATCCACTAAAACTGCAACTAACTTGACAACAGATTTTCCTTTTCTTTTTTTTTCTTTTAACGTACAAAGGAAAAGTACAGTATAACCCAGAGGCAGGCAAAAACAGGGAGGTCCTTGTAGTTGTTTGCTGCCAAAACAGAGTAAACTTGAAGTGACAGTGATGAGCGGGGAAGTTGTTGTTGTTTTAGAGAAATGTTGAGGAACTAATATTATTGAACCGAGAAAGTGTTAGCTTTGAAGATTCAGACATGTGAGAGAAGGAAAGCAGAGCAGAGAGCACTTAGGCGAGCAAAGAAACGGGACGAAGGGATGGTAGGGTCATACACAAACAGACACGATGAGAGAGTTTATTTAAGCTAAATTTGCCTTTTTTTCTCCATCATTTCCCAATGACTCATACAACACTTATAAGCATTGAAGAGGAAGCTGAAAGGTCTATATGACCCACCAAAGAAACGGGTCACCCTGCTTACACCTATGGTTCGATGGGTCTTTTCTCTAGTACCACGCAACTCCATTATTTCTTCCTTTTCTCTGTTCTTTCTTTCTTTTACTACTTTCGCCACTGTTCATTTATCCTCTTCCTTATCTTCTTCTCCATCTCCACTCAATTTCATTGTTCCTTTTTGTCACCATTTTCACCCATTTCTCTTTAGATTTTGTTTTCTGTTTGCTACGAACATATAATGATATATATGAAACTATTGTCTTAATATAAACTTATAAATTTGTTTTGCGAGGTAGCCATTTCTAGGGTGTAAAGTGCTGTCAGTTCTTAAAGATTGATTGTATTACATTATAATATCATGTAGATTTTTTTTGCCTTTGATGATTGATTCTTGATATGGTAACTAAACTATGTTTTAAAATCAACTTGTATTTTTAAAGGAAAAAAATAAATACAACTTGAGGCCTACATTTAATTGGGGTCACAAGTTGGAA